>NC_135649.1:74787010-76136594 GCF_053574225.1 Canis aureus | reverse complement strand
TGCAGGGAGCCCGATGTGGGACTCCATCCCGGGACTCCAGGATCATGCCCTGGGCCAAAGGCAGGTGCTCAACTGCTGAGCCACCCAGGCGTCCCCCAGCTGTAGGGTTTTGTTGTTGTTGCTGTTGTTGTAGTAAATGTGTTTTATTGGCTTGAGGAAGTACCCTTCAATTCCTTTTTTAAAAAATATACTTATTATTATTTATATTTTTAATAATAAACTTATTTTTTATTGGTGTTCAATTTGCCAACATACAGAATAACACCCAGTGCTCATCCCGTCAAGTGCCCCCCTCAGTGCCCGTCACCCATTCACCCCCACCCCCCGCCCTCCTCCCCTTCCACCACCCCTAGATCGTTTCCCAGAGTTAGGAGTCTTCATGTTCTGTCTCCCTTTCTGATATTTCCTACCCATTTCTTCTCCCTTCCCTTCTATTCCCTTTCACTTTGATGAGATTTTTAATCATGGATGCACGCTGCACTTTGTCGAATGCTTTTCCCGCTTCTACTGTGATAATCCTGTGGTTTTTCTTCTTTAATCTGTTAATATGGTGGATTACATTGATTAATTTCCAAGTATTGAAGCAACCTATATTTCTCTTGGTTGTGGTGCATCATTCCTTATAATATTGTGCTGGATATGATCTCTTAACATTTTCTTGACAATTTTTTGCATCTGTGTTCTTTAGGGGTATTGGACTGTAGATCACGTTTTTGGTAGTGTCTCTGTGGTTTTGATATCAGGGTAATTTCAGCCTCTTAAAATAAGTTGTGGCGTTTTGAGGTATTCCTTCCTCTTCAATTTTCTGCACAAGTTTGTATACAGTAGGCATTATTTCTTTAACTGTTTGGAAAGATCTCCCAATGAAATCATGAGTACCCAGAGATAATTTCCTTTTCAGAATGTATTTGCCTACAAAGCCAATTTATTTAACAGTTATAGAAATATTCATGTTATCTATTTGATCTTGGGGGCATTTTAGTAGATTTTTTGTATATTTTTCATTGGACTTCGATTTGCCAACTTATAGTATAACACCCAGTGTTCATCCCATCCAGTGCCCCCCTCAGTGCCCACCACCCAGCCACCCCATGCCCCCACCCGCCTGCCTCCCCTTCCACTACCCCTTGTTCGTTTCTTAGGAGTCTCTCATGTTCTGTCACCCTCTCTGATTTTTCTCACTCATTTTCTCTCCTTTCCCCTGTAATTCATTTCACTATTTTTTATATTCCCCGTATGAGTGAAAACATATAATGTTTGTCCTTCTCCGATTGACTTACTTCACTCAGCATAATACCCTCCAGTTCCATCCACGTCGAAGCAAATGGTGGGTATTCATCGTTTCTAATGGCTGAGTAATTTTTGTTCTTTGAGGAGTTAGTCCATCTTCACCTAAATTGTCCAGTTTTCATCATAGGGTTGTTTGCAATATTCTGTTATAATGTTTCCAAGTCTGTAGCAACATCTCCCTTTTTATTCTTTATATTGATATTTACATCTTCGCACCTTTTGTGTTTGTCAGGGTTGCCAGAGGTTTATCAATTTACTAATCTTTTTTCAAGTCAACTGCAAATTTTTGTTTGCTTCATTCATTTTCTCTATTGTTTTTCTGTCTCAAGTCACATTGATTTTGGTTTTTATCTTATTTCCTTCTTTCTGCTTGATTTGACTTCACTTCATTCCTCTTTTTCTCCTTTCCTAGGAGTGAATCTTAGGTTACTAACTTGAACCCTTTCTTCTTTTCTAACATAAGTGTTTAATCCTACAAATTTCTCTGCAAGTACTGCCTTCGCTGCATCCCACAAATTTTGATATATTGTATTTTTATTATTGTTCAGTTCAAATCTCAAATGAGATTTCCTTTTGGCTCACAGATGACTTAGAGGTGTACTGTTTAATTCCAAATATTAGTAGATTTTTCCGTTATTAATTTCAACATAGTCTGAGAACATACTTTTTTTTTTTTAATTTCCATCCTTTTAAGTCTGGTAAGGCTTGTTTCATGAACCAACGTATGATTTAATTTGGTGCATGTTACATATGCTCTTAAATATAATATGTGTGCTCCTTTCTGTGGATAAGTATTCTATAAGTGTCAATATGTTTCATGTGATTGATGGCCTTGCTCAGGTCTTCTACCTCATTGCTGATTTTCTTCCTATTGTTCTATTACTGGGAGAGGACTGTTAAAACCTACAACTCTAATTGTGGATTTTACTAGCTCTCCTTGTAGCTCCATTAATTTTTTGCTTCTTGTATGTTCAATATCTGTTAGATGCAGAAATGTTCAGGACTTTTAGTCCTCTTGATGAATTGACCCCTTTATCATTATGACATGATCTCCTGCAAACATGTTGATATTCTTTGTTCTGAGGTCTGCTTTGTCTGATATTAGTATAG
Organism: Canis aureus; assembly: GCF_053574225.1. Lineage (NCBI taxonomy): Eukaryota > Metazoa > Chordata > Mammalia > Carnivora > Canidae > Canis > Canis aureus. The sequence goes on along the minus strand of NC_135649.1, from coordinate 76,134,194 downwards.
CTGCTCCAGGTTCCTTTTTATTACTGTTAGCATTTTATATATGTATATATAAAATTTTGCATTTATTTTTACACTATTTGTGTATTCATATTTGAACTATGTTTATTTTAGTCAGTACACTGTTGGATCATTTTTCATCTTTCCAGTCTTTCCTTTGTTACCATTTCCCTCCTTTTTTTTAAACCTGATTTTGGAATAATTGAATTTTTTTATGATTTCAATTATCTCTCTTGTTGGCATACTAGTTAAATCTAATTTGCTATTTTAGTTGGTTGCTTAAGCGTTTATAATACACAGCCTTGCTTTATCATGGTCTCCCATCAAGGGACATCATACCATTTCACAAGTATTGTTAAAACTTCATAATAGTAAGCTTCAATCTCTCCCAATATGCTTTTTTGTGTTATGTCACCATTTATATTACTGTTACATATTTTATAAACCCTAGAGCACACTGTCATAATTTTTGTTTAGAGAGCCAATTATGCTTTACTTTTACTGTGGCAGAATACACATAACATAAAACTTACCACAGTAACCACTTTTAAGTGTGCAGTCAGTGGCATTAAGTACATTTACATTGTTGTGCAACTGTCACTACTATCCATCTCCAGAACTTTTTATGATCCCATACTGAAACTATGCACCCAGTAAACAATAAATCTCCATTCTCCCCTACTTCCAAACCCTGGGAAACAATGTACCACTTTCTGCCTCTATATATTTGACTATATTATGTACTTTATGTATTTGAATTCATACAGTATTTGTCCTTTCATATTGGGTTTATTTCATTTAGCATAATGTCTTCAAAATTCATCCATATCACAGCATGTATCAGAATTTCATTCCTTTGTAAGGCTGAATAGCATTTCATTGTATGTCACATGCTACATTTTTTAATTCTTAATTTTTTTGTTGAAATTCAATTTAGTTAACATATAGTGTATTATTAGTTTCAGGGCTAGAATTTAGTGATCCATCAGTTGCGTATAACACCCACTGCACATTATTACATCAAGTGCCCTCCTTAATGCTCATCACTCAGTTAACCCATCTCCCACCTGCATCTACTCCAGCAACCCTCAGTTTGTTTCCTCTAGTTAAGAGTCTTTTATGGTTTGCCTCCCTCTCTGTTTTTATCTTTTATTTATTTATTTTTATCTTTTAAAAACTTTTTTTTCCTTCACTTCCCCTACGTTCACCTGTTTGGTTTCTTAAATTCCACATATGAGTGAAATCATATGGTATTAGTCTTGCTCTGACTGACTTGTTTTGCTTAGCATAATACCCTCTAGTTCCATCCATGCCATTGCAAATGGCAAGATTTCATTCCTTTTGATGGCTGAGCAATGGAATTGTGTGTGGATATATTTATATCTATCTATATCTATATCATCTATATCTATATCTATATCTATATCCATCTATATCATCTCTCACATCTTCTTCTTCCATTCATCAGTCAAAGGACATCTGGGCTCTTTCCATATTTTGGCTGTACTTTAACACCCCAGTCACAGCAATGGATGGATCATCCAAGCAGAAGATCAATGAAGAAACAAGGGCTTTAAATGACACACTGGACAAGTTGGACTTCACAGATATATTCAGAGCATTTCATCCTAAAACAGCAGAATACACATTCTTTTCAAGTGCACATGGAACATTCTCTAGAATAGATCACATAGTGGGTCACAAATCAGGTCTCAACTGGTACAAAAAGACTGAGATCATACCATGCATATTTTCAAATGACAATGCTATGAAATTCAAAGTCAACCACAAGAAGAAATTTGGAAGGACTGCAAATACATAGAGGTTAAAGAGCATCCTACTAAAGAATGAATGGGTCAACCAGCAAATTAAAGGAGAATTAAAAAAAATACATGGAAGCAAATGAAAATGAACACATGACAGTTCAAAACATTTGGGATGCAGCAAAGATGGTCCTAAGAGGGAAGTACATAGCAATAAAGGCCTTCCTCAAGAAACAAGAAAAGCCTCAAACTTACAACCTAACCATACACCTAAAGGAACTGGAAAAAGAACAGCAAATAAAACCCAAATCCAGCAAGAGAAGAGAAATAATAAAGATTACAGTAGAAATCGATGATATAGAAATAAAAACCCAAACAAAACAAAAAACAGTAGAGCAGATCAATGAAACTAGGAGCTGGTTCTCTAAAAGGATTAAGATCAATAAACCCCTAGCCAGACTTACCAAAAAGAAAAGAGAAAGGACCCAAAGAAATACAATCATGAATGAAAGAGGAAAGATCACAACCAACACCAAATTAATACAAACAACACTAAGAGAACTTTATGAACAATTATATGCCGACAAACTAGGCAAACTGGAAGAAATGGACAAATTCCTAGAAATATATAAACTACCAAAACCGAAACAAGAAGAAATAGAAAACCAGAACAGACCCTTCAGCAGCAAAGAAATTGAATTGAATCAGGAATCAAAAATCTCACACCAAACAAGAGTCCAGGGGAATTTTACCAAACATTTAAAGAAGAACTAATACTCATTTTTCTGAAACTGTTCCAAAAAATAGAAATGGAAGGGAAATTTCCAAACTCATTCTCTGAGGCCAGCATTACGTTGATCCCCAAACCAGAAAAAGACCCCACTAAAAATATCCCTGATGTATGTGGATGCAGGATGTAAAATCAATGCACAGAGTCAGTGGCATTTCTATACACTAACAATGGGTCAGGAGAAAGGGAAATCAAGGAATCGATCCCACTTATACTTGTGCCCCAAACCATAAGATACTTATGAATAAAGCTAACCTAACCTTGTGGATGAAGTTGAGGACGACACAAGGAAATGGGGAAAAAAATCCATATTCATGGATTGGAAGAACAAATATTGTGAAAATGTCTATACTACCTAAAGCTGTCTACACATTCAATGCAATCCATGTCACAATAGCACCAGCATTTCTCACAGAGCTGGAACAAACAATCCTAAAATGTGTATGAAACAAGAAAACACCCTGCCAGAACAACGTTGAAAAAGAAAACCAAAGCTGGGGGCATCACAATGCCTGACTCCTAGCCATATTGCAAAGCTATAATCATCGAGACAATATGGTACTGGCACAAAAAGACCCATAGATCAATGAAACAGAATAGAGAACCCAGAAATGGACCCTCAACTCTATGGTCAACTAATCTTAGACAAAGCAGGAAAGAATACCCAATGGAAAAGAAAGTCTCCTCAAAAAAATGGTGTTGGGATAGTTGGACAGCCACCTGAAGAAGAATGAAACTGGACCACTTTCTTACACCATACACAAAAATAAACTCTAAATAGATGAAAGAGCTAAACGTGAAACAGGCAGCAACCTCTTCCACCTCAGCTGCAGGAAATTCTTGCTAGACACATCTCCAAATGCAAGGGAAACAAAAGCAAAAATGAACCATCGGGACTTCATCAGTATAGAAAGCTTTTGCACAGAGAAGGAAACAGTTAACAGAACTAGAAAGAAACCTAGAGAATGAGTGAAGATACTTGGAAATGACTTATCAGATAAAGGGCTAGTATCCAGGAGCTATAAAGAAAAAAAGGTATCAAACTCAACATCCCAGAAACAAAACAAAACAAAAATCCAGTGAAGACATGGGCGGAAGACATGAACAGACATTTCTCCAAAGAAGACCTACAAATGGCCAACAGACACATGAAGAATTGCTCAACATCACTGGGCCTCAGGGAAATACGAATCAAAACCACAATGTGATACCACTTCACACCAGTCAGAATGGCTAAAGTGAACATCTCAGGAGACAACAGATGTTGGTGAGGATGCGGAGGAAGGGGAACCTTCTTGCACTGTTGGTGGGAATGCAAGCTCATACAGCCACTCTGGAAAACAGTATGGAGGTTCCTCAAAAAGTTAAAAATAGAGCTACCGTATGGCCCACCAATTGCACTACTAGATATTTATCCAAAGGATACAAACATAGTGATCAGAAGGGGCACCTGCACCCCAAAGTTTATAGCAAAAATGTCCACTACATTTTGTTGTGGTGCTGGTGGTAGAAACACTTAAGTTTAGATCTGCCCTCATAGCACATTGTTAAGCGCATGATATAGTAATATTAACGATAGGCACGATGTCATGCAGCAGATTTCTAGGGCCTATTTATCTTGTATAGCTCTAAATTTATACCCATTGGACACTATTTCCCATCTCCCCCTCCCTCTAGCCCTTGGCAACCACCACTTTCCTCTCTGTTTCTGTAAGTTTGGCTGTTTTAGGTACCTCATATAAGTGGAGTCATGCAGTATGTGCTCTTCTGTGATTGGCTTATTTCACTCAGCATAACGTCCTCCAGGCATGTTGTCATATGTGACAGGATTTACTCCTGTTTTTAAGACTGAATAATATTCCATCGTGTGTATGTACCATATTTCTTTATGAAGGTATCTGTTGATAAACATGTAGTTTGTTTTCATATCTTGAGTATTGTGAATAATGCTGTAATAAATATGGGAGTGCAGATATTTCTTTTGATATTCTGATTTCAGCTCTTTTGGATATATGCTCAGAATGGGACTGCAGAATCATATGTTAGTTATATGTTTCATTTTTTGAGAAACCCACATATTATTTTCCATAGCAGCTGCAGTATATTATATTCCTACCAATGGTGTACAAAGGGTTCAAATCACACCACAATCTCACCAACACTTATCACTTTTCTCTTAATAACAACCATTCTAACAGGTGTTATTAGGTGATATCTCATTGTGGCTTTGATTTGCATTTCTCTGATGATTAGTGACTCCAAGCATCCTTTCGTATACCCTTTGGCCCTTTGTACATCTTCTTTGGGGAAATGTCTATTCAGATCCTTAGCCCATTTTTTAATTGGGTTATTTGTGGTGTTTGTTTGGTTGGTTGGTTTGTTATTGAGCTGCAGGAAGTTTCCAATATGTTTTGGATATTAACCCCTTTTTTGGCTGTATGGTTACCAAATATTTTCTCCCATTCCATAGGTTGCCTTTTCACGCTGTTAATTGTTTCCTTTGCCATGCAGAACTTCTTTTAGTTTAATGTATTCCTGCATGTCTATTATCACTTTTGTTGCTATGCTTTTGGAGTCACGTCCAAGAAATCATTGCCTAGACCAATGTCATGAAGCTTTTTCCCTAAGTGTTCTTCTAGGACGCTGACAGTTACAGGTCTTACATTTAAATATTTAATTCATTTTGAGTATTTCTTTTTGGTATGGTGAAAGAAAAAGGTCTATTTTCATTCTTTTGCATGTGGATATCCATTTTCTCCAGCATCATTTGTTGCAGAGACCATCCTTTCCCCATTGTGTATTATTGACACCCTTGTCGAAAATCAGTTGACCATAAATGTGGCTTTGTATCAGGGATTTCTATTCTGTTCCATTGGTCTATATATCTGTTTTTATGCTACCAAAACTGTGCTGTTTTAATTATGTTTGTTTTGTAATGTATTTTGAAGTCAGGAAGTACAATGACTCCAGGTATGTTATCCTTTCTCAAGCTGTTTTGGCTATTTGGGGGTATTTATTGGCTCCATATGAATGTTGGGATTGTTTTGTTTTTGTTTTCGTTTTTCCTGTGAACAATGACATTAGTATTTTGGTGGAATTGCATTGACTATGTAGATCACTTTGCGTAGTACAGACATTTTAACAATATTAAGTTTTCTAATCTATGAACATGGGATAACTTTCCACATATCTGTATCTTCTTTGTTCATCAGTGTTTTGTAGTTTTCAAGCATACATCTTTTACCACCTTAGTTAAAGGTTATTCCAAAACATTTTATTCCTTATGTTTCTATTGGAGATGGCATTGTTTTCCTAATTTGATTTTCAGACAGTTCCTTAGTGTACAGACATCAACTAATTTTCATATCTTGATTTTGTTACCTGATACTTTACCAAATTTATTACTAGTTTTAACAGTGTTTTTGGATCCCTGGAATTTTCTACATATACGAAAACTGTTTGTGTGCCATCTGAAAACAGGTAATTTTACTTCCGTCTTTCTGACTTGGATCCTTGCCTTTCTGTTCCCTTGCCTAAATCCTCTGGCGAGGTGATAGCCATTGTGGTTTTGATTTTCATTTTCCTGATGATTTATGATGTTGAGCATCTTTTCATGTGTCTGTTGGCCATCTTCTTTGTGTTCTCTGGAGAACAAAATATCTATTCAGTCCTCTGTCCATTTTTTAAAAAAAATTATTTATTCATGAGAGACACGGAGGAAGAGGCAGAGACACAGGCAGAGGGAGAAGCAGACTCCCTGTGGATAGCCCAATGTGGGACTCAATCCCAGGATCCTGGGATCATGATCCAAGCCAAAGGCAGATGCTCAACCAAATTTTTAATTGGATAAGAGGCAGATGTCCTCAGTCCATGTTGTACCTGCTTGCCTCTCTAAAATCTGATTTCTGATGGCAATTATGCATTTAAGAGGATGTAAGAAATCTGACCTTTGCTGGCTTCCCTGATGCAAGTGAGAACCATGTCATGTATGCTTTACTAAAAACAATAATTGCTGAGTACATAATGTGTGTGTCTCATCCTGTTCTGAAAAATAGCAATACAGAGGTCAAGAAAAGAAACTAAGTTTCTACTTTCATAAATGTACATTCTTTTGGGGGAGATAATAAAATGTACAAAGAGAAAAACATTACATGTTCATGGATTGGAAGAATAAATATTATGAAAATATTTGTGCTACCCAGAGCAATCTACACATTCAAAGCAATCTCTACCAAAATACCTTGGATATTTTTCACAGAGTTGGAACAAGTGATCCTAAGATTTTTATGTAACCAGAAAAGATCCTGAATAGCCACAGAAATGTTGAAAAAGAAAACAAAAGCTGGAGGCATCACAAGCTATATTACAGAGCTTTGATCATCAAAACAATATGGTACTGGCCCAAAAACAGTCACATAGACCAATGAAACAGAATAGAGAGCTCAGAAATGGACCCTCAACTCTATGGTCAACTAATCTTTGACAAAGCAGGAAAGAATACCTAATGGAAAAAAGAGAGTCTCTTCAATAAATGGTGTTGGGAAAATTGGACAGCCACATGCAGAAGAACGAAATTGGACCATTCTCTTACACCATACACAAAGATAAACTCAAAATGGATGAGAAAACTAAATGTGAGACATAAATCCATCCAAATCCTAAAAAGGCAATCTTTTTGACCTCAGTCGCAGCAACTTCTTGCAAGACACGTCTCTCAGGGCAAGGGAAAGGAAAGCAAAAATGAACTACAGGGGCACTGGGTGTTATGCTATATGTTGGCAAATTGAACTCCAATAAAAACAATCCAGTCAAGAAATGGGCAGAAGACATGAACAGACATTTCTTCAGAGAAGACGTACACATGGCCAACAAGTGCATGAGAAAGTGCTCCACATCACTTGGCATCAGGGAAATACAAATCAAAACCACAATGATATACCACTTTACACTGGTGGGAATGGCAAAAATTAACAAGACAGGAAACAACAAATGTTGGCGAGAATGTGGAGAATTGGGAGCCCTCTTCCTAACAACACTGTTGCTAGGAATGCACGGTGGTGGAGCCACTCTGGAAAAGAGTATAGACATTCCTTAAGAAGTTAAAAATAGAACTACCCTACAACTCAGCAATTACACTACTGTATATTTACCCCAGAGGTACAGATGTAGTGAAATGAAGGGGCACCTACACCCTAATGTTCATAACAGGAATGTCCACAGTAACCAAACTGTGGAAGGAACTGGGATGTCCTTCAACAGATAAATGGATAAAGAAGTTGTGATATACATATACATATACATATACATATACATATATTTATATGTATACACAATGGAATATTACTCAGCCATCAGAAAGGATGAATATCTATCATTTCCATCGACACGGATGGAACAGGAAGGTACTATGCTGATGGAAATAAGTCAATTGGAGAACAAAAATTATCATATGGTTTCACTCATATGTCAAATATAAGAAGTAGTCCAAGTGACCATAAGAGAAGCAAGGGAAACTTAGTGAGGAAAAATTAGAGAGGGAGACAATCAATGAAAGACTCTTAACTATAGGAAACAAAATAAGGAGATGTGGGTGGGGTATGGGGTATGGGGCATTGAGGAAGGCATGTGATGTGATGAGCACTATATGGGATATTATACTATATGTTGGCATATTGAATTTAAATAAAAAATGCAAAAAAAGGGAAAAAGTAAACACAAAGGACACTTTCAGACAAATATGCAATGGGATAGAAATTTACCAGTTATTATTACTACCCTTAGACTTTTGGGGGATGTGTGGCTTTTGGATTCAGTCCTAAACTACAAGAAAGAGCCAGCCATATGGAATTCTGAAGTAAGAGTCCATTTTCAGGTATCTCAGAATGGAGTGGGTTGGGCATGCTTTATGAACAGAACAAAATCCCATGTAGTGAATCCATAGTGAGTGAAGGAGAGAATGGCAGGAGATGAGGTCCAAAGAAATAGTCAGGGATCTAATGATACAGGGCCATAGGTGAGTAGTTGAATTTTATTCTTAGAGAAAAGAGAAGCCATAATATTTTATTCTGGCAAGTGATAGGAACTAATTTAGGCTTATGGATGGCCACACTGTCTGCTATTTGGAGAGAAAATTGTCACTGGCCATAGCAGTTTTGCCATTTGCCCACACCAAAGGTCATCATCCCCTCCCTCAGTTTTTGACAGACACTTTGCTGTGTGAAAGAAAATATTATATCCACAAGTGTTGGGAGTGATTCCTGGGAATGCTGCTTAAGTGGGATTTACTCAGCTGAAAAAGTCTCCTATTTCCCTTTTGCATTGCCATTTTTATCAACCACACAACCCTGGCATGATAGCTGGACTTCTAGTAGTCACTTACAATTGTGACAGAACCCTGAGGCCTGAATCCATGTGCACAGGTGGTGGAGCAGAAAGACTGGTACCTGGGTCCCTCATGACTCTGTGGAGCCTTCCTACTTTCCCTGGACAGGCAGCCTCCAGACTTATTTTATGTAAGAGAAAACAAACAAACAAACAAACACACTTCTATTTCACTTTAGCCATTATTCTATGCAACCAAAGATACTCAATACTGAAATAAGGGTGAAAGCCATTACAGCAATCCAGGAAAGAGAAGAAGGTGACTTTGGACAAGAGTGATAGCCTTGGAGTTGGAGAAGAGTAATCTAATGTTAGATATAATTTGAAGGTGGAGCCACAGGATGATGACAAAGATTGGATGTGTGGCGAATGATGATAACATTTACCAAAACAGGAGAGACAGAAGCAAATTGCATGGGAAACTGAGAGTTCTATTTTGGGCCTGCCAATTTTCTGATGCTTTGTATCCAATGTGCAGATGCTGAAGAGGCACTTAGAAATATCTCAGGACAGAGGTAGAGCAAGAGGTAAAGATTTGGTAGTTATGAGCATAGAGATGGTATTTAAGACACAGGACAAGATGTTCTCACTTAGGGTGACTGTAGGAAGAGAAGACAGCTAGAGATAGATACCTAGGGCACCCTAACATTTAAATGTCCAGTATGGGAGCAGGGACCAGCAAAACTGACTGAGGAAGAGGGGCCAAGCAGATGGGAAGATATGGCAGCAGAGGCGAACTGATAGGAGCAAAGGTGGGAGAGATGAACAAGACAGAGATAGAGACAGAAACAGTCAGAGACAAGACAATGACCACAGACAGGGACAGAGACAGGCTGAAAGAGAGTCAAAAGGAGACAGAACAGAGACAGGAAGACAGAGAAAATGGATGAAAGAAAGACAGAGAAAATGAATGAGAGACAGAGTCACATACACACAGTACAAGAGACAGAGGGAGACTCAGATTGTCAGAGGTCAAAGACTGTCAGACAGGGACAGTCAGAGATAGAGTGGCAGGTAGTAAAATAGAGTCAAAGAGAGATGGACAGAATGTGAGAGAGACAGAAGGAGACACACACAGCAAGAGTGATAACAAGATAAGAGAGAGAGAGAGACAGAGAGAACCATATACAACATCATTGTGACTGCTAGAATTACTTTCTATTAATTTTAGCTGCTATCTACACCACACTCTGCAGTCCACAAGTATCATATTCTTATTCCAGTTACCTCACTCCCTCTTTCAGAGGCAGAAGGGTTTAATTTTTTATGGGCTGAATTATGCCCTCCCAAACATGGGTTGAAGTTCTAGTCCCCAGAATCTCAGCCATAACTGGAAATATGGTGTTTGCAGAGGTAAGTAATATAAAATGATGTCATTCACATTATGTGATGAGCACTGGGTGGAAAATTGAATTTAAATAAAGAACAAAATATTTAAAAAATAAAATGAGGCCATTATGCTAGGTTAAATAAGTCAATCAGAGAAAGACAATTATCATATGGTTTCACTTATATGCAGTATATGAGAAATAGTAGAGAGGACCATAAGGGAAGGAGAGGAAACTGAGTGGGAAAAATCAGAGAGGGAGACAAACCATGAGAGACTCTTCACTCTGAGAAACAAACTGAGCATTGCTGAAGGGGAGATGGGTGCAGGGATGGGGTAACTGGGTGATGGGCATTAAAAAGGTCACATGATGTGACGAGCTCTGGGTATTATACAAAGCTGATTATAAAAAAAATTACATCAGACAATAATGATGTACTATATGTTGGAAAATTGGATTTAAATTAAAAACAAATGTAAATTTTAATGGAAAAAATAAAATAAGGCCATTAGGGCAGGCTCTAATCCAATATGACTGGTATTTTTATAAGAAGTGGAAATTGGGAGAAAGATGTGTACAGAGGGAAGGCGACACAAAGGCACAGGGAGAAGACAGCCATCCAATAGTTGAGGAGAGCAGTGTTGAACAGATCTTTCCTTCAGGGCACTCAGAAAGAACCAACCACAGTGACACTTTGATCTCAGACTTCTAGACTCTGGAACTGTGAGAAAATAACTTTATCCTGTTTAACCAGCCAGCCTATACTTTTTTATGGTAGCTCTAGGTAACTTATGTATTCTGATTGTTTAACCTTAATGCAAGAACTTTCCTTGGATCACTCTGATCTCTCTGAAACTCTTTTATGATGCCCGTACTTGCCAGTCTCCATAGGCAGGTCAAACATCAAGACAAGACAAGGGGTATTTTCCAGGTAGTCATGCAGTCACTTCCTCCCAAGGGCTTATAGAATCCAATCTCTTTTCTGAAGTCAAGTCAGCATAACTAGCCAAACTTAGAGCTGGCTCATACCTGTCAGCTAGCAAGGCATATAGCATGCTATGTTAGCATAGATACTGCAGCAGATGTGCCTTTGGAATAGTTCATACCTCTGCAATGCTATGGAAAAAATTGGGATTTCTTTCCTAGCTGCTGCTTATATTCCCATTAAGCACTGTAAGCAAGTTTGAGCTTTACTAGATGCCTTGCTCTTTTTTAAGGAATGGCATGCCTTTAAGCTGGAAGCTCATATGAGAATACACCAATGAAGTTGAAAATATTTTGGCTGAGCACTATTCTAAAGAGGCTTCCTCTCACCCAAGTCCAATAGGTTCAGTAAATTTAAAGACAATCTGATCACTGTGGATCACTTCTATGAAACCTTGAGCAAACTTCAATCACAAACACCAGTTTCTTAAAAAATATATTGGGAGAAATTTGAGTTTACCCTCTGATAAGGTAGGTTACAGAACCACCAAGACAGATTTTGGCCTCTCTGCACCCTCTGAAGTGGAGACTGGGAAAACTAGACCAAATGAAAACAAAAATGATAACTTGCATATTATGACCCATGAAGTCAACGACTTGAAAAGTATTCTGGGGCAACATTAGGGAAAATCTTAATTGGATGTAAGAGGATATCCCCAGTGAATATTGCACTTGCCAGGCTCACAACCCTGGAAAATCTGTGAAGGTGGGACATGGACAGGAACCACATCCTTAAGACTATTTGAATATTTGCAAATAGAATTTACATGACTCACCATAACTGTCTGTCTTTCCCCTAGATGGCTAGAAGCTTCCACTTGCCAAAAGACAATAGCCCTTACCTTGGCTCAGAAATCTACTACATTTTTGTTTGTTTTTCCTATTTAGGGAATACCTAGCTTATCTTTCCAGTGACAGAAGTATTTTTCTTAGTGGGATCATAATTAAGGAAATTTGTAAGATCTTACCCATTGGCCAAAAGCCACATTTTCCTTACCATCCTTGATACTCTGAGGGGAGGAGATAGGATATCTATCTATCTATCTATCTATCTATCTATCTATCTATCTATCATCTATCTATCATCTATCTAATCTAATCTATCTAACCAGTGATACTACTTTAAAATGAAAACTTGCTAACCTCTCTGAAGACTCATAACTGCTACAGCCTAAGGTATTCCCAATGGTATCAATGGCCTTCCAATCATCTCCCTCTGCCAATCATAGATTTTCACTTTATGATTTTTTCACAGACAGATAAATGAGATTAGACATAATACCCTCTATCTGAAGCTCCACTGTGTTGCAAGCAGATATAGACAAATTCTTTAAGGGATTAATGTAATATATTCAGACTTATTCCCAATAGGTATAAGCCACCCTTCTGGAGAAGCTGTTTCCTGAACATCTGCACAACTGAAAACCAAGAATCTTTGTCTCCTGAAAGAGACACCAATCAAAGATCCACTGGAGTCTCATTGAAAAGGCCCTTAACTTGCTCTTTATCACCATTTTGCAGTCAAGCTACAAGGAATAGATCTTTGGATTCACGTTTTCCAGATAAGAAAATGTCGACCTCAGACTGATTGTATTTCTACTTTAACTGGAAACTTTATTTTATTTTTTTTAACTGGAAACTTTAAAATGAGGGTTTCTTCATATGCCTCCAAAGCATAAGACTACAGGAAGAAGACAACTTTACCAAGAAAATCAGAACAAGTAAATGACCATGGGTAGTGAATAGCTGCCACAGAAGACAATGGAATAAGATCTTTGTTTCAACTTCACCATATTGTTTTATATACTAACTCTGCTACTCATTATGTATATCCTTAAGTTTGAATTTGTGCATCTCTGCAGTCACCTCCAAGTGCTGATCAAGATCTTACCAAAACTCTCCATCATGCTGTTTTTCCTTCCTTTCTCTTCCTGTCACTTTCGTCTCACTTCCCAGACACACAAAGCCTCTGTCATTTTCTAAGCCAGGCCTACATCTGTGAAGTTAATGTCACACTGGTGCTTTGTCTCATCCTTGCTGTCTTATCCTTGTCTTATCCTTTACTCTGCTTGGAATCTCTCTGTCATCACCACTGCAGGTTAGAATGCAACCCCTCCCCAGGTAGGACTGCAACAATTACTTCCATAATAAACATACCTTACACTGAACACTTTCAGGAAGCAGGGTCTTGATTTTTAGAGAAGTATTCTAGTCTCTAATCTTTAATTTATGGAATTAGCTTGTTCTGGTGAAAACTTCCTGACAGAAGGTTCTATTGAAGAAGGAGCCTACACATAATATAGCTCAGGCAAAAAACTATATCTCTTCTTTGATGAGTTTCTATATATCCTGGAGATCCCCAAATGTCCCCTGGTATTCCTCTACCAATGAGATAGGATCCTGTTTCCTTGTTCAGTATTTTCCATTTTGAGATATTTAATATCACTTTTTTTGCAATGGGTTTCCCACCAGAATCAACATGTCATGAAAACCACCCCTAAATCTAAACCAAAACAGGAAAGGAAAAGACTCATATCAACATCGTCATCATTGGACACACAGATTTGGGCAAGTTTACCACTGCTGGTCATCTGATCTACAAATGTGGTTGAGATCGACAAAATAACTATCAAAAAATTTGGGAAGCAGGCTGCTGAGATGGGAAAGGGCTCATTCAAGTATGCCTGGGTCTTGGATAAACTGAAAGCTGAACATGAATGTGGTATCACCATTGATATTTCCCCATGGAAATTTGAGACCAGCAAGTATTATGTGACCATTATTGATGCTCCAGGACACTGAGACTTTATCAAAAACATGATTACAGGCATGTCTCAGGCTGACTGTGCTGTCCTGATTGTTGCTGCTGGTGTTGGTGAATTTGAAGCAGGTATCTCCAAGAATGGGCAGACCAATAAGCATGCACTTCTGACTGGGTGTAAAATAATTCATTGTTGGTATTAACAAAATGGATTCCTCTGAGCCACCCTCCATACAGAAGAGGTGTTGAGGAAATCATTAAGGAAGTCAGCACCTACATTAAGAAGATTGGCTACAATCCCAACATAGTAGCATTTGTGCCCATTTCTGTTTGGAATGGTGACAACATGCCGGAGTGAAGTGCTAACATGCCTTGGTTCAAGGGATGGGAAAGACCCTGTAAAGATGGCAATGTCAGTGGAAACACACTGCTTGAAGCTCTGGATTGCATTCTGCCACCAACTCGTCCAACTGACAAGCCCTTGAATCTGCCACTCTGGGACAACTACAAAATTAGTGATGTTGGTACTGTCCCTGTGGCCTGAGTGGAGACTGGTGTTCTTAAACCCATCATGGTGGTCACCTTTGCTCCAGTCAATGTTACAACTGAAGTAAAGTCTGTTGAAATGCACCACGAATCTTTGAGTGAGACTCTTGCTAGGGACAATGTGGGCTTCAACGTCAAGAACATATCTGTCAAAATTGTTTCTTGTGGAAATGTGGCTGGTGACAGCAAAATTACCCACCAATGGAAGCAGCTGGCTTCATAGTTCAGGTAATTATCCTGAGCCATACAGGCCAAATCAGTGCTGGATATGTACCTATGTTGAATTGTTACACAGATCACATTGTTTGCAAGTTTGCTGAGCTGAAGAAAAAGATTGATCATTGCTTTGGAAAAAAGCTGGAAGACGATCCCAAGTACTTGAAATCCAGTAATACTGCCATCATTGATACAATTCCTGGTAAGCCTATGTGTGTGGAGGGCTTCTCTGACTCTCCTCTTCTGGGCCATTTTTCTGTTTGTGATATGAGTCAGACAGTTGCTGTGGGTGTCATCAAGCAGTGTACAAGAAGGCAGCTGGAGATGGCAAGGTCACTAAGTCCACCCAGAAAACTCAGAAAGCTAAATAAATTTTATCACTAATACCTGCCACCTCAGTCTTAATTAGGGGTGGAAGAATGGTCTTAGGACTGTTTGTATCATTTGTCCATTTAAGTTTAATAAGAAAAGACTGGTTAGAGATCATAATGCATTATAAAACCTTCATAAGGAAAGGATAATGTTTTGTAGACCATTTGTTTTGTGCATGTGGCAGTTTTGAGTTATTAGATTTTAAAATTAGTAATTTCAAATAGAAACAATTTGAGCAAAAAAACTGTCACAAAATTTTGAGACCCATTAAAACAAAACTTTAATGAGAAAAGAAGACATTTAATTTCACCAATTTAATGGATTTTTGTCTCTTTAGATCAGTCATAGGCCATCCCTGCCAAATCATAAGAGCAATCCCTTGTTAAAGGCAGGTAGACTCTTATGAAACATGTCTATTATTACCTGATAATGAAAAGGAACTGTGCAAAGAAGCCAACAGATTAGGCGCCAATTTTGGGGAACCCATCATCTCCCAGAATGGGTTTTATACTGCAAATATCACCTGAAGGGAGCCATATGGCCTACACAATTACAAAGTGATGGATGGATGTAATGCCTGAATACTCCATGCTGTCATCTATGAAGTTACCTGAGCTACAAGTGATACCATTGAAAGTACTGATGTACTTGCTAAACAAGCGCAGAAAATCCAGAACGCTGTCTTCTGTCATCAATGGCATCATCGTAGCACTAGAAGAGGAATTTGCACAGTCATTGGTGATGACTGCTGCAAGTGAAGTCCCAGAAACCATTATCATGTATTTTGCACAAGTTAATACAACTATAAACGTAACTAAAACATTCAAAAAATGAATGTCAATCATCCTGACATCTGGGAGTTTGGGGGTCAGTTTTAGGTGACAGGAAATAGGAGAGTTTTTTCACATATTCCAGATAAGACTGCAGTCCTTCTCACATGTTTTCCCCTCCAAGGGCTAATGACCACTCTTAAGTCAGTCCTATCACTATTATTAATATTTTAAAAACTTTTTATTGGAGTTCAATTTGCCAACATATAGCATAACACCCAGTGCTCATCCCATCAAGTGCCCCCCTCAGTGCCCATCATCCATTCACCCCAAAGCCCCACCCACCTCCCTCTCCACTACCTCTTGTTCTTTTCCCAAAGTTAGGTGTCTCTCATATTCTGTCACCCTCACTGATATTTCCCACTAATTTTCTCTCCTTTCCCTTTTATTCCCTTTCAATATTTTTTATATTCCCCAAATGAATGAAACCATATAATGTTTGTCCTTCTCTGATTGACTTATTTCACTCAGCATAATACCCTTCAGTTCTGTCCACATTGAAGCAAATGGTGGGTATTTGTCCTTTCTAATGGCTGAGTAATATTGCATTGAATACATATACCACATCTTCTTTATCCTTTCATCTTTCGATGGACACTGAGGATGTAATGTTCTGTAAATATCTGTGAAATCCATCTGGTCCAGTGTATCATTTAAAGCTCTTGTTTCTTTGGAGATGTTATGTTTAGAAGATCTGTCATTTACAGAAAGAGCCGTGTTGAAGTCTCCCAGTGTTATTGTATTATTATCTAAGTATGTCGTGACTTTGGTTATTAATTGATTGATATACTTGGCAACTCCCATATTAGGGGCATAAATATTCATGATTATTAGGTCCTCTTATTGGATAGATCCTTTAAGTATGAAATAGTGACCCTCTTCATCTCTTACTACAGTCTTTGGGGTGGAGTTTAATTTATCTGATATGAGGATGGCTACCCCTGCTTTCTTTTGAGGACCATTTGAATAGTAAATGGTTCTCAAACCTTTCACTTTCAGGTTGTAGGTGTCCTTCTGTCTAAAATGAGTCTCTTGTAGACAGCAAATAGATGGGTCCTGCATTTTTATCCAGTCTGAAACCCTGCGCTTTTTGATGGGGTCATTAAGCCCGTTCACGTTCAGAGTTACTATTGACAGATACGAGTTTAGTGTCATCATGATATCTATTCAGTCCTTGTTTTTGTGGATTGTTCCACTGAACTTCTTCTTACAGGGGAATTTTAAGAGTCCCCCTTAAAATTTCTTGCAGAGCTGGTTTGGAGGTCACATATTCTTTCAGTTCCTGCCTGTCTTGGAAGCTCTTTATCTCTCCTTCCATTTTGAATGAGAGCCTTGCTGGAGAAAGTATTCTTGGTTGCATGTTCTTCTCGTTTAGGACCCTGAATATATCCTGCCAGCCCTTTCTGGCCTGCCAGGTCTCTGTGGAGAGGTCTGCTGTTACCTTAATACTCCTCCCCATAAAAGTCAGGGATTTCTTGTCTCTTGCTGCTTTAAGGATCTTCTCTTTATCTTTGGAATTTGCAAGCTTCACTATTAAATGTCGAGGTGTTGAACGGTTTTTATTGATTTTAGGGGGGGATCTCTCTATTTCCTGGATCTGAATGCCTGTTTCCCTTCCCAGATTAGGAAAGTTTTCAGCTAGGATTTGTTCAAATACATATTCTGGACCTCTGTCCCTTTCGGCGCCCTCGGGAACCCCAATTAAACGTAGGTTTTTCTTCCTCAGGCTGTCGTTTATTTCCCTTAATCTGTCTTCATGGTCTTTTAATTGTCTGTCTCTTTTTTCCTCAGTTTCCCTCTTTGCCATCAACTTGTCTTCTATGTCACTCACCCATTCTTCCACCTCGTTAACCCTCATCATTAGGACTTCTAGTTTGGATTGCATCTCATTCAATTGATTTTTAATTTCTGCCTGATTGGATCTAAATTCTGCAGTCATGAAGTCTCTTGAGTCCTTTATGCTTTTTTCTAGAGCCCCCAGTAGCTGTATAATAGTGCTTCTGAATTGGCTTTCTGACATTGAATTGTAATCCAGATTTTGTAACTCTGTGGGAGAGAGGACTGTTTCTGATTCTTTCTTTTGAGGTGAGGTTTTCCTTCTAGTCATTTTGCTCAGTGCAGAGTGGCCAAAAACAAGTTGTATTGGGAAAAGGAGAAAAAGAGAGAGAGAGAAGGAAAGAAAAGAGAAAAAGAAAAAAGAAAAAAGAAAAAAAGGAAGAAAAAAAGGAAAAAAGAGAAGAAAAGAGAAAGAAAAAGAAGGGAAAAAAGGGTGGGGGAAGCAATCAAAAATCAAAAAGAAAAAAAAACACGAGGGAGTATCTTCTGATTCAGTATACTTTAAGTCCCTTGACTTCCCCTGGAACCTGTCAGTCTAGCTGGTCTTCTGGGGGAGGGGCCTGTTGTGCTGATTTTCAGGTGTTAGCACTTGGGGGAGCTGCTCTGCCCCCTGCCTGGTGCAGGGCTCAGTGGGGGTTATTTACCCCGTGAGGCCTCAGGAGGAACAACCCCAGTGGCTGCGGCAGCTCTGGAAACCTGGATTCAGCTCCCACAGTAACTACGGAGCTCTCCATCTGCAGGGGCCTGGAGGCTCCGGGGCAGGGCCGCTGATCTGCTCAGCTCCGGGCAGGAGCGTCCTTGCAGTCCTGGGCCCTCCCGGCCTCTGCCTGTGCTGGGGGGAGGCCGGATCCTGGGCTGTGTCCTGGCACCCTGTGCTCCCCGTCTGCGTTGTTGGATTCGCACTCCCGGTAGCGCAGCCCCCTCCGCGGAGTAGCCGCCTGAGCCCCTCCGAGCTGCTCCCGGGTCAATGTGTGCGCGCTGCAGCCCTTAGGGAGCTCGGCGCACTCTCTTGGGCACGCAGGTGTCTGTTAGTGTCCCAGGGAGCCTGAGGGCATCCCCACCCTCCTGGGGTCCTGCTCTAACTCCCTGCGGGCGCCTTTCCACCCGGGAAGGTTGGTGCAGCTCCTGCTTCTCCGGGACGGGGCTCTCCTGTCCTGGGGACACTCGCCCCGGCCTTCGACCGGCTCCTCGTGGGGCCCCTCCCCCTTGGATGCCTTTTGTTTCTTTATTTCTTTTTCCCCGTCTTCCTACCTTGATAGAAGCTCGAACTCTTCTCACTGTAGCGTTTCAGCTGTTCTCTCTTTAAATCTCAGGCCGAATTCGTAGATTTTCAGGATGATTTGAAGGTTATCTAGGTAATTTGGTGGGGACAGGTGATTTGGGGACCCTACTCTTCCGCCATCTTGCCCCTCCTCCAATAGTTTGTACTTTAGCAACTCTCTGCTATTAAGTATTTTCTTTAATTTTCATATTGTATAAATTGTATGTTATAGATATAGATATATTCTTCATTTTATCTTCCTTACACTGTATTCAAATTTAATTTTGTATATATATATATATATATATATATATATATATATATGCTTTAATTTTCTAATAATTTTGGAATTTAGTATCTTCTAACATGCAGACCAAAATACACTCAGAATGTAGTGGATCACCCTGTTTGAATCTGCTCTGTGAGATTATATTCTCTCTAACCCCGGCTCCACATTTCTTGTTTCTCTTTTTTGAAATTTGCTTTACTTTGTCTTTTTTCTTTTATTTTCTGGTTTCTGAAATCTTTGGAATTGTATAACGTGTATTTTGCTTGGGTCATGGTTGATATTTTTGTCTGCTTTCTTGTACAGCCATTCTGCACTGGACAAAATGACTAAAAGGAAGAATTCATCATAACAGAAACAATCAGAGGTAGTACTCTCAGCCAAAGATCTAACGGATATGGATTTAGATAAAATGTTAGAAATGGAGTTCAGGATTACACATATAAAGTTACTAGTTGGGCTTGAAAACACATAAAAGACTCTAGAGAATCTCTTAGTGCAGAAATTAAAACCAATAGAGCTGAAATTAAAAACAGTCTAACTGAGATACTGTCTAAACTGGATGCTGTAACAACTAGGGTAAATGACACAGAAAGTGACATAGAAGACAAATGGTTGGAAAGGAAGGAATCTGAGGAAAAGAGAGAAAAACAACTAAGAGCTCACAAAGAGAAGCTTCAAGAAATAAGTGATAGTTTGGAAAAAGATAACATTCATATTATTGGAATTCCTGAGGGAGTAGAGAGAGGAGAACAGAATGTATGTTTAAGCAAATCATACCTGAGAACTGCCTTAATCTGGGGAAGGAAAAAGGCATGCATATCCAAGAGATGGAGAGAACCTCTCCCAAAATCAACAAAAGCAGATCAGCATCCTGAAATACAATAGTGAAGCTTACAAATTTCAGAGATAAAGAAAAATTCCTGAAAGCAGTTCAAAACAAGAGATTCCTAACATAAAGGGGAAGATATATTATATTAAGAGCAGACATATCCATAGAGACCTGGAAGGCCAGAAAGGGCTGACATAATATATTCGTGGTACTAAATGAGAAAAATATTCAGCCATGAACACTTTATCCAGCAAGGCTGTTGTTCAGAATGGAAGGACAAAGAGCTTCCAGGATAGACAGAAACTGAAATGATATGTGAGCACCAAACCAGTGCTGCAAGAAATATTAAGGGAGATCTTGTAAGGGAAGAGGTAGCCCAAAGAAACAGATAATCTGCAGAAATAGGGACTGAACAGGTAATGCAATGACAATAATTTCATATCATTCAATAGTTACTCTGAATATGAATGAGCTAAATGTTCTAATCAAAAGACACAGGGTATCAGAATGGATAAAAAAAAACAGGACCCATCCATATGCTGTCTACAAAACACTAATTCTAGACATAAGGACACCTTCAGACTGAAATTGAGGAGGTGGAGAACCATTTACCATGCAAATGGACCTCAAAGGAAAACTGGGGTAGCAATCCTCATATCAGAAAAAAAAATAGATTTTAAAACAAAGTCTGTGGTAAGAGATGAAGATGGACACTATATCATACTTAAAACATCTATTCAACAGGAAAATCCAACAATTATAAATATTTATGCCCCTATGGTGGGTGCAAGCAATTATACCATCCAATTAGTAACCAAAGTAAAGAAACACATAGATAATAATACATGAACAATAGGAGACTTCAACACTCCACTTTCAGCAATGAGTAGATCTTCTAAGCAGAAGATCAACAAAGAAACAAGGGCTTTGGAGGACACACTGGATCAGATGGACTTCAGAGATATATAAAGTATATTCCATCCTAATGCAACAAAAAGCACATTCTTCTCCACTGCTCATGGAAATTTCTCCAGAATAGACAAAGGGGGTCACAAATCACGACTCAATATATACCAAAAGATTTACATTATTCCCTGCATATGTTCAGACCACAAGGCTTTGAAACTAGAATTCAATCACGAGAAGAAATTTGGAAGGATTGCAAACACATAGAGGTTAAAGACAATACTACTAAAAGATGAATGGTTCAACCAGGAGATTAGAGAAGAATTTTAAAAGATTCAAGCAAAATAAGGAAAATGAAAGCACAACTGTTTCAAACCTTTGGAATGCTGCAAACATGGATCTAAGAGCAAAGGACATTTCAATAAGATCTCTCAAAAAATTGCAAAAATCTCAAATATACTAGCTAAACTTTCCTGGAGAAAGAACACTCAGGAAAACCTAAACCAAGTGGAAGAAGAGAAATACTAAAGATTAGAGCAGAAATCAATGAAATAAGGACCAGAAGAACAGTGAGACAAGTAAAGGAAACCAGAAGATGGTTCTCTGAAAGAATTAATAAAATCAATAAACCCCTAGCTAGACTTATTAAAAAGAAAAGAAAAATACCCAGATTAATAAATACAAACCATTTTAAGAATGTATTACAAACAACTATATGCCAACAAAATAGGCAATCTGGGAGAAATGGATACATTCCTAGAAACTTATAAATTACTAAGCTGAAACAGAAAGAAATTAAAAAAAACCTGAACAGGCCCATCACCAGCAAGGAAATTGAAGGAGACATCAAAAACCTCCTAAGAAACAAGAGTCCAGGGTCAGATGGCTTCCCAGGGGAA
Source organism: Canis aureus (assembly GCF_053574225.1). Taxonomy (NCBI): domain Eukaryota; kingdom Metazoa; phylum Chordata; class Mammalia; order Carnivora; family Canidae; genus Canis; species Canis aureus. The sequence continues at coordinate 76,112,206 of NC_135649.1, read as the reverse complement.
CTCCGCCAAGCATTTAAAGAAAAACTAATACTTATTCAGCTGAAGCTCTTTCAAAAAATAGAAAAGGAAGGAAAACTTCAAAATTCATTCTATGAGAACAAAACTACCTTGATGCCAAAACCAGAGAAAGAGGCCATCAAAAGGAGAATTACAGACCAATATACCTTGTGAACATGGATGTCAAAATATTCACCAAGACATTAGGCAAAAGGATCCAGAGAGTGGGACAAGATGGCAGAAGAGAGGGGGTCCTCAACTCACCCAGTCACACAAGCATACCTAGATAACTTTCTTTTTTTTAAATTTTTTTTCCTAGATAACTTTCAAAATATCCTGGACACCTAGGAATTCGACCTGAGACTTAGAGAGGAAACAGCTGGAATGCTACAGAAAGAAAGGTTTTTGCTTCTAACAAGGTAGGAAGGTGGAAATAAATAAATAAATAAATAAATAAATAAATAAATAAATAAGGGAGGGGAACCATGAGTAGCCAGGTTAAACCAGAGTGATGAAAGCCTCCAAGGAAAGGAAAGCCCAGCCCTAGAGAAGTGGGAACTATAAAAATCCAAGCCAGATTTTTCCCTGACTGAAAAGTGCTTAGCAGGGGAATCAGGCAAAATCCCAGGAGGGGCAGTGAAGCCTTAAAATTCCCGGAGTCACTATAGGAGGAGGTGGGCCTGGGCAAAGTTCACAAATCGACGTCTGATCTCAGTAAACAGCTGGAGCGCTGCAGACCTTGGGGCATTTGGCAGAAGTCAGTTAGGTGGGATGACTCTGGATGGAAGTGGCTGAGCCCCATTCCCTTTGGGAGAGGCAGCCCCCAGGAGCACGGTTCCAGTGGCACAGGGCCCCAGGACCCAGGGCGCCCAAGCTGACAAAGCTGGCGATTCAGTGTTCCCCCTGGGAAACGTGGACGTGGGCAGGGCACAGGATAGTGAAAATTCCTGCCACTGGGCGCACTGCAAAGTATGCAGATCAGTGCACCTGTGCCAGGCGCCAGGAACATCTAAGCCAGTGCAGACTGGGAGACTGTGGTTAGTTACTTGCAGAAAGCTAGACTCCAGAGCTGGAAATCTGGCTTCCGCCATTGTTGTTTTTCCTCTTTGTTTCACCGTGTGTCTGGGAGAGGCAGGGACCCTAGGAAAAAAATGCCTCGCAGGCAAATCAGCTCACACTGAGCCCTGCACCTGGCAAGGGGCAGGGCATCTCCTCCCAGGGGTAGACACCTGAGAATCAGCACAGCAGGCCCCTACCCCAGAAGGACAGCTGGAAGAACAAAGGAAGAGCAAGTTTATTGATCAAGCAGCACTGGAAAGCTCCAAGACCAAGGGAAAATAGTATATAGAACTAGAAGATCCTTTTTCCCCCCTTTTTCCATTATGACTGGTTTTAATATAAGACTAAAAATTTGCAATATTTTTTCTCTTTCCCACCTTAACTACAATATTTTACCATCTCTTCATTTTTAAGTATTTTTCTTTTTTGACTTTCATATTTTTACAATTGAACATCTTAGACATATTTTTAACTTATGGATTCACTTCAAAGTATTCGATTTGTTTTTTTTTAAGATTTTATTTATTTATTCATGAGAGACAGAGAGAGAGACAGAGAGACAGAGAGAGGCAGAGACACAGGCAGAGGGAGAAGCAGGCTCCATACAGGGCGCCCGATGTGGGACCCAATCCCGGGACTCCAAGATCATGTCCTGGGCCAAAGGCAGGCACTAAACCTCTGAGCCACCGAGGGATCCCTCAATTTAATTTTGGTAGATATACGAGATGTGGGTTTTGCTTTGTGTTTTTTTTTTCAACCTCATTTTGTTTTACAATGGTGGAAGTTAGTACCTTCTAAAACACGACCAAGGGATGGCTGGGTGGCTGAGCAGTGGAGTGTCTGCCTTTGGCTCAGGGCAAGATCCCAGGATCCGGGATCCAGTACTTCATCGGGCGACCTGTGGGGAGCCTGTTTCTCCTCCTGCCTGTGTCTCTGCCTCTCTTTCTGTGTCTCTCTGACTAAATAAATAAGATCTTAAAAAATAAAGAAAAAAAGCAGCGCAAGATGTTGGAAGACTAGGAATCCTCCACTCACCTGGTCCCACCAACTTACCTAGATAACTTTCAAAACACCCTGAACACCTATGATTTCCAACTGATATTTAAAGAGAGAACAGCCAGAACACTACAGAGAGAAAAGTTTTTGCTTCTAGCAAGGTATGAAGGTGGAAAAAATAAATAAAAAATAATAAAGTGGGGGAGGGGCACCATGAGGAGCCGGGCTAAAGTGGAGAGGCAAAAGCCTCCAGGACAGGAAAGCCCATCCCTGAAGAAGCAGGAACTTTAAAAATCTGAGCCAGATTTTTCCCAGATGGAAAGGTACTTAGCAGGGAAATTGGGTAGAATCTCAGGAGGGGGCAGTGAAGCCTCCAGATTCCCAGAATCACTGTTAGAGGAAGTGTGCCCCGGGGAAAGCACACCTCAAACCATGGACCAATCTCCATAAAGAGCTGGAGTGCACAGCTCTCTGGGTTTTTCAGAGAAGCCAGTCAGTTAGATGGGCCATCTCTGGACAGAGGTGGCTGTGCCCTATTGCCTTCGGGAGCCACAGGCCCCAGGAGCACAATTCCAGCAGCACAGAGCACCAGAACCCAGGAACCCCAAACAGACAAAGCCGGTGGTTCTGCATTCCCCCTGGGACAGATGGAAGTGGGGAGGGCACAGGACAGTGAAAACTCTCCTGCTACTGGGCACCCCACAAGCTGTGCAGATCAGTGCACCCATGCAGGCCCCAGAAGCATATAGGTCAGTGTGGACTGGGAGACTGTGTTAGTTAAGTAGCAGGGAGCTGAATCCAAAGCTGGAAATCTGGCCACCTCCACTGTTGTTTTTCCTCGTTTCACCTTGTGCCTGGGAGAGGTGGGGCCACTAGGGAATAAAGGCCTCACTGGATAAAAAGCTCACACTTAGCCAGGCACCTGGCAGGGGGTGGGGCATCTCTGCCCTGGCACACATACCTGAGAATCAGCACATCAGACGACCAGCTGGAAGAACAGGGGAAGAGCAAGTTCATGACCAAGCAGCGCTGGAAAGCCCCAGGACAAAGGGAAAATCGAGGGAATGTAGTATATAGTACTAGAGGGTCCCTCCCTATTCTTAATTTATTTCCTTTTTCTATTACAACTCATTTTTATATGAAACTAAAACTTTCCAATATTTTTTTGCTTTTCCCACCATAACTACAGTATTTTACTAGCTCTTCATTTTTAAATTTCTTCCTTTTTGACTTAAATATTTCTACAATTACATATCTTAGATACATTTTTCACTTCTGAATTCCCTTCAACATACTCAATTTAATTTTGGGAGATATATGAGATATGGGTTTTTGTTTTGTTTTTTTGTTGTCTCTGTCTCATTTGTTCTACAAGGGTGGAAGTTAATACCTTCTAAAACATGACCAGCATATACCCAGAACCAAGTGGACTACTGTGCTGGTTCATTCTGTGAGATTATATTCTCTCTTCATTCCCACTCTGCCCCCCTCTTTTATCTAATTTATATTTTGGTGGTCAATGTTGGGGCTTTCACAAGTATTGCTGGTTTATATAAATTTGGGACTGAGCATCTTCTAACATGCAGAACTTAATATACTCAGAACCAAGAGGATCACTCTCTAGGACCCCTCAGGTACACTAAATTTTCCCTCCATGACACCTTCTTCACCACCACCATCTCCCATTCCCACCACTTTTTCTTTTTTTCCCCTTTTTTTCTATTTTTCCTCTTTACTTTTTTTTCTCATTTTTTCCTCTTTTTCTTCTTTGGCATTTTTGGCTTTTTATTTTTTATTACTTTGCTAAAAATTTGTTTTTCAAATTAGTGACCTTTGTTTTGTTTTGTTTTAATCTTCCTTTTCATTTTCTGGTCTCTGACTTTGTCAGAATCACCTAGGGTGAAATTTGTTTAGGTCGTGGTTGATATTCTTGACTCAGCCCGCTCATACAGGCACTCTGCACTGAACAAAATTACTAGAAGAATTCAACACAAAAGAAAGAATTCAAATCAGTACTCTGAGCCACAGATTTACAGAATATGGATTATAATTCGATGTCAGAAAGCCAATACAGTAGCAGAATTATAAAGCTACTGGTGGCCCTAGAAAAAAACATAAAGGATTCTAGAGAAGTTGTTACTGGAGAATTGAGACATAATCAGGCCGAAATTAAAAATCAATTAAATGAGATGCAATCTGAACTGGATGTCCTAATGGCTAGGGTTAATGAGGAGGAAGAAAGAGTGAACAACATAAAAGACAAGTTGATGGTAACAAAGCAATCTGAGGAGAAAACAGAAAAACAATTAAGAGACCATGAGAAAAAGCTAACGGACATAAAAGATAGCCTGAGAAGGAAGAATCTATGTATAATCGGGTTCCAGAAAACACTGAGAGGGAGAGAGGCCCAGAAAGTATATTTGAACAAATCATGGATGAGAACTTCCACAATTTGGGGAAGGAAAGAGGCATTGAGATCAAGGAGATGGAGAGGTCACTCCCCTCAAAATCAATAAAAAGGTTTCACCACCTTGACATTTAAAAGTAAAACTTGCAAATTCCAAAGATAAAGAGAAGATCCTTAAAGCAGCAAGAGACAAGAGATCCTTAACCTTTATGGGGAGAAGTATTAGGTTAACAGCAGAACTCTCCACAGAGACCTGGCAGGACAGAAAGAGCTGGCAGGATACATTCAGGGTCCTAAATGAGAAGAACATGCAGCCAAGAGTACTTTACCCACCATGGTTGTCATTCAGATTAGAAAGAGAGAGATTAAGAGCTTCTAAGATGTGCAGAAATGGAAAGAATACATGACCACCAAACCAGCTCTGCAAGAAATATTAAGGGAACCCTGTAACAAAAAGAAGAAACCCAAAGGAATAATTCACAAAGACAGGGACTGAAGAGGTAGAATGATGACACTAAATTCATATCTTTAAATAGTTATTCTGAAAGTGAATTGGCTAAACGATCCCATCAAAAGATGCAGGGTTTCAGATAGGATAAGGAAGGAAGAACCCATTTATTTATTGTCTAGAAGAGACTCATTTTAGACATTAGGACAACACCAGCCTGAAAATGAAAGGGTAGAGAATCGTACACCATGTAAATGGTCCTCAAAATAAAGTAGAGGTAGCCATCCTCATATCAGATATTAAAGTTTATCCCAAAAACTGTAGTAAGAGATGAAGAGGGGCAATATATCATACTTAAAGGATCTATCAAACAAGAGGACCAAATAATCATGAATATTCATGCCCCAAATGTGGGACCTGCCAAGTATATCAATCAATTAATAACCAAAGTTAAGACATAGTTAGATAATAAAACACTTATACTTGGTGACTTGAACACAGTGCTTTCTACAATTGTTATATCTTCTAAGCACAACATCTCCAAAGAAACAAGAGCTGTAAATTATACACTGGACCAGATGGATTTCACAGGTATTTACAGAACTTTACATCCAAATGCAAATGAATGCACATTCTTCTCAAGTGCACATGGAACTTTCTCCAGAAAAGAACACATACTGGGTCACAAATCAGGTCTTAACCAATTCCAAAAGATTGGGATGGTACCCTGCATATTTTCAGACCATAATGCCTTGAAACTAGAATTCAATCAAAAGAAAAAGTTTGGAAGGATTAAAAACACGTGGAGGTTAAGGAGCATCCTGCTAAAAGATGAATGGGTCAACCAAGAAATTAAGGAAGAATTTAAAAGATTCATGGAAACTAATGAGAATGAAGATACAACCATTCAAAATCTTTGGGATATAGCAAAAGCAGTCCTGAGGGGGAAATACATTGCAATAAAAGCATCCATCCAAAAACTGTAAAGAACTCAGATACAAAAGCTAACCTTGCACCTAAAGGAGCTGGAGAAAAAAAGAGCAAATAGATCCTACACGCAGTAGAAGAGAGTTAATAAAGATTCGAGCAGAACTCAATGAAATAGAGACCAGAAGAACTGTGGAACAGATCAACAAAACCAGGAGGTCGCTCTTTGAAAGAATTAATAAAATAGAAAAACCAATAGCCAGCATTATTAAAAAGAAGAGAGAAAAGACTCAAATTAATAAAATCATGAATGAGAAAGGAGAGATTACCAATACCAGAAAAATAGAAATGATTTTAAAAACTTAATATGAGCAGCTATACGCCAATAAATTAGGCAATCTAGAAGAAATGGATGCATTTCTAGAAAACCACAAACTACCAAAACTGGAACAGGAAGAAATAGAAAACCGAACAGACCCATAACCAGGGAGAAAATTGAAGCAGTATCAAAAAACTCCTGAGACACAAAAGCCCAGGGCTAGATGGCTTCCCAGGGGAATTCTATCAAACGTTTAAAGAAGAAACATACCTATTCTTCTAAAGCTGTTCGGAAAGCTGGAAAGAGATGGAGTACTTCGAAACTCGTTCTATGAGGCCAGCATCACCTTGATTCCAAAACCAGACAAAGACCCCGTCAAAAGGAAAATTATAGACCAATATTCCTGATGAACACAGATGCAAAAATCCTCAACAAGACACTATCCAAAAGGATCCAACAATACATTAAGATTATTCACCATGACCAATTGGGATTTATCCCCGGGATGCAAGGCTAGTTCAACACTCGTAAAACAATCAATGTGATTCATCATATCACCAAGAGAAAAACCAAGAACCATATGATCCTCTAAATAGATGGAGAGAAAGCATTTGACAAAATACAGCATCCATTTCTGATCAAAACTCTTCAAAGTGTAGTGATAGTGGGAACATTCCTCAGCTTCTTAAAAGTCATCTACGAAAAGCCCACAGCAAATACCATTCTCAATGGAGAAACCCTGGGAGCCTTTATCCTAATATCAGGAGCAAGACAGGGATGTCCCCTCTCACCACTGCTATTCAACATAGTACTAGAAGTCCTAGCCTCAGCAGTAAGGCAAGAAAGAGAAATAAAATGCATTCAAATTGGCAAAGAAGTCAAACTCTCCCTCTTCCCTGGTGACATGATACTGTACGTAGAAAACCCAAAAGACCCCACCCCAAGATTGCAGAACTCATACATGAATTGGGCAGCGTGGCAGGATACAAAATCAAGGTCCAGAAAACAGTTGTATTTCTATATACTAATAAAGAGACTGAAGAAAGAGAAATTAAGGAGTCAATCCCATTTTCAATTGCACCCAAAAGCATAAGATACCTAGGAATAAACCTAACCAAAGAGGTAAAGGTTCTATACCCTAAAAACTACTGAACACTTCTAAAAGAAATTGAGGAAGACCCAACGAGATGGAAAAATATTCCATGCTCATGGATTGGAAGAATTAATATTGTGAAAATGTCAATGTTACCCAGGGCAATTTACACATTGAATGCAATCCCTATCAAAACACCATAGACTACTCTCACCACTGCTATTCAACATAGTACTAGAAGTCCTAGCCTCAGCAGTCATGCAAGAAAGAGAAATAAAAGGCATTCAAATTGGCAAAGAAGAAGTCAAACTCTCCCTCTTCCCAGGTGACATGATACTGTACGTAGAAAACCCAAGACTCCACCCCAAGATTGCTAGAACTCATACAGCAATTCAGCAGTGTTGCAGGATACAAAATCAATGCCTAGAAGTCAGTGGCATTTTTATACACTAACGAAACTTAGAAGAGAAATTAAGGAGTCAATCCCATTTACAATTGCACCAAAAAGCATAAGATACCTAGGAATAAACCTAACCAAAGAGATAAAGGATCTATACCCTAAAAACTACAGAACACTTCTGAAAGAAATTGAGGAAGACACAACGAGATGGAAAAATATTCCATGCTCATGGATTGGCAGAATTAATATTGTGAAAATGTCAATGTTACCCAGGGCAATTTACACGTTTAATGCAACCCCTATCAAAATACCATGGACTTTCTTCAGAGAGTTAGAACAAATAATTTTAAGATTTGTGTGGAATCAGAAAAGACCCGGAATAGCCAGGGGAATATTACAAAAACAAAACAAAACAAACAAACAAACAAAAAAAAAAACCACATAGCTGGGGCCATCACAATGCCAGATTTCAGGTTGTACTACAAAGCTGTGGTCATCAAGACAGTGTGGTACTGGCAAAACAACAGACACATAGATCAATGGAACAGAATAGAGAATCCAGAAGTGGACTCTCAACTTTATGGTCAACTAATAGTCGACAAAGGAGGAAAGACTATCCCCTGGAAAAACGACAGTCTCTTCAATTAATGGTGCTGGGAAAATTGGACATCCACTTGCAGAAGAATGAAAGTAGACCATTCTCTTGCACCATACACAAAGATAAACTCAAAATGGATGAAAGATCTTAATGTGAGACAAGATTCCATCAAAATCCTGGAGGAAAACACAGGCAACACCCTTTTTAAACTTGGCCACAATAACTTCTTGGAAGATACATCCATGAAGGAAGAGAAACAAAAGCAAAAATGAACTACTAGGACTTCATCAAGATAAGAAGCTTTTGCACAGCAAAAGATACAGTCAACAAAACTAAAAGACAACCTACAGAATGGGAGAAGATACTTGCAAATAACATATCTGATAAGGGCTAGTATCTGATCTATAAAGAACTTATGAAATTCAACAGCAAAGAAACAAACAATCCAATCATGAAATGGGCAAAAGACATGAACAAATTACACAGAGGAAGATGTAGAGATGGCCAACAAGCAGATGAGAAAATGCTCTGCATCACTGGCCATCAGGGATAAACAAATCAAAACCACAATGAGATACCACCTCACTTCAGTGAGAATGGTGAAAATTAAGAAGACAGGAAACAGCGAATATTGAAGAAGATGTGGAGAAAGAGGATCCCTCTTGCACTGTTGGTAGGAATATGAACTGGTAGAGTCACTCTGGAAAACTGTGTGGAGGTTCCTCAAAGAGTTAAAAATAGAGCGACCCTAGCACCAAGCAATTGCACTGCCTGGGAATCACCACAAAGATACAGATGCAGTGAAAAACCGAGACACCTGAACCCCAATGTTTATACCAGCAATGTTCACAGTAGCCAAACTGTGGAAAGGGCCTCAATATCCACCCATGTATACAATGCAGTATTACTCAGCCATTAGAAACGATGAATATGCACCATTTGTTTCAATGTGGATAGAACTGGAGGGTATTATCCTGAGTGAAGTAAGTCAATCTGAAAAGGACAAACATTATATGGTTTCATTCATTCAGGGAATATAAAAAATAGTGAAAGAGATTAAAGGGGAACGAGAGAAAATGAGTGAGAAACATCAGAGTGGGTGACAGAACATGAGAAACTCCTAACTCTGGGAAACGAACAAGGGGTAGTGGAAGCGGAGATGGGCAGAGGGATGGGGTGACTGAGGGGAGCACTTGACGGGATGAGCACTGGGTGTTATACTGTATGTTGTCAAATCGAACTCCAATAAAAAATATTCAAAATAAAAACTAAACAAAAAACCCAAATACTCAAGTTAACCTCACATCTAAAGGAACTTAATAACGAAGAGCAAATAAAACCAAACCAAGCAGAAGAGGGATAATAAAGACTCAAGCAGAACTCAATGAAATAGAGACCAGAACTGTAGAACAGATCAACAAAACCAGGAGTTGGTTCTTTGGCAGAATTAATAAGATAGATAAACCACTAGCCAGCCTTAGTGAAAAGAAAAAAGACTCAAATCAACAAAATCATGAATGAAAGACGAGAGAATACAACCAATACCAAGGAAATACAAAGGGCTTTAGAAACGTATCATGAACAGCTATATGCCAACAATTTAGGCAATCTAGAACAAGTGGATGCATTTCTGGAAAACCACAAATTACCAAGACTGGAACAATAATAAGTAGAATACCTGAATAGGGGATCCCTGGGTGGCACAGCGGTTTGGCGCCTGCCTTTGGCCAAGGGCATGATCCTGGTAGACCCGGGATCGAATCCCACATCGGGTTCCCGGTGCATGGAGCCTGCTTCTCCCTCTGCCTGTGTCTCTGCGCCTCTCTCTCTCTCTCTCTGTGACTATCATAAATAAATAAAAATAAAAAAGAATACCTGAATAGGCCAAAACCCTGTGGGGAGATTGAAGCAGTCATCAAAACTTCCCAAGACACAAATGTCCAGGGACAGATGGCTTCCCAGGGGAATTCTATCAAACGTTTAAAGACGAAACAATACCTATTCTACTAAAGCTGTTCCACAGGATGGAATGGGTAGGAATTATTCCAAACTCATTTTATGAAGCCAGCATCAACTTGATTTCAAAACTCAAGTCCCCACCTAAAAGGAGAATTATAGACCAATATCCCTGATGAACACAGATGCAAAAATTCTCAATAAGATACTAGCCAATAGGATCCAACAGAACATTAAGAAGATTATTCTCCATGACCAAGTGAGATTTATCCCCGGGATGCAGGTTTGGTTCAATAATCTTAAAACAATCAATGTGAGAGATCACATCAACAAGAGAAAAAACAAGAACCATATGATCCTCTCAATATATGCAGAGAAAGCATTTGACAAAATACAGCATCCATTCCTTATCAAAACTCTTCAGAGTGTAGCCATAGAGGGAATATTCCTCAGTATCTTAAAATCCATCTATGAAAAGCCCACAGCAAATATCATTCTCAATGAGGAAACACTGAGAAGCTTTCCCCTAAGGTCAAGAACACGACAGGGATGTCCACTCTCACCACTGTTGAATCTCACCATTCAACATAGTACTAGAAGTCTTAGCCTCAGCAGTCAGACAACAAAAGAAATAAAAGGCATTCAAATCGGCAAAGAAGTCAAACTCTCCCTCTTTGCAGATAACATGATACTGTACGTAGAAAACCCAAAAGACTCCACTGCAAGATTTCGAGAACTCATTCAGCAATTTAGCAATGTGTCAGGATACAAAGTCAATGCACAGAAATCATTGGCTTTTCTTTAAACTCATAATAATCCTGAAGAAAAGAGAAATTAAGGAGTTAATCCCATTTACAATTGCACCCAAAAGCATAAGATACCTAGGAAATAACCTAACCAAAGAAATGAAGGATATATATCCTAAAAACTATAGAACACTTCAGAAAGAAATTGAGGAAGATTCAAAGATACAGAAAAACATTCCAAAGAAATTATGTGGAAGACATGAACAGAAATCTCACAGAGGAAGACATAGACATGGCCAACAAGCACATGAGAAATTTGTATTTCCCTTGCCATCAGGGAAATACAAATCAAAACCAGAATGAGATACCACCTCACACCAGTGAGAATGGGGAAAATTAACAAGGCAGGAAACAACAAATGTTGGAGAGGATGTGGAGTTGGTGGGAATGTGAACTGGTGCAGCCACTCTGGAAAACTGTGTGGAGGTTCATCAAAGAGTTAAAAATAGATCTGCCCTACGACCCAGCAATTGCACTGCTGGGGATTTACCCCAAAGATACAGATGCAGTGAAACGCCGGGACACCTGCACCCCGATGTTTCTAGCAGCAATGTCCACAATAGCCAAACTGTGGAAGGAGCCTCGGTGTCCTTTGAAAGATGAATGGAGAAAGAAGATGTGTTTTATGTATACAATGGAATATTACTCAGCCATTAGAAATGACAAATACCCACCATTTGCTTCGACGGGGATGGAACTGGAGGGTGTTATGCTAAGGGAAATAAGTCAATCGGAGAAGGACAAACATTATATGGTCTCATTCATTTGGGAAATATAAAAAATAGCGAAAGGAATAAAGGGGAAAGGAGAAAAATGAGTGGGAAATATCAGAAAGGGAGACAGAACATAAAGACTCCTAACTCTGGGAAACGAACTAGGGGTTGTGGAAAGGGAGGTGGGCGGGGGGTGTGGGTGACTGGGTGACAGGCACTGAAGTGGGCACTTGATGGGATAAGCACTGAGTGTTATTCTATATGTTGACAAATTGAACACCAATAAAAAATAAATTTATTTAAAAAAAAGAAATTATGTGGAAGAAAAAATATTGTGAATGTCTAAGCTACCCAGGCCGATTTTCAAATTGAATGCAATCCCTATCAAAATACCATGGACTTTCTTCACAGAGTTGGAATAAATAATATTAGGATTTGTGTGGAATCAGAAAATACCCTGAATACCTAGGGGAATACTGAAAAAGAAAATCAATGTTGGGGCCATCACAATGCCAGATTTCAAGCTGTATTACAGAGCTGTATCGGGATAGTATGGCATTGACACCAATATAGACACATAGATCAATGTAACAGAATACAGACCCAGAAATGGGCTCTCAACTCTATGGTCAACTAATATTAGACAAAGCAGGAAAGAATATCCACTGGAAAAAGGACAGTTTCTTCACTAAATGGAGTTTTGGAAAAATTCTACAGCCACATGCAGAAGAATCCAGAAGAAACTGGATGATTCTCTTATGCCATACACAAAGATAAATTTAATGGATGAAAGATCTAAATGTGAGAAAAGAATCCATCAAAATCCTAGAGGATTACACAGGCAACACCCTTTTTGAACTTGGCCACAGTAATTTCATGCAAGATACAGCTATGAAGGCAAGAGAAACAAAAGCAAAAGTGAACTACTGGGACTTCATCAAGATAAGAAGCACAGCAAAAGAAACAGTCAATAAAACTAAAAGACAAATGGGAGAAGATATTTGCAAATGACATATCAGATAAAAAGGCTAGTATCCAAGATCTATAAAGAGCTTATCAAACTCAACAGCCAAGACACAAACAATCCAATCATGAAATGGGCATGAGCCATAAACAGAAATTTCACCAAAGAAGACATACACATGGCCATCAAGCACATGAGAAAGTTCACATCACTTTCCATCAGGGAAATACAAATCAAAACCACAATGAGATACCACCACACACCAGTGAGAATGGTGAAAATTAACAAGAGAGGAAACAACAAATGTTGGACAGGTTGTGGATAAGGGGAAACCTTCTTGCACTTTTCTTGGGAGTGAAAACTGGTGCAGCCACTCTGGAAAATAGTTGGAGGTCCCTGAAAAAGTTAAAAATATAGCTACCCAATGAAGGAATTGCACTACTGTGTGTTTACTCCAAAGAAACAGATGTAATGAAACACCGGGATACCTGCACCCCAATGTTTATAGCAGCAATGTCCACAATAGCCAAACTGTGGAAGGAACCTCCATGTCCTTCATCATCTGAATGGGTAAAGAAGATGTGATATATATATAACTCAACCAGTAGAAAGGACCAATTCCCACCTTTTACTTTGATGTGAATAGAACTAGAAGATGTTATCCTGAGTGAAGTAAGTCAATCAGAGAAGGACAATCATCATATGGCTTCACTCATACAAGAATATAATAGTGGAAGGTATTATAAGGGAAGGGAAGGGAAATGAGTGGAAAAAATTAGAGATGGAGAGAAACCATGGGAGCATCTTAACTCTGGGAAATGAACACAGGCTTGCAGAAACTTTGCGGGGGATGGGAGCTGAGGAGGGTACTTGATGGGATGAGCACTGGGTGTTATCCTATATGTTGGCAAATTGAACTTCAATTTTTAAAAAAAGGATCAGCTGTACATTAAATGAATGATTCACCAAGACCAAGTGGATTTATCCTTGTAATGCAAAGGTGGTTCAACATTCATAAATCAATCAAAACCATAAATCCCATTAATAAAATAAAAGACAACAATTCCTCTCGATGCAAAAAAGCATTTGTCAAAGTACAGCAAACTTTCTTGATTAAAACTCTTCAAATTGTAGAGATAGAAAGAACATACCTCAATAGCATAAGCTATCTACAAAAAGCCCACAGCACATATCATTCTCAATAGGGAAAAAACAAAAGTATTTCCTCCAAGGTCAGGAAAAATGCAAGGATGCCCACACTCACCCCTGTTGTTCCACATAGTAACAGAATTCCTAGCCTCAGTATTCAGACTACAAAAAGAAATAAAAGGCATTCAAACTGGCAAAGAAGAGGTCAAAATCTCATTCCTCACAGATGACATGGTACTCTATATGGAGAACCCACAAGGCTCCACTCTAAATGCTAGAAGTCATACCAGTTCAGTGCCATGGCAGGATACAAAATCAAAGCACAAAAATCACTTGCATTTCCATACACTGAGACTGAGAAACAAACAGATGGAAAAATATTGCATGCACATGGATTGGAAGAATAAATATTGTGAAAAAGTCTGTGCTACCCAGAGCACTTTACATATTAAATGAAATTCGTATCAAAATAACATGGACTTTTTTTGCAGAGTCCTAAGATTTGTATGAAACAAGAGAAGATTCTGAATTGCCATAACACTGTTGAAAATTAAATCAAACCCAGGAGCATCACAATGCCTGACTTTGAGCTGTATTACAAAGCTGTGATCATCAAGACAGCATGGTATTGGCACAAAAAAACAGGCATATAGATCAATGGAACAGAATAGAGAACCCAGAATTGGACTCTCTACTCTATGGTCAACTCATCTTCCATAAAACAGAAAAGAATATCCAATGGAAAAAAATACTGTCTCTTCAATAAGTGGTACTGAGAAAATTGGACAGTCACAAGCAGAAGAATGAAACTGGATAATTGTCTTACATAGTGCACAAACATAAATTCAATATGGATGACAGACCTAAATGTGAGACAGGAATCCATTTAAATCCTAGAGAAGAACACAGGCAGTGACCTTCTTTACCTCGGTTGCATCAACTTCTTGCAAAAACACATCTCCAAAGGCAAGGGAAATAAAAGCAAAAATGGACTATTGGTATTTCATCAAGATAAAAAGCTTCTGCACAGCAAAGGAAACAGTTAACAAAGCTGAAGGACAGTTTACAGAATGGGAGAAGGTATTTGCAAAGGATATATCAAAGGGCTAGTATCCAAGATCTATAAAGAACTTCTCAAACTCAAGGCCCAAAAAACAAACAATCCAGTGAGGAAATGGGCAGAAAACATGAACAGACATTTCTCCAAAGAAGACCTATATACATGGCCAATAGGCACACACAAAAAATGCTCCACATAACTCATCATCTGGGAAATACAAATTAAATTGACACTTTGATGACACTTTACATCAGTCAGAATGGTTAAAATTAGTAAGACAGGAAACAACAAATGTTGGAGAGGATGTGGAGAAAGGCGAACCCTCTTGCACTTTTGGTGGGAATGCAAGCTGGTACAGCATTCTGGAAAACAATGTGGATGTTCCTCAAGATGTTAAAATAGAGCTACCTTATAACCCAGCAATTGCACTACCTATAATCTACTCCAAAGAAACAGATGTAGTGAAATAATTGGACACCTCCACCCCAATGTTCATAGCAGGAATGTCCACAATAATCAAACTGTGGAAGGGGCCAAGATGTCCTTCAAGAGATGAATGGTTACAGAAGATGTGAATATATACTTATATATAAATATAATATTACTCAGCCATCAGAAATTATGAATATCTACCATTTAGATCCTTTTGGTTGAAACTGGAGGGTATTAATGCTGAGTGAAATAAGTCGAATTGAGAAAAACAATTATCCTATGGTTTCACTCATATGTGGAACATAAGCAATATTGAAAGGGATCATAATGGAAGGAAGTGAAACCTTAATCATTGAAAAATTACAGAGGAAGAGATTATGAGAGATTCCTTTTTTTTTAAAAAAATTATTTATTTATTCATGAGAGACACAGAGAGAGACAAAGACATACGCAGAGGGAGAAGCAGGCCCCATACAGGGAGCCTGATGTGGGACTCAATTCCGGGACTCCAGGATCATGCCCTGAGCCCAAGGCAGGCACTTAACTCCTGAGCCACCTAGGTGTCCCTATGAGAAATTCTTGATTCTGGGAAACAAACCGAGGGGTTTGTTGCTGAAGGGGAGATGGGTGGGGGATGGGGTAACTGGATGATGGGCATTAAGAAGGGCATGTGATGTGATGAACACTGGGTGTTTTATGTTGGCAAATTGAATTTAAATGTATTTATTTTTATATAAATTTATTTTTATTGGTGTTCAATTTGCCAACATACAGAATAACACCCAGTGCTCATCCCGTCAAGTGCCCACCTCAGTGCCCACCACCCAGTCACCCCCACCCCCTGCCCTCCTCCCCTTCCACCACCCCTAGTTTGTTTCCCAGAGTTAGGAGTCTTTCAAGTTCTGTCTCCCTTTCTGATATTTCCCACTTATTTTTTCTCCTTTCCCCTTTATTCCCTTTCACTATTTTTTATATTTAAAAACATAGAGAACAGAATATACCTTTATAGTACTGTACTATTAAAAACAAAAAAACCTACATATAAGTGGACTGGTGCTTTAAAATCTGTGTTGTTCAAGAGTCTACTCCACATCCTCAATAAATGTAATTTATGAACAACAACAAAAAAGACAGTATCAAATGGATTAAAAAAAACGAAGTCATCAATATTTTGCCTATAAGAAGCTCATTTTAGACCTAAAGCAGCCTGCACTTTGATAATGAGGGAATGGAGAAACATTTATCATGCTAATGCACATCTAAATAAAGCCAGAGTAGCAATACTTACATTAGATAAGGTAGATCTTAAACCAAACACTGTAACAATAAATGAAGAAGGATATTATATCTTAATAAAGGGGTATATTCAACAAGAGGACCCAATAATCACAAATGTTTATGTCCCCTACTAGAGAGCACACAAATACATAAATCAATTAATATCAAACATAAAGTATAATAATACAATAATAGTAGGGGACTTTCACACCCCACTTCCTGCAATAGACAGATCTTCTAAGCAGAAAATCAGCAAGGAAACAACAGTTTTCAATGACACACTAGACCAGATGGACTTAACAGATATATTCAGACCATTTCCTCCTAAATCAGCAGCAGAATACACATTTGTAGTGCACATGGTACTTTCTCCACAATAGACCACATAGTATGTCACCAATCAGAACCCAACAAGTACAAAAAGATTGAGATCCTACTATGTATCTTTTCAGACCACACCTCTATGAAAGTTGAAGTCAATCCTAAAACAAAATTTGGAAACACCACATTGGGGTTAAAGAGCATCCTACTAAAGAAAGAATGAGTAAATCAAGCAGTTTAAAAATAAATTAAAAAGTACATGTAAGCAAGTCAAAATGAAAACATGACAGTCCAAGGGGGAGGGGCAAGATGGCGGAAGAGTAGGGTCTCCAAATCACCTGTCTCCACCAAATTACCTAGAAAACCTTCCAATCATCCTGAAAATATATGAATTCGGCCTGAGAATTAAAGAGAGAACACCTGGAATGCTACAGTGAGAAGAGTTCGCGCTTCTATCAAGGTAGGAAGACGGGGAAAAAGAAATAAAGAAACAAAGGCCTCCAAGGGGGAGGGGCCCCGCGAGGAGCCGGGCTAAGGCTGGGGCGAGTGTCCCCAAGACAGGAGAGCCCCGTCCCGGAGAAGCGGGAGCTGCACCAACCTCCCCGGGCGGAAAGGGGCTCGCAGGGAGTTGGAGCAGGACCCAGGAGGGAGGGGATGCCCTCGGGCTCCCAGGGACAGTAACAGCAACTCCGCGCCCAGGAGAGTGCGCCGAGCTCACTAAGGGCTGCAGCGCGCACGGCGGGACCGGCGGGACCCGGAGCAGCTGGAGGGGCTCGGGCGGCGGCTCCGCGAGGGGGCTGCACGGCCCCGGGAGCAGCTCGGGGGGCTCGGGCAGAGGAAGAGGCTCCGTGCGGAGGGGGCTGCGCGGTTCCAGGAGCAGCTCGGGGTGCTCGGATGGCGGCTCCGCAGAGGGGGCTGCGGGGCGGGAGCGCAAATCCACCAGCGCAGGCACCGGAGCACAGGGCGCCGGGACACAGCCCAGGATCCCGCCTCCCCCGGGACAGGCAGAGGCCTGGAGGGCCCAGGACAGCAAGGACGCTCCTGCCCCGAGCTGAGCAGATCAGCGGCCCCGCCCCGGAGCCTCCAGGCCCTGCAGACGGAGAGCTCCGGAGTTCCTGCGGGGGCTGAATCCAGGTTTCCAGAGCTGCCCCGCCACTGGGGCTGTTCCTCCTGCAGCCTCACGGGGTAAACAACCCCCACTGAGTCCTGCACCAGGCAGGGGCAGAGCAGCTCCCCCAACTGCTAACACCTGAAAATCAGCACAGCAGGCCCCTCCCCCAGAAGACCAGCTAGACTGACAACTTCCAGGAGACGCCAAGGGACTTAAAGTACACAGAATCAGAAGATACTCCCCGGTGGTTCTTTTTGTTTTGTTTTGTTTTGTTTTGTTTTGTTTTGCTTTTTGATTTGTTTCCTTCCCCCACCCCCTTTTTTCTCCTTTCTTTTTCTTTCTCTTTTTCTTCTAATTTTTTTTTCGTTTTTTTCTTTTCTTTTTCTTCCCTTTTTTTTTCTCTTTCTCTTTTCTTTCCTTCTTTCTCTCCTCTCTTTTTCTCTTTTTCCCAATACAATTTGCTTTTGGCCACTCTGCACTGAGCAAAATGACTAGGAGGAAAACCTCACCTCAAAAGAAAGAATCAGAAACAGTCCTCTCTCCCACAGAGTTACAAAATCTGGATTACAATTCAATGTCAGAAAGCCAATTCAGAAGCACTATTATACAGCTACTGGTGGCTCTAGAAAAAAGCATAAAGGACTCAAGAGACTTCATGACTGCAGAATTTAGAGCTAATCAGGCAGAAATTAAAAATCAATTGAATGAGATGCAATCCAAACTAGAAGTCCTAACGACGAGGGTTAACGAGGTGGAAGAACGAGTGAGTGACATAGAAGACAAGTTGATAGCAAAGAGGGAAACTGAGGAAAAAAGAGACAAACAATTAAAAGACCATGAAGATAGATTAAGGGAAATAAACGACAGCCTGAGGAAGAAAAACCTACGTTTAATTGGTGTTCCCGAGGATGCCGAAAGGGACAGAGGGCCAGAATATGTATTTGAACAAATTCTAGCTGAAAACTTTCCTAAGCTGGGAAGGGAAACAGGCATTCAGATCCAGGAAATAGAGAGATCCCCCCTAAAACCAATAAAAACCGTTGAACACCTCGACATTTAATAGTGAAGCTTGCAAATTCCAAAGATGAGAAGATCCTTAAAGCAGCAAGAGACAAGAAATCCCTGACTTTTATGGGGAGGAGTAGTAGGGTAACAGCAGACCTCTCCACAGAGACCTGGCAGGCCAGAAAGGGCTGGCAGGATATATTCAGGGTCCTAAATGAGAAGAACATGCAACCAAGAATACTTTATCCAGCAAGGCTATCATTCAAAATGGAAGGAGAGATAAAGAGCTTCCAAGACAGGCAGCAACTAAAAGAATATGTGACCTCCAAACCAGCTCTGCAAGAAATTTTAAGGGGGACTCTTAAAATAAGTTCAGTGGAACATTCCACAAAAACAAGGACTGAATAGATATCATGATGACAATAAACTCATATCTCTCAATAGTAACTCTGAATGTGAACGGGCTTAATGACCCCATCAAAAGGCGCAGGGTTTCAGACTGGATAAAAAAGCAGGACCCATCTATTTGCTGTCTACAAGAGACTTCGTTTAGACAGAAGGACACCTACAGCCTGAAAATAAAAGGTTGGAGAACCATTTACCATTCGAATGGTCCTCAAAAGAAAGCAGGGGTAGCCATCCTTATATCAGATAAAATAAAATTTACCCCGAAGACTGAAGTGAGAGATGAAGAGGGACACTATCTCATACTTAAAGGATCTATTCAACAAGAGGACTTAACAATCCTCAATATATATGCCCCGAATGTGGGAGCTGCCAAATATATCAATCAATTATTAACCAAAGTGAAGAAATACTTAGATAATAATACACTTATACTTGGTGACTTCAATCTAGCTCTTTCTATACTCGATAGGTCTTCTAAGCACAACATCTCCAAAGAAACGAGAGCTTTAAATGATACACTGGACCAGATGGATTTCACAGATATCTACAGAACTTTACATCCAAACTCAACTGAATACACATTCTTCTCAAGGGCACATGGAACTTTCTCCAAAATAGACCACATATTGGGTCACAAATCGGGTCTGAACCGATACCAAAAGATTGGGATTGTCCTCTGCATATTCTCAGACCATAATGCCATGAAATTAGAACTAAATCACAACAAGATTTTGGAAGGACCTCAAACACGTGGAGGTTAAGTACCATCCTGCTAAAAGATGAAAGGGTCAACCAGGAAATTAAGGAAGAATTAAAGATTCATGGAAACTAATGAGAATGAAGATACAACCGTTCAAAATCTTTGAGATACAGCAAAAGCAGTCCTAAGGGGGAAATACATCGCAATACAAGCATCCATTCAAACACTGGAAAGAACTCAAATACAAAAGCTAACCTTACACATAAAGGAGCTAGAGAAACAACAGCAAATAGATCCTACACCCAGCAGAAGAAGAGAGTTAATAAAGATTCGAGCAGAACTCAACGAAATCGAGACCAGAAGAACTGTGGAACAGATCAACAGAACCAGGAGTTGGTTCTTTGAAAGAATTAATAAGATAGATAAACCATTAGCCAGCCTTATTAAAAAGAAGAGAGAGAAGACTCAAATTAATAAAATCATGAATGAGAAAGGAGAGATCACTACCAACACCAAGGAAATACAAACGATTTTAAAAACATATTATGAACAGCTATACGCCAATAAATTAGGCAATCTAGAAGAAATGGACGCATTCCTGGAAAGCCACAAACTACCAAAACTGGAACAGGAAGAAATAGAAAACCTGAACAGGCCAATAACCAGGGAGGAAATTGAAGCAGTCATCAAAAACCTCCCAAGACACAAGAGTCCAGGGCCAGATGGCTTCCCAGGAGAATTTTATCAAACGTTTAAAGAAGAAATCATACCTATTCTCCTAAAGCTGTTTGGAAAGATAGAAAGAGATGGAGTACTTCCAAATTCGTTCTATGAGGCCAGAATCACCTTAATTCCAAAACCAGACAAAGACCCCACCAAAAAGGAGAATTACAGACCAATATCCCTGATGAACATGGATGCAAAAATTCTCAACAAGATGCTAGCCAATAGGATCCAACAGTACATTAAGAAAATTATTCACCATGACCAAGTAGGATTTATCCCTGGGACACAAGGCTGGTTCAACACCCGTAAGACAATCAATGTGATTCATCATATCAGCAAGAGAAAAACCAAGAACCATATGATCCTCTCATTAGATGCAGAGAAAGCATTTGACAAAATACAGCATCCATTCCTGATCAAAACTCTTCAGAGTGTAGGGATAGAGGGAACATTCCTCGACATCTTAAAAGCCATCTATGAAAAGCCCACAGCAAATATCATTCATTCTCAATGGGGAAGCACTGGGAGCCTTTCCCCTAAAATCAGGAACAAGACAGGGATGTCCACTCTCACCACTGCTATTCAACATAGTACTGGAAGTCCTAGCCTCAGCAATCAGACAACAAAAAGACATTAAATGCATTCAAATTGGCAAAGAAGAAGTCAAACTCTCTCTCTTCGCAGATGACATGATACTCTACATAGAAAACCCAAAAGTCTCCACCCCAAGATTGCTAGAACTCATACAGCAATTCGGTAGCGTGGCATGATACAAAATCAATGCCCAGAAATCAGTGGCATTTCTATATACTAACAATGAGACTGAAGAAAGAGAAATTAAGGAGTCAATCCCATTTACAATTGCACCCAAAAACATAAGATACCTAGGAATAAACCTAACCAAAGAGGTAAAGGATCTATACCCTCAAAACTACAGAACACTTCTGAAAGAAATTGAGGAAGACACAAAGAGATGGAAAAATATTCCATGCTCATGGATTGGCAGAATTAATATTGTGAAAATGTCAATGTTACCCAAGGCAATATACAAGTTTAATGCAATCCCTATCAAAATACCATGGACTTTCTTCAGAGAGTTAGAACAAATAATTTTAAGATTTGTGTGGAATCAGAAAAGACCCCGAAGAGCCAGGGGAATTTTAAAAAAGAAAACCATATCTGGGGGCATCACAATGCCAGATTTCAGGTTGTACTACAAAGCTGTGGTCATCAAGACAGTGTGGTACTGGCACAAAAACAGACACATAGATCAGTGGAACAGAATAGAGAACCCAGAAGTGGACCCTCAACTTTATGGTCAACTAATATTCGATAAAGGAGGAAAGACTATCCATTGGAAAAAAGACAGTCTCTTCAATAAATGGTGCTGGGTAAATTGGACATCCACATGCAGAAGAATGAAACTAGACCACTCTCTTTCACCATACACAAAGATAAACTCAAAATGGATGAAAGATCTAAATGTGAGACAAGATTCCATCAAAATCCTAGAGAAGAACACAGGCAACACCCTTTTTGAACTCGGCCACAGTAACTTCTTTCAAGATACATCCATGAAGGCTAGAGAAACAAAAGCAAAAATGAACTATTGGGACTTCATCAAGATAAGAAGCTTCTGCACAGCCAAAGAAATAGTCCACAAAACTAAAAGACAACTTAGAGAGTGGGAGAAGATATCTGAAAATGACCTATCAGATAAAGCGCTAGTATCCAAGATCTATAAGGAACTTCTTAAACTCAACAGCAAAGAAACAAACAATCCAATCATGAAATGGGCAAAAGACATGAAGAGAAATCTCACAGAGGAAGACATAGACATGGCCAACATGCATATGAGAAAATGCTCTGCATCACTTGCCATCAGGGAAATACAAATCAAAACCACAATGAGATACCACCTCACACCAGTGAGAATGGGGAAAATTAACAAGGCAGGAAACAACAAATGCTGGAGGGGATGCGGAGAAAAGGGAACCCTCTTACACTGTTGGTGGGAATGTGAACTGGTGCAGCCACTCTGGAAAACTGTGTGGAGGTTCCTCAAAGAGTTAAAAATAGACCTGCCCTACGACCCAGCAATTGCACTCTTGGGGATTTACCCCAAAGATACAGATGCAGTGAAATGCCGGGACACCTGCACCCCGATGTTTATAGCAGCAATGGCCACGATAGCCAAACTGTGGAAGGAGTCTCGGTGTCCAACGAAAGATGAATGGATAAAGAAGATGTGGTTTATGTATACAATGGAATATTACTCAGCTATTAGAAATGACAAATACCCACCATTTGCTTCAACGTGGATGGAACTGGAGGGTATTATGCTGAGTGAAGTAAGTCAGTCGGAGAAGGACAAACATTATATGTTCTCATTCATTTGGGGAATATAAATAATAGTGAAAGGGAATATAAGGGAAGGGAGAAGAAATGTGTGGGAAATATCAGAAAGGGAGACAGAACGTAAAGACTGCTAACTCTGGGAAACGAACTAGGGGTGGTAGAAGGGGAGGAGGGCGGGGGGTGGGAGTGAATGGGTGACGGGCACTGGGGGTTATTCTGTATGTTAGTAAATTGAACACCAATAAAAAATTTTAAAAAAAAGAAAACATGATAGTCCAAAACCTTTGGTATGCAGCAAAGGGGATCCTAAGAGGGAATTTTACTGCAATGCAGGCCTCCCTAAAGAAGCAAGAAAAATCTCAAATATGCAGTATAACCTTATAGTTAAGGGAGCTAGAAGAGGAAGAGCAAATAAAGCCAGGAGAAGAGTAGAAATAATAAAGATTGGAGCAAAAATATCAATGTGGAAAAAAATAAAAACAATATAACTGATCAATGAAACTAAGACCTGGCTCTTTGAAAGAATTAATAAAATTGATAATCCCCTACCCACACTTATCAAAAAGAAAAGAGAAAGGCCTCAAATAAATAAAATCACAAATGAAAGAGGAGAGATAACAACCAACACTGAAGAAATAAAACAATTGTAAGTGAATATTGTGAAAAATTATATGCCAACAAACTGAGCAATCTGGAAGAAATGGACAACTTCCTAGAAACCGACAAACCACCAATATTGAAGCAGGAAGAAATAGAGAATTTGAACAGACACAAAACCAGCAAAAAATTTGAATCAGTAATCGAAAACCTCCCAACACAGAAAAGTCCAGGGCCAGTTGGCTTCATAAGGGAATTCTACAAAATATTTAAAGAAGAGTTAATACTCATTCTTTTCAAACTGTTAAACAAAATAGAATTGGAAGGAAAACTTCTATCTCTTCTATGAAGCCAGGATTACCTTGGTTCCAAAACCAGACAAAGGCTATGCTGAAAAGGAGAATTACAGACCAATATCCCTGATGAACATGGATGTAAATTTTCTCAATAAGGTACTAGCAAATCAAATCCAACAGTACGTTAAAGAATTATTCACCACGGCCAAGTGGGATTTATTCCTGTGCTGCAAGGGTGGTTCAATATTCAAAAATCAATCAACATAATGCACCACATTAGTAAAAGAAAAGGTAAAAACCATATGATCCACTCAATTGATGCATAAAAAGCATTTGACAAAATACAGCATCCATTCTTTTTTTTAAAAAAGTAGGTATAGATGTAACATGTCACCGTCATAAAAGCCATAGACAAAAGACCCACAGCTAATATCACCCTGGATGGGTAAGCTCTGAGAGCTTTTACTCTGTAGTCAGGAAGAAGACAGGGATGTCCACTCTCTCCCTTGTTATCTGACATTATACTGAATGTCCTAGCCTCAGTAAACAGAAAAAGAAATAAAAGGCATCAAAATTGAAAGGCTCCATCAAAAAAATCACTAAAACTAATGCACAAATTCAGCGAAGTCACAGAATATAAAATCAAGTACAGAAATCTGCTGCATTTATGTATACCAATAATGAAGCAGCATAAAGAGAGATCAAGGTATTGATCCCATTTACAATTGCACCAAAAACCATAAGATGCCTAGGAATAAACCTAACCAAAGAGGAAAAGGATCTGCGTTCTGAAAACTATAAAAAAAAAACTTATGAAAGAAATTGGAGATGACATAAAGAAATGGAAAAGCATTCCGTGTTCATGGATTGGAAGAAGAAATATTGTTGAATCATCTACAGCTACACAAAGCAATCTACACATTTAAAGCAATCCCTATCAAGACACCAGGAGAATGTTTCTAGAGATAGAATAAATGATCCTAAAATGCCCTGAATATACAAAGCAATGTTGAAAAATAAAACCAAAGCTGGACACATCAAAATTCCTGACTTCAGACTATATTACAAAGCCCTAGTCACTAAGACAGTAAGGTACCATCCCCAAAACAGACATACAGATCAATGGAACAGAATAGAGAACCAAGAAATGGTTTCACAACTATATGGTTAACAAATTTTTGACAAAACAGGAAAGAATATTCAATGGAAAAAAGTCTCTTTGACAAATTGTGTTGGGAATAATGGACAGCGACATGCAGAAGAATGAACCTGGGCCACTTTCTTACACCATACACAAAGACAAATTCAAAATTGATGAAAGACCTAAACGTGAGTCAGGAAATCATCAAAGTCCTAGAGGAAAACATAAATAGCAACTCCTTTGGTGTCAGTGGTAGCAAATTCTTACTAGACAAGTTGGCTGAGGCAAGGGAAACAAAAACAAAATGTTTTTTTGGACTTCATCAAGATAAAAAGCTTCTGAAGAGTGAGGGAAAAAATCAACAAAAGTAACAGGCAACCTTTGGAATGGGAGGAGATATTTGCAAATGACATATGTGATAAGATGAGTGGATAAAGAAGATGTGGTTTATGTATACAATGGAATATTACTCAGCTATTAGAAATGACAAATACCCACCATTTGCTTCAACGTGGATGGAACTGGAGGGTATTATGCTGAGTGAAGTAAGCCAGTCGGAGAAGGACAAACATTATATGTTCTCATTCATTTGGGGAATATAAATAATAGTGAAAAGGAATATAAGGGAAGGGGGAAGAAATGTGTGGGAAATATCAGAAAGGGAGACAGAACGTAAAGACTGCTAACTCTGGGAAACGAACTAGGGGTGGTAGAAGGGGAGGAGGGCGGGGGGTGGGAGTGAATGGGTGACGGGCACTGGGGGTTATTCTGTATGTTAGTAAATTGAACACCAATAAAAAATAAATAAAAAAAAAGAGTTATTTTCCAAAATATATCAATAACTTATAAAATTCGACTCCCTCAAAATAAATAATCCAGTTAAGATATGGGCAGGAGACACGAACAGACATTTTTCCAATGAAGACATACAGATGGCTTACAGACACATGAAAAAATGCTCAATGTCACTCATCACCAATGAAATACAAATGCAAAGTTCAATAAGATATCACCTCACACCTTCAGAATGGCTAAAATTAACAGGGCAGGAAACAACAGATGTTGGGGAGGCTGTGGAGAAAGGGGAGATCTCTTACTGTTTCCGAACTGTTGTTTGGGAATGCACACTGGAGCAGCCACTTTGGAAGACAGTATGGAGGTTCCTCAAAAGGTTGAAATTAGAACTATCCTATTACCCAGCAAGTGCACTACTTGGTGTTTACCAAAGGACACAATACTGAATCGAAGGGGCACATGCCCTCTGATGTTTATAGCAAGTTTATCATCAACACTAGCCAAACTATGGAAAGTACCCGGATGTCTTATTTACTGAGGAATGTCCATTGACTGATATCTGTATCTGTATCTATATATCACATCTTCTTTATTTATGCATATCTACATCTATATATCGATCTCACATCTTCTTTTTGTATATATACATATATATGTATCCCTTTCTCTATGTATATATATGTATATACATACAATGGAATATTAGCCATAAAAAAGAATGACATTTTACCATTTACAACGACATGGATATAGCTAAAGTGTATTATGCCAAGTGAAATAAGTCAGTCATAGAAAGACAAATCCATATGATTTCACTCATATGTAGAATTTAAGAGACAGGACAGATGAATATAGGGAAAGGGAGAAAAAAGGGAGAGAAGGAAAGGGAAGCAAACCATAGGAGACTCTTAAATATGGAGAACTAACTGAAGGTTCATGGAGGGAGGATGACAGAGGAAGGGCTAAATGGATGATGAGTGTTAAGGAGGGCACTTATTGTGATGAGCACTGGGGTGTTATATGTAAGTGATGAATCACTATATTCTGTACCCTAAAACCAATTTGCCATATATGTTAATTAGCTGTAATTTAAATAAAATTTTGAGATGAAAAGAATAAAAATAATGAGAGGAGGTTGTATGTATATATACAATGAAGTATTACTCAGCCATAAAAAAAGAATGAAATCTTGCCATTTTCAAAGTCATGGCTGGAGCTAGAGAGTATTATGGTAAATGAGAAAAAGTCAGTCAGAAGAAGACAAATTCCATATGATACCACTCATATGTAGAATATAGGAATCAAAAGAAAAGAGTAGAGGGAATAAAAGAGAGAGGCAAACCAAGAAACAGACTATTTACTATGGAGTACAAACCAATGGTTACCAGAGGGCAGGTAGGTGGGAGAATGGATTAAATATGTGATAGGGATTGAGGAATGCTCTTGTTTTGATGGGCATGCAGTTTTGTATGTAAGTTTTGAATTACTAAATTACATAACTGAAATGAATATTACATGGTAACTACCTGGAATTTAAATAAAATCTTTAAAAAAATAAAGGAGCAATCAGAACATTAGTGTGTTGTGGAATAATTTCAAGGAATGACATATGTGTAATTTATTTCCAAAGAAGTAGGTAGGGAGAGAGAACATTTGAAGAAATAATAAGAAATATTTTCTAAATGTGATAACTCGATAAACTCACATTAAACCCACATTCCCAAGAATCTCAATTAACCCCATAAATAAGACACAGGAAGAGAACTACACCAAGGCATATAACAATTAAATTGGCCAAGAAACAAAGAGAATATCTTTTTTTTTAATTTTTATTTATTTATGATAGCCACACAGAGAGAGAGAGAGAGAGAGAGAGAGGCAGAGACACAGGCAGAGGGAGAAGCAGCCTCCATGCACCGGGAGCCCGATGTGGGATTCGATCCCGGGTCTCCAGGATCGCGCCCTGGGCCAAAGGCAGGCGCCAAACCACTGCGCCACCCAGGGATCCCCAAAGAGAATATCTTTAAAGAAGCCAAAGGTAAGAAGACATGTAACATACGGAGGAACCAAGATAATGATGAGAGATTTTGCTTTGAATCAAAGCAAGGGAGAAGATCATGAAGCAACATATTTAAATCATTGAAAGAATAGAAATTATCAGCCTAAAGTTATTTAACCAGAAAAAGTAACATAAATGAAGGCAAATGAGGACTTTTTCTGTCAGAGAAAAGTTGAATCAATTAATCAGCTGTAGAGCTACACTATGAAATATGTTAAAACTCTCTTTGGAGAAAGGAAATGATACCAGTTGGAAAAATGGATGTTCACAAAAGAATACACAACAGAAATAGGAACAACATTGGTAAATAGATTTTTTTCTTATTATATGATGCACAGTAACAATATTTTTTCTTTATTTACTATATATATACGATCATTAGTTTCAGATGTAGTGCTCAATAATTTATCAGTTGCATATAACACCCAGTGCACATCACATCATGTGCCCTCCTTAATGCCCATCACCCAATTACCCCATCCCCATATTCACCTCTCCTCCAGCAACCCCGTTTGTTTCTTATAGTTAAGGGTCTCTCATGGTTTTTCTCCCTCTATGATGACTTCCCATCCAGTTTTCCCTCCTTCCTCTATGATCCTCTGTGCCCTTTATTATAATCCACATATGAGTGAAAGCACATGATAACTGGATTTCTCTGGTTGACTTATTTAATTCAGCATAATACCCTTAAGTTCCATCCACTTCCATGTAAATGGTAGATATTCATGTTTTCTGAAGGCGGAGTAATATTCCATCATTTATATATATAAATATATATAATATATATTATATATAAAACTTTATATATATTTATTTATATATAAACTTTAATAAATATAAAATAAAATAAATTTCATATTATATATAAATTATATATATTATATATAAATATATATTATATAAATATATATTAATTATATATAAATATAAATTTATATAAATTTATATTACATATAAATATATATATATTCCCAATATATTATGTATAAATATATATATAAATATATTATATATATAAATATATAAACTTTATATCTTCATCCATTCATATGTCAAAGGACACCATGGCTTATTCCATAGTTTGGCTAAGGTGGAAATTGTTGCAATGAACATTGGGGTGCAGGTGTCTCGGTGTTTCACTACATCTGTAACTTTGGGGGTAAATACCCAGTAGTGCAATTGCTGGGTTATAGGTAACTCTATATTTAACCTCTTGAGGAACATCCACACTGTTTTCCAGAGTGGCTGAACCAGCTTGCATTCCCACCAACAGTGCAAGAGGGTTCCCCTTTCTCCACATCCTCGCCAACATTTGTTGTTTCCTGTCTTATTAATTTTAGCCATTCTCACCAATGTGAAGTGGATCTCATTGTGGTTTTGACTTGTATTTCCCTGATGCCAAGTAATATGCAGCATTTTTTCATATGCATATTGCTCAAGAGTAGCTCTTCTTTGGAGAAATGTCTGTTCATGTTTTCTGCCCACTTCTTGAGTGGATTGCTTGTTTTCTTGGGTGTTGAGTTGGTAAGTTATTTACAGATCGTGAATACTAGCCCTGTATCTGATATGTCATTTACAAATAACTTCTCCCATTCTGTAACTTGTCCTTCAGTTTTGTTGACTCTTCCCTTTACTGTGCAGAACCTTTTTATTTTGTTGAAGTTGCAGCAGTTCATTTCTGCTTTTATTTCCCTTTTATTCATAAATGTGTCTTGCAAGAACTTGCTGTGGCCAAGTTAAAAAAAGTTGTTGCCTGTGTTCTTCTCTAGGATTTTGATGGATTCATTTAGATCTTTCAACCGTTTTGAGTTTATCTTTGTGTGGTATAAGAGAATGGTCCAGTTTCATTCTTCTTCATGTGGTACCCAATTTACCCAACACCATTTGTTGAAGAGACTATTCTTTTTCCAGTGGATATTCTTTCATGCTTTCTTGAATATTAGTTGACCATAGGGTTGACGGTCCATTTCAGAATTCTTTATTCTATTCTATTGACCTACATGTCGGTTTTTGTACCAATATCAATATCATACTATCTTGATGATCAGAGCTTTGTAATACAGCTTGAAGTCAGGCATTGTAATGCCCCCATCTTTGGTTTTCCTTTTCAACATTCCTCCGACTCATAGGGGTCTTTCCTGGTTCCATACAAATATTGGGATTATCTGTTCCAGTATGTGAGGAAAGTCCATGGTATTTGCATTGAACATGTAAATTGCTCTGGATATTTTCAAAATATATCTTCTTCCAATCCATGAGCATGGAATATTTTTTCATCTCTTTGCATCTTCCTCAAAATCTTTCATAAGTTTTACATACTTTTTAGAGTACAGATCCTTTACCTCTTTGGTGAGGTTTATTCCTAGGTATCTTATGGTTTTGGGTGCAATTGTAAATGGGATTGACTCCTTAATTGCTCTTTCTTCAGTCTCATTATTGGTGTATAAAAATGCAACTGACTTCTGTGCATTGATTTTGTATCCTCCCACATTGCTGAATTGCTGTATGAGTTCTAACAATTGTGGCTTGGAGTATTTGGGGCTTTCTACATGCTTTATCATGTCATCTATGAAGAGGGAGGGCTTGACTTCTTCTTTGAAAATTTGAATGCTTTTTATTTTGTTTTGTTGTCTGATTGCTGAGGCTAGGACTTCTGACGCTATCTTGAACAACAGTGATTAGTGTGGATATCCCTGTCATGTTCCTGATCTTAGGAGAAAGGCTCTCAGGTTTCCCCTTTGAGAATGATATTCACTGTGGGATTTTCATAAATGGTGTTTATGATTTTGAGAAACGTTCCCTCTGTCCCTACAATTTGAAGAGTTTTAATCATGAAAGGATGCTGTATTTTGTCAAATGCATTTCCTGCATCAATTGACATGATGTTAAGGTTCTTGTCTTTTCTTTAATTGATGTGATCTCTCATATTGATTACTTTATGAATGTTGAACCACCCTTGAAACCTAGGGATAAATCCTACTTTGTCATAGTGAATAACCTTCTTAATGTATTGTTAGATCCTATTGGCTAGTATCTTGGTGATATTTTTGCATCCCTTTTCATCAGGGATATTGTTTTGTAATCTCCTTTTGGTCTTTAACTGGTTTGGGGTTTAAGGTAATGCTGGCCTCATGGGAAAGGTGGGTCAACATGGTGGAAGAGTAGGGGTCCTCAACTCACCTGGTCCCACCAACTGACCTAGATAACTTTCAAATAATCCTGAATGCCTATTAATTCAACCTGAGATTTAAAGAGAGACCAGCTGGAACACTACAGAGAGAAGGGTTTTCACTTATAGCAAGGTAGGAAGACAGGAAAAAAAATAAAAAGAATCAAGTGGGGAAGGCACACAGCGAGGAGCCAGGCTAAATCTGGAAAGTGAGGAAAGCCTCCAGGACCCGAAAGCCCAGATCCAGAGAAGTGGGAACTTTAAAAATCTGCACCGGATTCTTCCCAGATGAAAAAACCCTTCACAGGGAAATCGGGCAGAATCGCAAAAGAGGCAGTGAAGCCTCCAGTTTCCTGGAGTCACTAGTAAAGGAAGTGCGCCCTGGGGAAAGCGCACCACAAACTATGGGCCTATCTTGTTAAAGGGCTGGAGAATGCAGCCAGCAGCGCATTTGGGAGAAGCCAATCTGTTAGGCAGGCAGCTCTGG
Source organism: Canis aureus (assembly GCF_053574225.1). Lineage (NCBI taxonomy): Eukaryota > Metazoa > Chordata > Mammalia > Carnivora > Canidae > Canis > Canis aureus. The sequence continues at coordinate 76,080,431 of NC_135649.1, read as the reverse complement.
ATGGAGGTGTAGGTGCCCTTCTGCCTTCCGGAGCCACGCCACGCCCCCCAAGAGCATGATTCCAGCAGCACAGGGCCCCAGATCCCCTGGTGCCAAACAGACAAATCCCAGGATCCTGCACTCCCCCTGAGACAAGCTGAAGTGGGGAGGACACAGAACAGCGAGAACTCTCCTGCCACTGGGCATCCTGCAAGCTGTGCAGATTAGCACACCCACCAGCCCTGAGAGCATCTAGCCCAGTGAGGACTGGGAGACTGCGTTAGTTATTAGCAGGGAGCTGACTCCAGAGCTGGAGAGCTGGCCGCGACCATTGTTGTTTTCCTCCTTGTTTCACCTTGTCCCTGGGAGGGGGAGGGAAAACTTGTGATGCTCCTGACTCTGGTTTTCTTTTTCAATATTCCCCTGGGTATTCGGGTCTTTTCTGATTCCACATAAATCTTATTTGTTCCAACTCTCTGAAGAAAGTCCATGGGATTTTGATAGTGATTGCATTAAATGTGTAAATTGCCCAGGGTAATATTGACATTTTCACATTATTAATTCTTCCAATCCATGAGCATGGAATATTTTTCCATCTCTTTGTGTCTCCCTCAATTTCTTTCAGAAGTGTTCTGTAGTTTTTAGGGTATAGATATTTTACCTCTTTGGTTAGGTTCATTCCTAGGTATCTTATGCTTTGGGGTGCAATTATAAAAGGGATTGACTCCTTAATTTCTCTTTCTTCAGTTTCATTGTTAGTGTATGGAGATGTCACTGATTTCTGGTCATTCATTTTGTATCCTGCAACACTGCCAAATTGCTGTATGTTCTAGCAATCTTGGGGTTATCTTATGGCTTTTCTATGTACAGTATCACGTCATCTGCAAAGAGGGAGAGATTGACTTCTTTGCCAATTTGAATGCCTTTTATTTCTTTTCATTTCCTGATTGCTGATGCTAGGGAAGACTTCTAGTACTATGTTGAATAGCAGTGGTGAGAGTGGACATCCCTGTCTTGTTCCTGATCTTAGAGGAAAGGCTCCCAGTGTTTCCCCATTGAGAATGACATTTGTTGTGAGCATTTCCTAATGGCTTTTAAGATGCTGAGGAGTATTCCCTCTATCTCTCCACTCTGAAGAGTTTTGATCAGGAATGGATGCTGTATTTTGTCAAATGCTTTCTCTGCATCTATTGAGAGGATCATATGGTTCTTGTTTTTTTCTCTTGTTGAAATCATCAATCACATTGATTGCTTTGTGAGTGTTGAACCAGCCTTGAATCACAGGGATAAATCCCACTTGGTCATAGTGAACAATCTTATTTTTCTTAGATTTTATTTATTTATTCATGAGAGAAAGAGAGAGAGAGAGAAAAAGAGAGAGAGAGAGAGAGTCAGAGACATAGGCAGAGGGTGAAGCAGGCTCCATGCAGGAAGCCCAAAGTGGGACTTGATCTTGGGTATCCAGGATGAGGCCCTGGGCTGAAGGCGGCACTAAACTGCTGAGCCACACGGGCTGCCCACAATCTTCTTAATGTACTGTTGGATCCTATTGGCTAGTATCTTGGTGAAAATTTTTGCAACTGTGTTCATCAGGGGTTTTGGTCTATATAATTCTCCTTTTTGGTGGGGTCTTTGGTTTTATAATTAAGATGATGCTAGCCTCTTAAAACGAGTTTGGAAGTATTCCAACCCTTTCTATCTTTCAGAACAGGTTTAGTAGAATAGGTATTGTTTCTTCTTTAAACATTTGATAGAATTCCCCATGGAAGCCATCTGGCCCTGGACTTTTGTGTCTTGGGAGGTTTTTGATGACTGCTTCAATTTCCTCCCTGGTTATTGGCTTATTCCGGTTTTCTATTTCTTCCTGTTCCAGTTTTGGTAGTTTATGGTTTTCCAGAAATGCGTCCATTTCTTCTAGATTGCCTAATTTATTGTCATATACCTGCTCATAATATCTTTTTTAAATAGTTTGTATTCCCTTGGTATTGGTTGTGATCTCTCTTTTTTGATTCATGATTTTATTAATCAGTCTTTTCTCTCTTCTTTTTAATTTAAGGCTGGCTAATGGTTTATCTATCTTAATTCTTTCAAGGAACCAACTCCTGGTTTTGTTTATCTGTTCCACAGTTCTTCTGGTCTCTATTTCATTGAGTTCTGCTCGAATCTTTATTAACTCTCTCTTCTTCTGCTGGGTGTAGGATCTATTTGCTGTTCTTTCTCCAGCTCCTACAAGGTTTAGCTTTTGTATCTGAGTTCTTTCCAGTTTTTTGATGGATGCTTCTATTGCGATGTATTTCCCTCTCAGGACTGCTTTTGATGTATCCCAAAATTTTGGATCTTCATTCTTATTAGTTTCCATGAATCTTTTTAATTCTTCTCTAATTTCCTGGTTGATGCATTCATCTTTTAGCAGGATGGTTTTTAACCTCCACATATTTGAATTTCTTCCAAACGTCTTCTTGTGATTGAGTTCAAGTTTCAAAATATTATGGTCTGAAAATATGCAGGGGACGATCCCAGTCTTTTGGTATCAGTTAAGACCTGATTTGTGACCCAGTATGTGCTCTATTCTGGATAAACTTCCATGTGCACTTGAGAAGAATGTGTATTCAGTTGCGTTTGGATGTAAAGTTCTGTAAATATCTGTGAAATCCATCTGGTCCAGTGTATCATTTAAAGCTTTTGTTTCTTTGGAGATGTTGTGCTTAGAAGATCTAACGATTGTAGAAAGGACTGTGTTCAAGTCTCCAAGTAGAAGTGTATTATTATCTAAGTATGTCTTAACTTTGGTTATTAATTGATTGATATAGTTGGCAGCTCCCACATTCGGAGCATAAATACTCATGATTGTTAGGTCCTCTTGTTGGGGATCCTTTAAGTATGATATATTGTCCCTCTTCATCTCTTACTAAAATCTTTGGGATAAACTTTAATTTATCTGATATGAGGATTGATACTCCTGCTTGCTTTTGAGGACAATTTGAATGGTAAATGGTTCTCCAACTTTTATTTTCAGGCTTTAGATGTCCTTACATCTAAAATGAGTCTCTTGTAGACAGCAAATAGTTGAGTCTTGCTTTCTTATCCAGTCTGAAACCCTGCACCTTTTGATGGGCTCATTAAGCCCATTCACGTTCAGAGTTACTATTGAAAGATATGAATTTAGTGTCATCATAATACCTCTTCAGTCCCTGTTTTTTTGGATTGTTTCCTTGGGCATCCTCTTTCTTTTACAGATTCCCCCTTAATATTTCTTGCAGAGCTGGTTTAGTGGTCAGATATTCTTTCAGTTTCTGCCTATCTTGGAAGATCTTTACTTCTCTTCTGAATGAGAGCCTTGTTGGATAGAGTATTCTTGGCTGCAGGTTCTTCTCATTTAGGACCTTGAATATATCCTGCCAGCCCTTTCTGGCCTGCCAGGTCTCTGTGGAGAGGTCTGCTGTTAATTTAATATTTCTCCCCATAAAGGTTAGGGATCTCTTGTCTCTTGCTGCTTTAAGGATCTTCTCTTTATCTTTGGAATTTGCAAGTTTCACTATTAAATGTCGAGGTGTTGAATGGTTTTTATTAATTTTAGGGGGGATCTCTCTATCTCCTGGATCTGAATGCCTATTTCCCTCCCCAAATTAGGGATGTTCTCAGCTATGATTTGTTCAAATATACTCTCTGGTCCTCTGTCCCTTTCTGCGCCCTCTGGATCCCCAATTAAACGTAAATTTTTCCTTCTGAGGCTGTCATTTATTTCCCTTAACCTTTCCTCCTGGTCTTTTAATTGTTTTTCTCTTTTTTCCTCAGCTTCCTTCCTTGCCATCAATTTGTCTTCTGTGTCACTCACTCATTCTTCTGCCTCATTAACCCTCTTCTTTAGGACCTGCAGTTTGGACTGCATCTCATTTAAGTGATTTTTAATTTCGGCCTGATTAGATCTAAATTCTGCAGTCATGAAGTCTCTTGAATCCTTTATGCTTTTTTTCCCAGAGCCACCAGTAGCTTTATCATTGTGCTTCTGAATTGGCTTTCTGACATCGAATTGTAATCCAAATTCTGTAACTCTGTGGGAGAAAGTACTATTTCTGATTCTTTCTTTTGTGGTGAGTTCTTCTTTCTAGTCATTTTGCTCAGTGCCGAGTGGCTATAAACAGGTTGTACTGGAAAAAGGAAGGAAAAAAAAGGAGAAAAACGAAACAAAAAAAAAAAAAAAGGAGAGGTATCCTCTGGTTCTATATACTGTAAATCCCTTGACTTCCCCCGGAGCTTTACAGCGCTGCTTGGCCAAAAACTTGCCCTCCCCTGTCCTTCCAGCTGGTGTTCTGGGGGAGGGGCCTGCTGTGCTGATTCTCAGGTGTGTGCCCAGGTCAGTTGGAGCTGTTTATTCTGTGAAGCTCCTGTTCCCTGGTGGCACCTCTCCTTCTCAGGCACAGGGTGGCAGCAGGAGGAACATCAACATTGGTGGTGTCCAGCCTTCCAGCTATGGAGTCAGCTCCCGTAGTAACTACCGCAGTCTCCCAGTCCACCCTGGCCTGGATGCCCTGAGTCTGGGATGGCGGCGCTTATCTGCACAGCTTAGGGGAGCCAGGCGGCAGGATATTTCTCGCTGTCCTGTGCCCTCCCCGCCTCCACCTGTCCTGGGAGGGTGCAGGATCCTGGGCTGTATCTGTTTGGCGCCCTGGGATCCAGGGCCTGTGCTGCTGGAACTGTGCTCCCAGCTTCCGAAGGCAGCAGGGTTCAGCTCCCTCCAGCCAGAGCCACTGTCTGAGCTTCTCTCAAGGCCCCGCTGGGCGCACACTCCAGCCCTTTACCAAGCTCGCCCCACAGTCTGTGACCTGCTTTCCCCTGGGACGCACTTCCTCTGTTAGTGACCCCAAGAACCTGGAGGCTCCACTGCCCCTCCAGCAGTTCTGCCCGGTTTCCCTGCTAAGCACCTTTAAGTCTTCGAAAAATCTGGCATGGATTTTTAAAGTTCCTGCTTCCCGGGACTGGGCTTTCCTGTCCTGGAGGCTTTTGCTGTCTGGCTTTTGCCTGGCTCCTCATGGGGCCCCTCCCCCACTCGATTCTTTTTTATTTTTTTTCCGCCTTCTTGTTAGAAGTGCAAACTCTTCTCTCTAGCATTCCAGCTGTTCTCTCTTTAAATTTCAGTTCCAATTCATAGGTTTTTAGGATGATTTGAAACTTATCTAGGTAAGTTGGTGGGGACAGGTGACTTGGGGATCCCCTACTCCTCCGCCATTTTGCCCCACCCCTTAGACATGTCTTGTTTATTCCTTCTTTGTCTCTTATGTTCTTTCTCTTCCTTCCATTCTTTCCTCTCCTTCCTTCCTTCCTGCCTTCCTACCACCCTTCTTCCTTCTTTCCTTCCTTCCTTCCTTCCTTCCTTCCTTCCTTCCTTCCTTCCTCCTTCCCTCCCTCCCTCCTTCCTTTTTATTGTTTTTGTCAAGGATATCCATTTTTTTTCTAGTAACATTTGTTGAAAGTTCTATAATTACCATTGTGCCTTTGTTAAACAACTGAATATATTTGTGTGTCTCTACTCTGGGATCTTTATTCTTTTATATCCATTTTTATTGCTATATCTACAGCAATACCACACTGTCTCCATTACTAGAGTTTTAAGAATAAGTCTTGAAATTGGTTAGTATGAATCCTGAACATTTGCTCTTCTGTACTATTTAGGCTCTTCTTCATCTTTGACCTTTCCCTATGAATTTTAGGATCCATTTGTCAATATTAATAAAATAAGTTGCTGTGATTGTGGTTTTGTTGAATTTTACAAATCGTGTTGGGAGAACTGACATCTTAACAATATGAATGCCAAAACCATTAACACAGTGTATCTCCCAATGCATTTAGATATTTATTTTTATATCATTTTTCAGAGTATTGTAGTAATTTTCCTTCTATAGATCCTGTATATATATACGTATATATATATATATATATATATGATTTTATTTATTTATTCATGAGAGACACAGAGAGAGAGAGGCAGAAACCCAGGAAGAGGGAGGAGAAGCAGGCTCCCTGCAGACAGCCCAATGCGGGACTTGATTCCGGGACTCTGGGATCATGCCCTGAGCCAAAGGCAGATGCTCAACCGCTGAGCCACCTAGGCATCCCCCTGTTGTACATATATTTTTATATTTTACTGTGTTAACACTTAACACGAGATCTGCCCTCTTCACGGATTTTTACTTGCATAATACAGTATTATTATCTATAGGCATAATGTTGTACAGTAACTTACAGAAGCTATTCATCTTGTGTAATTGAAATTTTATACCTGTTGATTAGCAAGTCTCCATTTCTTCCTCTCCCTAGCCCCTGATAATTCTATTCTTTATTTTCATGAGTTTGACTATTTTTAACATTTCATATAGACCAATCATATGTATCTATCCTTTGAACAGTTTATTTAACCTAGTATAGTGTCCTCTAGTTACATCCATGTTGATGCACATTGCATGATTTCCTTTTTATAAGGCTGCATAGTATTCCATGTATGTATAGTCCACATCTTTTCCCATTCCTCTCTCCAATGGATGATTATGCTATTTCCCACATTTTGACTACTGTGAATAGTGCTGCAATGACCAAAATAATGAGAACATCTTGTCAACACCCTGTTCTTAATTCTTTGGGATAAATACCCAGGATTGGGATTGCTGGATCATATGATAGTTCTATGTTTTTTATTTTTTGAGGAACTTCCATACTGTTTTCCATAGATGTACCATTTTGCATTCCTACCAACAATGTAGGTACAGAGACCTAATATCTCCAGAACCTCACCAACATTTGTTGTCTTTTTTTTTAAAATATAGTAACCATCTTAACAAGTGTCAGGTGATAACTCATTGTGATTTTGATTTGCATTTTCCTGATGATCAGTGAATAGTTTTGTAGTTTTCCTCCTAGTTTTGCCTGCTGTTCAATTTTTAAGAGTTTAAGAATATTTAGTATTGGGGTGCCTTTGTGGCTCAGTAGTTGAACGCCTGCCTTTGGCTCAGGTCATGATCCTCAGGGCCTGGGATTGAGTCCTGCATCAGGGTCTCTGCAGTAATCCTGCTTCTCTCTCTGCCTATGTCTCTGCCTCTCTCTGTGTGTCTCTCATGAATAAATAAATAAAATTGTAAAAAAAAAAAGAAGAGTTGGTGTTAATTCCTCTTTGAAAGTTTGGAAAAATTCACCAGTGAAATTGCCTGTTCCTAGGGTTGACTGTGTTGGGAAGTTTTTGATTACTGATTCAAACCTTTTAAGTCATTGTTCGTCAGCTTAGACTTTCTATTTCTTCCTGGTTCAGGCTAGTAGGTTGTGTGATTCTAAGATCTTATTTATTTCCTTAAGTTTACCAAATTTGTTGGTATATAATTGTGCATAGTAGTATCATGATCCTATGTATTTCTGCAGTGTCACTTGTAATCTCTTTCATTTCTAATTTCACTTATATGAATCTTCCTCTTTGTTTCTTAATCTAACTAAAGGTTTGTCATTGTTTCTTATCTTTTTGACAAACTAGCTCTTAGTGTCATTGAACTTTTCTAGTATTTTCTTGTCTTATTTATTTCTGCTGTGACATTTATAATTCCCTTCCTTCTGCTAATTTTGGCTTAACTTGGTCTTATTTCTAGTTCCTTGAGGTGTAATGTTATGTTGTTTGTTTGCAAGCTGTCCCTTTTCTTAATGTATCTATTTATCACTATAAACTCCCCCTCAGTACTGCTTCTGCAGCACCTTGTAAGTTTTAGTATATTGTCTTTCCATTTTAAATTATTTGAAATATTCTTTGATTTCCTTAGTTTCAGAGGTAGAATTTAGTGATTCATCAGTTGCATATTACATCAAGTTCTCATTACACCAAGTGCCCTCCTTAATGCCCATCACTCAGTTACCCCATCACCCCACCCATATTCTCTCCAGCAACCCTCAGTTCCTTTCCTATAGTTAAGAGTCTCTTAGTTTGTCTTCCTCTCTGACTTCATATTATTTTATTTTTCAGCCCCTTCCCCTATATTCATCTGGTTTTTCTTAAATTACTCATATGAGTGAAATCATATGATATCTGTCTTTCTCTGACTGACCTGATGTATTTTGCTTAGCATAATACATTCTAGTTCCAACCACATCATTGTAAATGTCAATATTTCATTCTTTTTGATGGCCAGTTAATATTCCACTATATATATATATATACACACACACTATATATATATTCCACTATATATATATATATATATATATATATACATTTATACCTCCCCTTCTTCATCCATTCATCTGTCAATGGACAGACATCTGGATTCTTTCCATAGTTTGGCTATTGTAAACATTGCCACTATAAACATTGAGGTGCAGGTGCCCTTTCAAATAACTCTTTTTGTATCTTTCTGATAAATACCTAGTAGGGAAATTGCTGGGTCATAGAGTAGCTCTATTTTTAACTTTTTGAGGAACCTCCATACGGTGTGGCTGTACCTGTTTGCATTCCCACCTATGGCATAAGACAGTTCCTCTTTCTCTGCATCCTTGTCAACATCTGTTTTTTCTTGAACAACATTCTGACTGGTGTGAGGTGGTATCTCATTTTGGTTTTTGATTTGTATTTTCCTGATACTGAGTGATGTTGAGAATCTTTACATGTGTCTGTTGGCCATTTATGTGTCTTTGGAGAAAAGTTTCCTCGTGTTTTCTGCCCATTTCTTCACTAGATTGTTTGGTGCTTTTTTTCAGTGTTGAGTTTGATAAGCTCTTTATCTTATAAGATAATTGGAACTAGCTTCTCCCATTCCATAGGTTGCCTTTTTATTTCTTTTTTGACTCATTGTTTTTGCAGGGGTTTGTTGTTAAATTACACACATTTGCAGGTTTTTCAGCTTTCCTCTTTTGATTTTCTTATTTCCAGTTTCATACCACTGTGATTGGGAAAGATATTTGACATTATTTTAATCTTCTTAAATTCTCTAAGATTTGTTATAGGTCCTATCATATAATCTATCCTAGAAAATATTCCATATGGATTTGAGAAGAATGCATTCTGCTGCTGCTGGATGGAATGTTTTATAGATATTGTTGCTATGCTTTGGTCTAAAATGTGTTTCAAGTCATTTGTTCCCTTAACAATTTTCTGTCTAGATGATCTATCCACTATTGAAAGTGAGGTATCAGAGTCACTTGCTATTATTGTATTGTTGCTTATCTCTCCCTTCATATCTGTTATTTTAAAATTTCAATTCAATTTAATTAATATATAGTGTATTATTCGTTTCAAAGGTAATTTAGTGATTCATGAGTTGCATATAACACCCAGTGCTCATTACATCCAAGTACCCTCATCCAAATGCCTGTCACCCATTTACCCCATTACTCCCCATCCATGTCCCTTCCAACAACCCTCAGTTTGTTCCCTATAGTTAAGAGTCTTTTATGGTTCATATCCCTCTCTGTTTTTGTATTAGTTTTCCTTCCCTTCCCCTATATTCGTTTGTTTTGTTTCTTAAATTCCACATGTGTGTGAAATCACCCTTCATATCTGTTTGCTTGGTATATCCAGGTATTCTGAGATTTATGACTGTTATATCTTCATATGGATGGATTTCCTTCTGATTATTTAATGACCTCCCATACCTTCTCTCTCTCTCTCTCTCTCTCTCTCCCTCTCTTCCATTTTTAGTTTAAAACCTAATGTGCTTGATATAAATATAGCTCCCTCTACTTTCATTTGGTTTTCATTTGACTGGGATATCTTTTGCCCTCTCTTCACAATGGACCAATATATGAGTTCCAAGGCTGAAGTGGGTTCTTGAAGGCAGCATATAGTTGGATCTTGTTTTGTTTTGATTTTTTGCATCCAGCGACATTGTGACTTGTGATTGTTGACTTGAACAATCAAAAGTCACAGAGTCATTATTGATATGTAAAGTCTTATTAATGCCAACTTATTAATTGCTTTTTTTTCTATTACCATTGTTTCTTTTGCTACCTACCTTTGTAAATTGGTGGTTTTCTGTGGTGGTATTCTCAATGTCTTTTTTTTTTACATGTTTCACAAGTATACTCTAGATTTTTGTCTTGTGGTACCATGGGGTCTACATAAAGCATTCCATTTTATGCTGACAGAAACTTATCTTTATTGGCTTATAAAGACTATATCTTTTACTCCTCCTACTCATAGTATTGATGTCACAATTTAACATTTTTCTGTTGTGTATTGGTTAGCAATTTATGATGTGTATTTTAACTATTCTTTTCCTAGATTTGTACTATAGTGGAATTGTTAACTTACCGTACTAATATAGAATTTCAGGTTTCAAAGTGTTTTTTTGTTTTTTTCAACTTTACCAGCAAGTTGTGTATTTTTGTATGTTTCATGTTATTCATTGGTATCTTTTCATTTCAGCTTGAATGACTCCCTTCAGCATTTCAAGCAAGGTGGTTCCAGTGGTGGTAAATTGTCTCAACTTTTGTTTGTCTGAGAATACCTTTATTTCTCATTCATATCATAGAAGAAGTTTGCCAGATAATGTATTCTTGGCTGATCACTTTTTAAGTTCTTACTTAAATTCCAGTTAGTTAACATACAGCATAATATTAGTTTCAGTTGTACAATTTAGTGATTCACCAGTTACATACAACATCCGATGTTCATCACAAGTACACTAGTCAATTGCTGTCACCTATTTAATCCATTCACCTATCCACTTCCCCTCTGGGAACCATTGGTTTGTTCTCTATAGTTAACAGTGTGTTTCTTGGTTTACTTCCCTCTCTTTTTCTCTTCTTTCGTTTGTATTGTTTCTTAAATTCCACATATGAGTGAAATCATATGGTACTGGTCTTTCTCTGACTGATTTATTATTATCATAATATTCTCTAGCTTCATCCATGTCATTGCAAATGGCAAGATTCCATTCTTCTTATAGCTGAGTACATATATCTATCATATCATATCATATCATATCATCAATCTCTTTAGCCATTTATCATGTGAATATGTCACTACTTTCTCTTGGCCTGCAGATTTTCAGCTGAGAAGTCTGCTGAAATGGGGATTAACTTGTAGGCAATTTTCTTTTTACTTTGATGCCTTTAAGATCTTTCCCTTGTCATTTATCTTTGACAGTTTTATTATAATGCGTATTAGAGAAAGTCTTTTAGCTTTGAGATAATAGGCTGTTCTTTTGGTTTTGTGCACTTCTATGTCAAATTCTTCTCAAGGTTTGAGTAGTTCTGAACTGTTATTGCTTTAAATCAACTCTCTTCCTCTTTCTCCCTCTCTTCTCCTTCTGGTACCCTAACTATTCTGATATTTGTCTTTTTATAGTTTTCCATCACTTACATAAGTTTTATTTCTCTTTTAACATCTTCTTTATTTTCTTCTCACTCTCTTGTTTAAAAATTCCAATTCCTCCCATCACTCGTTCTTTCTTCCATCTTGTCTGCTCTTCTATGCATGTCCTTTATTACATTTTTCATCTAATTTATTGAATTCTCAGCTACAGCATTTCTGTTTGGTTCTTTTTTATAATTTCAATCTCTGGATAAAGATTTCGTGTTGTTCATATATTTTACTCCTGATTTCACTGAATTGTGTTTCTAAGTCTTTTTTTGTATATTTTTTATTGGAGTTCAATTTGCCAACATATAGTATAACACACAGTGCTCAACCCAGCAAGTGCCACAGTCAGTGCCTGTCACCTATCCCCCCCACCCACCTCCCCTTCAACTACCCCATATAAGTTAGGGATATCTTATCTCTTGCTGCCTTAAGGATTGTCTCTTTATCTTTGGAATCTGCAAGTTTCACTATTAAATGTCAAGGTGTTGAACGGTTTTTATTGATTTGGGGGAGACCTCTCTATCTCCTGGATCTCAATGCCTAGATGATTCTGCTGAGTGACCAGAAATTGAAAACAAAGATCAGAACGATATAAAACAAATGACCACAAAGTGAAAAACAAATTTGAAAACACAGAGGTAAAAAATAAAAGGGCAAGAATCTCAAAGAAGAAGAGGAAAAAAGAAAAAATAAAGAAGAAATAAAAGGGTGGGGACTGGGAGATGGTGTTGGTGACAAAGTGGTAATGGAGGGAGAATGTTGTCTACCTGAGGGGCTCTAGAAGATAATCCTATTATTTCTGAGTATATTAAGTTCCGTAGGTTAGAAGATGCTCAGTCCCACATTTATATAAACCAGAAATAGTTGTAGAGGGCCCATCAACATTGACCACTAAAACATAAATGAGATAAAAGAGGGGGGAAGAATGGGAATGAGGAATCTCACAGAATGAACCAGCACAGTATACCACTTGGTTCCGGGTGCCTGCTCATCATGCTTTAGAAGGTATTAACTTATGCCAGGAGCATATTTTGCCTCTGCAAGGACAAAAGGACAACTGGGAGCCATTGAACACTGCTCAACAGCAGAGTCAGAGGTGTGCATAGAGGGCAGAAAGCCTCTTAACAACTTTTTGTTTTTTTTTGTTTTTTTTTTTTTTTTTTTCCAGCTTTTTATTTTTATTTTTTTTTTATTGTTTTAACCATTTTTTTTTTTATTGGTGTTCAATTTACTAACATACAGAATAACACCCAGTGCCCGTCACCCATTCACTCCCACCCCCCGCCCTCCTCCCCTTCTACCACCCCTAGTTCGTTTCCCAGAGTTAGCAGTCTTTATGTTCTGTCTCCCTTTCTGATATTTCCCACACATTTCTTCTCCCTTCCCTTATTTTCCCTTTCACTATTATTTATATTCCCCAAATGAATGAGAACATATAATGTTTGTCCTTCTCCGACTGACTTACTTCACTCAGCATAATACCCTCCAGTTCCATCCACGTTGAAGCAAATGGTGGGTATTTGTCATTTCTAATAGCTGAGTAATATTCCATTGTATACATAAACCACATCTTCTTTATCCATTCATCTTTCGTTGGACACCGAGGCTCCTTCCACAGTTTGGCTATCGTGGCCATTGCTGCTAGAAACATCGGGGTGCAGGTGTCCCAGCGTTTCATTGCATTTGTATCTTTGGTCTTAACAACTTTTTGGTGTGCACCACAATAAGCTTAAACCTCTGTGTGCATGCAGAGAAGCTGCTTTTCTTAATTGAGCAGAAAGCAGAGACAGGAACAGAGAGCAGATAATCTGGCCACTGCTTTTTGCTATCTGTCACAATAGATTGAAGCCTCTATACAGCTGCTTTTCTGGGACAGAACAGAGAAAGGAACTGAGTTGCATACGAAAGGGCCATAACCTGGTCCCAGCTTATCACTGAGCATTCCAATAAACTCTAGACTTTGTGCCCATACTGGGAAACTGCTTTTCAAGGATGAGATGGGGCTGGGCATGCGCCAAAGCTCTCCTGCAGGGAATGGGAGTGGTCTTGCACCTTATCAACCCTATTGAAAATTAGAGTTGGGAGGGAGGGCAAAATGGCAGAGGAGTAGGGTCGTAACCTCACTGGGCCCCACCAACTTACCTAGATAACTTTCAAATCATCCTGAAAACCTACAAATTCGACCTGAGATTTAAAGAGAGAACATCTGGAACGCTACAGAGAGAAGGGTTTTTACTTATAACAAGAATCATCTAGGGTGAAGTTTACTTAGGTCATGGTTGATATTCTTGATGCAGCCCGCTCATACAGCCACTCTGCACTGAGCAAAATGACCAGAAAGAACTCACCACAAAAGAAAGAACAAGAAACAATACACTCTGCCACAGAGTTACAGAATTTGGATTACAATTTGATGTCAGAAAGCCAATTCAGAAGCACAATTATAAAGCCACTGGGGGCTCTGGAAAAAAGCATAAAGGATTCAAGAGACTTCAAGAGTGCAGAATTAAGATCTAATCAGGCCAAAATAAAAAATCACTTAAATGAGACACAATCCAAACTGAGGTAGAAGAATGAGTGTGTGACATAGAAGCAAGTTGATGGCGAGGAAGGAAGCTGTTGAAAAAAGAGGAGAACAAAAGACAATGAGGAAAGGTTAAGGGAAATAAATGAAAGACTCAGAAGGAAAAGTCTATGTTTAACTGGGGTTCCAGGGGAACCAAGAGGGACAGAGGAACTGAAAATATATTTGAACAAATAATAGCTGAGAACTTCCCTAATTTGGGGAGGGAAACAGGCATTCAGATCCAGGAGATGGAGAGATCCCCCCCTAAAACTAATAAAAACCTTTCAACACCCCAACATTTAATAGTGAAACATGCAAATTCCAAAGATAAAGAGAAGATCCTTAAAGCAGCAAGAGACAAGAGATCCCTAACCTATATGGGAGAAATATTAAGTTAACTGCAGACCTCTCCACAGAGACCTCGCAAGCCAGAAAAGACTGGCAGGATATATTAAGGGTATTAAACAAGAACATGCAGCCAAGAATGCTCTATCCAGCAAGGCTCTCATTCAGAATAGAAGGAGAGATAAAGAGTTTCTAAGATAGGCAGAAACTGAAAGAATATGTGACCACGAGCCAGCTCTGCAAGAAATATTAAGGGGCACTCTGTTAGAGAAAGAGGAACTCCAAAGAAACAGTCCACAAAAACAGGGACTGAATAAGTATCATGATGATACTTAATTCATATCTAACAAGAGTAACTCTGAACTTGAATGAGATTAAAGACCCATCAAAAGGCGCAGGGTTTCAGACTGGATATAAAAGCAAGACCCATCTATTTGCTATCTACAAGAGACTATTTGGGAAAAAAAAGAGACTATTTGAGACATAAGGACACCTACAGCCTGAAAATAAAAAGTTGGAGAACCATTTACCATTCAAATGGTCCTCAAAAGAAAGCAGAGGTAGCCATCCTCATATAGGACAAATAAATGTTTATCCCAAAGAACGTGCTAAGAGATGAAGGGGGACACTATATCATACTTAAAGGATCTACCCAACAAGAGGACCTAAAAATCATTAATATTTATGCCCCTAATGTGGAAGCTGCCAAGTATATGAATCAGTTAATAACCAAAGTTAAGACATACTTAGATAATAATACACTAATACTGGGAGACTTTAACACAACGCTTTCTGCAAATGACAGATGTTCTAAGCACAACATCTCCAAAGAAACAAGAGCTTTATTTTTTTAATTTTTATTTATTTATGATAGTCACACACACACACACAGAGAGAGAAGGAGAGATAGAGAGGCAGAGACATAGGTAGAGGGAGAAGCAGGCTCCATGCACCGGGAGCCGATGTGGGATTCAATCCCGGGTCTCCAGGATCGTGCCCTGGGCCAAAGGCAGGCACTAAACCGCTGCGCCACCCAGGGATCTCGAAACAAGAGCTTTAAATGATACACTGGACCATATGGATTTCACAGATATTTACAGAACTTTATATCCAAATGCAATTGAATACACATTCTTCTTAAGTGCACATGGAACTTTCTCCAGAATAGACCACATACTGAGTCACAAATCAAGTCTTAATCAAAACAAAAGATGGGGAGTGTCCCCTGCATATTTTCAGACCATAATGCTTTAAAACTTGAACTCAGTCACAATAATCAATTTTGAAGAAACTCAAACACATGAAGGTTAAAGACCATCCTGCTAAAAGATGAAAGGGTCAACCAAGAAATTAAGGAAGAATTAAAAGGGGAATCATGGAAACTAGTGAGAATGAAGATACAACAATTCAAAATATTTGGGATACAGCAAAAGCAGTCCTGAGAGGGAAATACATCGCAATAAAGCATCCATCAAAAACTGGAAAACTCAAATACAAAAGCTAACCTTGAACCTAAGGGAACTGGAAAAAGAACAGCAAATGAAACCTACACCGAGCAGAAGAAGAGAATTAATAAAGATTCAAGCAGAACTCAATGAAATAGAAACGCAACGAACTGTAGAACATATCAACAAAACCAGGAGTCGGTTCTTTGAAAGAATTAATAAGATAGATAAACCATTAGCCAGCCTTATGAAAAAGAAGAGAGAAAAGAATCAAATTAATAAAATCATGAATAAGAGAGGAGAGATCACTACCAACACCAAGGAAATACAAACGATTTTAAAAACATATTATGAGCAGCTATATGCCAATAACTTAGGCAATCTAGAAGAAATGGATGCATTTCTGGAAAACCACAAACTACTAAAACTGGAACAGGAAGAAATAGAAAACGTGAAGAGGCCAATAACCAGGGAAGAAATTGAAGCAGTCATCAAAAACCTCCCAAGACACAAAAGTCCAGGGCCAGATGGCTTCCCGGGAGAATTCTATCAAACATTTAAAGAAGAAACCATACCTATTCTACTAAAGGGGTTCAGAAAGATAGAAAGAGATGGAGTACTTCCAAACTCGTTCTATGAGGCCAGTATCACCTTAATTCCAAAACCAAAGACCCCACCAAAAAGGAGAATTACAGACCAATATCCCTGATGAACATGGATGCAAACATTCTCAACAAGATACCAGCCAATAGGATCCAACAGTATATCAAGAAGATTATTCACCATGACCAAGTGGGATTTATCCCCGGGATGCAAGACTGCTTCAACACTCATAAAGCAATCAAAGTGATTGATCATATCAGTAAGAGAAAAACCAAGAACCGTATGATCCTCTCAATAAATGCAGAGAAAGCATTTGACAAAAGACAGCATCCATTCCTGATCAAAACTCTTCAGAGTGTAGGGATAGAGGCAACATTCCTCAACATCTTAAAAGCCATCTATGAAAAGCCCACAGCAAATATCATTCTCAATGGTGAAACACTGGGAGCCTTTCCCCTAAGATAAGGAACAAGACAGGGATGTCCACTTTCATCACTGCTATTCAACATAGAACTAGAAGTCCTAGCCTCAACAGTCAGGCACCAAAATAAATAAAAGACATTCCATTTGGCAAAGAAGAAGTCAAAGTCTCCCTCTTCACAGATGACATGATACTGTACATATAAAACTCAAAAGACTCCACCCCAAGATTGCCAGAACTCATACAGCAATTCGGCAGCGTGGCAGGATACAAAATCAATGCCCAGAAGTCAGTGGCATTTCTATACACTAACAATGAGACTGAAGAAAAAGAAATTAAAGCATCAATCCCATTTTCAATTACACCCAAAAGCATAAGATACCTAGGAATAAACCTAACCAAAGAGGTAAAGGATCTATACCCTAAAAACTACAGAACACTTCTGAAAGAAATTGAGGAAGACACAAAAAGATGGGAAAATATTCCGTGCTCATGGATTGGAAGAATTAATATTGTGAAAATGTCAATGTTACCCAGGGCAATTTACACATCGAATGCAATCCCTATCAGAATACCATGGACTTTCTTCAGAGAGTTGGAACAAACCATCTTAAGATTTGTGCGGAATCAGAAAAGTCCCCGAATAGCCAGGGGAATATTAAAAAAGAAAACCATAGCTGTCGGCATCACAATGCCATATTTCAGGTTGTACTACAAAGCTGTGGTCATCAAGACAGTGTGGTACTGACACAAAAACAGACACATAGATCAATGGAACAGAATAGAGAATCCTGAAGTGGACCCTCAACTTTATGGCCAACTAATATTTGACAAAGCAGGAAGGAGTATTCACTGGAAAGAGGGCAGTCTCTTCAATAAATGGTGCTGGGAAAATTGGACATCCACATGCAGAAGCATGAAACTAGACCATTATCTTATACCATACACAAAGATAAACTCAAAATGGATGAAAGATCTAAATGTGAGAGAAGATTCCATCAAAATCCTAGAGGAGAACACAGGAAACACCCTTTTTGAATTTGGCCACAGCAACTTCTTTCAAGATACATCCATGAAGGCAAGGGAAACAAAAGCAAAAATGAATTATTGGGACTACATCAAGATAAGAAGCTTCTGCACAGCCAAAGAAATAGTCCACAAAACTAAAAGACAACTTAGAGAGTGGGAGAAGATATCTGAAAATGACCTATCAGATAAAGCGCTAGTATCCAAGATCTATAAGGAACTTCTTAAACTCAACAGCAAACAAACAAACAATCCAATCATGAAATGGGCAAAAGACATGAAGAGAAATTTCACCAAAGAAGACATAGATATGGCCAACAAACACATGAGAAAAATGCTCAGCATCACTTGCCATCAGGGAAATACAAATCAAAACCAGAATGAGATACCACCTCACACCAGTGAGAATGGGGAAAATTAACAAGGCAGGAAACAACAAATGTTGGAGAGGATGCGGAGAAAGGGGAACCCTCTTGCACTGTTGGGAATGTGAACTGGTGCAGCCACTCTGGAAAACTGTGTGGAGGTTCTTCCAAAAGTTAAAATAGATCTGCCCTATGACCCAACAATTGCCCTGTTGGGGATTTACCCCAAAGATACAGATGCAGTGAAGCACCGGGACACTTGCTCCCCGGTGTTTATAGCAGCAATGTCCACAATACCCGAACTGTGGTCCTTTGAAAGATGAATGGATAAAGATGATGTGCTATATGTATACAATGGAATATTACTCAGTCATTAGAAATGACAAATACCCACCATTTGCTTTGACGTGGATGGAATTGAAGGGTATTATGCTGAGTGAAATAAGTCAATCAGAAAAGGACAAACATTTATGGTCTCATTCATTTGGGGAATATAAAAATTAGTGAAAGGGAATAAAGGGAAAGGAGAGGAAATGTGTGAAAATATCAGTGAGGGTGACAAAACATGAGAGACACCTAACTCTGGGAAATGAGCAAAGGGTAGTGAAAGGGGATGTGGGCAGGGGGTGGGGTGACTGGGTGATGGTCAATAAGGGGAGCACTTGGCGGGATGAGCACTGGGTATTATGCTATATGTTGGCAAATTGAACTCCAATAAAATTTTTTTTAAAAAGCCATGGAACTATCACTTTCACTAATAGTCATTTTAAGAACTGTACGTTAAGACAGTATTGCAAAACTAGTTGAAAAAGCATCGGATTATCCAGATATTTATCTTAATTATTATGATCATATAGCAAAATATTGATTAACCAGTATATTTAGTAAATGCTATTCATGGTAGCATTTCATGACTCATTGAAGAGAAAGAACAAACTCTTTTTCAGAAGGAAAAAAACTTTGATCCCAATGAAAAACATATTTATGTTTTGTTATTTCTGAGATAATCATACAAAGACTACAACTGTATGTTCTAAGTAGCATAACTTTGATGTCTCTGAAATATAATCCTTAGTTAAGGATAATTGGTTAGATATTTCATTAAAATGCTTCACTTACTACCAGAACTCCATGGAAAAACTAATGTCAACCAGGTCCAGGAACATAATCTTTCTGGTAAGAAAAACTGAAAGAAGCTTCTTTTTATTATATTTTTCAAATTATGCCTTAAAAATGAGTCCATAAAGAACTTCAGATTATTCTCAAATCTGGTTAGTTGGTTTACTATTGATAGAAAAAATGTGCATCAAAAAAGTACATAGTTTTAGTTGTCTGATATCTATCTAGTATTATACAATACATATGTTTTCAAGTGTGTACTCTGTACTTGGTACTGAAATTAGGAACAAAATTAGGCCCATAATTAGGCCTGTGGTAAATATTTACTAAAAGGCATACTAAAAAAGAACATAATAAAATATGATCTCTGACCTCAGTGATCTTACATTTTCTTTATAAGTCAAGTGGTTTATGCATAAAATTAAAGAAAAATATATGAGTAAAATTATTCCCCTTCTTTGCTTCTCAGTTTTGAGATTTTTATCCTAGTCTTATTTTAGGGGGACAATCACAGCATATTACAATGTCTTACACAAGTAAAATTAAATACTGGGGAAAGTGGGGTCAATAATTACAGTTCATTCTTTTGATCCTTAAAATTAAGCAACTTATTCAAGTAAAAGAAGGTGTTGCTGTTTCAGGGAGTGTTAGTTCCCTCCATTTTCCCCCTTTTCTGTGTTGTAGCATAACCACATCTCCTAGCAGGACACATTGTAGCATGGTTAAAATACTGTATTGTTCAACATCCTTTGCAGCTAGTTTTGGTCACAGGACTAAGTTTTGCCAATGAGATATAATTCTTAGAAAGGAGGTGTTTATCCTTTCTTTCCCTTCTTGCATCTGTCTGCATAGAATGCAGATATAATTAATAGAATTTTGGAAGCCCTTTTTGATCATTAAAATAGGCTACACTCTAAAAATAAAGGAGTATTAACCTGAAAGGAACCTGGATGGCTATTATTTTTTAAATGTGGACTTCCAAACTTTTTTACATAAAAGAAGAAAACATTCTCTGTTCAAGCTACTATTAAATTGTATTTTTATTTAATATAGATGAATCTAATCTTTACATATGTAAACTTTGTTTATGACAATAATACACACTCAATAAAACAGAGAATGTTCCATGTTATGCTTCATTCCTTGCAAAAATTCCTGAAAAGGAAAAAAAAGTTATTTTCATAGAACCAACTTTTTCACCCTAACACAAACACATGCACACAATATCTTCTGGTAGAACTAATTTCTCCCATGTTATAACGTGTCACACAGAAAAAAACAGCTTTTGTAAATGTCACCCAGATATCATTTTATTTTGTTCTTTGCACTGAGATATTGCTAGTTAATTTATGCCTCATGGTAAAGTTCTTTGGGACCAATTTAATTTTAGCTACTGAGAACAGTTTTTGTTTAGACTATGGTTTTTAGTCAACCACCAAGGAATCCGAAAATGCTATACTCTAGCAGTGTGTGCATAGCAGCGGAAAGATATGGGAAGCTATTTCATACCAAAACTAATGGAATGCAGCAAAAGCAGTACTAAGATGGATGTTTATAGTGAAAAATACCCACACTAAAAAAGAACATTAAAAAAATACCTAATTTAACTCATCAATTTAATAGTAGAAAGAAACTCATCCCAAGAGTAGCAGCAGGAAGAAATAAAGTTGAAGGCAGAAATAAATTGAGAATGGAAAAACATGAATGAAATAGTTGCTTATTCGAAAAAATGAACAGGGAGCAAGATGGCGGAAGAGTAAGGTCCCCAAATCACCTGTCTCCACCAAACTACCTAGAAAACCTTCAAATTATCCTGAAAATCTATGAATTCGGCCTGAGATTTAAAGAGAGACCAGCTGGAATGCAACAGTGAGAAGAGTTCGCGCTTCTATCAAGGTAGGAAGACCGGGAAAAAGAAATAAAGAAACAAAGGCCTCCAAGGGGGAGGGGCCCCGCGAGGAGCCAGGCTGAGGCCGGGGCGAGTGTCCCCAGGACAGGAGAGCCCCGTCCCGGAGACGCAGGAGCTGCACCAACCTTCCCGGGCGGAAAGGGGCTCGCGGGGAGTTGGAGCAGGACCCAGGAGGGAGGGGATGCCCTCGGGCTCCCCGGGACAGTAACAGCAACTCCGCGCCCAGGAGAGTGCGCCGAGCTCCCTAAGGGCTGCAGCGCGCACGGCGGGACCCGGAGCAGCTCGGGGGGGCTCGGGCGGCGGCTCCGCGGAGGGGGCTGCGCGGAGGGGGCTGCGCGGCCCCGGGAGCAGCTCGGCCGGGCTCGGGCAGAGGAAGAGGCTCCGTGCAGAGGGGCCTGCGCGGTTCCAGGAGCAGCTCGGAGGGGCTCGGGCGGCGGCTCCCCGGAGGGGGTTGCGCGGCCCGGGAACGCGAATCCACCAGCGCAGGCTCCGAAGCACAGAGCGCCGGGACACAGCCCAGGATCCGGCCTCCTCCGGGACAGGCAGAGACCGGGAGGGCCCAGGACAGCAAGGACGCTCCTGCCCCGAGCTGAGCAGATCAGCGGCCCTGCCCCGGAGCCTCCAGGCCCTGCAGACGGAGTTCCTGCCGGAGCTGAATCCAGGTTTCCAGAGCTGCCCCGCCACTGGGGTTGTTCCTCCTGGGACCTCACGGGGTAAACAACCCCCACCGAGCCCTGCACCAGGCAGGGGCACAGCAGCTCCCCCAGCTGCTAACACCTGAAAATCAGCACAACAGGCCCCTCCCCCAGAACACCAGCTAGACTGACAACTTCCAGGAGAAGCCAAGGGACTTAAAGTACACAGAATCAGAAGATACTCCCCTGTGGTTCTTTTTTTTTTTTTTTTTTTTGGTTTTTTTTGTTTGTTTGTCTGTTTTTTGTTTGTTTTTTTTTGTTTTGTTTTGTTTTGCTTTTTGATTTGTTTCCTTCCCCACCCCCCCTTTTTTTTCTCCTTTCTTTTTCTTTCTTTTTCTTCTTTTTTTTTCGTTTTTTTCTTTTTCTTCCCTTTTTTTTTCTCTTTCTCTTTTCTTTCCTTCTTTCTCTCCTCTCTTTTTCTCTTTTTCCCAATACAACTTGCTTTTGGCCACTCTGCACTGAGCAAAATGACTAGAAGGAAAACCTCACCTAAAAGAAAGAATCAGAAACAGTCCTCTCTCCCACAGAGTTACAAAATCTGGATTACAATTCAATGTCAGAAAGCCAATTCAGAAGCACTATTATACAGCTACTGGTGGCTCTAGAAAAAACTATAAAGGACTCAAGAGACTTCATGACTGCAGAATTTAGAGCTAATCAGGCAGAAATTAAAAATCAATTGAATGAGATGCAATCCAAACTAGAAGTCCTAACGACGAGGGTTAACGAGGTGGAAGAACGAGTGAGTGACCTAGAAGACAAGTTGACAGCAAAGAGGGAAACTGAGGAAAAAAGAGACAAACAATTAAAAGACCATGAAGATAGATTAAGGGAAATAAACGACAGCCTGAGGAAGAAAAACCTACGTTTAATTGGGGTTCCCGAGGGCGCCGAAAGGGACAGAGGGCCAGAATATGTATTTGAACAAATTCTAGCTGAAAACTTTCCTAATCTGGGAAGGGAAACAGGCATTCAGATCCAGGAAATAGAGAGATCCCCCCCTAAAATCAATAAAAACCGTTCAACACTTCGACATTTAATTGTGAAGCTTGCAAATTCCAAAGATAAAGAGAAGATCCTTAAAGCAGCAAGAGACAAGAAATCCCTGACTTTTATGGGGAGGAGTATTAGGGTAACAGCAGACCTCTCCACAGAGACCTGGCAGGCCAGAAAGGGCTGGCAGGATATATTCAGGGTCCTAAATGAAAAGAACATGCAACCAAGAATACTTTATCCAGCAAGGCTCTCATTCAAAATGGAAGGAGAGATAAAGAGCTTCCAAGACAGGCAGCAACTAAAAGAATATGTGACCTCCAAACCAGCTCTGCAAGAAATTTTAAGGGGGACTCTTAAACTTCCCCTTTAAGAAGAAGTTCAGTGGAACAGTCCACAAAAACAAAGACTGAATAGATATCATGATGACACTAAACTCATATCTCTCAATAGTAACTCTGAACGTGAACGGGCTTAATGACCCCATCAAAAGGCGCAGGGTTTCAGACTGGATAAAAAAGCAGGACCCATCTATTTGCTGTCTACAAGAGACTCATTTTAGACAGAAGGACACCTACAGCCTGAAAATAAAAGGTTGGAGAACCATTTACCATTCAAATTGTCCTCAAAAAAAGCAGGGGTAGCCATCCTTATATCAGATAAACTAAATTTACCCCGAAGACTGTAGTGAGAGATGAAGAGGGACACTATCTCATACTTAAAGGATCTATCCAACAAGAGGACTTAACAATCCTCAATATATATGCCCCGAATGTGGAAGCTGCCAAATATTTAAACCAATTAATAACCAAAGTGAAGAAATACTTAGATAATAATACACTTATACTTGGTAACTTCACTCTAGCTCTTTCTACCCTCGATAGGTCTTCTAAGCACAACATCTCCAAAGAAAGGAGAGCTTTAAATGATACACTGGACCAGATGGATTTCACAGATATCTACAGAACTTTACATCCAAACTCAACTGAGAATACATATTCTTCTCAAGTCCACATGGAACTTTCTCCAGAATAGACCACATATTGGGTCACAAATTGGGTCTGCACCGATACCAAAAGATTGGGATCGTCCCCTGCATATTCTCAGACCATAATGCCTTGAAATTAGAACTAAATCACAACAAGAAGTTTGGAAGGACCTCAAACACGTGGAGGTTAAGGACGATCCTGCTAAAAGATGAAAGGGTCAATCAGGAAATTAAGGAAGAATTAAAAAGATTCATGGAAACTAATGAGAAGGAAAATACAACCATTCATAATTTGGGATGCAGCAAAAGCAGTCCTAAGGGGGAAATACATCGCATTACAACCATCCATTCAAAAACTGGAAAGAACTCAAATACAAAAGCTAACCTTACACATAAAAGAGCTAGAGAAGAAACAGCAGATTGACCCCACGCCCAGCAGAAGAAGAGAATTAATTAAAATTCGAGCAGAACTCAACGAAATCGAGACCAGAAGAACTGTGGAACAGATCAACAGAACCAGGAGGTGGTTCTTTGAAAGAATTAATAAGATAGATAAACCATTAGCCAACCTTATTAAAAAGAAGAGAGAGGAGACTCAAATTAATAAAATCATGAATGAGAAAGGAGAGATCACTACCAACACCAAGGAAATACAAACGATTTTAAAAACATATTATGAACAGCTATACGCCAATAAATTAGGCAATCTAGAAGAAATGGACACATTCCTGGAAAGCCACAAACTACCAAAACTGGAACAGGAAGAAATAGAAAACCTGAACAGGCCAATAACCAGGGAGGAAATTGAAGCAGTCCTCAAAAACCTCCCAAGACACAAGAGTCCAGGGCCAGATGGCTTCCCAGGGGAATTCTATCAAACGTTTAAAGAAGAAATCATACCTATTCTCCTAAAGCTGTTTGGAAAGATAGAAAGAGATGGAGTACTTCCAAATTCGTTCTATGAGGCCAGCATCACCCTAATTCCAAACCAGACAAAGACCCCACCGAAAAAGAGCATTACAGACCATTATCCCTGATGAACATGGATGCAAAAATTCTCAACAAGATACTAGCCAATAGGATCCAACAGCATATTAAGAAAATTATTCACCACGACCAAGTAGGATTTATCCCCGGGACACAAGGCTGGTTTAACGCTCAACAATCAATGTGATGCATCATATCAGCAAGAGAAAAACCAAGAACCATATGATCCTCTCATTAGATGCAGAGAAAGCATTTGACAAAATATCGCATCCATTCCTGATCAAAACTCTTCAGAGTGTAGGGATAGAGGGAACTTTCCTCGACATCTTAAAAGCCATTTTTGAAAAGCCCACAGCAAATATCATTCTCAATGGGGAAGCACTGGGAGCCTTTCCCCTAAGATCAGGAACAAGACAGGGATGTCCACTCTCATCACTGCAATTCAACATAATATTGGAAGTCCTAGCCTCAGCAATCAGGCAACAAAAAGACATTAAAGGCATTCAAATTGGCAAAGAATAAGTCCAACTCTCCCTCTTCGCCAATGACATGATACTCTACATAGAAAACCCAAAAGCCTCCACCCCAAGATTGATAGAACTCATACAGCAATTTGGTAGCATGGCAGGATACAAAATCAATGCCCATAAATCAATGGCATTTCTATACACTAACAATGAGGCTGAAGAAAGAGAAATGAAGGAGTCAATCCCATTTACAATTGCACCCAAAAGCATAAGATACCTAAGAATAAACCTAACCAAAGAGGTAAAGGATCTATACCCTCAAAACTATAGAACACTTCTGAAAGAAATTGAGGGAGACACAAAGAGATGGAAAAATATTCCATGCTCATGGATTGGCAGAATTAATATTGTGAAAATGTCAATGTTCCCCAGGGCAATTTACACATTTAATGCAATCCCTATCAAAATACCATGGACTTTCTTCAGGGAGTTAGAACAAATTATTTTATCCTTTGCACAGCAAAGGATACAGTCAGCAAAACTCAAAGACAATCTACAGAATGGGAGAAGATATTTGCAAATGACGTATCAGATAAAGGGCTAGTTTCCAAGATCTATAAAGAACTTCTTAAACTCAACACCAAAGAAGCAAACAATCCAATCATGAAATGGGCAAAAGACATGAAGAGAAATCTCACAGAGGAAGACATAGACATGGCCAACATGCACATGAGAAAATGCTCTGCATCAGTTGCCATCAGGGAAATACAAATCAAAACCACAATGAGATACCACCTCACACCAGTGAGAATGGGGAAAATTAACAAGGCAGGAACAACAAATGTTGGAGAGGATGCGGAGAAAAGGGAACCCTCTTACACTGTTGGTGGGAATGTGTACTGGTACAGCCACTCTGGAAAACTGTGTGGAAGTTCCTCAAAGAGTTAAAAATAGACCTGCCCTACGACCCAGCAATTGCACTGTTGGGGATTTACCCCAAAGATTCAGATGCAATGAAACGCTGGGACACCTGCTCCCCAATGTTTATAGCAGCAATGTCCACAATAGCCAAACCGTGGAAGGAGCCTCGGTGTCCATCGAAAGATGAATGGATAAAGAAGATGTGTTTTATGTATACAATGGAATATTACTCAGCCATTAGAAACGACAAATACCCACCATTTGCTTCAAAGTGGATGGAACTGGAGGGTATTATGCTGAGTGAAGTAAGTCAATCGGAGAAGGACAAACAGTGTATGTTCTCAATCATTTGGGGAATATAAATAATAGTGAAAGGGAATATAGGGGAAGGGAGAAGAAATGTGTGGGAAATATCAGAAAGGGAGACAGAACATAAAGACTCCTAACTCTGGGAAATGAACTGGGGGTGGCGGAAGGGGAGGAGAGTGGGGGTTGGGGGTGAGTGGGTGACGGGCACTAAGGGGGACACTTGATGGGATGAGCACTGGATGTTATTCTGTATGTTGGTTAATTGAACACCAATAAAAATTATTTTATAATAAAATAAAATAAAATAAAATATCTATACTCTATCCAAAGCAATTTACACATTTAATGCAATCCTTGTCAAAATACCCACAGTATTTTTCAGAGAGCTAGATCAAATAATTGTCAAATTTGTATGGAAACATAAAAGACCTCCAATAGCCAAAGCAACATTGAAAGAGAAAAACAGGGATGCCTGGGTGGTTCAGTGGTTGAGCATCTGCCTTTGGCTCTGGGCGTGATCCCCAAGTGTAGGGATCAAGTCCCACATCGGGCTTCCTACAGGGAGCCTGTTTCTCCCTCTGCCTATGTCTCTGCCTCTCTCTCTCTCTCTGTGTGTCTATCATGAATAAATAAATAAAATCTTTAAAAAGGAGAGAAAAACAAAGCTGGAGGCACAACAACCCTGGACTTCAAGTCATATTATAAATCTGTGGTAATCAAAACAGTATACATAGTTCTGCCTATTTCTTAAAATGGTTAATTGCTCCAGTGGTATACTCTTTCTCTTTGTGTATCCAGCATACTAAGTTACATTACAGAACACATATTAAACAGTTAGTTTCAGGATGATACTAACTTATCTTTGAGTGCGTATAAAGATTCCACCCTTTTTCTCCTCTCTTTTATATGCAAGATAGATTATTTATTATTACAATTTGACTATTTTTATGTCTTGTGCTCATTTGAAATTTATATTAGATATTAGTTACTGTTTTTTATTTTTTCTTTGACATTTATACTATGGTTGAATTTTTAATATACTATCCTAATACAGTAACAGTTTTCTAATTCATTTTTCAGTTTTATAAGTTTGTTGTGTACTTTCATATGTTTTCACGTTTTTTAGCATCATGTTATTTCAGCTGAAGAACTTTGTTAGGAGGTGGATGAAGGTCAGAACTGTAGTCTCTTGATGGAAAAGGTACTTCTTAAAAAATATTTTCTCTTTTTTTGAGAGAGAGAGAGAGAGAGAGAGAGAGAGAAAGAGAGAGTGGGGTGGGGAGACTGCAGGGCAGGGAGAGCAAAAAGAGAGGGACAAACAGACTCTTTGCTGAGTGCAGAGCCCAACGTGAGGCTCAATTCCACAACCTGAAGACCATGACCTGAGCCAAAGAGTTGGATGCTCAACAGATGGAGCCACCCAGGCACCCATGAAAAGGTACTTTAATACAGAAAAACAAAACAAGCCACTCCATACTACTCACAGAGTTATATTCCAGGTAACTTAGAGAGATAATTGGGGGGGCGGGCAGCAGATGGACAGATGATCCAGGTGGTATACCTATTTTTTAACGCTTTTTTCCAGACCTTAATTCCCAGTTTTTATGGAGTGAGTGGGATGGTGGTGAGGTAACAGAGAAATTTTCTAAAGTGATTCCAACTTTGTGCCAGAGGGGATTATACTAACCACTTAAAGTGGCCCCCATTGTATGCCAGAGGGAAGAACAAGATAGAGGGTCAATAATGGAGTCATTGTAACCAGCACTACTCCAAACACCTTTCAACATTTTTTATCAAGGCATATAATGAACTTTCTCAGCTTTTGTTTGTCTTAGAATGTTTTTGTTTCTCCTTAATATGTGAAAAATAATTTTGTTACCTGAAATATTCTTGGCTGGCAATTTTTGTCTTCCAATATTTTGAATATGTCACTCCATTCATTCCTGGCCTAGAGGAATTCTGCTGAGAAATCAGCTAATATCAAAATGGAAGATCCTTGGTAGGTAACTTTTTTCCCCTCTGGATGATTCTTAGATTCTTTGTCATTGATTTTTTACTTTTTTTTCTTTTTTTCATTGAGAATATAGGGTGTTTTATTAGCCCCACTGACATCTTTGTCCAAATCCTTCCCAAGGTTTCAGAAGTTCCCAACTTTTACTTTTAAATATACTGTCTGCCCTATCTCCCTCTTTTCTCCTTCTGGAACCCCAATATTCCTACATTTGCTTTCTTCATCTAAATAATTAATTACCTTTCATTTTTAAACTGCATTATTTCTATATTTCTATCCTCCAAGTAATTTATTCTTTCTTCAATATGGTCTTCTCCACTATTTATCTGATTCTTTTAATTCTTTAGATCCAGAATTAATGTTTTTAAGTTTTAGTCCCTCCTCAGGCTGCTAAATGTATTATTTCTAAATTCCTATAATCCATGTCATTTTATTTATTCTTTCTTCCATGCGGTTTACCCTTTTACAGATATTCTCCATTGCTCTCTTTAGTTCATTCATTGAAATCTTCAACAAAAGAATTAATATGTTTCCTTTTTATAAATAATTTCAATCTTATTGGTAAATAATTCTTTGTTAAACTTATTCCTGATTTCATTGAATTGTCTTTCTGAATTTTCTTGTAGCTCATTCAGTTACTTAATACCAGTGATTTTGAATTTTTATCAATAATATTGCAATATTATGTGCCTATGGTTTCATTACCTGGAGAATTATAATTTGCTTTTTGTAGTACCATAGTTACCTTAATTTTGATATTGTTTGTAGCAGTGTGCTTCTGCTTCCATTTTTAATATAGCAATAAACTCCTTAACCAAGCTTTAATTTATTTTTGTCGTTACAATTCACCAGGGTGACTATTAGAAACGTTTCTTTTATATCCCAGAAATCGTGCTATAGCTCAAGCTTGTGGTTTCTCTTTTGTCTCCTGACCATGGCCTCTTTACTGAGCATGAATCCTATCTAGAGAAGCTTGAGGTTGTGGATACACTCACGAGAATGCCCACAGAACCAAGAGAAGAGTAGAGATATATGTGGGTTTACCACTTAGTGCTTTGAGGATGCCCACAGGTTTGTTGGAGTTTTCCAGTAGGGTACTCCCAGATATACATGGGTAGTCTTCTTGTTGAAGTCCTGAAGCTGATAACAGTAACCATGCTCCTTAAAAAAATCTTTTTATTAAAATTAAATTTGGTTAATATATAGTGTATTATGAGTTTCAGGGGTAGAATTTAGTGGTTCATCAGTTGCATATAACACCTAGTGCCCATTACTTTAAGTGCCCTCATTAAATTGATGACCCAATTACACATCCCCCCCAACCATCTCCCCTATGTAACAGTCCATTTGTTACCTGGAGTTAGGAGTCTCCATGGTGGGGGACAGGGCAAGATGGTGGAGGAGTAGGGTCCCCAAGTCACCTGTCCCCCCAGCTGACCTAGACAACTTTCAAAGCATCCTGAAAACCTACAAATTCAACCTGAGATTTAAAGAGAGAACAGCTGGAACACTACAGAGAGAAGAGTTTGCACTTCTAACAATGTAGGAAGGTGGAAAAAAGATAAAAAAGAATGCACGGGGGGAGGACCCCCATGAGGAACCAGTCTAAGGCTAGGCAGCAAAAGCCTCCCAGAACAGGAAAGCCCAGTCCCAGAGAAGCAGGAACTTTAAAAATCTGAACCAAATTCTTCCCAGAAAGAAAGGCGCTCAGCAGGGAAATTGGGCAGAATTGCAGGGCAGGCGGTGGAACCTCCAGACTCCTGGAGTCCCTAACAGAGGAAGTGTGCTGGGGTGAGAGCACAGTACAGTCGGTGGGCCCAGCTCGATAAAGGGGCTGGAGCATGTTCCCAGCAGGGCCTCAGGAGAAGCTCAGGCAGCAGCTCCGGGTGGAGGGGGCTGCACCCTGCTGCCTTTGGGAGCTTTGGCCCCAGAGCGAGATTCCAGCAGTGCAATCCCCAGACCCCAGGACACCAAGCAGACACAGCCAAGGATCCTCCACCCCCGGGACGGGTGGAGGCAGGTAGGGCCAAGGACAAGGGGGATGCACCTGCCACCAGGTGCCCCCCCAGCAGTGCAGGTCACCCCAACCCACCCCGGGAGCATCTAGGCCAGGGCCAACAGGAAGCTAAGGTAGTTACTGTGGGATCTGACTCCAGAGCTAGAGAGCTGGCCACTGCCAGTGTTGTTGTTCCTCCTGGTGTCACCATATACCTGGGACAGAACCGGGCCTCCAGTGAACGGGGCCTCACAGGATAAACAGCTCCCACTGAGCCGTGCACCTGGCAGGGGGCAGGGCAGCTCCCCCAGATGCACACACCTGAGAAACAGCACAGCAGGCCCCTCCCCCAGAAGACCAGCTGGAAGGACAGGGAAAGAGCAAGTTCTTGGCCAAGTATGGCTGGAAAGCTCCAAGGTAGTCGAGGGATTTACAGTATATACAACCAGAGGATGCCTCTCCTTTTATTTTTTTCCCTTCTTTTTCCAATACAACTCGTTTTTAGCCACCCTGCGCTGAGCAAAATGACTAGAAAGAAGAACTCACCACAAAAGAAAGAACGAGAAACAGTGCTCTCTGCCACAGAGTTACGGAATTTGGATTACAATTCGATGTCAGAATGCCAATTCAGAAGCACAATGATAAAGGTACTGGTGGCTCTAGAAAAAAGCATAAAGGATCAAGAGACTTCATGACTGCAGAATTTAGATCTAATTAGGCTGAAATTAAAAATCAACTAAATGAGATGTAATCCACACAAGTCCTAATGACAAGGGTTAATGAGGTAGAAGAAAGAATGAGTGACAAAGAAGACAACTTCATAGCAAGGAAGGAAGCTGAGGATAAAAAAGAAAAACAATTAAAAGACCACAAGGAAAGGTTAAGGGAAATAAATGACAGCCTCAGCAAGAAAAATATATATTTAATTGGGATTCCAGAAGGCCCCAAGAGGGACAGAGGACCATAAAGCATATTTGAACAAATCATAGATGAAAACTTCCCTAATTTGGTGTAGGAAATAGGTATTCAGATCCAGGAGATAGAGGGGTATCCCCACCACTAAAATTAATAAAAACCATTGAACACCTCGACAGTTAATAGTAAAACTTGCAAATTCCAAAGATAAAGATAAAATCCTTAAAACAGCAAGAGACAAGAGATCCCTAACTTACATGGGGAAAACTATTAGATTAACAGCAGACCTCTCCACAGAGACCTGGTAGCCCAGAAAGAGCTGGAATATTCAGGGTCCTAAATGAGAAGAATATGCAGCCCAGAATACTCTGTCGAGCAAGGCTCTCTTTCAGAATAGAAGGAGATATAAAGAGCTTTCAGGATAGGCAGAAACTGAAAGAATATGTGACTACCAAACCAGCTCTGCAAGAAATATTAAGGGGGACTCTGTAAAATAAAGAGGAAGTCCAAGGAAACAATCCACAAAAACAGGGACTGAATAGGTATCAAGATGACACTAGATTCATATCTTTCAATAGTAACTCTGAATGTGAATGGGCTTATTGATCCCATAAAAAGACACAGAGTTTCAGACTGGATAAAAAAAACAAGACCCATCTATTTGCTGTCTACAAGAGACTCATTTGAAACTACAGACAGCCACAGTCTGAAAATAAAAGGTTGGAGAACCATTTACCATTCAAATGGTCCTGAAAAGAAAGCTGGGGTAGCAATCCTCATATCAGATACATTGAAGTTTATCCCAAAAACTGTACTAAGAGATGAACAGGGACACTATATCATACTTAAAGGATCTATCCAAAAAGAGGATCTAACAATCATGAATATTTATGCCCATAATGTGGGAGCTGCCAAGTATATCAATCAATTAATAAGCAAAGTTAAGACATATATAGATAATAATACACTAATGCTGGGAGACTTCAACACAGTGTTTTCTGCAAATGACAGATTTTCTAAGCACAACATCTCCAAAGAAACAAGAGCTTTAAATGATACACTGGACCAGATTTCAAATTTATACAACTTTACATCCAAACTCAACTGAATATACATTCTTTTCAAGTGCACATGGAACTTTCTCCAGAACAGACCGTATAGTGAGTCACAAATCAGGTTTTACCCAATACCAAAATATTGGGATTGACCCCTGCATATTTTCAGACCATACAGCTTTGAAACGGGAACTCAATCACAAGACGAAATTTGAAAGAAAATCAAACATGTGGAGGTTAAAGAGCATCCTGCTAAAAGATGAAAAGGTCAACCAGGAAATTAGAGAAGAATTAAAAGATTCATGGTTGAAGATACAACCGTTCAAAATCTTTGGGATACAGCAAAAGCAGACTAGGAGGGAACTACATCACAATACTAGCATCCCTCAAAAAATTGGAAAAAAAACCCCTCAGATACAGAAGTTAACCTCACACCTAAAGGAACTGCAGGAAGAACAGCAAATAAAACCTACACCCAGCAGAAGAAGAGAGTTACTAAAGATTTGAGCAGAACTCAGTGAAATAGAGACCAAAAACCTATAGATAAACAAAACCAGGGGTTGGTTCCTTGAAAGAATAAGATAGATAAACCATTAGCCAACCTTATTGAAAACAAAAGAGAAAAGACTGTACTAAAATCACGAATGAAATGGAGAGAACACCACCAATACCAAGGAAATAAAATCTATTTTAAAAACATATTATGAGCAGCTATATGCCAATAAGTTAGGCAATCCAGAAGAAATGGATGCATTTCTGGAAAACCACACACTACCAAAACTGGAAGAGGAAGAAATAGAAAACCTGAACAGGCCGATAACCAGGGAGGAAATTGAAGCAGTCATCAAAAACCTCCCGAGACACAAAAGTCCAGGACCAGATGGCTTCCCAGGGGAAGTCTATCAAACGTTTAAAAAAAAAAACATACCTATTCTACTAAAGCTGTTCAAAAGATAGAAACGGATGGCATACTTCCAAACTTGTTCTATGAGGCCAGTATCACCTTAATTCCAAAATAAAAGACCCCACCAAAAAAGAGAACTATAGACCAATATCCCTGATGAACACAGATGCAAGAATTCTCAACAAGATACTAGCCAATAGGATCCAACAATACATTAAGAACATTATTCACCATGACCAAGTGTGATTCATCCCTGGGATGCAAGGCTTGTTCAAGACTTGTAAAGCAATCAATGTGATAGATCATATAAACAAGAGAAAAAACAGGAACCATAGGATCCTCTCAATAGATGCAGAGAAAGAATTTGACAAAAGATAGCATCAATTCCTGATCAAAACCCTTCAGAGTGTAGGGATTGAGGGAACATTCCTCAGCATCTTACAAGCCATCTACGAAAAGCCCACAGCAAATATCGTTCTCAATGGGGAAACACTGGGAGCCCTTCCCCTAAGATCAGGAACATGATAGAGATATCCACTCTCACCACTGCTATTCAATATAGTACTAGAATCCTAGCCTCAGCAATCAGGCAACAAAAATAAGTAGAAGGCATTCAAATGGCAAAGAAGAAGTCAAACTCTCCCTCTTCGCTGATGACATGGTACTGTACATAGAAAACCCAAAAGATTCCACTCCATAATTGCAAGAAGTCATACAGCAATTCAACAAGTGTGGCAGGAAACAAAATCAATGCCCAGAAGTCAGTGGTATTTCTAGACACTAACAATGAGATTTATGAAAGAAAAATTAAGGAGGCAATCCAATTTGCAATTGCACCCAAAAGCATAAGATACCTAGAAATAAACCTAACCAGAGAGATAAAGTATTTATACCCTAAAAACTATAGAACACTTCTGAAAGAAATTGAGGAAGACACAAAGAGATGGAAAAATATTCCATGCTCATGGATTGGAAGAATTAATATTGTGAAAATGTCAATGTTACCCAAGGGCAATTTACACATTTAATGCAATCCCTGTCAAAATACCATGGAATTTCTTCAGAGAGTTGGGACAAATCATCCTAAGATTTGTGTGGAATCAGAAAAAACCCCGAATAGCCAGGGAATATGGACAAAGAAAAGTAGAGCCAGAGCCATAACAATGCTGGATTTCAAGTTGTACTCCAAAGTTGTGATCATCAAGAGAGTGTGTATAGGACACGCACAGACACATAGATCAATGGAACAGAATAAGGAATCCAGAAATGAGCCCTCAACTCTATGGTCAACTAATATTTGAGAAAGCAGGAAAGACTATCCCCTGGAAAAAGGACAGTCTCTTCAAAAAATGGTGCTGGGATTATTGGACATCCACGTGCAGAAGAATGAAACTAGATCATTCTCTTACACCATACACAAAGAGAAACTCAAAATGGCTGAAAGATCTAAATATAAGATAATAATCCATCAAAATCCTAGAGGAGAACACAGGCAGCACCATTTTGAACTGGCCACAGCAACCTATTGCAAGATATATCTCTGAAGGCAAGGGAAACAAAAGTAAAAATGAATTATTGGGACTTAATCAAGATCAGAAGCTTCTGCACAGCCAAAGAAACAGTCAACAAAACTAAAAGACAGCCTACAGAATGGGAGAAGGTATTTGCAAATGACGTATCAGATAAAGGGCTAGTATCCAAGATTTATAAAGAACTTATTAAACTCAACAGCAAAGAAACAAACAATCCAATCCTGAAATGGGCAAAAGACATGGACAGAAATTTCCCAGAGGAAGACATCCACATGGCCATCAAGGACATGAGAAAATGCTCCACATCACTTGTCATCAGGGAAATACAAATCAAATCCACAATGAGATACCACCTCATGCCAGTGAGAATGGGGAAAATTAACAAGACAAGAAACAACAAATCTTGGAGAGGATGTGGAGAAAGGAGAACCATTCTGCACTGTTGGTGGAATTTGAAGTGATACAGCCACTCTGGAATACAGTGTGGAGGTTCCTCAAAGAGGTAAAAATAGAACTATCCTACAACCCAGCCATTGCACTTCTGGGGACTTACCCCATACATACAGATGCAGTGAAACGCCGGGACACCTGCACCCCGATGTTTATAGCAGCAATGTCCACAATATCCAAACTGTGGAAGGAGCCCCGGTGTTCATCGAAAGATGGATAAAGAAGATGTTGTCTATGTGTACAATGGAATATTACTCAGCCATTAGAAACGACAAATACCCACCATTTGCTTCGACGTGGATGGAACTGGAGGGTATTATGTTGAGTGAAATAAGTCAATCGGAGAAGGACAAACATTATATGGTCTCATTCATTTGGGGAATATAAAAATAGTGAAAGGTAATAAAGGGGAAAGGATAAAAAATGAGTGGGAAATATCAGAAATGGAGACAGAACATGAGACTTCTAACTCCGGGAAATGAACTAGGGGTGGTGGAAGGGGAGGTTGGTGGGGGGTTGGGGTGACTGTGTGATGGGTACTGAGGGGGACACTTGATAGGATGAGCACTGGGTGATATGCTATATGTTGGCAAATCAGTCTCCAATAAAAAATTATACCAAAAAAGTCTCTATGGTTTACCTCCCTGTCAATATTCCCCTTATTTTAATTTTCCTTCCCTTTCCCTAATGTCCATCTGTTTTGTTTCTTAAATTTCACATATGAGTGAAATTATATGGTATTTTCTTTCTCTGGCTGAGTTATTTCACTTAGCATAATACATTCTAGTTTTATCTACATCATTGCAAATTGCAAGATTTCATTCCTTTTGATGGCTGAGCAATATTCCATCATAAATATATATACTGCCTCTTCTTTATGCATTCATCTGTCAATGGACATCTGGGTCTTTCCATAGTTTGGCTATTGTAGACATTACTACTATAGAATTTGAGATGCATGTGCCTATTCAAATCACTCTGTTTTAATCCTTTGGATAAATACCGCAGTGCAATTGCTGGGTCATAGGGTAGCTCTATTTTAAACTTTTTGAAGAACCTACATATTGTTTTGTAGAGTGGCTACACCTGTTTTCATTCCCAGCAACAGTGTAAGAGGGTTCCCCTTTCTCCACATCCTCAGCAACATCCGTTGTTTCCTGGGATGTTCAGTTTAGACATTCTGACTGTAGTGAGGTGTATTTCTTTATAGTTTTAATTCAGATTTCCCTGATTGCAAGTGATATTGAGGATTTTTTCATGTGTCAGTTAGCCATTTGTACATCTTCACTGGAGAAATGTCTGTTCATCTCTTTAATTTCTTGACTGGATTTTTTTGTTGTTCTTTGGTGTCGATTTTGATAGATTCTTTATAGATTTTGGATACCAACCCTTTATCTGATATGTCATTTGAAAATATTTTCTCCCATCTCATAAGTTGCCTTTTAGTTTTGTTGTGTTTCCTTTGCTGTGCAAACGCTTTTTATCCTGATGAAGTACCAATAGTTCAGTTTTTCTTTTGTGTCCTTGGCCTTTGGAGACGTGTCTAATGAGAAGTTGCTGCAGCCCAGGTAAACAAGGTTGCTGCCTGTGTTCTCCTCTAGGACATTCTGATGGATTTCTATCTCACATTTGGGTCTTTCATCCATTTTAAGTTTATTTTTATGTATGGTGTAATAAAGTGGTCTAGTTCCATTCTTCTGCATGTGGCTATCCAATTTTTCTCAACACCAGTTGTTGAAGAGATTATTTTTTCCATTGTGTATTCTTTCCTGACTTGTTGAAGATTAGTTCACCATAGAATTGGGGGTCCATTTATGTGTTCTCTATTTTTTCCATCAATCTGTCTGATTTTCTGCCAGTACCATACTGTCTTGATGATTACAGCTTTGTAATACAGCATAAAGTTCGGAAATATGATGACTCAGGTTGGTTTTCTTTTTCAACATGTCTTTGGCTATCCAGAGTATTTTTGTGGTTCTATATAAATTTTATCAGGTTTTTCCAGATATGTCAAATATTTTGATGGTACTTTGATAGGGATTGCATTGAATTTATAGGTGCTTTGTGTAGCATAGACATCTAAACAATACTTCTTATTCCAATCCATGATCATAGATTTTTTCCCCATTTGTTTCTTACTCAATTTCTTTCATAAGTATTCTATAGTTTTCAGAGTACAGATCTTGTACCTCTTTGGTTAGCTTTATTCCTAGTTATGTTATGGTTTTTGGTGCAATTGTAGACCATATTGATTCCTTGATTTCTCTTTCTATTACTTCCTTGTTAATGTATAGAAATGCAACAGACTTCTGTGTCTTGACTTAATAGCCTGCAATTTTGTTTAATTCCTGTATCATTTCTAACATTTTTAAAAAAGATTTTATTTATCTATTTATTCATGAGAGATGAGAGAGAGAGAGAGAGAGAGGCAGAGACACAGGCAGAGGGAGAAGCAGGCTCCAAGCAGGGAGCCTGATGTGGGACTCCATCACAGGTCTCCAGAATCACACCCTGGGCTGAAGGTGGTGCTAAACCGCTGAGCCACCTGGGCTTCCCCATTTCTAGCAATTTTTTGGTGGAGTCTTTGGTTTATATAGAGTATCATGTCATCTGCAAAGAGTGAAAACTTGACTTCTTTGCTGATTTGGATACTTTTTATTTATTTTTGTTTTCTTATTGATGAGGCAATGACTTCCAGTACTATTTTGAACAACAGTGGTGAGATGGGACATCCCTGTCATGTTTCTGACCTTAGGGGAAAGGCTCTCAGTTTTTCCCTGTTGAAGATGATATTCACCCTGAGTCTTTTGTATATGACTTTTATGGTGTTGAGGCATTTTCCCTCTATCCTTACATGGTGGAGGGTTTTTATCATGAAAGGATTCAGCATTTTTTCAAATGCTTTTTCTACAGTATGAGAGGGTCATATGGTCTTTATCCTTTAATTATTAATGTAATGTATCATGTTGATTGATTTGTGGAGGTTGAACCATCCATACAGCACAGGAAAAAAATCCCTGGTCATGTTAAATAATAATTTTAATGTATTGTTGGATCCTATTAGCTAGTCTCTTAGTGACAATTTTTGTATCAATGTTCATCAGATATATTGGTCTTTAAATATTTAGTGGAGTCTTTGTCTGGTTTTGGGACTAAGGTAGTGCTTGCCTCAGAGAATGAGTTTGGCAGTTTCCCTCCCATTTATACTTTTGGAACAGTTTCAGAATAGATATTAATTCTTCGTAAATGATTAGTAGAATTCCCCTTGGAATTTAAGAGGAATCTACTATTTAAGGCCTATAGTCTTGTTTGTTAGGAGATTTTTGATTATTGATTCAATTTCTTTGCTGGTGGAGATAAAAGAACTAAAATCTAGTAAGGCCAAAATTTAAAATCCTATTGCCTAGATGCAGTCCCAAGTGCAACCATAAAAATGATGATGGATGAAACAATCAAATCAGTGACATAGAAAATAAAATTATGTGGGTGGGGGGAGAGGAAGCTGAAAAGTAAATAAAACTATTAGATCACAAAGATAGACTTAGGAAACTCAGTGATTCAATAAAGCAAAACAACATCTATACTAATGGAGCTGAAAAGTAAATAAAACTATTAGATCACAAAGATAGACTTAGGAAACTCAGTGATTCAATAAAGCAAAACAACATCTATACTAATGGAGTCCTGTTTCTTTGGTATTTATACTAAATAAAACTATTAGATCACAAAGATAGACTTAGGAAACTCAGTGATTCAATAAAGCAAAAACAACATCTATACTAATGGAGTATACAAAGAGCAGAAAAAGGGGGAAGAATGTTTATTTGAATAAATTATAGCTGAGGACTTCCTTAGTCTGGTGAAGGAAACACATTCAAGTACATGAGGCACAGAAAAGTCCCATCAAAATTAACAAAAATTATTATTTTTTTTAATAAATTAATTTTTTATTGGTGTTCAAATTACCAACATACAGAATAACAGACAGTGCTCATCCCATCAAGTGTCCCCCTCAGTGCCCATCACCTACACACCCCCACCCCCTGCCCTCCTCCTCTTCCACCAGCCCTAGTTCCTTTCCCAGAGTTAGGAGTCTTTATGTTCCATCTCCCTTTCTGATATTTCCCACACATTTCTTCTCCCTTCCCTTATATTCCCTTTCACTATTATTTATATTCCCCAAACGAATGAGAACATACACTGTTTGTCCTTCTCCGATTGACTAACTTCACTCAACATAATACCCTCCAGTTCCATCCATGTTGAAGAAAATGGTGGGTATTTGTCGTTTCTAATAGCTGAGCAATATTCCATTGTACACATAAACCACATCTTCTTTATCCATTCATCTTTCAAAGGACACCAAGGCTCCTTCCACAGTTTGGCTATCGTGGACATTGCTGCTAGAAACATCGGGGTGCAGGTGTCCCGGCGTTTCATTGCATCTGAATCTTTGGGGTAAATCCCCAACAGTGCAATTGCTGGGTCGTAGGGAAGGTCTATTTTTAACTCTTTGAGGAACCTCCACACAGTTTTCCAGAGTGGCTGCACCAGTTCACATTCCCACCAACAGTGTAAGAGAGTTCCCTTTTCTCCGCATCCTCTCCAACATTTGTTGTTTCCTGCCTTGTTAATTTTTCCCATTCTCACTGGTGTGAGGTGGTATCTCATTGTGGTTTTGATTTGTATTTCCCTGATGGCAAGTGATGCAGAGCATTTTCTCATGCGCATGTTGGCCATGTCTATGTCTTCCTCTGTGAGATTTCTCTTCATGTCTTTTGCCCATTTCATGATTGGATTGTTTGTTTCTTTGGTGTTGAATTTAAGAAGTTCTTTATAGATCTTGGAAACTAGCCCTTTATCTGATATGTCATTTGCAAATATCTTCTCCCATTGTGTAGGTTGACTTTTAGTCTTGTTGGCTGTATCCTTTGCTGTGCAAAAGCTTCTTAGATTGATGAAGTCCCAATAGTTCATTTTTGCTTTTGTTTCTTTTGCCTTCGTGGATGTATCTTGCAAGAAGTTACTATGGCCAAGTTCAAAAAGGGTGTTGCCTGTGTTCTTCTCTAGGATTTTGATGGAATCTTGTCTCACATTAAGATCTTTCCTCCATTTTGAGTTTATCTTTGGGTATGGTGTAAGATAATGGTCTAGTTTCATTCTTCTGCATGTGGATGTCCAATTTGCCCAGCACCATTTATTGAAGAGACTGTCTTTCTTCCAATGGATAGTCTTTCCTCCTTTATCGAATATTAGCTGACCATAAAGTTCAGGGTCCACTTCTGGGTTCTCTCTGTTCCATTGATCTATGTGTCTGTTTTTGTGCCAGTACCACACTGTCTTGATGACCACAGCTTTGTAGTACAACCTGAAATCTGGCATTGTGATGCCCCCAGATATGGTTTTCTTTTTTAAAATTCCCCTGGCTCTTCGGGGTCTTTTCTGATTCCACACAAATCTTAAGATGATTTGTGCCAACTTTCCGAAGAAAGTCCATGGTATTTTGATAGGGATTGCATTAAATGTGTAAATTGCCCTGGGGAACATTGACATTTTCACAATATTAATTCTGCCAATCCATGAGCATGGAATATTTTTCCATCTCTTTGTGTCTTCCTCAATTTCTTTCAGAAGTGTTCTATAGTTTTGAGGGTATAGATCCTTTACCTCTTTGGTGAGGTTTATTCCTAGGTATCTTATGCTTTTGGGTGCAATTGTAAATGGGATTGACTCCTTCATTTCTCTTTCTTCAGTCTCATTGTTAGTGTATAGAAATGCCATTGATTTCTGGGCATTGATTTTGTATCCTGCCATGCTACCAAATTGCTGTATGAGTTCTAGCAATCTTGGGGTGGAGGCTTTTGGGTTTTCTATGCAGAGTATCATGTCATCGGCAAAGAGGGAGAGTTTGACTTCTAAAAGAGCTAGAGAAAAAACAGCAGATGGACCCTACGCCCAGCAGAAGAAGAGAGTTAACTAAAATTCAAGCAGAACTCAACGAAATCGAGACCAGAAGAACTGTGGAACAGTTCAACAGAACCAGGAGGTGGTTCTTTGAAAGAATTAATAAGATAGATAAACCATTAGCCAACCTTATTAAAAAGAAGAGAGAGAACACTCAAATTAATAAAATCAAGAATGAGAAAGGAGAGATCACTACCAACACCAAGGAAATACAAACGATTTTAAAAACATATTATGAACAGGTATACATCAATAAATTAGGCAATCTAGAAGAAATGGACGCATTCCTGGAAAGCCACAAAGTACCAAAACTGGAACAGGAAGTAATAGAAAACCTGAACAGGTCAATAACCAGGGAGGAAATTGAAGCAGTCATCAAAAACCTCCCAAGACGCAAGAGTCCAGGGCCAGATGGCTTCCCAGGGGAATTCTATCAAACGTTTAAAGAAGAAATCATACCTATTCTACTAAAGCTGTTTGGAAAGATAGAAAGAGATGGAGTACTTGCAAATTCGTTCTATGAGGCCAGCATCACCTTAATTCCAAAACCAGACAAAGACCCCACCCAAAAGGAGAATTACAGACGAATATCCCTGATGAACATGGATGCAAAAATTCTCAACAAGATACTAGCCAATAGGATCCAACAACACATTAAGAAAATTATTCACCATGACCAAATAGGATTTATCCCCGGGACACAAGGCTGGTTCAACACCCATAAAACAATCAATGTGATTCATCATATCAGCAAGAGAAAAACCAAGAACCATATGATCCTCTCATTAGATGCAGAGAAAGCATTTGACAAAATACAGCATCCATTCCTGATCAAAACTCTTCAGAGTGTACGGATAGAGGGAACTTTCCTTGACATCTTAAAAGCCATTTTTGAAAAGCCCACAGCAAATATCATTCCCAATGGGGAAGCACTGGGAGCCTTTCCCCTAAGATCAGGAACAAGACAGGGATGTCCACTCTCACCACTGCTATTCAACATAGTATTGGAAGTCCTAGCCTCAGCAATCAGACAACAAGAAGACATTAAATGCATTCAAATTGGCAAAGAAGAAGTCAAACTCTCCCTCTTCGCCGATGACATGATACTCTACATAGAAAACCCAAAATTAACAAAATTTAGTCAACACTTCGACATATTATAGTGAAACTTGCAAATAAAAAGGATAGAGAGAAAATCTCTAGTGTCTTCTATGCTTTTTTTCATGCCCAGCTATTATAATAGTTTTAAATTCTAGTTCAGGGCAGGGCAAGATGGCAGAGGAGTAGGTGCCTCAACTCACCAGGTCCCATCGACTTACCTAGATAACTTTCTTTCTTTCTTTCTTTTCTTTTTCTTTCTTTCTCTCTCTCTTTCTTTCTCTCTTTTTTCTTTCTTTCTTTCTTTCTTTTTCTTTTTTCTTTTTTTGATAATTTTCAAATCATCCTGAAAACCTACGAATTCAACCCAAGATTTAAAAAGAGAAAAGCTGGAACGTTACAGAGTGAAGGGGTTTTGCTTCTAACAAGGTAGGAAGGCTGAAAACAAAATCAAGCGGGGGAGGGGCTCCGCGAGGAGCCAGGCTAAGGCGGAGCAGCAAAAGCCTCAGGGACAGGAAAGCCCAGCCCCGGAGAAGTGGGAACCTTAAAAAATCCACACTGAGTTCCTCCAGGACGGAAAGTCGCTTAGCAGGGATTTCGGGCAGAGTTCTCCAGGAGG
The DNA here is from genome assembly GCF_053574225.1 of Canis aureus. NCBI lineage: Eukaryota > Metazoa > Chordata > Mammalia > Carnivora > Canidae > Canis > Canis aureus. Next base: position 76,037,420 of record NC_135649.1, on the reverse strand, counting down.
GTCATTGGAGCCTCCAGTCTCCCAGAGTCACCAACAGAGCAAGTGCGACCCGGAGGAGAGCGCACCATAGACCGTGGGACGATCTCGGTGAAGGGCTGGAGTGCGCGCCCCGTGGGGCATCGGGAGAAGACCGTCAGTCAGGCGGCAGCTCCAGACAGAGGTGTCTTCGCCCTGCTGCCTTTGGTAGCCACGGCCCCAGAGCGTGATTCCAGCAGCACAGGCCCCGGATCCAAGGGTCCTGGGCAGAGAAATCTGGTGATCCTGCACTACCCCTGGGACGGCGGAGGCGGGGAGGGCACAGGACAGCTAGGACACTCCTGCCGCAGGGGACCACTTAGCTGTGCAGATCAGCACACCTGCGCCACCCCTGGAGCACCTAGGCCACTGCAGACAGGGAGACTGCAGTAGTTACTACAGGGAGCTGACTCCACAGCTGGAGACCTGGCCACTGCCAGCGATATTGTTTCTCCAGTGTCATGGTGTGCCTCAGAGAGGCAGGGCTGCAAGAGAAAAGAGGCCTCATAGGGTAAACAGCTCCAACTGAGCCCAGCACCCGGTGGGGGGGGGGCAGTTCCCCCAGGTGCACATACCTGAGAATCGGCACAGCAGGCCCCTTCGGGAGAAGACCAGCTGGAAGGACAGGGGAAGAGCAAATTCTTGATCAAGCAGTGCTGGAAATCTCAAGCAGAAGTCGAGGGATTTACAGTATATAGGACCAGAGGGTACCCCTCCTTTTTGTTTCTTCCTTTTTCCAGTACAACTCGTTTTTATATCAGACTGTAAATTTCCATTTCTTTCTCTTTTCCCATCTTAACTACAATATTTTACCACCTCTTCATTTTTAAGATTCTTCCTTTTTCATCTTAAAAGCCATATACTAAAATCTCACAGCAAATATCATTCTCAATGGGGAAACACTGGGAGCCTTTCCCCTAAGATCAGAAACAAGACAGGGATGTCCACTCTCACCACTGCTATTCAACATAGTACTAGAAGTCCTAGCCTCAGCAATCAGGCAACAAAAAGAAATAAAAGGCATTCAAATTGGCAAAGAAGTCAAACTCTCCCTCTTCATAGATGACATGATACTGTACATAGAAAACCCAAGACTCCACCCCATGATTGCTAGAACTCATACAGCAATTTGGCAGTATGGCAAGATACAAAATCAATGCCCAGAAGTCAGTGGCATTTCTAGACACTAACAATGAGACTGAAGACAGAGAAATTAAAGAGTCAATCCCATTTACAATTGCACCCAAAAGCATAAGATACCTAGGAATAAACCTAACCAAAGAGGTAAAGGATGTATACCCTAAAAACTACAGAACACTTCTGAAAGAAATTGAGGAAGACACAAAGAGATGGAAAAATATTCCATGCTCATGGATTGGAAGAATTAATATTGTGAAAATGTCAATGTTCCCCAGGGCAATTTACACATTTAATGCAATCCCTATCAAAATACCATGGACTTTCTTCAGAGAGTTGGAACAAATCATCTGAAGATTTGTGTGGCACCAGAAGAGACTCTGAATAGCCAGGGGAATATTGAAAAAGAAAACCATATCTGGGGGCATCACAATGCCAGATTTCAAGTTGTACTACAAAGCTGTGATCATCAAGACAGAATGGTACCAGCACAGAAACAGACACATAGATCAATGGAACCGAGTAGAGAGTCCAGAAATGGGCCCTCAACTCTATGGTCAGCTATCCACTGGAAAAAGAACTGTCTCTTCAATAAATGGTGCTGGGATTATTGGACATCCACGTGCAGAAAAATAAAACTAGACCATTCTCTTACACCATACACAAAGAGAAACTCAAAATGGATGAAAGATCTAAATGTGAGACAAGATTCCATCAAAATCCTAGAGGCAACACACTTTTTTGAACTTGGCCACAGCAACTTCTTGCAAGATATATCTATGAAGGCAAGGAAAATGAAAGCAAAAATGAACTATTGGGTCTTAATCAAGATAAAACGCTTCTTCACAGCAAAAGAAGCAGTCAACAAAACTAAAAGACAACCTACAGAATGGGAGAAGATATTTGCAAAAGACCTATCAGATAAAGGGCTAGTATCCAAGATCTATAAAGAACTTATTAAACTCAACAACAAAGAAACGAACAATCCAATCATGAAATGGTCAAAAGACATGAACAGAAATTTCATCAAAGAAGACAGACATGGCCAACAAGCACATGAGAAAATGCTCTGCATTCACTTACCATCAGGGAAATGAAAATCAAAACCACAATAAGAAACCACCTCACACCAGTGAGAATGGTGAAAATTCACAAGACACGAGACAAATGCTGAAGAGGTTGTGGAGAAAGGGGAACCCTCTTGCACTGTTGGTGGAAATGAGAACTGATACAGCCACTCTGGAAAACTGCCTGGAGGTTCCTCAAAGAGTTAAAAATAGAACTACCCTACTCCCCAGCAATTGTACTGCTGAGGATTTACCCCAAAGATACAGATGCTTTTAAAAACAAGACACCTGCATCCCATTGTTTATAGCAGCAATGTCCACAATAGCCAAACTGTGGAAGGAGCTTCGGTGTCCATTGAAAGATGAATGGATAAAGAAGATTTGGTCTATATATACAATGGACTATTTCTCAGCCATTAGAAACGACAGGTACCCACCATTTGCTTCAACATGGATAGAACTGGAGGGTTTATGCTGAATGAAGTAATTGGAGAAGGACAAATATTATATGGTCTCAGTCATTCAAGGAATATAAAGAATAGTGAAAAGTATTATAGTAGAAAGAAGAGAAAATGAGTGGGAAATATCAGAGAGGGTGACATAAAATGAGAGACTCCTAACTCTGGAAATGAACAAGGAGTAGTGGAAGGGGAGTTGGGGGGGGATGGGGTGACTGGGTGATGGGCACTGAGGGGGGCACTTGATGGGATGAGCACTGGGTGTTATGCTATATATAGGCAAATCGAACTCCAATTAAAAAAAAAATCTAGGGGCAGTCCCGGTGGCTTAGTGGTTTAGCGCCACCTTTAGCCCAGGGTGTGATCCTTGAGATCCTGGATTGAGTCCAACGTAGGGCTCCCTGCTTGGAGCCTGCTTCTCCCTCTGCCTGTGTCTCTGCCTCTCTCTATCTGTGTGTGTGTTGTGTCTCATGAATGAATAAATAAAATATTTTAAAAGAAAGTATACAGAAAAAAATTCTACTTCAGCCATCTTAGTTTTATCCATATTGATTAAGTCTCTGAGTACCACCTCCTGTTCTTTCTTTTGAGATGAGTTTCTTCTTCTTGTCATTTTGTCCATAAAAGAAAAGAAGAAAAAGAAACCTACAGAAACAACTATAAGAACAAGAACAATAACAACACAGAATAAGCAACTATATCTGGTTGTGTTTTACTCTGCTTGTTACAAAAAAGATCCCAAAATAAGAAAGGACCCCACACACACACACACAATGAAATACAATGAAAGGATATAAAAATTTAAAACTATATTGGTTTTTAGGAAAATATGAATTTAAAATGAATAAAAAAGAATTTAAAAATAATAAAATAATTGAAAAAATAATACTAAGAGTCTAAGGAATAAAAGTTCAAAGAATGTTATATGCTGTTTTCCCCAAAAGCAGAAACTTTGCTTTATGATCAGTAAACTTGGTGAGAGTACGTTGTTTTTTCTGGTCATCTGGTAGATGAGTCTGTTGTGCTGATTTTCAGGTGCATTTGCCCTAGTGGCAATGCTTCTCCAAGACACAGGGAGGCAGGGCTTGCTTGGTATAAGAATCTCCAGACTACACTAGATGGCGCTGTTTTACTCCCTTAAGGCTTTCAGCACTGATGGGCAGGATGAATATGGCTGCACCCTGTCTCTAGCCCCAGAGCTGAACATTAGCACCTCTCACTCTTCAGTAAGCCTTCACAGTAGAGCAATCAATCATTTTTGTCTTCCCAGTTTCCATCAGAATTCTGTGTTCACCTGCCTGAGTTTGACTGAGTTTCAAAACTCCAAATTTTGTGACTCCTGTGGTGTGTATCCCTGCTTTTCCTCCCGCGGTTGGGGAGGAGGGTTTTGCCACTCTTCTGCCTTTTGCTGGACCCATCCCAGGAAAGCTGTTGCACAACCATACAGTAGTTTGCAGTTTATGGCAACATAGAGTAGAAAACTAGCACCTAGACTTGCTTGTCTCAGCTGGCTTCTCCACTCCTATGCCCAGGAACTCTACTACACTCAGGAACCACCTATTCTTCTTGCAACCCTGGAGATGCTCAAACCAGGCTGTCACACCTGGGATTCCACCCTGCTTCACCACCTGAGCACCTTTAAATTAGAGATATCCTCCACTGTAGCAGACTTCTAAGAGTTCTGACTTTTCACTCTACTGTTTATAATAGCTCACAGTAGCCTCCTTAAGCAGGCTCCCTCCCCTCCACCATATCCTCAGCTGTATCACAGGGGATTCAAGTCTCTGCACCTCCTGCCTTCCAATAGATGGTCACTTTTCTACTTACCTATTTGAAGCATTTTTTTCACTCAGATTTCTGGTTGATTTCTCCAGTGTTCAGAAAGATTTGAAAACTATCTAGTTGAATTTGAGGGACAAGACAAACTAGGGTCCTCCTACTCCTCTGCTATCTTAACCTCTCCTAGCATCTATGCTCCTTTAATCCCCTTTGATATTCTTATCTGCTGTCTTTCCTTTTTCCTTCTTCCCCTCAATCATGGCAGTCCTCCCTCAAAAATAAGGGTATTGTTCAGGGAAACAGTTTTCTCCAGCCATGACCTTCAAATTTAGGGTAGCCAGGCAGTCACTCACTGTTTTTCACCTCCTCTATGAGAGAAATTGCTGCTGCTGTTGGCACTGAACTTTAACATCTGTGGTATCACTTTGGGGAGGGGTCAGTTTTAGCAGAGATCCTCCCTCACCTCTGTGCTCAAACTAGTTTCCACCCCACTCTCATTCTGTACTGGAATCTCCCCTGAGACAGGCTAGACTTCTAAGCACTCTGTCTCACTCATGAGTATGTGCCCCAGTCAGTAATTTCCAGGTTTTTTAATTAATTAATTAATTTTTCATAAACTGTGGTAAGTATGGCAGGTTTTCTAACATGCTTTGATCCTCAGTTCTTACCAAGGTCTTGTTTATTTTCAGATACAAAGCTGGGCACAGTTCTTCCTAGTTTGCTTGATTTAGGGTGCTGAGATACTGTTTTTAATGTATGAATATCTACTTAGTTTTTTTAAAAAGGGGCAAGATAGGATGAACAACTTATGCTGCCATGATATTCTGTTTGAGCCATTTTAAAACAAAATATGTAAAAATTGATTATGTCAGGCTTCTTAGCTACTAGATCTCAGCTTGCAGTGAAATAATAAACAACATTGGATAATTTACATAAAATACATTCGATGGTCTCAGGCTTTTTATAATTTAAAGTATATTTCATTTCATAATGCCTGAGTTTGGAGCCAGCAATTAAACATCTTTAAGACCCAGAATCATGATGGGCACAAACTAGGATTTCAAAACCTATTCTTCAGCCAGCCTTTTCATTTAGCGGGAGAAAAAAGAGAAATAAATTAGAAAAAAGAAAGTACAGATTTTATTAAATTTTTATTTATTTATTCTTTTGTTTAGTCTCTGCTTTATTATGGCCCCTTTCTCTTTAGTGTATGTCCCTGGCTATCTATAAAACATAGTGAGTACTTTTCTACCCACATGCACCAGGTGTGTTAACAAGTTAACAGATCTCTCCTTTAGCAGCCAGAAAGTAATGTAGGGCTTGAATAATATACCTGTGGATGTGTCAACACTGGCAATAGGTCAATACTGGCAAAAGTAGAAACTTCTTAGTTAAGAAAGAGGCACAGCAACAGTGTAGGGGTTAATATAAGCAAACATAGTCCTGTTTAGCTCATATAGAAGTCTATACTTAAACTTTACTCGTTAGTAATAGTTTTACACCTAGAACACACTGGATAATTAAAAGGTGAGGTGGTCACAATCAGTAACCTTTCTTTAATATATTAAGTCAACTCTGAAAGTCCATTAAGTGTTCAATAGCATTATGTCTACAAAAACTACATATCTTAATTTAAAAACACTATTGTTATAAATGCTAACTTTTATCTGAGCTTTCAGTGAATCAATCTTTTTCCTTATGGAGGGCCTTCATGTTTCATCAGGGTTGATCGTTGCTGACTGAGAAGTGTAATAGTTGCTGAAGGTTAGATTGGCAATCTCTTAAAATAAGAAACAATGGTGTTTTCCATATCATTTGACATTTCTTTTCATGAAAGATTTATCTGTAGCCCACAAGGCTACTTCATAACATTTTATCCAAAAAACTTCTTTGAAAATTGGATTCAAACTTCTCAAAGCCTGCTGCTGCTATATCAACTAAATTGGTTGAAATTTCAACCATCTTCAAAGCATCTTCACCAGGAGTAGATTCTATTCTAAGAAACCATTTTTTATGCTCATCCATAAGGAGGAACACCTCATCCATTAAAGTTTTATCATGAGATTTCAGCCATTCAATCACATCATGAGGCTCCACTTCTAGTTCTACTTTTCTTGTTATTTATACCACATGTGCAGTTACTTCTTTCTTAAAGGAAGAAGCCTTGAGCCCTTTAAAGTCATACATAAGGGTTGTATTTAACTTCATTTAATTTCCAGCTAATGTTAGTATTTTGACATCTTCCCGTGAATCATGAATGTTCTTAATGACTCCCAGAATAAGTCCTTTCCAGAAGGTTTTCAATTTACTTTGCCAGATCCATCAGAGGAATCTATGTAAACTATAGCTTCACACAATGTATTTCTTAATAAGATGTGAAACTAAAAATTACTTCTTGATCCATGAGCTACATAATTGCTGTTGTGTTAGAAGGTGTGAAAACATTAGTCTTGTTGCTCATTTCCATCATAGCTCTTTGGTTACCAGGAGCATTGTCAATGAGAAGTAATAGTATTTTGAAAGGATTCTTTTTTCTGAGGACTAGATCTTAAATGTGGGGTTAAAATACTCAATAAACCACCAACTGGAAAACCGTGTGGAGGTTCCTCAAAGAGTTAAAAATAGAGCTACCCTACAACCCAGCAATTGCATTACTGGGGATTTGCTCCAAATATACAGATGCAGTGAAAAGCCAAGACACCTGCATCCCAATGTTTATAGCAGCAATGTCCACAATAGCCAAATTGTGGAAGGAGCCTCAGTGTCTATCAAAAGATTAATGGGTAAAGAAGATGTGGTATACATACATACAATGGAATATTACTCAGCCATTAGAAACTATGAATACCCACCATTTGCTTTTAGGTGGATGGAACTGGAGGGTATTATGCTGAATGTAGTAAGTCAGTTGGAGAAGGACAAACATTATATGGTTTCACCCATATGGTGAATATAAAAAATAGTGAAAGGGATAATAGGAGAAAGGAGAGAAAATGAGAGGGAAATAGCAGAGAGAGTGACAGAACATGAGAGACTCCTAACTCTGGGAAACGAACAAGGAGTAGTGGAAGGGGAGGTGGGCAGGGGGATGGGGTGACTGGGCGACAGGCACTGAGGGGAGCACCTGATGGGATGAGCACTGGGTGTTATACTATATGTTGGCAAATCGAACTCCAATAAAAATATACAAAATAAAATAAAATATTCAATAAACCATGTTGTAAACAGATGTACTGTCATTCAGGCTTTGTTGTTCCACTTATGGAACACAGGAAGGGCATATTTAGCATAATTCTTAAGGTCCTTAAAATTTTCAGAATGTTAAATGAACTTCACCTTAAAGTCACTAGCTTTATTGGCCCCTAAAAAGAGAGTCAGCTTGTCTTTTGAAGCTTTGAAGTCAAGCATTGACTTCTCTTTAGCTATGAAAGCCCTAGTTGGCATCTTCTTTCAATAGAAGTCTGTTTTGTCTACACTGAGAACCTTTTGTTTAATGTAACCACCTTTATTAATTATCTTGGCCAAATCTGGATAACTTGTTGCAGCTTCTACATCATTATTGGCTGTTTGACCTTGCACTCTTGTTTTGGAGATGGCTTAATTCTTCAAATATCATGAGCAATCTTCTGCAAGCTTCAACCTTTTTATATGTAGTTTCCTTACCTCTTTCAGGCTTCATAGAGTTGAAGAGAGTTAGGGCCTTACTCTGAATTAGGCTTCACCTTAAGGAAATGTTGTGGCTGGTTTGATCTATCCAGACCACTAAAACTTTCTTTCATATAACCAATAAGACAGCTTTACTTTTTTTACCATTCATGTGGTTGCTGAAGTATCATTTTTAATTTCCTTTAAGAACTTTGCCTTTGCCTTCACTTTACTGTTTGTTGGAAGAGGCCTAGCTTCTGGCCTATCTTGGCTTTAAACCTGCCCTCTTCACTAAGCTTAATCATTTCTATCTTTTGATTTGAATTGAAAGATGTATGACTTTGTGTGTGTGCGTGTGTGTCTGTGTGTGTGCATGATCATTTTGAGGCCATTGTAGGGTTACTAATTTTTCTAATTTCAATACTGTCATGTCTCTGAGAATAGAGAGGCCTGAGTGGAGAGACAGAGAGGGAGAGAGAGAGAGAGAGAGAGAGAGAAATATGAGGGAGGGAACTGCTTGGTCAGAGGACCAGTCAGAATACACAACATATATCCATTAAGTTTCCTGTCTTATATGAGAGTTTTCACTGGGAAAACAGAGGACAAATTATCCCAGTCTTTATTATGGTTACATCATGCTGTTCTTTTTTCCTCTTGAAGACACCATTCCTATTCCCTAGGCTTATCCCTCCTTTTGATCTCTTGGGTATATTCCTCCATCTCCTCTTCTCTCTTTTAGGAGTTTGATTTCCTAGATCCTCTCTGTGAGACATCTTCACGAGAAACTGCCATAAACAGGCCCCAAACAAATCTCCTGGTGTGAAGAATTCTTTTTTTTAATTATTTATTTATTCATGAGACAGAGAGAGGCAGAGACACAGGCAGAGGGAGAAGCAGGCTCCACGCAGGGAGCCCGATGTGGGACTCGATCCCGGGTCTCCAGGATCAGGCCCTGGGCTGAAGGCGGCACTAAACCACTGAGCCACCAGGCTGCCCGAGAATTCTTTTAATAGAATGGTCATATCTGTTGTAGGCTTCGGAAGGGCAGAAATATATATTTTCTGGACTTTGGCTACTTTAAGTAGGGCCTGCATTATCTACCTTATCCATTCTTTTTTTTTGCCGTAGTGTTCTCAAGGGATAGGATGTCTTCTCATCAGAGTATTTCAAGTTACCAGTGGCTATGAAGAGTTCCTTCTGACTGGGTGATCCCTATATATATTTCCTCATCTCAGATATCCCATTCTGATTGCTATATGCTGGAGTTTAAGGGTTTTAGGGCCAATTAAGAGAAAATATAACCAGTTACACACACAAGAGGGAGGGGATCATAGAGAGGGGGCTTGCATGTCTAGATGATATTGCTTTGTAACATGATCAGAATCTCCAATGGGCATAGAATCTTGGGGGGCTTATAACTGCAAGTGATAATGCCTTTGAGCATGGTTTCATAGGGTACATAAATCACAAAGTCTCTAAATGGCTAAATACATGCTTGTTTCGGGTATTTTTAAAATAATTGGATGTGTAGAAATTTGAAATTTAAGCAGGCTGACTTTTGAGCCCATGTATCTCAATCAGCCTGTAGTGAATAAGCCACATGGAGGCTACTACAAAAAGAATAACTTTGGCTCATTTATGTAACTATTTTGGTATGCCTTCAGGCCAGATTCTTTTTTCTTCATTCTTTTTTTAATTAGGTGTTTGTTTTTTTTAATTTAAGTATAATGAACATACTGTGTCATACTAGATTCAGATGTACAATATATAATGATTCAACAATTCTATACGTTACTCTCTGCTCACCACAAAAAGTGTATTTTTAGTCTCCTTCATCTAATTCACTGATTTATTTCACTTAGCATTATACACTTAAATATATCAAGTTGTTTAAAATGACAAGATTTCATTTCTTTATGGATGAAAAATATTCATTTATATATCTTCATATACAAATATTTGTATATATTTATATATATATTCAAATATATATATCACATCTTTTTGTCCCTTCATCTAAGGATAGATACTTGGTTTGCCTCCATATCTTGGTTATTTTGAACAATGCTACAGTAAACATAGGAGTGCATATTTCTTTGCAAATTAATGTTCTCATTTTCTTTGGGTAAATATCTAGTAATGGAGCTACTGGATCATATAGTAATTCTATATTGTTTTTTCTTTTCAATACTCATATTGAATAATTTCAATGACTTATCTTCAAATTCATTGATTTGTTCCTTCTGCCTGCTCAAATCTTCTACAAAAACCCTTTAGTGGATTTTTCATTTAAATTATTTTTTTCAGTTTCAAAAATTTTTAAAGATTTATTTATTCATTTTAGAGAAAGAGAGAAATAGAGAGCGTGGGCTGGGGAGGGGCAGAGGGAGAGGGAAAAGAAGAGAAGTAGACTCCCTTCCAAGGCTCTATCTCATGACCTGAGCTGAAATCATGAATCTGACACTTAACCAACTGAGCCATCCAGCCACACCCCAGAATTTTTTAAAAGATATTTATTTATTTTTAGTGTGAGAAAGTGAAAGCAGGGAAAGGAGCAGAGGAAAAGAGTCTCAAAGAGACTGCTCCCCCCCCACCCCAGGAGTGGGAAGCCTGACGCAGGTCTCAATCTCAGGACCCTGAAATCAAGACCTGAGCTAAAAACAAGATTCAACACTACAAATGATGTATCAGACAAAGGGCTACTATCCAGGATCTATAAAGAACTTATTAAACTCAACACCCAAGAAACAAAAAATCCAATCATGAAATGGGCAGAAGACATGACCAGAAATTAAACCAAAGAAGACACACACATGACCAACAAGCACATGACAAAATGCTCTTAATCATTTGTCATCAGGGAAATACACATCAAAAACTCAATGAGAAAAAACCCAATGAGATACCACCTCACACCAATGAGAATGGCGAAAATTAACAAGACAGGAAATAACAAATGTTGAAGAGATGTGGAGAACGGGGAACCCTCTTGCACAGTTGGTGGGAATGCAAACTGGTACAGCCACACTGGAAAACAGTGTGGAGGTTCTCGGAGAGTTAAAAATAGAGCTACCCTACAACCCAGCAATTGCACTACTAGGTATTTATCCTAAAGATACTGATGTATTGAAACTCCAGAAACCTGCACCTCAATGTATATTTCTTTATATTTTTTAAAATTTTATTATTGGAGCTCGATTTGCCAACATTTAGCATGACACCCAGAGCTCATCCTACCAAGTGCCCCCCTTATTGCCCATCACCCAGTCACCCCAATCACCTGCTCACCTCCCCTTCCACTACCCCTTGTTCATTTCCCAGAGTTAGTTGTCCCTCATGATATCACCCTCACTGATATTTTCACTCATTTTCTGTCCTTTCCCTTTATTCCCTTTCACTAATTTTCATATTCTCCAAATGAATGAGACCATACAAAGTTTGTCCTTTTCTGATTGACTTATTTCACTAAGCATAATACCCTCCAATTCCATCCACGTCAAAGCAAATGGTGGGTATTTGTCGTTTCTAAAGGCTGAGTAATATTCCATTGTATACATATACCACATCATCTTTATCCATTCATCTTTTTTTTTTATCCATTCATCTTTTGATGGACACCGAGGCTCCTTCCACAGTTTGGCTATTGTGGACATTGCTGCTATAAACATTGGGGTGCAGATGTCCCAGAGTGTCACTGCTTCTGAATCTTTGGGGCACATCCCCAGCAGTGCAATTCCTGAGTCGTAGGGCACACCTATTTTTAACTCTTTGATGACCCTCCACACAGTTTTCCAGAGTGACTGTACCAGTTCACATTCCCACCAACAGTGCAAGAGGGTCCCCCTTTCTCCACATCCTCTCCAACATTTGTTGTTTCCTGCCTTGTTAATTTTCCCCATTCTCGCTGGTGGGAGGTGGTATCTCATTGTGGTTTTGATTTGTATTTCCCTGATGGCCAGTGATGCGGAGCATTTTTGTCATGTGCTTGTTGGCCATGTCTATGTCTTCTTTGGTGAAATTTCTGTTCATATCTTTTGCCCATTTCATGATTGGATTGTTTGTTTCTTTGCTGTTGAGTTTAAGAAGTTCCTTATAGATCTTGGATACTAGCGCTTTATCTGATACGTCATTTTCAGATATCTTCTCCCACTCTCTAAGTTGTCTTTTAGTTTTGTGGACTATTTCTTTGGCTGTGCAGAAGCTTCTTATCTTGATGAAGTCCCAATAATTCATTTTTGCTTTTGTTTCCCTTGCCTTCAGGGATGTATCTTGCAAGAAGTTGCTGTGACCAAGTTCAAAAAGGGTGTTGCCTGTGTTCTCCTCTAGGAATTTGATGGAATCTTGTCTCACATGTAAATCTTTCATCTATTTTGAGTTTATCTTCGTATATGGTGTAAGAGAATGGTCTAGTTTCATGCTTCTGCATGTGGATGTCCAATTTTGCCAGCACCATTTGATGAAGAGACTGTCTTTTTTCCAGTGGATAGTCTTTCCTGCTTTGTCAAATATTAGTTGAATGTAGAGTTGAGAGTCCACTTCTGGATTCTCTATTCCGTTCCACTGATCTATGTGTCTGCTTTTGTGCCAAAACCAAACTGTCTTGATGACCACAGCTTTGTAGTACAACCTGAAATCCGGCATTGTGATGCCAACAGCTATGGTTTTTTTAATATTCCCCTGGTTTAGGAGTCTTTTCTGATTCCACACAAATCTTAAGATGGTTTGTTCCAACTCTCTGAAGAAAGTCCATGGTATTCTGACAGGTATTGCATTAAATGTGTAAATTGCCCTGGGTAACATTGACATTTTCACAATATTAATTCTTCCAATCCTTGAGCATGGAATATTTTTCCATCTCTTTGTGTCTTCCTCAATTTCTTTCAAAAGTGTTCTGTAGTTTTTTTGTTAATAAATTTGTTTTTTATTGGTGTTCAATTTGTTCTGTAGTTTTTAGGGTAGATATACTTTACCTCTTTGGTTAGGTTTACTCCTAGATATCTTATGCTATTTGGTGCAATTGTAAATGGGATTGAGTCCTTAATTTCTCTTTCTTCAGTCTCATTCCTAGTGTATAGAAATGCCACTGTTTCCTGGACCTTGATTTTGTATCCTGCCACACTGCCGAATCACTGTATGAGTTCTAGCAATCTTGGGATGCAGTCTTTTGGGTTTTCTATGGACATTATCATGTCATCTGCGAAGAGGGAGAGTTTGACTTCTTTGCCAATTTGAATGCCTTTTATTTCCTTTTGTTGCCTGATTGCTGAGGCTAGGACTTCCAGTACTATGTTGAATAGCAGTGGTGAGAGTGGACATCCCTGTCTTGCTCCTGATCTTAGGGGAAAGGCTCCCAGTGTTTCCCCATTGAGAATGATATTCGTTGTGCAATTTTCATAGATATCTTTTAAGATGCTGAGGAATGTTGCCTCTATCCCTACACTCTGAAGAGTTTTGATCAGGAATGGATGCTGTATTTTGTCAAATGCTTTCTCTGCATCTAATGAGAGGATCATATGGTTCTTGGTTTTTCTCTTGCTTATATGATCAATCACAATTTGCTTTACAAGTGTTGAACCAGCCTTGCATCCCGGGGATAAATCCCACTTAGTCATGGTAAATAATCTTCTTAACATACGGTTGGATCCTATTGGCTAGTATCTTGTGGAGAATTCTTGCATCTGTGTTTATCAAGGATTTTGGTCTTTAATTCTTCTTTTTGGTGGGGTCTTTGTCTCTTTTTGGAATTAAGGTGATGCTGGTCTCATAGAACGAGTTTGGAAGTACTCCATCTCTTTCTATCTTTCCAAACAGCTTTAGTAGAATAGGTATGATTTCTTCTTTAAACGTTTGATAGAATTCCCCTGGGAAGCCATCTGGCCCTGGACTCTTGTGTCTTGGGAGGTTTTTGAGGACTGCTTCAATTTCCTCCCTGGTTATCATCCTGTTCAGGTTTTCTATTTCTTCCTCTTCCAGTTTGGGTAGTTTGTGGTTTTCCAGAAATGCGTCCATTTCTTCTAGATTGCCTAATTTATTGGCGTATAGCTGTTCATAATATGTTTTTAAAATCGTTTGTATTTCCTTGATATTGGTGGTGATCTCTCCTTTCTCATTCATGATTTTATTAATTTGAGTCTTTCCTCTCTTCTTTTTATTAAGGCTGGCTAATGGTTTATCTATCTTATTAATTCTTTCAAAGAACCAGCTCCTGGTTTTGTTGATCTGTTCCACAGTTCTTTTGGTCTCTATTTCATTGAGTTTTGCTTGAATCTTTATTAACTGTCTTCTTCTGCTGGGTGAAGGTTTTATTTGCTGTTCCTTCTCCAGCTCCTTTAGATGCAAGGTTAGCTTTTGTTTTTGAGTTGTTTTCAGTTTTTGGATGGATGCTTGTATTGCAATGTTTTTCCCCTCAGGACTGCTTTTGCTGTATCCCAAAGATCTTGAACGGTTGTATCTTCATTCTTACTAGTTTCTATGAAACCTTCTAATTCTACTCTAATTTGCTGGTTGGCCCTTTCATCTTTTAGCAGGATGGTCCTTAACCTCCACGTATTTGAAATCCTTCCAAACTTCTTCTGTGATTGAGTTCTAGTTTCAAAGCATTATGATCTGAAAATATGCAGGGGACACTCCCAATCTTTTTTATCGGTTAAGACCTGATTTGTGACCCAGTATGTGGTCCATTCTGGAGATAGTTCCATGTGCACTTGAGAAGAATGTGTATTCAGTTGCGTTTGGATGCAAAGTTTTATAAATATCTATGAAATCTTTCTGGTCTAGTGTATCATTTAAAGCTCTTGTTTCTTTGGAGACGTGCTTAGAAGATCTAACGATTGTAGAAGCGTGTGTTCAAGTCTCCAAGTATAAGTGTATTATTATCTAAGTATGTCTTATCTTTGGTTATTAATTGATTGATATACTTGGCCGCTCCCACATTCAGGGCATGAATATTCATGATTGTTAGGCCCTCTTGTTGGATAGATCCTTTAAGTATAATATAGTGTCTATCTTCATCTCTTACTACAGTCTTTAGGGTAAACTTTAATTTATCTGATGTAAGGATGGCTACCCCTGCTTTCTTTTGAGGACCATTTGAATGGTAAATTGTTCTCCAACCTTTAATTTTCAGGCTCTAGGTGTCCTTACATCTAAAATGAGTCTCTTGTAGATAGCAAATAGATGGGTCTTGCCTTTTTATCCATTTTGATACCCTGCACCTTTTGATGGGATCATTAAGCCCATTCATCTTCAGAGTTACTATTGAACGATATGAATCTAGTGTCATCATGATACCTATTCAATCCCTGTTTTTGTGGATTGTTTCCTTGGACTTCCTCTTTCTTTGAGTCCCCTGATTTCTTGCAGAGCTGGTTTGGTAGTCACTTATTCTTTCAGTTTCTATGTCTTGGAAGGTCTTTATCACTCCTCCTATTGTGAATGAAACCCTTGCTGGGTAAAGTATTCTTGGCTGCAGGTTCTTCTCATTTAGGATCCTGAATATATCCTGCCAGCCCCTTCTGGCCTGCTAGGTCTCTGTGGAGAGGTCTGCTGTTAACCTAATATTTCTCCCCATAAAGGTTAGGGATCTCTTGTCTCTTGCTGCTTTAAGGATCTTCTCTTTTTTTTGGAATTTGCAAGTTTCACTATTAAATGTGGAGGTATTGAACGGTGTTTATTGATTTTATGTGGAGATCTCTCTATCTTCTGGATCTGTAATGCCTGTTTCCCTTCCCAAGTTAGGGAAATTCTCAGCTATGATTTGTTCAAATACACTTTCTGGTCCTCTCTCCCTTTTGGCACCCTCCAGAACCCCAATTAAAAGTAGATTTTTGGGATCCCTGGGTGGCGCAGTGGTTTGGCGCCTGCCTTTGGCCCAGGGCGCGATCCTGGAAACCCCGGATCGAATCCCACGTCAGGCTCCCGGTGCATGGAGCCTGCTTCTCCCTCTGCCTATGTCTCTGCTTCTCTCTCTCTCTCTCTCTATGTGACTATCATAAATAAATAAAATTAAAAAAAATTAAAAAAAAAAAAAAGTAGATTTTTCCTTCTGAGGCTGTCATTTATTTCTCTTAACCTATCCTCATGATCTTTTAATTGTTTTTCTCTTTTTTCCTCAGCTTCCTTCCTTGCCATCAACTTGTCTTCTATGTCACTCACTCGTTCTTCTACCTCGTTATCTCTCATCTTTAGGACCTCCAGTTTGGATTGCATCTCATTTAATTGATTTTTAATTTTGGCCTGATTAGATCCAAATTCTGCAGTCATGAAATCTCTTGAATCCTTTATGCTTTTTTTCTAGAGCCACCATAGCTTTATCATTGTACTTCTGAATTGGCTTTCTGACATTGAATTGTAGTCCAAATTTTGTTACTCTGTGGGAGAGACTACTGTTTCTGATTCTTTTGTGGTGAGTTTTTCCTTCTAGTCATTTTGTTCAGTGCAGAGTGGCTAAAAACAAGTTGTCTTGGAAAAAATGAGAAAAAGATAGAAAAAGGGGAAGGGGAGTAACAAACAGAAAACAAAAAACAAAGGGCAATATCCTCTGATTCTATATACATTAAACCCCTTGACTTCTCCTGGAACTTTCCAGCACTGCTTGCTTTTCCCCTGTCTTTCTAGCTGGTCTTTTGGGGGAGGTGCCTGTTGTGCTGATTCTCAGGTGTGTGGACCTGGGGGAGCTGCCCAGCCCCCTGTGAGGTACATGGCTCAGTGGTAGCTATTTATCCTTTGAGGCCCATGCTCCCTGTCCCCATCTTGCCCCACCTACCACTCCAATGTTTTTAGCAGAATGTCCCCAATAGCCAAACTCTGGAAGAAGCCACGATGTCCTTCAACAGATGAATGGATAAAGATGATGTGGTAAATATACACAATGGAATATTACTCAGCCATCAGAAAGGATGAATACCCACCATTTGCTTTGACATGGATGGAACTGAGGGGATTATGCTGAGTGAAATAAGTCAATCAGAGATGGACAATCATATGTTTTCACTCATACATGGAATATAAGAAATAGTGAAAGGGATTATAAGGGAAAGGATGGAAACTGAGTGGGAAATATTAAAGAGGGAGACAAACCATGAGAGACTCCTAACTCAGAGAAACAAAGGGTTATAGAAGGGGAGGTGGGCGGGGGGATGGGGTAGCTGGGTGGTGGACACTGAGGAGGGCACTTGATAGGATGAGCACTTGGTGTTATACTGTATGTTGGCAAATCGAACTTCAAACAAATAAAAAAATAAAAATAAAAACAAAAGATATTGAGAAAAAAGAGTCATCACTACATCTGAAACTATATGTTGGCTAACTGAATTTAAATTTAAATGTTTAAAAAAATTGTTTGCTCAATTGACTGAGTCATTCAAGTGTCCTATCAGTTCCAGATGTTTTAATTAATTCATTTTTCATAGTTTCTCTCTTTTTATTGGCATTCTTTGTTAGTTGAGACATCACTTTACTGGTTTCCTTTAACCCTTTGTCCATGATTTCTTTTACTTTTCTTTTAACATATTTAAGGCAGTTTATTTAAATCTCTTGTCTAGGAAATCAAATCTCTATGTCTTCTCAGTGACAGTTTATGTTAATTCTTTTGTGAATAAACCATTCTTTCTTGTTTCTTTCTGTACTTCACAATTTTTAGTTGAAGCCTGAGAATTCTGAACATTTTTGTGTGGTAAATTTGGAAATTGGATACTTTCCCACCCTCCAGTTTTGTTTGTTTGCTTGTTTCTGCTGTGGTCCATAGCTGTTTTTTATTTTTTTATTTTTTTTATTTTTATTATTTTTATTTTTTTTAAATATTTTATTCATTTATTCATGAGAGACAGAGAGAGAGAGAGAGAGAGAGGCAGAGATGCAGGCAGAGGGAGAAGCAGGCTCCACGCAGGGAGCCCACTGTGGGACTCGATCCCGGGACTCCAGGATCACGCCCTGGGTTGAAGGCAGGTGCTCAGCCGCTGAGCCACCCAGGCATCCCCATAGCTGTTTTTTAAATTAGTTTTCTAAAGTATTTTGGTGTAATATGCATTCTTTTTCATTATGTCATTTCTGAGGTTCTAATGTATTCCATTAGTGTTTTGACAGAGATTTCCTTGAATACAAGTAGCCAAAAGAAACAACTGTCTCTGTTTTGTAGATGACTTCCATATTGGGAGTATTCTTTCAACTCAGCCAGGACATTTATACCTCTACCTCAACTTTTACTCTGCTTGTCTTGAGCTCAGTTAATAGCCAGGGGTAAAAGCTAAGGGTATTATCTGTTGTTTTGGTTTCTTTTTTAATTAATTGAGATAGAATGGACATATAGCATTGTGTAAGTTTTAGATGCACAGTTTGTTGATTTAATAAATTTATATATTGCAATATGATTATAATTGTATTGTTAGCTAACAAATCTATCATATCAGATAAATTATCATTTCTTTTTTTGGTGAGAAGAATTATGATGTAGTCTCAACAAATTTTAAGTATAAAATACAGTGTTATTTACTAAAATCACTATATTGTACACTGTATCTCTAGGAATTATCTATTTGTTGTAGATTCAACATCATCAATCATCAGGAAAATGCAAATTAAAACTACAATGAAATATTACCTCACACCTATTAGAATGATTATCATCAAGAAGACAAGACATAATGAGCACTGGCGAATAAGTGGAGGAAAAGCAACTCTTGTTGTTGGGGATGTAAATTTGTTCAGCTACTATAAAAAAAACCACATGAAGCTTTCCCAAAGAAATTAAACATAAAACATATGATTCAGCCATTTCACTTCTGGATATATATCTGAAGGAAACGCTATCACAATATTGCCATATTTATTGCCCCATTATTTATAATTAGCTAAGATATAGAAACTACTTAAGTGCATGTCAAAGGATAAACAAAGAAAGAAGATGCCAGGTCTTTTTTGAACAGTTGTTTTGCCTTGGGCAATAATGTGGTTTTCTAAATTCTACATTTTAAGTAGGTACTTTTGGATTATTTAATTTCACACATGAAAGGTGTTCACTGGGATGCCTGGGTGGCTCAGTGGTTGAGCACCTGCCTCTGGCTCAGGGCATGACCTGTAGTCTCAGGATCGAGTTCCACATCAGGCTCCCTGCCTGAAGACTGCTTCTCCCTCTGCCTATGTTTCTGCCTTTCTCTCTATGTCTTTCATGAATAAATAAATAAAATCTTAAAAAAATAAAAGTGTTCACTATCTTTTTCTCCCAGCCAATTAGCATGTGTATTGCTAGCTTCAAGTATAATATTTTACCCAGGTAAGCAGCTGGTTTTTAATTTGCTTTACTATATTTTCAGATAGTTCCCCATTCATAGCCACTTTATTGCCATGCATGAGTTTAAAGACACCCCTGCATTAGTTCTTCATGTGCCTCATTGCATAAACTTTAAATTTAAAACAAAGAATTTTTAATCAATTCACAATAAATTTATTTTACATAAAAGAAAAAGCTTACCATTAATGAAAAATCCAGCAGAAAATAGTTCTTCTACTTTAAGTTGGAGCTCAAAAGTAGAAGCTTGTTATTAGTGAAAGCTCAGTAGAAAGAGGATTTTGTAAGAAAACATTCTTGAGGGATCCCTGGGTGGCGCAGCGGTTTGGCGCCTGCCTTTGGCTCAGGGCGTGATCCTGGAGACCCGTGATCGAATCCCACATCGGGCTCCTGGTGCATGGAGCCTGCTTCTCCCTCTGCCTGGGTCTCTGCCTCTCTCTCTCTCTCTGTGACTATCATAAATAAATAAAAATTAAAAAAAAAAGGAAAAGAAAACATTCTTGGCATGAAAGCACTAACATAAATTCTGCAATGAAATATTTACCATGCAATTTTATTGGCAGAAAGGCTGGTTTCTGATGGCTTGTATTTTCTTTTCAGTCTCCTAGGAATATTAACATGGAAGATACTTAAACCTGTTTTATTTAGAGTTAATTGTATATAAATACTGGTGTCATGATGGATAATCTTTCCATAGTCCACCTATTTAATTGAGCAGTTCTGAGTTGGTAATTGGCACCCTGCCTTTCTGATTTCCCCTTTCCCCCACTAACCAGTCTGAATCCATTCCAAAGACACTGAACACAGTGAATACCTCATCTACCAGAAGTGTTAATTCACTACTGTTTGCAGCATCATAATCATACAGAACCCTGGCCTTCCTTCTTCCTTAATAAGAGTAAGGTCTACTCTGCTACCTCTAAAACCAGGGACCAGAGTTTCACACTAAATGTCAGGTACTATCTACAAATCCATTGTTAAGCTGAAGGAAATTTGAACAAAAACAGTTAAAAACACTGCAAATGTTTCCTAACATTTAAAAGTTGCCTTTTCTTTTAGTGTGTTCTTGATTGCTGTAACCTTTCATATTTTCCTGAGCTCTACATAGCTGGCTCTGAAGAGTTTTGTTTGACATTGTGATATTCATCTTAATGTGTAGGCCTTTGAATCTATCTACTTCTTTTCTCACATCACTCCTCTCTTTTATTTTTTTGTGACAGTTTGAGAAATTGTGTTAACTTTTCATCAAACAATTGATACAATTCAGTAGAGCCAGCTGATCCTGGGATTCTCTTTCTCAGTAGTTTTTATTAACTCTATCTTTGTATTTGCTATAGGTCCATTCATATTTTATATTACTTCTTGATCCAGAATAGATAATCAGTATGTTTGTAGGAATTTGCCCATTTTACCTAGGTTTGCAATTACTTATAGTGTTCCTTAAAAATCCTTTCTGTTTATGTATGATCAACAGTATTGCCTCGACATTCATTCTTGATATCTCTAGTTTAAGTAGTTTATTTTTCTTAATTAGTCCAGCTAAATTTTTGTCAATTTCTATAATTAAAAAAACAACAACACTGAGAGCTAGAACAAACAATCCTAAAGTTTGTATGGAATTAAATACCCCAAATAGCCCAAACACTCCTGAAAATGAAAAAGAATAAAAAACAAAGAAAGAGAGAAAGGGGGAAAAAGAGAAGAATAAAAGAAAACTGGAGGCATCATGATCATGGATTTAAAGCTATATAACAAAGCTGTATTTATCAAAACAGTATGGTACTGGCACAAAAACAGACACCTAGATCAATAGAAGAGAATAGAAAACCCAGAAATGGACTCACAACTATAGGCAACTGATCTTCAACAAGGCAGGAAAGAATATCCAATAGAAAACAATTTCTTCAACAAATGGTCCTGGGAAAACTGGACAGCAACATGCAGAAGAATGAAACTGGATTATCTTCTTAAACAATACACAAAAAATAAATTCAAAATGGATGAAAAACTTAAATGTGAGACAAAAAAAACACCAAAATCCTAGAGGACAACACAGGCAGCAACCTTTTTGACCTCAGCTGTAACAACTTCTTACTAGACATGCCACTACAAGTGAGGGAAACAAAAGCAAAAATGAACTCTTAGGACTTCATCAAGATAAAATCTTCTGCACAGTGGAGGAAACAATCAACAAAACTAAAAGGCAGCCTACAGAACAGGAGAAGGTATTTGCAAATGACATATCTGATAAAGAGTTAGTATTTGAAATCAATAAAGACCTTATCAAACTCAACACCACTACTCCCCCCAAATATTCCAATGAAGAAATGAGTATATATTTTTTCAAAGAAGACATACAGATGGCTGGCAGACACATGAAAAGATGCTCCACATCACTCATCATCAGGGAAATACAAATCAAAACTACAGTATGCTATCCCCTCACAGCAGTCAGAATGGCTGAAATTTATAATCCAGAATACAATGGGTGTTGGTGAGGATGAAGGGAAAGGGAACCCTCCTACACTGCTGGTAGTCATGCAAACGGGTGCAACCACTGTGGAAAACAGTATGGAGATTCCTCAAAAAGTTAAAAAGAATTACCTTACAACCTAGGAATTGCACTACTAGATATTTACCCAAAACATTTAAAAATTCTGATCTGAACAGATACATGCACCCTGATGTTTACTGATGCATTATCAACAATACCAAATTATGGAAAAAGCCCATATGCCATTGAGTGATGAATGGATAAAGAAGAAATGATGTATATATGAAATGGAATATTACCATAAAAAGAATATAATCTTGCCTTTTGCAATGCCGTGGAAGGAGCTAGAGATAATTATGCTGTGAAATAAGTCAGTCAGAGAAAGACAAATACCATATGATTTCACTCATATATGAAATTTAAGAAATAAAGCAGATGAACATAGGGGGAAAAAGAGAGAGGCAAGCCATAATGCAGACTTAACTATAGAGAAAAAAATGAGGGTAATTGGAGGGAAGGTGGGTGGGTACATGGGTTAAATTGGTGATTGTTATTAAGGAATGGGCTTGTGTTGAGCACTGGCTGTAGTATGTAAGTGATGAATCACTAAATTCTACACCTTAAACCAGTATTACACTATATGTTAACTAACTGGAATTTAAATAAAGTCTTGAAAAAAATCAAATTTAATATTCATGGTTTTAAGGAGTATCCACTTCGTTTGAATAAAGCAATGTGTTTTTAAGTTTTTGTTTAAACTCCAATTTGCATCCCCAAACAGCATCCTTTCTGGTAACCATTAGTTTGTTCTATAAAATTAAGTCTAACTTTTGGTGTAGTCTCTCTCTCTCTCTCCTCTCTCTCTCTCTCTCTCTCACTCTTTCTATCTCTCTCTTTATCTCTCTTCCTCTCTTTTTAACTTTGCTCATTTGTTTTGTATCTTGAATTCCACATACATCTTCTCTGTGCATTAATCAATCAATGCACACTTGGGCTGTTTCTATAATTTGACTACTATAAACAATTCTGCTATAAACATGGGAGTGCATGAATCCATTTGAGTTACTGTTTTCGTATTCTTTGATGAAATACCCAGTAGTGTGATTGCTGGATAAGATAGTTCTAGCATGGGATAATTCTATTTTAAACTTTTTGAAACCTTCATACTGTTTTCCACAATGAATGCAATGGTTTGCATTCCCATCAACAGTGCATGTTTCCATTTTCCTCACATGCTTGCCAATACCTGTTGCTTCATATACTGTTTTTTTAATAATAAATTTATGTTTTATTGGTGTTCAATTTGCCAACATACAGAATAACACCCAGTGCCCATCCCGTCAAGTGCCCCCCTCAGTGTCCACCACCCAGTCACCCCCACCCCCACCCTCCTCCCCTTCCACCACCCCTAGTTTGTTGATTTTAGCCATTCTGACAGGTGTGAGGGGATCTCTCTTTATAGTTTTGATTAGTATTTCCCTAATTATGAGTGATATTGACCATCTTTTCATTTTCTACATATATCAGTTTATATTAAGTTTATGATCATTTAGGAGGCAGGGCAAATGGCGGAAGAGTAGGGTCCCCAAGTCACCTGTCCCCATACCCAGTAGTGTGATTGCTGGATAAGATAGTTCTAGCATGGGATAATTCTATTTTAAACTTTTTGAAACCTTCATACTGTTTTCCACAATGAATGCAATGGTTTGCGTTCCCATCAACAGTGCATGTTTCCATTTTCCTCACATGCTTGCCAATACCTGTTGCTTCATATACTGTTTTTTTTAACTTACCTAGATAACTTTCAAATCGTCCTGAAAACCTACAATTTCGGCCTGAGGTTTAAAGAGAGAACAGCCGAAATGCTACAGTGAGAAGAGTTCGTGCTTCAATCAAGGTAGGAAGACAGAAAATAATAAAGAAATAAAAAAGGGGGGAGGAGACACCCGAGAGGAGCCCCCAGTAGGAGCCGAGCTAAGGCCAGGTGGCTAGTGCCCACAGGACAGGAAAGCCCAGTCCGGGAGAAGCAGAAACTTTACCAATCTTCTGGGATGGAAAGATGCTCGCAGGGAGCTCAGGCAGGATCCCAGGAGGGGCAGGGATGCCCTCAGGCTCCCAGGGGCACTAACAGAGGAACTGCACCCCGGGGGAGAGCGCGCCACACACCTTGGACCGAGCTCCATAAAGGGCTGGAGCACTCGCTTGTGGGGCCCCAGGAGCAGCTCAGGCGGCGGCGCAGGCTGCAGCTCCACGTGGAGGGGGCTGAGCAGCTCCGGGAGCACGATTCCAGCGTGCAGGCCCCAGAGCCAAGGGCGCCGGGGGACACAGTCCAAGATCCGGTGCTCCCACCAAGAAAGGCGGAGGCCAGGAGAACACAGGACAGCAAGGACAGTCCTGCCGGCGGGCGGCCCCTAGCTGTGTATATCGGCGTCCCCCGCCGCCAGGAGCATCCAGGCCCCTGCAGACTGGGAGCTGTGGTAGTTACTGCAGGAGCTGACTCCAGAGCTGGAGAGCTGGGCGCTGCCAATGTTGTTGGTCCTCCTGGGCTCACTTTGTACGAGGGACTGAGCAGGGGCCTTACAGGATAAACAGCTCCCAATGAGGCATGCACCTGGCAGGGGGCTGGGCAGCTCCCTCACCTGAGAATCAGCACAAGAGGCCCCTCCCCCAGAAGACCAGATGGAAGGACAGGGGAAAAGCAAGATATTGACCAAGCAGCGCTGGAAAGTTCCAGGGGAAGTCGAGGGTTTTACAGTAAATAGAATCAGAGAATAATCCCCCTCGTTTTTTGTTTTCTTTTGGTCCACCCCCCGTTTTTTTCTCTCTTTTTCTCCTTTTTCCAGTACAACTTGTTTTTAGCCACTCTGCACTAAGCAAATTGACTAGAAGGAAAAACTCACCACAAAAGAATCAGAAACAGTAGTCTCTCCTACAGAGTTACAGAATTTGGACTACAATTCAATGTCAGAAAGCCAATTCAGAAGCACAATTATAAAGCCACTGGTGGCTCTAGAAAAAAGCATAAAGGATTCAAGAGACTTCATGACTGTAGAATTTATATCTAATCGGGTAGAAATTAAAAATCAATTAAATGAGATGCAATCCAGACTGGAGGTCCTAACGATGAGGGTTAAAGAGGTAGAATAACGCGTGAGTGACATAGAAGACAAGTTGATGGCAAGGAAGGAAGCTGAGGAAAAAAGAGAAAAACAAAAGATAATGAGGAAGGGTAAAGGGAAATAAATGACAGCCTCAGAAGGAAAAAAAATCTATGTTTAATTGGGGTTCCTGAGGGCACCAAAAGGGAGAGAGGACCAGAAAGTGTATTTGAACAAATCATAGCTGAGAACTTCTCTAACTTGGGATTGGAAACAGGCATTCAGATCCAGGAGATAGAAAGGTCCCCCTCTAAAATCAATAAACACTGTTAAACACCTCCACATTTAATAGTGAAACTTGCAAATTCCAAAGATAAAGAGAAGATCCTTAAAGCAGCAAGAGATAAGAGATCCCTAAACCTTATGGGGAGAACTATTAGGCTAACAGCAGACCTCTCCACAGAGACCTGGCAGGCCAGAAATGGATGGCAGGATATATTCAGGGTCCTCAATGAGACGAACCTGCAGCCCAGAATACTTTATCCATCAAGGCTCTCATTCAGAATAGAAGAAGAGATAAAGACCTTCCAAGATAGGTAGAAACTGAAAGAATATGTGACCACCAAGCCATCTCTGCAAAAAATCATAAGGGGGACTCTGTAAAAGAAAGGAGAAGACCAAAGAAATAAGCCACAAAAACAGGGACTTAATAAGTATTATTATGACACTAAACTCATATCTTTCAATAGTAACTCTGATGGTGAATGGGCTTAATGATCCCATCAAAAGGCGCAGGGTTTCAGACTGGAAAAATAAGCAAGACTCATCTATTGCTGTCTACAAGAGACTCATTTTAGATGTAAGGACACCTAGAGCCTGAAAATAAAAGGTTGGAGAACCATTTACTTCAAATGGTCCTCAAAAGAAAGCAGGGGTAGCCATCCTTACATCAGATAAATTAAAGTTTACCCCAAAGACTGTAGTAAGAGATGAAGACAGACGCTGTATTATACTTAAAGGATCTATGCAACAAGAGGGACTAACAATCATGAATATTCATGTCCTGAATGTGGGAGCAGCCAAGTATATCAATCAATTAATAACCAAAGATAAGACATACTTAGATAATAATAAACTTATGCTTGGTAACTTGAACACAGCGCTTTCTATAAACGACAGATCTTCTAAGCACAACATCTCCAAAGAAACAAGAGCTTTAAATGATACACTGGACCAGATGGATTTCACAGATATTTTTAAAACTTTACATCCAAACGCAACTGAATACACATTCTTCTCAGGTGCACATGAAACTTTCTCCAGAATGGACCACATACTGGGTCACGAGTCAGGTCTTATCAGATACCAAAAGATTGGGATTGTCCCCTGCATATTATCAGAACATAATGCTTTGAAACTAGAACTCAATCACAAGAAGTTTGGAAGGATTTCAAATACGTGGAGGTTAAGGACCATCCTGCTAAAAGATGAAAGGGTCAACCAGGAAATTAAGGAAGAATTGAAAAGATTCATGGAAACTAATGAGAATGAAGAAACAACCATTTAAAATCTTTGGGATACAGCAAAAGCAGTCCTGAGGGGGAAAAACATTGCAATACAAGCATCCATCTAAAAACTGGAAAGAACTCAAATACAAAAGCTAACCTTGCACGGAAAGGAGCTAGACAAAAAACAGCAAATAGATCTTACACCCAGGAGAAGAAGAGAGTTAATAAAGATTCGAGCAGAACTCAATGAAATAGAGGCCAAAAGAACTGTGGAACAGATAAACAAAACCAGGAGTTGGTTCTTTGAATGAATTAATAAGAAAGATAAACCATTAGCCAGCCCTATTAAAAAGAAGAGAGAAAAGATTAAAATTAACAAAATCATGAATGAGAAAGGAGAGATCACCACCAACACCAAGGAAATACAAAAAAAGGGAAATACAAATGATTTAAAAAACTTATGATGAGCAGTTATACACCAATAAATTAGGCAATCTAGAAGAAATGGATGCATTTCTGGAAAACCACAAACTACCCAAACTGGAACAGGAAGAAAAATAAAACCTGAACTGGCTGATAACCAGGGAGGAAATTGAAGCAGTCATCAAAAACCTCCCAAGACACAAGAGTCCAGGGCCAGATGGCTTCCCAGGGGAATTCTATCAAACAGTTAAAGAAGAAACCATACCTATTCTACTAAAGCTGTTTGGAAAGATAGAAAGAGATGGAGTACTTCCAAAGTCGTTCTATGAAGCCAGCATCACCTTAATTCCAAAACCAGACAAAGACCCCACCAAAAAGGAGAATTAAAGACCAAAATCCTTGATAAACACAGATGCAAGAATTCTCCATAAGATACTAGCCAATAGGATCCAACAATACATTAAGAAAACTATTCGCCATGACCAAGTAGGATTTATCACCGAGATGCAAGCCTGGTTCATGACTTTGTAAAGCAATCAATGTGATTGATCATATCAGCAAGAGAAAAACCAAGAACCATATGATCCTCTCAATAGATGCAGAGAAAGCATCTGACAAAATACAGCATCCATTACTGATCAAAACTCTTCAGAGTGTAGGGATAGAGGGAACATTCATCAGCATCTTAAAAGCCATCTATGAAAAGCCCAGAAAATATCATTCTCAAAGGGGAAACACTGGGAGCCTTTCCCCTAAGATCAGGAACAAGACAGGGATGTCCACTCTCACCACTGCTATTCAACATAGAACTGGAAGTCCTAGCCTCAGCAATCAGGCGAAAAAAGGAAATAAAAGGCATTCAAATTGGCAAACAAGAAGTCAAACTCTCCCTCTTCTCATATGACATGATACTCTACATAGAAAACCCAAAAGCCTCCACCCCAAGATTGCTAGAACTCATACAGCAATTTGGCAGTGTGGCAGGATACAAAATCAATGCCCAGATATCAGTGCCATTTCTACACACTAACAATGAGACTGCAGAAAGAGATATTAAGGACCCAATCCCATTTACAATTGTACCCCAAAGTATAAGATACCTAGGAATAAACCTAACCAAAAACGTAAAGGATCTATACCCTAAAAACTACAGAACACTTCTGAAAGAAATTGAGGAAGACACAAAGAGATGGGAAGATATTCTGTGCTCGTGGATTGGAAGAATTAGTATTGGGAAAATGTCAATGTTACCCAGGGCAATTTACACGTTTAATGCAATCCCTACCAAAATACCATGGACTTTCTTCAGAAAGTTGGAACAAATTATTTTAAGATTTGTGTGGAATCAGAAAAGACCCCGAAGAGCCAGGGGAATTTTAGAAAAGAAAACCGTATCTGGGGGCATCACAATGCCAGATTTCAGGTTGTACTACAAAGCTGTGGTCATCAAGACAGTGTGGTACTGGCACAAAAACAGACACATAGATCAAAGGAACGGAATAGAGAGCCCAGAAGTGGACCCTGAACTTAATGGTCAAGTAATATTCGATAAAGGAGGAAAGACTATCCATTGGAAGAAAGACAGTCTCTTCAATAAATGGTGCTGGGAAAATTGGACATCTACATGCAGAAGAATGAAACTAGACCACTCTCTTGCACCATACACAAAGATAAACTCAAACTGGATGAAAGATCTAAATGTGAGACAAGATTCCATCAAAATCCTAGAGAAGAATACAGGCAACACCCATTTTGAACTTGGCCACAGTAACTTCTTGCAAGATACATCCACAAAGGCAAGAGAAACAAAAGCAAAAATGAACTATTGGGACCTCATCTAGATAAGAAGCTTTTGCACAGCAAAGAATACAGTAAAAAAAACTAAAAGACAACCTACAGAATGGGAGAAGATATTTGCAAATGATGTATCACATAAAGGGCTAGTTTCCAAGATCTATAAAGAACTTCTTAAACTCAAACCAAAGAAACAAACAATCCAATCATGAAATGGGCAAAAGACATGAACAGAAATCTCACAGAGGAAGACATAGACATGGCCAACATGCACATGAGAAAATGCTCTGCATCACTTGCCATCAGGGAAATACAAAGCAAAACCACAATGAGATACCACCTCACACCAGTGAGAATGGGGAAAATTAACAAGGCAGGAAACAACGAATGTTGGAGAGGATGTGGAAAAGGGAACCCTCTTACACTGTTGGTGGGAATGTGATCTGGTGCAGCCACTCTGGAAGACTGTGTGGAGGTTCCTCAAAGAGTTAAATATAGACCTTCCCTAGACCCAGCAATTGCACTGTTGGGGATTTACCCCAAAGATACAGATGCAATGAAACACCGGGACACCTGCACCCTGATGTTTCTTTTTTTTACCCTTTATTTATTTATGATAGTCACACAGAGAGAGAGAGAGAGAGAGAGAGAGAGAGAGAGAGAGAGAGAAGCAGAGACATAGGCAGAGGGAGAAGCAGGCTCCATGCACCGGGAGCCCGACGTGGGACTCGATTCCGGGTCTCCAGGATCACGCCCTGGGCCAAAGGCAGGCGCTAAACCGCTGCGCCACCCAGGGATCCCCCACCCTGATGTTTCTAGCAGCAATGGCCACAATAGCCAAACTGTGGAAGGAGCCTCGGTGTCCATTAAAAGATAAATGTATAAAGAAGATGTGGTTTTTGTATACAATGGAATATTACTCATCCATTAAAAACGACAAATACCCACCATTTGCTTCAACATGGTTGGAACTGGAGGGTATTATGCTGAGTGAAGTAAGTCAATCGGAGAAGGACAAACAGTGTATGTTCTCATCCATTTGGGGAATATAAATAATACTGAAAGGGAATAGAAGGGAAGGGAGAAGAAATGTGTGGGAAATATCAGAAAGGGAGACAGAACATAAAGACTCCTAACTCTGGGAAACGAACTAGGGGTGGTGGAAGGGAGGAGGGGTGGGTGGGGGTGAATGGGTGATGGGCACTGAGGGGGGCACTTGAGGGGATGAGCACTGGGTGTTATTCTGTATGTTGGTAAATTGAACACCAATAAAAAGTAAAGGTATTTAAAAAAAAATTTTGTGTGGAATCAGAAAAGAACCAGAATGACCAGGGGAATTCTAAAAAACAAAAGCATAGCTGGGGGCATCACAATGCCAGATTTCAGGTTGTACTACAAAGCTTTGGTCATCAAGACAGTGTGGTATTGGCCCAAAAACAGACTCATAGATCAATGCAACAGACTAGAGAACCCAGAATTGGACACTCAACTGTACGTTAAACTAATATTCAGCAAAGCAGGAAAGACTATCCACTGGAAAAAAGACAGACTCTTCAATAAATGGTGCTGGGAAAATTGGACATCCACATGTAGAAGAATGAAACTAGACCAATCTCTTACACCATACACAAAGAGAAACTCAAAATGGATGAAAGATCTACATGTGAGACAAGATTCCATCAAATTCCTATTGGAGAACACATGCAACACCCTTTTTGAACTTGGCTACAGTAACTTCTTGCAAGATACATCCATGAAGGCAAGGGAAATAAAAGCAAAAATGAATTATTGTGACTTAAGCAAGATAAAAAGCTTCCGCACAGCAAAAGATACAGTCAAGAATACTAACAGAGAACCTACAGAATGCAAGAAGATATTTGCAATGGACATATCAGGTTAAGGGGCAGTTTCCAAGATGTATAAAGAACTTATTAAACTCAACAGCAAAGAAACAAATAATCCAATCATGAAATGGGCAAAAGACATGAACAGAAATTTCACCAAAGTAGACATAAGCATGTCCAACAAGCACATGAGAAAATGCTCCTTATGACTTGCTATCAGGGAAATATAAATCAAAACCACAATGAGATACCACTTCACACGATTGAGAATCGTGAAAATTCACATGACATGAAACAACAAATGTTGAAGAGGATGTGGAGAAAGGGGAACCCTCTTGCACTCTTGGTGGGAATGTGAACTGTACAGCCACTCTGGAAAACTGTGTATAGGTTCCTTAAAGAGTTAAAAATTGATCTGCCCTACAACCCAGCAATTGCACTGCTGGGTATTTACCCCAAAGATCAGGATGCAGTGAATCGCTAGGACTCCTGCACCCCGATGTTTATAGCAGCAATGTCCACAATAGCCGAACTGTGGAAGGAGCCTCGGAATCCATCGGAAGATGAATGGATAAAGAAGATGTGGTATATATATATATATATTATGGAATATTACTCAGCCACTAGAACCAATGAATAGCCACCTTTTGCCTTGGTGTGGATGGAACTGGAGTATATTTTGCTGAGTGAAGTATGTCAATTGGAGAAGGACAATCATTATGTTGTTTTCAGTCATACAAAGCGTATAAAAATAGTTAAAAAGATTATAGGGTAAAGGACAGAAAATGTGTGAAAAAAGTCCAATGGTGACAAAACATGAGACTCCTAACTCTGGGAAATGAACAAGGGGTAGTGGAAGGTGAGGTGGGCGGGGCGATGCGTGACTGGCTGAGGGATACTGAGGGAGGCACTTGCGGAATGAACACTCGGTGTTATACTGTGGGTCGGCAACTCGAACTCCAATTAAAAATTATACAAAAAAAAGAAAGCATGCTCAACATTACCAGGCATCAGGAAATGCATATAAATACCATAATTAGATATTATGTATAATATCTATTACAGCAAAGTCAAAAAATAACACGTTTTTCCAATGATGTGAGAAATAGTAAACCCTTGTGCACTGTTACTAGAAATGTAAATTGGTAGTGTCATTATGTAAAACACTGTTAAAATTAATCAAAGAATTAAAAGTAAAGCTACCATATGATCCAGTAATATCCCTCCCATATTTATTGCAACATTATTCCCAGTAGCCAAGTTATAGTAACATGAAAGTGTCTGTTCACAAGTCAATGGATAAAGAAAACGAGATATATCTATATATCTCCATTTCTATCTATATACAATTGAAAAGTATTGTCTTTAAAAATTGGAAACCCTGTTATTTGTAATATGAAAGAACTTGAAGAACATTAGAGTAAGCAAAATAATCCAGATGCTGAAAGAAAATATCACATAATCTCACACATGGGATTAAAAAAAAAGTCAAGTTCATTGTAATACAGAGTAAAATGGTGGTTACCTGCATGGGAGGGGGGCAGTAGTAAAAGAAGATACACCAAACAAAGGATTATAGGATGGATAATTTTGGTTGACCCAATGTACAGTATGGTGACTATACTTTAATAATGTATAATTTACTGGAAAATGTCTCAGAGTAGACTCATTTTCTCACCACACACACACACACACACACACACGGTGCATATGGAATGTCATGAATATATTAGTTTGATTGTAGTGATCATTTAATTTAATTTTTTATTAATTAATTTATTTTTTTAATTAATTTATTTTTTATTGGAGTTCAATTTACCAACACATAGCATAACACTCAGTGCTCATCCCACCAAGTGCCGCCCTCAGTGCCCATCACCCAGTCACCCCAACCCCCCACCCACCTCCTGATCCACTACCCCTTGTTCATTTCCCACAGAGTCAGGTGTCTCTCATGTTTTGTCACCCTCACTGATATTTTCACTCATTTTATCTCTTTTCCCTTTATTCCCTTTCTGTAGTGATCATTTTATAATGTATGCATATACCAAATCATCACAATGTATATCCGAATTATATACAATTTTGTCAATATTACCTCAAAAAAGCTAAACAAATAAAACGTAGCAAAGGAAGTGACAAGGAAATTTAATAGATGTACCAGAAAGTCTCTTTAATACCAAAAAAGTTGTAATGGAAAAATAAATGTTTAAGGAATAAGAAATTTAGAGATATAATAGCAAAATGCCAAAATAACTTATCTATCATTACACGGAATACAAAGGGATTAAACACTTAAAATTAAAGTGGGGGTTTTGCCTGGGTATCTCAGTTGTTTTGGCTTGTGACTCTTGATATTTGCCCCAGGTCATGATCTCAACATTGTGGAATCTAGCACTGCGTCAGGTTCTGTTGTTGCTTGGGCTCAGAGCCTGCCTATGATTATCTCTTTCCCTTTACGTCTTCCACTACCCTCTATTTTTCTTCCTCTCCCCTTCTCTAAATAATAAATAAATAAATAAATAAATAAATAAATAAATAAATAAATAAATGCAAAGATGTAGAATTGATTTTTCAAAATGATTCAACTATATTACTTTTAACTCATTTATATTTTTTATTATTTTTATTTTATTTAAAATCAATTTGCCAGCATACACTATAACACCCAGCGCTCATCTCATCATGTCCCCTCCTTAATGTCTGTCACCCAGTTACCATATCCCCCCACCCACCTCCCCTTCTGCAGCTCTTTGTTTCCCAGAGTTAGGAGTCTCTCATGATTTGTTTTCCTCTCTAACTTTTCACCTCTTAGTTTCTCCTCTTCCCTTAGGGTCCCTTTCACTATTTCTTATATTCCACTCATGAATGGAACCATATAATTTTATCCAGCCATCAAAAAGGATGGATACCTACCATTTACATTGACATGGATGGAACTGGAGGGTATTATGCTGACTGAAATAAGCCAATCAGAGAAAGACAATTATATTATATTAAGAGACACAATAAAAAACACATATAGATTGAAGGCAATAGGGTGGAAAAGATCTACAATGCAAACAGTACCAAAATGGAATTAGGTTAACTATACTAATAACAGCCAAATTGACTTAAAAATTTGTTACTATAGACAAAGAATGGCATTGTATAATGACAAGAGATTCAACATGGAATATGTAACAGTTATAAACATATATTCATATGGCTTCAAATCCCCAAAATATATGGAATAAAATGGATGAATTGAAGAGAGAAATAGACAATTCAGAAATAATAGTTAAAAATTAATTTTATTATTCTTTTTTTTCAGAGGAAGCAGAAAATTGCAAAACCTCAAAGATTCACACCCAAGATATTCATTTATTGCTGTGAAGATTTTAATATTTCTTAAATTTCCTCCAGGCAGGAGGTGCAGCTTATTTTCAGGCTTTTTGAATTTCAACTTTACATAGGTCCTGGATTCCTCAGAAAAAAGTAAGAAATTGAAAAATAAAATAGTAACTTACCAGCAGAGAAACCACATTAATCATTTATCATGTCAACAAAATGTAACCCCTGATATTATGCAATGAGAAGGACACCCTCTCTCTGTGATATTCTTGCTGAAAATACAAAACTCCACTCTGTTCTTGGGGAAAACATCAGACAATCCCAAATAAATAGATATTTTACAAAATATCTAATGAATACTTTTTAAAGATTTTTTATTGCTTTATTTTTAATTTTTATTTATATTCAATTTGGTTAACATATACTGTATTATTACTTTCAAAGGTAGAGTTCAGTGATTCATCAGTTGCATATAACACCCAGTGTTCATTACATCAAGTGACATGTAAAGGAGCTAGAAAAACAACAGCAAATAAGGCTTAAATCCAGTCGGAGAGAAGAGATAATAAAGCTTTGGGCAGAAATCAATGATATGGAAATCATAGAAAAAGTAGAATAGGTCAAGGAAACTAAGAACTTGTTCTATGAAAGAATTACATGTAAAATTAGCTTGTGTGTTTGAGATATATCTTGTTTCTTGAGGAAGGTATGTATTGTTATATACTTCCCTCTTAGGACTGTCTATCCTGTATCCCAATTTTTTTGAACAGTTGTGTTTTCATTTTCATTCAGTTATATATATGTATGTATAATGTATACACACACACACACACACACATATATATATATATATTTAAGTTATCTTTAATTTCCTGGCTGACCAATTCATTCTGCAGTAGAATGCTCTTAAACCTCCATGTACTTGTGCTCCTGTCAAATTTTTACTTGTGGTAGAGTCCAAGTTTTATGGCGTTGCAGTCTGAAAATATGCATGGTATGATCTCATTCTTTCAGTACCTGTTGGGATCTGATTTGTACAGCACCAAGTATGTGTTCTATTCTGGAGAATATTCCATGTGCAATTGAGAATAATGTGTATTCTGATGCTTTAGGATGAAATGCTCTGAATATATCTGTTAAGTTCATCTGGTCCAGTATACCATTCAAAGCCCTTGTTTCCTTGTTCATCTTCTGCTTAGATGATCTATTCATTGCTGTTAGTGGGGTTTTGTAGTCCCCTACTATTATACTATTATCAATGACTTTCTTTAATTTACTTATTAATTGCTTTACATATTTGGCTGCTCCCAAGTTAGGGGCATAAATACTTATAATTTTTAGAACTTCTTGTTTGGATAGACACATTTATTATGATCCTGCCTGCTTCCAGTCTACTGTGTCAATCCTTTTATGTTAAGGACCTCTTCCTCTGAGCTGCTTTCAGGATTTTCTCTCTTATCTTTTCAATTTGCAAGCTTCACTATAATATTTTGAGTTATTGACCTATTTTTATTGATTTTGAGGGGGCTTCTCTGTGCCTCCTGGATATCAATGCATGTTTCCTTCCCCAAATTAGGTACACCCTCAGCTATAATTTTTTTCAAAGAAACCTGTCACTTTCATCTATGCCTCATTTTCTGAGACCCCTATTATTCAGATATTATTTCGCTTTATGTAATCATTGTATTCTCTATGACTCACTTCCTGATCAATTAGCTTTCTTTCTCTCTCAGCTTCCTTATTTTCCACAATTTTATCCAATGCATCACTAATTTGCTATTCTGCCTTCTTCATCTTTGTTTGTATAACCTTCAGTTGGGACTGCATTTCTGTAATAGCATTTTTAATTTTGGCATCAGTAGATTTTCATTCTTTTATCTCTTTCATTTCATTCTTTTATCACTAGTGAATCTCTTGTGCCTTCTAGGCTTTTTATTTTATTCTAGGTCAGACATATAACTTAAGTCTGCATTGACTAAATACTTGGCAGTGATTACTACCTTCTGTTATTTCTTTGGGGGTGAAATTCTCCATCTTACCCAGAAAGGAAAAGATGGAAGGAGAAAAAGCAAGAATAATGATGACAAGAGAAAAAAAGCAAACAAAAACAAGAAAGTAGTCCATCGAAAGATGAATGATTAAAGAACATGTGGTATGTATATACAATGGAATATTACTCAGCCATTAGAAACGACAAGTACCCACCATTTGTTTCAACATGGATGGAACTAGAGAGTATTTTTTTTTTATTATTATTATTTTTTTATTTATTTATGATAGTCACAGAGAGAGAGAGAGAGAGAGGCAGAGACATAGGCAGAGGGAGAAGCAGGCTCCATGCACTGGGAGCCTGATGTGGGATTCGATCCCGGGTCTCCAGGATCGCGCCCTGGGCCAAAGGCAGGCGCCAAACCGCTGCGCCACCCAGGGATCCCGGAACTAGAGAGTATTATGCTGAGTGAAGTAAGTCAATTGGAAAAGGACAAACATTATATGGTCTTATTCATTTGGGGAATATAAAAAATAGTGAAAGGAAATGAAGGGGAAAGGAGAGAATATGAGTGGGAAATATCAGTGAGGGTGACAGAACATTAGAGACTCCTAAATCTGGAAAATGAACAAGGGGTGGTGGAAAGGGAGGTGGGCAGGAGGTTGGGGTGACTGGGTGACGGGCACTGAGGGGGCACTTGATGGGATGAGCACTGGGTGTTATGCTATACGTTGGCAAATCAAATTCCAATAAAAAAAAAGAAACTAGATCCTGGGTGTGTTTTGGTCTGCTTGTTAAAAGAATGTGGATCCCCAAATAAGAAAGAAATAAAAACCTCATATATTTATATATAAATAATATATATAATATAATAATATTATATAAATATATAATATATAATATATAATATAAACAATATGAATTATAAATATAAATTATATATATTATATACAATATAAACGTTATATATGGATAGATGATAGATACAAACACACACATATACAATTCAATGAAAGG
Organism: Canis aureus; assembly: GCF_053574225.1. NCBI lineage: Eukaryota > Metazoa > Chordata > Mammalia > Carnivora > Canidae > Canis > Canis aureus. The sequence continues at coordinate 76,000,534 of NC_135649.1, read as the reverse complement.
AAGCAAAATAAAAATAAAAAATATATATTTATAGCAACACAAATAAAAATATATAAAAAAACTGAAAATATAAAATAACTGAAAAAATAATACTGAAAGACTAAGGCATAAGAAAACAAGGAATACTATATACTGACCTGAATCTCAGTAGATATATACTGATCTGAATCTCAGTAGATTTAGTGAGAGCTAGTTCTTGCTGGTCTTCTGTGGGAGGGGCCTGTTGCTCTGATTTTCAGGTGGACTTGCCCTATTACAAATATGCCTCCCTTATGCAGAGGCAGAGCTCAGTGTAAGCACCTTCAGATCCCACTATGCACCACCCTTTTGCTCCCTGAAGGCTTGAAAGCTTCATGCTGAAGCATCCTTGGACAGATGAATATGGTGGCACCCCTCTATCCCAAAAGTTAAAAGTTCACAACCCCCACAAAAGTGAGCACTCACAGGAAAGCAGTCAGTCACCCTTGTCTCTTAAATTTACATCAAAACTCTATGGTCACCTGGCACATGACTGAATTTTTACCACAGACATTTGACTGAGTTTCAAAACTCCACATTTTATGGATGGACTTCTGCAACAGGGACCCATTCTGGTCTTCCCAGGGAGTGAGGGGGCCTCCCCATGCTTCTGCCTTTTACTAGACCACTCCCAGAAAAATCATTGTACAGTGGTTCACAGTTTATAGCAACAGAGGAGAAAGCCAGTGCCTAGGCTTGCTGCTTTCAGCTGGTTTCCATGCACCTACACCCAGGAAATCTGCTGCACTCAGGCACCACCCATTCTTCTTGAGACCCCAGGTATCCCGAGGCAATGCTGTCACACCTGGGATTCTGCCTGGCTTTACCACCTGAGCACCTGTAAGTCAGGGATATACCCCACTGTAGTAGACTTCTAAAAGTCCAGATTTTGTGCTCCACTGCTCGTAATACTTTGCAGTAGCCTCCATCAGCAGGTTCCATTCCCTTCACCGTATCCTCAGATATATCACGTGGGATTCAAGTCCCCATAAAACCTGACTTCCAAAAAAGTGGTCGTCTTTCTACTTGTAGAATTGCAGCAATCCTTTTCTCAGATAGATGATTAATTTCTCAGGTGTTTGAAAAGATTTGATAACTATCCAGCTGAATTCGAGAGACCAGACATACTCACCCTCCATTTTAAAATCTTAACTCTTTTCCCACAAATTAGTCTTGTATAAAACAACATGAGGTGGACATGATTTATTAGTCACTCAGGAATTTTTTTTCATATTTTTGATCTAAATTATAGTTAACACACAGTGAAATTTTGGTTTCTGGAGTAGAATTCAGTGATTCATCACGTGCGTACAACACACAGTGCTTGCCTCATTACTACAGGTGTCCTCTTTAATAGCCATCACCAACTAGCCCAATCCCCACCCACCCCCCTCTATCAAACCTCAGTTTGTTCTCTAACGTTAAGAGTCTCTTATGGTTTATTTATTTCACTCTCATCTTTTTCCCCCCTTTCCTGACTGTTCACCTGTTTTGTTTTTTAAATTCCACATGTGAGTGAGATCATATGGTATTTGTCTCTCTCTGACTGGCTTATTTCACTTAGCGTAGTACACCCTGGCTCCATCCATGTTGTTACAAATGGCAAGATTTTATTCATTTTGATGGGTAAGTAATATTCCATAGCATCCATATGGAATAAATTCCATATTATTTTCCATAATATTCCATACTGTATTTGTGTGTGTGTGTGCGCACTGGTGTGCATGTGTGTACACGTCTTCTTTATTCATTCATTCATTGTCCACTTGATGGACAATTGGGCACTCTACATAGTGTAGCTAATGCTGATAATGCTGCATTAAAAATCAGTGTTCATGCACCCCTTCAAATCTGTATTTTTTTTAGTTCTTTGTGTAAATACCTAGCAGTGCAATTCCTGGATCATAGCCTAGTTCTACTTTTAACATTTTGAGGAACCTCCAAACTGTTTTCCAGAGTGGCTGCACAAGTTTTCATTTCCACCAACAGTGTAAGAGGGTTCCTCATTCTCTCCACCCTTGACAACAACTGTTTTTTCTTGTGTTGTTAATTTTAGCCATTCTGACAGGTGTGAGGTGGTATCTCATCATGGTTTTGATTTGTTTTTCCCTGATGACAAGTGATGTGAAGCATCTTTTCATGTGTCTGTTACCATCTGTATGTCTTTGGAAAAGTGCCTATTCATGTCTTCTACCCATTTCTTCATGGACTATTGGGTTTGGGGTGCTGAGTTTCATAAGTTCTCTACAGATTTTAAGTACTAACCTTTTATCAGATACGTCATCTGCAAATAATCTTCTCCCATTAGTTAGGCTGCCTGTTAGTGTTGTTGATTGTTTCCTTCACTGTGAAGAAGCTTTTTATCTTGACATCCCAGGGTTCCTTTTGCTTTTGTGTCCTTTGCCTCTGGCGATGTGTCTAGGAAGTAGTTGCTCTGGCCAAGGTCCAAGTGAGGTTTCTGCCTGCATTCTCCTCTAGAATTTTAATGGTTTCCTTTCTCACATTTAGGTCTCTCATCCATTTTGAATTTATTTTTTTATGTATGGTGAAGAAAGTGGTCCAGTTTCATTCTTCTGCAATTTGTAGTCCAGTTTTCCTAACACCATTTGTTGAAGAGACTGTCTTTTTTCCACTGCTTTGTTGAAGATTAATTGACCATATAATTGTTGGTCTACTTCTGGGGTTTCTATTGTGTTCCATCGATCTGTGTGTCTGTTTTTGTGCCAGTACCATACTCTCTTGATGACTACAGCTTTGGAATATAGCTTCCAATCTAGAATCACGAGGCCTTCAGTTTTCTTCTTTTTCAGGATTGCTTTGGCTATGTGGGGTCCTTTATTGTTCCATAAAAATTTTAAGAATGTTAGTTCCAGCTCTGTGAAAAATGCTAGTTGTATTTTGATAAGATTTCAAGTAATGTGTAGATTGTTTTGGGTAGTATAGACATTTTAACAATGTTTGTTTTTCCAATCCATGAGCGTGGAGTGCTTTTCCATTTCTTTGCAAACAGTGAATTATGATAATAATTATTCATAATAATGGATTAGTATGGTGAACAATCTTTAATTTCTTTTAAGTGTCCTATAGATTTTAGGGTACAGATCTTTTTCCTCTTTGATTAGGTTTATTCCTAGGGGTCTTTCTGCTTTTAGTGCAGTTGCAAATGGGATCGATTCCTTCATTTCTTTTTCTACTGCTTCATTATGGGTGTACAGAAATACAACTAATTTCTGTATGTTGATTTTATATTCTGTGACTTTGCTGAATTCATGCATTAGTTCCAGCAATTAAATTGGGGTAGTCCTTCAGGCATTGTAATTAAAGTATCATGTTTTCCATAGAAGTCAAACCTGCAGAAGGCTTGACTTCTTCCTTGCCAATTGGGATTCCTTTTATTATTTTGTTGTACGACTGCTGAGGCTAGGACTTTCAGTATCCTCCTAAATAGTAGTGGTGAGAGTGGATATCCTTGTCTAGTTCCTGATCATAGGGGAAAGGCTCTCAGTGTTTCCCCACTGAGGATAATATTAGCTGTGGGTCTTTCGTATATGGCCTCTTTGATCTTGAGGTATGTTCCATCTTTCCCTGCATTGTTGAGGTTTTTAATCAAGAAAGGATGCTGTATTTTGTCAAATGCTTTGTCTACATCTATTGACAAGATCATATGATTTCTTATCCTTTCTTTCATGAATGTGGTGTATCATGTTTGATTTGCAAATGTTACTTTCTTTCATGAATGTGGTGTATCATGTTTGATTTGCAAATGTTAAGCGAATCCTGCAGCCCTGGCATAAATCCCACTTGATTGTGGTGAATAATTATTTTAATGTACTGTTGAATTTGATATGCTTGCATTTTATTGATAATTTTTGCATCCCGTTCCTCAGGGATATTGGCCTGTAATTCTCCTTTTTGGTGGGGTCTTTGTCTGGTTTTGGAATCATGGTAATGCTGCCTTTGTAGAATGAGTTTGGAAGTTTTCCTTCCAGTTCTATATATATATTTTTGGAACAGCTTGAGAAGAGTAAGTGTTAATTCTTCTTTAATTGTCTGGTAGAATTTCCTTGGGAAGCCATCTGGACCTGGACTTCTATTTGTTGGAGATATTTGTTTATTGATTCAAGTTCTTTGCAGGTTTCGGGCCTTTTCAAATTTTTTATTTCTTCCTGTTTCACTTCTGGTAGTTTGTAACTTTTTAGGAATTCATCCATTTCATCCAGACTGCCCAGGTTGTTGGCATATAATTTTTCATATTTCCTTGTAATTGTTTGTATTTCTGAGGTGCTGGTTGTGATCTCCCATCTTTCATTAGTGATTTTACCTATGTGCCTCATTTCTCTTTTCGATAAATCTGGCCAGGGGCTTATCAATTTTGTTAATTCTTTTGAAGAACCAGCTCTTACTTTCAATAATCCATTCTACCGGTTTTTTTTTTTTTAATTGTATATCATTTATTTCGGCTCTAATCTTCATTATCTCTGTTCTTCTGCTGGTTTAGGCTTTATTTGTTGTTCCTTTTCCAGCTTCTTTAGGTGTAAGGTTAGGTTGTGTATTTGAAACTTTCCCTGCTTCTCAAGTTAGGCCTGTATTGTAATATGCTTCCCTCTTAGGACTGCCTTTGCTGTATCCCAAAGGTTTTGGACTGTCGTGTTTTCATTTGTTTCCATGTATTTTTTTTTTTAATTTCACTTTTTTTAAAAAATTTTTTATTTACGATAGTCACACACAGAGAGAATGAGAGAGAGAGAGGCAGAGACACAGGCAGAGGGAGAAGCAGGCTCCATGCACCGGGAGCCCGACGTGGGATTCGATCCCGGGTCTCCAGGATCGCGCCCTGGGCCAAAGGCAGGCGCCAAACCGCTGCGCCACCCAGGGATCCCTGTTTCCATGTATGTTTTAATGTGTTTTTTAAATTTCCTGGTAGCCCATTGATTCCTTAGTGGGATGTTCGTTAACCTCCGTGTATTTGAAGTCTTTCAAAACTTTTCCTTGTTGTTGACTTCAAGTTTTATAGTTTTGTGATCTGAAAATATGCATGGCATGATCAATTTTCTTGTACTTTTGAGGCTGATGTGTGATCGAGTATGTGATGTATTCTAGAGAATGTTTCATGTACACTCAAAAAGACTGTGTATTCTGCAGCGTTAGAATGAAATGTTCTAAATATATCTGTTAAGTCCATCCGGTCCAGTGTGTCATTTAAAGGGGTTGTTTCCTTGTTGATGTTTTGTTTAGGTGATCTGTGCATTGCTGTAAAGGGGGGTTTCCTACTCTTATTGTATTATTATCAACGAGTTTCTATCCATTTGTTATTAATTGATTTAAATATTTGGGTGCTCCCAAATTGGGGGCATACATATTACAGTTGTTAGATCTTCCTGATAAATAGTCCACTTAGTTATGATATAATGCCCTTCTTCATCTCTTATTACAGTCTTTGGCTTAAAATCTAGTTTATCTGATATAAGTATGGCTACTCTGGCTTTCACTTGACATCCATCAGCATGATACATGGCTCACCATCACCTCACTTTCAATCTGCAGGTGTCTTTAGGTCTAAAATGAGTCCCTGGTAAGGCAGCATATAGGCGGATGATTTTTAAACATTCTGATCCCCTATGTCTTTTTTTTTCCCTATGTCTTTTGATTGGAGCATTCAGTCCATTTGCATTTAGAGTGGTTTTTGAAGGATATTAATTTAGTGCCATTGTGTTACCTGTAGAGTTCACGTTTCTGGTGATGTTCTCTGGTCCTTTCTAGTCTTTGTTGCTTTTGGTCTTTTTTTCTCTACTCAAAGAGTTCCCCCTTAAAATATATTTCAGGACTAGTTTGTTGGTCATGAACACCTTTAGTTTCTGTTAATCTGGGAAGCTCTTTCTTTCTCCGTATATTCTGAATGACAGCCTTGGCAGATAAAGAACTCTTGGCTGCGTATTTTTCCAGTTTAGCACATTGAGGCTTTCCTTTTTTTTTTTTTTTTTTTTTTTTTTTTTTTTTTTTTCATTGAGGCTTTCCTGACATTCTTTCTTATCTGTCCTGTCAAGATTCTTTGGACAGGTCTGCTGCAAACCCAATCCATCTTCCTTTATAGGTTAAGGAATGTTTTGTTTTGTTTTGTTTTTCCCCTAGCTGTTTTTGGGATTCTTTTCTTGTCCATGCATTTTGTGAATTTGACTACTATATGCCTTGGCAATGGTAGGCCTTTGTTGAATTTGATGGGGGTTCTCTGTGATTCTTGGACTTTGATGTCTGTGTCCCTCTCTAGATTAGGGAAGTTTTCAGCTATGTTTTGTTTGAAGAAACCTTCTGCTCCCTTTTGTCTCTCTCTTCATCTTTTAGGACTCCTATGATATGAATGTTACTAAATTTTAATAAGTCACTGAGTTCCATAAGTCTGCTTTCATGATCCATTATCTTTCCTTCCTTCCTTCTTCTTTTCAGCTTCATTATTCTCCATAATTTTATCTTTCATAGCACTGATTCACTCCTGTGCTTCATCCATCCTCATTTTTGTGGTCCCTCCATTTGTGCTTGTATCTCATTATAGCATTTTTCATTTTGGCCTGACTAGATTGTAGTTCTTTTATCTCTACTGTAAAGGATTCTCTAGGGTCATCTATGCTTTTTTCAAGCCCGGGCAGCATCCTTATAATCATTGTTTAAAATTCTAGTTCCGACATCTTACTTATGTCTGTATTGATTAAATCCCTGGCCTTGAGTTCTACTTCTGGCTCTTTCTTTTGGAGTGAATTTCTCCATCTCGTGACTTTGTCCAGAAAAGGACAGAATAAAGAACAAGCAAACAAAAACAAAACATAAAATAAAGAAAAAAGAGAAAAATTAGATTCTGGGTGTGTTTTGGTCTACTTGTTAAATGAATCCCGATCCCAAACTAAAACTAAAACTACTACTACTACTACTACTACTACTACTACTAATAATAATAATTTTTAAAGGAAAATAGAAAATAAAATTACATATATGTGAAATATACGTAAAAATAAATATCTAAGGGGATCCCTGGGTGGCTCAGCGGTTTGGCAACTGCCTTTGGCCCAGGGCGGGATCCTGGAGTCCCGGGATTGAGTCCCACATCCGGCTCCCGGCATGGAGCCTGCTTCTCTCTCTGCCCCTCTCTCTCTCTCTCTCTGTCTATCATAAATAAATAAATAAATCTTTAAAAAAATATCTAAAACATTTAATAATAAGAAATAAAACAAGGAATTGAAAAAAGTAAGAAAATAAATGAAAAAAATAATATAAAAAGGTAAAGAATACAAGTAAAAAAAGGTAGCTAGGTCATGTTTTCCCTAGAGTTGGAGTTTTGCAGCACTCTATAATCAGTAGACTTTGTGTGCACTAGTTTGTGCTGATCTTCTAGGGGAGGAATCTGCTGTGCTGATTGCTTCTCTGGGTGACTTGTTTCAATGGAAATGACCCTCCAGGGCAAGGAGAGGTGGGGCTTGATGTAAGTGGCTCTAGTCTCCGCTAGATGGTGCTGTTTTGCTCCCTGAAGTCTTTCAGCTTTGATGGGGGCGGGGGTGAATATGGCAGTGCCCTGCTCTGTAGACCTGGAGCTGAAAAGTCCACACCCCCCACGCTTCAATAAGGTCTCACGGAAGAGCAATCAGTCACTCTTCTTGTGTCCTGGGTTTCCATCTGAACCCTGAGTTCACCCTGCCCGTGTCCAAGCTTTCTTATCTCAGGTGTATGACTGAGTTTCAAAACTCCAAAATTTAGGGACCCCAGAAGTGCGGACCTGTGCTCTTCCTCTGGGGGAGTTCTCACCCTGCTTTTGCCACTTGCAGCCGGTCCCAGGAAAGAGGCTGCATGACCTCGCAGCAGTTTGCAGTTTATGGCAAAACAGAGGAGAAAGCCAGCATCAAGTCTTGCTGTTTTCAGCAGGCTTCCCCACTCCTATGCCTGAGAACAATGCAGCATGTTGGCATCACCTATTCTTCTGGCAAAACAGGGGATCCTCAGACCACCCTGTCACTCTTGGGATTCCTCCCTGCTTTGCTACCTGAGCACCTTTAAATCAGGAACATCCCCCCCCCCTCCAGGGTAGGAGACTTCTAAAAGTTCAGATTTTGTGCTCCACTGCTTCTAATACCTCTGTAAGCAAGCTCCCTCCCTGCCGCCTTACCCACAGCTATTTCTCCCCCAGGAAAACTCTCTGTACCTTTTACCTTCCAAAAGTTGGTCACTTTTCTACTTGTAGACTTGCAGTTTTTGTTCTCTCAGACCTAAGATTGATTTCTTGGGTGTTCGGAATGATTTGATAACTATCTAGCTGTGTTCCAGAGACAAGAGAGGCTTAGGGTCCCCCTACTCCTCCATCATCTTCTAATCACTCAGGAATTTTAGATGATCAGTCATTGTTATCCATCTTTGGAACAAAGCTGTTCATAAGAATGATATAAAGACAACTATTTGTACTTGGTAAATTTTTTAAAAAGATTTTATTTATTTACTCATGAGAGACACACAGAGAGAGAGAGGCAGAGAGAGAAGCAGACTCCATGCAGGGAGCCTGATGTGGGACTTGATCCCAGGTCCCCAGGATCATGCCCCAGGCTGAAGGCAGGCGTTAACCGCTGAGCCACCTGGGCTGCCCTACTTGATGAATTTTGACTAAATTATACCCAGGAGAATTTTGCAATCTTTTAAATCAGTATCTTCTGAGCATGTTTGTGTAGAGAGTTATCCAAATTAATTGTGTACATTTGCTTGTAATCTGTATAAGTCATAGTACAGGTTAATTAGCTAATACAACAATACCCCAAATAAAATGTAATAGTCTAAGTCATCCAAGGTCTGTGTGGTGACTCCATAGTAACAGGGACCCAGGTTCTTTCTCTCTTGCTCTGATGTTGAAATACTTAACTTTGAAGATGCAGTGTGAAAGCAACTGTAGACAATATGTAAATAAATTATTGTGGCTGTGTTCCAATAAAACTTTAATTTTGGATGCTGCAATTTTAATTTCATATAATTTTGACATTATTATTCTTTTAATCTTTTCAATCATTTAAAATGTAAAAATCATTCTTAGCTTTCTGGCCATACACTGATTGCACACCGGATTTGGCCATCGACATCTGCTTAGTAGCTCACGTTAGCATTTCCCAATCTTAGTCAAGTTGGATTTCAATTTTTGTTGTGAGCTTCCTCACTCCAGATCTCTAAGGCATCTGTCATTGTTTTCTAACATTACATTTCTAACATAACAATCATTGTTAGCTTCACAATACAATAATTGCACAAGATTTCCCTACTTTAAATGCCTTGATGAGATCTCTGGTGGTGTTCATGAATTTTATTTACTTTAGGCTGGGGATGTAGCTATGTGTTGGTTTACCTTTTAATTTTCCCAATCTTAAATGAACAAGGGGTAGGGGAAGGGGAGGTGGGTGGGGGGATGGGGTGACTGGGTGATGGGCACTGAGGGGGGCACTTGACAGGATGAGCACTGAGTGTTATATGTTGGCAAATCGAACTCCAATGAAAAATATACAAAAAATAACAATTTTCCCAATCTTTTCTGCCTCTTATTTTTAATTTTAATCCATATTTATATAGTACTTATGGGCCAGGCATTATTATAAACATATTACATATATTAATTTGTCACAAAAAAACTTATAGAATAGGTACAATAATTATTTCTATTTTACATATGGGGAATTTGAACCCCAGGAAGGTTAAGTAACTTGGACTAATAGCGTAGCAGAGCTGGGATCCACATCTAGGCAGCTTGGATCCAGAGTCTTCTCTGCCTTTTGACACTTGGTATGTTTTTTCACACCAAAAATAATGTAGAAAGCCTCCTTTCCAAATCCTGAGATCCTTATGCCAGCCACACAGGACACTTCCTTCTTGTGCAGCTAAATTAGCATGGCCAGTATTTTTGGAGGCTTAGGATTGTTTATTAAAGTACCCCTATGCCACGTCAGCAAGGCTCTTGAGGGACCTGGTTAAGTTTCATTCTCAGAAGATTAAATCTATCGTTCTAAATTTTCTTAATCTGAACTACATGCTCCAGATTTGTCTGGCTCCACTTGCTGCGCTTTTTCTTCTTAAATGGTGCTCAGTGGAACAAAAACCAGACCAAACCAAACCAAACCAAACCTAACCAAACCAAACCAAACCAAACAAACAAAAAGGAATGTTCTGATTTTCCAGTTTTTATTTAAATAAATGAATGAGGAAGAACATTTCAGAAAGAAGCTATGTTATAAAGAAAATAGAACAGAGCGAATGATAAGGGAATGTGGCAGAAAGTAACTATAGTGATTGTATAGGGTTAGAAGATTAGGGAGAAGCCCTCACTAGGTGACATTTGAATCAAGACACAAATGTCAAAATGGAGTCAACTTTTCAAAGATCTAGAGACAGATGTTTTGGGCAGAGAGGATAATAAGAGGAAAAGCCCTAAAGCAGGAAGGAGTTTGTTTGCATGGTTGAGAAAGGTTTTTTTCACCTTTGTCCATAAAAAAGTGTAAATATGTAAAGTGTTTTATATAAAAATATATATATATCATAGACAATATAATACATACTACATAAACATACAAAATGAATATGTTATATGTATATATAATATATACAATATGCATTCCTGTATTTTATATTTTTACATTTTAAAACATACACAAATATACATTAAAAGTGATAAGATGAAAACTAAGCAAAAATAAATTTTAAAAGCGCATATGATGTAGTTTTGGAATATAGGTGAGGTTCGGAGCCTACAACCAAAAAAGAATTCTTGAGATGTCTTTGGTGCAAAAAAGGTAGTTTTATTAAAAGCAGGGGGACAGGACCCCTGGGCAGAAAGAACTGCTGCACTGGGGTTGTGAGGGGTGACTGACTATATATTTGGGAGTTGGGGGAGGTAAGGAAAAGAGAGGTTTTAAAAGGATTTTCACATGTTAAAAAAGACTCACAGGATACTGGAGGCCTTGCCATTGTCAAGTTAAGGTTGTTTTTCCTTCTAGCAAGGCATTAACATCAAGATAGTTGGGAGCTTCCCTGAGGAGGGAGCATTGCACTCTGCCTGCTTCAAGTATCTGTCAATGGGCTGCAGGCTATAAGGACATTTAATTGTATCTACATTTCCTTCTGGAAACTAGGCTATTGATAAAAAATGCTTTGTTCTTGTAAAGTACTAAGACATTTGTAATCTGAGGGAGACTCCTGTTTTGCAGGACTGTAATCTCTATAAATTAACTATCTGTTTTTTTCTTTCCTTAGCTTTAGGGCAGCCAGGAGTGCCCTGGGGAATGTCACACATGTCCCACCTAAGGGGGTGTCAGCTTCTGCTTTGTCCTCAGCTTGCCTTCTGTTCCCTCATCACATATGCAAGTGTATCTTCTGGCATATGCACTCCCTACTTTTGTAATTGTAAATCTGATCTACAGTATCAGGACGCCTGGGGGCTCAGTGTTGAGGGACGCCTGGGGGGCTCAGGGGTTGAACATCTGCCTTTGGCTCAGGGCAAGATCCCAGAGCCCTGGGATTGAGTCCCACATCGTGCTCCCTGCATGGAGCCTGCTTCTCCCTCTGCCTGTTTCTGCCTCTCTCTCTCTCTCTCTCTCTCTGTGTGTGTGTGTGTCTCTCATGAAAAAATAAATAAAATCTTTAAAGTAAAAAAGTAAATTTGATCTATAGTATCAATAGTTAAATATAATTTAGGTCCTAGAGCCATGCTGTCCAACAAAAATATGTGAGCCACATTTGCAATTTTAGATTTTCTAGTGGCCATGTTTTAAAAAGTTCAAAGACATAGGTAAAATTAATTTTAATAATATATTTTGTTTAATCTACTATATCTCATGTATTATCACTTCAACCCATAATCAATGTTAAAAAAGGAATTTATGAATGAAATATTTTACATCTGTTTCTGTACTTAGCCTAAGAGATCTGGTATGCATTTTATACTTACAGGGCATCTCAATTTGGACTAGCCACATTTCAAGTGCTCAATAGCCACCTCTGGTTTGTCATCACTATATTGCATGCTGTCAACCTCAAGGGCTAATTTTTGCATGAAAATGATGAAGTTTTGAAATATAGGTGAAGTCCGGAGCCGATGACCAAGAAGGAATTATTGAGACATCTTTGGTGCAAAATGGTGGTCTTATTAAAGCACGGGGACAGGACCCGTGGGCAGGAAGAGCTGCTGCCCCGGGCCTGTGAGGGGTGGCTGATTATATACCTGGGCGTTGGGAGGGGTTTGAGGATAGTGTACTCTCTAAGGAATTTTGGGAGCAAGGTTTCCAGGACCTGGAGAGGGCTAGCTATTGTTGGGAAAAGGTAATTTATTACTGTCTAATAAAACCTGAGTCATGAGACCCTTCAGATGTGTATTGGTGGGCCATGTGCTTGGAGGATGATTGCCAACACGTATCTTGGGGGTTTAGAGATAAAGGGAAATTTCTAAAGGAATTTTTATATGTTAAAATAGACTTACAGGCTCCTGGGGGTTGGGCTAAGATTACCTTTTGCCCTTGGCGAAGTATTAACCTGGAGGCAGCTGAGTCTGTAGAGGAATGTCACTGTCCCTGTTTCAGGGACTTGTCAATGTGTTTTGTCCTCAGCTAGTCCTCTGTCCCCCCACCAAAAGTCCCTAAGAAATTCCCATCTCTCTTTCTAATCATCTAACACACTTACACCCTACTTCTGTTGAGCCCATGACTAGAGCCTCTTTATCTTAGGAGAGCAATTTGTCTTTAACTGTCCTAAGCTACCTTACCTAAAATGATTGTCCCTGTGCCCCAAAGAGAAGTGAGTAGAACGTTGGAGACAGAGGTGCTGTGTTTGAAAAAGTTAAGACCATTGTGCCCTATATGAAGGGATGCCCAGGGTACATGTATCACTTGTTTAAAGAGCACCATAAGTTTCTGACAAGGGGAATATGGGCTATATCAGCATCCCTAAAACTGTTCTAAAGATCTGAATTTTTAGATTATTTGTGATAGTACTACGTGTCATATGTGCTATATTTGCATCACATGTAAGGGTCTTCTTGTATTGCCTGCCAACTTAGGAATGATAGATGGCTGGACATTTTGTATTTGCTTAAGGCTTTAACAGAGAAAGATAGGAATGGACCGCATAAGAACATAGTTATATAAGTGGGGGCTGCTTACTTGATCTTACCCACTCTCAGTACCAAACATTGATTTTGATACCCAGGTGGGACCCATCTGGTGCTGGTGGAATTGGCCAACTCTGGACTTTATGCAAATGACAAAAGGCTTTGTCCAAGCCATAGCAACAAACCCAATAAACGGCTTACTCATGTGGTTCTTATTACTAAGTGTGGCTCACAGTTCTCTTCTGATACATTTTGGCTCTCTGTGTCCCACATCTTACTTAGTTAACAAACATAGGACTTCCTTCCCACTTGCCAGACATTGTTTTAAGTGCCTTACAAACACTAATTTGCTAATTTAACCCTCACGACAAACAATGAACAAATGAAGAAACCGAGACCCAGAGAGGTTAGCTAACTTGCCGGAGATCACATAACCTAGCAAAGAGCAGAGCCGGATTCTAACCAAGGGAATGAGTTAGGGACAGATGGGGCTAGGCAGGGAAAGATAAGGGAAAGGCCCAGAGTCAGGCTCCTATAAATCCCAAGGAAACAGAGATAAGGCAACAAAAACAAAGACAAGGAAGTAAATCTGGCCCCCTGGCTCCAAAATACTAGGGAATATCTTTCTTTGAGGGCTATCAAGTACTCACCAGAGACTCAAAACAGTCATATGTCGTTCACTCAATAAATCTCAAGGCCATCAACTCCCTAGTCAGGTTTTTCTATAAAAGGCCAGCCAGAAAAGCCCTCAGGGGCAACCACCTCGGGACTTCTCTCACTTCTGAGAGTTTTCTCTGTATCTTTGCTTAATAAGCTTCTATGGCTTTACTCACCCTCCTTTGTCCGCGAAATTCATTCTTTGACTCCATGGGACAAGAACCAAGCTCTCCCGCTTCAGTAGCATGGTTTCAGAGTCTCTGAGCTCAATATTTCTGCATGGTCTAAGTCTCCTAATTTCTAATATGCTTGGTTTTCTCCTCTCTTTCTTCTCCCAGGGGGCCATTTTGTGACTGTGATTTTGTGACTGGTCACAAAGGTTCTCTGGCAGGATCTCTGTCTTTCTGACAGAAGTGCTCAGAGTATCAGGTCCTTCTAGGCCCCCTGACGATAAATAGAGGGCTTTTTAAAATCTCTCATCTGAAGATTAACTCTACTTGAAGTCTGAACTGACGTTTGCACATTGTCATGACCCTTTTGTAAAACATTACATATTTCTAAAGCTACATAAGTTGCTGTAAGCATAGGATTTTTTCTGTATACATAATAAACTTTTTATTTATTCATCATTCTTTTCCCTTAGTTGATTTAATTAGAAAAATAGCACATGCTCATTCTAAGAATCCTAACAATACAGAGCTATGCATTGGTAAAAGTCTCCAATTCCTTCCATTCTTTTATTTGTATTTCCCAGCTAATTTCCATAGAAATAGACGAAACTTTCAGCAGGCCAGTCTATATTTCACTGGTTATAGCTGAGCTTTAGCACTCTTTCAGTTTCTTGGCGGCTACCTCCAGGAGGAAGGAACCGTTGCCAGGGAAACGACGTCACGTGGGAACCCCTGGACCCAGACTAGGTGTAGGGAACCTGATCTGAGCTGGGGTCTGTGCTTCCGGTGGGTGCTGTGGGGGTCAGAGTGCTGGTGACAGGGCAGGGGACGACCCTGGTGAAGGCCTAAAGGCGCTGGACGGGCCACCTGTGCGGGCTGGAAGGCTTGGATCCTGGGGCCGAGGGCGGAGACCTCAGTGAAATGGAGACTGGCAGGCAGCCGAATGGAGGCAACTACTGCGCGGTAAGATGGATTTGAACACCTGGTGGGATTTAGGAAGGGAAGATGAATTTAGGCTCAGATCTTTATGACTTGCTTTTTTCCGGAGTGACGTTGACTTGACTAGGGAGCCGCTACGGGTGGGGGTGCAGGAGGCGGAATGAAAATTGGTGCCAGAACAGGGCCAGTGGGTGAGGGGACCCAGAGATGATCTGGTTCTATTTTGTTGTTCCTCTCTCACTCCCTTTTCTGTTGCTGCAGAAATCCAATTCAAATGTAAGTAGTTTGGCTCCTGAGCCAGTTCTCTGTTAACCTTCCCTTCAGGTACAAAGAGGTATTAAAATATGGAAAAATGGGCAAGGAATTAGAAGAAGCTATCCACACATGGCCAGTAGACATTTGAAGAGTCACTTAATTAATAAGCACACATGAAAAAAAAAAAAACCAAAAAACAAGATGGCATATTAAGAATGACAAGGGCGGAAAAAGATTGTTTATGTCTAACGTTGTGCAGGGTTTGGGAAAACTAGCACTCAATTACGGTATTGATAAGAGTGTAAATTAGCAAAACAATTTATTGTTAGGCAGTTTGGCTTATGTTACAAACTTGGAAAGTTGTTACTCTTTGGCCTAGAAATTCTATCTTGTAGGAATTTATCCAAAACCGTTACTAATAAAAATGAAAACATACTCATACGTACACATATAATGCATTCATTGCAGCATTATTTGTGATAGCAATTGGGCATATCTGAACACTGAATATTTGATGATATTAAGAAATTATTGTTAATTTTTATATGTGATAAAGATGTGGGAAACAAAGGCAAAAGAAAAATTAAATTTCCTTACTACCTGTAAGGACAAGTCCTTACCTACCCACTGACAAGTCCTTGAAGCAGGCAGAGTGACATTCCTCTAGAAACTCAGCTGCCTGGATGTTAATACTTTGCTAAGGGCAAAAGGCAATCTAAGCCGGACCCCCTAGGATCCTGGAAGTCTACTTTAACATATAAGAATTCATTTGGAAACTTCCTTTATCTCTATCCACCACCACAACCACCCTCTGCTCAAGATACCTGTTAGCAATCATCTCCCAAGCATATAGCCCACTGATATACATCTGAAGAGTCTCATGACTGAGTTTTTACTAAGTGGTAATAAATGACCTTTTCCTAACAATATCTAGCCCCCTTGGGATCCTGGAAACCTTGTTTCTGAAATGCCTGGGAGGCTTACGCTATTCCTAATTCATATTATATGAAACCATATAATCAGTCACTCCTCACAACCCCAGTACAGCTCTTTCTTCCCATGGTTCCTGTCCTTGTGCTTTAATAAAACAACCTTTTTTGCACCAAGATGTCTCAAGAATTCTTTCTGGGCCATTGGCCTCAAACCTTTAACATCTTTCCTACATCAATAATAGGATCATGGTTATGCTTTAAAATAATCTTTGTCTTAGAGATTAATTCAGATATAGAGAATAATTTGGTATCTGTGATTTGCCTGAAAATAATTGGTGTTGGCTAATGGATTAAGAAAAAAAAAAAGATAACCATTGAAGCTGGGTGATGGGAACATGGAAGGTCCATTCTGTCTTCTTTGTATGAGTTCAGAATTTCTCATGGTAAGAGAAACTAGTTCAAGGTAGAAAATTGGAAAATTATAGAAAAGTGTAAGTCAATAATAATAATTTTGAAATCCACTGTCAGTTTTCCTGGGTAAGAATCCCATCTCTGTCATTTATTAGCTGTCTAATGTTGGACAGGGTACTTATGTTCCCTAGTCTCAGTGTTTCCATTTATGCAATGAGAATGATACTGTACTGTATATTGCCAAATCCAGTCAATAGTAAGATGCACTATTATTATTTATTTGGTCTACCATGGGAAAAAAAAAAACCCTTCCAAGTATACTGATGCACATCTTGAATTCAGAGTTGATAGAATATGACAATATATGAATCTTAGATTTAAGGAAATATAGTGGCGACTACCTCATAGGTTTTTTTTGACAAGTAAATAATTTTAATAACCATCAAATGTGTGATACCTGGGTACTCATTAAATATGAGTTATCATTATCCTCATTGCCATCATCATGAGTGCCATCTAGGAGTGCTTATGTAGTCAGCTTCATGCATGTTTCTCCCACTTAAACAAGAAGGGCAAATTATCTGGATCTTGTTTGGGGTTTAATAGCCATAATACTGGGTGGTGGATTCTCTTGGAAAATTCTAAATTGATAATGTATGAAAATATCATTGCATTATGGTTGATGAAGGGGAAATATTTGTAATAGTCTAAATGCCCAGCACAGGAAATGTCCCAAAGACATTATGGAGATTACTCTCTAAGATATTTAGACTATGCAATATGGGGAAAGAATGAGGGAGGAGCTAGATGTACTGACATGGCAAGATATCTCTGTCATAATGATTAGTAAAGAAAGCAAATCATTAAATAAAATGTATAGTTGAAGTAGGAAATAGCTTATCTTCTTTATACATGTGTGTATGTGTGTGTGTGCATGATGATAGGTAGGCTCCAAAACTCTTAAAATGCTTGCCTCTGAAGGATGAGATTTGGATCAGAGGGAGCTGAAATGACACTTTTATTTTTCCCCCTATGTAATTAGTATTGTTTGATATTTTATACTGTGTATTACTTTTGTAATTAAAACATAATTTGGGGGACGTCTGGGTGGCTCAGCGGTTTGGAGCCTGCCTTCGGCCCAGGGCGTGATCCTGGAGTCCTGGGATTGAGTCCCACATCGGACTCCCTGCATGGAGCCTGCTTCTCCTTCTGCCTGTGTCTCTGCCTCTCTCTCTCTCTCTCTCTTCCCCTCTCTCCCTATCTCTCTCCCTCTCTCTGCCTCTCATGAGTAAAAAAATAAATAATCTTTTAAAAAAGCATAATTTTGAAAGAGTCAAGCATGAAATTTTTTTTGAGAGTATACGAATCTACTCAGTAAGTTTTTCTACTAAAATATGTCCCTTTAACAGCTTGTCATAAGCTTGTACCATGAAACTTTTAAGAATAAAATGAGTAAAGCTTAACACACTCTATATTTTTGCCAAACCCACCTTCTACAAACTGCGACGTTCTCACAGCCAGGACATTGTGGCAAGTCCTCAAGTGTTAAGCCCGTTAATAATGGACCGTGTATGTTATTAATATAGAACACATGACTATTACCATAGCCTAAAACTATTAATTACATTTGTCCCCAAACAAGATTTGATAAGAGATATCATAGACATTAACTTTAGGGTTCCTCACACTAAAATTGGAATACAGAGAAATTTTATTCCATCTATAGGGAAACCACAAAGTATTTTTCAAAAGTCTTCACAACGAGTTCATGTGAAATTTGAGCTGCCTATAGTCTGACTTTTTTAGGTTGATTATTCCAGTATACCTCACAGGAATATATACCTTAAGGGTTTGGGTTGGTGGGAGATCCTTTCTTAGTGACCTAAAGCTTCAATACGGCTCTAAGCTCCCTCTCTCTGCCCTCTCATATTAAGCATAGATTTTTTTTTGTTTATTTTCACTTTTATTTTAGATTTTACTTATTTATTCATGAGAGACACAGAGAGAGGCAGAGACATAGGCAGAGGGAGAAGTGGGCTCCTCACTAGGAGCCCGATGCGGGACTCGATCCCCGGACAGGGAGTACGCCCTGAGCCAAAGGCAGATGCTCAACCACTGAGCCACTCAGGTGTCCCAAGCACAGATTTTTTATAAGATATATTCTAAAATAGGAGTTACCATGATCGCTTAATTTTTTGCTAGTCAAGCCTTGAGAATGAACAAATAGCCCTGAGAACTCACTAACTTACAACAACAAAGATTTGTTTCTTGTTCACATTACTCGTTAGCTGTGGGGATGTTCTATGTATCATTTTATTTTAGAATCCAGGTTGGATGACTAGCCCTTATCTGAGACAAGCTATTCTTGTGATACAATGAAAAGAGGAATGATAGAGCCATGTGATGTCTCTTAAAGCTTAGACATGGAACACATCAACCTTCAACTTGACATCAGTAGGTCAGGAAAATATAATCCTCCTACGGAAGAAGTAGCAGATAGTGTGCAACACTAAGGCAATATACTGCACACGGTATTTGACACGTTGTAATAATTTTGCAACATGATATGCATCAATTTATATGGATACACATTAATAATTACAATCAAAAGGGAGGCCGATGTGGGACTCCATCAGGACCCGGGGATCATGACTTGAGCCAAAGGCAGACCCTCAACCACTGAGCCACCAGGCATCCCAGGATGTGATCTTTAATCTCATTTTTCAAAATAACTCAGAGCTCTACCGTCAGTCCATACTCCTTGCAGGAGAAAGAAAAGAAAAATGGTGC
This sequence comes from Canis aureus, assembly GCF_053574225.1. Taxonomy (NCBI): domain Eukaryota; kingdom Metazoa; phylum Chordata; class Mammalia; order Carnivora; family Canidae; genus Canis; species Canis aureus. The sequence goes on along the minus strand of NC_135649.1, from coordinate 75,981,257 downwards.
AACTTGTTGGTCGTAGGCAGAAGTTGCATACCAGCTATCTTTTAATGAGGTTTTTAGGAATCTGTCACACATAGTCTTTCTACTTAAAACCCATTGACCAGGGGGCAAGATGGTGGAAGAGTAGGGTCCCCAAGTCCCCACCAAATTACCTAGATAACCTTCAAATCATCCTGAAAATCTATGAATTCGGCCTGAGATTTAAAGAGAGAACACCTGGAATGCTACAGTGAGAAGAGTTCACGCTTCTATCAAGGTAGGAAGACAGGGAAAAAAGAAATAAACAAAAGGCATCCAAGGGGGAGGGGCCCGCGAGAAGGCGGGCTAAGGCCGAGGCCAGTGTCCCCAGGACAGGAAAGCCCCGCCTGGAGAAGCAGGAGTTTCACTAATCTTCCTGGAGGGAAAGGCGCTCCCAGGGAGTTAGAGCAGGATCCCAGGAGGGGCGGGGATGCCCTCAGGCTCCCTGGGACACTAACAGAGCACCTGCGCCCCAGGAAGAGCGCGCCACACCCCGCGGCCAAGCTCCCTAAAGGGCTGCAGCGCGCGCAGGGCGCCGCCAGGGAGCAGCTCAGAAGCGGCTCTGGCAGAGGCTCCGCGCCGAGGGGGCAGCGCGGCCAGGAGCACGAATCCAACAGCACAGGCCCAGGACCACAGGGCGCCGGGGACACAGCCCAAGATCCGGCACTCCCCCCGGGACAGGCAGAAGCCAGGAGAGCACAGGACAACAAAGACACTCCTACCCCAGGCTGAACAGATAGGCGGCCCCGCCCCCGGAGCATCCAGGCCCCTGCAGACTGAGAGCTCCATAGTTACTGCTGGAGCTAAATCCAGGGCTGGAGACGTGGCCCTCCGCTGCCACTGTTGTTCCTCCTGGGGCCTCACAGGATAAACAACCCCCACTGAGCCTCACAGTGGCCTCACGGGATAAACAGGATAAACATCTTTGACTGAGCCCTGCACCAGGCAGGGGGCTGAGCAGCTCCCCCAAGTGCTAACACCTGAAAATCAGCACGGCAGGCCCCTCCCCCAGAAGACCAGCTAGACAGACAGGGGAAAAACAAATTAATGACCAAGCAGCACTGGAAAGTTCCAGGGGAAGTTGAGGGACTTACAGTATACAGAATCAGAGGATACTCCCCCTTGTTTTTATTTTGTTTTTTGATTTCCATTTGCTACCCCCCTTTTTTCTTTTGTTTTTCTTTTTTTTTTTCTTTTTTCTTCCTTTTTTCTTTTTTCTTTTTCTTTCCTTCTTTCTCTTCTCTCCGTTTCTCCTTTTCCCAATACAACTTGTTTTTGGCCACTCTGCACTGAGCAAAATGACTAGAAGGAAAACCTCACCTCAAAAGAAAGAATCAGAAACAGTCCTCTCTCCCACAGAGTTACAAAATCTGGATTACAATTCAATGTCAGAAAGCCAATTCAGAAGCACTATTATACACCTACTGGTGGCTCTGCAAAAAAGCAGAAAGGACTCAAGAGACTTCATGACTGCAGAATTTAGATCTACTCAGGCAGAAATTGAAAATAAATTGAATGAGATGCAATCCAAACTAGAGGTCCAAACGACGAGGGTTAATGAGGTGGAAGAACGAGTGAGTGACATAGAAGACAAGTAGATGGCAAAGAGGGAAACTGAGGAAAAAAGAGGAAAACAATTAAAAGATCATGAAAATAGATTAAGGGAAATAAACGACAGCCTGAGGAAGAAAAACGTACGCTTAATTGGGGTTCCCGAGGGCGCTGAAAGGGACAGAGGTCCAGAATATGTATTCGAAGAAATCCTAGCTGAAAACTTTCCTAATCTGGGAAGGGAAACAGGCATTCAGATTCAGGAAATAGAGAGATCCCCCCCTAAAAGCAATAAAAATCGTTCAACACCTCGACATTTAATAGTGAAGCTTGCAAATTCCAAAGATAAAGAGAAGATCCTTAAAGCAGCAAGACACAAGAAATCCCTAACTTCTATGGGGAGAAGTATTAGGTTAACAGCAGACCTCTCCACAGAGACCTGGCAGGCCAGAAAGGGCTGGCAGGATATATTCAGGGTCCTAAATGAGAAGAACATGCAACCAAGAACACTTTATCCAGCAAGGCTCTCATTCAGAATAGAAGGAGAGATAAAGAGCTTCCAAGACAGACAGGAACTGAAAGAACATGTGACCTCCAAACCAGCTCTGCAAGAAATTTTAAGGGGGACTCTTAAAATTCCCCTTTAAGAAGAATTTCAGTGGAACAATCCACAAAAACAGGAACTGAATAGGTATCATGATGACAGTAATCTCATATCTTTCAATAATAACTCTGAATGTGAATGGGCTTAATGACCCCATCAAAAGGCACAGGGTGTCAGAGTGGAAAAAAAAGCAGGACCCATCTATTTGCTGTCTGCAAGAGACTCATTTTAGACAGAAGGACACCTACAGCCTGAAAATAAAAGGTTGGAGAACCATTTACCATTCAAATGGTCCTAAAAAGGAAGGCGGGGTAGCCATCCTTATATCAGATAAACTAAAATTTACCCCGAAGACTGTAGTGAGAGATGAACAGGGATACTATATCCTACTTAAAGGATCCAGCCAACAAGAGGACTTAACAATCCTCAATATGTATGCCCCGAATGTGGGAGCTGCCAAGTATATCAATCAATTAATAAGCAAAGTTAAGACAAACTTAGATAATAATACACTTACACTTGGTGACTTCAATCTAGCGCTTCTACACTTGATAGGTCTTCTGGCACAAGATCTCCAAAGAAACAAAGGCTTTAAATGATACACTGGACCAGATGGATTTCACAGATATCTACAGAACTTTACGTCCAAACGCAACTGAGTACATATTTTTCTTAAGTGCACACGGAACTTTCTCCAGAATAGACCACATACTGGGTCACAAATCAGGACTGAACCGATACCAAAAGATTGGGATTGTCCCATGTGTATTCTCAGAAAATAATGCCTTGAATTTAGAACTAAATCACAACAAGAATTTTGGAAGGACATCAAACACATGGAGGTTAAGGACCATCCTGCTAAAAGATGAAAGGGTCAACCAGGAAATTAAGGAAGAATTAAAAAGATTCATGGAAACTAATGAGAATGATGATACAACCGTTCAAAATCTTTGGGATGCAGCAAAAGCAGTCCTGAGGGGGAAATACATCGCAATACAAGCATCCGTCCAAAAACTGGAAAGAACTCAAATACAAAAGCTAACCTTGCACGGAAAGGAGCTAGAGAAAAAACAGCAAATATATCCTACACCCAGCAGAAGAAGAGAGTTAATAAAGATTCGAGCAGAACTCAACGAAATCGAGACCAGAAGAACTGTGGAACAGATCAACAAAACCAGAAGTTGGTTCTTTGAAAGAATTAATAAGATAGATAAACCCTTAGCCAGACTTATTAAAAAGAAGAGAGAGAAGACTCAAATTAATAACATCATGAATGAGAGAGGAGCGATCACTACCACACTAAGGAAATACAAACGATTTTAAAAACATATTATGAACAACTATACGCCAATATATTAAGCAATCTAGGAGAAATGGACGCCTTTCTGGAAAACCACAAACTACCCAAACTGGAACTGGAAAAAATAGAGAAAGATTGCTAGAACTCATCCAGCAATTTGGCAGTGTGCCAGGATACAAAATCAATGCCCAGAAGTCAGTGGCATTTCTATACCCTAACAATGAGACTGAAGAAAGAGAAATTAAGGAGTCAATACCGTTTACAATTATACCCAAAAGCATAAGATACCTAGGAATAAACCTAACCAAAGATGTAAAGGATCTATACCCTACAAACTATAGAACAGTTCTGAAAGAACTTGAGGAAGACACAAAGTGATGGAAAAGTATTCCATGCTCATGGATTGGCAGAATTAATATTGTGAAAATGTCAATGTTACCCAGGGCAATTTACACGTTTAATGGAATCCCTATATAAGTACCATGGACTTTCTTCAGAAAGTTAGAACAAATTATTTTAAGATTTGTGTGGAATCAGAAAAGACTCTGAATAGCCAGGGGAAAATTACAAAAGAAAACCATAGCTAGGGGCATCACAATGCCAGATTTCAGGTTGTACTATAAAGCTGTGGTCATCAAGTCAGTGTGGTACTGGCACAGAAACAGACACATAGATCAATGGAACAGAATAGAGAATCCAGAAGTGGACCCTCAACTTTATGGGCAACTAATATTCGACAAAGGAGGAAACACTATCCACTGGAAGAAAGACAGTCTCTTCAATAAGTGGTGCTGGGAAAATTGGACATCCACATGCAGAAGAATGAAACTAGACCACTCTCTTGCACCATACACAAAGATAAACTCAAAATGGATGAAAAATCTAAATGTGAGAAAAGATTCCATCAAAATCCTAGAGGAGAACACAGGCAACACCCTTTTTGAACTTGGCCACAGTAACTTCTTGCAAGATACATCCACAAAGGCAAAAGAAACAAAAGCAAAAATGAACTATTGGGACTTCATCAAGATAAGAAGCTTTTGCACAGCAAAGGATACAGTCAACAAAACTGCAAGACAACCTACAGAATGGGAGAAGATATTTGCAAATGACGTATCAGATAAAGGGCTAGTTTCCAAGATCTATAAAGAACTTCTTAAACTCAACAGCAAAGAAACAAACAATCCAATCATGAAATGGGCCAAAGACATGAACAGAAATCTCACAGAGGAAGACATAGACGTGGCCAACACGCACATGAGAAAATGCTCTGCATCACTTGCCATCAGGGAAATACAAATCAAAACCACAATGAGATGCCACCTCACACCAGTGAGAATGGGGAAAATTAACAAGGCAGGAAACCACAAATGTTGGAGAGGATGCGGAGGAAAGGGAACCCTCTTGCACTGTTGCTGGGAATGTGAACTGGTGCAGCCACTCTGGAAAACTGTGTGGAGGTTCCTCAAAGAGTTAAAAATAGACCTGCCCTACAACCCAGCTATTGCACTGCTGGGGATTTACCCCAAAGATACAGATGCAATGAAACGCCGGGACACGTGTACCCCGATGTTTCTAGCAGCAATGTCCACAATAGCCAAACTGTGGACAAATACCCACCATTTGCTTCTACATGGATGGAACTGGAGGGTATTATGCCGAGTGAAATAAGTCAATTGGAGAAGGACGAACATTATATGGTCTCATTCATTTGGGGAATATAAATAATAATGAAAGGGAATAAAGGGGAAAGGAGAAAAAATAAGTGGGAAATATCAGAAAGGGAGATAGAACATGGCGGACTCCTAACTCTGGGAGACGAACTAGGGGTGGTGGAAGGGGGAGGAGGGCGGGGAACGGGGGTGACTGGGTGTCGGGCACTGAGGGGGGCACTTGATGGCATGAGCACTGGGTGTTGTTCTGTATGTTGACAAATTGAACACCAATAAAAAATAAATTTATTATTAAAAAAAAAATAACATTGACCAGGGCAGCCGCGGTGGCTCAGTGGTTTAGCTCCGCCTTCAGCCAGGGGCGTGTCCTGGAGTCTGAGGATCGAGTCCCGCATCTGGCTCCCTACATGGAGCCTTCTTCTCCCTCTGCCTGTGTCTCTGCCTCTTTCTCTCTCTGTGTGTCTCTCAGTGAATTAAATCTTAAAAAAAAAATTGGACCGGGGATCCCTGGATGGCTCACTGGTTTAGTGCCTGCCTCTTCCCAGTGCGTGGTCCTGGAGTCCTGGGATCGAGTCCGACGTCAGTCTCCCTGCATGGGAGCCCGCTTATCTCTCTGCCTGTGTCTCTGCCCGCCCCCCCTGCTCTGTGTCTCTCATGAACAAATAAATAAAATCTTAAAAAAAAAAAACATTGACCTTGGGGCACCTGGGTAGCTCAGTGGTTGAGTGTCTGCCTTTGGCTCCAGTCAGGTCGTTATCCTGGGGTCCTGGGATTGAGTCCCATATCAGGCTCCCCCACGGGGAGCCTGCTTCTCCTTCTGCCTATGTCTCTGCCTTCCTCTGTGTGTCTCTCATGAATAAGTAAAATCTAAAAAATAAAAATAAATAAATAAAACCCATTGACCGGAATTTATTCTCATGGCCACAGATGACAAGAAAGGCTGGGAAATACAATCTTTAATCTAGAAAATCATGCATTCATTTGAAGTCTATTCTTGAGAAATGACAGTACACGATTACCAACCTTTGCTCTATTTATTTGTAGGGTTATAGTAATCACTAAGTGTATGTCAGCTTTTTCTCCTCCATTAAATTTTTTAATTACAAAGATAATATTTACAGTTCAAGCTCATTATAAGAATCCAAATAATACACGAGTATATACAGTCAAGAATCTCCTCCCTTTCTCTGAGGAGTTTAGCATGTATTCTTTACACCTATTGTTATGGTCGATGGTCTGCACATGTATACATGTATCCATCCATTCATCCAGACATACATACCTACATATGTATATAACTTTTTGTTTCTGTGTTGTCCCCTTAAGCAAGAACAAGCTTGTGTAATAACATCTTACTCTGTGACAGACAGTATATCATGTAGCCATTCCTGTGTCATGATTGCAATTGTTCATGTTTCATATCACTTAATGATATGTGCCTGCTCATATAGACAGCTTGTCCAGAAATGTCTTAATGAAACTAATTTCTTTTTGCAATAACATGTTTTAGTTCTTTTCTTACTTATAAAAGTAATATCTCATCGTTATAGGAAATTTGAGTAAGTATACATGTGATTGCGTAATAAAGCAAGAGCAAAATAAACTAGAATAGACTGCAGTTGCTTTGCTTTCCAGAGTAAATGGCATAATTCATAGCAGTGTGGAAATAAATATCTTTATTGCTCTCTTCTCTCCAGAGTAGTAGGAACAGGAAGAAAGAAGTGTGACATTAAAATGTCAAGGCCTGTGCTGATTTTTGTGTGTGTGCTTCTGTAGTGTGGGACTGAAACAGATGGTCTGCCTTTTAGCTGTTTATCGGAGCCCATTAGTCAGTCTTTGGATAGGTAGAAGAAGATGCACAGTATAACTTAATATTTATAAGGAGTGGTGGTGAGTGTTATGTGTGTGGCGGATGAGGCCTGAGGGAAAGGTCCTTAGAAAGAGGGGAAGCAAAGCATCTAGAAGTGATAAATGGGGCCAAGAAAGAAGGTGCAAGATTGGAGCCCACAAAAGCAGTGAACAAGTGAAAAATTACACCTTACAATGTCTCCTTTTAGGTTGTAAATGTTCAGTGTTGATTATTTCCCATGTCTTCTTGTAATCTCCCCCTCTGCTTCTCAGACCATCGGTAATGTGTAAACTCACACAAATATCTTGGTTAAGTGATTCTGAAGTGTGACTATCATGGAAACAGCTGTTTATCTGCAAGTAAATTAAAACAATGATGAGTTGGCATTTTATTTTTTCATATTGCCATGGAATAAAAAGAATGACAGGTGAGTGATCATCATGCATTAGTTTCCAGTCCATTTAATCGGTCTGACAAAGCAGTAGAGACCATTCCTGGGTTCTTGACTCATTACACTGTGATCCCAGTACACAGGATGTATTTTTGTGTCCAGTCAATATTTCTACTTTCATTTTAAAATTGTGGTCTTTTGGGGAGAATGTAGGCTAGGGAAATGGGAAGTGAGAGGAGGCAAGCCCTGACTAGAGTGCTAGAATATGTGATCTTGGTAAGGTTTATTGCCCAACTGTTAATGAAGGAGAGAAAAGGAGAGATCAGAAGTGGGAATAGGAGAAAGGAATTAAACTTAGACCTTTTATTTCTCAACGAAATGTCTTCCTACAGATGAAGAGTATCCAATGGCTGGAATTATGCAGTATTGTAACATCTAAAAATATTGATGACTTCTACTCCAATTAGGAAGGCAGTTTTGGGGCAGACCGTGACCCCAGGCTTCCTTGATGAGATCACCACCTAGATATTCAGGAGAATAATCATAGATTAGTCAACTCTCCAATTATGGCAGTATATTTGGAAGTATAGAATAACTTTTTAAAAAATATTTTATTTATTTATTCATGAGAGACACATAGAGGCAGAGACACAGGCAGAGGGAGAAGCAGGCTCCCTACGGGGAGCCTGATGTGGGGCTCAATCCCAGGACCCCGGGATCACACTCTGAGCCAAAGGCATACGCTCAATCACTGAGCTACCCAGGTGCGTCTAGGATATCTTTTTTAAAAAGAGTTTTTTTACTATTTATTCATGAGAGAGAGAGAGAGAGAGAGAGATAATGAGAGCATGAGCAGGGGGAAGGTCAGAAGAAGATGAGAAGCAGACTCCCTGCTGAGCAGGGAGCCCCACACTGGGTTTGATCCCAGAAATCCAGGATCTTGACCTGAGCTGAAGACGGATGCTTAACAGACTGTGCCACCAAGGCACTATAGAATATCATTTGTGACATTTGTGAAAGGTCCAGAAAATATAAGATAAATATTACCTTAGCATCCTCTCTTTCCCTGATGGGGTGACCGAAGCCTCCCCAGTTTGCCCAGGTTTTCCTGGTTTTAGCACTGAAAGATGTGCATTCTTGGAATTCCCTCAGGCCTGGGCAAACTGGGGTTGGTCACTGTACTCCAAGCCTTCCTCTCTTGCCCCCCCCCCACCCCCATCATCCACCTCTTCCACTGACCTAGTTTTCGGAGCCTTAGCGCGGTCTTTTCCTTCTTCAGGAAACCTATCATCCAGGATGCCTGGGTGGTTCAGTGGCTGGGTGTCTGCCTTCGGCTCAGGGCGTGATCCCGGAGTCCCGGGGTGGAGTCCCACATTGGGCTCCGTGTATGGAGCCTGCTTCTCCCTCCGCCTATGTCTCTGCCTCTCTCTCTGTGTCTCTCACGAATAAATAAATAAAATCTTAAAAAAAAGGAAACCTATCATCCAAACAACATGAGGAAAATGAAGGTGCTCCAATGACATTACGAATAAGGAAAACCTAAGATTGTTTTCTATCCTTAACAGCAACAAGAAAAATTAAGTAGTCATGCCCAGCATGGAGCCCAACATGGGGCTCCAACTCACAACTGTGAGATCAAGACCTCAGCTGAGATCAAGAGTCAGATGCTCAACCAACTGAACCACCTGGGTGCCCTAACAAAAACATTTTTTAGTATTCCCTCATTTAAATTTCAATCATATTAAACTTTAAGGTTTTTCCTGAGCTGTTACCCAACTATTAGAGTTGTCTATAGTTTTACATTCCTTTTGTATATATATAAAACAATGTTTTTTTTTTTTTTGTATTCTTTACTGGAGTGTAATTGACACACGATGTTACATTAGTTTCCAGTGTACAGCATAGTGATTCAACAACAACTGTGTGCTTTATGCTATATTCACCACAACTGTAGCTATCATCTGTCACCATGCAACACTGTTATAATACTACTGACTGTATTCCCTATGCTGTACTCTTTTTTCTGATTTATTCCTTCCATAACTGGAAGCCTGCCTCTTCCATTCACCTTCAACCATTTTGCACCCACCATTGGAGCACCTAAATACATAAAACAAATGTTTTTTTCTCAGTTAGCTATAATCTTTTTTTTTTTAATTTTTATTTATTTATGATAGTCACAGAGAGAGAAAGAGAGAGAGAGGCAGAGACATAGGCAGAGGGAGAAGCAGGCTCCATGCACCGGGAGCCCGATGTGGGATTCGATCCCGGGTCTCCAGGATCGTGCCCTGGGCCAAAGGCAGGCGCCAAACCGCTGGGCCACCCAGGGATCCCTATAATCTTTTTTTTAAAGAAGATTTTATTTATTTATTCATGAGAGACACACAGAGAGAGAGAGAGAGAGAGAGAGAGAGGCAGAGACACAGGAAGAGGGAGAAGGAGGCTCCATGCAGGGAGCCTGACGTGGGACACAATCCCGGGTCTCCAGGATCAGGCCCTGGGTAAAGGCGGCGCAAAACCGCTGAGCTACCTGGGCTGCCCACATAAAGCAAATCTTAAGGGACATAAAGAGAGAAACTGATGGTAATACAATAATAATAGGGGACTTTAACACCTCATATCAATGGATAGATCATCCAGGCAGAAAATCAATATGGAAGCTGTCTTTGAATGTCACATTAGACCAGTTGGACATAGCAGATACATACAAAATATTCCATCCCAAAAGAACAGGATACACATTATTTTTCAGGTGCACATGGAAAATTCTCCAGAATAGATCACATGTTAGGCAAAAAAACAAGTCTCAGTAAATTTAAGAAGATTGAAATCATACTTACATATGTTTTCTAACCACAACAGTATGAAACGTGTAATCAGTTGCAAGAAGAAAACTGGAAAAACCAAAAATATGTGGAAGCTGAACATGCTACCAAACGGCAAATGGGTTGATGGAGAAGAAATCAAAGACAATTTAAAAAATACGTGCTTTAATTCTTCTTTAAATATGTGATAGAATTGTCCAGTGAAACTATCAAGGCCAGGAAATTTCTTTTTGACAGTTTTTAAAATATAAATATGGAAACTATTTCCATCACAATTAAAGGAATATTAAACCTATGTATTTCATATCAGATGAGTTGTGATAGTTATTTGTTTCCTACAAATTGGTGAGACTTGTAAGTTGTCATATTCATTTGTGTAGTTATTCATTGTATTCTTTTATTATTCTGTTGTCTGTAAGACTTGTAGTGATAGTCCTTTTCATTCGTTATACTGATGATTTGTTTCTTCTCTCCTTTTGTTTATGTCAGTCTTGCTAGAGGTTTGTCCATTTTTATCTTTTCCAAAGAACCACTTCCAACTCTGGCAACCACTAATACATTTTCTATATTTGTGAGGGATTTTGTTTCTGTGTTTGTTTTAATTTCAAATATAAGTGAGGTCATATGGTATTTGTCTTTCTCTGGATGACTTATTTCACTTAGGATAAGGCCCTCAAGTTTCCTCCATATTGTCACAAAAGGAGGGTTTTCACATTTTTTGTGGCTGAATAATATCCAATTATATATAATATATGAAATATTATATATAAAATCACATTCTCTTTCTTTATTCATCTGTTGTGGGCAATTAAGTTGTCCTCATGTCTTGATTATTGTAAATAATGTTTTAATGAACATGGGGCTACAGATACAGATAACTCTTTGACATCATGATTTCATTTCCTATAGATAAATATGTAGAAATATAATTATTGCTGGACCATGTGCCAAATTTATTTTTAACTTTTTTGAGGAAACTCCATATTGTTTTCTGTACTAATTGCACTAGCTTATATTTCCACCAACAGTACACATGGGTCCCCTATACTCCACATCTTAGTCAACAGTTATTATTATTGTTTTTTGTAATAGCCATTCTAACAGGCTTAAGGTGATATATTGCTGTGGCTTTGATGTGCATTTCCTCAGTGATTAGTAATGCTGGGCACTTTTTCATGTACCTATTGGCCATTTGTTTGTCTTTGGAAAAATAACTATTCAGATCCTCTGCCCATTTTTTAAAAAGATTTTTTTAATTTATTTATTCATGAGACAGAGAGAGAGAGAGAGAGAGAGAGAGAGGCAGAGACACAGGCAGAGGGAGAAGCAGGCTCCATGCAAGGAGCCCGACATGAGACTCAATCCTGGGACCCCAGGATCCCATCCTGGGCCGAAGGTAGGCACTAAACCACTGAGCCACTCAGGGACCCTCCCCACCTGCCCATTTTTAATTGGATCATTTGCTTTTTATCCTATTGAGTTGTGTAAGATATTTTTATATTTTGGATATTAAACCTTTATCAAATATATGACTTGTAAATATTTTCTCCAATTCTGTAGGTTGCCTCTTTATTGGCTGATAGCTTCCTTTGCTGTTCAGAAGCTTTTTAGTTTGCTGTAGCCCCCCGTGTTTATTTTTGCTTTAGTTGCCTTTGCTGCTGGTGTCCAATCCAAAAATATCATTGCCAAGATTGATGTCAAGGAGCTTAGCCTCTTGTGCATTCTTCTAAGAATTTTATGGCTTCGGGTCTTATGTTAACTCTTTAGTCCATTCTGAGTTTATTTTTATCTATGGTGTATGATAGTGATCCAGCTTCATTCTTTTGCATGTAGCTGCCCATTTTTCCAGTAGCCATTTATTTAAAAAATATAAATATTTATATAAAAAATAAAAATATTTATTATATATTCTTGTCTTCCTCTAAATTAATTCAGTATTGTGTACACACACACACACACACACACACATATATATATTTTTTTTTTCTGGACACTTTATTCTTTTCCATTGACTTATGTATCTGTTTTTATGCCAATGCCACACTGTTTTAATCATGCTAGCTTTCTAATATAGTTTATTTTTTAAATTTTTTTAAGATTTTATTTATTTATTCATGAGAGACACAGAGAGAGAGAGACAGAGAGAGAGAGGCAGAGACACAGGCAGAGGGGGAAGCAGGCTCCATGCAGAGAGCCCGATGTGGGACTTGATCCCGGGTCTCCAGGATCACGCCCTGGGCCGAAGGCAGATGCTCAACTGCTGAGCCACCCAGGCGTCCCTCTAATATAGTTTAAAATCTGGAAGTGTGATGCCTCCAGCTTTATATTTCTTTCTCAAGACTATTCTGGATAATCTAGGTCTTCTGTGGTTCCATGCAAGTATTTGGATTATTTGTTTTAGGAGTAATTTTCTAAATTTCCTTTCAGGATTTTTTATTGCTAATGAATAGAAATACAACTGATTTACTTTTTTTTTCAACTGATTTACTTTGTAGATTATTTTTTGTCCAGCAAATTTGCTGAATTTATTAGTTCTAACATTTTCTTGGGTAAATCTTTAGACTCTCTTACATACAAGACTATTTTATTTCCACGTATAAATGATTCTAGACCTTCATTTCCAAATTTTATTTCTCTTTCTTGCCTAATTGTCCTGGCTACAAATTCCACTTTATTGTTGAATAAAATTGTCAAGAGCAGTCATGTTTTTTCGGATTTTTATATCAGAGTAAATGTTTTTGGGTTCTCTATTCAGTATGATGTTTGTGGTGGGCTTTCTTCATTTGTTAATTTTTTTTAAGATTTATTTATTTATTTGAGAGAGAGAGACAGAGAGACAGAGAGAGAGGTGGAAGGAAAGAGAATAAGAGAGTCTCAAGCAAACTCCCCGCTGAGTGGGGAACCCAACAGGGGGCTCGATCTCATGACCCTGAGATCATGACCTGACCTGAAATCAAGAGTCAGATGCTTAACCGTTGAGTCACCTAGGTGACCTTGCTGTGGGCTTTCTATATATGGCTTCTATATATATGGTTAGAGAGTTGTCTTCTAGTTTTTTTTTTAAGATTTTTAATTTATTTATTCATGAGAGACACAGAGAGAGAGAGATAGAGAGAGAGACAGAGATACAGGCCGAGGGAGAATCAGGCTCCATGCAGGGAGCCCGATGTGGAATTTGATCCCAGGACTCCAGGATCATGCCCTGGGCCGAAGGCAGGCTCTAAACCACTGAGCCACCCAGGCATCCCATCTTTTAGTTTTTTAAATTGTTTTTGTGTGATAAAAGGGTGTGGAATGTTCTCAAATGCTTCTTCTGCATTGATATGATCCTGTGTCTTTTTCTTCATTCTGTTAATGTAGTCCATTTCAATGATTGATTTGTACATGTTGAACCATCCTTGCATTTCAGGAATTAATTCCACTAGGTCCCACTGTATAATCCTTCTTTTAGCGTGCTGTTGAATATGATTTGCCAGTATTTTTCTAGGGATTTTTATGTGACTATATAACATGAATATTGTTCTCTAGCTTTTGTTGTTTTTCTATTGTCCGGTTTTGATATCAGGGAAATGCAGGCCACATTGAATGAGTGGGATATGTTTTATCCTCTTTGGGCTTTTTGAAGAGGTTGGTGAGATTGGCATAAATTCTCATTTACGTGTTTTGTTGTAGTAGTAGTAGCAGTAGTTGTTGTTGTCATTTTAATTCACCAGTGAACCTTTGGACCTGGGCAGTTTTAGTTTTTGGATGTTTTTGGATTAGCGATTCAATCTGTTTACTTAGCACAAGGTCCATTTAGGTTTCCCATTTAGTCATGCTTCTGTTTTAGTAGTTGAGTGTTTTGAAGAATTTATCCATTTCTTGTAAGTTATCCAATTTATTGTTCAACAATTGTTGGTAGAATTTTTCTTTTCTTTTCTTCTAAGCTTTTATTTAAATTCCAGTTAATGGGCATACAGTATAATATAATTTAAAGTGTAAAATTTATTGATTGAACACTTGGCTAAAACGTCTAGTGCTCATCACAAGTGCACTCTTTAGTCTCCATCACCTATTTAACCCACCCCACCACCCACCTCCCTGCTGGTAACTATCAGTTTATTTTCTATAGTTAAAAGAGTCTATTTCTTGGTTTGCCTCTCTCCCTCTCTCTCTCTTTCTTTACGCTCATTTGTTTTCTTTCTTAAATTCTACATATGAGTGAAATCATAATGGTATTTGTCTTTCCTGACTGACTTGTTTTGCTTACCATTATGTTTTCTAGCTCCCTCCATGTTTTGGCAAATGGCAAGATTTCATTCTTTTTTGTGGCTGAGTAATGTTCTGTCGTATATATACACCGCCTCTTTTTATCCATTCTGTAGTCTTTGACATCTGGACTCTTTCCATAACTGGGCTATTGTAGATAATGCTGGTAAAATCTCAGGATGCTTGCATTATGTCTAATTAATATTTTGTATTTTGGGGGTAAATACCTCGTGGTGCAATTGCTGGATTATAGGGTAGTTCTATTTTTAACTTTTTGAGGAACCTCCATCCTGTTTCCCAGTGTTAGTGCACCAGTTTGCATTCCCACCAACAGTGTAAGAGGGTTCCTTTTTCTCTACATCCTCAGCAACACCTGTTGTTTCTCGTGTCGTTGATTTGTATTTCCCCAGTGATGAGTGATTTTGAGCATCTTTTCATGTGTCTCTTGGCCATCTTCATGTCTTCTTTGGAAAATGTTTATTCATGTCTTCTGCCCATTTTTATAATTGTATTATTTGATGTTAGGGGATGATGAGTTTGCTAAGTTCTTTATAGATTTTGGATTCCAAACCTATCAGATATGTCATTTGCAAATATCTTCTCCCATTCTTTAGGCTGCATTTAAGTTTTGCTGATTGCTTCCCTTGCTGTGCAGAAGCTATTTATTTTGATGAAGTCCCAATAGTTTATTTTTGTTTTTGTTTCCCTTGCATCAGGAGACATATGTAGTAAGAAGTTGCTAAGGCCAACATAAAACGGGTTACTGCCTGTGTTTTCCTCTAGAAATTTAATGGCTTCCTGTCTTATCTCTTCCTTTTGCATGTTAGTCCAGTTTTCCCAACACCATTTGTTGTAAATACTGTTTTTCCCCCCTTTGGATAGTCTTTCCTATTTTGTAGAAGATTAGTTGACCATATATAGTGGTAGGTTCATTTCTGAGTTTTCTATTCTGTTCTAGTGATCTAGGTATCCATGTTTGTGGCAGTACCATACTGTCTTGATCACTACAGCTTTGTAATGTAAGTTGAAGTCCAGAATTGGGATGCCTCCAGATTTGATTTTCTTTTTCAAGGTTGCTTCATTTATTTGGGATCTTTTGTGGCTCCATACAAATTTTAAGATTATTCTAGCTCTGTGAAAAATGATCTTCGTGGATGGCATTAAATGTGTAGATTGCTTTTTGTGTAGCATAGACATTTTAACAATATTTCTTCTTCCAATCCATGAGCAGGGAGTGTCTTTCCAATTCCTTGTATCATCTTCAATTTCTTTAATCAATGTTTTATAGTTTTCAGAATATAGAACTTTTACCCCTTTGGTTAGGTTTCTTCCTTGGAATCTTATGTTTTTTGGTGCATTTGCAAATGAGTTTGATTCCTTGATTTCCGTTCCTGCTGCTTCATTATTGGCGTATAGAAATGCAACAGGTTTGTACGTTGATTTTATATCCTGTGATTTTCTGAATTTGTGTATCAGTTCTAGCAATTTTTTGGTGGAGTCTTTTGGGTTTTCTACGAAGACTATTGTGTCTTCTGCAAATAGTGAAAATTTGACTTCTTCCTTGCTGATTTGGATGACTTTTATTTCTTTTTGTTATGTAATTTCTGTGGCTAGGACTTCAATGTTAAGTTACAGTGGCAGGAGTGGATATCCCTGTCCTGTTCCTGACCATAGGGGGAAAGTTCTCAGGTTTCCATCTAGTAGGATGATATTAGCTGTGGGTTTTTGGTATATTTCATATATTCATGTATTAATTAGGTTGAGGTATGTTTCCTCTTCCTACTTTGTTGAGGGTTCTTATTTTGAAAGGTTGTTGTACTTTGTCAAATGCTTTCTCTGCATCTATTGAAATAATCAAATGGTTCTCATCATTTATTTTATTAATGTGGTGTATCACATTGATTGATCTGTGAATATTTTTTTATGATTTTATTTATTTATTCATGACACACACACACACACACAGAGAGAGAGAGAGAGAGAGAGAGAGAGAGAGAGAGGCAGAGACATAGGCAGAGGGAGAAGCAGGCTCCATGCAGGAAGCCTGACATACGACTGGATCCCGGGTCTGCAGGATCTCCTGAGCTGAAGGCGGCACTAAACCGCTGAGCCACCTGGGCTGCCCTGATCTGTGAATATTGAACCACCCCTGCGGTTCAGGAATATATCCCACTTGATTGTGGTAAATGAATCTTTTAATGTACTGTTGGATTTGGTTTGCTAGTATTTTATTGAGAATTTTTGTATCCATATACATCAGGGATATTTGGCCTGTTGTTTTCTTTTTTAGTTGAGTCTTTATCTAGTTTTGGTATCAGGGTACTTCTGGCCTCATAGAATGAATTTGGAAATTTCCCTTTCCATTTTATTTTTTTTATTATTTTACTTTTACATAGTTGGGGAAAAATAGGTATTAACTCTTCTTAAATGTTTGGGAAAGTTCATCTGTGAAGCCAGGTGGCCCTGAACATTCGAACGGTGGGATTTTTTTTTTTTTTTTTGATGACTGATTCGATTTCTTTACTCTTGCAGTTTTCTATTTCTTTTTCTTTTAGTTTTGGTAGATTATAGATTTCTAGGATTTATCCATCTTTTTTTCTGGTTGTCTGAATCCTTGGCATATAGTATTTTATAATATTTTCCTAGATTTGTTTGTACTTCCGTGGTGTTGGTTATTACTCCTCTCTCATTTGTGATTTTGTTTATTTGGATCTTTCCTCTTTTCTATTTGATAAGTCTGGCTAGAGGCTTATCAATTTTATTTTATTTTTTTCAAAGAACTAGCTCCTGGTTTCTTTGATCTGTTCTATTGGGGTTTTGTTCGTTTGTTTTGTTTTGTAGTATGTGTGTGTTTGTTTTTAGTTTCTATATCCTTTGCTTCTGCTCTAATCTTCATTATTTCCTTCCTTCTACTTGCTTTAGGCTTTGTTGGTTTGTTGTTGTTGTTTTGTAGCTCCTTTAGGTGTAAGGTTAAGTTGTTTTGGGGATTTTTCTTGCTTCTTAAGATGGGCATTTATTGCTCTATACTTCCCTCTTAGGACCACTTTTGCTTCATCCCAACGGTTTGGGACCATTGTGCTTCATTTTCATTTGTGTCCATGTATTATTATTTTTTTAAATAACTTTCCTGATTTCTTGGTTGACCTATTCATTCTTTTCTGACATGCTGTTTAGCCTCTATATATTTGTGGTCTCCCCAGGTTTTTTTTCTTGTGGTTGACTACAACTTTCATAGTATTGTGGTCAGAAAATATGCATGGTATGATCACAATCTTTGTGTACTTTTTAGTACTTGGTCCTGATTTGTGACCTAGTATGTGATCTATTCTGGAGAAGCTCCCAGTGCACTTGAAAATAATGTGCGGGGAGGCCTGGGTGCCTCAGTGGTTGAGCGCCTGCCTTTGGCTTGGGGCATCATTCCAGGGTCCTGGGATCGAGTCCTGCATCATGCTCCCTGCGAGGGGTCTGCTTCTCCCTCTGCCTGTGTCTCTGCCTCTCTCTCTGTGTCTCTCATGAATAAATAAATACAATCTTTAAAAAAAATGAGAGAAAAGAATGTGTATTCTGCTGCTTTAGGATGAAATGTTCTGAATATATCAGTTAAGTTCATCTGGTCCAGTGTGCCACTGAAAGCCATTCTTTCCTTGTTGATTTTCTGTTTAGATTATCTCTCCATTGATGTAAGTGGCATGTTAAATTTCCATACTATTTTTGTATTATTATCAATGAGCTTCTTTTGTTTTTGTTATTGTTTTACATATTTGGCTGCTCCTATGTTGAGTGCATATTTATAATTGTTAGATATTATTGTTGGATTGTCTCCTTTATTTTTATTTCTTTTAAGATTTTATTTATGTATTCATGAGAGACAGAGAAAGGCAGAGACACAGGTAAAGGGAGAAGCAGGCTCCATGCAGGAAGCCCGATGTGGGACTCGATCCTGGGACTCCAGGATCACACCCTGAGCCGAAGGCAGATGCATTCAACTGCTGAGCCACCCAGGTGTCCCGATTGTCTCCTTTATTATGATATAGTGTAGTGTGCTTCTCTACCATCTTTGGTTTAATGTCTAGTTTGTCTGATATAAATATTGCTAATCTGGCTTTTTTTTTTACATCCATTTCCATGATAAATATTTGTCCATCCTCTCACTTTCAATGTGCAGGTGTCTTTAGGTCTAAAATGAATCTCTTGCATGCAGCATATAGATGGGTCCTGTTTTTTTTTTTTTTTTAGTCCATTCTGACACCCCATGTCTTTTGATTGGAGCTTTTAGTCCATTTATATTCATTAATTATTGGTAGACGTGTATGTATTTCCATCTTGTTATTTGGCTTGTCATTGTTTCTGGAGATTTTCTCTGTTCCTTCCTTGCCTTTGTTGCTTTTGGTCTTTCCTTTGCACTCAAACAGTCCCCCTTAATATTTCTGCAGGGCTGGTTTAGTGGTCATGAAGTCCTTTTGTATTTGCTTGTCTGGGAAACTCTTTATCTCTCCTTCTACCCTGAATGATAGCCTTGCTGGGTATTTTTCCCATTCAGCACGTTGAATATGTCATGTCACTCCCTTCCCGCTTGCCAAATTTTGTTGAAAGATCTGCAGCTAGTCTTATGGGTCTTCCCTTGTCAGTTATGTACTTTTGTCTACCTTCTCTTAAGATCTTTTTTCGTCACTATAGTTTGCAAATTTAATTAAAAGATGTCTTGGTGTTGGCCTGCTTTTGTTGATTTTGATGGGATTTTTTTCTGTACCTCCTGGATCCGAGTGTCTCTTTCCTTCCCCAGATTAGGGAGATTTTCAGCTGTTATTTCTTCAAATATATTTTCTGCCCCCTTTTCTCTCTCTTCTTCTGAGACTCGTATAATATGAATGATGTTACATTTGATGGAGTCACTGAGTTCCCTAAGTCTATACTCATGTTCCATAATTCTTCTTTCTCTCTTTTGTTCAGCTTCATTATTTTCCATTATTTTGTCTTCTTTATCACTGATTCATTTCTCTGCTTCTTCCATCCTATGTCCATTGCATCAAGCTTATTTCCACTCTCAGTGAATTGCATTCTTCATTTCTGACTGTTTTTTTAAATGCTTTTTTTCTCTGTGGTAAGGTCCTCCCTGAAGTCTTCCATTCTTTTCTCAAGCCCAGTGAGTATCCTAATGATTGTTGCTTTAAATTGGCCATCAGGCATGTTACTTACATTTGTTTCACCTGGATCTCTGGCCATGACCTTACCTTGTTGTTTCATTTGGGATGAATTCTTCCATGTTGGTGCATTGTCGAAGTATCTGCCTTCTTCTCTGTGTTAGAAAAGCCCATTATATTTCCTGCTCTTGAGAGTAATGACTTCATGAAGAAGAGGTCATAGAGTGTCCAGGGCCTGACACTTCAGGGAGTCTCTCCGGTGTGTGCTGCCTTCACTCTGCTGTTGTGTTTTGGCTGCTCTGTCCTTCAGGGTGGTCTTCTGCAGAGACTCTCCTTGCCTGTAGTGGCAGAGTTTGGTCCTCGGCCGGTGTGGTGAATTTTAACTAAATGTACTCTGGTCTGCTTGCGAAATGAGACCCAATGCTATTTCGACTAGATTTGAAGCTGTGTAGAATTCTGTTCAAGGGATATGGTGTGGGTGGAGGTTTCAGCTGGTCCTCTGGGGGAAGGGGCCTGCCACACTGGGACTGAGGCAAGCTTGACCAAGAGGGGCAGTCTTGCATGACTGCAAGCGTGTGGGACTTGGTGTGAGCAGGTTAGGACACCCGCATTGGTGCTTGCACTGCTTACTGCAGGTGGTTTTGTGATTATGCTGAGGGGTAGGCATTGGAAATGTCCTGTGTCTTAAGGGGCCGATCCCTGAATGCTGCCTCTCCTTTCTGTGTAGCCCCAGGCATTCTCCAGATTGCTGTTTCCACAGTGTCTGCCCCAGTATTATTTGCCCACCTTCTCTCCAGGAGTAGGGCAGAACCCTGCCCTCAGGGTTCTGTCTCAGCCAAGCCTGGTGACTTTTAAAACTCCAGTCTTTACGCCCTGCTGTTTGAAAAACTGATGAAAATCAGCCCCTCTCCTCTCATTTTCCCTGCCAATGGCTTTGGGGAAATGTTCTCCTCTTGCATTCCATTTTGTGCTCCTCCCTTTCTCTCTCTCTCTCTCTCTCTCTCTCTGTCTCTCGCTCTCGCTCTGCTCTCGCTCTTGCTCTCTTACCCCCAATCCCCCGCTCCCCCAGCCCAATCTACAGCACCCAAGATCCATTTCTCCCCTAAACCATGTCTCTGCACTTTCTACTTTCTTCAGTGTGGCTTCCTCTCTTCCTTTAGTTGTGGAGTTTCTTCTGTCAGGCTTCAGGTTGATTTCTGGGGTATCTAGAATGATTTGATAGTTATCTAGTTGTGTTTGAGGAAAGAGATGAGCCTAAGGTAATCCTGTTCTGTTGCCATCTTCAACCTCTCCTCCATAGTATTTCCTTATACTGCTTTATTTCTTCCTTGTGACCTCAGTGGTAATAACTCCTCTTCCATTTCTGATTTTAGTATTTGGGTCTTGTTTTTTTGTTTGTTTTGTTTTGTTTTTTGTTGTTGTTAATCTCGCTGATGTCAGTTTTAGTGATCTTTTCAAAAAGCCTACTTATTTTTTTCAATTTAACAATTCATTTATTCGTACTCGTCCTTAATAGTCAGTCTTCATATCCACATTTTTATTTCATCAACAATCATCTCAGACACACCCTCTAACAGGAGTGACTTAAAATATTACGACAGGAAACTATGCCATGCTTATTGTGTTTGAGATGATACATCAGGTGCTCTCTGAACTACAAAGGGTAAAAGGAAACCCTCTCATTACAAACTGACAAAGGTAAAAGGTACAACATTTCTCACAACACATGAACCACATATTCAGAAATAGATCTGAGTTTAATACAAATGACATAATTCCTAGTCAACTACGGCTACTTTTATAACTTCATATAGATAAAGATTTAGGCTACAATGCACTATAATATTCGGTAGACTTCAGGGCCAGTATCCTTAGTACATCACAAAATACATTTTGATATCCCAAAGAAGCAAGACTTGCAAGTAGGCATTTTAAACATAACTAATCTACAGCTACAAAGTTCTACTCTTGATAGCATTTACCTTTTTGGGGAGTCTCCCAGTCTCCAAAGGATAAAGGCAGAGAGTAGAATCAGTATAACAACAACAAAAGGAATCAGTATAACATTTACACAGAAGTCCGTATTGTAAAAGCTATAAAGACTTGCAGCATAGTGGGAAGGGGCCTTCCACTCCTTCACACTGCATACAAGTTCTGTAAATTATGTGGCATATCTCTTGGTCCACTGTCTGGCTATCCTGTCATGTTCTGCTCTGTTGGTCAAATAATGAGTGGCTATGCTTCCAACCAGAGGATCCACAGGGTTGCAATCTGTCAAAAGAGAACAAATCGACAGCAAAATCTTTGAAATAGTCGAAGCAGGACTCCAGTTGTCTTTTAGGATGTCCAGACAGATGACTGCCTGACTGTTGATGTTGCAGTGATAGATTCTGGTGCAGAAAGTAACTTTCGGTGGTTTAAATGGATAATCAGATGAAAAAGTGATATCCAGAAAAAACACACCACCTTCATATACAGAACCTGGTGGACCAAGTATAGTCCATCTCCATTCATAAATGTTATCTCCTTTAGGCCCAGCACTGCAGTTAGGAGGAAGATCAAGAGATATTTCAGCTAGCTCTTTCTGAATTCTTTTAGCACTAGTGGATAACAGCAGTGGTTTTGCTAGAGAGTTTGGTGTTTTTCTTCTGCTGGGTGGCAGAAGGTTTTCTTTCTTCTTGTTCTTCAGGTTCTGGAGCGGCCGAGTCTCGCTGGTCTGCATCTGAACTACCACTGCCAGTGCTGGGGCTCTCATCATTGGACCTTTGCCTATCACTGGACATCTTGGTGAAGTTATTTCTTGGAAAACTTGGCCGCCTGCCTGGCCCGCTCACACGCCGCTACCAAGCCTACTTAGTTTTTTTAAATTTTTCTTCTCTTTGGTTGATTCTGCTCTAATATTATTACTTTCTGTAGATTTGGGTTAACATTTCCTTTTTTTTTTTTTACTTCTGTGACGATAGCTTTGGATTTTTGATTGGAGATGATTCTTTTTAAATATAAGTGGTCACAGCTATCAACTTCTGTCGTAGCACTACTTTTACTGTGTTCCATAAGATTTGGTAGATTTTGTTTTGTTTTGTTTTCTCAATATGTTTTATAAGTCCTATTTTCAATTCTTCAGTCTATCAGTTGTTGAATACTGTATTGTTTACTTTCTACGTATTTGTGAATTTCTCAGTTTTCTGTCTGCTACTGATTCATTCCATTATGGTTTAAAAAAAGGTATTTTGTATTATTTCCATCTTTTTAATTTTGTTCTGTGGCTTAATATGTGGTTTATATTGGAGAATATTGCATATGCACTTGAGTAGATTATGTATTCTGCTTTTCTATATGTTTATTAAGTCCAATTGTTCAATAGTGTTTTTTAAGTCTTCTGCTTCTTTATTGATCTTTTGTTTGGTTGTTCCATCCATTATTCAATGTGATTATTAAAGTCTCCCTTATTGTTGTGTTCTTGTCTTTTTCTCCCTTAAATTCTATCAATGTTTGCTTCATTTGTTTATTGGTTCTGATATTTGGTGCATATACATTTATTATTATATATTTCTGGTAAATTAACTCTTTTATTATATAATGTCCTTCTTTGTATTTTCTGTTGAACTTAAAGTCTGTGTTGTCTGATATTATCAGACCCCTGCTTGCTTGTGGTTCCCATTGGCATAGGATTTTTTTCATCCTTACACTTTCAGTCCGTGTTTCCTCAAATATAAAGTGAATGTTTTGTAGCCAGGATATTTTTAAGTCCCTTTTAAAAATTTTTCTTTTGTTTATTTATTCATGAGAGACACAGAGAGAGAGAGAGAGAGAGAGGGAGAGACACAGGCAGAGGGAGAAGCAGACTCCCTGTGGGGAGCCCTATGTGGGACTCGATCCCAGGATCCCAGGGCCATGACCTGAGCCAAAGGCAGACACTCAACCACTGAGGCACCCAGGTGCCCCTTTAAGTCCCTTTTAAAAAAAACAATATTATGCCCATCTGTGTTTTCTATTCAGGAGTTTAATCCACTTACATTTAAAATAATTATTGATGGTGAAATAGTTACTACTGTCATTATCTTAATTGTTTTCTATATACTTGGTATGTTTTCTGGTCCTCATTTCCTCTCTAACTGATTTCCTTTATATTTTGTTACTTTTCTAGTGTTGTTCCTTGACTCTCTTCTCATCTCCTTTTATGTGTATTCTATATACATTTTCTTTGTGGTATGAGAAATATATAAAATATCTGAAAGAACAATATATTTAAAATGAATAGAACTCAATTTCAATCACATGGAAACTGTTCTTTACAGTGCTGCCCCACCGACTTTATGTTATTGATAACACAAACTACATTTTTATATTTTATGTACTCATTACATATATTTTCAGTGCTTTCTATGGTTTTGGTTTTGAAATTATATTCCAGAATTAAACACACCAAAATTGGCATATACAAGATTCTCTATTTATTCATATATTTACTTCATCTGAAAATTTTATATTTTCATATGGCTTCATGTTTTTATCTTGTGTCCTTTTATTTCAATTTGAATTCAACATTTCTCATAAAGCAACTCTAGACTTAATGAATTCCCTCATCATTTGTTTCTCCAGGAAGGCTATAATTTCTTCATTTCTGAAGCACAGGTTTACCTATATCTGTACTCTGGGCTGAAATTTTGTTCTTTCATCTTTTAAATATATGACCTCACTGCCTCTGGCCTGCATGGTTTTTGCTTATAACTTCATAAAAGCTCCTTTGTACATGACACATCACTTTTCTCTTGCTGCTTTCAAGGCTTTCTTTTTTCATTTGACTTTCTACTATTGAAGTGTGTCTCAATATGGGTCTCTTTGGGGCGGAATGGGGGGAGGCTGGGTGGATTAGTTGGTTAAGCATCTGCCATTGGCTCAGATCATGATCCTGGGGTCCTGGGATCTAGCCCCACATCAGGTTCCTTGCTCAGTGGGGAACCTATTTCTCCCTCTCCCATCAGCTCCTGCTCTCTCTTGCTATCTCTGTGACTCTCTCTGTGTCTCAAATACAAAAATTAAATCTTTAAAAAAAACCCAAATGTTTAAAACATTGTTTAGGGATCCCTGGGTGGCTCAGCAGTTTAGCGCCTGCCTTCGGACCAGGGCATGATCCTGGAGTCCTGGGATCAAGTCCCACATCGGGCTCCCTGCATGGAGCCTGCTTCTCCCTCTGCTTGTGTCTCTGCCTCACTCTGTGTGTCTCTCATGAATAAATAAACAACAAAAAAAATTTTGTCCCTCTCTCTCCCTCCTTCCCCCCAGCTCTCTCTTTCATTTGACTGCCTAGCAAAATGTTGTCAATTTGAAAAAATTTTAATTCAAGAAACCGAGTTTTTAAAAATTTCTTCTTTTGCATTTTTTTCTCTATTTTATTTCTATCATAATATAATAGTTTTCCTTCCCTCTGCTTTCTTTATGTTGAGTTTGCTCATTTATTTTAGTTTTTTAGTGTGGATTTGGGGGGTTTGATCTGAGATTTTTATTATTTAATAATCTAGGATATCAGAGGTGTTAAATTTTTCTTAGATCTTTTTTTCTTTCCTTTTCTTATTTTATTTATTTATTTATGTATTTATTTTCTGTATATTTTTATTGGAGTTTTATTTGCCAAAATATAGCCTATCACACAGTGCTCATCCCGTCAAGTGTCCCCCCTCAGTGCCTGGCAACCAGCTACCCCATCCCCCTATCCACCTCCCCTTCCACTACCCTACGTTCCTTTCCCAGAGTTAGATGTCTCTCATGTTCTGTCATCCTCTCTGATATTTCCCACTCATTTTCTCTCCTTTCCCATTTAATCCCTTTCCCTCTTTTTGTATTTCCTGTGTGAATGAAACCATATGTTTGTCCTTCTCCGATTGACTTACTTCACTCAGCATAATACCCGCCAGTTCTATCCACGTTGAAGCAAATGGTGGGTATGCATCACTTCTAATGGCTGAAGAATATTCTATATATATATATATATATATATATATATATATATATATATATATACTACATCTTCTTTATCCATTTATCTTTCGATGGACACTGAGGTTCCATCCACAGTTTGGCTATTGTGGACATTGCTGCTATAAACATCAGGGTGCAGGTGTCCCGGCGTTTCACTGCATCTGTATCTTTGGGGTAAATTCCCAGCAGTGCAATTGCTGGGTCCTAGGGTAGTTCTATTTTTAACTCTTTGAGGAACCTCCACACAGTTTTCCAGAGTGGCTGCACCATTTCACATTCCCACCAACAGTGCAAGAGAGTTCCCCTTTCTCCACATCCTCTCCAACATTTGTTGTTTCCTGTCTTGTTAATTTTCCCCATTCTCACTCCTGTGAGGTGATACCTCATTGTGGTTTTAATTTGTATTTCCCTGATGGCAAGTGATGCGAAGCATTTTCTCATGTGCTTGTTGGCTATGTCTACGTCTTCTTTGGTGAAATTTCTGTTCATGTCTTTTGTCCATTTCAGGATTGGATTGTTTCTTTCTTTGCTGTTGAGTTTAATAAGTTCTTTATAGATCTTGGATACTGGCCCTTTATCTTGAAATGTCATTTGCAAATATCTCCTCCCATTCCGTAGGTTGTCTTTTAGTTTTGCTGACTGTTTCTTTTTGCTGCACCGAAGCTTTTAATCCTGAGTAAGTCCCAGTAGTTCATTTTTGCTTCGGTTTCCCTTGTCTTCATAGATGTATCTTGCAAGAGTTTGTGCTGTGGCTAAGTTCAAAACGGGTGCTCCCTGTGTTCTTCTCTAGGATTTTGATGGATTCTTGTCTCACATTTAGATCTTTCATCCATTTTGAGTTTATCTTCATGTCTGTTGTAGGAGATTGGTCTAGTTTCATTCTTCTGCACGTGGCTGTCCAATTTTCCCAGCACCATTTATTGCAGAGTCTGTCCTTCTTCCAGTGAATAGTCTTTCATGCTTTGACAAATATTAGATGACCAGAGTTGAGGGCCCATTTCTGGGTTCTCTATTCTGTTCATTGATCTATGCGTCTGTCTTTGTGCCAGTACCACACTGTCTTGATGATCAGAGCTTTGTATTGCAACCTGAAATCCGGCATTGTGATACCCCCGACTCTGGTTTTCTTTTTCAGTATTCCCCTGGCTATTCGGGGTTTTTTCTGATTCCACAGGAATCTTAAGATGATTTGTTCCAACATGGTATTTCGATAAGGATTTATTTGAATGTGTAAATTGCCCTGGGTAGCATTGACATTTCACATTATTAATTCTTCCAATCCAGGAGCATGGAATATTTTTCCATCTCTTTGTGTCTTCCTCAATTTCTTTCAGAAGTGTTCTGCAGTCTTTACCTCTTTGGTTAGGTTTATTCCTAGGTATCTTATGCTTTTTCGGTGCAATTGTGAATGGGATTGAGTCCTTAATTTCTCTTTCCTCATTCTCATTGTTAGTGTATAGAAATGCCACTGATTTCTGAGCATTGATTTTGTATCCTGCCACACTGCTGAATTGCTGCATGAGTCCTAGCAATCCTGGAGTGGAGTCTTTTGGGTGTTCTATGTACAGTAACATTTTATCTATGAAGAGTGAGAGTTTGACTTCTTCTTTGTCAATTTGAATGCCTTTCATTTCTTTTTGTTGTCTGATTGCTGGGCTAGGAGTTCTAGTACTATGTTGAATAGCAGTGGTGAGAGTGGACATCCCTGTCTTGTTCCTGAATGTAGGCTCCCAGTGTTTCCCCATTGAGAATGATATTTGCGGTGGGCTTTTCGTAGATGGCTTTTAAGGTGCTGAGGAACATTCCCTCTATCCCTACATTCTGAAAATTTTTAATCAGAAATGGACTGTATTTTGTCAAATGCTTTCTCTGCATCTATTGAGAGGATCATATTATGGTTCTTGTTTTTTATCTTGTTCATATGATCTGTCACGTTGATGGCTGTACGAGTGTTGAACCAGCCTTGCATCCCTGGGATAAATCCCACTTGAATAATGTTCTTAATGTACTGTTGGATCCTATTGGCTAGTATCTTGTTGAGAATTTTTGCATTTGTGTTCATCAGGGATATTGGTCTGTAATTCTTGTTTTTCGTGGGGTCTTTGTCTGGTTTTGGAATTAAGGTGATGCTGACCTCATAAAATGTGTAGGAAGTATTCCACCCCTTTCGATCTTTCGGAACAGCTTTAGTAGGATAGGTATTGTTTCTCTTTACGTGTTTGATAGAATTCCCCTGGGAAGCCATCTGGCCCTGGACTTTTGTGTCTTGGGAGGTTTTTGCTGACTGCTTCAATTTCCTGCCTGCTTATTGGCCTGCTCATGTTTTCTGTTTCTTCCTGTTCCAGTTTTGGTAGTTCGTGGTGTTCCAGAAGTGTGTCCATTTCTTCTAGTTTGAGTTGTTTCGAATTTTGTGAGGGATGCTTGTATGGCGATGTATTTCCCCCTCAGGACTGCTTTCGTTGTATCCCAATGATTTTGAACAGTTGTATCTTCACTCTCCTTAGTTTCCATAAATATTTTTAATCCTTCTCTAATTTCCTGGTTGACCCATTCATCTTTTAGCGGGATGCTCTTTAATCTCCACGTGTTTGATTTTCTTCCAAATCCCTTCTTGTGATTGAGTTCTAGTTTCAAAGCATTGTCGTCAGAAAACATGCAGGGGACAATCCCAATCTTTGGGTATTGGTTGAGACCTGATTTGTGACCCAGTATGTGGTCTATTCTTGAGAAAGTTCCGTGTGTACTTGAGAAGAATGTGTATTTGGTTGCGTCGGGATGCAAAGTTCTGTATATATCTGTGAAATCCCTGTGATCCAGTGTATCACTGAAGGCCGTTGTTTTTCTGGTGATTTTGTGCTCAGAATATCTGTCTGTTGCAGAAATTGCCTTGTTGAAGTCTCCCAGTATTAGTGTATTATTATCTAAGTATGCGTTTGCTATGGTTGTTATTTGATTGATATACTTGGCAGCTCCCACATTACGGGCATAAATATTGATGATTGTTAGGTCCCCTTTTTGGATAGATACTTTAAGTATGATATAGTGTCCCTCTTCATCTCTTACTACAGTCTTTGGGATAAACTTTCATTTACCTGAAATGAGGATTGCTACCCCAGCTTTCTTTTGAGGACCATTTGAATGGTCAATGGTTCTCCAACCTTTCATTTTCAGGCTGGAGTTGTCCTTAGGTCTAAAATGAATCTGTTGTGGATAGCCAATAGATGGGTCTAGCTGTTTTGTCCAGTCTGAAACCCTGCATTTTCGATGGGATCATTTAACCCATTCATGTTCAGAGTGAGTATTGAAAAACATGAATTTAGTGTCACTGTAATAACTATTCAGTCCCTGTTTTTGTAGATTATTTTTTCGTGCTTCCTCTTTCTTTTACAGGGTCCTCCTTAATATTTCTTACAGAGCTGGTTTGGTGGTCACATATTTTTTTCAGTTCCTGCCTATCTTCGAAGCTCTTTATCTCTCCTTCTATTCTGAATGAGATCCTTGCTGCATAGAGTCTTCTTGGCTGCATGTTCTTCTCATTTCGGACCCTGAGTATATCCTGCCAGTGCTTTCTGGCCTGCCAGGACTCTGTGGATAGGTCTGATGTTAATATAATAGTTCTCCCCATATAAGTTAGGGATCTCTTGTCTCTTGCTACCTTAGGATTTTCTCTTTATCTTTGGAATTTGCCAGTTTCACTATTAAATGGTGAGGTGTTGAATGGTTTTTATTGAATTGGGGGGGGGGACTTCTCTATCTCCTGGATCTGAATGCCTATTTCCCATCCCAAGTTAGGAATGTTCTCAGCTATGATTTGTTCAAATATGCTTTCTGGCCCTCTGGCCCTCTCGGCGCCCTCTGCAACCCCAATTAAATGTAGATTTTTCCTTCTGAGGCTGTCATTTATTTCCCTTAAGCTTTCCTCATGGTCTTTTCATTGTTTTCTCTTTTTTCCTCAGCTTTCTTCTTTGCCATGGACTTGTCTTCTATGTTGCTCACCCTTTCTTCTACCTCATTAACCTTCGTCTTTAGGACCCCCAGTTAGGATCTGGTCTCATTTAATTGATTCTTAATTTTGGCCTGATCGGATCTAAATTCTGCAGTCATGAAGTTTCTTGAATCCTTTATGCATTGTTCCAGAGTCACCAGTAGCTTTATATTCATGTTTCTGAATAGCTTTCTGACATCGAATTGTAATCCAAATTCTGTAACTCTGTTGAAAAGAGTACTGGTTCTGATTCTTTCTTTTGAGGTGAGTTCTTCTTTCTCGTCTTTGCTCAGTGTAGAGTGGATATATGAGCGGGCTGAGTCAAGAATATCAACCACTTCCTATGTAAATTTCACGCTAGATGATTCTGCTGAGGTCAGAGACCAGATATTGAAAACAGAAATCAGAATGAAATAAAACCAAAGGATCAATAAAGTGAAAAACAAATTTTAAAACACAGTGGTAAAAAAATAAAAGGCAAAGAATCCCAAAGAGCAAGAGGGAAAAAAAGAAAAAAGAAAAAAAAAGTGGAAGAAAAAAAAAGAGGGGGTTACTGGGAGATGGTGGTGGTGATGAAGTTGTAGTGGAGGGAAAATGTAGTCAACCTGAGGGATTTTAGAGGGTAATCCTCTTGTTTCTGAGTATATGAAGTTCTCTATGGTAGAAGTTGCTAAGTTCCAAATCCATATAAACCAGAAATACTTGTGGAGGACCCCAACATTGACCACCAAAACATAAAAGAGATAAAAGATGGGCCAGAATGAGAATTAGAAGTCTCACAGAATGAACCAGCATGGTATACCACTTGGTTCTGGGTGAATGCCGGTCATGTTTTAGAAGGTATTGACTTCTGCCATTTTAGAACCAAATGAGTCAGAGAAAACAAAAAATATAAAACAAATATATCTTGTGTATGTCCCAAAATTAAGTTCAATATGTTGAGGGGAATCTAGAAGTGGAAAATATATCTAGGACCTGTAATTATAGAAGTATGGAAGTCAAGAAGGAAGAATCTTAAAAATGAAGAGGTGGTAAAATATTGTAGTTAAGGTGGGAAAAGAGTAAAAAAAATTGGAAATTTCCAGTCTGATATAAAAACGAATTGTACTGGAAAAAGGAAGAAAAAAAATAGAAAGGGTACCCTCTGGTTCCATATACTGTAAATCCCTGAACTTGTCTTGGAATTTTCCAGGGCTGCTTGGTCAAGAACTTCCTCTTCCCCTGTCCTTCCAGCTGGTCTTCTGGGGGAGGGGCCTGCTGTGCTGATTCTCAGGTGTCTGCACCTGGGGGAGCTGCCACGCCCCCTGCAGGTGCTGGGCTCAGTGGGCACTGTTTACCCTGTGAGTCCTCTGTTCCCTGGTGGCCATGTCTCTCCCAGGCACAGGGTGATACCAGGAGGAACAACCATACTGCCAGCGGCCAGGTCTCCACCTCTGGAGTCATCTCCCCCCCCCCCGCCAGTAACTACTGTAGTCTCGCAGTCCACACTGGCCTAGGTGCTCCTGGGCCAACATGGGTGCACTGATCTGCACAGCTTGGGTGGCGGCCAGTGGCAGAAGAGTCCTCGCTGTCCTGTGCCCTCCCCGCTTCCGCCTGTCCTGCGGGGAACTCAGGATCCTGGGCTGTGTCTGCTCGGCTCCCTGGGACCCGGACCCTGTGCTGCTGGAATCGCGCTCCCTGGATGCGCAGCTCTGGAAGGCAGCAGGGTGCAGACGCCTCTACCCAGAGCCACTGCAAGACTGATCAACTTCTCCCGGATGCCCCGCCAGGTGCATGCCCCAGCCCTTTACTTAGATTGGCCCACAGACTGGGGTGCACTTTACTCTGGGGCACACTTCCTCTATTAGTTACTAGGAAACTGGAGGCTCCACTGTCCCTCCTGCGATTCTGCTCGATTTCCCTGCTAAGCGCCTTTCGGTCTGTGAAGAATCCCGTGCCCATCTTTTAAAGCTCCTGCTTCTCTTCTGCATGTGGATGTCCAATTTTCCCAGCACCATTTATTGAAGAAACTGTCTTTTTTCCAGTGGATAGTCTTTCCTCCTTTGTCGAATATTAGTTGACCATAAAGTTGAGGGTCCACTTCTGGATTCACTATTCTGTTGCATTGATCTATGTGTCTTGTTTTTGTGCCAGTACCACACTGTCTTGATGACCACAGCTTTGTAGTACAACCTGAAATCTGGCATTGTGATGCCCACAGCTATGGTTTTCTTTGTTAATATTCCCCTGGCTATTCGGGGTCTTTTCTGATTCCACACAAATCTTAAGATAATTTGGTCCAACTCTCTGAAGAAAGTCCATGGGATTTTGATAGGGATTGCATTAAATGTGCAAATTGCCCTGGGTAACATTGACATTTTCACAATATTAATTCTTCCAATCCATGAGCATGGAATATTTTTCCATCTCTTACACCATACACAAAGATAAACTCAAAATGGATGAAAGATCTAAATGTGAGACAAGATTCCATCTAGAATTCTAGAGGAGAGCACAGGCAACACCCTTTTTGAACTTGGCCACAGCAACTTCTTGCAAGATACATCCATGAAGGCAAGAGAAACAATAGCAAAAATGAACTATTGGGACTTCATCAAGATAAGAAGCTTTTGCACAGCAAAAGGAAGAGTCAACAAAACTCAAAGACAACCTACAGAATGGGAGGAGATATTTTCAAATGACATATCACATAAAGGACTAGATTCCAAGATCTATAAGGAACTTATTAAACTCAACAGCAAAGAAACAAACAATCCAATCCTGAAATGGGCAAAAGACATGAACAGAAATCTCACAGAGGAAGACATATGCATGGCCAACAAGCACATGAGAAAATGTTCCGCATCCCTGGCCATCAGGGAAATACAAACCAAACCACAATGAGATACCACCTCACACCAGTGAGAATGGGGAAAATTAACAAGGCAGGAAACCACAAATGTTGGAGAGGATGTGGAGAAAGGGGAACCCTCTTGCACTGTTGGTGGGAATGTGAACTGGTGCAGCCACTCTGGAAAACTGTGTGGAGGTTCTTCAAACAGTTAAAAATAGATCTGCCCTACAACCCAGCAATTGCACTGCTGGGGATTTACCCCAAATATACAGATGCATTGAATTGCCGGGACACCTTCACCCTGATGTTTAATAGCAGCAATGTCCACAACAGCCAAACTGTGGAAGGAGCCTCGGTGTCCATGGAAACATGAATGGATAAAGAAGATGTGGTATATGTATACAATGGAATATTACTCAGCCATTAGAAACGAGAAATACCCACCATTTGCTTCGACGTGGATGGAACTGGAGGGTATTATGCTTAGTGAAATAGGTCTATTGGAGAGGAACAAACTTTATATGGTCTCATTCATTTGGGGAATATAAAAAATAGTGAAAGGGAATAAAGGGGGAAAGGAGAAAAAATGAGTGGGAAATATCAGAAAGGGAGACAGACCATGAGAGACTCCTAACTCTGGGAAACGAACAAGGGGTGGTGGAAAGGGAGGAGGGTGGGGGTGACTGGGTGGCAGGCACTGAGGGGGCACTTGATGGGAGGAGCCCTGGGTTTTATGCCGTATGTTGGCAAATTGATATCCAATTCAAAAAAATATGTAAAAAAAAAAAAAAATAAAGACCTCTGTCCTTGGAAAAAAGTAAATAAGTAAAGTTCCTGCTTCTCCAGGACTGGCCTTTCCTGTCCCGGAGGCTTTCACTACCAGGCTTTTGCCTGGGTCCTCGTGGGGCCCCTCCGCCACTTGATTCTTTTTTATTTTAGTTTTTCTGCCTTCCTACCTTGTTAGAAGTGAAAACCCTTCTCTCTGTAGCATTCTGGTTCTTCTCTCTTTAAATCTCAGGTCGAATTTGTACGTTTTCAGGATGGTTTGAAAATAATATAGGTAATTTGGTGGGGCCAAGTGAATTGAGGACCCTGACTCCTCCGTCATGTTCTTAGCTCCAATTTTTTCTTAGTTCTGCTTTTTGTGCATTTTGTAAGTTTTAGTTTGTTGCATTTTTTTTCACCTCAAAATATTTTGTAGATATCCCTGTGATTTCTTCTTAATCCCACTGGTCCATGAAATGTGTTTTTTGAGGCACCTGGAGTGCATAGTCAGTTAAATGTCAGACTTCTTGGTTTTGGCTCCGGTCCTATTCTCAGGGTCCTGAATTGAGCCCTGTGTCGGGCTCTGCACTCAGCACAGACTCTGCTTAAGTTTCCCTCTCCCTCTCCCTTTGCTCCTCCCCCCCATGTTCACGTGCCTGTGCTTTATCTCAAATAAATAAATAAATCTTTTTAAAAATGTTTAAAAGATCTCACTCTAAGTACATGGAATGTAATTCCATGCACATTCTATGATTTCAAGAATTTTAAATTTATTGGTAATTGTTTTGTGTCCTAATGTGTATCCTGTCCTTCAGAGTGTTTTATGGGCCCTGGTGAAATATGTCTATTTCAACCTTTTGCTGTTTTGGTTTTGGCTTCATCTGTTCTGGAGCTCTGTGGCTAAGTGCTTATATGTTTATAATTATATTTTTTGAGGGATTGCCCTTTTTATTATTATATAATTACTTTTTTCCTCTTTTATAGCCTATTTTCTATTTGCATCTGTATACTAGCCCAGCTCTCTTTAGTTTACTGTTAGCATGGAATATTTTCCATTCTTATAGTTGCTTTTTTTTCATTCTTATAGTTTCAACCAATTTGTGTCTTTGAATGTAAAGTGAGCTTCTGTTGAACCGTATATTTTTAAATTCATTCCATCAATGTCTGTGTTTCATTTGGAGATTTTGAAACCCATTTACATTTAATGTTATTACTGCTATGATGGAATTTAATCCTGCCACTCTGCTTTTTGTTGTCTTTATGTCGTATATCTTTTTCTTTCTATGTCCCTCTATTGCCAACTTTTTGTAAGTAGATATTTTCTCTTGTGTCTTTTTAATTCCATTGTCCCTTCCTTTATATAGATTCTTAAGTTTTTGTTTAAATTCCAGTGAGTGAATACAGTGTAATATTAGTTTAACATAGTGTTTCACCATTTCAAGTGTACTCTTTAATCCTCATCACCTGTTTACCCTATCTGCCCGCCCCCCCACCTTCCATTCTGGTAACCATCGGTTTGTTCTCCTTAGTTAAGAGTCTGTTTCTTGGTTTACCTCTCTTTCTCTCGCTCCTCCCCCCCCCCGCTTGATCATTTATTTTGTTTCATAAATTCCACACACGAGTGAAATAATCTGGTATTTGTCTTTCTCTGACTTATTTCACTTAGCATAACACTCTCTAGCTCAATCCATTTGAGCGACATGGATGGATTCGTTTTTATGGCTAAGCAGTATTTGATTGCATGAGCATACCATATCTTTATCCACCTATCAGTCAAAGGACACTTGGGCTGTTTCCATAATTTGGCCATTGTAAATAATGCTGCGATAAGCATTGTGGTGTGTGTATCCATTTGAATTAATAGTATTGTATTATTTGAGCACCTAGTAGTGCAATTGCTGGAAGGTAGGGTAGATCTGTTTTTAACTTTTTGAGGAATTCCATACTATTTCCAGAGAAGCTGCACTATGTTGCATTCCCATCAACAGTGCAAGAGGCTAGTCCTTTCTTCACATCCTTGCTACCACCAATTGTTTCTTGTCTTGTCGATTTTAGCCAATCTGACAGTGTGAGATGATATCTCATTGTAATTTTGATTGGCATTTCTGTGATGATCAGTAATGTTGAGCATCTTTTCATGTGTTTGTTGGCTATCTGTATGTCTACCTTGGAAAAGTGTCTATTCATGTCTTCTGCCCATTTTTTATTATTTATTTATTTATTTATTTATTTATTAATAATAAATTTATGTTTTATTGGTGTTCAATTTACCAACATAGAGAATAACACCCAGTGCTCATCCCGTCAAGTGCCCCCCTCAGTGCCCATCACCCATTC
Source organism: Canis aureus (assembly GCF_053574225.1). Classification (NCBI taxonomy): domain Eukaryota; kingdom Metazoa; phylum Chordata; class Mammalia; order Carnivora; family Canidae; genus Canis; species Canis aureus. Next base: position 75,945,761 of record NC_135649.1, on the reverse strand, counting down.
ACCCCTATCCCCCACCCTCCTCCCCTTCCACCACCCCTAGTTTGTTTCCCAGAGTTAGGAGTCTTTATGTTCTGTCCCCCTTTCTGATATTTCCCACACATTTCTTCTCCCTTCCCTTATATTCTCTTTCACTATTGAATGAGAACATACATGAATGAGAACATACAATGTTTGTCTTTCTGCCCATTTTTGAATCAGATTACTTATTTTTTTGGGACTTGAATTTTATAAGATCTATATAGATTTTGGATTCTTTATAGATTTTGGATCAGATATGTCATTTCCAAATATCTTCTCCTATCCTGTAAGTTATGTTTTAGTTTCCTTGATTGTTTTCTTTGCTGTGTAGAAGCTTTTTTTCTTTAATGAAAACCCAACAGTTAATCTTTCTTTTTGTTTCCCTAGCCTCAGGAGACATATCTAGAAAGAACTTGCTAAAGCCAATGTTAAAGAAGTTACTACTTATGTTCTCCTCTAGGATTTTTATGATTTCAGGGGTCACATTTGAGTCTTTAATACATTGTGAATTCATTTTTGCATACAATATAAGAAAGTGGTCCAGTTTAATTCTTTTATATGCTGCTGTCCAGGTTTCCCAACACCATTTGTTGAGGAGACTGTCATTTTCCCATTGGATATACTTTCCTGTTTTGTCAAAAGTTGGCCATATAGTGTGGGTTCATTTCTCAGTTTTCTATTTTGTTTTATTATTCTATGCATCAATTTTTATGCCAGTACCACACTGTCTCGATCACTACAACTTTTAGTTTTTTATAGAACTTGAAGTACACAATTGGGACGCCTCTAGCTTTGGTTTTCTTTTTCAAGGTTGCTTTAGCTATTTGGGGTCTTTTGGTGTACTGTACAAATTTTACGGTTCTTTCCTTCCTCTAGCTGTGTGAAAAATGTTTTTATTTTGATGGCAATATAATTAAATTTATAGATTGCTTCGGGTTGTATAGACATTTTTACGATACTTGTTCTTCCAGTGCATGAGCAAGAAATGTCTTCCCAATTCCTCATATCACCTTCAATTTCTTTCATCAGTGTTTTATCGTTTTCAGAGTACAGGTCTTCCATGTCTTTGATTAGGTTTAACCCTAGGTATCTTATGGGTTTTGGTGCAATTATAGATGGGAACAATTCCTTAATTTCTCTTTCTGCTGCTTCGTTATTGGTATATAGAAATACAATAGATTGCTGTACATTGATTTTGTATCCTACAACTTTACTGAATTTGTGAATCAGAGCTAACATTTTTTTTTTGGTGGAATCTGTTGAGTTTTCTATGTAGAATATCTTGTCTGCAAAGAGTGAAAGTTTGATTTTGTCCTTGCTGATTTAGATGGCTTTTATTATTTCTGTTGGATGATTGCTGAGGGTTGGACTTCCGGTACTACGTTATAAAACAGTGGTGAGAGTGGACATCCCGTCTTCTTCCTGACCATAGAGGGAAAGTTCTCAGCTTTTCCCCATTGAGAATGATACTAGCTGTGGGATTTTTCACATATGGACTTCATGATTTTGAGGTATTTTCTTTCTATGCCCAGTGTGTTGGTGGTTATTATTATTTTTTTTAATCAAGAATGGATGTTGTACTTTGTCAAGTGCTTTTTCTGCATTCACTGAGAGGATCATATGGTTCTTCTTCCTTTTATTAATATGGTGTATCACATTGATTGGTTTGTGAATGTTTAGCCCACCTGGCAATTCAGGAATAAATCCTAGTTGATCATCATGAATGATTCTTTTAATGAACTGTTGGATTCTATCAGCTGGTATCATGTAGAGAATCTTTGCATTCTTGTTTACCAGGGATATTAGCCTGCATTTCTCTTTTTAACGGGTTCTGTGTCTGTCTTTTGTAACAAGGTAATGCTGGCCTCATAGAATGAGTTTGGAAGTTTTCCCTCCATTTATATTTTTTGAAATAGTTTGAGAAGAATAGGTATTATCTCTTCTGTATGTATGTATGTATGTATGTATTTTGATCATCTGGTTTTTATTTCCAGGCAATCTTGTTACTTCTCATTTATCTCACAATTTGCATGGCTGGGTGCTTATGCACCTCATCAACAGAAGGTCTCCATGGAATTGAGCATGATTGCCTACATGGTCAGAAAACCCATCAATCCCACTCAAGAGGCAGATGATGAAAGTGGCTGCACTCTTCCCTCCCAAGTAACTCAGACTGAATTCAGGCTGGACAGGCCTGCAGAAGGTAGCATGAGAGAAAGTAAAAATTTGACACCTGTCTGTCACGTTGTAGAAGGAGACCTCACCAGAATCATAGTCCAAGAAAATCCCCACCCACTGGAGAGGGGTCCACTGGGGGAGGGAAGTCCCTGGGGAGGTAAGAGCCCAGTATTCTTTCCCATACCACAAAGACACTGTCCAGAATCCATTCTGGGTGGATAAAATTACTCTACCTTTTCTGCACACTGAGTTTTCACATACATCAAGGTCTGCTTGCCTTATCTCTCATCTCTACCTCCCAATGGTGTCTCCCAGCGACAATCTTGGAGCACCAAAGACGCAGGGAAACAGATTTAACAGCTCTGGGTTGTTGGGCAGGTCCTGCTAGAAGTAACTATGCCAAACGTACATGCTGCAGGAAAGGATTCAGGTGGGGTAGGCTGTGTCTGGGTCTAGAGTCATACCTACTGAGTATGATTGAGCCTCTCTCAATTTTTGAATTTTCCCCATATTGGCTGAATTTTTCCTGTGAACTGCTTCAGATTTTCAGGCAAGAAGAGACGGTTTGGGGTGAAAATGTGGCTTTTTTTCCTTCCTGCAGATCTATTAGTGTGATCGAAGGATCAGGGATCCTGATTGTTTCACGTATGTTCAATGTGTCCCTGATGTTCTGCAGGAGCTCCCTGGTAGGCTGCTGCTGCTTCTCTTCCAGCTGGGTGATCAGGCTACTCGGGTGGGAGACATTGCAGGAGATCTGGTGTTGACACCATTGATGCTGTTGTAGGTAGCTAAATCTAGCTCCTCAAGGTGGGCCAGGAGATGATACTCATGATCCTTTAAGGAGTGAGAGAGCTGCTCAAACTTCCAGACGATCTTCTCCCTCTCCATCTGGTTCAGGCTCAAGAGTTCAGCTCGTGTCTGCTCCCCCTGTGCCCAGAACCTCTTCTTTAAGTCTTTCCGTCTTTCCAGGTGGTCCAGCTGGTTCTGGATTTGCTCCTTGAAGTCCTCCACTGCCTTCTTGAGCGGCAGCATGCTATGGCCAATGTGCTTGCAGAAGCAGCCACACACCACACAGATGGGCACATGGTCCGCCTCACAATACACCTTCAGGGACTTGTGGTGCTTCTCCCACACCCCCATCTCGGCCAGGGCCCCCAATGACCACAAGGTGCACATCTGTTTCACTAGCTGTGTTATGTTGGCCGGGTGCCAATTGGGTCTCATGTGACGCTGCAGGAAGATCTCCTGGCGCTGTGGGCATCACCTGTCGGTCTCCATCTCGCCCTAGCAATGGGTGAGGCATGCACAACAGTTGTTGCACCTGCAGTCAAGCCTCATGGGGTTGGCAAAGTACTGCAGACACATTGGACAGGTAGACTTCTGCACACCCTCCTGATTGCCCCTTCCTGGCAGCCTTGCAAGTTGGGCAGGCAGAGGGCTGCACCTCTGCCTGGATCTCAAATGCATGCACTGGCCCCAACTGTTGCTGGTCATCCCTGTGCAAGTGCCCTGCTGAGTGAGCATGAATTCTTGTCTCCCAGCAGAGTCCTGTGACTGTACCAGGGGGCTGCCAAGGTGGGCTTCCTGTGGGACTGGGACAGTCATTGTTCGGATCCCTGTAACTCCCCTTTAAATGTTTGGTAGAGGGACATCTGGGTGGCTCAGTTGTTGGGCATCTGCCTTCGGCTCAGGGTGTGGTCCCAGAATCCCGGGATTGAGCCTCACATTGGGCTCCCCCGCGGGAAGCCTGCTTCTCCCACTGCCTATGTCTCTGCCTCTCTCTCTTTGTCTCTCAGGAATAAATAAATAAAATCTTTAAAACAAAAATAAATGTTTGGTAGAATTCAGCTGTGATCATCTGGCCCTGCACTTTTGTCTCTTGGTTGATGTTTGATTACTGTTTCTATCTATCTATCGTCTATCCATTTATTAATTTTTGCTTGTTCTGGATCTGTTCAAGTTTTCTTCCTGTTTTAGTTCTGCTAGTTTAGAAGATTCTAGGAATGTATCCATTTCTTGAGATTTCCCAATTTGTTGCCATTTAATTTTTCATAATATTCTCTTATAATTGTTTGTATTTCTGTGGTGTTGGTTGTGATTCCTCCTCTCTCACTCATGATTTTATTTATTTGGATTATTTTTTATATATGACTTTTTTGAAAGTTTTATTTATTTATTCATGAGAGATACAGAAAGAGAGGCAGAGACATAGGCAGAGGGAGAAGCAGGCTCCCTGCTAATAGCCTCATGTGGGACTCGATCCCGGAACCCCGGGATCATGCCCTGGGCCGAAGGCAGATGCTCAACCATTGAGCCATCCTGGCTTCCTTATTTAGATTTTCCCTCTTTTGATGAATCTGGCTAGGAGTTTATCAATTTTTTTAGTATTTTTCAAAATCCACCTCCTGGCCTCATGGATCTGCTTTACTGCGTGTGTCTGTGTGTGTGTGTGTTTCTCTATCACGTATTTCTTCTCTAATCTTTATTATTTCCTTTCTTCTGCTGACTTTAGGTTTCATTTGTTGTTCCTTCCCTATCTCCTTTAGGTATCAGTTTATGTTTTTATTTGAGATTTTTCTTGCTTCCTGAGGTAAGCCTTTATTGCTATATAGTTGCCTCTTAGGGCTGCCTTTACTGCGTCACAAAGGTTTCTAAGTATTGTGTTTTCATTTTCACTTGTTTCCATGTATTTTTATTTATTTATTTAATTTCCTTATTGATCCTTTCATGCTTTAGTAGATTGCTTTTTAGTCTCCATGTATCTGTGGTCTTTCCAATAATTTTCTTGTGATGGAATTCAAGTTCATAGTATTGTGATGAGAAAATATGCATGGTATGATCTCAATCTTTTTGTACTTGTTGAGGACTGATATGTAACCTGATACATGATCTATTCTGGAGAATGTCCTATGAGCAATCAAAAAGAATGTGTATTCTGCTGCTATGTGATGGGATGTTCTGACTACATATATTAAGTTCATCTGGTCCAGTGCGTCATTCAAAGCCATTATTTCCTTATTGGTTTTCTGCTTAGATGACCTGCCCATTGTTGTAAGTGGGATGTTAAAGTCCCCTACTTTTATTGTATTATTATCAATGACTTTATGTTTCTTATTACTTGTTTTATTCATTTGAGTATTCCCAAGTTTGCAGCATAAATATTTGCAATTGTTAGATCTTCTTGTTGAATGGACCCCTTTATTATGATGTAGTATCCTTCTGCATCTCTTCTTATGCCTTTGGCTTAAAATCTAGTTTCTCTGATATTCCCCATTGTTACTTGGTCTTTCTTTTGACAACCATTTGCATGGTAAGTATTTCTCCATCTCTAGTTTTCAGTGTACTGGTGATTTTAGGTCTGAAATGATTTTCTTGTAGGCAGCATATAAATGGGTCTTGTGTTTCTTTCTTTTTTTTTTTTCATCCATTCTGACACACTATGTCTTTTGATTGAATTATTTTGTCCATTTTCATTCAGCATAATTATGGCTCGATATGAATGTACTGCCATTTAATACTTTTTTGGTCATCGTTTCCGGAGATATTCTATGTTCCTTTCTAGTCTTTGTCAGTTTTGGTCTTTCCTTCCCACTCGAAGAGTCCTCTTTAATATTTCTTGCAGGGTTGGTTTAGTGGTCACAAATGCCTTTAGTTTTTGTTTGCCTGGGAAACTCTTTATCTCTCCTTCAATTCTGAATGATAATCCTACTGGATATTCTTGGGTGCATAGTTTTTTTTCTATTCAGCCTGTTGATCATATCATGCCACTTCTTTCTGCCCTGCCATGTTTCCGTGGAAAGATCTGCTGTTAGATTATTTGTCTTCCCTTGTAAGTTAAGGACTTGTTTTTTTGTCTTGCTGTGTTTAAGATTTTTGCATTATCTCTATAGTTTACAAAATTTAACTGTGTTATGTCTTGATGTTGATCTGCTTTTGTTGATTTTGATGTGAGTTTTCTGTGGCTCCTGTATTTGGAAGTCTGTTTCCTTCCTCAGGTTACGGAAGTTTTCACCTCTAATTTCCTCAAATAAATCTCCTGCCCTCTCTTCTTCTGGGACTCTAATGAATATTATTATGCTGTATGGAATCACTGAGTTCCCTATGTCTACATTTGTGTGCCAATGTTTTTCTTTCTGTTTCTTTTTCAGCTTCATTATTATTTTCCATTATTGTATCTTCTATATCACTTATTCGTTCCTCTGCTTCTTCCTTCCTACGTTCATTACATCCAGTCACTTTGAATCTTGGTTTTTGCATTTTCATTTTGGCCTGGGTAGTTTTGTTCTTTTATCTCTGCAGTAAGGGAGTCCCTGTAGTCTTCTATGCTTTTCTCAGGCTCAGCTAGTATCTTTATGATTGTTGCTTTAAATTCTAGATGAAACATACTACTTATAACTGTTTCTATTAGATCTGTGGATGTGACCTTTCCTTGCTCTTTCTTTTGGTATGAATTCCTTTGTCTTGACATTTTGTCTAGGTCTTCATTTTCTTCTTTGTGTTAGAAAAGTCTATTAGGTCTTCTGCCCTTGAAAGTACTAGTCTTATGAAGAAGGTGTTACATAGTGACCAGGGCTTAGAGCTTTAGAGATTATCTCTGGGTGTGCTGTGTGTGTTCTGCGTTTTTTTTTTTTTCCCCTACTCTATCTTTTAGGCCATTTGTCTGCAGAGACTCTCCTTTCCTTCTCTGGACATTGTTTGGTCCCTATTCTGAATGTGATGAGCTTTAAGTAAGTGTATTCTGGTATGCTTGTGGAATGAGACCTGACAGCACCTCCAGCAGAACTGAGACCCTGCATGTCTCTATTTGGTCAACATGTATTGGGCAGGTGTCTCTGCTGGAGGAAGGATCTGCTGCACTGGGACTGGTGCAAGGTTGACTGAGAGGGGCAGTCCCACAAGAGTGTTTAGGAGGTGATGCCTGATGCATGCACATTAGGCATTAGGCAATCGGTGTCCGTGCTTTGCTGCTTCCTGCAGGTGACTCCACGTTTATGCTGATCAGTGGGCAGTAGAAATGATTCTAGCCACCTTCTTTGTTTCCATAGATGTGTTTCTGTGAATGCTGCCTTTCAAGGATGCATTCTAAGTAGCGCAAATTACGTCCTTCTGTGTGATCCAAGTATTCTTCATATCACTGTTCCCATGCTCTCTGCCCCAAGGTTGTGTGACTGCCTTCTCTCCAGGTGCAGTGCAGTGCTCACAGGCCCTATCTCAGCCAAGCCACTGACCTTTAAATCTCCAGGCTTTAAGTCCTGCTGGTTGTATGAACTCATGAAATTCAGCCTCTCTCTCAATTTGCAAGCCAATGGCTTTGGGGAAACCTTCTCCTTGTGTATTCCCCTGTGTTTTCCTTTCTCTCTTGCCATGGCTCCCTCCATTTCATAGTACCTGAAATCTGTTTCTCTACTAATCCATGTGTCCACATTTCCTACCTTAGTCAGTATGGCCTCTAGCCTCCCTTTACTTGTGGAGTTCTTTCAGTGTTCATGTTGATTTCTGGGTGATTTAGGGTTTTATAGTTTTCTATTTGTGTTCTTGGGTCCAGGTGAGCATAAGGCCCTTCTATTCCACCACCATCTTCTTCTTTTACTTTTACTCTACATTTTTGAGTTGTTTTGTTGTTCTCCTGGGTAAATACAACTAATATCTTAATTTATAAGACTATAGGTTAATGCCAACTTAATTTCAGTAGATATGAAAGCTTTCCTCCTATATTGCTTCATCACCTTATGTTGTTATTGTCACAAATATCATCTTTATACAATCTGTACCCACTAATGTAGATTTTAAATTATTGTTTTATTCGTTTGTGTTTCTAATCTGATTGGAATAAAGTGGAGCTATGAATGGTAATGATATTAATACCAATCGTCATATACCAACTTTTATATTTACCTATGTAGGCGTCTTTTCTGGTGTTCTTTATTTCCTTATGCAGATTTGGGTCACTCTTTAGTGACCTTTCAATTCATCCTGAAGGACTGCTTTTATCACATCTTATGAGGAAGTTTTACTAGTGACAAACATATTTTGTTTAGTTTAGATTATCTTAATTCTTTATAACAAAAGTAATTATACTTAGTGGGAAGAATAGAAAAAAATGTTATACCCACTCTTCCTGGATGTGGAAGTACATATGGCATTTTGTATATACTTGCTCTGCCTAGATTTACATCATTACAAGTCTAAATAGAGAATTTGTGGGCCTCATGATGTAACTAAAATAATGAAAAGATCAGTAGGTAACAAGTGTTCATGCAAAAGACACCATTGAGAAAATCCCAGAACATGAAGGTGAGGCTAAAGCAACCCCCTATACCACAAAGATGGAGATGGATCACATTAGAAGGGTAATAGTAACAGCTATACATGACCACTTGGCCTCTCCTCCAGTTTAGTATAGCATCACACTGAAAGGTCCCTCTGAGCCTAAAATTCCTCTAGTGGGAAACGATATCCCAGGACAAATTTCTGTCTCTCCCAGCATTGTGAGTTACCTCCTAGGAGTCCTACTCTGGTTTTGCCTACTGGAGATTATGGGGGAAATCTGCAGAGCTTGACCAGTGGGAATCAGATTATGATGGAGATGTGGGGAAGGACTTCCAACATCAGCAGTTGAATCTTGGCAGACCAAGGTCATACCTGCAGGACCCAAGTACTAGTCTCAGTCAATAGCTCTTCTTTATCTGCAGACCCAAGACAGTGGTGCAGTCTGATTAGAGAACTTGTCAGAATACAGGTCTGCCTCATTTGGTACCTCAAACAAAGAGCCTTGTAGGCCCTAGACTCTGATTGGCCCCCCTCCTCAGGCAGGGGTGATAATTCATAGCCCTATCCATGGATGAGTGTTGTTCCTGTTCCCACATGACCCGAAAGCCTGACCAAAACACCTAGGAGGCTGTTTGGATCTGGATCTCCTGCTCTGCCTGGGCAGAGGAGATCATATAATCCTACCCACTCCTGAGTGTAGCTCCTGGCTTCTCACAACCAGAAAGCCTTTTCTACACCTAGGGAAGGTACAGAGTCCAGCAATGCTTGAGTAGAGAATCCAGCAGGCAGAGCTGATTGTTTGCATAGCAAATCCAGTGGGCCCATTTGGCCAGAAGATTTAGGGATCAGATTATTGTGGATCAAGACCAGAAACAAAGCGCTTTGTCATCTTTAGAGCTGGCTGTCCTGCTCTACCTGGGCAGGGGAGCTAATTCATAGCTCCACCCTCTGCTAAGTATAGCTCCTCAAAAAAAGGGGCCTGATCTGAGCACCTGGAAAGCTGTATGGCTTTCAGTAATCCAGAATCTCCCAACAAAGAAAAACCCAGGACCAGATGGCTTTACTGGTGACTTTAAGGATGAAAGACATTACTCTTTCTACATGACCTCATATATATGGTATATGTTTTAGACTTTGTTTTTATTAATTTCCCTTTGATGATAGTAAGGAGTTGCAGTGCAAATTTGGAAAGTAACTTATTCTTGAGATTCAAACATACCTTGTTTAATTATACTTTATTACGTTTTGCAGATATTTTCTTTTTTACAGATTGAAGGTTTGTAGCAACTCTGCATTAGCAAATATATTGCCACCATTTTTCCAAGAACATTTTCTTACTCTGTGTCCCTGTGTCACATTTTGATAATTATCACAATATTTCAAAATTTATAACTATTATTATATGATAACGACATATAAGTATTACTATATTTGTTATGATGATCACTGTTCCTTGATGTTAGTGTTATAATTGTTTTTGAGGCATGATGGGCCACATATGAGGTGGTAAATTTAATCAGGAAATATGTGTGTTCTAACTGCTCCACTGACCACCTGTTCCCAAATTTTTCTTCCTACCACTGGGGCTCCCTATTCCATAAGACACAATATTGAAATTAGGCCAATCAATAACCCTATAATGGCCTCTACATTTTCAGGTTAATGAATGAGCCACACATCTCTTACTTTAAATTAAAACTTAGAAATGATTAAACTTAGTAAGGAAGGCACGTTAAAAGTGAAGATATACCAAAGCATTTGGCCTCTTGTGCCAAATGGTGATCCAAATTGTGAATGCAAATAAAAGCTTTTGAAAGAAATTAAAAGTGTGAGCCAAGTGAACACATGACTGATAAGTAAACAAAACAGATTTGCTGGTGACATAAAAAAACATTTCAGTGGTCAGGATAGGAATCCAAACCACCTACAATATTCTCGTAAGCCAAAGGCTAATCTAGAACAAGGCCCTAACTCTCTTCAATTCTTTGAAGACTGAGAGAAGTAAGGAAGCTGCAGAAGAAAAGTTTGAAGCTAGCAGAAGTCGATTCATAAGGTTTAAGGAAAGAACACATCTCCAAAACAAAAACATACAAGTTGAAGCATTAAGTGGTGATATAGAAACTGCAGAAAGTTATCCAGAAGATCTAGCTAAGATAATTAACCAAAGTGGCTACACTAAACAAGAGATTTTCAGTGTAGATGAAATAACCTTTTATTGGAATAGGATGGCATCTAGGACTGTCAGAGAGGAAAAGTGAATGGTTCACTTCAATACTTCAAAGGACAGGATAACTCTCTCGCTGGAGTCTAAGAAAGCTGGTAACTTTCATTTGAAGCCAATGCTTATTTGCCATCCTGAAAATCCTTAAGAATTATGCTAAATCTTTTACACAGCAAAGGAAACAGTTAACAAAACTAAAAAACGACCTCCAGAATGGGTGAAGATATTGGCAAATGTCTTCTTAGATAAAGGACTAGTATCCAAACTCTATAAAGAACTTATCAAACTCAAGACCCATAAAACACACACACACACACACACACACACACACACACACACATCAGGTCAAGAAATGGGCAGAAGACATAAATAGCCATTTCTCTAAAGACATACAAATGGACAACAGATAAAATGATCAACATCTCTCGGCATCAGGGAAATCCAAATCAAAACCACAATGAGATACCAACTCACACCGGTCAGAATGGCTAAATTTAGCAATGGAGGAAACAACAGATGCAGAGAAAGGGGAATCCTCTTACATTCTTGGTCAGAATGCAAACTGGGGCAGCCAGTTTGGAAAACTATGGAGATTTCTCAAAAAGTTAAAAATAGAACTACCCTATACCCCAGCAATTGCACTACTAAGTATTTACCCCAAAGGATACAAATACAGTGATTCAAAGGGGGCACATACACCCCAATGTTTACAGCAGCAATGTCCATAACAGCCAAAATATGGAAAGAGTCCAGATGTCCATCAACAAATGAATGGACAAAGAAGAGGTGAGATATGTATATAATGGAATATTACTCAGTCATCAAAAAGAATGAAATCTTACCATTTGCAATGATTGAATAAGACTGGAGGGTATTATGCTGAGCAAGATAACTGAGTTGTTATATATATATATTTTATATACACACACACACACACACATTTATTTATTTATTTATTTATTTATTTATTTGTCCATTAGCATGATGCATGTGTCCTTACCCCCCTCAGGTACAATCTTTATTTTGGTCTAAATTGAATGGTCTTGTCAGCAGCATATTGATCGTTCTTTGCTTTTTCCATTTTGATATTCTATACTTTTTTGGAGTGTTTAGTCCATTTATATTCAGAGTAATTATTGAAAGATATTAACTTAATGCCACTCTATTACCTGTAAAGTGCTCTTCCTTTAGATTGTTTCTGTTTCTTTGTGGTCTTTGTTATTATTTGCTCTCTCTGCTAAAAAATCCTTTTCAAACTTTTTTGCATGGCTAGTTTAGTGTTCACAAATTCTTTTGGTTTTTGTTTGTCTTGTACTGTTTATATTTCCTTATGTTCTTAATGATAGCCTTGCTGTATAAGCTTTTCTTGGCCGCATATGTTTTCCAGTTAACATGTTGAGCAGTATATCGTGCTAGTCCTTTCTGGCTTGCCAGTTCTTCATGACCGGTCTGCTGCCAGGCTTATGTGTCTACACTTGAAGGTTAAGGAATCTTGTCCCAAGCTGCTTTCAGTATTTTTTCTTTATCTTTGAAATTTTCAAGCTTCACTCTAATATGTGGAGGGGTTAGACTATTTTTATTGATTTTGATGGGGTTTTCTGTGCCTTCTTGTATTGAGTGCCTTTTTCTTTCCCCAGATTAGAGAAGTTGTCAGATATAAATTGTTCAAATCAACTGTCTGCCCCTTTCTCCCTCTCCTCATCTTCTGGGATCCCTATAAGATTGACGTTATTTCACTTTATGGAATTGCTAAGTTCCCTATATCTCTCTTCATTATTTAATATTTTTATTTTTCTCTTCTTTTAATTCTTTTCCCCCTCATCATTTTATCCTCTATATCACTAATTTTCTCTTTTAGTTTGTTTATTCTCCTTTTTATGGCCTCCACTTGAGACTGAATCTTAATAATAGCATTTTTAATTTTAGCATGAGGAAATTTCAGTTTTTCTCTATAGGTAGGGATCCTCTAGTGTTTTTAATGCTTTCTTCAACAAGCCTATCTTGTGTCTTTATAATTCTTGTTTCAAATTCCAGTTCAAACATCTTACTTATATGTGTATTGATTAAATTCCTGGCAGAGAGTGCTACCTCATGTTCTTTCTTTTGGTGTGAGTTACTCTCTCTTGTCATTTTGTTCAGAAATGAAACAATGCAAGAAGCAGAAAAAGAACAAAACAACACTAGCAACAACAACTTCAAGAAATGTTTTTGGTGTATGCCATGTGCAGTCAGTCTGCTGTTGCAATTAGGCTGCACTTCCCCTCTGGTTTGTCCTTGCAGTGGGGGTTGTTTGGACCTTTAACAAGGTGTACTTTGATTTATTTGCGTATGTAAACCTGGAAATTGTTTAAAAAAAGCCTAATCCTAGATAAGAGAACACTAAAAATAACAAAAATACAAACAAGGAGACAAACAAATGACTACGAACCTAATTCAAAGAATAAAAAGAAAATAAGGAAAAAAACAATAAGAGGAGAGAGAGAGAGAGCCTGATTGAAAAAATAAGAGAACTAAACAAGCAAACCAACAAATGAACAAAAGGTTATAAGCTTGATATCCAAAAAAAAAAAAAAAAAGATAATGGAGAAACATATGGGTGGTGTGTGTGTGTGTGTGTGTGTGTGTATAGATAGAAGATTTAAAAAATAAATAGAAAAATTAAAAAATTTAAATTAAGAAGAAAGAAAAAAACAGAAGCAAATCTGGTTCTCTTTCCTTTTTTTTTTTAAAGATATTATTTATTTATTCATGAGAGACACCGAGAGAGAGAGAGAGAGAAAGAGAGAGAGAGGCAGAGACACAGGCAGAGAAAGAAGCAGGCTCCAAGCAGGGAGCCCGATGTGGGACCTGATCCTGGGACTCCAGGATCATGCCCTGGGCCAAATGCAGGCACCAAATCACTGAGCCACCCAGGGATCCCTGGTTCTCTTTCCAACAGAATCTGATGTTTTGGCATACTCTCTAATCAATAGACTTGGTATATGCAGGGGGTCTGTATTGGTCTTCTGAGGGAGAGGCTTGCTGGACTGGGTCACAAGCTGGCTTGCCCTTTTATAGATTCCCATGCCAGGTGCAGGGGGTTTGGGTTCAGTGAACTCCATCCTCCACAGAAGGCAATATATTTCTCTCTGAAATCTGACTGTGCTAATGGATGGAGTGAGGGATGGGTAGTGGAGAAGGAAGAATATGGCATCATCCCACCCTCTTATCCCTGGAGAAGGGAACTCTTGGCTATTACTGTTCAGAAGGTCCTGTGAAAATAAAACAATCTCCTATTAATCTTTCTGTTTTCAGTCTGTCACTGTGCCTGCACCACAGAAATCTCTTGTATTTTTATCTCTGGCCAGTGGCCAGGATTCAAAACTCCCACGGTTTTATGGGCCTTGCAAGGTGTAGACCCACTCTCCTCCCCTGGAGGAGAGCCTTGCAAATGCACCCAGCACTGTCCTGTCCCAAATCAGTAGTCATACAGTGTGCTCATGGACGCTAGTTTGTGAGGCACAGCAAAAAGCTGGATCCAAGTTACTGGCCCTCTGTGTCTGACTCAGTCCCCTACTCTGTTCTGTCCCAAAAAAGCACTTTCTCAGAGGCTTGTATCCATTGTGGCAGACAGTGAAAAGTGGTGATCAGGTTATGTGCAGTATACCAGTGAGTGTCTCTGCTCTTTTCTCAGTTATGTCACAGGGGCCCTGTGACTTTTTTGTCCCCCAATTCACAGTTGTGAAACTTGCTTCCGTTTTCTTAATCCTCATTGTATTTTGAGTTATTCAAAATAGTTGGATGTTAATCTCACTGTGTTTGAAGGATGAGGCAAGCTCAAAAGCCTCCTACTACTCTACTACATTAACTCTGCCTATGTATTTTAGAGAGAGAAAGCACGAGCAGGGGGAGGGACAGAGGGAGAGAGAGAGGCAGAAAATCTCAAGCAGGCTCCATGCTGATCATGGAGCCTGAGGGGAGGATCAGTCTCACGACACTGAAATCATGACCTGAGTGAAAACCTAGAATCAGATGCTTAACTGACTGAGCCATTCAGGCATCCCTCTAATGAATACTTTTTATAGGCATAAGCTTATAAAACACTGTAAAGCCTGAGAAACTGTCACTAGAGGCTAAGGAATATGAACTGGGTCCTGAAACAAATATAAACTGAAAAAGAACATTAGTTTTTAAAAAAAATATGGAAAAAATAATAAGAAGAACAAAGTTGGAGTACTTACATTATCGGATTTTAAATCTTGTATGAAGGTACATTAATCAAGGTAGTATTCTAATGTCAGAAGAATAGACAAATACATCTATAAAACACAATAGAATACAGGATAAGACTATATTATAAGGTAAAATAGTTTCATAAAATACACTAATATATGAAGGTACATTAATCAAGGTAGTATTCTAATGTCAGAAGAATAGACAAATACAGCTATAAACACAATAGAATACAGAATAAGACTACATTATAAGGTAAAATAGTTTCATAAAATACACTAAGAAACTCAGTGATGAAATGAATATTTTTCGATAAATTTTGCTGGAATAATTGGAAATAAAACAATTTAAAAACCTATCGGTCTATCTAACTACCTATCTATGTATCTGGACTCATACATCACACCCTAGACAAAAATGGACTCAAAGTGGATTAAGGCATAAGCATGAATGTTAGAACAATAAAGTTCCTAGAAAACACCTAGGAGAAAATCATTGGTACTTTGGAGAATGAAAGTATATCTGAACAAGCACAAAAAAAAATTAATAAAGTGAGTTTTATCAAATTTAAACATCTTGCTCATTGAAATGAATTATAAAAATAAATAGCGTACAGAAAATGAGAAAGCATTTGTTACATATATATGTATGTATTTTATAAAGAACATATTTGTATGTATATGATAAAAATTTGTATTTAGAATATATGAAGATTTCTTACAACAAAATTCTAGTAAGACAAAGAACTCAATAAAAACAGGAGAAAAGACTTGAAAGAGACATTTCTCCAGAAATAGAGCCAATAATCATATGAAAAGATGCTGAACATGATTAGTTGTCAGAGAAATGCAAGTTAAAACCAAGGAAGAACGTGACAATAGGAAAATGACAGAGTAGGCAGATCAGTGCTCTAGTACTTTCATAGAAACATAGAGCAACAAGCAGATATTGTGTGAAGGAATTTTATCAGAACTCTGGGAAACAATAGAAAAATACTATAACAAAGTAAAAGGTGAAACAAACAGACTCCTCAAAACTTTAGGAATTTTTGCTTACTTTACTTTCTGTTGCTACACCCTCTCTCTGGCACAATAGTGGTGTTGATTTGGAAGCCACAATAGCCTGTATTGCCAGTTTGGGGACCTTTCTTTTCCTAGTTTATTAGAGTTAAAAGCAAACCTTAATTTAAAAAAATATTGTATATGTATGTTCTATACTTTCTTGGCACTGTCTGAAGGACTGACACAAGGCTCTGACCTATGTTTTACTTAATGTGTAACTCAGGCCAAAAAAGCTACAAGAATTGACAGAACAATGGTGTCAGGGAAATGGTGGAGCAGGCAGCATCCGGAATCTATCTCCACCTATACAACAATTGTACTGACCGATTCTTTCTGATGTAATGCCTTTGGAACTTTAGAAAACATTGAGGACTTGTAATTTCCAGAAGAAATCTTAGATAGTAAATTGGGTTTATTTGTTTTAGTATCAGCTCTTAGCATAGCACCAGGTACGAATCCCCCACCCCTGGCCCATAAAAGACAGATGTGAATAATTTTCCATATCAGCTTGCATGCAGCTTGGACAAAATAGACCTTGTCCTTCAAACACTGGGGAACTATACTATGCTGATTGCTGCTTCTGAGCACAGAGATGCAAAGAAGATGGTGGCCATTGTTGTTGCACCTTCACCTACTGTTGCAAATCTCTCTCTCTCTCTCTCTCTCTCTCTCTCGGCTGAGTGACTTCTGTGGTATTTAAAGGGTTACCTCCTTTCCCCTTTCATTTTTCTCCTTTAGGAATTCAGACATTAAAGACTTAGACATTACAAAACCACATCTTATATGGGGAAAATTAGAACAAGATCATCAGTGAAAAGTTCAGAAAAAAAATCTGAGATCTTAAATTTATACCTCAGGCTGATGGTTGGAACACAGTTTATAAAAATTAAAAAATATATTAGAAACCACAAAAATTACAAACACTCGGGAAGGAGGATAAACTGATTGCCAGTTACCATGTTATTTAATTCCAATATCCAGCTTTTAACAAAAAATGCAAAACATACAAAGAAACAAATATTGCCCTTTTTTGAAATATTACACTTTTAAGGGGAAAAATAACTGAAACTGTCCTTGTAAAAGTCTTGATGCTAGATATATAATGGTGTATATACTCAACAATGATTTGAGAATGACTGTCTTAAAGATTCTCAACTAAAAGATGGTGTAGACAAAGTCAAGAAAACAATATATAAATAAAATGGAAATAACAGTAAAGAGATACAAAAACTAAAAAAAAAAGGAACTCTGAAGTAACATATAATATCTGAAATGAAAAATTCACTAGAGAGATTCTAAAGCAGATTTGAGCAAGAAGAAGAAATAATTTGTAAACTGGAAGAGTGGAAATTATTGAGTCTGAAGAACAGAAAGAAAAAAAATGAATAAAAGTAAACAGAGTGTTGAGAATGTGTGGAAGACCATCAAGTGTATTAATGCACATATTGTGGCAGTACCAGAAGGGGAAGTGAGAAAGAAAAGAACAGAGAGATATTTAGAGAAATAATTGTTGTTAGTATAAATTTAAATAAGAATGTTAAAGGTTTAGGTTGCTAAATGAAATCATCATGGTAACCAGAAGGAAAATATCTATACAATACAGACAAAATGAAATGGAAAAGGAATTCAAACATTTTACTACAAAAAAATCAGTGACACCCAAACGTTTCACTACAAAAAAATCAGTGACAATGATTCAAGAAATGAGGGAGAAAAAATCTATAAGAAATATAGCAAATAAATAGAACAATCTTTGAAATAAGTACATTTCTCTATATAAGTAATTACCTAAAACATAAAATAATTACACTTTTCAAACAAAAGACAAAGCTAGATAGAACGGATTAAACCACATGATCTAACTATATGCTATGTGCAAATGACTCACCTGAGATCAAAAGACATAAATAGGTTAAAAGTGAAAAAATGAAAAAAAAAGTGGGAGAGGAGTTAAGATGTCTGAGCATTGGGAGGACGTTATGCTTGCTTCAGTACTCCAACACAGCTAGACAATTGTCAAATCATTCCAAATACCAGAATTATCAGTCGGAGGACCCAGAGAACCTACTACACAATGAGAGGGAGAAAAGAGGCTACATCGTAGAAGATAGATGAGGTGATATGATTTGGGAGAAAAAAAATCATGAGTTCTGTGGAGGGGAGAAAACCTTGGTCACGGAGAGAGGAGAGAGAGAGAGAGAGAGAGAGAGAGAGAGAGAGAAGCACACATTGTACAAGAAAAACATTTCCCCCAAACAATTGACTGATTATTACCAAGGTTTAAAAGTAGCACAACCGAAAAGTCTGAAGTTGTAGAAATCTGCAACAATGTCAGAGTGGAACCTGGTGGGTGTGGCAGTATTCCTGTGGAGAAGGAGGGCAGAAGCCCAGAAGCAGACAGACAGTATGCTCTGAACATCCCGTGGATCTCCCTGAGAGAGAGAAAGTTCCCCTCCTTGGAGTGCTTTTGGAAGAGGTGGCATTGTTTCTCAGAGGAAAAAAGTGCCAACAAGCATCTTTTAGGTGTCCTGTTTAATAGCATACATGGAGAGACACCTGCTGAAGGCGGTGTCTAACCTGGATGCTGGCTTTTTACTACACATTACTATAAAATTCAAATACTTGTGAGTTCATGCAACTGCTTTTCTGGGAAAAAGTGAGACCAGCCACAGTACATAGAGACCCTCCCTAAGGGATCAGTGCAGATCCATTGCAAGCCAAGTACCTAAAGTTTGCAGTTAGAAATGCAGAGCTGCACCTCAGATAAAACCAAGGAGCACAGCACTGCCAGGTGGGCAGTCAGCTCAGACAAAGACAGGGTGAAGGCATTGATCAAACTGAAGCCTGGGATACTCCCTTCTTAAGGAGGAGAAGGGGCTAACCCCATTTTTCATCACTCCCATCAGCACAGACAAACATCACAAGTGGCATAGCACAAACAATGGTGGATGCTTGCACTAAGCCCTATCCCCTTACGCTTTGCAGGAACATTTTTTCTTAGGGCAAGTGTGATCAAGAGCCAGAGCAGCAGTAGGTGTCTCCATAAGAAGATAAGGATAAACCTGCTTCCCCACCACCCCCCCCCACACACAACAGGTCTATTGATCATAGAGGGCTACAAAGTTTCAGCTCTGGCAAAAATAGGACAAACAACAAGCTTTCCCAACACACAAAGAACAGAGACCTAGAAAAAAAATCACAAGACAGAACAAGAAGAGGTCACAGCCAGAAGGCTAATCAAAATAGATATTGAAAACAACAATCAGAAGGATACTAGCTGGGCTTGATAAAAGCATAGAACAGAGGGAGGGGCAAGATGGCTGAAGAGTAGGGATCCTCAACTCACCTAGCCCTACACACTTACCTAGATAACTTTCGTTTTTTATTTTAAGATTTTATTTATTTTTTCATGAAAGACAGAGAGAGAGAAAGAGAGAGAGAGAGAGAGGCAGAGACACAGGCAGAGGGAGAAGTAGGCTCCACGCAGGGAGCCTGATGTGGGACTCGATCCCAGGACTCCTGGATCACACCCTGGGCCGAAGGCAGGTGCTAAACCACTGAGCCACCCAGGGATTACCCCCTAGATAACTTCAAAATATCCTGAACACCTATGAATTTGACCTGAGATTTAAAGAGAGAGCATCTGGAAAGTTAGAGAAAAGCTTTCACTTCTAACAAGGGAGGAAGGAGGAAAAATAAATAAATAAATAAGTAAGTAAGTAAGTAACTAAATAAATAAAGTGGGGGAGGGGAACCGTAAGTAGCCAGGCTAAAGCAGAGTGGCAAAAGTCTCCAGGGCTGGAGCCCAGCTCTGGACAAGTGGGAACTTTAAAAATCCACGCTGGAGTTTTCCCTGACAGAAAAGTGATTAGCAGGGAAATTGGGCAGAATCACAGGAAGGGCAGTGAAGCCTCAAGATTCCCCGAGTCACTATAAGAAGAGGGGCGTGTGGGGGAAAGCTCACTGCAAACCTCAATCTGATATCGGTAAAGGGCTGGAGAACCACAGCCCTCTGGGGCATTTGGAAGAAGCCAGTTGGTTAGGCAGGCCAGCTCTGGGCGGAGGTGGCTGTGCCCCATTCCCTTTGGGAGAGGCAGTCCCCAAGAGCTCGGGTCCAGCAGCACAGGGCCCGGGATCCCAGGGCCTCCAAGCTGACAAAGCCAGTGATTCTACATTCCCCCTGGGACAGGCGGAATCGGGGAGGGCACAGGAGAGCAAGAACTCTCCTGCTACTGGGGGCCCCACAGGCTGTGCAGATCAGTGCACTTGCACCTGCCCCCAGGAGCATCTAGGCCAGTGAGGACTGGTAGCTGCAGGTAGTTACTTGCAGGGAGATCAACTCCAGAGCTGGAAATCTGGCCACCTTCATTGTTTTTCCTCTTTGTTTCATCTTGTGTCTGGGAGAGGTTGAGGCTCTAGGGAACAGAGGCATCACAGGATAAACAGCTCACATGGAGACTGGCACCTGACAAGGGGTGGGGCATCTCCGCCCAGGCACAGACCCCTGAGAAACAGCACAGCAGATCCCTCCCACAGAAGACCAGCTGGAAGAACAAGGAAAGATCAAGTTTACTCACCAAGAAGCACTGGAAAGCTCAAAGATTGAGAGAAAATAGTATATAGGACAAGGAGATCCTTTATTATTTCTTTTTTTTTCCATTTCTTTTTTTATTACGACTCATTTTTTTCTTTCTTTTATTTTTGTATACTTTTTTATTGGAGCTCGATGTGCCAAAATATAGAATAACACTCAGTACGCATCCAGTCAACTGCACCCTCAGTGCCCGTCACCGAGGCACCCCAACCACCTGCCCACATCCCTTCAACCACCCCTTGTTAGTATCCCAGAGTTAGGTGTCTCTCATGTTCTGTCACTGATATTTCCCACTCATTTTCTCTGCTTTCCCCTTTATTGACTTTCATTATTTTTTATATTCCCCAAATGAATGAGACCATATAATGTTTGTCCTTCTCCGATTGACTCACTTCATTCAGCATAATACCCTCCAATTCCATCCATGTTGAAGCAAATGGTGGGTATTTGTCGTTTCTAATGGCTGAGTAATATTCCATTGTATACATAAACCACATCTTCTTTATCCATTCATCTTTCGATGGATACCGGGGCTCCTTCCACAGTTTGGCTATTGTGGACATTGCTGCCAACAATGGGGTGCAGGTGTCCTGCCATTTCACTGCATCTGTATCTTTGAGGTAAATCCCCAGCAGTGCAACTGCTGGGTGGTAGGGCACATCTATTTTTAACTCTTTGAGGAATCTGTACACAGTTTTCCAGAGTGGCTGTACCAGTACATATTCCCACCAACAGTGCAAGAGGGTTCCCCTTTCTCCACATCCTCTCCAACATTTGTTGTTTCCTGTCTTGTTAATTTTCCCCATTTTCACTGGTGTGAGGTGGTATCTCATTGTCGATTTGATTTGCTTTCCCTAAGGGCAAGTGATTTGGAGCATTTTCTCATGTGCTTATTGACCATGTCTATGTCTTCTTAGGTGAAACTTCTATTCATATCTTTTGCTCATTTCATAATTGGATTGATTTTTTTCTTTGCTGTTGAGTTTAATAAGTTCTTTATAGATCTTGGATACTAGCCCTTTATCTGATAGGTCATTTGCAATTATCTTCTCCGATTCTGTAGGTTGTCTTTTAGTTTTGTTGACTGTTTCTTTTGCTGTGCAGAAGGTTTTTATCCTGATTAAGTCCCAATAGATCATTTTTGCTGTTGTATTCCTTGCCTTCATAGATGTATCTTGCAAAAAGTTGCTGTGGCAAAGTTCAAAAATGGTATTGCCTGTGCTCTCCTCTAGGATTTTGATGCATTCCTGTCTCACATTTAGATCTTTCATCCATTTTGAGTTTCTCTTTGTGTATGGTGTATGAGAATGGTCCAGTCTCATTCTTCTGTACTTGGCTGTCTAATTTTCGCAGCACCATTTATTGAACAGAGTGTCCTTTTCCCAATGGATAGTCTTTCCTGCTTTGTTGAATATTAGTTGACCATAGAGTTGAGGGCCCATTTCTGGGTTCTCTATTCTGTTCCATTGTCTGGTTTTGTGCCAGTACCACACTGTATTGATGATCACAGCTTTGCAGTACAACTTGAACACGCGCATTGTGATGCCCCCGGCTCTGGTTTTCTTTCTCAAAATTCCCCTGGCTATTCGGGGTCTTTTCTGATTCCATACAAATCTTAAGATGATTTATTCCAACTCTCTGAAGAAATTCCATGGGATTTTGATAGGATTACATTAAATGTGTAAATTGCCCCGGTTAGCATTGACATATTCACAATATTAATTCTTCCAATCCATAAGCATGGAATATTTTGCCATGCTTTTGTGTCGTCCTCAATTTCTTTCAGAAGTATTCTGTAGTTTTTAGGGTATAGAACCTTTATCTCTTGGTTAGCTTTATCCCTAGGTATCTTATACTTTTGGGTGCAATTATAATTGGATTGACTCTAATTTCTCTTTCCTCAGTCTCATTGTTAGTGTATAGAAATGCCACTGATTTGATTTTCTATCCTGCCACACTGCCGAATTGCTGCATGAGTTGAGGTGGAGTCTTTGGGTTTTCTATGTACAGTATCATGTCATCTGCGAAGAGGGAGAGTTTGACTTCTTCTTTGCCAATTTGTTTTTTTTTTTAAGATTTATTTATTTATGATAGACAGAGAGAGAGAGAGAGAGAGAGAGAGGAGAGACACAGGAGGAGGGAGAAGCAGGCTCCATGCCAGGAGCCCGATGTGGGACTCGATCCCGGAACTCCAGGATCGCGCCCTGGGCCAAAGGCAGGCGCTAAACCGCGGAGCCACCAAGGGATCCCTTCTTTGCCAATTTGAATGCCTTTTATTTCTTTTCATTGCCTGATTGCTGAAGCTATAACATATAGTACTATGTTGAATAGCAGTAGTGAGAGTGCACATCACTGTCTTGTTCCTGATCTTAGGGGAAAGGCTCCCAGTGTTTCCCCATTGAGAATGATATTTGCTGTGGGCTTTTCGTAGATGGCTTTTAAGGTGCTGAAGAACGTTCCCTCTATGCCTGCACTCTGAAGAGTTTTGATCAGGAATGGATGCTGTCTTTTGTCAAATGCTTTCTCTTCATCTATTGAGAGGATCATATGGTTCTTGTTTTTACTCTTGTTGATATGGTCAATCCCGTTGATCAGTTTAGGAGTGTTGAACCAGCTTGGCATCCCAGGGATAAATCCCACTTGGTCGTGGTGAATAATCTTAATGTACTGTTGGATCCTATTGGGTAGTATCTTGTTGAGAATTTTTGCATCTGTGTGCATCAGGGATATTGGTCTATAATTCTCCTTTTTGGTGAGACGTTTGTCTGGTTTTGGAATTAAGGTGACTCTGGCCTCATAAAACAAGTTTGGATGTGTTCCATCCCTTTCTTACTTTCGGAACAGCTTTAGTAGAAAAGGTATTATTTCTTCTTTAAAGGTTTGATAGAATTTCCCTGGGAAGCCATGTGGCCCTGGACTTTTGTGTCTTGGGAGGTTTTTGATGACTGCTTCAATTTTCTCCCTGTTCAGGTTTTCTATTTCTTCCAGTTCCAGTTTTGGTTGTTTGTGGTTTTCCAGAAATGCGTCCATTTCTTCTAGATTACCTAATTTATTGACATATAGCTGCTCATAATATTTAAAAATCTTTTGTATTTCCTTGGTAGGGGTTGTGATCTTTCCTTTCTCATGCATGATTTTATTAATTTGAGTCTTTTCTCTTTTGTTTTTAATAAGGCTGGCTAATGGTTTTTCTATCTTATTAATTCTTTCAAAGAACCAACTCCTGGTTTTGTTGATCTGTTCTACAATCCTTCTGGTCTCTATTTCATTGAGTTCTGCTTGAATCTTTATTAGTTCTCTTCTTATGTTTGGTGTAGCTTTTATTTGCTGTTCTTTTTCCACTTCCTTTAAGTGCAAGGTTATCTTGTATATTTGAGATTTTTCCAAGTTTTTGAGGGATGCTTGTATTGTGATGTATTTGCCTCTTAGGAGTGCTTTGGCTGTATCCCAAAGGTTTGAACAATTGTATCTTCATTTTCATTAGTTTCCCTGAATCTTTTTATTCCATCTCTAATTTCCTTGTTGACCTTTTCATCTTTTAGGAAGATGCTCCTTAACCACCACGTGTTTGATTTTCTTCCAAATTTTTTCTTGTGATTTAGTTCCAGTTTGAAAGCATTATGGTTTGAAAACATGCAGGGGACAATCTCAATCTTTTGGTATCGGTTAATACCTGATTTGTGACCCAGTGTGTGGTGTATTCTGGAGAAAGTTCCATGTGCACTTGCGAAGAATGTGTATTCAGTTGCGTTTGCTATTAAAGTTCTGTAAATATCTGTGAAATCCATCTGGTCCAGTGTATGATTTAAAGGTCTTGTTTCTTTGGAGATGTTGTGCTTAGAAGATCTGTCTTTGCAGAAAGTGCCATATTAAAGTCTCCCCGTATTTTTTTAAGATTTTATTTATTTATTCATGAGAGACACAGAGAGAGAGAAGCAGAGACACAGGCAGAGGGAGAAGCAGGCTACATGCAGGGAGCCCGATGTGGGACTTGATCCCGGGTCTCCAGGATCATGCCCTGGCCAAAGGCAGACGCTCAACCACTGAGCCACCCAGGTGTCCCAAAGTCTCCCAGTATTAGTGTATTATTATCTTAGCATGTGTTTATGGGGGTTATTAATTGATTGATATACTTGGCAGCTCCCACATTAGGGGCATAAATATTCATGATTGTTAGGTCCTCTTGCTGGATAGATCCTTTAAGTATGATCTAGTGTCCCTCTTCATCTTTTATTACAGGCTTTGGTATATACTTTAATGTATCTGATATGAGGATTGCTACCCCTGCTTTCTTTTGAGGACCATTTGAATGGTAAATGGTTCTCCAAACTTTCGTTTTCAGGCTGTAGGTGTCCTTTGGTCTTAAATGAATCTCTTATAGACAGGAAATAGATGGGTCTTGCTGTTTTATGCAGTCTCAGCCCCTGTGTCCTTTGATAGGATCATTAATCCCATTCACATTCAGAGTTACCATTGAAACTTATGGATTTAGCGCCATCATGATAGCTATTCAGCCCCTGTTTTTGTGGCTTATTTCTTTGGGCGTACTTAATATTTCTTGTAGAGCTGGTTTGGTGGTCACATATTCTTTCAGTGCCTGCCTATCGTGGAAGCTCTTTATCTCTCCTATTCTGAATGGGAGCTTTGCTGGATAAAGTATTCTTGGCTGCATGTTCTTCTCATTTAGGACCCTGAATATATCCTGCCAGCCTTTCCTGGACTGCCAGGCCCTGTGGAGAGGACTGCTATTAATCTAATATTTTTCCCCATATAAATTAGCCATATCTTGTCTCTTGCTGCTTTAAGAAGTTTCTCTTTATCTTTGGAATTTGCAGGTTTCACTAGTAAATTTCGAGGTGTTGAACTGTTTTTATTGATTTTAGGGGGGACCTCTCTATCTCCTGGATGTGCATGCCTGTTTCCCTCCCTAAATTAGGGAAGTTCTCAACTATGATTTGTTCAAATACACTTTCTGGTCCTCTGTCCCTCTCAGTCCTCTGGAACCGCAATTAAAAGTAGATTTTTCCTTCTGAGGCTGTCATTTATATTCTTTAACCTTTCCTCATGGCCTTTTAATTGTTTTTCTGTTTTTTCCTCAGTTTCCTTCCTTGCCATCAACTTGTCTTCTATGTCACTCACTCTTTCTTCTACCTCATTATCCCTCATCATTAGGACCTCCAGTTTGGATTGCATCTCATTTAATTGATTTTTAATTTCGGCCTGATTAGGTCTGAATTCTGCAGTCATGAAGTCTCTTGAATCCTTTATGCTTTTTTTCAGAGCCACCAGTAGCTTTATAATTGCGCTTCTGAATCGGCTTTCTGACATCGAATTGTAATCCAAATTGTGTACCTCTGGCAGAGAGTACTGCTTCTGATTATTTCTTTAGTGGTGCGTTCTTCTTTCTAGTCATTTTGCTCAGTGCAGATTTGGTAAAAGCGAGTTTTACTAGAAAAAGGAAAAAATAAAATAAAAAGAAAGAAAAAAAGGTGTGTCCTCTGGTTTTATATACTGTCAATCCCTCAAGTTCCGGTAGAGCTTTCCAGTGCTGCTCAGTCAATAACTTGTTCTTCCCCTGTCCTTCCAGCTGGTCTTCTGGGGGAGAGGCCTACTGTGCTGATTCTCAGGTGTGTGCATGGCTCAGTTGGATCTGCTCTGCCCCCTGCCAGTTGCAGGGCTCAGTGGGAGCTGTTTATCCTGTGAGGCCCCTCTTCCCTGGTGGTCTCGGTCTGTCCTTGGCTCAAGGTGACACCAGGGGGAACAACACTGGTGGCCGCCAGCTCCCTAGCTCTGGAGTCTGCTCCCACAGTAACTAACACAGTCTGTCAGTCCACACTGGCTTGGATACTCCGGGGCTAAGGGTGCTGCTCTGCACAGCTTGGGGGTGCCCAGTGGCAGTAGAGTACTCACTGTCCTGTGCCCTCCCCACCTCCGCCCAACCCCGGGGAGAGCACAGGATCCTGGGCTGTGTCCGCTTGGTGCCCTGGAATCCGGGGCCTGTGTTGCTGGAAGCACAATCACAGGGTGTGGCTCCTGAAGGCAGCAGGGTGCAGCCCCCTCTGCCCTTAGCCACTGCCTGAGATTCTCCTGAGACCTCACCGGGCTCATGCCCCAGCCCTTTACCCAGATAGGCCCACAGTCTGTGGTGCGCTCTTCCCCAGGTCGCACTTCCTTTCTTAGTGACTCCGGGAGACTGGAGGTTCCACTGCCCCTCCTGCAGTTCTGCCCGAGTTCCCTGCTAAGCACTTTTCCATGTGGGAAGAATCCGCTGGGGATTTGTAAATTTCCTACTTCTCCAGACTGGGCTTTCCTGTCCCAGGAGGCTTTCACCTCCGGTTCTTAGCCTGGATCCTTGCAGAAGGCCCCTCCCCCAGTTGATTTTTTTATTTTTTCCCCCCTGCCTTCCTACCTTGTTTTAAGCGCAAACTCCTCTCTGCAGCGTTCCAGCCTTTCTCTCTTTAAATCTCAGGTTAAGGGGATCCCTGGGTGGCTCGGTGGTTCAGTTCCTGCCTTTGGCCCCGGGCGTGATTCTGGGGTCCCAGGATCAAGTCCTATGTCGGGCTCCCGGCATGGGACCTGCTTCTCCCTCTGCCTGTGTCTCTGCCTCTCTCTCTCTCTCTCTTTCTATCATGAATAAATAGATAAAATATTTTTTAAAAAAATATAATAAATCTCAGGTTGAATTCGTAGGTTTTCAGGATAATTTGAAAATTATCTAGGTAAGTTGGTGGGGACAGGTGACTTGGGGACCCTACTCCTCCACCATATTGACCCTCCCCCCAATGACTCGTTTTTGTATCAGACTTAAAATTTTCAGTACTTTTTCTCCTTCCCCACATTAACTACAATATTTTACCAGCTCCTCATTTTTAATTTTTTTTCCTTTTTGACTTTCATATTTCTACAATTACATGTCTTAGATATATTTTTTACTTCTGGATTCTTTTCAACGTATTCAAGATATATGACATATGGGTTTTTGTGGGGGTTTTTTTGTTGTTGTTTTTTCAGCCGTGTTTTGTTTTACAATGTTGGAAGTTAGTACCTTCTAAAACACCACCAACATACTCCCAGAACCAAGTGGAAAACCATGTTGGTTCATTCTGTAACATTATATTCTCTCTTCCTTCCCATTCTGCCCCCCTTCTTTTATCTTGTTTGTGTTTTGGTGGTCAATATTGGGCTTTTTATAAGTATTGCTGGTTTATATAAATTTGGGAGAGAGCATCTTCAAACATACAGAACAAAATACACTCAGAACCAAGAGGATAACCCTTTAGGACCCCTCAGGTAGACTATAATCTCTCTCCACTACAACTTCATCACCACCATGCCCTCCTTTTTTTTCTCTTTTTCCTTTTGTCTTTACTTTTATTTTTTTGTTCTTTTACTTTTTTCTTCTTCTTTGTTTTTTGTCTTTTTGTTTTTACTAGTGTGTTTTAAAATTTTTTTTCACTTTAGTGGACTTTTTATTTTGTTCATTTCTTCTTTTTGTTTTAGTTTCTGGTCTCTGACCTCTTCGAAATCATGCAGTGGTTTTTTTTTTTTGTTTTGTTTTGTTTTTTACTTAGGTTGTGGTTGATATTTTTGACTCATACAGCCACACTGCACAGGAAAAAATGATTGGAAGGAAGAATTCGCCACAAAAGAAAGAACCAGAAATAGTACTCTCAGCCACAGAGTTTGAATTTCAATATGATGTCAGAAATTCAATTCAGAAGTACAATTATAAAGCTACTGGTGGCTCTGGTAAAAGGCATAAAACACTCTAGAGACTTTATCCTTGCATAATTGAGATCTAATCAGGCCAAAATTAACAAACAGAGTAAATGAGATGCAATCCAAACTGGATGTGCCAACTGCTAGAGGTTAATGAGGTGGAAGAGACAGTGAGTAACACATAAGACAAGTTGATGGTAACGAAGGAAGCTGCGGGAAAAAGGAGAAAACAATTAAAAGGCTATGAGGAAAGATTAAGGAAAATAAATGATAGCTTGACAAGGAAAAATTTACAAATAATTGGGATTCCAGAGTAAGCTAAGAGGGAGAGGGGACCACAAAGTATATTTGAACAAATCATAGCTGAGACTGTCACAAATCTGGGGAAGGAAACAGGAATTCAGATCCAAGAGTTAGAGAGGACCCCCCAAAGATCAATAAAAGCCATTCAACACCTCCATGTTTAATAGTGAGACTTGCAAATTTCAGAGATAAAGGGGAAATTCTTAAAGCAGCTAGAGACAAGAGATTCTAAATGTATGTGGGGGAGAAATATTAGATTAACAGCAGAGTTCTCAGAGACCTGGCAGGCAGAAAGGGCTGGCAGGATATTTTCAGGGTCCTAAATGAGAAGAACATGTAGCCAAGAATACTTTATCCAGCAAGGCTCCCATTCAGAATAGAAGGAGAGATAAAGAGCTTCCAAGATAAGCAGGCACTGAAAGAATATGTGACCACCAAATTGGCTCTGAAAGAATTATTAAGGGGGACGCTGTAAAAGAAAGAGGGAGCATAAAGAAACAATCCACAAAAACAGGGACTGAATAGGTATTACAATGACACTAAATTCATATCTTTCAATAGTTAATCTGAACATGAATGGGTTAAATGATCCCATCAAAAGACACGGGGTATCAGAATGCATAAAAAAGCTAGACCCATCTATATGCTATCTATAAGAGACTCATTTTAGACCTAAGGATACTTCCAGCCTGAAAATGAAACGATGGAGAATAATTTACCATTCAAATGTTCATCAAAAGAAAGCTGGGGTAGCAATCCTCATATCAGATGAATTAGAGTTTATACCAAAGATTGTAATGGGAGATGAAGTGGTAACTATATCATATTAAAGAGTCTATCCAACAGGAAGACCTAACAATCATGAATATTTATGCCCCTAATGTGGGATCTGCCAAGTATATCAATCAATTAATAACCAAAGTAATGACATACTTAGATAATAATATTCTAACAGTAGGGGAATTCAACAAGGCATGTTCAGCAAAAGACAGAACTTTAAAGCAGAATATGTCAAAAGAAACAAGGGCCTTAAATGGTACACTGAACCAAATAGATTTCAGAGATACATATAGAACTTTCTATCTGATGCAACTGAATACACATTCTTCTCATGTGGACATGGACTTTCTCCAGAATTGACCATGTACTTACTAGGTCACAAATCAGGTCTCAACTGATATCAAAGATTGGGATTATGTCCTGCATATTTTCATACCACTGTGCTTTGAAACTAGAACTCAATAACCAGAAGAAACTTTGACAGATTAATGGGTCAACCAGAAAGTGAGAGAATTAAAAAGATTCATGAAAACTAATGAAAATGAAGATATAACCATTCAAAATCTTTGGGATATAGCAATAGCAGTCCTAAGAGGGAATACATCGCAATACAAGCATCCCTCAAAAAATTGGAAAAAACTCAAATACACAAGCTAACCTCGAACGTAAAGCAATTGCAGAAAGAAAAGCAGGTAAAGCCTACACCTAGCTGAAGAAGAGGGATAATAAAGATTCGAGCAGAACTTAATTAAATAGAGATTAGAAACAGATGAACAAAACCAGGAGGTGGTTCTTTGAACGAATTAATAAGATAAACAAACCCAAGCCAGCCTTATTAAAAAGAAAAAAGACTCAAATTGATAAAATCACGAAGGAAAGAGGGGAGATAGCAACCAATACCAAGGAAATATAAGGTATTTTAAAGACATATTACAAGCAGCTCTATGCCAACAAATTAGGCAATCTAGAAGAAATGGATGCATTTCTGCAAAACCACAAACTACCAAAACTGGAACAGGAAGAAATAGAAAACCTGAACAGGCCGATAACCAGGGAGGAAATTGAAGCAGTCATCAATAACTGCTCAAGACACAAAAGTCCAGGGCCAGATGGCTTCCCAGTGGAATTCTACCAAATATTAAAAGACGAAATAATACCTATTTTACTAAAGCTGTACCGAAGGATAGAAAGGGATGGAATAGTTCCAAACTCGTTTTATGAGGCCACCATTATCATAATTCCAAAACCAGACAAAGACCCCACAAAAAGGAGAATTATAGACCAATTTCCCTGATGAACATGGATGCAAAAATTTTCACCAAGATACTAGCCAATAGGATCCAACAGTACATTAAGAAGATTATTCACCATGACCAAGTGGGATTTATCCCAGGGATGCAAGGGTGGTTCAACACTCGTAAAACAATCAGTGTGATAGATCACATCAAGACAAAAACAAGAACCATATGATCCTCGCAGTAGATGAAGATAAAGCATTTGACAAAATACAGTACACATTCTGGATTAAAACTCTTCAGGGGGATCCCTGGGTGGCTCAGCAGTTTGGCGCCTGCCTTTGGCCCAGGGTGCGATCCTGGAGTCCCGGGATCGAGTCCCACGTCGGGCTCCCGGCATGGAGCCTGCTTCTCCCTCCTCCTGTGTCTCTGCCTCTCTCTTTCTCTATGTCTATCATAAATACATAAATAAATCCTAAAAGAAAAACTCTTCAGATTGTAGGGATAGAGGGAACATTTCATAAATACCATAAAAGCCATTTATGAAAAGCCCACAGGGTATATTCTCAATGGGGAAATCTGAAAATCTTTCCTCTAAGACCAGGAAAATGACAGGGATGTCGACTCTCACCACTATTATTTATCATAGTACTAGAAGTCCTAGCCTCAGCAATCAGACAATAAAAAGAAATAAAAGGCATTCAAATTGGTAAAGAGGAAGTGAAACTCTCCCTCTTTTCAGATAACTTGGTACTGAATATAGAAAACCCCAAAGTCTCCAACTCATAATTGCTCAGACTCATACAGCAATTCAGCAATGTGGCAGGATACAAAATCAATGCCCAGAAATCAGTGGCATTTCTATACACTAACATTGAGACTGAAGAAATGGAAATTAAGAAATAAATCCCATTTACATTTGCACATAAAAGCAAAAGATACCTAGAAATAACCTAACCCAAGAGATAAAGGATCTATGCTCTAAAAACTACAAAATACTTATCAAGCAAATTGAGGAAGAAACAAAGAGATGGAAAAATATTACATGTTTGGGACTAGAAGACTAAATATTGTGAAAATGTCTATCCTAACCAGGGTAATTCACATGTTTAATGCAATCCCTGCCTAAATACTATGGACTTTCTTCACAGAGTTGGAACAAATAATGTTAAGACTGTATGGAATTAGAAAAGACCCCGAATACCCAAGGGAATATTGAAAAAAAAAAAGGAATGCTGGGGCTGTCACAATGTTGGATTTCAAGCTGTATTACAAAGCTGTGATCATCAAGACAGTATGGTACTGGCATAAAAACAGAGAAACAGAGCAATGGAACAGAATAGAGACTCCAGAAATGGACTCTCAACTCTATGGTCAACCAGTGTTCAACAAAGCAGGATAAAATATCCACTGGAAAAAGGATAGTATCTTTAATAAATGGTGTTAGGAAAATTGGACAGCATGTGCAGAAGAATGAAACTAGACTATATAAAGATAAACTGAAGATTATTGAAAGATCTAAATGTGACACAAGAATCCATCAAAATCCTAGAGGAGAACACAGGCAACAACCTTTTTGAACTTGGCCACTGTAACTTCTTGGAAGATACATTTATGAAGGCAAGGGAAATAAAAGCAGTAATGAGCTATTGGGACTTAATCAAGATAAAAAGCTCTGCACAGCAAAAGAAACAGTCAACAAAACTCAAAGACAACCTACAGAATAGGAGAAGATATTTACAATGTATCAGATAAAGGGCTAGTATCCAAAAATCTATAAAGAATTTATTAATCTCACCACCAAAGAAATGAAAAATCTAATCATGAAGTGGGAAGAAGACATAAACAGAAATTTCACCAAAGAAAACATACACACGGCCAACAAGCACATGATAAAATACTCTGCATCACTTGTCATCAGGGAAACACAAGTCAAAATCACAATGAGATACCACCTAAAACCAGTGAGAATGGTGAAAATTAACAAGACTAGGAACAACAAACGTTGGAGAGGATGTGAGAAGGGGATCCCTTTTGCACTGTTGGGAATGCAAACTGGTATAGCCACTGTGGAAAACAGTGTGGAGGTTCCTCAAAAGTTCAAAACAGAGGTACCCTATAAACGAGCAATTGCATACTGGGTATTTACCCCAAATATACAGATGTAGTGAAACGCCAGACCACTTGGTTCTGGCACCCCAATGTTCACCATAGCAATGTCCACAGTAGCCAAACTGTGGAAGGAATCACGTTATCTTTTAACAGATGAATGGATAAATAAGATGTGGTATATACAATGGAATATTACTCAGCCATCAGAAAGTACAAATACCCACCATTTGCTTTGATGTGGATGGACCTGGAGGGCATTATGCTGAGCGAAGTAAGTCAATTGGAGGACAATCATCATATGGTTTCACACATACGAGATTATAAGAATTAATGAAAGGGATTTTTAAGGGAAAGAAGGGGAATTCACTGGAAAAAATTAGAGAAGGAGACAAACTATGAGAGACTCATAATTCTCAGAAATGAACAAAGGGTTGCAGAAGGGGAGGTGTTCTGGGAATTGGGGATATGGGTGATGGGCACTGAGGAGGGCACTTGATGGGATGAGCACTGAGTGTTTTTTTTATAATAAATTTATTTTTTATTGGTGTTCAATTTGCCAACATACAGAATAACACCCAGGAGCACTGAGTGTTATACTATATGTTGGCAAGTCTAATTTCAATAAAAAGAAATGAAAACAATTAAAAATAAAAATTTGGAAACAAAAAAAAGAAAAAAGCATTGGTGAAACCAGAGAGATCCTTAATGAAATGATAAGATACCTAAAATATAGTCAGGCTTAAATAAAAAAGTGGTACATGGATACAAACCTAGCTGAATGAAGTGACCACAAGGATGGAAGAATCAGAGGAAGGAATAAATGGTATAGAAGATACCATAATGGAAAATAATCATGAAGGTAAAAAGAAGCAGAAAGGAAAGTCTTGGATCATAAATGTAGACATAGGGAACTCAGTGACTCCATACAGCATAATAATATTCCTAACAGTCCCAAAAGAATAAGATAGGGAAAAGTGAGCAATAGATTTATCTGAGGAAATTATAGCTGAAAACGACCTGAATCCGGGGAAGGAAACAGACTTCCAATCCAGGAGGCTCAAAGAACTGTCATCAAAATGAACAAAAGCTGACAAACAAGATTTATCATAGTACAATTTGCAAAATACAGATTTAAGGGTGAAAACCTAAATTCATCATGATAAAAGAAATCTCTAATTTACAAGGGAAGAAAAATAAGTTTAGCAGCAGAACAATCCACAGAAACTTAGCAAAAAAATGGTTATGATATATTGAATGTATTGAATGGGAAAAGTATGCAGCCAAGAAATATTAAAGGGCATGCTTTTAGCAAGGAAAAAAAGACCAAACACAACAAAGACTAGAAAGGAGCAGAGAAAATCTCCAGAAACAACAAATTTACAGATAATACAATGGCACTAATTTCATATATAGATCAATAACCACTCTGAATGTAAATGGACTAAATGCTCCAATCTAAAGACACACGGTATCAGCATGGATAAACTATAAGACCCATTTATATACTGTCTACAGGAGACTCACTTTAGACCTAAAGATACCTGTAGATCGAAATGAGGGGATGGAGAACCATGTGTCATGTTAATGGACATCAAAAGATACCCTTAGCCGCCACACTTACATCAGACAAACTGGATTTTAAACCAAGAACTGTAAAAAGAGATGAAGAAGGGCACTATATTATAATTAAGGGGCTTATCTAACAAGAAGATCTAACAGTCATGGGAAAAAATAATAGTAAGTGATCTAAACACTCCCATGTACAACAATGGGCCAATCATCTAAGCCGAAAATCAACAAGGAAGCAATGTTTTTGAATTATAGCCTGAACCAGATGGACTTAACAGTTATATTCAGAACATTTCATCCTTAAGTAGCAGAATACACATCCTTTTAGAGTACATGGAACATCCTCCAGAAGAGATCACATACTGGGTCACAAATCAGCCTTCAACAAGTGCAATAAGACTGAGATTATACCATGCATATTTTCAGACCACAAATCAATTAAATCTGAAGTTAACCACAAGAGAAAATTTAGAAAGACCTCAAATACATGGAGTTTAAATAACATCCTTCCACAGAATGAATGAGCTAACTGGGAAATTAAAGAAAAAATAATAAATGACATGTTACCAAATAAAAAGGAAAACATGATAGTCCAGAACCTTTGGGATGCAGCAAAGATGATAAAAAGAGGGAAGAATAAAGCAATATAAGCCTGCTTCAAGAATCAAGAAAATCTCAAATACACATCCTACCCTTTCACCTAAAGGAGTGGGAAAAAGAGCATCAGATAAAGCAGAAAGCCAGAAGAAGAGAAATAATAAAGATTAGAGCAACAATCAATTATATAGAAACAAAAACAACAACAAAAACCCAGTAGAACAGCTCAAGAAAACTAAGAGCAGGATATTTGAAAGAATTAAAATTTGATAAACCCCTACCCTGACTTATCAAAAAGAAAAGAGAAATGACCGAAATAAATAAATTCATGAATGAAAGAGGAGAAATAACAGGAAACACCACAGAAACAATAATAAGAGAATATTATGGAAAATTATATGCCAACAGACTGGACAATCTGAAAAAAAATGGATAAATTCCTAGAACATTCAAACTACCAAAACTGAAACAGGAAAAAAAAATAGAAAAATTTAACAGATCTATAACTAGCAAAGAAATTGAATCAGTAGTCAAAAATCCAACAAATACCAGTGCTAGATGATTTTCCACAGGAATTCTACCAGACATGTAAAGCAGAGTTAATTCTTATTCTTCACAAAATGTTCCAAAAAATAGCAATGAAAAGAAAACTTCCAAACGTATTGAACAAAATCTCTATTCCAAAACAAGAAAAAGACGTCATTAAAAAGAAGAATTACAGGGCACCTGGGGGGCACAGTCAGTTAAACATCCGGTTCTTGATTTCAGGTCCAGTCCTGATCTCAGAGTGGTGAGATGAAGCCATATGTCAGGTTCCATGCTCAGTACAGTGTCTGTTTGAGATTCTCTCTCTCTCTTCCTGCCCCTCTGACTTGTGTGCTCTTTCTCAAACAGACAGATAAATGCATAAATACATAAATAAATAAATATTTTTTTAAAATTAAAGGAAAATATCCCTGATGAACATGATTGCAAAAATTCTCAACAAAATTCCATCAAAATGAATCTAACAGTACATTAAAAGAAACATTCACAGCAATCAAGTGGGATTTATTCACAGACTGCAGGGGTGATTCAATACTCACAAATCAGTCAACGTCATGCACCAAATTAATAAAACAAGCATCATTAATAAAATAAGAGTAATATGCATAAAAAACATTTGACAAAGTATAGCATCCATTCTTGATAAGAAAATAATCAACAAAGAGGGATAGAGGGAAAATATCTCAACATCAAAAAGGAAATATACAAAAGACCAACAGCTGATATCATCCTAAATGGGGACAAATTGAGAGCTTTACCTGTATGATAAGAGATAAGACAAGAATATATATTTTCAACATTGTTATTTAACATAGTACTGGAACTAGTAGTCTTGGCAAGAGACAACAAAATGAAATAAAGTACATCCAAAGCATCAAGGGAGAAGTCAAAAATTTTGCTACTTACAGACAACATGATACTCTATGTAGAAAACCCAAAAGACATCACCAATAATTGCTAGTACTGAAAAAAAAACAACAACAAAGTCTCAGGATATAAAATCTATGTACAAAAATCTATTGCATTTCTGTACACCAATAATGAAGTAGTAGAAATAGAAATCAAAGAACTGATCCCTTTTACAATTACACCAAAAGCAATAATATACCTATAAATAAACTTGAATAAATGATAAAAGTTCTGTACTCTGAAAACAATAGACAACTTATGGATGATATTGAAGATAACAAAAAGAAAAATGGAAAAATTCCATGCTCAAGGATTGGAAAAACCAGTATTTTTAACATCTTTACACTACCCAAAGCAATCCACACATTTAATGGAATCCTTATTGAAATACCACGAGCATATTTCACAGAAGAAGGAAATAATCCTAAAATTTGTATGGAACCACAAATGAACCAGAATAGCCAAGGCAAATTTTAAATTAAAAACAATACTGAGGGAGACTTGGTTGGATCAGCAGTTGAGCACCTGCCTTTGGCCCAGGGCGTGATCCTCGAGTCCCTGGATGGAGTCCCACATCAGGCTCCCTGCATGGAGCCTGCTTCTCTCTCTGCCTATGTCTCTGCCTCTTTCTGTGTCTCTCATGAATAAATAAAATCTTTTAAAAAAAAGAAAAGAAAAACAATACTGGAAGCATCACAATTCAGGGAATTCAAGCTATATTACAAAGCTGTAGTCATCAAGACAGTATGGTATAAACACAAAAACAGAGACAGATCAATGGAACAGAATGGAAGATCCAGAAATGGAACCACAACTATATGGTCAACTAATCTTCAACAAAGCATGAAAGAGTATCCAATGGGAAAATGAGTCTCTTCAACAAGCAGCATAGGGGAAATTGGACAGCAAAAGAATGAAACTGGGTCACTGTCTTACACCACACACAAAAATAAATGTAAAGTGAACTAAAGACCAAAATGTAAGTCAGGAAACCATTACAATCCTAGAGGACATCATAGGAAGCAAGCTCTTGGATCTTGGCTGTAGCAACTTCTTACTAGATACATATCTGCAGGCAAGGGAAACAAAAGCCAAAATGAACTACTGGGACTTCATCAAGGTATAAAGCTTCTGCACAGCCAAGTAAGCAATCAGTTAAACTAAAAGACAGCCTATGGAATGGGAGGAGATACTCGCAAATGACACATCTGATAAAGGGTGAGTATAAAGAACTATAAAGAACTTACCAGACACAAAACCCTGACATCAAATAATCCAGTTAAAAAATGGGCAGAAGACATGAATAGTCACTTCTCCAAAGAAGACAAATGAAGATGCTCAGCATCACTTATCATCGGGGAATATAAATTAAAACTACAATGAGATATCACCTCACATCAGTCAGAATGGCTAAAATTAATACAGGAAACAACAGCTGTTGGTGAGGATGCAGAGAAAGGGAAACCCTCTTCAACTGTTGGTGGGAATGTAAATTAGAGCAGCCACTCTGGAAAAATGTATAGAAGCTCCTTAAAAAATTAAAAATAGGGATGCCTGGGTGGATCAGTGGTTGGGTGCCTCCCTTTGACTCAGGTCATGGTCCTGGGATCCAGGATCAAGTCCTGCATCAGGCTCCCTGTGAGAAGCCTGCTTCTCTCTCTACCTGTGTCTCTGCCTCTTTCTTTCTGTGACTCTCATGAATAAATAAATCTTTAAAAAAAAGTTAAAAAAAAAAACAAAAAAAAATAATAAAAAAAAATAAAAAATAAAAAAAAAATAAAAAAAAATAAAAAATAAATAAAAAATAAATAAAAAATAAATAAAAAATAAAAAAAAGTTAAAAGGGCAGCCTGGGTTGCTCAGTGGTTTAGCACCACCTAAAGCCCACGGCCTGATCTTAGGGTCCCGGGATCAAGTCTCGCATCAGGCTCCCTGCATGGAACCTGCTTCTCCCTCTGCCTGTGTCTCTATGCCTCTCTCTCTCTCTCTCTGTCTGTCTGTCTGTCTGTCTCTCATGAATAAATAAATAAATAAAATCTTTAAAAATTTTTAAAAATAAAAAGTTAAAAATAGAGGTAATCTATGACCCATCATTTGCACTAATAGGTGTTTACCCAGAAGATACAAAAATACTGGTTAGAAGGGGCACATGACCCCTTACGTATAACAGCATTATTAACAATAGCCAGATTATGGACAGAGCCCAAATGCCCATCAATTGATGAATTGATAAAGAAAAGTGATATATATATATATATATATATACATATATATATATATATATATACATATATATATATATATATGTATATATATATATATATATATAAAATTACTCAGCCATGAAAAGGAATGAAATACTACTATTTGCAAGAAAGTGGATGCAGCTAGTGTGCATTTTGCTGAGTGAAATAATTTGGTCAGAGTAAGACAAATACTATATGATATCACTCATATGTGAAATTTAAGAAACAAAACAAATGGGGGAATAAGGGAAGAGAAAAAAGACAGAAATCAATTTCTGGAGACACTTAACTATAGAGGACAAACTGATGATTCAAGGAGGGGTGGTGGTTGGATGGATGTACTAAATGTGTGATGTGTATTATGGAGGGCAGCTGTTGTGTTAGGCAATGGGTGTTATATGTAAATAATCACTAAATTCTACTCCTGTAGCCAATATTAAACTATATGTTAACTAACTTGAATTTAAATAAAAATTTGAAAAAAATATTTGAAAAAAATTTAAAACATCTTTCATTTAAGTAGTTATGAGATGAAAGCAGGAGTTCCTATACTAATATAAGGTAAAATATATTTTAAATAAAAAAGGGTCACAACAGACAAGTATATTATATATTTTTAAAATGTTTGAAATAGCAAGAACATATATCATTTTTTAAAATTTAAATTCAATTAGCCAGGCGCACCTGGGTTGCTCAGTTGATTGGGCATCTGACTCCTGATCAGGTCTTTATACTAGAGTGCTGGGATTGAGCCCCGTTTTGGGTTTCCTGCTCAGCTGGGAGTCTGCTTCTCCCTCTATTCCTCCCCCTTGCTTGTGCATGATCTCTTTCTCTCTCTGTCTCAAATAAATAAAAAAATAATCTTTTAAAATATAAGTTAAATTAGCCAACATATAGGACATCATTAGTTTCAGATAAAGTTTTCAATAATTCTTCAGTTCCCAGTGCTCATCACATCACGTACCCCTCTTAATGCCATCACCTAGTTACCCTACCCACCCCACACTTCTCTTTTATATATGTTAGTTTGTTTCTCAGAGTTAAGTCACTGAAGGTCTGTCTCTCTGATATTAATTAATTCATTCATTCATTCATTCATTCATTCATGAAAGACACAGAGAGAGAGGCAGAGACATAGGCAGAGGGAGAAGCAGGCTCCCTGCAAGGAGCCGGAAGCGGGACTCAATCCCAGATCCCGGGATCACGCCCTGAGCCGAAGGCAGACGCTCAACCACTGAGTCACCCAGGCGTCCCTCTCTCTGATTTTTTAAAATTCACTTTTGCCTCCCTTCTCATATGGTCTTCTGAAATATTTCTTATATTTTGCATATCAATGAAACCATATCATAATTTTCATTCTCTTATTGACATATTTCACTTAACATAATACTCTTGAGTTCCATTCACATTGTAAATGGTAGATATTCATACTTTCTGA
Source organism: Canis aureus (assembly GCF_053574225.1). NCBI lineage: Eukaryota > Metazoa > Chordata > Mammalia > Carnivora > Canidae > Canis > Canis aureus. The sequence continues at coordinate 75,905,753 of NC_135649.1, read as the reverse complement.
TGTCTGAGTAATATTCCATTGTATATATACATGATATCTTCTCTATTCAGTTGTTGAAGGTCATTGTGACTCCTTCTACATTTTGGCTATCATGGACATTGCTGCAAAATTGGGGTGCAGGTGCTCCTTTGTTTCCCTACATCTGTATCTTTGTGGTAAACAGCCAGCAGTGTAATTGCTGCATTGTAGGGTAGCTCGATTTTTAAAGTCTTGAGGAATATCCATAATGATTTCCAGGGTATCTATACCAGATTGCATTCCCACCAACAGTGTAAAAGGGTTCCCCTTCCTCCACATCCTCATGAAATTTGTTTTTTTCCTATCTTGTTAAGTTTAGCCATTTTAACTGGTGTAATCGTAATCTCATTGTGGTTTTGATTTGTGTTTTCCTGAGGATGTGTTCTTGGGCATTTTTTCATGTGTCTGATGCCATTTGTATGTCCTCCTTGGAGAAATGTTTGTTCTTTTCTTCTACCCATTTCTTGACTTTATTTTTTGTTTATTGGGTACTGATTTTGAAAAATTCTTTATAGGTCTTAGATAGTATCCTTTTATCTGAAATTACATTTGCAAATATCTTCTCCTGTTCTGTAGTTTGACTTTAAGTTTCAATGACTATTTCCTTTGCTGTGCAAAAGCTTTTAATCATGATGAATCCCAGTGGTTCATTTTCGACTTTGTTCCCCTTGTCTTTATAGATATGTCTTACAAGAAGTTCCTGCAGCAGAGGAGAAGATGTTGCTGCCTGTGTTCTCTAGGATTTTGATGGAGACTTATCTCACATTTAGGTCTTTCATCCATTTTAAGTTTATATTTGGTTATGGTGTAAGAGAATGAAATTTTCTGCATATGGCTGCCCAATTTTCCCAACACCATTTATTGAAGAGACTGTTGTTTTCCCAGTGTACAGTATCTCCTGCTTTGTGAAAGAATAGATGGCCATAGAAGTGATGGTCCATTACTGGAATCTCTATTCTGTTACATTGATCTATGTGTCAATTTTTGTGCAAGTACCATGGTGTCTTGATGAACACAGCTTTTCAATATAGCTTGAAATTATTGTGATGTCCTTAACTTTGGTTTTCTTTTTCAACCTTCCTATTTGTGGTATTTTCTGGTTCCATAAAGATCTTAGAATTATTTGATCCAACTCTGAAAAAAATGTTCATACTATTTTGATAGAAATTTCATTGAATGTGTAGGTAGATCTGAGTAGCATAGATATTTTAACAATATTTATTCTTCTAATTAATGAGCATGGAATATTTTTCGAGATCTTTGTGTCTTTCTCAATTTCTTTCTTGAGTATTCTGTAGTTTATAGAGTACAAATCGCAATGTCATTGATTAGGTTTATTCCTAGGTATCTTATGGAATTTGGTGCAATTGTAAATAGCATAAATTACTTAATTTCTCTTTCTTCTGTCTCATTGTTAGTGTTTAGAAATGCCACTGATTTCTGGGCATTGATTTTGTATCCTGCCACATTGCTGAATTGCTGTATGAGTTCTAGCAATCTAGCATAGAGTCTTTTGGGTTTTCTACATATAGTATCATCATCTGAGAAGAGGGAGAGTTTGATTTCATCTTTGCCAATTTAAATGCATTTTATTTCTTTTTGTTGTCTGATTGCTGAGGCTAGGACTTCTAGTACTATGATGAATGGCAGTGGTGAGAGTGTACATCCCTGTCATGTTCCTGATCTTAAGGGAAAGGCTCCCAGTGTTTCCCCATTGAGAATGAAATTTCCTGTGGACTTTTAATAGATGATTTTTAAGATGCTGAGGAATGTTCCCTCTATGCCTACACTCTGAAGAGTTTTGATCAGGAATGGATGCTGTATTTTGTCAGATGCTTTCTCTGCATCTATTGAGAGGATTATATGGATCTTCTTTTTTCTCTTATTTTTAATTTTTTTTTAATTTTAATTTTTTTTCTTTTTACTCTTATTGATGTGATCTATCACATTGACTCTTTTACGAGTGTTGAACGACCCTTACATCCCAGTGGTAAATCCCACTAGGTCGTGGTGAATAATCTTCTTAATGTTCTGTTGTCTCCTGTTGGTTAATATCGTGGTGAGGATTTTTGCATCTGTGTTCATCAGGGATATTGGTCAATAATTCTCCTTCTTGGTGGGGTGTTTGTCTGGTTTTGGGATCAAGGTAATGCTGGCTTCATAGAATACATTGGGTAGTATTCCCATTTCTATCCTTTGAAACAGCTTTAGTAGAATAGATATTACTTCTTATTTGCATTTTTGCATTTTGGCTTCCCACCTGGCCTTGGACTTTTGTGTCTTGGGACACAAGAGGTTTTTGATGACTGCTTCAATTTCCTCACTGGATATTTGCCTGTGCAGGTTTCTATTTCTTTCTGTTCCAGTTTTGCTAATTTGTAGATTCCCAGAAATGCATCCATTCCTTCCAGATTGCATAATTTTTTGGTATGTAATCACTCATATGTTTTAAAAATCATTTCTATTTCCTTGGTGTTGGTTGTGGCCTCTCCTCTTTTCATTGTGATTTTATTAATTTGAGTATTTTCTCTTTTTAATAAGACAGGCTAAAGGGATGCCTGGGTGGCTCAGCAGTTGAGCCTCTGCCTTCAGCTTAGGGAGTGATTCACAGTCCAGGGATCAAGTCCCGCATCAGGCTCCCTGCAGGAAGCCTGCTTCTTCCGCTGCCTGTGTCTCAGCCTCTCTCTCTGTTTCACATGAATAATAATTTAAAAAATCTTTAAAAAATAGGATTGGCTAGGGGTTTATATATCTTGTTGATTATCTCAAAGAACCAGTTCCTGGTTTTAATGGTCTGTTCTTCAAATCTTCTGGTCTCAATTTCATTGAGTTCTACTTGAATCTTTATTATCTCTCTTCTGCTTGGTATAGGCTTTATTTGTTGTTCTTTCTCGATTTCCCTTAGGTGCAAGGTTAGGTTGTGTATTTGTGTTTTCCAATTTTTTGAGGGAGTCTTGCATTGTGATGTATTTCCTTCTCAGGACTGCCTTTGCTGTATCCCAACGATTTTGAAAAGTTGTATCTTCATTTTCATAAGTTTCCATGAATCTTTTTAATTCTTCTCCAATTTCCTGGTTGACCCATTCATCTTTTAGAAGGATGCTCTTTAGCCTCCACGTGTTTGAGTTTCTTCCAAATTTCTTCTTGTGATTGAGTTCAAGTTTCAAAAAATTATGGTCTGAAAATATGCAGGCTATAATCCCAATCTTTTCGTATCAGTTGAAACCTTATTTGTGACCCAGCATGTGGTCTATTCTGGAGAAAGTTCCATGTGCAATTGAGATTAATGTGTATTCAGTTGCATTAGGATGGAATGTTCTGTGTATATCTGTGAAATCTGTTTGGTCTAATGTATCCTTCAAGGCCCTTGTTTCCTTGGTGATGTTATGATTAGATAATTCGTCTTTTTCTGAGAGTGTCATGTTGAAATCTTCTACGATTAATGTATCATTATCTATGTATCTCTTTACTTTGGTTATTAATTGATATAGTTTGCTGCTCCCACATTAGGGGAATAAATATTCATAATTGTTAGTTCTTCTTGTTGGATAGACGCTTTAAGTATGATATAGTGTTCTTCTTCATCTCTTATTACAGTTTTGGTATAAACTCTACTTTATCTGATATGAGGACTGCTACCACAGCTTTCTTCTCAGGAACGTTTGAATGATAAATGGTTCACCAACCTTTTATTTTCAGGCTGGAGGTGTCCTTAGTTCTTAAATGAGTTTCTTGTAGACAACAAATAGATGGGTCTTGCTTTTTTATCCAGTCTGAAACCCTGCATCTTTTGATGGGATGATTTAGCACATTTGCATTCAGAGTAAGTATTGAAAGTTATGAATTTAGTGTCCTTGTAATCCTATTCAGTCCCTGTTTTTGTGGATTATTTCTTTGGTCTTCCCTTTCTTTTACAGTGTCCCCCTTAATATTTCTTGCAGAGCTAGTTTGATGGTCACATATTCTTTCAGTTTCTGCTTATCTTGGAAGCTTTTTCTCTCTCCTTCTATTCTGAATGACAGCCTTGCTGGATAAAGTATTTTTGGCTGCATATATCATGAATATATCATGCCAGCCCTTTCTGGTCTGCCAGGTGCTTGTGGAGAGGTCTTCTGTTATTCTGATATTTCTCCCCATATAAATTAAGAATTCTTGTCTCAAGAGCTTTTAGAATTTTCTCTTTATCTTTGAATTTTGCAAGCTTCACTAGTATATGTTGGGGTGTTGATTGTTTTTTGTTGATTTTGTTGGGGTCCCTCTTTATCTCTTGTATATCAATGCCCTTTTTTTCCCCCAGATTAGGGAAGTTCTAGCTATGATTTGTTCAAATATATGCTGTGGTCCTCTGCCTCTCTCTACCTCTTCTGGAATCATAATAAAACCAATATTATTCCTTCTCAAGCTATCATTTATTCCCCTAATCCTTTCCTCATGGGTTCTTAATTGCTTTTCCCTTTTTTCCTCAGCTTCCTTCTTTTCCATCAACTTGTCTTCTATGTCACTCACTCTCTTTTCTACCTCATTAACCCTAGAAGTTAGAGAATCCAGTTTAAACTGCTTCTCAGAAAAATATTTTTAATTTCAGCCTGATTAGTTCTCAATTCTGCAATAAGAGAATCTCTAGAGTCCTTTATGTTTTTTTTTTCAGAGACATCAGTAATTTTATAATTGTACCTCTGAATTGTATCTCTGACATGATACTTTAATCCATATCTAGCAGGTCTGTGTCAGAAAGTATTACTTCCGGTTCTTTCTTTTGTGATGAATTCTTCCTTCTACTCATTTTTTTCAGTGCATATTAGCTGTATGAGTGAGCAGAGTAAAAAAAAATGTGCCACAACCTAAGTAAAATACTCCTCAAACAATTCCAAAGTCAGAAGTCAGAAAAGGAAAGGAAAGGAAAAACAAAACAAAATAAAACAGAAGGATTATGAAAGGGGAAATTAAAATTTAAAAAAATAATAAGAATTCAAAAAAAGGTGGGGAGGATGAGGTGGTGGAGAGAGAATATAGTCTCACCAAATGGACCTAGAGGGTGATCCTCTTGGTTCTGAGTGTATTTTGTTCTAGAAAGATGTTAATTTCCAAATTCATTTAAATCAGCAAAACTTATATAGAGACCAATCATTGACCCCTCCCCCAAACAGAAACAAGTTAAAAGAGAGGGGGCAGAATGGGAAATAAGAGAGAATGTAGTCTCACAGCATGAACCAACATGGTGTTCTACTTCATTCTGGGTATATTTTGGTCGTGTATTAGGAGATACTAACTTCCACCATTATAAAATGAATCTAGACTTTAAAAAAAAAAACAGAAAACAAAATCCCATAACATGTATAACTACCAAAATTAATTTGAATGTGATGAAAGGAATACAAAAATGAAGAATATATCTAAGACATGTAATTGTAGTATTATGAAAGTCAAAACAGGAAAAAAAACTTAAAAATGAAGAGTTGATAAAATACGGTAGTTAAGGCAGGAAAAGAGAAAAATATTGATAAATTTTAACCTGAAATTTAAAAAAAATCATATAAAAAAACCCTTTGAGTTCTATATACTATTTTCCCTCAGTTCTTGAACTTTCCAGTGCTGCTTGGTCAGTACACTTGCTCTTTCCCTGTTTTTCCAGCATTTCTTCTGGGGGAAGGGTCTCTTGCTCTGATTCTCAGGTGTCTGTGCCTGGTTGGAGATGTCCCACACTTTGCCAGGTGGCTGGGCTCAGTGTGAAGCGGTTTATCCTCTGAGGCCTTTGTTCCCTAGAGGCCCCACCTCTCCCAGGTAAAAGGCAAAAATAAAAAATGAAGGCAGCCAGCTCCCCAACCTTGGAGTCAAAGAACTCCCTCAGAGTACTGAACCATAGTCTTCCCCTGTACAGTGGCTTAGATCCTCCTAAGGGCAGGTGCAGGGGCACTGATTTGCACAAACTGAAGGGTGCCCAGTGGCAGAAGTGTTCTCATTGTCCCATGCCCTCCCCTGTTCTGCCTATACCAGGGGAAATGGAAGATAGCAAGCTTCATCTGCTGAGTCACTCTCAGTTCGAAGGCCCTGCACAGCTCAATCCAGGGTCCCGGGGTTTGCGTCTCCTGAAGAGAATGGAGGACAGCTCACCTCTCTCAGTTGCTGGGATATAGGGCAAAGAGAGCTCTGGTGCCAGCCTGTGCAACCGTCTAGATTCTCCCAGGCCCCACCCCCCGGGGATTGCAGCATTTCAACCCTTTACCATTATTCCACCTCAATTTGTGGTGAGCTTCCTCCTAGGCATCCCTATACTAATTGTGTCTTTTTTTTCCACCTCTTGTTTTTTTTTAAATAATAAATTTATTTTTTATTGGTGTTCAATTTACCAACATACAGAATAACACCCAGTGCTCATCCCGTCAAGTACCCCCCTCAGTGCCCGTCACCCATTCACCCACACCCCCCTCCCTCCTCCCCTTCCACCACCCCTAGTTCGTTTCCCAGAGTTAGGAGTCTTTATGTTGTCTCCCTTTCTGATATTTCCTACCCATTTCTTCTCCCTTCCCTTCTACTCCCTCTCATTATTATTTATATTCCCCAAATGAATGAGAACATATAATGTTTGTCCTGCTCCGATTGACTTATTTCACTCAGCATAATACCCTCCAGTTCCATCCACGTTGAAGCAAATGGTGGGTATTTGTCATTTCTAATGGCTGAGTAATATTCCATTGTATATATAAACCACATCTTCTTTATCCATTCATCTATCAGTGGACACCGAGGCTCCGTCCACATCTTGGATATTGTGGACATTGCTGCTAGAAACATCGGGGTGCAGATGTCCCGGCGTTTCATTGCATCTGAATCTTTGGGGTAAATCCCCAGCAGTGCAATTGCTGGGTCGTAGGGCAGGTCTATTTTTAACTCTTTGAGGAACCTCCACACAATTTTCCAGAGTGGCTGCACCATTTCACATTCCCACCAACAGTGCAAGAAGTTCCCTTTTCTCCGCATCCTCTCCAACATTTGTGATTTCCTGCCTTGTTAATTTTCCCCATTTTCACTGGTGTGAAGGAGTAACTCATTGTGGTTTTGATTTGTATTTCCCTGACAGCAAGTGATGCAGAGCATTTTCTCATGTGCATGTTGGCCATGTCTATGTCTTCCTCTATGAGATTTCTGTTCCTTTGCCCATTTCACGATTGGATTGTTTGTTTCTTTGGTGTTAAGTTTAATAACTTCTTTATACATCTTGGAAACTAGTCCTTTATCTGATACGTCATTTGCAAATATCTTCTCCCATTCTGTAGGTTGTCTTTTAATTTTGTTAACTGTATCCTTGCTGTGGAAAAGCTTCTTATCTTTTTTTTTTTAATTTTTTATTGGTGTTCAATTTGCTAACATACAGAATAACCCCCAGTGCCCGTCACCCATTCACTCCCACCCCCCGCCCTCCTCCCCTTCTACCACCCCTAGTTCGTTTCCCAGAGTTAGCAGTCTTTACGTTCTGTCTCCCTTTCTGATATTTCCCACACATTTCTTCTCCCTTCCCTTATATTCCCTTTCACTATTATTTATATTCCCCAAATGAATGAGAACATATAATGTTTGTCCTTCTCCGACTGACTTACTTCACTCAGCATAATACCCTCCAGTTCCATCCACGTTGAAGCAAATGGTGGGTATTTGTCATTTCTAATAGCTGAGTAATATTCCATTGTATACATAAACCACATCTTCTTTATCCATTCATCTTTCGTTGGACACCGAGGCTCCTTCCACAGTTTGGCTATCGTGGCCATTGCTGCTAGAAAAGCTTCTTATCTTGATGAAGTCCCAATAGTTCATTTTTGCTTTTGTTTCTTTTGCCTTCATGGATGTATCTTGCAAGAAGATAATGTGGTAGAGTTCAAAAAGGGTGTTGCCTGTGTTCTCCTCTAGGATTTTGATGGAATCTTGTCTCACATTTAGATCTTTCATCCATTTTGAGTTTACCTTTGTGTATGGTGAAAGGGAGTGGTCTAGTTTCATTCTTCTGCATGTGGATGTCCAATTTTCCAAGCACCATTTACTGAAGAGACTGTCTTTCTTCCAGTGGATAGTCTTTCCTCTTTTATCGAATATTAGTTGACCATAAAGTTGAGGGTCCGCTTCTGGATTCTCTATTCTGTTCCATTGATCTAAGTGTCTGTTTTTGTGCCAGTACCACACAGTCTTGATGACCACAGCTTTGTAGTACAACCTGAAATCTGGCATTGTGATGCCCCCAGATATGGTTTTCTTTTTTAAAATTCCCCTGGCTATTCAGGGTCTTTTCTGATTCCACACAAATCTTAAAATGATTTGTTCTAACTCTCTGAAGAAAGTCCATGGTATTTTGATAGGGATTGCATTAAACGTGTATATTGCCCTGGGTAATATTGACATTTTCACAATATTAATTCTGCCAATCCATGAGCATGGAATATTTTTCATCTCTTTGTGTCTTCCTCAATTTCTTTCAGAAGTGTTCTATAGTTTTGAGGATATAGATCCTTTACCTCTTTGGTTAGGTTTATTCCTAGGTATCTTATGCTTTTGGGTGCAATTGTAAATGGGATTGACTCCTTCATTTCTCTTTCTTCAGTCTCATTGTTAGTGTATAGAAATGCCACTGACTTCTGGGCATTTATTTTGTATCCTGCCACACGGCCACATTGCTGTATGAGTTCTAGCAATCTTTGGGTGGAGGCTTTTGGGTTTTTTATGTAGAGTATTATGTCATCAGCGAAGAGGGAGAGTTGGACTTCTTCTTTGCCAATTCGAATGCCTTCAATGTCTTTTTGTTGTCTGATTGCTGAGGCTAGGACTTCCAGTACTATGTTGAATATCAGTGGTGAGAGTGGACATCCCCGTCTTGTTCCTGATCTTAAGGGAAAGGCTCCCAGTGTTTCCCCATTGAGAATGATATTTGCTGTGGGCTTTTTGTAGATGGCTTTAAGATATTGAGGTATGTTCCCTCTATCCCTACACTCTGAAGAGTTTTGATCAGGAATGAATGCTGTATTTTGTCAGATGCTTTCTCTGCATCCAATGAGAGGATCACATGGTTCTTGATATTTCTCTTGCTGATATGATGAATCACATTGATTGTTTTACGAGTGTTGAACCAGCCTTGTGTCCCGGGAATATATCCTACTTGGTCATGCTGAATAATTTCCTTAATGTACTGTTCGATCCTATTGGCTAGTATCTTGTTGAGAATTTTTGTACCCATGTTCATCATGGATATTGGTCTGTAATTCTCCTTTTTGGTGGGGTCTTTGTCTGGTTTTGGAATTAAGGTGATGCTGGCCTCAGAACGAATTTGGAAGTACTCCATCTCTTTCTATCTTTCCAAACAGCTTTAGTAGAATAGGTATGGTTTCTTTTTTAAGCATTTGCTAGAATTCCCCAGGGAAGCCATCTGACCCTGGACTTTTGTGTCTTGGGAGTTTTTTGTTGACTGCTTCAATATCCTCCCTGGCTATTGGCCTGTTCAGGTTTTCTATTTCTTCCTGTTCCAGTTTTGGTAGTTTGTGGCTTTCCAGGAATGCGTTCATTTCCTCTAGATTGTCTAATTTATTGGTGTATAGCTGTTCATAATATGCTTTTAATATCGTTGTATTTCCTTGGTGTTGGTAGTGATCTCTCCTTTCTCATTCATGATTTTATTAATTTGAGTCTTCTCTGTCTTCTTTTTAATAAGGCTGGCTAATGGTTTATCTATCTTATTAATTCTTTCAAAGAACCAACTCCTGGTTTGTTAATCTGTTCCACAGTTCTGGTCTCTATTTCATTGAGTTCTCCTCGAATCTTTATTAATTCTCTTCTTCTGCTGGGTGTAGGATCTATTTGCTGTTTTTTCTCTAACTCCTTCAAGTGCAAGGTTAGCTTTTGTATTTGAGTTCTTTCCCATTTTGGATGGATGCTTGTATTGCGATGTATTTCCCCCTCAGGACTGCTTTTGCTGCATCCCAAAGATTTTGAATGGTGTATCTTCATTCTCATTAGTTTCCATGAATCTTTTTAATTCTTCCTTAATTTCCTGGTTGACTGTTTCATCTTTTAGCAGGATGGTCCTTAACCTCCTCGTGTTTGAAGTCCTTCCAAACTTCTTGTTGTGATTTAGTCCTAATTTCAAGGCATTATTGCCTGAGAATATGCAGGGGACGATCCCAATCTTTTGGTATGGGTTCAGACCTGATTTGTGACCCAGTATGTGGTCTATTCTGGAGAAAGTTCCATGTGCACTTGAGAAGAATGTGTATTCAGTTGAATTTGGATTAAAGTTCTGTAGATATCTGTGAAATCCATCTGGTCCAGTGTATCATTTAAAGCTCTCGTTTCTTTGGAGATGTTGTGTTTAGGAAACCTATGGAGTGTAGAAAGCACTAGATTGAAGTCACCAAGTATAAGTGGATTATTATCTAAGTATCTCTTTACTTCCTTATTAGTTTATTGTTATACTTGGCAGCTCCCACATTCAGGGGATAAATATTCATGATTGTTAAGTCCCCTTGTTGGATAGATCCTTTAAGTATGATATAGTGTCCCTCTTCATCTCTTACTTACTAAATTGTTTGGGATAAAGTTTAGTTTATCTGATATGGAGATTGCTACTCTTGCTTTCTTTTCAGGACTATTTGAATGGTAAATGGTTCTCCAATCTTTCATTTTCAGGCTGGAGTTGTCCTTGGGTCTCAAATGAGTCTCTTGTAGACAACAAATAGATTAGGTTTGATTTTTTATCTAGTGTGAAACCGTGCTCCTTTTGATGGGATCATTAAACCCATTCACGTTCAGAGTTACTATTAAAAGATATGAATTTAGTGCCATCAATATACCTATTCAGTCCCCGTTTTTGTGGATTATTTCTTTGGGCATCCTCTTTGTTTAACAGGGTCCCCCTTAATATTTATTGCAGAGATGGGTGGTAGTCACATATTCTTTCAGTTTCTGCCTATCTTGGAAGCTCGTTATCTCTCCTATTTTGAATGAGAGCGTTGCTGGATAAAGTATTCTTGGCTGCATGTTCTTGTTGTTTAGGACCCTGAATATATCCTGCCAGCCTTTTCTGGCCTGCCAGGTCTATGTGGAGAGATCTACTGTTAATCTAATATCTCCCCTTTTAATTTAACCATCTCTTGTATCTTGTTGCTTTGAGGATTTTCTTTTTATCTTTGGAATTTGCAGGTTTTACTCTTAAATGTCGAGGTGTTGAGCAGTGTTTATTGATTTTAGGGTGGATCTCTCTATCTCCTGGATCTGAATGCTTTTTTCCTTCCCAAGTTAGGGAAGTTCTCTGCTATGATTTGTTCAAATACAGTTTCTGGACCTTTGTCACTTTCAGCGCCCTCTGGAACCCCAATTAAACATAGATTTATACTTCTGAGGCTGTCATTTGTTTCCCCTAATGTTTCCTCGTGCTCTTTTCATTGTTTTTCTCTTTTTTCCTCAGGTTCCTTCCTTGCCATGAACCTGTCTTCTATGTCACTCACTATTTCTTCTACCTCATTAGCTCTCATCATTAGGACCACCAGTTTCGATTGAATCTCATTTAATTGATTTTTAATTTCTGCCTGATTGGATCTAAATTCTGCAGTCATGAAGTCTCTCCAATCCTTTTTTCTGTTTTCCAGAGCCATCAGTAGCTGTATAATTGTGCTTCTGAATTGGCTTTCTGACATCGACATTGAATTGTAATCCAAGTTGTTTACCTCTTTAGCAGAGAGTACTGTTTCTGATTCTTTCTTTTGTGGTGAGTTCTTCTTCTAGTCATTTTGCTCAGTGCAGAGTCTTGTTAGAAGTGCATACTCTTCTCTCTGTAGACTTCCAGCTGTTCTCTTTTTAAATCTCAGGTCGAATTTGTAGGTTTTTTGGATGATTTGAAAGTTATGTAGGTAAGTTGGTGGGGACAGGTGACTTGGGGACCCTACTCCTCTGCCATCTTGCCCTGCCCTCCCTAGTCACAGATTATAAAAGGATTATGAGAGTACTATGAATTATCTTACAATAACAGTTTAGATAACCTATGTAAATGGGCACATTCCTAGAGGCAAAAACACCTACCAGGTCTAAAGCATGAAAAATTGAATATCTGAAAAGGACCATATCCAGCAAAAACAATTGAATTAGAAATAAAAAATTGTCTCAAAATTTGAAAGGCCTAGAACTTATGGCTTAAGTAAATGTAGTCTACCAAATATTTAAGGATGAATACCAAGCCTTTTCCATTTTTTCTAAAAACGTATGAATATGAAACATTTTATAACTCATCATATGTGAGGTGCAGTACACTGATACCTAAATATATATATATATATATATATATATATATATATATATATATAAACAAAACATATATATATATATAGAAACAAAACAAAATCTTTGACTAATATCCCTTATAAAATAGGAAGGAAAGCTCATAAAGAATTTGGAAAACAAAATAAATCAGCTTATAAAAGGAATTATACAACATGACCCTGACAAAATAAGAATTATTCCTGGAATTCAAAGATGGTTCAATATATGAAAATCAATGTAATATACCACATTAACCGAGTAGAGAGAAAACACATAATTTCCTAAATTGATGTTGGAAAAGCACTTGACTAAATTCAACAAACTTTAATGATATAATAAGCTGAACAAATTGAGCTTAGAGAGAAACTACCTGAACATAATAAAAGCCATATATGGAAAAACCCACGGCTAATATCCTACTCAATGGTAAGAAGATGAAAGCTATTTCCTTTAGGTTAGGAATACTCCAAGGATATTTATTTTCAATATTTGTGTTCAACATAGTACTGGATGCTCAAGTCAGAGTAATAACGCATGAAAAATTAGTGAAAGACATCCAAATTAGAAAGGAAGAACCTAAATTATCTCTATAGATGATATGATATTATGTGTCGAAAATGCTAAATACATCACTAAAAAGTTGTTAAAATTAATAATTCATTTGAGCAAAGAAGCAAGGTAAAATTTGACATGCAAAAATCAGTTACATTTCTCAACATAAACAATATGAGAAGGAAATTATGAAACAATTCCATTAAAGTGCAATACTACAAAAAGGAATCTACAGATTTAATGTAATTTCTATCAAAATCTGAATGACTTTTTGCAGAAAAAGGAAAACCATCTTAAAAATCGTATGTAATTTCAATGGACTGAAACTAGCCAAAACAAACTTGAATAGGGAGAGCAAAGCCAGAGGCATCATACTTCCTGGTTTCAAACAATACTGCAAAGCTATAACAGTCAATGCACTATGTTATTGGCATAGAATCAGACATTTAAACCAAATGAACTAAGGGAAGCTAAGATGGCAGTGTAGTAGGAGGACCCTAGGCTTCCCTCATCCCTTAAAAACAGCAAGATAACTATCAATTCACTCCGAATACTCAAGAAATCATCATGAGGACAAATAGAACAAATTGCTCAACTAGAGGGAGTGAAGAGGACACCTTGAGGAAGATACGAAGTGCAGAAATGAAGTTTGGGGGGAAAATGGATCCCAGATCCTGCAGAGGGGAGAACACCTGGTCATAGAGAATTGAGAGAGAGAGAGAGAGAGAGAGAGAGAGAGAAGTGCACATGTATAAACACACAGAGAACACTTCCATAAAGTCATTGGCTGGGATAATGAGAGGCCAAATTGCAACCAGTGTTGTCAAAGACTGGAATTTCAGATATTGGATCATAAATGTAGACTTAGGGAACTGAGCGACTCCATAAAGAATATCATAGGAGTCCCACAAGAAGAGAGGGGGGAAAAGGGACAGAAGGTTTATTTGAGCAAATTATAGTTGAAATCTTCCCTAATCTGGGAACGTAAATAGACATCCAAATGGAGGAGGCACATGGAACTTCTTTCAAATCAACAAAAGCCGGCCAACACCAAGATATATCATAGTAAAATTTGCAAAATACATACATAAAGAAAAATCTGAAAAGCAGCAAGGGAAAATAAATCCCTAACTTACAAAGGAAGACAAATAAGGTTATCAGCCTATCTCCACTATCTATAGAAACTTGGCAGGTTAGATGGGAGTGGCATGATATATTTAATGTAATGAAGGGGGAAAATACGCAGTCAAGAATATTTTATCCAGTAGGGCTGTCATTCTGAATAAAAGGAGAGATAAAGTTTCCCAAATAAAAACTAAAGGAGTTTGAGACAACTAAAACAGCCCTGCAAGAAATATTAAGGAGAACTCTTTGAGTGTAAAAGACCAAAAGTGACAAAGACTAGACAGGAACAGAGAAAATCTCCAGAAATTAATTTAAAAGTAATACAATGGCACTATCAATAATCACTCTGAATGTAAATGCACTAAAATGCTCCATCAAAAGATATCAGGTGATAGAATGGATAAAAATGACAAGATCCATCTATATGCTGATTACAACATCTTCATTTTAGACATAATATGGCTGTAGGATGAATATGAGGGGATTGAAAAACATGTATTATAGAAATGGGTGTCAAAAGAAAGAGTTACAATACTTTATTTGCAAAATGTACTTTACTTTTTATGTTTCAATATAAATTCCAGTTAATGTGTAATATAATTTCATGTGTATAATTTAGTGATTCAACACTTCCATACAATATCCGGTTCTCATCACAACAAGTGCACTCCTTAATCCCCATCACCTATTTAACCCATCTCCTTAACCACCTCCCCATGGACACCATCAAGTTGTTCCCTATAGTTAAGAGGTTGTTTCAAGGGGTACCTGGGTGGCTCAGTCAGTTAATCCTCTGCCTTCAGCTCATGCCATGATCCTATGGTGCTGAGATCAAGCACCACAACAGACTCCTTGTTTAGCTCAGAGGCTGCTTCTCCCTGTGCCCCTCACCTTGCTCATACTCTCCCTGTACTCAAATAAATAAATTTTTAAAAAATATTTTTATTTTTATTTTATTAAAGATTTTATTTATTCATGAGAGACAGAGAGAGAGGCAGAGGTACAGACAGAGGGAGAAGCAGGCTCCATGCAGGGAGCCTGATGTGGGATTCGGTCCCAGGACTCTGAGATCAGGCCCTGAGTCGAAGGCAGACGCTCAACCACTGAGCCACCTAGGCGTCCCTAAAAAATCTTTTTAAAAAGAGTTTTGGTTTACCCTTCTCTTTTTTCCCCATGCACCTTTGTTTTGTTTATTAAATTGCGCATGACTGAAATTATATGGTATTTGTCTTTCTCTGACTACTTAAGCAAACTTATAATACTTTTAGCTCCATCCACAAAGGGAAAGATTTCATTTTTATGATTGAAGGGAAAAAAAAATATATATATACCACCTCATATTCTTTTCTTAATGCCACCTCTTATTTATCTCTTCATCACTTCATGGACATTGGGCATCTTTCCATAATTTGGCTATTGTATATAATGCTACTATAAACACTGAGATGCCTGTATTCCTTCCAATTAACATTTTTGTATTTGTTTGTAAAAAACACAGTAGTGCCATTGCTGAATCATAGGGTAGTTCTATTTATAACTTCATGAGAAATGTCCATACTGTTTTCCAGAGTGGCTGCACCAGTTTCATTACCACCAATAGTGCTGGAGGGTGGCATATCCTTGCCAACACCTGTTTTTTTCTTGTGTTCTTAATTTTATCCATTCTGATGGCTGTGAGGTGATATCTCACTATAGTTTTGACTTGTATTTTCCTGATGATCAGTGATGTTGAGCACCCTTTCTTGTGTCTGTTGACCATCTGTATGTCTTTTTGGGGAAAATATCAGTTCATGTTTTCCTGCCCATTTGAAATTAGATTATTCATTTTTTTGCATTTAATTTTTTAAAGATCTTTGTATATTTTGGATGCTAATCCTTTACCAGATATGTCATTTGCATATATCTTTCCACACTCCATGTGTTTCCTTTTGGATTTATTGATTGTTTTCTTCCTTGTGTGGACTTTTTTATGAAGTCACAAATGTTTATTTTTGCTTTGTTTTCCATGCCTCAGGAGACATATCTAGGAGCAGGTTTTTGCAGTCAATGTCAACGAGATTACTGCTTATGTTCTCCTCTAAGATTTTAATGTTATCTGAACTCACATTTAGGTATTTAATCCATTTTGAATTTATTTTATGTGTGGTGTAAGAAAGTGGTCCAGTTTAATTAATTTGCATGTTTCTATCCAGTTTTCCCACAACATTTGTTGAAGAGACTGTCTTTATCCCATTGGATATTCCTTCTGCTTTGTTGAAGATTAGTTGACCAAATAACTGTGGGTTCATTTCTGTGTTTCATATTCTGTTCCATTGATCTAGGGTTTTGTTGTTGTTGCTGTTTGTTTGGTACCATACTGTATCACTATAGCTTTGTAATATAACTTGCAGTGTGGAATTGCAATGCCTCCAAGTTTTCTTTTATTTTTCAAGGTTGCCTTGGCTATTTGGAATGTTTTGTGGTTCCATTCAAATTTTAGTATTGTTTGTTCCATCTGAGTAAAAAATGCTGTTGCTACTTTGATAGGGATTTCATATGTCTAGATTGCTTTGGGTAGTATAGACAATTTAACAATATATGTTCTTCTGATCCATGAGCATGGAATATATTTCCTTTTTTATCTTTCCATTTCTTTGTGTCATCTTTATTTTCTTTCATTAGTGATTTACAGTTTTCAGAGTAGAAGTCCCTTTGGTTAGGTTTCTTCCTAGGAATCTCATTCCAATTGGTGCAATTGTAAATGAGATTGATTCCTATAAATGAGACTGATTGCTATTTTCTCTTTCTGCTCCTTCATTATTCTTGTATAGAAATGCAATAGATTTCTGCACATAAATTTTGTATGCTGTGACTTTACTAAATTTGGGTATCTATTCTAGCAAGTTTTTGTGGAATCCTTTGCCTTTTCTGTATACAGAATCATGTTGTGTGGACATAGTGAAAGTTTGACTTCTTCAGTGCTGATTTGGGTCCCTTTTATTTATTATATTGTCTAATTGCTGTGGCTAGAACTTCCAATACTATGGTTGGAGTGGACATCCCTATCTTATACCTGACTGCAAAGGAAATGCTCTCAGTTTTTTCCCCCATTGAGGATGATACTAGCTGAGTAATTGTCATATATTGTCTTTATTATGCTGAGATCTGTTCCCTCTAAAACTGTTTTGTTGAAGGTTTTTATCATGAATGGATGTTGTATTGGCAAAATAGACATTTTAAAAACACTGTAATAAAAAACAAAGAAGGACATCATATAATAATAAAGAGAATATTCAAAGAGGAAGATATAATTGTAAATATTTAAGCACTCAACATGGAAGCACCAAACTACAGAAAACTCTTAATAACAAACATAAAGGAACTAATCAATAATAATGTAATTGTAGCAGAGGACTTTAAAACCCTACTTGCATTAATGGACAGATCATCTAAACAAAAGTCAACAAGGAAACAGTGGCTTTTAATAACCCACTGGAACAGATGAATTTTAATGACATATTCAGAACATATTCTATCCTAATACAGAAGAATATACATTCTTTTAAGGGCACATGGAATAGTCTCCAGAATAGATCACATATTAGGTCACCAAACAAGTCTCAGCAAATTCTAGATTGAAGTCATGTCATGCATCTTTTCTGAAAACAATGTTGTGAAAGTGGATAAAACCACAACTAAAAATCTGGAAAGATCACAAATATATGGAGGTTAAATAGTGTACTACCGAACAATGAAAGGGTCAACAATAAAATCAAGAGAAATAAAAAGTACATAAAAACAAATAAATATGAAAACACAGTGGTTGAAAACTTTTGAGATACAGCAAAAGAGTTCCAAAAGGGAAGTTTAGGGGTACCTGGGTGGCTCAGTGGTACAACATCTCCCTTTGGCTAGGATCATGATCCCAGGGTCCTGGGATTGAGTCCTACATCAGGCTCCCACAGGGAGCCTGCTTCTCCCTCTGCCTATGTCTCTGTCTCTCTCTTGAACAAATAAAAGTAAAATATTTTTAAAAACCCAAGAAATGCAAACAAAAGGAAAGTTTATAGCAATATAAGCATGCTTAGAAAGCTAGAAAAAGTTCAGATAATCAACCAAACCTTACACCTCAAGGATGGAGAGAAAGAACAAACTAAATCTAAAACCAGCAAAATGATGGAAATAATACAGATTAGAGCAGACATAAATAATATAGGAACTAAAAAACAGTAGAAGAGATAAATGAAAATGGTAGCTGTTTCTTTGAGATCATTAAAAGAAATAATAAACATCTAGGTAGACTTATAAAAAATGACAGTCTTTAAATAAAAAATAAAAAAGAGGAAAAATACCAACCAACACTAAAAAATACAAACAATTGTAAGAGAATATTGTGAAATAAATATATGCCAACAAATTGGACAAACTAGAAAAAATGGATAAATTATTAGAAACGTATAAACGCCTTGGGGTGCCTGGGTTGCTTAGGTGGTTAAACTGACTCTTGATTTTTGGCTCAGGTCATGATCTGGAGGTTGTGTGATCAAGCCCTGCATCAGACTCCATACTCAGCATGGAGTCTGCTTGAAATTCTTTCTCTCTCCCACTCCCTCTGCCCCTCCCCCTGCTTGCACTCTCTTTCTCTCAAATAAATAAACAAATCTTTAAAAAAGAAACATATAAACTACCAAGACAGAAGCAGAAACAAATAGAAAATTTGAACAGACTGATGGCCAACAAAGAAATTGAATCAGTAATCAAAAAATTCACAACGGAAAGAAAAAAAGAAAAAAAATGCTCAACAAACAAAAGACCAGGACCAGAAGGTTTCACAAGAAAATTCTACCAAACATTATTTTTATTTTATTTTTTAAAAAATGTTTATTTATTTATTTAAGAGACAGAGAGCACAGGGGAAGTGGCTGAGGGAGAGAGAGAATACCAAATAGGCTCCCTGCTGAGTGTGGAGTCCTATGTAGAGGTCAATTCCATGATCCTGAGATCATGACCTGAACGGAAATCAAGAGTTGGATTCTTACCTGACTGAGCCAACCAGGAGGTGCCCCTCTAACCAAACATTTAAAGAGTTGGTATTAAACGTATTAAAGAATACCTATTCTTCTCAAACTATTTCATAAATAGAAAAGGAAGGAAAACTAACTTTATTATATGAGGACAATATTGCCCTGATAATAAGACCAATCTTGTTAAAGGCACCACAACAAAAAAGAACTACAGACCAATAACTTGGATGAATATATATACAGAATACTTTAAAGTACTAACATGCAGAATCCAACAATACATTAAAATTTTTTTAAAAATTCACCAAAATCTAATGGGATTTATTTGTGGGTTGTAAGGTTGATTCAATATTTGCAAATAATTCAAAATGATATGTCATACCAATAAAACAAAGTATAAGAGCCATATCATTTCAATAGACTCAGAAAAATAATTTGAAACCAATATCCATTCATGATTTTAAAAAACTTCAACAAAGTAGATTTAGAGGGAATATATGTCAATTTTATAAAGGCAATATAAAATAATCCCATAGCTAACATAAAAACTCTTAGTTTTTCCTCTAAAGTCGGGAACAAGACTAGAATGTCTATTCTCACTACTTTTATTTGACTTGGTATTGGAGATCCTAGCCATAGCTATCAGATAACAAAAATAATCATAGTCTCTTCAATAAATGGTGCTTGTAAATTGGACAGTCACATGCAGAAGAATGAAAACGGACAATTTCCTCACACCATACAAAATATTTTAAAAAATGGGCAGAAGACATGAACAGACACTTCCCTAAAGAAGACACACAAATGGCAAACAGACACATGAAAAAATACCCCACATCATTTGGCATCAGGGAAATAGAAATCAAAACCACACAGAGACACCACCTCACAACAGTCAGAAAGACTAAAAGTAACAAGACAGGAAACAACAAGTGTTGGTGAGGATGTGGAGAAAGGGGAACCCTCTTACACTGTTGATGTGAGTGCAACCTGGTATAGTCATTCTGGAAAATAATATTGGGATTTCTCAAAAGTTAAAATAGAGCAACCCTATGACCCAGCAATTGCACTATGTATTTACCCCAGTGATACAAATGTAGTGATCTAAAGGGGCACCTGAACCCAATGTGTATAGCAGCAATGTGCACAATAACCAAACTATGGAAGTAGCCCAGATGTCCATTGAAAATTGAGTGGATGGGGGGATCCCTGGGTGGCTCAGCGGTTGAGCATCTGCCTTCGGGTTGATCCCACAGTCCTGGGATCAAGTCCCACATCGGGCTCCTGTGTTGAGCCTGCTTCTTCCTCTGCCTCTGTCTCTGCCTCTCTCTCTGTGTGTCTCTCATGAATAAATAAATAAAATCTTAAAAAAAAGAAAATTGAGTGGATAAAGAAGATGTGCCACATGGATGGAACTGGAGGGTATTATGCTGAGCAAAATAGGTCAATCGGAGAAAGATAACTATCATATTGTCTCACTCTTATGTAGAATATAAGAAACAGTGCAGAGGATTATAGGTGAAGAGAGGGAAAACTGGAAAGAAATCCAGTTGTCTTCCATTTGGTTCTGGGTGTATTTTGGTCTGTGTGTTACAAGGTACTAACTCCCACCATTATACAGCAAAAGAAGACCCCCCAAAAACCTGTAACTCGTATATCTACCCAAATTAAATTAACTACATTGCAGGGAATCCAAAAATGAAGAATATATCTAAGTCATGTAATTGTAGAAATTTGAAAGTCAAAGGAGAAAAAGCTTAAAAATGAAGAGTTTGTAAAATATTGTAGTTAAGGCAAAAAGGGTAGATATTGGAATTTTTAATCTGAAAAAGAAATGAATCGTAATGAAAAAAAATCTCTAGTTCTATATACTATTTTCCCTCAGTCCTGGAGCTTTCCAGTGCTGCTTTGTGAGTAAACTGGCTCTTCTCTTGTTCTTCTAGCAGTTTTTCTGGGGGAGGGGTCCGCTAATCTGATTCTCAGATGTCTGTGCCTTGGTGCAGATGAGAGAGGGAGACAAACCATGAGAGATACTTAACTATAGGAAACAAACTGAGGACTGGAGGCAAGATGGCAGAAGAGTTGGGGCCCTTGTTTCATCTGGTCCCCCAAATTTAGCTAGATAACTTTCAAACCATCTTAAAAACCTATGAATTCAACCTGATACATAAAGAAAGAATAGCTGGAACACTTCATAGAGAAAAGTGATCACTTCTTACAAGGTAGGAGTGAGGAGAAGAGAAATGGAAGGGATATATCAGAAGATAAAAGGCAGGGGAGAAAAAAAAAGGCAGGGGAGGAGAGCCTTTGTAAGCTTGCTGCTGGAAAGCTGCACAGAACTAGGGTGTACAATTGGATCCCTTAGAAATCTGTTCCTGAAAGAGTCCTCCCTGCCTGAAAAGTGCTCAGCAGGGAAATAGGGCAGAATCACAGGTGGGACAGTGAAGCCTCAATATTCCCAGAGACACAATAAGAATAGGCAGGCCCAGGAGAAAGCTCACCAGAAACCACATTCTGATCTAATTAAAGGGCTGGAATGCCGAAACCTTCTGGGGCATGTGGGAGAAGCCGGCCGGTTACCTGGGCGATCGCTGGAGTTCCCTTTACCTGAGAACCTGGCAACAGAGGTGGCTATCCTCCATTTCCTTCAGGAGAGGCAGACCCCAGGGAGGGCACAGGACAGCAAGAACTCTCCTGCTGCTGGGCACCCTTCAATTTGTGCAGATCAGTGCCCCCATGCCTGCTCCTAGAATTATCTAGGCCAGTGTGCACTGGGAGACTGATTTGGTACTCTCCTGAAGCTCTTGGCTCCAGAGCTAGAGATATGGCTGCCATGATTTTTTATTTCTTTCTTCATTTCGTCTCTAGCCTAGGAGAGGTGCAGCCTCTAGGGAACAAATACCTCACAGGATAAACAGCTTCACAATAAGCTCTGCCACTGGCAAAGGACGGGGCATCTGCACCAAGGCACAGACGTCTGAGAATCAGATTAGCGGACCCCACCCCCAGAAGAACTGCTAGAAGAACAAGAGAAGAGCCAGTTTACTCACAAAGCAGCACTGGAAAGCTCCAGGACTGAGGGAAAATAGTATATAGAACTAGAGATTTTTTTTCCATTACGATTCATTTCTTTTTCAGATTAAAAATTCCAATATCTACCCTTTTTGCCTTAACTACAATATTTTACAAACTCTTCATTTTTAAGCTTTTTCTCCTTTGACTTTCAAATTTCTACAATTACATGACTTAGATATATTCTTCATTTTTGGATTCCCTGCAATGTAGTTAATTTAATTTGGGTAGATATACGAGTTACAGGTTTTTGGGGGGTTTTGTGTCTTCTTTTGTTATATAATGGTGGAAGTTAGTACCTTGTAACACACAGACCAAAATACACCCAGAACCAAGTGGAAGACAATGTTGGTATATTCTGTGAGACTATATTCTCTCTTCCTTCCCATTCTGCCCCACTCTTTTATCTTGTTTCTGTTTTTATGGTCAATACTGGGTCTCTATATAAGATTTGCTGGTTTATATGAATTTGGAATTTAGCATCTTCTAACATACAGAACAAAATAGAATCAAGAGGATCACACTCTAGGCCCCCTCTGTGGACTGTTTATATTCTCTCTCCACCACCACATCCTAACCCCCCCTTTTTTTCCTTTTCTGCTTTTTTGTGTTTTTTTTTTGTTTGTTTTTCTTTTTTTTAATTCTGTTATTTTTTAAATTCATTTTTCATTTTGGTGGTCGTTTTAATTTATTTTGTTCTGTTGTTCTTTTTCTTTTATTTTCTGGTCTCTGAACTCTTTGGAATCATCTAGAGTGTATTTTACTTAAGTCATGGTTGATATTTTTGACTCTGCTCGCTCATACAGCCATTCTCCACTGGACAAAATGACTAGATGGAAGAATTCACCACAAAAGAAAAAACTGGAAGTAATACTCTCTACCACAGATTTCCTAGACGTCGATTCAAATACCATGTCAGAAATACAATTCAGAAGTGCAATTATAAAGTTACTGTTGTCTCTGGAAAAAAAGCATAAAGGACTTTAGAGACTTTGTCACTGCAGAATTGAGATCCAATCAGGCCGAAATTAAAAATAGATTAAATGAGATGCAATCCAAACTGGATGTCCTAACTGCTAGGGTTAATAAGGTGGAAGAGAGAGTGAGTGACATAGAAGACAAGTTGATGGAAAGGAAGGAAGCTTGGGAAAAAGAGAAAAACACTTAAGAACCCACGAGGAAAGGCTTCGGGAAATAAATGATAGCTTGAAAAGTAATAATATTTGGGATTCCAGAAGAGGCTGAGAGAGAGAGAGAGAGGACCACAAAGTATATTTAAACAAGTTATAGCTGAGAACTGCCCTAAAAGAAACAGGCATTCATATCCAAGAGTTACAGAGGACCTCTCCCAAGTAAACAAAAACTGTTCAACACCTTGACATTCAATAGTGAAACTGGCAAATTTCAAAGATAAAGAGAAAATTCTTAAAGCAGCTCAAGACAAGAGATTCTTAACTCATAAAGGAAGAAATATCAGATTAACAGCAGACCTATCCATAGAGACCTGGCAAGCCAGAAAGGGCTGGCATGATATATTCATGATATATGCAACCGAGAATATTTTATTGAGCAAGACTGTCATTCAGAATAGAAGGAGAGATAAAGAGCTTCCAAGATAGACAGAAACTGAAATAATATGTGACCATCAAACCAGCTCTGCAAGAAATATCAAGGGGGACCTTGTAAAAGAAATAGGGAGACAAAGAAAGAATCCACAGAAACAGGGACTGTGTAGGTAATACTATGACAATAAATTCATATTTTTCAATAACTACTCTGAACGTGAATGGACTAAATGATATCCAATTGGATAAAAAAAATAAGATCCATCTATTTGCTATCTATAAGAGATTCATTTTAGGGGATCCCTGGGTGGCGCAGCAGTTGGGAGCGCCTGCCTTTGGCCCAGGGTGTGATCCTGGAGACCCAGGATCGAATCCCACCTCGGGTTCCCAGTGCATGGAGCCTGCTTCTCCCTCTGCCTGTGTCTCTGCCTCTCTCTCTCTCTCTCTCTCTCTCTCTCTCTCTCTGTGACTATCATAAATAATTTAAAAAAAGAGATTCATTTTAGACCTAAGGACACCTCCAGACTGAAAAGGAAGGGGTGGAGAACGATTTATCATTAAAATGGTCATTAAAAGAAAGCTGGGGGAACAATCCTCATATCAAGTAAATTAGAGTTTATACAAAGTCTGTAATAAAAGATGAAGAGTGACACTATATCATACATAAAGGGTCTATCCAGCAAGAAGAACTAACAATTATGCATATTTATGCATCTAATGAGGGAGCAACCAAGTGTATCAATCAATTAATAACCAAAGGAAAGATATACATAGATAATAATACATTAACAGTAGGAAATTTCTATATTGCATTCTCAGCATAGGACAGATCTTCTAAGCAGAAAATCACCAAAGAAAAAGGGCTTTGAATGACACAATCACCAAATGGATTTCATAGATATAGACAGAACATTTCATTCTAATGCAACATAATACACATTCTTCTCAAGTGCATATGGAACTTTCTCCAGAATAGACCACATAGTGGATCACAAATCATGACTCTACAATTACTAATAGATTTATATTATTCGCTGAATATTTTCAGACTGCAATGCTTTGAAACTAGAACTCAATCACAAGAAGAAAATTGGAAGAAGCTCAAACACATGGAGTTTAAAGAGCTTCCTACTAAAAGAGGAATTGGCCAACGAGGAAATTAGAGAAATGTTTAAAAAGATTCATGGAAACTAATTAAAATGAAGATATAACCATTCAAAATCTTTGGGATACAGCATAAATGTTCCTAAGAGGGAAATACATCACAATCCAAGCCTCCCTCAAAAAACTGGAAAACACTCAAATGCACAAGCTAACCTCTCACCTAAAGGAACTGGAAAAAGAACAGCAAATAAAACCTACACCAAGCAGAAGAAGAGAGATAATAAAGATTCGAGCAGAACTCAATGAAATAGAGACCAGAAAAACTCCACTATAGATCAACAAAACCAGGAGTTGGTTCTTTGAAAGAATTAATGAGATAGACAAACCATTAACCAGCCTTATTAAAAAGAAAAAAGAGTCAAATTAATAAAATCACTAATGAAAGAAGAGAGATCACAACCAATACCAAGGAAATATAAACGATTTTAAAAACGTATTATGAGCAGCTATATGCCAATAAATTAGGCAATCTGGAAGAAATGGATAGATTTCAGGAAAATCACAAATTACCCAAACTTGAACAGGGAGAAATAGAAAACCTGAACATGCCAATTACCAGTGAGGAAATTGTAGCAGTCATCAAAAACCTCCCAAGACACAAAAGTCCAGGGCCAAATCACTTCCCAGGATAATTCTACCAAACATTCAAAGAAGAAATAATACTTATTCTACTAAAGCGGTTTCAAAGGATAGAAATGGAAGGAATACTTCCAAATGCATTGTATGAGAGCAGAATTACATTGTTCACAAAACTAGACGATAACCCCACCAAAACGGAGAATTACTGACCAATATCCCTGATGAACATGGATACAAAAATTCTCACCAAGTTACTAACCAATGGGATCCAATGGTACATTAAGAGATATATTCACCACTTCCAGGTGGGACTTATCCCTGGCATACTAGAGTGGTTCAACATTCATAAAATAATCCCCATGAAAGTCAAATCAATAAAAGAAAAGACAAGAACCATATGATCCTCTCAATAGATGCAGTGAGGGATGCCTGGGTGGCTCAGCAACTGACTGTCTGCCTTCAGCTCAGGGCATGATCCCAGAGTCTGGGATTGAGTCCCATATCAGGCTCCTTGCAGGGAGCCTGCTTCTCCTTCTGCCTCTCTCTGTATCTCTCATGAATAAATAAATAAAATATTTTTAAAAAATAGATGCAGTGAAAGTATTTGTCAAAATACAGCAAACATTCCTGATTAAAACTCTTCAAAGTGTAGGGATAGAGGGAACATTCCCCAATATTATAAAAAATATCTATGAAATGCCCCCAGTGAATATCATTTTCATTAAAAAAAAAACTGAGATCTTTTCCCCTAAGGTCAGGAACATGAACGGGATGCCCACTCTCATCACTTTTGTTTCACATAGGACTAGAAGTCCTAGGCTCAGCAATCAGATAATACAACTATATAAAAGGCATTCATATTGGCAAAGAAGAAGTCAAACTCTCCATCTTTGCATTGACATGATATTCTATATAGAAAGTCCAAAATGTTCCAGCCCAAAATTTTGGAACTCATAGAGCAATCTAGCAATGTGGCAGGACACAAAATTAATGCACAGTTATCAGTTGCATTCCTATACACTAAGAATGAGAGTGAAGAAAGATAACTTAAAGAATCAATCATATTTTCAATTGCATCCAAACCACAAGGTACCTAGGAATAAATCTAACCAAAGATGTGAAGGGTCTATACTCTAAAAACTGCAGAGCACTTGTGAAAGCAATCGAGGCAGACACAAAGAGATGGACAAGCATTCCATGCTCATGGATGGGAATAATGAATATTGTGGAAATGTCTATGCTACCCAGGACAATTTACATATTCATTGCAATCCCTATCAAAATACATTGGCTTTCTTCACAGAGTTGGAACAATTAATCCTAAGCTGTGTATAGAACCAGAAACCAGAACCAGAAACAACCCCAAGCAGGCAGAACCATGTTGAAAAAGAAAACCACAGATGGGATCACCACAATGCGTGACTTCAAGCTGTATCACAAAGCCGTGATCATCAAGACAGTATGGTACTGGCACAAAAACAGACACGTAGATCAATGGATCAGAATAGAGAATTCAGAAATGGACTGTCAACTGTATGGTCAACTCATCTTCGACAAATCAGAAACGAATATCCAATGGAAAAAAAAACATTCTTTTTTGATAAATTGTGTTGGGAAAATTGGACAGCCACATGCAGAAGAATGAAACTGGACTATTTTCTTATACCATGTACAACGATAAACTCAAAATATTTGAAAGATCTAAATGTGAGACAAGAATCCATTAAAATCCTTGAGGAGAATACAGGAAACAACCTTTTTGAACTTTGCCACTGCAACTTCTTGCAAGACACATCTAAGAAGGCAAGGGAAACTAAAAAATGGAGTATTGGGACTTCCACAAGATAAAAAGTTTCTGCACAGCAAAGGAAACAGTCAACAAAATTAAACACAACCTACAGAATTGGAGAAGATATTTGCAAAGGACATATCAGATAAAGGGCTAGTATCCAAGATCTATAAAGTACTTATCAAACTCAACTCTCAAGAAACAAACAGTACAGTCAAGAAATGGGCAGAAGACATGAACATACATTTCTCCAAAAATACCTCCAGTTTTTTTTTTTTTTTGGTGTCATCAATCCAATTTATTGATCATGTCCTTGGTGAGGTGGAGGAAGGGTCACGTCCTTCCACTGCAGACTTTGACCATCCTGACGGCTTCTACTGTCTCCTGTCCCTTGGCCCTGCCTTGGTTTACCGAGAAGGGGGGGTCTCTGCCATCCTACATGCCCTGAAACTAACACCCGAGAGGAGGCCTGGAAACCTGCAGAGTTTCCCAACTTCCCCCCACCCAAGGCACAGCCAGGGGCAGGGAGGTCATGAAGATCAGGACCAGGAGAGCAAGGCGGAGCAGGGATAGGATAGTTTTTTTTTTTTTTTAAATGACCAAAGTCCTCGAAATAGAGGACAAGTTTATTTTTAGTATTAAAGAGGTTAACAATAGTTCTCATTATTCTGACTTATCCATATTCAAACTCACCTGCTCAGAAAGAGGCAGATCCAGACAGTTTCTAACAAGTCCTACTAATAATTAGGAAAGGAGTTACAATAAAGATTATGTGAATAGGAAAGATCAAAGAGTAGAAAATGCCAGAGGTATCCAGAGACAAAGAAGGCTTTCTGTGACTGAAATAATATTTTGTGTCCATGGTTCAGGAATAAGATGTTTCTGCTGGGAGCTGAGAAATCAAGATGAGAAACCTTTGGTATTGCAATTGGATGTTGGAGTTGTCTGTGGTGTCCTTTTTGGCTACTTTAATTCAATCAGTGGGAGAAAGAGACCTGGGGACGAGGAGGTGAAGGTGGAGGAGGAGGAGGAGGAGGAGAAGGAGGAGGAGGAGGAGGAAGAAGAAATTATCAATCTCTGCTCAATCACCAGCCACAAGGTTAGGACTGAGAGCTGACTGCAAATATACTCAAGGGCTGACCTTGATGGGCACTGGGCCAACTCAGAAAAGGAATCCCTTCGTACTCAAGTCAAGCCTGTTGTGAATGAAGGGCCCGCTCAGTTCCAGCCCAGGGCCCTTACACCGGAGGCCCTCAGAAGACTGGGCACCAGAGGTGAGGATGACCCAGCTAGTTGTGTGATCTAAAAGGTAGTAACTCACAAGGATGGAAGTAAGAGCTCACCACTATTCTTCAGATAATCGACGTGACTCCATCCTTAGGGCAGCAGGACTGAGTTAAATCCCTAATAATTTCATGTTAGGCAGGATCATGGGTCGTAACTCCTAAGTAGAAGCTATAGGTTCTACTCTATGAAAACCCGAGTACGGTATAGACCCGAGGCTGGGACACTCAGAGAGTGTGGCAAAACACATGGTCTTCGAAGATCTGCTTCTCTCTTGCTGGGAAGGTCTTGTCACAATTGGACAATTCAAACAAAGAGCCTCCATGTGCTGCTGCTCCAAGGTGGGACCAAAAATGTCGTCAGCCAAGTCTGATTTGCAGGTGGGGCATCTCTTCATGGTGCGCAGGCTTGGGGCTGAACTTTCCTGGATACCAGAATATGGGTTTCCATAGACAAGTGCTGGGTTTTGTCCTGCACCTCCTTGATCTAAAGTAGGTGCTTGATATGGCAAAGAGTCAAAATCCAGACCCATGTAACTCAGCAATCTGCTGTTCTCCCTCTTCAAAAGATCATTTTCTTTTTCCAACCTCTCTTTTTCTCTTTGCAGAGTGCTACACATAATCTTGTTCTCACTCAGTGTTTTAGACAGGCCAGAGTTCTCTATTGTAATAGGCTTTTGTTTCCAGGTAACATGTCTGTGGAAGACTTAATTCTGAATAGAGATATAGATATTACTGGAAACTAATTGTTTTTTCTATTATACTCTGCTTTATCAAAAAAGTAAAACATTTAAATTGTGCTACAGAAATCCAGATGTTGTCTTGCGATCTTTAAACAATAAATGAATGATTTGCCCTTAAAAAAAGTTTTTGTTTTTTGATTTGTTTTTTGCTTGTTACCCCTTCTCCCCAGTTTTTACTATTTGCCAATACCTTTTTCTAGGAATGTGCTTTTTTTTGTACACATTTTTATCCATTTTACATTCTAAAACAGTGTAAGTTGTATATTACTGTTTCTTATGTACAAGGAACAACAATAAATCATATGGAAATTAAAAAGAATATGAATAAGTGCTCCACATCACTTACCATGAAGCAAATACAATTCACAACCACAATGAAATACCACTTTACCCTGGTTTGAATGGCTAAAACTAACATGACAGGAAAGAACAAATTTTGGTGAAGATATGGAGAAAAGGGAACACTCTCACACTGTTGGTGGTAATGTAAGCTGGTGCAGCCACTCCAGAAAGCAGTGTGGGTATTCCTCAAGAAGTTAAAAATAGAGCTACTTTATGAGCCAGGAATTGCACTAATGGGCACTTACCCCAACATTACAGATGTAGTGAAACGATCGGACACCTGACCCCATGTTTATAGCAGCAATGTCCACAATAGCCAAAGTGTGGATGGAGCCAAGATATCCTTCCTCAGATGAGTGCATAAAGAAGAGTTGAGATATTATTCAGCCATTTAAAAAAATGAAATTTTGCTAATTGCAATGACATAGACAGTGGTAGAGTATGATGCTAAGGAAATACATCAGTCAGAGAAAAACAAATACCATATGAGTTCAGTCATATGTGGAATTTAAGATTCCAAACAAATGAGGAAAGGGGAAAATAGAGAGAAACAAAGAAAGAGACTCTTAATCACAGAGAGTAATCTAATGGTTATCAGAGGGGAGGGGCTGGAAATGGGTTGAATATCTGTTGGCAATTAAGGAGTGCACTTGTTGTGATGAGAACTGAGTGATGTATGTAATTGTTGAATCACTATATTGTACCTCTGAAACAAATACATCACTGTATGTTAACTAAGTGGAATTAAAGTACAAATTAGCTAACTAAATCTATTGACTTTATTTTCTGTAGTAAAGAGAGTATTCCTACTTTATGGCATAATTTGTTTGCAGAGATATGTAAAATATCTGGATTGGATACTTCTAATCAATCACTAATCTGAAGCCAGAGGCTAAGTAACTCTGTATATGACACTTTATGTCACATTTTTAGAAAACCGGTTGCTCCCAGTGTTGCTGGATGATGTGGTGAAAGAAAAAGATGAACTCAGAAATGTGAATATCAGCTCAATAGGTGCAAAATGAGCAAAGAGCTACTCTGAATGCCCTGAAAGCATCCTATATCTCCTGTAGCTACAGGACTGAAATTGAGAAAAATCATATGCAGATCCTAATTCTGTACTGGTTGAATTACAATGCAAATTGAACTCCCAGCCCTGCAAGATGTTTCCTGTTAGTATGAACATGTATTAGAAAATAATGGTATCCTGTAAGTTGGGATAATAATATATGGGGCAATACTGATGGAGTTGGGGATATTGAGTCCCTAAATCCTGATGAGTTTTTAATGCCAGTGGAAGAGTTCTTTCCTTCCAGTGAAAGTGGCCTTTCCACCTCCAGCACAAGTGGTTTCAATAACTTCCATGGACATCACCTCTTGACACCCAACAGCAGGTGCATCAATATCCCAAGTTATATTGACCTTCCCACCAACATTGGTATCAGCATTTCCACCTCTGTCTGAGGGGATTAACCCTGAATTGCCTGAGGAAATGACAATGGCCTTCCTTGAGTTAGTTGCCATACAAGACAATGCTTATTTTCCTCAGGACCCACCTCTACTACCCTCTTTTGCTTCTAGACCTACGAGTAGATTATCCTAAAAAACAAAGTATAGATTGTGACCCATGAGGAAGGGTGTTATATTCTAAGTGAACCACTTGAATTTTCTAATTTATACAAGTGGAAATTCTGAGAACATATTTGGGAATGTGTGTGGGATAATGGTAGAAAGAAAATAAAATTGGATCAGGCCAAATGTGTTGATGGGTTTATTAAGCAAAGATTAGGCATTTAATGTTTTTTTAAAAGATGACTTCTTTATTTTCTTTTTTTAAAAAAAGATTTTATCTATTTATTCATGAGAGACACAGAGAGGGGCAGAGACATAGGCAGGGGGAGAAGCAGGTTCCCTGCAAGAAGCCTGATGTGGGACTCGATCCCTGGGCCCTGGGATCATGACCTGAGCCAAAGGCAAATGCTCAACCACAGAGCTGCCCAGATGACCCCAGGCATTTAATGTTGAAGGTTAGAGTACTCTCTAAAAAAGGTCCCTAGGGGCAGCCTGGGTGGCTCAGCAGTTTAGCACCACCTTTAGCCCAGGGCATGATCCTGGGGATCCAGGATTGAGTCCCAGGTCGGGCTCTCTGCATGGTGCCTGCTTCTCCCTCTGCCTGTGTCTCTGCCTCTCTCTCTCTCTCTCTCTCTCTCTGTGTGTGTGTGTGTGTGTGTGTCTCATGAATAAATAAATAAAATCTTTAAAATAAATAAAAATAAATAAAAAAATAAAAAAGGTCTCTAACAGTTTGGTTGGTTGGCTGAAACATGGACTAAGAGAGCCTGCAATACTTTGATTGGAAATGACCAACTTCTCTTGGTTTAATGTAAAGGATTCAGAGGCATATGGAGATTAGAATGTTTGAGTGGATTTGTGATTTAAGACCTACTCACATACATTGAAAGTACAGGAGGCATACCTTTTCTCCATGCTTTGAGAAATAAATCTGTGAGGGGAGCCCCAACATCCTTGAAGAACTTTGTTTTTTTGTTTTTGTTTTTGTTTTGTTTTGTTTTTCCTTGAAGAACTTTGTAATCAAAATTCTCTGTAGGCCTGACCTTACAGTGGAAAACACAGCCACTTTGGAAATTGAGATAACTGAATTGGGGTGTCATGAGCCAAGTGGTGACACTCAACCACCAAAGGCAACATAGATGTGATTACCATAATGGACAGAAGAGTCAAAGCAGCAATCAAGAGTTCGGCTCATGCTTACTTATGGCATGGGCTAATTAAGCAGGATGCTCCTAGAAGTGAAATAAATAAGCAGCCTACTAAATTCTTACTTGGGTTTTTTTTTTAAAGATTTTATTTACTTATTCATGAGAGACACAGAGAGAGAAAGAAAGAGACATAGGCAGAGATATAAATAGGCTCAATGCAGGGAGCCTGATGTGGGACTCAATCCCCGGACTCCAGTATCACGCCATGGGCTGAAGGCAGACATTTAACTGCTGAACCACCCAGGCGTCCCCTTACTTGGTCTTTATAAGCAGAAAGGTCCTAGTTATGTGAACAAAAATATAACTTGAATCATAAAGATAGAGAGTCATGGGCCCTCAAACAACTTTCAGAATTGAGCCTATTTCCATACACAGAATTTTTTGAATTCAGGGGAGGCCATTTTCCCTTATAGAAGGACCCCAATACAGTATGGAATATTTATTTATACTGTTAGTTTTACCCAAAGGAACTTCCTCATAGGAACCTCTGGCTTTTTGTCAGGGTAACTGTACATTGAAGGAAAGGAAGTAATCAAACCTTTAGAGACTACTGGATACTGGCTCTGAACCAATAGTGATTTTAGAAGACCCAAACATCACTGGAGTAGGGGTTTATGGAGGTCTGGTGACCTATGGAGTTTTAGTCTGGTTCCCTGAACTCATTCCATGGTTTACTTCCACAGTTCTGGAATGCATAATTGAATTAGGCATATTTAGCAGTTGGCAGAATCCCCAGAGAGACTCCCTGACCTATGCAGTGAAAAATGTAAAGGTGAGAAAGGATAAGGGGAAAAGATTAGAATTGCCTCTACCTAGGAAACTAGTAAATTAATAGGAATATTGTATTTCTAGAGGGGTTGCAAAGATTAGTGCCAGCAAGGACTTGAAAGGTGCAGGAGTAGTGATTCTCACCACAACCCATTCAACTCCTACTTGGCCAGTGTGGAAGACAGACCTTGAAAATGTCAGTGGATTATTAATACATTAAGAAGATGGTGACTGCAATTGAAGCCAGTGTACCAGATGTGGTTTTATTGCTTGGGCAAATTAACACATTCCCTAGTACCCAGTATGCAGCTATTGATCTTGTTAATGTTTTTTTCTCCATCCTTGTGCATAAGGCCCACCAGATATAGTTTCCTTTCAGCTGACAATGCCAGTAACACACTCTCATATTCCTACCTCAGGGGTATATCAATTTTCCAGCCCTAAGTCATTTTTTTTCATAAAGGCTTTAATCACTTTTATTCCACAAGATATTGCACTGATAGTGATAAAAAGTAATAACTCCTCTAGACTTGTTGGTAAGGCATTTATTTGCATGTCAGAGAGTGGGAAATAAATCCAACAGAAATTCAGGGGACTTCTACCTTCAGTGGTATAGAATATGTCATGATATCCCTTCTAAAGTGAAGGGTAAGTGAAGGATCTGGACCTCCTCTAACCAGGAAAGAAGTCATGGGACTTCTTTTTTTTTTTTTTTTTTAACGTTTCAAGCCTCTGGTTTTATTACTATCCAAATTTTTCTTTTTTCTTTTTTTTGTAATAATAAATTTATTTTTTATTGGTGTTCAATTTGCCAACATACAGAATAACACCCAGTGCTCATCATGTCAAGTGCCCCCCTCAGTGCCCGCCACCCAGTCACCCACACCCCCCGCCCTCCTCCCCTTTCACAACCCCTAGTTCATTTCCCAAAGTTAGGAGTCTTCCATGTTCTGTATCCCTTTCTGATATTTCCTACCCATTTCTTCTCCCTTCCCCTCTATTCCCTTTCACTATTATCCATATTCCCCAAATGAATGAGACCATATAATGTTTGTCTTTCTCCGATTGACTTCTTGGCTTCCATATTTGCATGAGACAATTCCCACAACGAATGAATGATTTAATTCTATAGTTTTGTTCCTTTGGTGAACCCTGAATAATACAATTGCTTTGCATAATGAAGGTCAACCTCAAATGGAATGATCTCTCTCTCTATCCCTGTTTCTATCTCTCTCTTTACCTCTCTCATATGAATTCACATAGTACATATGCAGCCTCTTAACCATTTAATGATATTTATCACATTATTTTTACTTTGTTTTGTAGTGTTTCATACCCACATCATATCTTTGTCAATGGTCTGAAGGCTACATAAAGCATAAAGAGTGTTATTTGTCTTGGTATTTCAGCCTCTAGAAAAAGGTCTTGTACATTTTGTTTCATCCTCTAAATGAATGAATGAATGAATGAATGATAAAGAAGTATGAATCAAAGAAACAACATCACTCAGCATGGTTTCACTCATACATGGAATATAAGAAATAGTGAAAGGGATTATAAAGGAAAGGAGGGGAAATGAGTGGGAAAAATTGAAGAGGGAGACAAACCATGAGAGACTCCTAACTCTGGGAAACAAACAAAAGGTTTCAAAAGGGGAGGTGGGTAGAGAGATGGGGTAACTGTGTGATGGGCACTAACGAGGGCACTTGATGGGATGACCACTGGGTGTAATACTATATGTTGGCAAATTGAATTTAAATAAAAAATTAAAGTAAATTAAAGTAATAACAGCAGCAAGCCTGATTTATGAAAAAGTCTTATGTTGTTTTTTGGGGGATTACATAGAAGAGGTTTTTTTAAAAATGAGTCTATATCCTTTATGATCTGAGTGCTTAATGAGAAAATGAAGGATGGATGTGGAAAATGTGCAAAGGAATGAAAATATTGATTCCTTCCATTTTCAAAAACCTTGAATATAGTTTAGGCAGTCATGGGTAAATCCAAAACACATTTAGAATTAATTAGCTCACTAAAATATTTGGCAAATTTAGTGATAACAAACTTTTATCTATCTTTATAAAAGAGATTTTGTTCAAACAACAGAAAACATACATTTTGCTCCTCATTCACTTGTTTTGAGCCTGTGCAGATATAGACTAAAATGAAGGGGGAAGAAAGATAATTTTACACCTATTTTTACTATAGCTTTTATTTGTGTCCTTTCCCTTTAAATTCACTCTCTCAAAACTTCCCCAATCCCACACATTAACTCTCTGATCTGTACAGATAATTCATAATCCCAGAAATCTTTCCTTACAGAGTTAATCAGCCTCAATATTAATTTCTCTTCACAATGAACCTCAATATTCCTTTCTAAAGTTATTAGCTCACAAATTCCTGTGAATTGTTACTACAACCCCCAGCTATGATTATTTGTCCCTGTCTTGACATTTTCATGACATCATTTAGGAGTTCTGGATTCCTGGAGCTACGGAAATATGATACTCATTTTGACATCATCACGCTTCATTCTTCTTATCTGAAGAAAGCCAAGAACCAGAGTTAGCAAGCTCTGGGGAACCAGCTGCAGAGCCTATCTGAAAAGTGAATCTCGTAGTCCTGGCACACTGGGGATATGGGAGGTCCTGAGTCAGCACACTGACTAAACCACATTGTTCTCCAGATACAGCTCCTCTGCTCCCCTCTCCTTGAGCCAATAGCCTATTCTTTTACCTTTTGAAGTAAACATGTTTTTCTCTGCTTCCCAAAGTTAAGCATTCCTATAGCTAATCTGTTAGTTCTCTTAGAGAAAACTGGAGGAGACAAAGCCTCCGGTTTGAGTCCGAGTTGGAGTCTTGGTCTGCCTGCCCCCCAGATTAAAATTCAGTGAGATTCTGAGTCTTCATAAGGTTGCCTCTGACTATCCTGGATCTGTAGCAAGTGGTGCCTGCCTGAACAGGGACCTGAAGTTGATAATCATGAGTACTACAGCGTGATACTCTGTAACTTGGGTCATGTAACAAGGCAGAGGATTGTGTTGTATCCTTCAGGTAAGGTAACAATGGGGCAGAATTCATTTAGTCTAACGCATTATGTTTTCTTTCTAAAATATTTGCTCCAACAAGCTGAGGCACACGTAGCACTGAACATTTGCAGGAACTGGTCCAATATATAACACGCTGTTGTGCTTGGTTTCCAGAAGAAATTATACTAGATGTAGAAACATGGGATCAAATAGGGAAAACTTTACAGCAACAATACAGACAGAGTTTGAATGTTCCAATTTTGGTCTTCACTGCCTGGGCTTAGGTTAAAACAGTGTTGGAAGGGGAGAAAACAAAATCAAAGCATGAATATTGGGCACCTCTAGCCCCATTCCCTTTACCTCCCTGTAACCCTTTTGTAGAACCTGAGGAGAAAATTTTTCTTACCAAACCTATCCCCTCCTTTGAGGGTCAAACTTCATTTCAGCAAGCTATTGCCAATTCAGCAGGTAATCCTTTTTCTGAACCAGAATATCAGTTAATTTTTCCCATTGAAGAGGTTACTAATGGCCAAGGGGTCATTAATAAGGTGCATAAGACATTTGATTTAAAAACTATGGGCTAGATGGAGGGGAGGGGCAAGATAGCGGAAGAGTAGGGTACCCAAGTCACCTGTCCCCACCAAATTACCTAGATAACCTTCAAATCATCCTGAAAATCTACGAATTCGGCCTGAGATTTAAAGAGAGAACAGCTGGAATGCTACAGTGAGAAGAGTTCACGCTTCTATCAAGGTAGGAAGACGGGGGAAAAAAGAAATAAAGAAACAAAAGGCATCCAAGGGGGAGGGGCCCTGCAAGGAGCCAGGCTAAGGCTGGGGCGAGTGCCCCCAGGACAGGAAAGCACCGTCCCAGAAAAGCAGGAGGTTCACCAATCTTCCCGGGCGGAAAGGCGCTCGCAGGGAGTTAGAGCAGGACCCCAGGAGGGGCGGGGATGCCCTCAGGCTCCCTGGGACACTAACAGACACCTGCACCCCGGGAGAGTGCGCCGAGCTCCCTAAACGGCTGCAGCGCGCAGGGTTGGACCTGGGAGCAGCTCTGAGGGGCTCAGGCGGAGGCTCCATGGAGAGGGGGCTGCCCGGCCGGCTGGGAGCGTGAATCCAACAGCGCAGGCCCAGGAAGACAGGGCGCTGGGGACACAGCCCAGGATCTGGCCTCTCCCCGGGACAGGCAGAGGCCAGGAAGGCACAGGACAGCAAGGACCCTCCTGCCCCAAGCTGAGCAGATCAGCGGCCCCGCCCCCGGAGCATCCAGGCCCCTGCAGACTGAGAGCTTCGTTACTGCGGGAGCTGAATCCAGGGCTCCAGAGCTGGCCGCCACCACTGTGGTTGTTCCTCCTGGGGCCTCACAGGGTAAACAACCCCCACTGAGCCTCACGGTGGCCTCACTGGATAAGTAGCTTAAACATCACTCACTGAGCCCTGCACCAGGCAGGGGGCAGAGCAGCTCCCCCAAGTGCTAACACCTGAAAACCAGCACAACAGGCCCCTCCCCCAGAAGACCAGCTAGATGGACAGGGGAAAAACAAATCATTGACCAAGCAGCACTGGAAAGTTCCAGGGGAAGTCAAGGGACTTACAGTATACAGAATCAGGATACTCCCCCTTGCTTTATATTATTTTATTTAATTTATTTAATTTATTTTATTTGCTTTTTGATTTCTGTTTGCTTCCCCCCACCCCTTTTTTTCCTTTCTTTCTTTTTTTTCTCTTTTTCGTCTGTTTTCTTCCTTTTTTTCTCCCTTTTTCCTTTTTTTCTTTTTTCTTTTTTTCCCTTCTTTCTCTTCTCTCTTTATCTCCTTTTCCCAATACAAGTTGTTTTTGACCACTCTGCACTGAGCAAAATGTCTAGAAGGAAAACCTCACCTCAAAAGAAAGAATCAGAAACAGTTCTCTCTCCCACAGAGTTACAAAATCTGGATTACAATTCAATGTCAGAAAGCCAATTCAGAAGCACTATTATACAGCTACTGGCCGCTCTAGAAAAAAGCAGAAAGGACTCAAGAGACTTCATGACTGCAGAATTTAGATCCAATCAGGCAGAAATTAAAAATCAATTGAATGAGATGCAATCCAAACTAGAAGTCCTAACGACGAGGGTTAACGAGGTGGAAGAACGAGTGAGTGACATAGAAGACAAGTTGATTTCAAAGAGGGAAACTGAGGAAAAAAGGGACAAACAATTAAAAGACCATGAGGATAGATTAAGGGAAATAAACGACAGCCTGAGGAAGAAAAACCTACATTTAACTGGGGTTCCCAAGGGCGCTGAAAGGGACAGAGGGCCAGAATATGTATTTGAACAAATCATAGCTGAAAACTTTCCTAATCTGGGAAGGGAAAGAGGCATTCAGATCCAGGAAATAGAGAGATCCCCCCCTAAAATCAATAAAAATCATTCAACACCTCGACATTTTATAGTGAAGCTTGCAAATTCCAAAGATAAAGAGAAGATCCTTAAAGCAGCAAGAGACAAGAAATCCCTGACTTTTACGGGGAGGAATATTAGGGTAACAGCAGACCTCTCCACAGAGACCTGGCAGGCCAGAAAGGGCTGGCAGGATATATTCAGGGTCCTAAATGAGAAGAACATGCAACCAAGAATACTTTATCCAGCAAGGCTCTCATTCAAAATGGAAGGAGAGATAAAGAGCTTCCAAGACAGGCAAGAACTGAAAGAATATGTGACCTCCAAGTAAGGTCTGCAAGAAATTTTAAGGGGGACTCTGAAAATTCCTCTTTAAGAAGAAGTCCAATGGAACAATCCACAAAAACAAGGACTGAACAGATATCATGATGACACTAAACTCATATCTTTCAATAGTAACTCTGAATGTGAATGGGCTTAATGACCCCATCAAAAGGCGTAGGTTGTCAGACTGGATAAAAAAGCAGGACTCATCTATTTGCTATCTACAAGAGACTCATTTTAGACATAAGGAAACCGACAGCCTGAAAATAAAAGGTTGGAGTACCATTTACCACTCAAATGGTCCTCAAAAGAAAGCAAGAGGGGATCCCTGGGTGGCTCAGCGGTTTAGTGCCAGCCTTTGGCCCAGGGCACAATCCTGGAGTCCCGGATCGAGTCCCACATTGGGCTCCCTGCATGGAGCCTGCTTCTCCCTCCTCCTGTGTCTCTGCCTCTCTCTCTGTGTCTCCATCGATATCATAAATAAATAAATAAATCTTTAAAAAAAAAAAGAAAGCAAGGGTCACCATCCTTATATCAGATAAACTAAAATTTACCCCGAAGACTGTAGTGAGAGATGAAGAGGGACACTATATCATACTTAAAGGATCGATCCAAAAAGAGGACTTAACAATCCTCAATATATATGCCCCGAATGTAGGAACTGCCAAATATATCAATCAATTAATAACCAAAGTTAAGGCATACTTAGATAATAATACACTTATACTTGGTGACTTCAATCTAGCGCTTTCTACACTCGATACATCTTCTAAACACAACATCTTCAAAGAAACAAGAGCTTTAAATTATACACTGGACCAGATGGATTTCACAGATATCTACAGAACTTTACATCCAAACTCAACTGAATACACATTCTTCTCAAGTGCACATGGAACTTTCTCCAGAATAGACCACATACTGGGTCAGAAATCAGGTCTTAACCGATACCAAAAGATTGGGATCGTCCCCTGGGTATTCTCAGACCATAACGCCTTGAAATTAGACAAACACATGGAGGTTAAGGACCATCTTGCTAAAAGATGAAAAGGTCAACCAGGAAATTAAGGAAGAATTAAAAAGATTCCTGGAAACTAATGAGAATGAAGATACAACCGTTCAAAATCTTTGGGATGCAGCAAAAGCAGTCCTGAGGGGGAAATACATCGCAATACAAGCATCCATCTGAAAACTGGAAAGAACTCAAATACAAAAGCTAACCTTACACATAAAGGAGCTAGACAGAAAATAGATCCTACACACAGCAGAAGAAGAGAATTAATAAAGATTTGAGCAGAACTCAATGAAATAGAGACCAGAAGAACTGTGGAACAGATCAACAAAACCAGGAGTTAGTTCTTTGAAACAATTAATAAGATGATAAACCATTAACCATAATTATTAAAAAGAAGAGAGAAAAAACTCAAATTAATAAAATCATGAATGAGAAAGGAGAGATCACTACCAATACCAAGGAAATAAAAACGATTTTAAAAGCTTATGATGAGCAGCTATGCGCCAATAAATTAGACAAGCTATAAGAAATGGACCCATTTCTGGAA
This sequence comes from Canis aureus, assembly GCF_053574225.1. Classification (NCBI taxonomy): domain Eukaryota; kingdom Metazoa; phylum Chordata; class Mammalia; order Carnivora; family Canidae; genus Canis; species Canis aureus. The sequence continues at coordinate 75,865,383 of NC_135649.1, read as the reverse complement.
AACCACAAACTACCAAAACTGGAACTGGAAAAGTAGAAAAGCTGAGCAGGCCTTTATGGAGGGAGGAAATTGAAGCAGTCATTAAAAACGTCCCAGGACACAATAGTCCAGGGCCAGATGGCTTCCCAAGGGAATTCTATCAAACGTGTAAAGAAGAAACCATGCCTATCTACTAAAGCTGTTCAGAAAGATAGAAAGAGGTGGAGTACTTCCAAACTTGTTCTATGAGGCCAGCATCACCTTAATTCCAAAACCAGACAAAGACCCCACCAAAAAGGAGAATTATAGACCAGTATCCCTGATGAACACAGATGCAACAATTCTCAGAAGATACTAGCCAATCGAATCCAACATTACATTAATTTTATTCACCATGACGAAGTGGGATTTATCTCCGGGATGCAAGGCTGGTTCAACACTCGTAAAACAATCAATGTGATTCATCATATCAGCAAGAGAAAAACCAAGAACCATATGATCCTCTCAATAGATGCAGAGAAAGCATCTGACAAAATACAGCATCCATTCCTGATCAAAACTCTTCAGAGTGTAGAGACAGAGGGAACATTCCTCAACATCTTAAAAGCCATCTATGAAAAGCCCACAGCAAATATCATTCTCAATGGGGAAACACTGGGAGCCTTTCCCCTAAGATAAGGAACAAGACAGGGATGTTCACTCTCACCAGTGTTATTCGACATAGTATTAGAAGTCCTAGCCTCAGCAATCAGGCAACAAAAAGACATTAAAGGCATTCAAATTGGCAAAAAGGAAGTCAAACTCTCCCTCTTCGCAGATGACATGATAGTGTACATAGAAAACCCAAAAGCCTCCACCCCAGGATTGCTAGAACTCATACAGCCATTTGGCAGTGTGGCAGGATATAAAATCAATGCCCAGAAATCAATGGCTTTTCTATACCCTAACAATGAGAATGAAGAAAGAGAAATTAAGGAATCAATCCCATTAACAATTGCACCCCAAACCATAAGATACCTAGGAATAAACCTCACCAAAGAGGTAAAGGATCTATAACCCTAAAAACTATAGAACACTTCTGAAAGAAATTGAGGAAGACACAAAGAGATGGAAAAATATTCCATGCTCATGGATTGGCAGAATTAATATTGTGAAAATGTCAATGTTACCCAGGGCAATTTACAGGTTTAATGCAATCCCTATCAAAATACCATGGACTTTCTTCAGAGAGTTAGAACAAATTATTTTAAGATTTGTATGGAATCAGAAAAGACCCCGAATAGCCAGGGGAATTTTAAAAAAGAAAACCATAGCTGGGGGCATCACAATGCCAGATTTCTTGTACTACAAAGCTGTGGTCATCAAGACAGTGTGGTACTGGCACAAAAGCAGACACATAGATCAATGGAACAGAATAGAAAACCCAGAAGTGGACCTTTAACTTTATGGTCAACTAATTTTCGACAAAGGAGGAAAGACTATCCACTGGAGAAAAGACAGTCTCTTCAATAAATGGTGCTGGGAAAATTGGACATCCACATGCAGAAGAATGAAACTAAACCACTCTCATTCACCATACACAAAGATAAACTCAAAATGGATGAAAGATCTAAATGTGAGACAGGATTCCATCAAAATCCTAGAGGAGAACACATGCAACACCCTTTTTGAACTTGGCCACAGTACCTTCTTGCAAGATACATCCACGAAGGCAAAAGAAACAAAAGCAAAAATGAACTATTGGGACTTCATCAAGATAAGAAGCTTTTGCACAGCAAAGGATACAGTCAACAAAACTAAGACACCCTAAAGAATGGGAGAAGATATTTGCAAATGACGTATCAGATAAAGGGCTGGTATCCAAGATCTATAAAGAACTTATCAAACTCAACAGCAAAGAAACAAACAATCCAATCCTGAAATGGGTAAACGACATGCACAGAAATTTCACAGAGGAAGACATAGACATGGCCAACAAGCACATGAGAAAATGCTCCGCATCACTGGCCATCAGGGAAATACAAATCAAAACCACAATGAGATACCACCTCACACCAGTGTGAATGGGGAAAATTAACAAGGCAGGAAAAAACTAATGTTGGATGGATGTGGAGAAAGGGGAACCCTCTTGCACTGTTGGTGGGAATGTGAACTTGTGCAGCCACTCTGGAAATTGTGTGGAGTTCCACAGAGTTAAAAATAGATCTGCCCTACAACCAGGAATTGCACTGCTGGGGATTTACCCTGAAAAATACAGATGCAGTGAAACGCCAGGACACCTGCACCCTGATATTTATAGCAGCAATGTCCACAATAGCCAAACTGTGGAAGGAGCCTCAGTGTCCGTCGAAAGATGAATGGACAAAGAAGATGTGGTATATGTATACAATGGAATATTATTCAGTCATTAGAAGGGACAAATACCCACCTTTCATCTCTACGTGGAGGGACCTGGAGGGTATTATGCTGAATGAAATAAGTCAATCGGAAAAGGACATACATTATGTGATCTCACTCATTTGGGCAATATAAAAATTAGTGAAAGGGAATAAATGGAAAGGAGAGAAAATAAGTGAAAAATATCGGTGAGGGTGACAGACCATGAGAGACTCCTGACTCTGGGAAATGAACAAGGGGCAATGGAAGGGAAGGTGGGCGGGGGGTTGGGGTGACTGGGTGATGGGCACTGAGAGGGGCACTTGGCAGGATGAGCACTGGGTGTTAATCTATATGTTGGCAAATTTAACTCCAATTAAAAAGTTATAAAAAAAAATTAGGGGGTAAATCATAGTAGGTGAACACAGTACATTGATTTTTTTTCTGTCTTCCTCCCACTAAACATAGTTTCATATTTTGCTCACTGCCTTATATTCAATATATAAAACAGAATCAGAAGTATGATGAAATCTTTCTCTGATTAACAAGCTGTGGATATCCCCAAATCCCTGTAAAATAATATAAGTCCTATGGGCCAGAGGTATAAGGGTAGTGATGACTGTCTTCCTTCCCCCACTAAGATATATGCTCTACGACATCAAGAACTTTGCCTAGATTGTTTGCCATTCAATCCTCAGGTCCTAGGGCAGGGCTGAGCCTCTATCTGATTATGTATTAATAACCTAATGCCATCATGAAACAATATAATACTTGGTTCAGGACTTGGGGCCTAGTGGGAGAACAGGGGCTAAAAAGCATTATTATATATCTTTTTTTTTTAATATTTATTTATTTATGATAGTCACAGAGAGAGAAAGAGAGAGAGGCAGAGACACAGGCAGAGGGAGAAGCAGGCTCCATGCACTGGGAGCCCGACGTGGGATTCGATCCCGGGTCTCCAGGATCGCGCCCTGGGCCAAAGGCAGGCGCCAAACCCCTGCGCCACCCAGGGATCCCCATTATTATATATCTGAAAAGGATATGCATTTCTATTTTTTGTCATCTAACATATACTTTAACCCGTTATTTATATCATGTTTTTTATTATTCTGTGATGTTTTATATTCACCTTATATCTTCATTATTGGACTGAAGACTACTTAAAGGATAAAAGACAGGAATGCCTGGGTCGCTCAGGGGTTGAGAGTCTGCTCAGGGTGTGAACCTGGGATCCAGGGATCCCCTCAACAGGCAGGGCGGAACCTGTTTCTTCCTCTGCCTGTGTCTCTGCCTCTCTCTCTGTGTCTCTCATGAATAAATAAATAAAATCTTTTTTAAAAGGATAAAAGACCATGTGTTAAGAAAGGAAGGGTTGTTTTGTTTTGTTTTTTACTGCTACATCCCAAACTCTTAAAACAGTACCAGAATTAGGGCCAACTTTCCTCTGAGTGTCTGTCTGAATGTCAGGTGGCCCCAGTATTATCATGGGAAAATGTAAGTCCTGTTTCTGGTCTTGAGGTCAGGTTTGGTAGTAGATATCTATCTCAGCTACGACCAAGATACAAATTCTATGAGAAATGAAATTTTGTCTTTTTTAGTCAGTAGCCAGTGCTGTGGCTAGGGCCAAGCATTCCTGAGTGTCAAAAGTGGTAAAAGAATAGAAAAAAATTTTTTTCTATAATAAAAAAGAAAATAAATTCCACATGACTTAAAGTTTCCCATTTATGTCAAAATTTTTATTTTTTTATTTTTTTTTATTTTTTTTATTTTTTTTTTGTCAAAATTTTTAAAAGCACAAAAACCAATGCTATCATCAATTATGGTTATATCTGAAATAAATGTGTAAGACATAGCCAAGATTCACACTAAATTCATATTAGTGTTTCCTTCAGCAGAGGAAGCAAAGTAGAAGAGGAAGTATTGGGAAAAGGATTTATTATATGTAATGTTCTGACTTTAAAAAATACATAAATCTATATCTAAAGCAAATATGCCAAAATGTTGATAAATTTAATTACTTAAATATAGACATTGTTTTTTTTTTTTTTTTTTAATATAGACATTGTTAAAAAAATATTGACATTGTTGATTTGGGGCAAAAGTAAACAAATGTCATATTTCACATACTTTCCATATTATGTTTTAATTTTTCAAAATAAATAAAATACAAAGAGGTTTTATAACTCTTTAAAACACCATTATAACTGATTTATTATAATGTTTTCACTATTGAACATATTTAGGAAATATGCATATGCAATATGCAAGATCATAAAGCATCTGAAAAATACAATCAAGAAGCTTGATAATAGAGAAAATTTTAAATTTTATTTTTTACAGAAACTATACATTCCTTTTTAATAGAAAGCGTAAATAAACCAATTACCATTGGAGAGATAAGAAGGCTGACTAAGGATCTACCATCAAAATTGTTACCAGGATTAAATTGTTTTATAGCTTAGTACTAGCTAATTAAAAAAAACCTGGAATTTGAAATAGAAAAATTTTAAAAAAGAAAAACAATTCCAATGCTTTTTAAGTTATTTCAGACCACAAAAATGACTGAAAAGTCAACAATTCATTTTTAAATCTAGCACGATTTTAAAAATAAAACTTGATAAAGACAGTGTAAGAAAGAAAAAAATACAATTTCAGTTTGAATTATAAATGCAATAATTCTAAATAAAATATTAGCAAATAAAACTCAGCAATATATCAAATGATTATTACAACATGACCAAGTAGGATTTATTCCAGAAACACAAGTTTGGTTCAACATCAAATACTTACTCCTCTAATTCATTATATCAACAAATTAAAGGAAAACAAAATCATATGATTTTGTCAATGGATGCTGAAAGACATTAGATAATTTTCAGGAGCCATTTTTAGTAAGCCCCCTAATGGAAACAGGAATTTTTTATTTATTTAAATTAAAAAAAATTTTTTTAAACAGGAATTTTTAAAAAAATGGAATAAAATAAACTCCTTAAACATTCTAACGGCTAGTGACTATTTGCCAATAACCAATAGCAAATGTCATATTAATAGCACTAAAGACAATTCTGTGAAAATTAATACCAGAGAAGCATATCTGTCATAATCATTAGTTAACATTACTTTGAATAAATAAAATTATCTTCATTTGCAGATGAAATGACTATATACCTACAAGACTGAAAATATTCTAAATATTCCATTTTTAAGTGTAATAAGAGACTTTAGTAAGCTGATTCAATATAAGGTAAATTTTTTTTAAATGATCTGTGGTTTGTCTATATTGTTAAAAATAAAAAGTTACAAATGAGGAGGAAAAAACACCCAATTCAAAATGTCAAAATGTGACAATATCTGTAAAAATATTTAGAAATAGGGATCCCTGGGTGGCGCAGCAGTTTGGCACCTGCCTTTGGCCCAGGGCACGATCCTGGAGACCCGGGATCGAATCCCACATCGGGCTCCCGGTGCATGGAGCCTGCTTCTCCCTCTGCCTGTGTCTCTGCCTTTCTCTCTCTCTCTCTCTGTGTGACTATCATAAATAAATAAAAAATTTTAAAAAAAAAAAAAAAAAAAAAAAAAAAAAAAAAATATTTAGAAATAAATTTAATCAGATATAATGGATCCTTATGAAGAACATAACAAAACCAAAACCAAAAGATTTTAATGATGTACCACAACTCTGGAGCCTTAAGGGTTAATACCATTAAAATTGTCCTCTAAATAGAAATGTAGGAAAAAACAAATAGAAATGTAGAAATGTAACACAACTCTAAGATATTAGGATTTTTAAAATGTGGAAAGAATGCTTTCAATTTTTATAGAAAGAATGAATGGCTAGAACAATTTATATAAAAGAAGAAATGGAAAACAAAACAAAATACCTCATGAAAGGAAACTTGCTTTACCAGAGTTCAAAATTTATGGTCAAGCCACTAGAGTTAAATGATTAGAATACTGACTCACAAACTTGAAAATGGGTGGTTTATTTAATAAATGATAGTGTAATCAGGAATCCAATGTGAACAAAATGTATATCTGAACCTTCGTCTTATACCATATACAAAATAAACTCCAGATGGAGTTAAAGCCTTAAAATTAATGAAAATTTTAGAAAAAAAAAATGTAGGTGAATATTTGCATGACATTCATCTGAAAAAGACAGTAAACTCAAAAGCCAAAAAGTAGGTAGTAGTCTACCTAAAAATTAAAAATGACAGCAACAATTGTAAAGTAAAAGATACCATCAATACAGTTAAGATCAATGACAGAATGTGAAAAATACAAATGTGCTACAAATGATTAATATGTACCCTAGAGAAATGTAATAAGAACTCCTACAAATTTATAAGAACAAAACTTCAATAAACAAATGAGCAAAGGATAAGTACTGGCAAATCACAAAAACGAAAAATCCAAATAGTCAAACAAACAAACCTCCTTGAATTTGTCAATTAAAAATATTATGTAATTTTTCACCCTCCAGATTTGCAAACTTGAAAGAGTGCTGGAGAGGATACTGGGAAATGAGCACTTTCATTTTGTATCATAATTTTGTAATATCCTTTAGAATTAAATATACCTCCTACCTAGCAATCCCATTTCTGGGGATCTACCCAAAAGAAATAAAAGCACCAGTATTTATAGCAGCAGTGTTATGATGAAAAAAGGGAGGGAAATAATTTAAGTGACCATCAATAATAAAATGGTTGAATTCCTTTTTGGTTTATAAATATATTGTATATGCAGCTGCTAGAGGGAAGGAGAGAGAGAAGAAGAGAAATGGGTGATTTATTTAACAAATGTGATGGCATAATCAGTACCTGATATGAACAAAATGTGTAATTAGATCTCTATGTTATACCATTTACAAAAATAAATTCCAGAGGCATAGGGGGACTGGGAGAGGAGAGGAGGGAAAGGGGAGAGGGAAGGAGAGAAACTTGCAACTAATGATTAGAAAAGATACCATGGATATTCCAAATGTGAAAAGCAATTACAGAGAAATGATGTGGCTTTTCATTTTTACAGAAGAGACTGCAACAAACTTTCTGTAAGTGGATGGGGAAAACGTGGAAGATCATGTTCTTAATACATGTTACATGGGAAGAAGAGGGGAGATAAAGTAGGGGAAAGGATCTGGAGTGGGGTTACACCAATAATTTTTCTTAGTTTTTCATTGTTCCAATGGTCATGAATACTTTTCGATTTTCTATTAACCCCCAAATTTAATCTTCAATTACAGAACAAGGCAATTATCAAAAGTACCAACATAGGCTTGGGACAAAACCGTGGGACTAGTCCATGTAAAATTTGGAGGCACAATAAGTAACAACTAATAAATTCCTGAATCTCTGACACCAACATTGTTCTCAAAAATTCACAATTACAAGAACATGACATATTTTACATCTAATAGTTCCACGACTTTTGCAAAAAAAAAAATGAATTTAGGGGGTTTTTACCAAGCCATAGACATAAATGTGAATATCATCATCAAACTTAATGAAGTAGACGGATGGCTTGGCCACCACTTGATGGATAAAAATGCCGGTTCTCTTGGACCCGTCATCTTTGGCGTGTTCTACTTGCTTGCCCACAAGACTGTCGACCACTTCTCCGGGCTCCCTTTCTGCTGTAGGAAAATAGTAGTTGGAATCTGGAATGATGCGCAGGTCACCATCTTTGTAGTCATCCAGCAGTGTGTACATATAAAGGACAGGATCTTTCTCATAAGTGATGTAAAACCAAGTGTCCATCACAGGGGCTCGCGCCAGGACCATGCCCTTCCATTCATCTTTCGTACCGTGTTCACCCTCAAATACATGCCCCACTGCTTTGCCAATCAGGGAATCTGCCAGACGCGAATCAATGCGAGGAGTTGGCACTCTTTCAGGAAGGATTTCTAGCGCTAAAACTCTCTTATCTCGGTGCAGCTCTAGTCCATACACACTATCTTTGCCATCATATTTGATGATGTAGAGAGTGGGCTTCACGGAAACCTGCTCAAGCACTGTACCCTTCCACTGCTCCACGGGCTCATTGCCTTCCTTCCACCCGTGTTGAATGCGGCAGCCCACGATGTTCCTACGCGTGAGGAAAGTGGGCTTGCGCCTCTGCTTCCTGTGGGTGTGCCTTTTCTTCATCAAGTATGCAGAGACGCCATCGACACCCATCGGGGGCACAGTTGGGGGTGACATGGCTCAGGGTTTAAGGAGGCTCAAGCAAAGCTGCCACTTGCTCAATTAAGCTGACAAAATGTCAACACTATCCAATATGAGATCTTTTTTCGTGATCTCCGTGTCCGTCCTCCCTTCCCCAAGCGCAAGGCTCTCACCAAGGCTTGACAGAAATCCTCTGACCGTGGGCACTGGGACAGCGTGGGCCTTTTGACAGGGTTCTTTCCCGCCCAGGAGAAGTGTCTGCAGCAGTGGCGGTAGCCGCAGGAGATGGCGGGCTAGCTTGTACTGCCTACGCCTTGCACCCGCCCCAACTCCCAACCCTGAGTCCCAGAATTGACCACTTAGCTGTTATCGATGGTGCTGCAGCTGCAAAACGGTGATTGAGGAGGCGACACGAAAGGTAGGCAAGGGATAAGAGAGATGACTGCAGCAGCAAAGGCGCAGGCAGCGGTGGGTCTCTGACAAGTCCGCGCGGCCTCGGCTTTGCAGCGCTGCTCTGCTTGGCCTAGCTCTGGCGCCAGGGTTTTTGCTGCTTCAGGAATCCGACTCCTCTGAGCCCGCCTGCGCCTCGGCCCCGCCCCCTGCCATTCGGTCTTCCGCTTGGCTTGCAGCTGCAGGGCGGGTCAGTGCGCGCACCCGCTTTCAAAACACACAGTCACTGGCTCTCGCTCCATTTCCTCACGCACTTCCGATCGCTTTCCTCAAACTGGAGCCAGACAGGCCGGCTCCCCTGGTCCTTCTTTCTGGCCCCCTTTCGTCCGTCAGCCTTCTCCACAGCCACGCCATCTGCTTTCTATCTTACAGGAATTCCTTACAAAGCCTTTAAAATTATATTCAGTACAGTACACTCATACACAAACATAATTTGTATGTACAAATTATTTTCTTTCAGTTTAAGGAATATGAGAGCAGTGAAGAAAAAGCCTGTGCACAGCCCACCATCTCGATCCAAACTCCCCTTTATTTCTTCTACCTGATCTCTCCCAGTCATGCCTTTTTTAATGATCTTTTCTGAATGTAAAAGAAATGTACTGACATTGTGGAGAATTCCTGAAATTCAGAGAAATAAAAGACAAAACTAACTTTAATCTTACTATCTAGACATACAGTAAAATGTTAGGTATGATTTCTTCCTCATTAATAAGTCTATGCTTATATTTTACAAAATTGGGATATTTCATACGATTATTGCTTAATTTTTCCCATATATATCAAGAGTATTTTCCAAGCTTATTAAATACCCTGAAAGCAGGATTTTTAATTGCCTCATGTTTCTTTGTATGGATGGCCCATTATTTATGTTAAATGACCTATGACAAAAGAAACAATGAAGTTAATTTACCTTCACACATGGATTTATTGAGCTAGTATAAACCATACTTACAAATAATATTTAATGTCACGGAAATCCACATATGAGATAAGAACGGTCTGTGAAAAAGCAAGCTATTGAGAAAATATTGTTGGAAAACAAATTTTGTAGAGAGAGAAATGAATGGATTTTTGTTGTATATATTTGCTGTTTTTCTGCTTATAGAACTACTGCATCCTCATATGGAAAATCTGAAAGAAAAGAAAGTGTCTATAATTTCACCTACCTCAAGTCACAGGACTGTTATGAAGATTATTTTTTAAAGATTTTATTCATTTATTCACAAGAGCCACAGAGAGAGAGAGAGGCAGAGACACAGGCAGAGGGAGAAGCAGGCTCCAGGCAGTAAGCCCGATGTGGGACTCAATCCTGGGACTCTAGGATCACACCCTGGGCCCAAGGCAGGCTCTAAACCTCTGAGCCACCCAGGGATCCCCTGTTATGAAGATTAAATGAGAATGTCTGTAAAGCTTTTAGCCTTGTATCCTACTTTACAAGATGGCAATTAAAACCAGGGAAGTCTATCCCCCTAATTCTCATTCCTCCACCCTTCACTGGTGAGAAGAGAATAACCTTATGTCATCACAGATAAAATAAAGGCCATTAATTTATCTAGAAATGTAGAAAGGTAGGGGAGAGAGTTGCAAGATGACAATACAGGCTGCCTCCACATTTCATACCTTCCAAGGCTGGGACAGGAAAACCTAGTCTTTGTACCATTTATTTTTTTTAAAGATTTTATTTATTTATTCATGAGAGGCACAGAAAGAAAGAGAGGCAGAGACACAGGCAGAGGGAGAAGCAGGCTCCATTCAGGAAGCCTCATGTGGGACTTGATCCCAGGACTCCAGGATCACTCCCTGGGCCAAAGGCAGGTGCCAAACTGCTGAGCCACCCAGGGATCCCCTTGTACCATTTAATAGCTAAAAGGGCAGAATATCCTGGATCCCCCAATTCTCCATGTTTCCCAGGCCAAAGACTTTGAATATGGGATAATTCTCCAATACTACACATTGAGAAAGTAACTCTAAGGAAGCAAGAAAACTACATGCACTAAGAGGTACTTCTATACTCTTTAGAATGACATAGTGGTGTATACATATTCACATATATGTACAACTTACACAGTGAGTAAAAGAAAGCATGTGTAAATGTCATGCCATTATGTTCCACAAAGACCGTGTCCCAAGTAATTTCCCATACCAAGAAATGCCAAGCTCTTTTTGCTTAAAAAAGCAGTTGACAGGTAGGAGAAGAAGACTACCAGGTCACACAAATGGAGGGCAAACAATTCACTCAGGCCCTTTGGTTATATACTTCATGGGAATTCTGCAAAGCAGCCTGAAAAGGCAATTTCTAGTATCCTTTCTTCTCTAGAACTATGATTCTAATGTTAAATCGTTATCCAATGTTACAAATTCAGGTTCAGTGGACCTTACCACACTATGATGTAATGTGTATTTTGTATATCTGCTTACTTGACTATAAAACCATTCAAGAAAGAACTTTTATCTTGCATGTCAAGTATCTTACACAGAGTAGGAACTCAATAAATATTTATTGAATAAATAAATAAGTGGTTTTAGCTGCCTTGTTCCAATCCAAAGAAATCCTCTCTAATGAAACAAGTACTCTTACACAGTCTCTGTAAAGTCCTAGTGACTCAAAACCTCTCACAGCAGCTTTATTTACCTCTTCAAAACCCCCAGAAGGGATCCCTGGGTGGCGCAGCGGTTTGGCGCCTGCCTTTGGCCCAGGGCGCGATCCTGGAGACCTGGGATCGAATCCCACATCAGGCTCCCGGTGCATGGAGCCTGCTTCTCCCTCTGCCTGTGTCTCTGCCTCTCTCTCTCTCTCTCTGTGACTATCATAAATAAATTAAAAAAAAAAAAAACCCAGAAATCTGAAAATGATTAAGAGTGCCATCAACCAACAATATGTGGATAATAATATTTATCTCAAAGGATAGCTGTAAAGATTAAATAAAATAAATAAAAGTACATTTCTTAGCACATAAACCACTCATGGTAAGTACTTGTGATCTCCTAACCAGTCATCCCCTAAAATAAGCCCTTTTTCTTACCAGATCTGTCTATAAACCACCTGGCTCATGTCCCACCTCTAAACCTTTGCTCCATTTCACACTCAGAACATTTTGCTCAGAACCTGAGCATAAATCAAGAAGGGATTATGGCAGGATTTTGTCCCTTATAGCCAGTTTCAGAGCAATCTTTCAAATGCTGTAATTTTCTGGAAGCCCAAATTCTGGATAAATTAAAATATTATTGAAAATAAATTTGGGAGATACAGTGATAATTATAATTAGATGGCTGGTGGAGATAGGCATAAATGTTGTTAATTCCATTGTATAAGCCAGATTATAATACATACTATGACAGGTACAAATTAAGCACTGGGGACCCAAAGGAGGTAGTGATTTGTTAGGATGGGGAGATTGGAAAAGACAACTTGAAAGAGCAATAAAACAAAAGGAAGACATTTCGAAGGTGGTAGAATATTGAGGCCTTTTCAGTCTAAGTATAAAACGGCTGAAGGAAAGGCACAGAGGGATGCATGGGCATAGGATATATGAAAAGCCGGTCAGAAGCTGGTAGCTGGAGCACTGAGTATGCTAGACTAAGAAACAAGGTATGTGGTTTGTGGTGGGAAACAAGCTTAGTTAACAGCCTCAAATGCAGGTAATTCATCTTCCATCCACTGTGGAGGAATTTGATCTTCTATCCACTGTTAAGTGGAAGCAGAAGATGTTCCAATTCCTCTGATACTGTAGTGTTGGCAGGACCAACTAGTGAGCTGATTTTCCATGACCTATCTGGTAGAAGCAGGCAGTGATTCCCTAAGATGGCAGTGCTTCCCTGTCACAGTAGTTACTATAAGTGGTGCTGAGCACAGAACTGATCTTCCATCCCCCACTCAGCAGAAGCAAGCAATATGGTGTTCTGATTTCCTTGTGTAGTATCAGTGAGGTTCAATGATATGTTGTTCCTAGTGACCTCTATTCTATAGCCTCTTCTCACCCTGCCCCCATATCAACACAACAGCAATGGAACTATGAATAACAGAACATGGCAGGGCTAGTCAGCACTCCAATTTCCAACAATCTTGGTGTTAGTGAAAGCCAGTGAGGAGCTGAAAGTACTTCCCTATCTACCATCAATGAGACTGAATCAGGAGAATAAGATGGGACGAGATGGTACTCAACTTTCCCTCTACCTTTGGTGTTGGTGAGGTCCACTGGTCAGATAAGCATCTACATCCACTTGGAGGCAGTGAGATGGTATGAGTCAGTACCCAACTTTCACCATGGCAGATCAGACAAGGGAGCTAAACTTCTATTTCACACATGTGCAATGAGGCAGTGTAAGTCAGTGTTCTACTTTTGCAAAGGAGGGTGTCAGGAAATCTCACTAGAAGTTGACATGTACACGCACCTGACCATCCAGCTACATCACAACAGAGATACTCTCTGATTTAAAAAACAAAGGTTAGATTACAGAGCCTCGTATTATAATATCAAAAATGACAAGAATGTGATGAAAATGACAAGTCATACAAAGATCGAGGGAAATCACAACTTGAATGGTGGAAGACAATTAATAGATGTCAAGACTGAGATAAATCAAGCATTGAAATTATCTGAAACAGATTCTAAAGCAGCTATCACAAAAATGCTTCAATAAGCAAATATTAATTATCTCGAAACAAATGGAAAAAGAGAAAACCTCAGCAAATAATGGAAGGTATAAAAAAAGAGCCAAACAGAAACTTTAGAATAGACAATAAAATAAAAATAAAGATCTCCTGGGATTGGAACAATTTTTAAAAATGTTTTCCAGTATAGTCAATATACATTTTTAAAGACTTATTTATTTATTCGAGAAAGTGAGTGAGAGAAAGAGTGGGGGGAAGGGGAAGTGGAGGAGGGAGAGAGAGAATCTCAAGCTGGTTCTGAGCTGAGCATGGAGCTGCTGGAATGCTTGATATCATGACCATGAGATCATGACCTGAGATGAATACAAGAGTTTGACACTTAACTGACTGAACCAACCTAGGCGTCTCTACATTGTTATATCAGTATCAAGTATGCAATGTAGTGATTCAACAATTCAATACATCACCAAAGTACTTATTATGACAAGTGCACTCCTTAATCCACATTACCTATGTCTCTCATCTGCCCATTCACTGCCCCTCTGGTAACCATCAATTTGTTCTTTATAATTAAGAGTGTTTTTTTGGCTTCTCTCTCTCTCTATCTCTCTTTCTCTTACTCTCTTTTTATCCTCCACCCCCTTTGCTCATTTGTTTTGTTTCATGAATTCCACATATGAATGAAATCATATGGTATTTGACTTTCTCTGACTGAATTATTTCACTTGACATTATACTCTAGCTACATCCATGTCACTGCAAACAGCAAGATTTAATTCCTGATTATGGCCAAATAATATTCTATTGTATATAAGTACTCCATCTTTTTTTTTTAAGATTTTTATTTATTTATTCATGAGAGAGACAGAGAGAGAGAGAGAGGCAGAGACACAGGCAGAGAAGCAGGCTCCATGCAGGGAGCCCGATGTGGGACTCGATCCGGGGACTCCAGGATCACGCCCTGAGCCAAAGGCAGAAGCTTAACTGCTGAGCCACCCAGGCATCCCTACTCCATCTTTTTTTATCCATTCATTTGTCAGTGTACATGTGGGGTGCTTCCATAATTTGGCTATTATAAATAATGCTGCTATAAACATAGGGATGCATGTATCTCCTTGAATTAGTGTTTTTGTATTTTTAGGGTAAGTACCCATTAGAACAATTACTGGATTATAGAGCAGTTTTATTTCTAACTTTCTGAGGACATGCCATACTCTTTCCCAGAGTGGCTACACCAGATTGCATTCCCACCTACAGTGCAAGAGGGCTCCTTTTTTCAATCTTCAGCAACAATCAATGTTTCTTGTGTTTTTTATTTTGGTCATTCAGACAAATATGAAGTAATATTGCAGCTTTAATTTGCATTTCCCCAATAATGAGTGATGTTGAGCATCTCTTCCTGTGTCTGTTGGCCATTTGGATGTCTTCTTTGGAGAAATATCTGTTCAGGTCTTCTGCCCATTTCTTCACTGGAATTTTATTTTTGGGGTGTTGAATTTGTTAGGTTCTTTATAGATTTGGATATTAGATTTTATCTGATAAGACATTTGCAAATATCTTCTCCCATTCTGTAGGTTGCCTTTTAGTTTTGTTTGCTGTTTGCTGTGCAAAAAAAATTTTATCCTGATAAAGTCCCAATAGTTCATTTCTGCTAAGATTCTCTTGCCTTTGGAGTCTAGCCTAGTCTCTTGCCAGTCTAGCAAGAACTTCCTACAGCTGATCTCAAGGAGGTTGCTGCTTATGTTCTTTTCTAGGATTTTGATGAATTCCTGGCTCACATTTAGGTCTTTCATCTACTTTGAATTTATTATGTGTATGGTGCAAGAAAATGGTCTAGTTTCATTATTCTGCATGTAGCTATCCAATTTTCCCAACATCATTTATTGATGGGACCATCTTTTTTTCCACTGGATATTCTTTACTTACTTGTTGAAGATTAGTTGACCATATAGCTGTGGGTCTATTTCTGGGTTCTTTATTCTGTTCCATCGATCTATGTGTCTGCTTTTGTGCCAGTGCCATACTGTCTTGATGGTTATAGCTTTGTAATACAACTTCAAGTCTGGAATCCTGATGCCTCCAGCTTTGCTTTTCTGTTTCAATGTTACTTTAACTATTCAGAGTCTTAGTTCAATACAAATTTCAGGATTGTTACAGCTCTGTGAAAAATGTTGATGGTATTTTCATAGGGATTGTGTTGAATGTAAAGATTGCTTTGGGAAGTATAAGGATTTTAACAATATTTGTTCTTCCAATTCATGAGCATAGTCTTTTTCCATTTCTTTGTGTCTTCCTCAATCTCTTTCATGAGTGTTCTATAATCTCCTGAGTACAGATCCTTTGCCTCTTTGATAAGGTTTACTTCTAGTTATCCATGTCACAACAAATTGAAAGAAATTCTTTTTTAGGGCTGAGTGATGTTTGTATATATGTATGTATATGTATATATATATGAATAAATACCCACTTCACACCTGTCAGAATGGCTACAATTAACACAAGAAACAACAGATGTTGGTAAGGATGCAGAGAAAGGGGAACCCTCTTGCACTGTTGGTGAGAATGCAAACTGATGCAGCCATTCTGGAAAACAGTATGAAAATTTCTCAAAAAGTTAAAAATAGAACTCCCCTATGACCCAGCAATTGCACTAGTAGGTATACATCCAAAGAATACAAAAATACAAATTTGAAGGGGTACATGTACCCCAGTGTTTATAGCTGCATTATCAACAATGCCAAAATATGGAAAGAGCCCAAATGACAATCAATTAATGAATGGATAAAGATGTGCTATATATATATCACATATATAATGTATATAATATAATAATATTCCTATATAGGAATATTATTCAGCTATCAAAATTAATGACCTCTTGCTATTTGTAATAATATGGATGGAACTAGACTGTGTTATGCTAAACAAAATAAGTTAGTCAGAGAAAGACAAATACAACATGATCTCATGCATATGTGGAGTTTAAAGAACAAAACAGATGAACTTATGGGAAGGAGGTAAAAGAGAGAGAGAGAGAAACAAACCATAAGAGACTCAATGATACAGAACAAACTATCATTTATGGAGGGAGGTAAGTGGGAGATGGGCTAAATGGGTGATAGGTATTAAGGAGGTCACTTGCCCTGTTGAGTACTGAGTGTTATATGTAAGTGATGATTCACTAAATTCTACTCCTGAGAACAATATGACACTTTATGTTAACCAACCAATTTAAATAAAATTTTGAAAATAAAAACATGAAATCTGCAGCTGTAATTAAAATCTTACCTTTAGAAATAATCTTAAAATATTTACTAACTTTTCAATTAGCCACTAAAACTTCTTTGGTAATTTTTGTCTTCATCTGATCTGTAATACCAGTATGCCTCCCCACTCTTTTGTATATGTTAAATGTATTAATTGATGACAAAGAGTTGAGGAAAATTACATATTCATTAGCAACTTTCTTTTAGAATTGAAAATTCCATATTTTTTTAGTTGAAAATGCACTTTTTTGGTTCATAGGTGCATTAAAAATTTATTGCAAAATAAAAGGGTAAAAGAAAAGTGGAATACACTTTAGGTTTTAACTATAGAATACATAAAAAAGCATCTATAGCAAGATATATAGATACAGTCTAGTATAGGACTGCTCAGCATTTATTTCTCATACGCATGACACATTTTCTGCTGACTCCACAGACAAAGGGATGATAGTTTTGTTCATCTCAAAGAGTTGACATAAGCCACAGTTCAAGTAGATGGCCCATCAAGTAGCCAAAAGGGGCAGCAGCATTAAACACTTCTCTAACCCCTACTAATGACCAGAAGGTATTAATTTTCCTAGCTTATATCCATAAGCACTTTATATCAACTGTTCTTGAAAGGGAGGTAGTAAGTATGATGCTAATTCTAGATCACATCAAGAAAAGTGAGCCTGGTTACCTCCTTCAGACTTTCCCACTGAACTCTGGTTAAACCAAGGACTGTTACTACATACATCTCACATATTATTTATTAAAGATCTGGATGTACAAGATGGAGACTCATCAGAGACATCTGGGAAGAAAATGGTTAACATGCTGGTCTGCAATCTGTATTTTCTCTTCAGCAGAGGGAGGAGGCATCAAGGGAGAGAGATGTCAACTCTGGCAAACACAATAATGGTTTTTGCTGGAGAGTCTTTATCTTTGGAATGCTTTAAACTGTATATACCTTATTTATCCAGGATGGCTTATAAGTAAAAAACATGGAATCTACAGATTTATGGGGTGTGGCTCCCTGAGAAATGGCAGGAAAGATATGCAATTATAGAACAATAAATGGAGATATTTCCAGATGAAAATAAATCCTTTTGCATATGATACTATATGTTTGGCACCAAGAGTGCATCATGCTGCAGCAAGAAAGGATCTGAGGAGTGTGTTGGAGAACCAAGAACTATACTGCTGTGCCAGTGATTTGCAATTGCTTATGTCCTTAACATTATCAATAAATCTTTATACTAAGTAAAATTGTGGATTTATGTAAGTCTTAAGAAAAATACCTAGTAATGCAATTGCTAGGTCATAACCTAGGTCTATTTTTAACTTTTTGAGGAACCTCCATACTGTTTTCCAGAGTTACACCAGTTTGAATTACCACCAACAGTGTAAGAGTGTTCACCTTTCTCTGCATACTCGACAACACATGTTATTTCCTGTGTTGTTATTTCAGCCATTCTTACTGGTATAAGGTGATATCACATTTCAGTTTTGATTTGTATTTTCTCTGATGATAAGTGTCATGTTGAGCACCCTCTCATGTGTCTATCAGCCATCTGTATGCCTTTGGATAAATGTCTATTCATGTTTTCCATTTTTAAAATGGATTACTTGGGGAAATGTTGAGTTTAATAAATTCTTTATAGATTTTGAATACTAATTCTTAATCAGATATATAATTTACAAATATATTTCACATTCTTAAGGTTACCTTTTAGCATTATTCATTGTTTCCTTTGCTGTTCAGAAGATTTTCATTCTGATGGTCTGAATTTTTTTTTTCTCCCTTGTCTTAGGAGACATATCTAGTAAGAAGTTTCTGGGGCTGATGTCACAGAGATTACTGCCTGTGTTCTCCTCTAGGATTTTCACGGTTTCCTGTCTCACGTTTTTAATTCATTTTGAATTTACTTTTTTGTATGGTGTAAGAGAGTGGTCCAGTTTCATTCTTTTGCATGTTGCTATCCAGGTATCCAAACACCATCTGTTGAAGAGACTATCTTTTCTCCATAAGATATTCTTTCATGGGTAGGAAATATCAGAAAGGGGGACAGAACATGAAAGACTCCTAACTCTGGGAAACGAACTATGGGTGGTGGAAGGGGAGGAGGGCGGGGGGTGGGGGTGACTGGGTGGCGGGCACTAAGGGGGGCACTTGATGGGATGAGCGCTGGGTGTTATTCTGTATGTTGGCAAATTGAACACCAATAAAAAATAAATTTATTATTAAAAAAAATATTCTTTCATGCTTTGTTAAAAATTAATTGACCATATAGTTGTGGGTTCATTTCTGGGTTTTTGTTGCTGTTGTTGTTGCTATTGATCAATCCATGTATCTATCCACCTTTGTGCCAGTACCATACTGTTTTGATCATTATAGTTTGTAATATAACCTGAAGTCCAGAATTCTGATGCTTCCAATTTTGCTTTTCTTTTTCAGGTTGCTTTGGCTATTTAGGGTCTTTTGTGGTTTGATAAAAATGATGGGATTTTTCTAGCTCTGTGTAAAATACCAGTGGTATTTTAATAGAGATTGTATTGAATATGTAGATTGCTTTGGATACTATGGGCATTTTTAAAAATAAATTTATTTTTTATTGGTGTTCAATTTGTCAACATACAGAATAACACCCAGTGCTCATCCCGTCAAGTGCCCCCCTCAGTGCCCGCCACCCGGTCACCCCCACCCTCGCCCTCCTCCCCTTCCACCACCCGTAGTTCGTTTCCCAGAGTTAGGAGTCTTTCATGTTCTGTCTCCCTTTTTGATATTTCCCACTTATTTTTTCTCCTTTCCCCTTTATTCCCTTTCACTATTTTTTATATTCCCCAAATGAATGAGACCATATAATGTTTTTCCTTCTTGCTATGGGCATTTTAACAATAATTGTTCTTCCAATCCATGAATTTGTAAGGTATCTCCATTTTTTGTCATTTATAAAATAAATTTTCAGTTTACAGTTTTTAGATTGCATATAAAAAAACTGCTTTGGTCAGGTTTATTCCTAGATATCATATGGTTTTGATGCAATTGTAAATGATATTGTTTACTTGTTTTCTCTTTCTGATCATTAATTATTGGTGCATAGAAGTACAACAGATTTCTATACATTGATTTTGTATCCTGCAACTTTACTGAATTCGTGTATCAATTCTAGCAAATTTTTGGTGGAATCTTTTGGGTTCCCTATAGAGAGTATCAAGTCATCTGCAAAAAGTAAAATTTTCACTTCCTCCTTGCCAAATTGGATGCTTTTTATAACTTTTTGTTTTCTGATGACTGTGGCAAGTACTTCCAGTACTATGTTAAATGATAGTGGTTAGACTAGATATCTTTGTCTTGTTCCTGGTCATATAGTAAAAGCTCTCAGTTTCTCTACATTCAGGATACTATTAGCTGTGAGTGTTTCATATATGGTCTTTATGATGTTGAGGTATGTTCACTCTAACCCTACTTTGCTGAGGGTTTTTAGCATGAATGCATGTTGTACTTTGTCAAAAGCTTTTTCTCCATCTATTCAGAGGATCATATGTTTTTTACCCTGTCTTTTTTCAATGTAGTGTATCACGCTGATTGATTTGTGAATATCAAAATACTCTTGCAGCCCAGGAATAAATCCCACCTCTTCATGGTGAATGATTCTTTTAATGTACTGTTGGATTCACCTTGCTAGTATTTTGGAGAGGATATTCACATCAATGTTTATAAAGGATATTGGCCTGCAGTTCTCTTCTTTAGTGAACTCTATTTAACTTTTAGTTACTTAACATACAGTGCAATATTGGTGTCTGGAGTAGAATTCAGTGACTCATCACTCACATACCCAGTGCTCATCACAACAAATGCCCTCAAATACTTACCACCTATTAGCCCATCCTCCACCCACCTCCTTCACTCAACCCTCAGTATATCCTATTCTCTATTAGTAATAGTCTCTTATGGCTTATTTCCCTCCCTCCTTTTTTTATTCTGCCTTCCCATATGTTAATTTGTTTTCTTTCTTAAAGTCCACATATGAATGAGATCATATGGTATTTGTCTTTCTCTGACTAACACACTTCACTTAGTTTAACAAACTCTAGCTCCATCCACATTCTGTAATGGCAAGATTTCATTTTTTTTAATTTATTTTTTATTGGTGTTCAATTTACTAACATACAGAATAACCCCCAGTGCCCGTCACCCATTCACTCCCACCCCCCGCCCTCCTCCCCTTCCACCACCCCTAGTTCGTTTCCCAGAGTTAGCAGTCTTTACGTTCTGTCTCCCTTTCTGATATTTCCCACACATTTCTTCCCCCTTCCCTTATATTCCCTTTCACTATTATTTATATTCCCCAAATGAATGAGAACATATAATGTTTGTCCTTCTCCGACTGGCTTACTTCACTCAGCATGATACCCTCCAGTTCCATCCACGTTGAAGCAAATGGTGGGTATTTGTCATTTCTAATAGCTGAGTAATATTCCATTGTATACATAAACCACATCTTCTTTATCCATTCATCTTTCGTTGGACACCGAGGCTCCTTCCACAGTTTGGCTATCGTGGCCATTGCTGCTATAAACATCGGGGTGCAGGTGTCCCGGCGTTTCATTGCATTTGTATCTTTGGGGTAAATCCCCAACAGTGCAATTGCTGGGTCGTAGGGCAGGTCTATTTTTAACTGTTTGAGGAACCTCCACACAGTTTTCCAGAGTGGCTGCACCAGTTCACATTCCCACCAACAGTGTAAGAGGGTTCCCTTTTCTCCGCATCCTCTCCAACATTTGTTGTTTCCTGCCTTGTTAATTTTCCCCATTCTCACTGGTGTGAGGTGGTATCTCATTGTGGTTTTGATTTGTATTTCCCTGATGGCCAGTGATGCGGAGCATTTTCTCATGTGCATGTTGGCCATGTCTATGTCTTCCTCTGTGAGATTTCTGTTCATGTCTTTGGCCCATTTCATGATTGGATTGTTTGTTTCTTTGGTGTTGAGTTTGATAAGTTCTTTATAGATCTTGGAAACTAGCCCTTTATCTGATATGTCATTTGCAAATATCTTCTCCCATTCTGTAGGTTGTCTTTGAGTTTTGTTGACTGTATCCTTTGCTGTGCAAAAGCTTCTTATCTTGATGAAGTCCCAATAGTTCATTTTTGCTTTTGTTTCTTTTGCCTTCGTGGATGTATCTTGCAAGAAGTTACTATGGCCGAGTTCAAAAAGGGTGTTGCCTGTGTTCTTCTCTAGGATTTTGATGGAATCTTGTCTCACATTTAGATCTTTCATCCATTTTGAGTTTATCTTTGTGTATGGTGAAAGAGAGTGGTCTAGTTTCATTCTTCTGCATGTGGATGTGCAATTTTCCCAGCACCATTTATTGAAAAGACTGTCTTTCTTCCAATGGATAGTCTTTCCTCCTTTATCGAATATTAGTTGACCATGAAGTTCAGGGTCTACTTCTGGATTCTCTATTCTGTTCCACTTATCTATGTGTCTGTTTTTGTGCCAGTACCACACTGTCTTGATGACCACAGCTTTGTAGTACAACCTGAAATCTGGCATTGTGATGCCCCCAGATATGGTTTTCTTTTTAAAATTCCCCTGGCTATTCGGGGTCTTTTCTGATTCCACACAAATCTTAAAATAATTTGTTCTAACTCTCTGAAGAAAGTCCATGGTATTTTGATAGGGATTGCATTAAACGTGTATATTGCCCTGGGTAACATTGACATTTTCACTATATTCATTCTGCCAATCCATGAGCATGGAATATTTTTCCATCTCTTTGTGTCTTCCTCAATTTCTTTCAGAAGTGTTCTATAGTTTTGAGGGTATAGATCCTTTACATCTTTGGTTAGGTTTATTCCTAGGTATCTTATGCTTTTGGGTGCAATTGTCAATGGGATTGACTCCTTAATTTCTCTTTCTTCAGTCTCATTGTTAGTGTATAGAAATGCCACTGACTTCTGGGCATTGATTTTGTATCCTGCCATGCTACCGAATTGCTGTATGAGTTCTAGCAATCTTGGGGTGGAGACTTTTGGGTTTTCTATGTAGAGTATCATGTCATCGGCGAAGAGGGAGAGTTTGACTTCTTCTTTGCCAATTTGAATGCCTTTAATGTCTTTTTGTTGTCTGATTGCTGAGGCTAGGACTTCCAGTACTATGTTGAACAGCAGTGGTGAGAGTGGACATCCCTGTCTTGTTCCTGATCTTAGGGGAAAGGCTCCCAGTGCTTCCCCATTGAGAATGATATTTGCGGGCAGCCCTGGTGGCTCAGCGGTTTAGCGCCACCTTCAGCCCAGGGCCTGATCCTGGAGTCCCGGGATCGAGTCCCACATCAGGCTCCCTGCATGAAGCCTGCTTCTCCCTCTGCCTGTGTCTCTGCCTCTCTCTCTCTCTCTCTGTCTCTCATGAATAAATAAATAAAATCTTTAAAAAAAAAAGAGAATGATATTTGCTGTGGGCTTTTCATAGTTAAGATGTCGAGGAATGTTCCCTCTATCCCTACACTCTGAAGAGTTTTGATCAGGAATGGATGCTGTATTTTGTCAAATGCTTTCTCTGCATCCAATGAGAGGATCATATGGTTCTTGGTTTTTCTCTTGCTGATATGATGAATCACATTGATTGTTTTACGGGTGTTGAACCAGCCTTGTGTACCAGGGATAAATCCTACTTGGTCATGGTGAATAATTTTCTTAATGTACTGTTGGATCTTATTGGCCAGAATCTTGTTGAGAATTTTTGCATCCATGTTCATCAGGGATATTGGTCTGTAATTCTCCTTTTTGGTGGGGTCTTTGTCTGGTTTTGGAATTAAGGTGATGCTGGCCTCATAGAACGAATTTGGAAGTACTCCATCTCTTTCTATCTTTCCAAACAGCTTTAGGAGAATAGGTATGGTTTCTTCTTTAAACGTTTGATAAAATTCCCCTGGGAAGCCATCTGGCCCTGGACTCTTGTGTCTTGGGAGGTTTTTGATGACTGCTTCAATTTCCTCCCTGGTTATTGGCCTGTTCAGGTTTTCTATTTCTTCCTGTTCCAGTTTTGGTAGTTTGTGGCTTTCCAGGAATGTGTCCATTTCTTCTAGATTGCCTAATTTATTGGCGTATAGCTGTTCATAATATGTTTTTAAAATCGTTTGTATTTCCTTGGTGTTGGTAGTGATCTCTCCTTTCTCATTCATGATTTTATTAATTTGAGTCTTCTCTCTCTTCTTTTTAATAAGGCTGGCTAATGGTTTATCTATCTTATTAATTCTTTCAAAGAACCAACTCCTGGTTCTGTTGATCTGTTCCACAGTTCTTCTGGTCTCGATTTCGTTGAGTTCTGCTTGAATCTTTATTAACTCCCTTCTTCTCTTGGGTGTAGGATCTATTTGCTGTTTTTTCTCTAGCTCCTTTATGTGTAAGGTTAGCTTTTGTATTTGAGTTCTTTCCAGTTTTTGAATGGATGCTTGTATTGCGATGTATTTCCCCCTTAGGACTGCTTTTGCTGCATCCCAAAGATTTTGAACGGTTGTATCTTCATTCTCATTAGTTTCCATGAATCTTTTTAATTCTTCCTTAATTTCCTGGTTGACCCTTTTATCTTTTAGCAGGATGGTCCTTAACCTCCACGTGTTTGAGGTCCTTCCAAACTTCTTGTTGTGATTTAGTTCTAATTTCAAGGCATTATGGTCTGAGAATATGCAGGGGACAATCCCAATCTTTTGGTATCGGTTCAGACCCGATTTGTGACCCAATATGTGGTCTATTCTGGAGAAAGTTCCATGTGCGCTTGAGAAGAATGTGTATTCAGTTGAGTTTGGATGTAAAGTTCTGTAGATATCTGTGAAATCCTTCTGGTCCAGTGTGTCATTTAAAGCTCTCGTTTCTTTGGAGATGTTGTGCTTAGAAGACCTATCGAGTATAGAAAGAGCTAGATTGAAGTCACCAAGTATAAGTGTATTATTATCTAAGTATTTCTTCACTTTGGTTAATAATTGATTGATATATTTGGCAGCTCCCACATTTGGGGCATATATATTGAGGATTGTTAAGTCCTCTTGTTGAATAGATCCTTTAAGTATGATATAGTGTCCCTCTTCATCTCTCACTACAGTCTTCGGGGTAAATTTTAGTTTATCTGATATAAGGATGGCTACCCCTGCTTTCTTTTGAGGACCATTCGAATGGTAAATGGTTCTCCAACCTTTTATTTTCAGGCTGTAGGTGTCCTTCTGTCTAAAATGAGTCTCTTGTAGACAGCAAATAGATGGGTCCTGCTTTTTTATCCAGTCTGAAACCCTGCACCTTTTGATGGGGTCATTAAGCCCGTTCACATTCAGAGTTACTATTGAGAGATATGAGTTTAGTGTCATCATGATATCTATTCAGTCCTTGTTTTTGTGGACTGTTCCACTGAACTTCTTCTTAAAGGGGAATTTTAAGAGCCCCCCTTAAAATTTCTTGCAGAGCTGGTTTGGAGGTCACATATTCTTTTAGTTGCTGCCTGTCTTGGAAGCTCTTTATCTCTCCTTCCATTTTGAATGAGAGCCTTGCTGGATAAAGTATTCTTGGTTGCATGTTCTTTTCATTTAGGACCCTGAATATATCCTGCCAGCCCTTTCTGGCCTGCCAGGTCTCTGTGGAGAGGTCTGCTGTTACCCTAATACTCCTCCCCATAAAAGTCAGGGATTTCTTGTCTCTTGCTGCTTTAAGGATCTTCTCTTTATCTTTGGAATTTGCAAGCTTCACTATTAAATGTCGAGGTGTTGAACGGTTTTTATTGATTTTAGGGGGGGATCTCTCTATTTCCTGGATCTGAATGCCTCTTTCCCTTCCCAGATTAGGAAAGTTTTCAGCTAGAATTTGTTCAAATACATATTCTGGCCCTCTGTCCCTTTCGGCGCCCTTGGGAACCCCAATTAAACGTAGGTTTTTCTTTCTCAGGCTGTCGTTTATTTCCCTTAATCTATCCTCATAGTCTTTTAATTGTTTGTCTCTTTTTTCCTCAGTTTCCCTCTTTGCTATCAACTTGTCTTCTATGTCACTCACTCGTTCTTCCACCTCGTTAACCCTCGTCGTTAGGACTTCTAGTTTGGATTGCATCTCATTCAATTGATTTTTAATTTCTGCCTGATTAGCTCTAAATTCTGCAGTCATGAAGTCTCTTGAGTCCTTTATACTTTTTTCTAGAGCCACCAGTAGCTGTATAATAGTGCTTCTGAATTGGCTTTCTGACATTGAATTGTAATCCAGATTTTGTAACTCTGTGGGAGAGAGGACTGTTTCTGATTCTTTCTTTTGAGGTGAGGTTTTCCTTCTAGTCATTTTGCTCAGTGCAGAGTGGCCAAAAGCAAGTTGTCTTGGGAAAAAGAGAAAAAGGAGAGAAAGAAGGAAAGAAAAGAGAAAGAGGAAAAAAAAGGGAAGAAAAAAAAAGAGAGAGAGAGAGAAGAAAAAGAGAAAGAAAAAGAAAGGAGAAAAAAAGGGGGTGGGGGAAGGAAACAAATCAAAAAGCAAAACAAAACAAAACAAAACAAAACAAAACAAAAAAGAACCACCGGGGAGTATCTTCTGATTCTGTGTACTTTAAGTCCCTTGGCTTCTCCTGGAGGTTGTCTGTCTAGCTGGTGTTCTGGGGGAGTGGCCTGTTGTGCTGATTTTCAGGTGTTAGCAGTTGGGGGAGCTGCTGTGCCCTTGCCTGGTGCAGGGCTCAGTGGCGGTTGTTTAATAATGAGGAACAGCCCCAGTGGCGGGGCAACTCTGGAAACCTGGATTCAGCTCCGGCAGAAACTCCGTCTGCAGGGCCTGGAGGCTCCGGGGCGGGGTCGCTGATCTGCTCAGCTGGGGCAGGAGCGTCCTTGCTGTCCTGGGCCCTCCCGGCCTCTGCCTGTCCCGGGGGAGGCGGGATCCTGGGCTGTGTCCCGGCGCCCTGTGCTCCGGGGCCTGCGCTGTTGGATTCGCGCTGCCGGGCCGCGCAACCCCCTCCGCGGAGCTGCCGCCCGAGCCCCTCCGAGCTGCTCCTGGAACCGCGCAGGCCCCTCTGCACGGAGCCTCTTCCTCTGCCCGAGCCCGGCCGAGCTGCTCCCGGGGCCACGCAGCCCCCTCCGCGGAGCCGCCGCCCGAGCCCCTCCGAGTTGCTCCGGGTCCCGCCGGTCCCGCCGTGCGCGCTGCAGCCCTTAGGGAGCTCGGCGCACTCTCCTGGGCGCGCAGTTGCTCTGTTACTGTCCCGGGGAGCCCGAGGGCATCCCCGCCCTTCTGGGTCCTGCTCCAACTCCCCACGAGCCCCTTTCCGCCCGGGAAGGTTGGTGCAGCTCCTGCTTCTCCGGGACGGGGCTCTCCTGTCCTGGGGACACTCGCCCTGGCCCTAGCCCGGCTCCTCGCGGGGCCCCACCCCCTTGGAGGCCTTTGTTTCTTTACTTCTTTTTCCCCGTCTTCCTACCTTGATAGAAGCGCAAACTCTTCTCACTGTAGCATTCCAGGTGTTCTCTCTTTAATTCTCAGGCCGAATTCATAGATTTTCAGGATGATTGGAAGGTTTTCTAGGTAATTTGGTGGAGACAGGTGATTTGGAGACCCTACTCTTCCGCCATCTTGCTCCGGTCCCAAGATTTCATTTTTGATGGCTCAGCAGTATTCCATTGTGTATATATACCACTTCTTCTTTATCCATTTAATATATGGTCATTTAGGCTCTCTCCATAGTTTGGCTATATGTTGCTTATGCTGTTATAAATATTGGGATGCATGTACCCCTTAAAAATCTATATTTTTGTATCCTTTGGATCAATACCTATACAGAGTAGAGCAATTGCTGGATTGTGTGGTAGGTCTATTGTGAACCTCTTGAGGAGCCTCCATACTGTTCTCCAGAGTGGCTTTAGCAATTTGTATTCCCATCAACAGTGCAAGAGAGTTCCTGTTTTGCCCCACCTACACCTCTTGTTTTTTTGTGTGTTTGTTAGTTTTAGACATTCTGACAGGTGTGAGGTGCAGGCTCATTCAGGTGGTCTTCATTTATATTTCCCTGATAATGAGTAATGTTGACCATCTTTTCATGTGTTTGTTAGCCCTCTGTATGCCTTCTTTGGAAAAGTGTCTATTCATGTCTTTTGCCCATTTCTTAACTGGATTGTTTTATTTTGGGGGTTGAGATTTATAATTTTATTATAGATCTGGGATACTAACCCTTTCTCAGATATATCATTTGCAAAAATAAATAAATAAATAAATAAATAAATAAATATCATTTGCAAATGTCTCCCCTATGCTGTAGAGTTTCTTTTAGTTTTGTTGATTGTTTTTCTTCATTGTACATTTTCTTCATTGCTTTCTATCTTGATGAACTCCCAGTAGTTCATTTTTGCTTTTGTTTCCCTTGCCTCTGGCAAAGTGTCTAGTAAGAAGTGGCTATAGCTGAGGTCAGAGAGGTTGCTGCCTGTATTCTCCTCTAGGATTTTGATGGTTTCCTGTCTCACATTTAGGTCTTTCATCCATTTTGAATTTATTTTTTGTATGGTGTAAGAAAGTGGTGTAGTTTCATTATTATGCATGTTGCTATCAATTTCCCAACATCATTTGTTGGAGAGACCGTCTTTTTTCCATTGGATATTCTTTCTTCCTTTGTTGAAGAATAGTTAACCATATAGTTTTTGGCCCATTTCTGGGTTTTCTATTCTGTTCCAATTATCTATGTGTTGGTTTCCTTGCTAGTACCATGCTGTCTTGAGGGTTCCAGCTTTGTAATATAGATTGAAATCTGGAATTCTAATGCCTCCAATTCTTTTTTTCATTTCTTTTGCTATTCTGGGGCCTTTGTGGTCCCATAGAAATTTGAATATCATTTGTTACTAGCTTTGTGGAAAATGTTGGCGATATTTTGAAAAGGACTGCATTAAATGTGTAGATTGCTTTGGGCACTATAAACATTTTAACAATGTTTGTTCTCTCAATCCATGATGTGGTGTGGGTGTCTGGGTGGCTCAGTTAGTTAAGCATCTATCTTTGGCTCAGGTCATGATCCCAGAGTCCTGGGATCAAGTCCTGCATCAGGCTCCCTGTTTCTCCCTCTCCCTTTGCTTCTATCTCCTGCTTGTGTGCTCTATCTTTCTCAATCTCTGTCTCTCTCGAATAAATAAATAAATAAATAAATAAATAAATAAATAAATATTTTTGAACAAAAGTAGATTGAGATTATATATATAATATATGATGTATATATTATATGTATATTACTCAGCCATCAGAAGGGATGATTACTTACTATTTGAACTGACATGAATGTAACTGGAGGGAAATAAGTCAATCAAAGAAAGAATTATTTTATGGCTTCACTCATATGTGGAATATAGGAAACAGCACAGAAGATCATAGAGAAAGGGAGGGAAAACTGAATGGAAAGTCATCAAAGGTCCAAAAACCATGAGAGACTCTTAACTATAGGAAACAAACTGAGGGTTGCTGGAGGGGAGGTGGGTAGGGGAATGGGGTAACTGGATGGTGAGCATTGAGTTCATGTGATGTGATGAGCACGGGGTGTTATACATTTGTTATACACAACTGAGAAATTGTTAAACACTACATCTGAGACTAATGATGTACTCTATATTAGCTAAAAATAATTTAAATAAGGGGCACCTGGTGGCTCTGTTGAGTGTCTGCCTTTGGCTTAGGCCATGATCCCGGGTCCTGGGATAGAGTCCTGTATCAGGCTCCCTAGAGGGAGCCTGCTTCTCTCTCCACGTATGTCTCTTCCTCTCTCTCTCTCTTTCTCTCTCTCTCGTCTCTCAGGAATAAATAAATAAATAAGTAAATAAATAAATAAATAAAATCTTTAAAAAAAGGAATTGAAAAAATAAAATAAATGAAAAAATAATAAGAAACAAAGAATAAAATTTTAAAGGAACCTAGATACTGTTTCCCCTAGAACTGCAGCTTTGCAGCACTATTTGATTTGTAGACCTGGTGTGTGCTAGTGTTTGTGCTGATCTTCTGGGGAAGGTGCTTGCTGGACCAAATCTCAAGCCGACTTGTTTCCTTGGAAGTGCACTTCCTGAGTGCAAGGGGTGGGGCTGGCGTATGCTGCTTTAGTCTCCACTAGGTGGCATTGTTTTCCTCCCGGAAGTGTTTCAACACTGATGGGCAGGATGAAAATGTTGGCTCCTAGTTCTCTACCCTTGGAGCAGAAAATTTCAAATCCCCACACTTCAGTGAGTCTTCAGGGAATAGCGATCACAATTTTGTGGGTCCCCAGTCTCTGTCTGAACCCTGTTTTCACCCTCCCTGTGTCCAAGCTTTAACTCAGGTGTGCGACTGAGTTTCAAAACTCCAGATTTTAGTCATTCTGGTGTGTATTTGTGCTGTTTCTCTGGGGAGGCTGTTACCTCCCTTTTGCCATTTGCTAGCTAGTCCCATGAAAGTGGTCGCATGACCATGCAGCACTTTGCAGATTATGGTAAAACAAAGCACAAAACTGGC
Source organism: Canis aureus (assembly GCF_053574225.1). Taxonomy (NCBI): domain Eukaryota; kingdom Metazoa; phylum Chordata; class Mammalia; order Carnivora; family Canidae; genus Canis; species Canis aureus. The sequence goes on along the minus strand of NC_135649.1, from coordinate 75,835,101 downwards.
ATCGAGACCCACTGTTCTTTTTTCTTAATTTTTATTTATTTATGATAGCCACAGAGAGAGAGAGAGAGAGAGAGGCAGAGACACAGGCAGAGGGAGAAGCAGGCTCCATGCACTGGGAGCCCGACGTGGGATTCGATCCCGGGTCTCCAGGATCGCGCCCTGGGCCAAAGGCAGGCGCTAAACCGCTGTGCCACCCAGGGATCTCGAGACCCGCTGTTCTGAGCTGGCTTCCCTGCTCCTATGCCTGAGAACAATGCAGCAGGTTGGCACCTCCTGTTCTTTAAATCAAGAGTGTCCTCAGACTCTCCTGTCCCTCCTGAGATTCCTCCCTGCTTCATTACCCAAGCACCTTAAAGCCAGGCACATCCCCCATGGTAGCAGACTTCTAAAAGTTCAGATTTTGGGGACGTCTGAGTGGCTTAGCAGTTAAGCATCTGCCTTCAGCTCTGGGTATGATCCCAGAAACCCAGGATCCAGTCCCACATGGGGCTCCCTGCATGGAGCCTGCTTCTCCCTCTGACTATGTCTCTGTGTCTCACATGAATAAATAAATAAAATCTTTAAAAGAAAAACAAACAAACAAAAAACCCCCAAAGGATACAAACAGTGATTCACAGGGGCACATGGACCCCAATGTTTATAGCAGCAATGTCCACAATAGCCAAAATATGGAAAGAGCCCAGGTGTCCATCGACAGAAGAAAGGATAAAGAAGTGGTTGATTTTATATATATATATATATATATATATATATATATATATATATATATATATATAAAGAATATTATTCAGCCATGTAATAGAATGAAATCTTGCCCTTTGCAATGATGTGGATGGAACTAGAGGGTATAATGCTAAGCAATATACATTAGTCAGAGAAAGACAAATATTTGATTTCTTTTATATATGGAATTTAAGAAACAAAACAGATGAACATAAGGGTAGGGAAGGAAAAATAAAATGAGACAAAATCAGAGAGGGAAACCAACCATAAGAGAGTACTAACTATAGAAAACAAATTGAGGTTTGCTGGAAGGGAGGTGGATGGGGGGGGTTTGGGTAACTGTGATGGGTATTAAGGAGGGCACTTGATGTAAGGAGCACTGGGTATTATATGCAACTGATGAATCACTAAATTCTACCTCTGAAACTAATAATAAACTGTATGTTAATGAAATTGAATTTAAATTAAAAGAAATTACCCTGTAAAGCCATCTGGTCCTGGACTTTTGCTTGTTGGAGGATTTTTGATTAATGATTCAATGTATTTGCAGGTTATTTGTCTGTTCAATTTTTCTAATTCTTCCTGTTTCAATTTTGGCAGTTATATATATATATGTTTCTAGAAATTTATCAATTTCTTCATGGTCATCCAATCTGTTGGCATATAGTTTTCCATAATTGTCTCTTGCATTTTTTTTCATATCTGTGGTATTGTTTGTTATTCCTTCTCTCTCATTTGCGCTTTTATGTATTTGGGTCCTTTCTCATTGTTTTTTGATGAGTATGACTAGGGGTTTATCAATTTTCTTAATTTTTTTCAATCACTAGATCAAAGTTTCATCAACCTTTTCTACTGTTTTTAAGTTTTGATATAATTTATTTCTGCTCTAATATTTATTATTTCTCTTATTCTCCTGATATTTGCTTTCATTTGTTGTTCTTTTTCTAGCTTCTTTAGGTGTAAAGGTTAGACTGTATGAGTCTTCTTGTTTCTTGAGTTAGGCCTGTATTGCTATATACTTCCCTCTTATGACAGATTTTGCTGCATCCCAATAGTTTTGGACCATTGTGTCTTCATTTTCTTTTGTTTCCATGTACTTTTTAATTTCTTCTTGTTTTCCTGGTTGATACATTCATTGTCAAACAGCATGTTGATTAACCTCCATATATTTGTGGTCTTTCCAATCTTTTTCTTGTGATTGACTAAATTTCATGTTGTTATGGTCTGATAATATGCATGGTATGATCTCAATTTTTGTTCTGTTGAGGCCTGATTTGTGAACTTGTATGTGATCTATTTTGGATAATGTCACATGTGCACTGAAAAATAATAAGAATCCAGATGCATTAGGGTAATAATATTCTGAATATATCTGTTTAGTACATCATGTCCAGTGTGTGACTCCAAGCCATTGTTTCCTTGTTCATTCCGTGCTTATATTATCTGTACTTTAATGTAATTGGGATGTTAAATTCCCTTACTCTTATTATATTATCAATGACTTCTTTTTTGTTATACACTCCCAAGTTTTGTGCACGATTGTCTACAATTATTAGATCTTTTTGGTGGATTGTACTCAGTATTAAGATATGGTGAGTTTCTTAATCTCTTGTTAGTCTTTGGTTTAAAGTCCAGTTTGTCCAATATAGGTATTACCTCTCTGGTTTCTTTTGTTGTCCATTTGCTTGATAAATTACTTTCTATCCCCTCAATTACTTTTTCTTTCAGTAAAATATTTCTCTATATTTTTATTTAAATTCAATTAGCCAACATATAGTATGTCATTAATTTCAGATGTAGTTTTCAATAATGCATCAATTGCATATAAAACCCAATGTTCATCACATTATGTGCCCTCCTTAATGACCATCACCCACTTATTCCAACAACAAACCCACATCCCCTTCAACAATCCTCAGGTTGTTTCTCAGAATTAAGAGTCTCTCATGGATTCTCTCCTTTTATGACTTTTTTCCCATTCATTTTTCCCTCCATTCCCTTATGGTATTCGGCACTATATCTTTTTTTGTTTGTTTCTTATCTTATTTATTGGAATTCAGTTTGCCAACATATAGCATAACACCCAGTGCTCATCCCACCAAGTGCCCCCCTAGTGCCCCTCACTCAGTCACCCCAAACCCCCGCCCACCTCCCCTTCCACTACCCCTTGATCATTTCCCAGAGTTAGGTGTCTCTCATTTTTTATAACACTCAATGATAATTTCACTCATTTTCTCTCCTTTCTCTTTTATTCTCTTTCACTATTTTTTATACTCCCCAAATGAATGAGACCATATAATGTTTGTGCTTCTCTGATTGACTTATTTCACTCAGCATAACACCCTCCAGTTCCATCCACGTCGAAGCAAATGGTGGGTATTTCTCGTTTCTGATGGCTGAGTAATATTCCATTGTACTAATATACCACATCTTCTTTATCCATTCATCTTTCGTTGGACACCGAGGCTCCTTCCACAGTTTGGCTATTGTGGACATTGCTGCTATAAACATCGGAGTGCAGGTCTCCCGGCGTTTCACTGCATCTGTATCTTTGGGGTAAATCCCCAGCAGTGCAACTGCTGGGTGGCAGGGCACTTCTATTTTTAACTCTATGAGGAACCTCCACACAGTTTTCCAGAGTGGCTGCACCAGTTCACATTCCCACCAACAGTGTAAAAAGGTCCTTTCTCCGCATCCTCTCCAACATTTGTGGTTTCCTGCTTTGTTAATTTTCCCCATTCTCACTGGTGTGAGGTGGTATCTCATTGTGGTTTTGATTTGTATTTTCCTGATGGCCAGTGATGAGGAGCACTTTCTCATGTGCTTGTTGGCCAGGTCTATGTCTTACTCTGTGAAATTTCTGTGCATGTTTTTTACCCATTTCAGGATTGGATTGTTTGTTTCTTTGATGTTGATTTTAATAAGTTCTTTATAGATCTTGGATACTAGCCCTTTATCTGATAGGTCATTTGCAATATCTTCTCCCATTCTGTAGGTTGTCTTTTAATTTTGTTGACTGTTTCTTTTGTGGTGCAGAAGCTTCTTATCTTGATGAAATCCCAATAATTCATTTTTGCTTTTGTTTCTCTTGCCTTCATGGATGTACCTTGCAAGAAGTTGCTGTGGCCAAGTTTTCTCCTCTAGGATTTTGATGGAATCTTTTCTCACATTGAGATATTTCATCCATTTTGAGTTTATCTTTGTGTATGGTATAAGAGAATGGTCTAGTTTCATTCTTCTGTATGTGGCTGTCCAATATTCCCAGTACCATTTATTGAAGAGACTGTCCTTTTTCCAGTGGATAGTATTTCCTGCTTTGTTGAATATTAGTTGAACTTACAGTTGGGGATCCACTACTGGATTCTCTATTCTGTTCCATTGAACTATGTGTCTGCTTTTGTGCCAGTGCCACATTGCCATGATGACCACAGCTTTGTAGTACAATCTTAAATCTGGCATTGTAATGCCCCCAGCTCTAGTTTTCTTTTTCAATATTCCCCTGGCTAATTGGGGTCTTTTTTGATTCCACACAAATCTTAAGATGATTTATTCCAACTCTCTGAAGAAAGTCCAAGGTACTTTGATAAGGATTGCATTGAATGTGTAAATTGCCCTGGGTAGCATTGACATTTTCACAATATTAATTCTTGCAATCCATTAGTATGAAATATTTTTCCATCTCTTTGTGTCTTCCTCAATTTCTTTCAGAACTGTTCTGTAGCTTTTAGGGTATAGATCCTTTACCTCTTTGGTTGGGTTTATTCCTAGGTATCTTATGCTTTGGGGTGCAATTGTTAATGGGATTGATTCCTTAATTTCTCTTTCTTCATTCTCATTGTTAGGGTATAGAAATGACACTGACTTCTGGGCATTGATTTTGTATCCTGCCACTCTGCAGAATTGCTGTATGAGTTCTAGCAATCTTGGGGTGGAGGCTTGGGTTTTCTATGTAGAGTATCATGTCATCTGCGAAGAGGGAGAGTTTGACTTCTTCTTTGCCAATTTGAATGCCTTTTATTTCTTTTTGTTGGCTGATTGCTGAGGCTAGGATTTCTAGTACTATGTTGAACAGCAGTAGTGAGAGTGGACATCCCTGTCTTGTTCCTGACCTTAGGGGAAAGAAGCCTCTTAGTGTTTCTCCATTTGAATGATATTTGCTTTGAGCTTTTTGTAGATGGCTTCTAAGGTGCTGAGGAATGTTCCCTCTGTCCCTACACTCTGAAAATTTTTGATCAGGAATGGATGCTGTATTTTGTCAAATGCTTTCTCTGCATCTATTGAGAGGATCATATGGTTCTTGGTTTTTCTCTTGCTGATATGATGAATCACATTGATTGTTTTACGAGTGTTGAACCAGCCTTGTGTCCCGGGAATAAATCCTACTTGGTCATGGTGAATAATGTTCTTAATGTAGTGTTGAATCCTATTGGCTAGTAATTTGTTGATAATTTTTGCATCTGTGCTCATCAAGGATATTGGTCTATAATTCTCCTTTTTGGTGGGGTCTTTGTCTGGTTTTGGACTTAAGGTGATGCTGGCCTCATAGAAGGAGTTTGGAAGTATTCCATCCCTTTCGATCTTTTGGAACACTTTAGTAGAATAGGTATTCTTTCTACTTTGAACAGTTGATAGGAATCCCCTGGGAAGCCACCTGGCCCTGGACTTTTGTGTCTGGGGAGGTTTTTGATGACTGCTTCAATTTCCCCTCTGGTTATCGGCCTGTTCCTCAAAGAGTTAAAAATACAGCTACCCTACGACCCAGCAATTGCACTAGTGGTATTTACCCCAATGATAGAGATGCAATGAAACACCAGGACACCTGCACCCATTGTTTATAACATCAATGTCCCCAATTGCCAATCTGTGGAAGGAACCTCAGTGTACATAAAAGGATAAATAGATAAAGAAGATGTGGTATAGATTTACATTGGAATATTACTCTGCCATTAGAATTGATGAATACCCGCCATTTTCTTTGATGTGGATGGACCTGGAAGGTATTATGCTGAGTTAAATAAGTCAATCAGAGGACAATCATTATATGGTTTCACTCATATGGAGACTATAATAAATAGTGAAAGGGATTATAGGGGAAAGGAGAGAAAGTGAGTGGGAAAAATTAGAGAGGTTGACAAAACACTAGAGTCCTAACTCTGGGAAAGGAACAAGGGGTAGTGGAAACGGAGGCATGCAGGGGGATGGGGTGACTGGGTGTCAGGCTGTGAGGAGGGCACTTGATGGGATGAGCACTGGTGTTATAGTATATGTTGGCAAATCTCTATTTATATAATAAAACACAATGCCTTGCAGAAGTGGAATCACTACACAGCAGGCACTACAGGATCTCTTCTTCTTAAGGCCATTAACTTCAAGAACAGGAGACATAGCTGACCCCTTAAACAGCAAAACAGTTACAGAGATTGGAAAAGTGAGATAACAGAAAAATTTAACCCAAATGAAATAACAGGATAAGGCCCCGGCTCTAAGTAAGACAGCTATAAATTAAAAATGACAGGTTAAAAATTCAAATAAATTATCATAAAGATGCTGGACTTGAGAAAAGAGTGGAAGGCATCAGTGAGACCCCTAACAGGCAGATAAGGAACAACATAATAGAAATAATATGCTCAATGAACAAATAGAAGCATGCTTGATAGAATTCATGACAGGCAGGAAAAAGCAGAGGAATAAATTAATGACCAAGAAGGTAGAGTAATGGATAGTAATCAAGCTAAACAAAAGAGAGTAAAAAGAATTATGCAAAAAGAAAATAGGTTTAGAGAACTCAGCAAATCTGTCAAATGTATTTGCTTTATAAGCATCCTAGAGGAAGAAGAGACAGAAAAGAGGGCAGAAAATTTATCTAAAGAAATAATAGCTGAAAATATCCCTACTCTGGGGAAGGAAACAGATATCCACATCCGAGGGATGCAGGGAACCCCCAACAAAATCAACAAAAGCAGATACACATCAAGTTACATAGTAACTAAAATGGCTAAATATAGTGATAAAGAAAAAAAGTTAAAAGAAGGAAGAAAAAAAGAAAACAGTTACATACAAGGAAAACCCATAAAGCTATCAGTGGATTTTTCAGCAGACATTCCAGGCCAGAAAGGAGTGGTATTATATGTTTAATGTGCTGCATGGGTCTGCAGCCAATAATATTCTATCATCCAAAATAAGAGTGATAAAAAAGTTTCCAGGGCAAACAAAAACTAAAAGTGTTCATAATCACTAAAGTAGCCCTATAGGTTATATTAAAGGGAAAATTTTGAGTGGAAAGAAAACTACACAGCAGTATGAAAATAGGAAACAGAAATGCAGTAAAAGTTAATATTTCTGTAAAAGTTTAGTCCAGGAACTCACCAAATGAAAGGATGTAAAATATGACACCATATACCTAAGACATAGGGAATATAGGAGTAAACAATGGATTCAGTATTAAACAACTATCATCGTAATATAAATGCTATATGCAGAAGATGTTATATACAAACCTAATGGTAATAACATATCTGAATCACTCATAGTTATGCAAAGCATAAAAAGAATAAATTCAAATATATCATTCAGAAAGCTTGGAAATCATGAAAGAGAAAGAGAAGGAAGGATAGGAAAAAAGGTCAGAAAAAGTGACGATAAAGTGTCAATATATATCAATCATGATTTTTTGAATGCAATGTAATAAATGCTCCACTCAGAAGACCAAGGGTGACAAAACGGATTAAAAACACACACACACACACATATATATGCTGCCTACAGGAGACTCCTTTTAGCCCTAAAGACACCTACAGATTGAAACTAAGAGGATAGAGAAATGTTTCTCATGCAAATGGATGTTAAAAGAAACCTGTGTAGCAATATTTACATCAGAGAAAAATAGACTTTAAGGATTGTAATAAAAGGGACTCCTGGGTGACTCAGCAGTTGAGCATCTGCCTTTGGCTCAGGCCATGATCCTAATGGAATTAGGAATTGAGTCCCACACTGGGCTCCTGCATGGAGCCTGTTTCTCCCTCTGCCTACATCTCTGCCTGTCTCTCTGTGTGTCTCTCATGAATAAATAAAATATTTAAAAAAGGACTGTAATAAAAGACAAATAATATATAATAATAAAGGAGATAATCCAACATGAATCTAAAACAATTGTAAACACTTATCCACCCATAATGGGAGCATACAAATACATAAAACAGTTAAAATACATACAAAAACTAATCAATAGTAATACAATACTAGTAGGGGGGCATTATTAACACTCTGCTAACCTCACTGGACAGATCATCTAATCATAAAATCAACAAGGAAACAATGACCTTGAATGCGTTGAATCGTGGATTTAACAAATATATTTAATAACATTTCATCTTAAAACAGCAGAATACACATTATTTTCAAGTGCATATGAACATTCCCCTGAATATGCCAAAAATAGGCCAGAAAGCAAGTCTCAACAACTTCAAAAAGATCAAAGTCATACATCTATCTTTTCTAACAAGAATGCTATGAAACTGGATAACAACCACAAGAAAAAATATGGAAAGACCACAAATACATGAAGGTTAAACATCATTCTACTAAACAATGAATGGACTAACCAAGAAATCAAAGAAAAAATCCAAAAGTACATGGAAACAGATGAAAATGAAAACATAATGATCCAAAATCTTTGAGATGCAGCAAAAGCTATTCAAAGAGGGAAGTTTATAGTACAGGCCTAACTCAGGAAGCGAGAAAAATCTCAAATAAACAACCTAACCTTACACGTAGGAGCTAGAAAAAAATAATAAAGAAAAACCCAAAACAGCAGAAGGAAGGAATTAATAAAGATTAAAGTGGAAATAAGTGATATAGAAACTAAAATAACAGTAGAAGAGATAAATGAAACCAGGAGCTTGTTCTTTGAGAAGATAAAGAAAATTCGTAAACCTTTAGCCAGGTAGACTCATAAAAAAAGGAGAAAAACACTCAAGTATATAAAATCAAAAATGAGAGAGAAGAAATAATCAACACCACAGAAATACAAGTAACTATAAGAAAATATTTTGGGGCAGCCCTGGTGGCTCTGTGGTTTAGTGCCCCCTTCAGCCCAGGGTGTGATACTGGAGACCCAGGATCGAGTCCCATGTTGGGCTCCCTGCATGGAGCCTGCTTCTCCCTCTGCCTGTGTCTCTGGCTCTTTCTCTCTCTCTCTGTGTCTCTCATGAATAAATAAATAAAATATTAAAAAAAGAAAATATTTTGAAAAAAAATATGTGCCAAAAATGAGACAACCTAGAAAAAATGGATAAATTCCTAAAAACGTATAAACTGCCAAAACTGAAGCAGGGAGATAGAAAACTTCAATATACTGATTACCAGAAAGGAGACTGAGTAATCAAAATACTACTAGAAAACAAAAGTCCAGGACCAGACAGCTTCACAGGTGAATTCCACCAAAAATTTTATAGAAGTGTTAATACCTATTATTCTCAAACTATTACAAAAAATATTTTTAAAAAAGAAAACTTCTAAATTCATTCTATGAGACCAGTATCATCCAGTTAAAAAAAAACAGATATAGACTTCACTAAAAAGAGAACTACAAGTCAGTATCTCTCATCAATATAGACACAAACATCCTCAAGAAAATATTTGCAAATAGAATCCAACAATACATTGAAAAAATTATTCACCATGGTCAAGTGGCATTTATTCCTGGTATGCAAGGGTGGTTCAATATTTACAAATCAATAATTTGATATAACACATCAATAAGAGAAATGATAAGACCCATATGAACATTTCAATAGATGTAGAAAAAGCAGTTGACAAAGTACAGCATCCACTCATGATCAAAACACTCAACAAAGTAAGTTTAGAGGGAACATGGCTAAACATAATAAAGATGATACATAAAACACGCACACACACACTCACACACACACAGCTAACATCATATAAAAGTCAGAAAAACTGAGAGCTTTCACCCTAAGGTGAGGAACAAGACAAGAATGTCCACTCTCACCACTTTTACTTAGCATAATTCTGTAAGTCCAAGACACAACAATTGGACAACAAAAAAATGAAATATGTCCAAATCAGCAAGGAAAAAGTAAAACTTTCACTATTTCCAGATGATATGATACTCTATAAGGAAAGCCCTAGAGACTCCACCAAAAAAAAAAAAAAAAAAAACAAAAAAAACTGCTAAAACTAATAAATTCAGTGAAGTGATGAGATACAAAATCAATATACAGAAATCTGTTGTATTTCTATACACCAATAATGAAGCAGCAGAAAGAGTACTGAACAAAAGAATCTCATTTATACTTGCACCAATACCATAAGATATCTAGGAAGAAACCAAAGGTTTCTGTACTCTGAAAACTGTAAAATACTGATGAAAGAAACTGAAGATGACATAACAAAAAGGAAAGATATTCCATGCTCATGGATAGGAAGAATATATATAATTTAAATGCCTATACTACCCACTACCCACAGCACATTTTATGGAATCTCTATCAAAATACCAACAACATTTTTTACAGAGCTAGAGCAAACAACCATCAAATTTGTATGGAACCACATAGCCAAACTATCCTTAAAAAGAAAAAAGCAAAGCTGGAGGCATCACAATTGTATACTTCAAGTTGTATTTATTACAAAGCTATAGCAATCAAGAGAATATGGTACTGACATATATTACACAGAATAGAAAACCCAGAAACAAACTTATAACTATATGGTCAACTAATCTTCAACAAAGAAGGTAAGACTATCTAATGGAGAAATGATACTTTCTTCAACAAATGGTGTTGGGAAAACTGGACAGCAACATTTGAAAGAATGAAAGTGGACCACTTCCTTACACCATACACAAAGATAAATTCAAAGAGGATGAAAGACCTAAATGCAAGATAGGAATCTATCAAAATCCTGGAGGAAAACAAAGGTAGAAACTTCTTTGACCTCAGCCATAGATATACTTCCTGAGTTAAGGGAAACAAAAACAAAAATAAATTATTGGGAGTTTATTTTTAAAAAAATGTTTCTGCATAGTGAAGTCAACAAAACCAAAGACAACTTATGGAATAGGAGAATATATCGGCAAATAACATATCTGATAAGGTGTTAGTGCACAAAATATACAAAAAACTTATAAAACCCAACACTGAAAAAAATGAATAATCCAGTTCAAAATTGCTTAAAATAAATGAATAGCAATTTCTCCAAAGAAGACTTACAGATGGCCAACAGATACATGAAAATATGTTCAAAGTCACTCATCATAATTAAAATACAAATCAAAACTACAGGTGTTGGTGAGAAAGTGGAAAAGGGGGAAATATCTTACAATTTTGGTGGGAATGTGATGTGGTGCAGTCACTCTGGAAAGCAGTATGGAGGTTCCTCAAAAAGTTAAAAATGCAACTACCCTATGATCCAGTAATTGCACTGCTAGGTATCTACCCAAAGAATACAAAAATACTAATTCAAAGGGATGCACACACCCCAATGTTTATAGTAGCATTATCAACAATAACCAATTTATGGTTAGAGACCAAATATCCATCAGCTGATGAATTGATAGAGATATGGTGTATATATTCAATGGAATATTAGTCAAACAAAAGAATGAAATTATGCCATTTGTATTGATGTAAATGGACCTAGAATGTATCATGTTAAGCAAAATAAGTCAAAGAAAGACAATTTTTATATGATTTAACTCATGAGGCATTTAAGACAAAACATTAATTAAAGATTAAGAGAAGGGAGAAAAAAGAGAGAGAGGGAGGCAAACCATAAGAGACTATTAACTATAGAGAACAAACTGAAGGTTGCTGGAGGGGAGGCGGGCAGGGATGGGCTAAACGGATGATGGGTGTTAAGGAGAGCGCTTATTGTGATGAGCACTGGGTGTTATATGTAAGTGATGGATCACTAAATTCTATTCCTGAAACAAATATTACACTATATGTTAACTGACTAGAATTTAAATAAAAACTTGAAGTTAAAAAAAAAGAATAAATAAAAGATTAGAACTAGGTAGAAGATCAAAGAAGAAACAGAAGATTTGAATAATTAAATAAGCAAATTAGACCTAACCTTAGATCAATCGAGCCAACAACAGTACAATGTACATTATTTTTTGTGTGTATGAAATGTTCTTCGTGATAGATCAAGAGTATTATTAATTTGCTAGAGCTGCCACAGCAAAATACCATAAGCTGGGTGGCTTAAATACCAAAACTTCATTTTTTGCACAGTTTTGCAGTCTAGAAATTAAAGTTGTTGTTTTAACAGGTTTATTTTCTTTGAGGCCTCTCTTGGTGGTTTGCATATGAGCATTTTTTACACTATGTCCTCATTTCCTTTCCTCTGTGCATATAGAACCCTGGTGTCCTTTCTTCTCCTTATTAGGACACCAGCCATATTGGATTAGGGCCCATCCATATGCCCTCATTTAATTTTAATTACCTTTTTAATGCTTTATCTTCAAACATAGTCACATTCTAAGTTTCTGAAGGTTAAGAATTTAGGATATGATTTTGGGGGGATATAACATGCTAGAATATAAAATAAGCCACAATTATTTTTTTAATTTATTTTTTATTGGTGTTCAATTTACTAACATACAGAATAACCCCCAGTGCCCATCACCCATTCACTCCCACCCCTCGCCGTTCTCCCCTTCTACCACCCCTAGTTCGTTTCCCAGAGTTAGTAGTCTTTACGTTCTGTCTCCCTTTCTGATATTTCCCACACATTTCTTCTCCCTTCCCTTATATTCCCTTTCACTATTATTTATATTCCCCAAATGAATGAGAACATATAATGTTTGTCCTTCTCCGACTGACTTACTTCACTCAGCATAATACCCTCCAGTTCCATCCACGTTGAAGCAAATGGTGGGTATTTGTCATTTCTAATAGCTGAGTATTCCATTGTATGCATAGACCACATCTTCTTTACCCATTCATCTTTCGAAGGACACCGAGGCTCCTTAGACAGTTTGGCTATTGTGGACATGGCTGCTATAAACATCGGGGTGCAGGTGACCCGGCGTTTCACTGCAACTGCATCTTTGGGGTAAATCCCCAGCAGTGCAATTGTTGGGTCGTCGGGCAGATCTATTTTTAACTCTTTGAGGAACCTCCACACAGTTTTCAAGAGTAGCTGTACCAGTTCACATTCCCACCAACAGTGCAAGAGGGTTCCCCTTTCTCCACATCCTCTCCAACATTTGTGGTTTCACTCATTTCACTCAGCATAATAACCTCCAGTTCCATCCACGTTGAAGCAAACGGTGGGTATTTGTCATTTCTTATTTTTTTAAATTTATTTTTTATTGGTGTTCAATTTACTAACATACAGAATAACACCCAGTGCCCGTCACCCATTCACTCCCACCCCCCGCCCTCCTCCCCTTCTACCACCCCTAGTTCGTTTCCCAGAGTTAGCAGTCTTTACGTTCTGTCTCCCTTTCTGATATTTCCCACACATTTCTTCTCCCTTCCCTTATATTCCCTTTCACTACTATTTATATTCCCCAAATGAATGAGAACATATAATGTTTGTCCTTCTCCGACTGACTTACTTCACTCAGCATAATACCCTCCAGTTCCATCCACGTTGAAGCAAATGGTGGGTATTTGTCATTCTAATAGCTGAGTAATATTCCATTGTATACATAAACCACATCTTCTTTATCCATTCATCTTTCGTTGGACACCGAGGCTCCTTCCACAGTTTGGCTATCGTGGCCATTGCTGCTATAAACATCGGGGTGCAGGTGTCCCGGCGTTTCATTGCATTTGTACCTTTGGGGTAAATCCCCAACAGTGCAATTGCTGGGTCGTAGGGCAGGTATATTTTTAACTGTTTGAGGAACCTCCACACAGTTTTCCAGAGTGGCTGCACCAGTTCACATTCCCACCAACAGTGTAAGAGGGTTCCCTTTTCTCCGCATCCTCTCCAACATTAGTTGTTTCCTGCCTTGTTGAGCTCTGCTCGAATCTTTATTAACTCCCCTCTTCTCTTGGGTGTAGGATCTATTTGCTGTTTTTTTCTGTAGCTCCTTTAGGTTTAAGGTTAGCTTTTGTATTTGAGTTCTTTCCAGTTTTTGAATGGATGCTTGTATTGCGATGTATTTCCCCTTAGGACTGCTTTTGCTGCATCCCAAAGATTTTGGATGGTTGTATCTTCATTCTCATCAGTTTCCATGAATCTTTTTAATTCTTCCTTAATTTCCTGGTTGACTCTTTCATCTTTTAGCAGGATGGTCCTTAACCTCCACGTGTTTGAGGTCCTTCCAAATTTCTTGTTGTGATTTAGTTCTAATTTCAAGGCATTATGGTCTGAGAATATGCAGGGGACAATCCCAATCTTTTGGTATCGGTTCATACCCGATTTGTGACCCAATATGTGGTCTATTCTGGAGAAAGTTCCATGTGCCCTTGAGAAGAATGTGTATTCAGTTGAGTTTGCATGTAAAGTTCTGTAGATATCTGTGAAATCCATCTGGTCCAGTGTATCATTTAAAGCTTTCGTTTCTTTGGAGATGTTGTGCTTAGAAGACCTATCGAGTATAGAAAGAGCTAGATTGAAGTCACCAAGTATAAGTGTATTATTATCTAAGTATTTCTTCACTTTGGTTAATAATTGATTGATATATTTGGCAGCTCCCACATTCGGGGCATATATATGGAGGATTGTTAAGTCCTCTTGTTGAATAGATCCTTTAAGTATGATATAGTGTCCCTCTTCATCTCTCACTACAGTCTTTGGGGTAAATTTTAGTTTATCTGATATAAGGATGGCTACCCCTGCTTTCTTTTGAGGACCCTTCGAATGGTAAATGGTTCTCCAACCTTTTATTTTCAGGCTGTAGGTGTCCTTCTGTCTAAAATGAGTCTCTTGTAGACAGCAAATAGATGGGTCCTGCTTTTTTATCCAGACTGAAACCCTGCGCCTTTTGATGGGGTCATTAAGCCCGTTCACATTCAGAGTTACTATTGAGAGATATGAGTTTAGTGTCATCATGATAACTATTCAGTCCTTGTTTTTGTGCAATGTTCCACTGAACTTCTTCTTAAAGGGGAATTTTAAGAGTCCCCCTTAAAATTTCTTGCAGAGCTGGTTTGGAGGTCACATATTCTTTTAGTTGCTGCCTGTTTTGGAAGCTCTTTATCTCTCCTTCCATTTTGAATGAGAGCCTTGCTGGATAAAGTATTCTTGGTTGCATGTTCTTCTCATTTAGGACCCTGAATATATCCTGCCAGCCCTTTCTGGCCTGCCAGGTCTCTGTGGAGAGGTCTGCTGTTACCCTAATACTCCTCCCCATAAAAGTCAGGGATTTCTTGTCTCTTGCTGCTTTAAGGATCTTCTCTTTATCTTTGGAATTTGCAAGCTTCACTATTAAATGTCGAGGTGTTGAATGGTTTTTATTGATTTTAGGGGGGGATCTCTCTATTTCCTGGATCTGAATGCCTCTTTCCCTTCCCAGATTAGGAAAGTTTTCAGCTAGAATTTGTTCAAATACATATTCTGGCCCTCTGTCCCTTTGGGCACCCTCGGGAACACCAATTAAACGTACGTTTTTCTTCCTCAGGCTGTCGTTTATTTCCCTTAATCTATCTTCATGGTCTTTTAATTGTTTTTTTTTTTCCCTCAGTTTCCCTCTTTGCTATCAACTTGTCTTCTATGTCACTCACTCGTTCTTCCACCTCGTTAACCCTCGTCGTTAGGACTTCTAGTTTGGATTGCATCTCATACAATTGATTTTTAATTTCTGCCTGATTAGCTCTAAATTCTGCAGTCATGAAGTCTCTTGAGTCCTTTATGCTTTTTTCTAGAGCCACCAGTAGCTGTATAATAGTGCTTCTGAATTGGCTTTCTGACATTTAATTGTAATCCAGATTTTGTAACTCTGTGGGAGAGAGGATTATTTCTGATTCTTTCTTTTGAGGTGAGGTTTTCCTTCTAGTCATTTTGCTCAGTGCAGAGTGGCCAAAAGCAAGTTGTTTTGGGAAAAGGAGAAAAAGAGAGGAGAGAAAGAAGGAAAGAAAAGAGAAAAAAAGGAAGAAAAAAAACGAAAAAAGAAGAAAAAGAGAAAGAAAAAGAAAGAAAGGAGAAAAAGGGGGGTGGGGGAAGGAAACAAATTGAAAAGAAAAAAAAAAAAAAGAACCACGGGGGAGTATCTTCTGATTCTGTGTACTTTAAGTCCCTTGGCTTCCCCTGGAAGTTGTCAGTCAGTCTAGCTGGTCTTCTGGGGGAGGGGCCTGCTGTGCTGATTTTCAGGTGTTAGCAGTTGGGGGAGCTGCTGTGCCCCTGCCTGGTGCAGGGCTCAGTGGGGGTTGTTTACCCCGTGAGGCCCCAGGAGCAACAGCCCTAGTGGCGGGGCCAGCTCTGGAAACCTGGATTCAGCCCCCGCAGGAACTCCGGAGGTCTCCGTCTGCAGGGCCTGGACGCTCCGGGGCGGGGCCGCTGATCTGCTCAGCTGGGGCAGGAGCGTCCTTGCTGTCCTGGGCCCTCCCGGCCTCTGCCTGTCCCGGGGGAGGCGGTATCCTGGGCTGTGTCCCGGCGCCCTGTGCTCCGGAGCCTGTGCTGTTGGATTCGCGCTACCGGGCCACAGCCCCCTCCGCGGAGCCGCCGCCCGAGCCCCTCCGAGCTGCTCCCGCCCCGCAGCCCCCTCCGCATGGAGCCTCTTCCTCTGCCCAAGCCTCCGAGCTGCTCCCGGGGCCGCGCAGCCCCCTCTGCGGAGCCGCGGCCCGAGCCACTCCGAGCTGCTCCGGGTCCCGGTGGGTCCCGCGGTGCGCGCTGCAGCCCTTAGGGAGCTCGGCGCACTCTCCTGGGCGCGCAGCTGCTCTGTTACTGTCCCGGGGAGCCCGAGGGCATCCTCGCCCTTCTGGGTCCTGCTCCAACTCCCTGCGAGCCCCTTTCCTCCCGGGAAGGTTGGTGCAGCTCCTGCTTCTCCGGGACGGGGCTCTCCTGTCCTGGGGACACTCGCCGCGGCCTCAGCCTGGCTCCTCGCGGGGCCCCTCCCCCTTGGAGGCCTTTGTTTCTTTATTTCTTTTTTCCCCGTCTTCCTACCTTGATAGAAGCGCAAACTCTTCTCACTGTAGCATTCCAGGTGTTCTTTCTTTAATTCTCAGGCCGAATTCCCACAATTGTTTTTTAATGAAATCATAATAAGCACAAACAGTACACACATAATGCAATGACATTAGAAATTAATAACAGAAGAAAATTTGGATCACAAATGTGTATATATTAAACACATTCTATGAATAATTGATCAAAAAAGAAATTATGTGGAAACTAAAAAAATACTTTGGTATAAATAAAAATTATGACACCAAAACAGAAGATGTAGCCTAAGCAACACTAAGATGACACTAGATTTAAAGCTGAAAATATCTATATTAAAACAAACAAGAAAGGGGGCACCTGAGTGGCTCCGTGGTTGAGTTTCTGCGTTTGGCTCACGTCATGATTGTGGGGTACTGGGGAGGTGGATCTTTGAAAAATATTAATTAAATTGATAAATTCCTAGCCAGGTTTATCAAAAGGGGAAAAAAGAATCCAAATAGGGGAGCCTGGATGGCTCAATGGTTGAGCGTCTGCCTTTGGCTCAGGTCATGATCCTGGGGTTGTGGGATCAAGTCCTACACCAGGCTCCCCACAGGGAACCTGCTTTTCCCTCTGCCTATGTCTCTCTGTCTGTCTGTCTGTCTCTCTCTGTCTCTCATGAATGAATAAATAAAATCTTAAAAAAAAATAAAACAAAAAAGAATGAGATCATGCCACCTGTGACAATATGGATGGACCTAGAAGGTATAATGCTAAGTGACATAATTTAGGCAGAGAAGGATAAATACCACATTATTTTATTCAAATGTGTAATTTAAGAAACAAAAGGGAAAAGACAACACAAAACAAAAACAGACTCACAAATACAGAGAACAGAGTGGTGATTATCAGAGGAGAGGTAGGTAGGAGAATTGGTGATATAAAGGGGATTAAGAGGTACAAACTTCCAGTTATGAAATAAATAAGTCAGAGAGATGGTAAGTATAGCATAGGGAATATAATCAATAATACGGTAATAATGTTGTTTGGTGATAGCTGGTGACTATAGTTATTGTGATGAGCACTGAGTAGTATCTAAAAATTGTTGAACCATTATGTTGTACAACTGAAACTAATAAAACACTGTATATTAATTATACTTTAATAAAAAAGATAAAAATTCTTTTAGAAAATCTACATCAATTTTAACATCTTTCCTATTTATCCCCATTATATTTTCTTTTTCTCTACCACAGTATCTTACATAAAAAAATCAATAGTTAACACAATGATAGCACTTTATTTTTTTTCCTTTTCCTTTAACTTGGTTCCATTCTGTAAGACAAATCAGAGATAATGAGTAGGAATTTCAGGTTAGATAATGGTATTTACATAATTTAGGTTTACATACATTTTATTATACAAAATCTTTTATATTTGGATTTTTCTGAAGCATTTCAAAATGTGGTGAAAATGTAATAAATTCACTAATAAAAATTATTACACATTTAAGATGTGAAAATATTTAGAAAAATAATCTTTGTTTCTAAAGTGATTATACAACTAACTATAAAAAAGGAAGGCTGCAGCATTTTTGAAGATTGTATTTTGATTTCTCAAGGATTTTAACAGCATATTTTAAGTAAATACTATATTCCTGTAGTACAGTCATGCCCAAAGAATATCTTAGATTCTAAGATAATTTCATTAGTAACAAAAAGAGTTATGTATTAGTTTTCTATGGTTACTCTAAGAAATCACCAAAATTCAGTGGCTTAAAACGGCACACATTTATTCTCTTACAGTTCTGTATGTCAGAATACTGAAATAAGCTTCACTGATATGAAATCAAAATATGGACTTGGCTACAAACCCTCTGGAGGCTTTAGGGAAGAATCAATTTAATTTTCTTTCCCAGTTCTAGAGCTGCATCCCTTACATTTTTTTTTTTTTTTGGCTTGTGATCTCTTCTGTCTTCAAAACCAGTAGCATAGCATCTTGCTTCAGAGGTCACACTGTTTTCTCTGGGTCAAATCTCCCTTTACTTCTCTCTTATAACACTTGTAATTGCATATAATGCAATATCTCAAGTTCTTTTATTTACTGACATTTGCTCTATCTTAAATGTCATCGTTCCTAATTTCCAGGGATTCGGACTTGGTATCATTGGAGGACATTATTCAGCATACCTCAAGCTATGAAATGATTTCTGAACCTCATACAAAAAAATTTAAGGACACACTCTACCTCTGAACATAAGTGAATTTTGAATAGTCTTTCAAATTTTTAAAAGCTGATAACTGCAATCTGCCTATTCTTTTTGTGGAGAAAAATATTTATTTTCTCCTACAATCTGGATTTGAAAAATGCTTTCAAATGTGTTAAAATATATAGTTAAGTATCCCATGAATATTTAATATTGCATTTTGATTACAATTTTTAAAAATAAAATAAGAAAAGCAGAAATTAGATAGCACATACAAAAAAATGAATTCTTACTCTCACAGCCCTTCTCCAACCTGATGTCACTTTAGTTCCCACTATCTTTCTTCCCTTTGGATATTTTCTCTAATCTTTTACCATTTAAACTCTCTCAAGAAAGACCTCATTCACATGCCCTTTTTTCTTTGGTGTTTGTCCTCTTTCTTTCTCTATATCATACTTCCTCCCTTAATTTCCTCATACTCTGCTTTATGTGTATGGAAGGAAAACATGTAAATAATTTCAACAAAGGCTGATTGATGCCCAGACTTTATCTAAGAGTCAATCTTAGGGACTCCTTAGGACACAGTAAGAAATAAACATCCTTCAAAGAGCTCATATTATCGCAGAAAGGGAGTAAGGCAGATGGAGTGAAAGCTTTTAGCAAGCTGTATTGTGATACTCTGGAATATGTGTGCTCCAGTTGGGAAAATATGTTCAAGCTCCATACTCACAGTAGAGAAAGTTGGCATGAAAATAGAAATTGAGAGGAAAAAAAATCACACACAATAACAATAAATGTAAATACTCTTTGCATGACCCCTGCCCACTAGCTACTTTTCAATTTGCTCCTGCCTACATAGGTGTTTCAGAAACATTGTGTCTCAGAAACACTGTCTCCTAGAATCTCACAGGTACCAAGGATTGTTTGGTTTTTCAATTCTCCCTTGCAGTGAACTTTTCAGGAATATTTTTCATAAGAAATAATTGCAAGTTTCATTTTCAAAAAAAACAGAATAAAACAAAACAAAGCTTTCTCTAGAGAGCACAAAACAATATATGATGAGATGGGATGAGTGACATATGTGGGCTCATGATAGGGTGTAATAAGGAATAACATCAACCAAAGGGCACCAGATCGTCATTCAAGGATCTTTACTATCCCTGCAGGCATCAATACAAACATGCATGTTTATTTTTATCATCAGCAGCAGAATTTCCTTTTCACTTGCCCATTTCTGCCCAACACACAGTACTTCCCTTTTTTTAGCCTCTTCTTCAACCCTCATATTCAGTAAAGTATATAGAAAATTCCTGATGTAAAATATCTTGACTTGTGTTCCCTCACTTGTGGCCAAAATTTCTATTAGACTGCCTAAGAACTGTTTTGATGCCAACATTAAAGCCCAAATCCCTCCTCATTATATCAATTACCATCACTGATAAGCCTGTCTATAACTGAAGTGACTCAGCTGTTTTTGTTGAAATGAAAGAGCAATAGATCAGAAAAGAAGACATTGCTTTGAAACTGCCTCTTTCCAAATACATGACACTAAAACTTCTTCAGAAATATGAATGCATATAAAATGACATGAAAAATTTTCAAAACAGAAAACCCTAATTTTGAATTTAGTTCAATCATTCTTGGAACAATGATGAATTGTTTCAGAGGTATTTACCAGACCAAAAAAAGAAAAAAGAAAGAGGGCATATTTTATCCCAATTTCTTTGGACTATTATTTAAGAATCTAAGTGAATCCAGCTTTTCAGTACATTTCCTTAAAAAGAACATTTATATTCAGCTATTCTATCTTAATTAATCTTATATAGTTAACATAATTTATAAACGGATATAATTATTTTATTTACTTTTCATTTATTTTTATTATTGATTTTGTTAATTTATAATATTCAATGTGTATCTATTAATGTGATGCCAAAATATTATGTAAATCTCTGGGAAATAATAATCTGGCCTAGGGGCACCTGGATGGTTCAGCGTCCAACTCTTGATTTCAGCTCAAGTCGTGATCTCAAGGTCATGGGATTGAAGCTTCCCACCTCTGTGTTCAGCAGGGAGTCTGTTTCCGATTCTCACTCCTTCTTCCTCTGCTCCCCCCATGATCCCCCCCTCTAATAAAGAAATAAATAAGTTTTGTATTGTTTTTAAAGAATCTGGCCTAAGTTTTCTCTTGAAATCATTATCCAAGAACTAACTGGGACCCAAACTGAGAATGTCCTTTAGTGGAAAGAAGCTTAGAATGATTCTAAAGATAGGGATTACAGTACCAGTTGTGAAGCTAAATACTATGTGACTCTGGCCAAGTCTTTTTTTTTTTTTTTTTACCAGTTCTAGGCTTCAATTTTTATAAACATAAAGTGAGCACATATTATTTTTTAAGTCCAAGTGGAATGTTACCCTTTCTCTAAATTTCTACAACCCTTACTTATTACACAATTTAACATTTAATTATATGCCATCTCAAACTGCTTAAACTCCTTAATTAAAATATAAATTTTCTGAAGCAGAAGATCTGCATTTCTAGAGCACCCTCAGTACTTAGCAATATTAAACATATAGTGGGTACAGAATACAGTGGCTCAAGATAAGTAAAATTTAACTGAGTAACTGAAAATGTGACTTCACTGCTGCTTTAACCCCTGAATTTTGTCCTCAGATTTGCAGTTAAAAATATTTTTTTGTTTCAGTTTAAACTATTCTGATTAAGTCTTAATGAATTATTTATGCAAACTTCAGTCTCAAAGCTGTTTTATAAACTGGAGCTTCGGTTTATTTTATTTTTTTATTTTTATCTTTTTAAAGATTTTATTCATTTATTCATGATAGAAAGAGAGAGAGGCAGAGACATAGGCAGAGGGAGGAGAAGCAGGCTCCATGTAAGGAGCCAGATGCAGAACTCAACCCCAGGACTCTGGGATCACACCCTGAGCGGAAGGCAGACACTCAGCCATTGAGCCACCTAGGTGTCCCCTCAGTTTATTTTTTTAAAGTGACAATTATAACTTTGAGGAAACATTTTCACTAATTATATCATACCATGGGATGCTCCTTAAAAAGGACTAGGATAACAGAACTCCTAAATATCAGGGAGCAGAGTTAAACAATAGGGCTGCTAGTGAAGGGGTGAAAAAGAAGGTCAGCTTGACTGCAACACAAGTTATGATTTCCTGAAGGAAGGTAGTTGCCAGAAAATATTTAACTTGTATGGTAGTCAAAGAAATGCAAGCTAAAATGTAAATGGGATACTATGTTTTGTTAAATATAGGAAAAGAGATATGAAACAAAGTAGAACTCATTAGAGCTTAATTTAAGCCAACAATGTGTTTGACAATGTTTTCTAGACCAAGTATAGATTTCTATACTGTTAAGAAAGTAGATCTTATTACTATAAAAGTTAAGAAAAAAAAGTAATTTCCCTCATTATTTATAACCATGGTTATACTCACTTAAGTACATGCTCATTTGAAGGCTATCCTCTAATTAGAAAGTGAGTAAAGCAAAAATAAATGTAGTTGGAATTGATCATAAGAATATTGAAAGGATTAACAGCTTCATTAATATTAACTCCAAGTTTAGAACAAAGCAAAGATTTAATCCAGATTTACTTAATGATGAGTGGTTTTTAATCTATTACTTTTAGATGTCTAGATCATAAATCTGTACAAAAACAGTGACTCAATTCCAAGAAGATCAAGTTTCTTTGTTTTTGTAACAAAGTGCATTACAGAACTATTAATTAAATTATAGGTGACAGGAAATTGGGTATAGTTGCCAATACTTCAGAAGACGGAATCTAATTACAAGCAACTTCAACAAGAGAACTTTAAAATGCAGCGTAAACTATCCTGGGCAGTCAAGGTAAAAAGAAAATGGAGCCCTGATTTGTTTTGTTTGTTTTGTTTTTCTATGTATGCAAAACAAGAGTAAGAAAAGAACCTTTCCAAAGGCAACTTCACTGGGAGCAAATGATGGCATAATCACATCATGTAGAAGCTTTCATCCATGCTAAAACTTTTTCAGCTAGTATTGGAATTGCACAGAACCTTTTCTCTCCCTTTTAATCCCATCTCCCTAGTCTCTCTCCAACACTGCTCAATTTCTAGCAAATTCCAGTTGAGTTCTTTCCCATACTTGAATTAAGTAAAGATCATTTTTTTAAAAGATTGTATATATTTATTCACGAGAGACACAGAGACTTAGGCAGTGGGAGAAGCAGGCTCCCTGCAGAGAGCCTGATGTAGGACTCGATCCCACAACATCGGGATCATGACCTGCGCCAAAGGCAGATGCTCAACCACTGAGCCACCCAGGCACCGTAAAGATCATTTTAGATATCGATATCGGCAAGACTGGCAACTGTTTTAGGCAATAAATATATGCTCTCATAACAATTCTTTATTTACTTCATCATGTTACTTTCAAAAGATCCATGTATCTCACAATCATGAAGCCAGACTAGGAAGGGATAGGGTAACATACGTCACTACACTTAGGTATTATTGTTTTGTCTATTCTTGGCCTTAATGTCAGCAGCTTTTACCCAAGAACAGTTAAGAAACATTCTCCTTTAAGACTGCATTACTTTTACTTAGAGCATTCAGGATCACGGTTAATCTAAAAAGTTTATTTCATAAATGATGTTATGCTACCGTATCAGTACCCTCTCAACAATACCTTGTTTCTGGGATCCCTGGGTGGCGCAGCAGTTTGGCGCCTGCCTTTGGCTCAGGGCGCGATCCTGGAGTCCCGGGATTGAATCCCACATTGGGCTCCCGGTGCATGGAGCCTGCTTCTCCCTCTGCCTGTGTCTCTGACTATTGTAAGTAAATAATTTTAAAAAACCCAATATTTTCTTTCTATAATAGGAGATGCTACCCATAATGGAAGTTCAAATTTTACTTTATACTATGTTCCCCTGAAGCTTTCCTGTGTCATTTGATTCCTTACTAAATCCTTTTTAAGTTGCATATGTGTCCACTTCTTGTCAGTAAATAAATGCCAGTGTCAACTAAAAGGAAGATAGTTAGAGATATGCACAAAAGAAATATGTGAAGAGTAAATTTTCTCTGTATTAAATTCTGAATGGGCACTTAGACAAATACACTATTTTCTTCCAGTAATCACCACCCCTAATTTCCAGATTCCCTCCCGCAAAAAAAAAGAGGTTGGGAATTTTAGCAGGATAAAGAGACACAAATTTGGCACAGTAAGTGGAGAATAAGGGGAATGCTTCTAATCTCTGGACCATCTGTTTCCCAGCCAGAGAGAACAAGGCTCCAACAGCTGGAATTCATAAGTAAGTCATGCACCACTGCATTCAGGACACAAGGCTCTGTTAAAGTGATTGCCCTATTTTAATTGACACAGTCAAAACTTATATTGTATCACTTCAGGAAAGATGTGGGGCCAGGGCAGCAGTGAGCCAATTATTTTTACCTAAGTGTTTATGTTAATAAATTCAAAAATCTTGCAATGTTTTGTTAACAGGTAACCAAGCATTTCTAACACCTGCAGTTACTGTATAATCTCAAATTTTTTCTAATCATCATTTTTTTCTAATCAATTGGCATTCCATAAATAAAATTTAATACTTACCAATACACAGTTACATGCAACTTTAGAATATTTTATTAACAATTATGATAGTCAAGCCTTCTAAAATGACCTCAAGAAATTATTCATCTGGAGAAACAGAACAAAGTTTTGACAGGAACAGATTACTCCTTTAAAAGATTAAGACAGTAAACAATATGCTTCTTGTGAGATATCAGGAGAGTATTTTATGACTTCCCTGGATATATCATAAATAGTTGAAGACATGCCTATTCCCATAAATCAACCAATAAAATGGTAACTTTATTAAATCATTAGAGCCTGAGATATGAGTAATTAAAGACTGTGCCAATAAAATTCTAAGGGGACAGATGAAGCCTCAGATAGTAGAGTATGCTAATCATGGGAAGATCCAATTGGCTTCTT
The DNA here is from genome assembly GCF_053574225.1 of Canis aureus. Taxonomy (NCBI): domain Eukaryota; kingdom Metazoa; phylum Chordata; class Mammalia; order Carnivora; family Canidae; genus Canis; species Canis aureus. Next base: position 75,810,113 of record NC_135649.1, on the reverse strand, counting down.
AAACTCAGGACACCTTTAGCATCTACTCCAGCTACCCTGGAGAGACAAATTAGAGCAGGAAGAAAATGTAAGAGGCCTATATTTGAAACATATATGTCTTATAGTTTCAAATAGAAATATTTGAATAAATTAAGGAAACAAATGTACATTTCTCTGATTCATTTTTAAATTAAATTTTGTTATTTAAAAAAAAATTTGTTATTTACTAGTTACAGGGATATAACTTAGTGATTCATCAGTTGCATATAACACCTAGTGGTCATTATATCAAGTGCCCTCCTTAATGCCCATCACCCAATTACCCCATTTCCTACCCATCTACCCTCCAGTAAACCTCAGGGAGTTTCCTAAAGAGATCTTTCTGGTTTACCTCTCTCTCTGTTTCTATCTTTTGTTTTTCCTTCCATTCCTCTATGTTAATCTATTTGTTTCTTAAATTCCATATATAACTGAAATTACATGGTGTTCATCTTCCTCTATCTGACAGATTTTGCTTAGCATGTTACCCTCTAGCTCTATCCAGGTCATTGCAAATGGCAAAATTGCATTCCTTTTGATGGCTGAGTAATATTCCATTATATATATATAATATATATATATCACCTTTTCTTTATCCAACCATCAACCATCTGTTAATGGATATCTTGGCTCTTTCCATAGTTTGGCTATTGTGGACATTGCTGCTATGAACATTGGGGTACATGTACGCTTTTGAATCACTACAATTGTATCCTTAGGGTTAAATACCTATAGTGAAATTGCTGGGTCATAGGGTAGCTATATATTTAACTTTTTGAGGAACTCCCATACAGTTTTCCAGAGTGGCTGCACCAGTTTAAATTCCCACCAAGGGTGTAAGAGGATTCCCCTTTATCCACACCCTTGCCAACATTTGTTGTTTCCTGACATGTTAATTTTAGCCATTCTAATTGGTGTGAGGTGGTATCTAATTGCAGTTTTGATTTGTATTTCCCTGATGCCAAGTGATGTTGAGAATTTTTTCATCTATTTGTTGGCCATGTGTATGTCTTTTTTGGTGAAATGTCTCTTCATATCTTCTGCCCATTTCTTGACAGGCTTATTTGTTTTTTGCATGTTGAGCTAATAGTTTTATAGATGTTGGATACTAACCCTTTATCTGATATGTCCATGGCAAATATCTTCTCCCATTCTGTAGGTTGTCTTTGAGTTTTGTTGACTGTTTCCCTGAATCAGGGAAATACAAATCAAAACCATAAGACACCACCCCACACCAGTGAGAATGGTGAAAATTAACAAGACAGGAAACAACAAACGTTGGAGAGGATGTGGAGAAAGGGTAATCCTCCTGCACTGTTTTTGGGAATGTGAACTGGCACAGCCACTCTGGAAAACTGTGTGTAGGTTCCTCAAAGAGTTAAAAATAGAGTTACCCTATGACCTAGCAATTGCACTGCTGGGGATTTATCCCAAAGATACAGATGCAGTGAAAAGCTGAGACACCTGCACCCCAATGTTTATAGCAGCAGCATCCATATTAGCCAAACTGTGGATGGAACCTCAGTGTCCATCGAATGATGAATGGATAAAGAACATGTGGTATGTGTATACAATGGAACATTACTCAGCCATTAGAATTGACTAATACCCACCATTTGCTTCGACGTGGATGAATTGGAGGGTAGTAGGCTGAGTGAAGTAAGTCAATTGGAGAAGGACAATTATTATATGGTTTCACTCATATGGGAAATATAATAAAATAGTGAAAAGGATCATAGGGGAAAGGAAAGAAAATGAGTGGGAAATATCAGAGAGGGTGACAGAACATGAGAGACTCCTAACTCTGGAAAGGAACAAGAGGTCGTGGTAGACGATGTGGGCAGGGGGATGGCTTGATTGGATGAAGCACACTGACTGCGGCACTTGATATGATGAGCACTGCGTTTTATAGTGTATGTTGGCAAATGGAACTCCAATAAAAAAATACACAAATTTAAATAAGTAGATAAATAAATCCTAACAAGTTTTTCAATGAGACTGTTTTCTCCAGTTTCCTGTATTGTCTTTAATCACAGTATGAGACTTCATAATTGGTTGACTGATTCTTTTATGTCTTTCTGTTTTTTTTTAACCTTATGAAATGAAGTGTTCCTTCATCTCTTTGGTCTTTTGGTTGTGGATAAGGAAATTGAGATGGATGTACAGCTAGCCCCATATTGAGCATAATTTCATTGTATTCAGCTATTTTCCTGTCAGCCAGCTTGTCAACTTTGTATTACCTGATGGTTCCAGTTGATAAAAGGAATAAATCATACAAACTATTTCTTTGGTTCAGATGTCACACATACTAAACCGTGCAGAACTGAAATAACTTTCACTTTTTTCTGGAAAATAAAAAACAAAACCAAGAGCAGTTGCTTCTGGATAACTAAATATTAAATGAGAGAGCTCTTCAGGTTCTTAAGAATTGTCTGAACTAAGTTATGTTCTGTGATAATCAGTTTCAAAGGCACATGGTGCTCTGCTTTAGATTTATCCCATATGCTATTGTTTGATACTGGATTTATGTAACTGTTTTACTGCACAGTATTGAATTGGTGTCCTTTGCACAGTTAGCAGTAAATATTTGCATAAAATTCCATACACTATACTTAATGATCAATATTTATTTTATATGTTTTATATATAGTCTTGAACACATTTCTTTATATGTCTGTCGAGGCTAATTAGCATATTTTGTGGTCTGTACTGGAGAAGTTGATTTTTACTAGGCATAACAAGCAACCCATTTACTTTTGCATTCCATAGCTACTGCCCTTTTTGAAAGGAATTCCTTGTTCTTAGCTCAACTGAAAAAAGTGACATGGAGCTGTTTCTGGGGCAAAGTTGCCTATATACTGCACTTGTGTTTCCTCCTTGCTTCCCTCTCTCCATAGGATTATATCAGGTTTGAGCACTAGGTCCAAAAGCATCCAGTGAGTAAACTGCCAATGAACTATGAGTTGATAAATGACCAATTTATGTTTCAGACAAAGGAATAATTGGCTTTTCTTTATCCTACAGACACATTGATTAAAGTATTATAGTAAAACAAGAAATTCTCTCAGAAGGTTACCTCTCAAATAAACACACTAGCCACATAACAGAGTCTCTAACATTCTACAGATGACAAATCCTACAAGAGAACTTATTGCAATTTTGAGATACATTAGATCCATGTATCATACACCTTCAAATGAATAATGTGCCTCAGCTATTGATGTAAATTATCAGAAATATCAGGCTGTACTTTGGGACTTTGGGGCTTTAGCATCATGTACTTTCATCTTTGTGAATCCTGGACAGAATGCCCATATAAACTGGTTTCTAAAAATAAAAAATAAATCAATAAATAAACTGGTTTCTGTTCATTCCCAAATACTAACCTATTGTAGTGGTTCTTTGTCATTCTTAGGTTTATCAATCCATTGAAAATGCCTTGCAGGCTAAAAGATATGCAGTTATATTTGAACTGACCGTGAGTAAACTAATAAATTCATACTAGTTACAAAGAAGTTTCACAGACACACAAAGGGCCAAAACATTCACTAAAATATACTCAATGTCACTAATCATCAGGGAAATGCAAATTAAACTATAATCCTTATCAAAATCAGATTTTTTTTCATAGAAATAAGAAAACCCATCCTAAGTTTCATATATAATCTCATGTAACTCTGCATAGCAGAAACAATCTTTAAAAGGAGAAAACCTGGAGGACTCACTACTTTCAAAATTTACTACAGAGTTACAGTAATCAATAGTGTGGCACTGGCATAAAGGCAGACATATGTACCAATGGAACAGAATAAAGATCCCAGATATAAACCATTGCATATATTATAAAATGATTTTTGTCAAAGATTCCAAAAAATTAAGTAAAGTAAAGACAAGATAGTATTTTCAACTACTGTTGCTGGAAAAAGCTATTTCCACAAGCAAAAGAATGATGCTGGACGCTTATCCAACACCTCATTATTTGCCTAATAAAAACAACTCCAAATGGATAAAGTACTTAAGTGGAAGAATTATTTCATCAAAATTCTTAGAAAAAAAACTAGGATAAAAACTTCATGACTTTGGATTTAGGAATATCTTTTTGGATATGACACCTAAGGCATAGAGAACAAAAAAAAATGGGAAAAATATGCAATAAAAAACACTATAGACACTAAAAACACAACACACAGAATGGGAGAAAATATATTTATATATCTATATCTATCTATATCTATATCTATAGATATATCTATATCTATCTATATCTACATCCATCTATATATATATATCATTAAAATCCAGATCATTAAAAGAAAACCTAACACTTGACAACAAAAACAACCTGATTAAAAAATGGACAAGGAACTTGAATAGAAATTTTCCAAATAAGATATATGAATGAATGGCCAAAATTACAAAAAAAGATGCTCGATATTACTAACCATTAGAAAAATGCAAATCAAAATTACTATGAGATACTACTTCACACCCACTAGGGTGGCTACAATAAGAGAAAAAGATAAAAGGAAAAAAAACAGAAAATAAGTATCAGCAAGGATATTAAGATCTTTGAGCACCTATGTATACTTAGGGGGAATGTAAGATGTACAGCCACAATGGAAAACGGAATGGTGGTTTCTCAAAAATTTAAAAATGCAATTGACACATGATACTGAAAGTCCATTGCTGTGTATATACACAAAAGAAGCAAAATCTGGATTTTGAAAAGGTATGTGCACATCCATGTTCATAGCGTTATTATTCACAATAGATTAAACATGTAAGCAAATCAAATGTTAATCAACAGAAATATGGATAAGCAAAATGTCTGACAAAACCTCCTTTTGTCAGACTTAAAAAGAAATGAAATACTGCAATTAGCTAAAACATTTATGGAACTTGAGGACATTATGCTAAGTGAAATAAGCCAGTCACAGAAAAACAAGTATATACAATCTCATATCTCATATAATTAAGGTACTTAGAGCAGTCAAAATCATGCAGAGAAAAAGCAAAATGGTGGTTGTAAGGAGCTGGTTAGAAGGGAGAATACAGTTATTGCTAATGAAACTTGGCAGTTTTACAAAATGAAAAAAGAAGTTATGAGGTTTTGTGATAAATGGTAGTGTATGTTACACAAAAATATAAATGTACTCAACATCACTAATCTGTACACTTAAAAATAGCTGATGGTAAATTTTCTGTACTGTGTATTATCCTATAAGTAAAATTCTAAAACTTGTATTAAATCAGAAAATAAAATGAAATAATGTCTTTCCAGATAAAATTGACAGATTTTTTCAATACCAGACCTTGACCTAGAGGAAATAACTGAAAGAAATTTAAAGTTGAAATAAAATGTGCTAAACAAAAATATGAAAATATATGAAATCACACAAATCACAAATAAATATATAGGCATACACACATTAAAGCAATATGGTAAAGGTGTTAAAAAAATTACCCTTTACCCTGAATAAAAATTAATTTTAAAATTTACTAAATAAATACAAACTGAAAAATCACACTGTGACTACTAGAACACAAAGACTGAAGGGAAGAAAAATGAGATATATTTTTTAAATTTAATTTTATTTTATTTACATTCAATTAATTAACATACAATGTATTGCTAGTTTCAGGGGTCGAGTTGAGTAATTCATCAGTTGTATATAAAAAATAACAGGGAGGAGCAAGATGGCGGAAGAGTAGGGTCTCCAAATCACCTGTCTCCACCAAACTACCTAGAAAACCTTCAAATTATCCTGAAAATCTATGAATTCGGCCTGAGATTTAAAGAGAGACCAGCTGGAATGCAACAGTGAGAAGAGTTCGCGCTTCTATCAAGGTAGGAAGACGGGGAAAAAGAAATAAAGAAACAAAGGCCTCCAAGGGGGAGGGGCCCCGCAAGGAGCCGGGCTGAGGCCGGGGCGAGTGTCCCCAGGACAGGAGAGCCCCGTCCCGGAGGAGCAAGAGCTGCACGGACCTTCCCGGGGGAAAGGGGCTCGCGGGGAGGTGGAGCAGGACCCAGGAGGGAGGGGATGCCCTCGGGCTCCCCGGGACAGTAACAGCAACTGCGCGCCCAGGAGAGTGCGCCGAGCTCCCTAAGGGCTGCAGCGCGCACGGCGGGACCCGGAGCAGCTCGGGGGGCTCGGGCGGCGGCTCCGCGGAGGGGGCTGCACGGTCCCGGGAGCAGCTCGGCCGGGCTCGGGCAGAGGAAGAGGCTCCGTGCAGAGGGGCCTGCGCGGTTCCAGGAGCAGCTCGGAGGGGCTCGGGCGGCGGCTCCCCGGAGGGGGTTGCACGGACCGGGAGCGCGAATCCAACAGCGCAGGCTCCGGAGCACAGGGCGCCGGGACACAGCCAAGGATCCCGCCTCCCCCGGGACAGGCAGAGACCGGGAGGGCCCAGGACAGCGAGGACGCTCCTGCCCCGAGCTGAGCAGATCAGCGGCCCCGCCCCGGAGCCTCCAGGCCCTGCAGACGGAGTTCCTGCCCGAGCTGAATCCAGGTTTCCAGAGCTGCCCCGCCACTGGGGCTGTTCCTCCTGCGGCCTCACGGGGCAAACAACCCCCACTGAGCCCTGCACCAGGCAGGGGCACAGCAGCTCCCCCAACTGCTAACACCTGAAAATCAGCACAACAGGCCCCTCCCCCAGAACACCAGCTAGACGGACAACTTCCAGGAGAAGCCAAGGGACTTAAAGAACACAGAATCAGAAGATACTCCCCTGTGGTTCTTTTTTTTTTTTTTTTTTGGTTTTTTTTTGTTGTTGTTGTTGTTTTTTTGTTTTTTGTTTTGTTTTGTTTTGTTTTGCTTTTTGATTTGTTTCCTCCCCCACCCCCCCTTTTTTTCTCCTTTCTTTTTCTTTCTCTTTTTCTTCTTTTTTTTTCTTTCGTTTTTTTTTCTCTTCCCTTTTTTTTCTCTTTCTCTTTTCTTTCCTTCTTTCTCTCCTCTCTTTTTCTCTTTTTCCCAATACAACTTGCTTTTGGCCACTCTGCACTGAGCAAAATGACTAAAAGGAAAACCTCACCTCAAAAGAAAGAATCAGAAACAATCCTCTCTCCCACAGAGTTACAAAATCTGGATTACAATTCAATGTCAGAAAGCCAATTCAGAAGCACTATTATACAGCTACTGGTGGCTCTAGAAAAAAGCATAAAGGACTCAAGAGACTTCACGACTGCAGAATTTAGAGCTAATCAGGCAGAAATTAAAAATCAATTGAATGAGATGCAATCCAAACTAGAAGTCCTAACGACGAGGGTTAACGAGGTGGAAGAACGAGTGAGTGACATAGAAGACAAGTTGATAGCAAAGAGGGAAACTGAGGAAAAAAGAGACAATTAAAAGACTATGAGGATGGATTAAGGGAAATAAACGACAGCCTGAGAAAGAAAAACCTACGTTTAATTGGGGTTCCCGAGGGCGCCGAAAGGGACAGAGGGCCAGAATATGTATTTGAACAAATTCTAGCTGAAAACTTTCCTAATCTGGGAAGGGAAAGAGGCATTCAGATCCAGGAAATAGAGAGATCCCCCCCTAAAATCAATAAAAACCGTTCAACACCTCGACATTTAATTGTGAAGCTTGCAAATTCCAAAGATAAGGAGAAGATCGTTAAAGCAGCAAGAGACAAGAAATCCCTGACTTTTATGGGGAGGAGTATTAGGGTAACAGCAGACCTATCCACAGAGACCTGGCAAGCCATAAAGGGCTGGCAGGATATATTCAGGGTCCTAAATGAGAAGAACATGCAACCAAGAATCCTTTATCCAGCAAGGCTCTCATTCAGAATGGAAGGAGAGATAAAGAGCTTCCAAGACAGGCAGAAACTAAAAGAATATGTGACCTCCAAACCAGCTCTGCAAGAAATTTTAAGGGGGACTCTTAAAATTCCCCTTTAAGAAGAAGTTCAGTGGAACAGTCCAAAAAAACAAAGACTGAATAGATATCATGATGACACTAAACTCATACCTCTCAATAGTAACTCTGAATGTGAACGGGCTTAATGACCCCATCAAAAGGCGCAGGGTTTCAGACTGGATAAAAAAGCAGGACCCATCTATTTGCTGTCTACAAGAGACTCATTTTAGACAGAAGGACACCTACAGCCTGAAAATAAAAGGTTGGAGAACCATTTACCATTCGAATGGTCCTCAAAAGAAAGCAGGGGTAGCCATCCTTATATCAGATAAACTAAAATTTACCCCAAAGACTGTAGTGAGAGATGAAGAGGGACACTATATCATACTTAAAGGATCTATTCAACAAGAGGACTTAACAATCCTCAATATATATGCTCCGAATGTGGGAGCTGCCAAATATATAAATCAATTATTAACCAAAGTGAAGAAATACTTAGATAATAATACACTTATACTTGGTGACTTCAATCTAGCTCTTTCTATACTCGATAGGTCTTCTAAGCACAACATCTCCAAAGAAACGAGAGCTTTAAATGATACACTGGACCAGATGGATTTCACAGATATCTACAGAACTTTACATCCAAACTCAACTGAGAATACATATTCTTCTCAAGTCCACATGGAACTTTCTCCAGAATAGACCACATATTGGGACACAAATCGGGTCTGAACCGATACCAAAAGATTTGGATTGTCCCCTGCATATTCTCAGACCATAATGCCTTGAAATTAGAACTAAATCACAACAAGAAGTTTGGAAGGACCTCAAACACGTGGAGGTTAAGGACCATCCTGCTAAAAGATAAAAGGGTCAACCAGGAAATTAAGGAAGAATTAAAAAGATTCATGGAAACTAATGAGAATGAAGATACAACCGTTCAAAATCTTTGGGATGCAGCAAAAGCAGTCCTAAGGGGGAAATACATCGCAATACAAGCATCCATTCAAAAACTGGAAAGAACTCAAATACAAAAGCTAACCTTACACATAAAGGAGCTAGAGAAAAAACAGCAAATAGATCCTACACCCAAGAGAAGAAGGGAGTTAATAAAGATTCGAGCAGAACTCAACGAAATCGAGACCAGAACTGTGGAACAGATCAACAGAACCAGGAGTTGGTTCTTTGAAAGAATTAATAAGATAGATAAACCATTAGCCAGCCTTATTAAAAAGAAGACAGAGAAGACTCAAATTAATAAAATCATGAATGAGAAAGGAGAGATCACTACCAACACCAAGGAAATACAAACGATTTTAAAAACATATTATGAACAGCTATACGCCAATAAATTAGGCAATCTAGAAGAAATGGACGCATTCCTGGAAAGCCACAAACTACCAAAACTGGAACAGAAAGAAATAGAAAACCTGAACAGGCCAATAACCAGGGAGGAAATTGAAGCAGTCATCAAAAACCTCCCAAGACACAAGAGTCCAGGGCCAGATGGCTTCCCAGGGGAATTTTATCAAACGTTTAAAGAAGATATCATACCTATTCTCCTAAAGCTGTTTAGAAAGATAGAAAGAGATGGAGTACTTCCAAATTCATTCTATGAAGCCAGCATCACCTTAATTCCAAAGCCAGACAAAGACCCCTACAAAAAGGAGAATTACAGACCAATATCCCTGATGAACATGGATGCAAAAATTCTCAACAAGATACTGGCCAATAGGATCCAACAGTACATTAAGAAAATTATTCACCATGACCAAGTAGGATTTATCCCTGGGACACAAGGCTGGTTCAACACCCGTAAAACAATCAATGTGATTCATCATATCAGCAAGAGAAAAACCAAGAACCATATGATCCTCTCATTGGATGCAGAGAAAGGATTTGACAAAATACAGCATCCATTCCTGATCAAAACTCTTCAGAGTGTAGGGATAGAGGGAACATTCCTCGACATCTTAAAAGCCATCTATGAAAAGCCCACAGCAAATATCATTCTCAATGGGGAAGCACTAGGAGCCTTTCCCCTAAGATCAGGAACAAGACAGGGATGTCCACTCTCACCACTGCTGTTCAACATAGTACTGGAAGTCCTAGCCTCAGCAATCAGACAACAAAAAGACATTAAAGGCATTCAAATTGGCAAAGAAGAAGTCAAACTCTCCCTCTTCGCCGATGACATGATACTCTACATAGAAAACCCAAAAGTCTCCACCCCAAGATTGCTAGAACTCATACAGCAATTCGGTAGCGTGGCAGGATACAAAATCAATGCCCAGAAGTCAGTGGCATTTCTATACACTAACAATGAGACTGAAGAAAGAGAAATTAAGGAGTCAATCCCATTTACAATTGCACCCAAAAGCATAAGATACCTAGGAATAAACCTAACCAAAGAGGTAAAGGATCTATACCCTCAAAACTATAGAACACTTCTGAAAGAAATTGAGGAAGACACAAAGAGATGGAAAAATATTCCATGCTCATGGATTGGCAGAATTAATATTGTGAAAATGTCAATGTTACCCAGGGCAATATACACGTTTAATGCAATCCCTATCAAAATACCATGGACTTTCTTCAGAGAGTTAGAACAAATTATTTTAAGATTTGTGTGGAATCAGAAAAGACCCCGAATAGCCAGGGGAATTTTAAAAAAGAAAACCATAGCTGGGGGCATCACAATGCCAGATTTCAGGTTGTACTACAAAGCTGTGGTCATCAAGACAGTGTGGTACTGGCACACAAACAGACACATAGATCAGTGGAACAGAATAGAGAATCCAGAAGTGGACCCTGAACTTTATGGGCAACTAATATTCGATAAAGGAGGAAAGACTATCCATTGGAAGAAAGACAGTCTCTTCAATAAATGGTGCTGGGAAAATTGGACATCCACATGCAGAAGAATGAAACTAGACCACTCTCTTTCACCATACACAAAGATAAACTCAAAATGGATGAAAGATCTAAATGTGAGACAAGATTCCATCAAAATCCTAGAGAAGAACACAGGCAACACCCTTTTTGAACTCGGCCATAGTAACTTCTTGCAAGATACATCCACTAAGGCAAAAGAAACAAAAGCAAAAATGAACTATTGGGACTTCATCAAGATAAGAAGCTTTTGCACAGCAAAGGATACAGTCAACAAAACTCAAAGACAACCTACAGAATGGGAGAAGATATTTGCAAATGACATATCAGATAAAGGGCTAGTTTCCAAGATCTATAAAGAACTTATTAAACTCAACACCAAAGAAACAAACAATCCAATCATGAAATGGGCAAAAGACATGAACAGAAATCTCACAGAGGAAGACATAGACATGGCCAACATGCATATGAGAAAATGTTCTGCATCACTTGCCATCAGGGAAATACAAATCAAAACTACAATGAGATACCACCTCACACCAGTGAGAATGGGGAAAATTAACAAGGCAGGAAACAACAAATGTTGGAGAGGATGCGGAGAAAAAGGAACCCTCTTACACTGTTGGTGGGAATGTGAACTGGTACAGCCACTCTGGAAAACTGTGTGGAGGTTCCTCAAACAGTTAAAAATATACCTGCCCTACGACCCAGCAATTGCACTGTTGGGGATTTACCCCAAAGATACAAATGCAATGAAACGCCGGGACACCTGCACCCCGATGTTTATAGCAGCAATGGCCACGATAGCCAAACTGTGGAAGGAGCCTCGGTGTCCAACGAAAGATGAATGGATAAAGAAGATGTGGTTTATGTATACAATGGAATATTACTCAGCTATTAGAAATGACAAATACCCACCATTTGCTTCAACGTGGATGGAACTGGAGGGTATTATGCTGAGTGAAGTAAGTCAGTCGGAGAAGGACAAACATTATATGTTCTCATTCATTTGGGGAATATAAATAATAGTGAAAGGGAATATAAGGGAAGGGAGAAGAAATGTGTGGGAAATATCAGAAAGGGAGACAGAACGTAAAGACTGCTAACTCTGGGAAACGAACTAGGGGTGGTGGAAGGGGAGGAGGGCGGGGGGTGGGAGTGAATGGGTGACGGGCACTGGGTGTTATTCTGTATGTTAGTAAATTGAACACCAATAAAAAAAAAATAACACCCATTTCTAATCAAATCAAGTGACCTACTTAATACTTGATCCCCCAGCCCTCCTCTCTTCTGGCAGCCCTTAGTTTCTTTTCTTTGGTTAAGACTCTATTGTGGTTTGTCTCCCTCTCTGATTTCATCTTGATTTATTTTTCCTTACCTTCCTCTATACTCTCTGTTTGGTTTCTTAAATTCCACATATGAGTAAAATCCTATATTGTCTTTCTCTAATTGACTCATTTTGCGTTACATAATACCCTCTAGTTCCAATCATGTCATGGCAAATGGCAAGATTTCATTTGTATTGTGGCTGAGTAATATTCTATTTTATATATACCACCTCTTCTTTATCTATTCATCCATTAATGGAACTCTGGGATCTTGATATAGTTTGGCCTTTGGGGACATTGCTACTATAAACATTGGGGTGCAGATGCCCCTTCACATCACAACATTTGTATCTTTGGGGTAAAGACCCAGTAGGGCAATTGCTGGGCCATAGGGTAACTCTATTTTTTAAGTATTTGAGGAATCTTCACACTATTTTCCAGAGTGGCTATTCCAGCAAAAATTTTGGCCAAAGGGTTCCCCTTTCTCCACATCCTCTCCAACATTTGTTGTTTCCTGACGTGTTAATTTTAGCCATTCTCACGGATGTGAGGTCGTATCTCATTATGGTTTTGATACAGATTTCCCGAATGACAAGTGATATTGAGCATTTTCTTTCACATGTCTATTAGCCGTTTGTATGTCTTCCTTGGAGAAATGTCTGTTCATGTCTTCTGCCCATTTCTTGACCAGATTATTTGTTCGTTGGGTGTTGAGTTTAAAGAGTTCTTTATACAGCAATTCAGCAATATGACAGCAATTCGACAGTGTGGTAGGATACAAAATCAATGCCCAGGAATCAATGGCATTTCTATGCATTAACAATGAGACTGAGAAAAGAGAAATTAAAGAGTCAATACCATTTATAATTGCACCCAAAAGCATAAGATAACTAGGAGTAAAACTAACCAAAAGAGGTAAAGGATCTATACCCTAAAAAATACAGAACACTTCTGAAAGAAATTGAGGAAGACACAAAGAGATGTAAAAATATTCCATGCTCATGGATTGGAAGAATTAATATTGTGAAAATGTCAATGCAACCCAGGGCAATATACACATTTAATCCAATCCCTATCAAAATACCATGGACTTCCTAAGGAGAGTTGGAATAAATCATCTTAAGATTTGTGTGGAATCAGAAAAGACCCCGAATCATCAGGGGAATATTAAAAAAGAAAGCCATATCTGGGGGCATCACAATGCCAGATTTCAGGTTGTACTACAAAGCTGTGATCATCAAGACAGTGTGGTACTGGCACAAAAAAAGACACATATATCAATGGAACAGAATAGATTCCAGAAGTGGACCCTCAACTCTATGGTCAACTAATATTCGACAAAGCAGGAAAGACTACCCACTGGGAAAAAGAGTCTCTTCAATAGATGGTGCTGGGAAAATTGGACATCCACATGCAGAAGAATGAAACTAGATCATTCTCTTACACTATACACAAAGAGAAACTCAAAATGGATGAAAGATTTAAATGTGAGACAAGAATCCATCAAAATCCTAGAGGAGAGCACAGGAAACACCCTTTTTGAACTTGGCCACAGCAACTTCTTGCAAGATACATCCATGGAGGCAAAGAAAACAAAAGCAAAAATGAATTATTGGGACTTAATCCAGATTAAATGCTTCTGCACAGCAAAAGAAGCAGTCTAGAAAACTAAAAGACAACCTACAGAATGGGAGAAGATATTTGCAAATGACCTATCAGATAAAGGCCTAATATCCAAGATCTATAAAGAACTTATTAAACTCAACAGCAAAAAAAAGAAACAATCCAATCCTGAAATGGGCAAAAGACACGAACAAAAATTTCACAGAAGAAGACATAGACATGGTCAACAAGCACATGAGAAAATGTTTCGCATCACTGGCCATCAAGGAAATACAAATCAAAACCACAATGAGATACTACCTCACACCAGTGAGAATGGGGAAAATTAACAAGAGAGGAAACCACAAATGTTGGAGAGGATGTGGAGAAAGGGGAACCCTCTTGCACTGTTGGTGGGAATGTGAACTGGGACAGCCACTATGGAAAACTGTGTGGAGGTTCCTCAAAGAGTTAAAAATAGAACTGCCCTACGACCCAGCAATTGCACTGTTGGGGATTTACCCCAAAGATACAGATGCAGTGAAACACTGGAACACCTACACCCAATGTTTATAGCAGCAATGTCCACAATAGCCAAACTGTGGAAGGAGCCTCAGTGTCCATCGAAAGATGAATGGATAAAGATGTGGTTTATGTATACAATGGAATATTACTCAGCCATTAGAAATGACAAATACCCCCCATTTGCTTCAATGTGGATGGAACTGGAGGGTATTATGCTGAGTGAATTAAGTCATTCGGAGAAGGACAATCATGATTTCACTCATATGGGGAATATATAAATAGTGAAAGGGATTATAAGGAAAAGGATGGAAAATGAGTAGGAAAAAATTTGAGAGTTGACAAAACATGACAGACTCTGAACTCTTGGAAATGAACAAGGGGTAGTGGAAGGGGAGGAAGGTGGGATGATGGGGTGACTGGTTGATGGGCACTGAGGGGTGCATTTGACAGGATCAGCCCCAGGTGTTACATACTATATGTTGGCAAATTGACCATCAAAAAAAAGAGTATGCAAAAAAATAATATTGTGTTCACTAAAAAAGAGAACTACATACAAGCCAATAACTCTGATGAACATGGATGCAAAAATGTTCAATAAAACATTACCAAACTAAATATAACAAAATACAACAAAAATAATTCACCATGATCATATGAGATTTACTCCTGGGTTGTAAGAGTAGATTAATAGGAGGCAGAACAAGATGGCGGAAGAGTAGGGTCCCCAAGTCACCTGTCCCCACCAAATTACCTAGATAACCTTCAAATCATCTTGAAAACCTAGGAATTTGGCCTGAGATTTAAAGAGATTGCTAGAGTGAGAAGAGTTCAGGCTTGTATCAGGTAGGAAGACAGGGGAAAAAAGAAATAAAGAAACAAAAGGCATCCAAGGGGGAGGAGCTCCGCGAGGAGCCCGGCTAAGGCCGGGGCGAGTGCCCTCAGGACAGGAAAGGCCCGCCATGGAGAAGCAGGGGAATCTTCCCAGACAGAAAGGCGCTGGCAGGGAGTTAGAGCAGGATACCAAGAGGGGTGGGGATGCCCTCAGGCTCCCAGGGGCACTAACAGACAACCAGTGTGCACCCCGCGGGCCCAGGAGCAGTTCGGAGGTGGCACTGGCAGAGGCTCTGTGGGGAGGGAGCTATGAGGTCCCGGGAGCAGCTCCTAAGCTGCTCTGTCAGAGGCTCCACACAAGGGGCTGCGCGGGGGGAGCTCCATTCCAACAGCACAGGCCCGGAAGCACAGGGCGCCGGGACACAGCCCAAGATCCAGTGCTCCCCCCTGAGACAGGCAGAAGCCAAGAGGGCACAGGACAGCAAGGACGCTCCAGCCTCCGGGCGGCCCCAACCTGAGGAGAGGCCTCCACCTCCGGAGCATCCAGGCCCCTACAGACTGAGAGCTCCATAGATACTGCGGGAGCTGAATCCAGGGCTCCAGAGCTGGCCGCCACCACTGTGGTTGTTCCTCCTGGGGCCTCACTGGGTAAACAACCCCCACTGAGCCTCACGGTGGCCTCACTGGATAAGCAGCTTAAACATCACTCACTGAGCCCTGCACCAGGCAGGGGGCAGAGCAGCTCCCCCAAGTGCTAACATCTGAAAACCAGCACAACAGGCCTCACCAGATAAGCAGCTTAAACATCACTCACTGAGCCCTGCACCAGGCAGGGGGTGAGCAGCTCCCCGAAGTGCTAACACCTGAAAATCAACACAACAAGCCCCTCCCCAAGAAGACCACCTAAACCGACAGGGGAAAAACAAATTATTGACCAAGCATACTGGAAAGTTCCAGGGGAAGTCGAGGGAATAACAATATACAGATCAGAGGATACTCCCCCTTGTTTTTTGTTTTTTGATTTCTCTTTGCTTCCCCCCTTTTCTCTTTTTTCCCTTTTTTTCTTCCTTTTTTCTTTTTTTCTTTTTCTTTTCTTCTTTCTCTTCTCTCTTTTTCTCCTTTTCCCAATACAACTTCTTTTTGGCCACTCTGCACTGAGCAAAATGACTAGAAGGAAAACCTCACCTCAAAGAAAGAATCAGAAACAGTCCTCTCTCCCACAGAGTTACTAAATTTGGATTACAATTCAATGTCAGAAAGCCAATTCAGAAGCACAATGATAAAGCTACTGGTGGCTCTAGAAAAAAGCATAAAGGACTCAAGAGACTTCATGACTGCAGAATTTAGATGTAATCAGGCAGAAATTAAAAATCGATTAAATGAGATGCAATCCAAACTAGAGGTCCTAACGATGAGGGTTAACGAGGTGGAAGAAGGAGTGAGTGACATAGAAGACAAGTTGATTTCAAAGAGGGAAAATGAGGAAAAAAGAGATAAACAATTAAAAGATCATGAAGATAGATTAAGAGAAATAAATGACAGCCTGAGGAAGAAAAATCTACGTTTAATTGGGGTTCCCGAGGGCACAGAAAGGGACAGAGGGCCAGATTATGTATTTGAACAAATCATAGCTGAAAACTTTGCTAACCTGGGAAGGGAAACAGGCATTCAGATCGAGGAAATAGAGAGATCCCCCCCTAAAATCAATAAAAACTGATCAACACCTCGACATTTAATAGTGAAGCTTGCAAATTCCAAAGATAAAGAGAAAATCCTTAAAGCAGCAAGAGACAAGAAATCTCTAACTTTAATGGGGAGAAATATTAGATTAACAGCAGACCTCTCCATAGAGACCTGGCAGGCCAGAAAGGGCTGCAGGATATATTCAGAGTCCTAAATGAGAAGAACATGCAGCCAAGAATACTTTATGGAGCAAGGCTCTCATTCAAAATAGAAGGAGAGATAAAGAGCTTCTAAGATAGGCAGTAAGTGAAAGAATATGTGACCACCAAACCAGCTCTGCAAGAAATTTTAAGAGGGACTCTTAAAATTCCTCTTTAAGAAGAACTCCAATGGAACAATCCACAAAACAGGGACTGAATAGGTATCATGATGACACTAAACTCATATCTTTCAATGGTAACTCTGAACGTGAATGGGCTTAATGACCCCATCAAAAGGCACAGGGTTTCAGACTGGATAAAAAAGCAGGAAACATTTATTTTCTGTCTACAAGAGACTCATTTTAGACATAAGGAAACTGACCACCTGAAAATAAAAGGTTGGAGAACCATGTACCATTCAAATGGTCCTCAAAAGAAAGCAGGGGTAGCCATCCTTATATCAGATGAACTAAAATTTATCCCGAAGACTGTACTGAGAGAAAAGAGGGACATTATATCATACTAAAGGATCTATCCAAGAAGAGGACTTAACAATCCTCAATCTGTATGCCCCGAATGTGGGAGCTGCCAAATATATCAATTAATAACCAAAGTTAAGACATACCTAGATAATAATACACTTATACTTGGTGACATCAAGCTAGCGCTTTCTACACTTGATAGGTCTTCTAAGCACAACATCTCCAAAGAAACAATAGCTTTAAATGATACACTGGACCAGATGGATTTCACAGATATTTATAAAACTTTACATCCAAACGCAACTGAATACACATTCTTCTCAAGTGCACATAGAACTTTCTCCAGAATAGACCACATACTGGGTCACAAGTCAGGTCTGGACCGATACCAAAAGATTGGATTGTCTGCATACTCTCAGACCATAATGCCTTGAAATTAGAATTAAATCACAAGAAGAAGTTTGGAAGGACCTCAAACACATGGAGGTTAACGACCATCTTGCTAAAAGATGAAAGGGTCAACCAAGAAATTAAGGAAGAATTAAAAAGATTCATGGAAACTAATGAGAATGAAGATACAACCGTTCAAAATCTTTGGGATACAGCAAAAGCAGTCCTGAGGGGGAAATACATCGCAATACAAGCATCCATCCAAAACTGGAAAGAACTCAAATACAAAAGCTAACCTTACACCTAAAAGATCTAGAGAAAAAAAAGCAAATAGATCCTACACCCAGCAGAAGAAGAGAGTTAATAAAGATTTGAGCAGAACTCAATGAAATAGAGACCAGAAGAACTGTGGAACAGATCAACAAATCCAGGAGTTGGTTCTTTGAAAGAATTAATAAGATAGATTATCCCTTAGCCAGCCTTATTAAAAAGAAGAGAGAGAAGACTCAAATTAATAAAATCATGAATGAGAAAGGAGAGATCACTACCAACACCAAGGAAATACAAACGATTTTAAAAACATATTATGAACAGCTATACGTCAGTAAATTAGGCAATCTAGAAGAAATGGATGCATTTCTGGAAAGCCACAAACTACCAAAACTGGATCTGGAAGAATTAGAAAACCTGAAGAGGCCAATAACCAGGAGGAAATTGAAGCAGTCATCAAAAACCTCCCAAGACACAAAAGTCCAGGACCAGATGGCTTCCCTGGGGAATTCTATCAAACGTTTGAAGAAGAAACCATACCTATTCTACTAAAGCTGTTCAGAAAGATTAAAAGAGATGGAGTACTTGCAAACTCATTCTGTGAGGCCAGCATCACCTTAATTCCAAAACCAGACAAAACCCCACCAAAAAGGAGAATTATAGACTGATGAACATGGATGCAAAAATTCTCAACAACATACTAGCCAATAGGATATAACAATACATTAAGAAGATTATTCACATGTCCAAGTTGGATTTATCCCCGGGATGCAAGGCTGGTTCAACACTTATAAAACAATCAATGTGCTACATCATATCAGCAAGAGAAAAAACAAGAGCCATATGATCCTGTCAATAGGTGCAGAGAAATCATTTGACAAAATATAGCATCGATTCCTGACCAAAACTCTTCAGAGTGTAGGGATAGAGGGAACATTCCTCACCATCTTAAAAGCCATCTACGAAAAGCCCACAGCAAATATCATTCTCAATGTGGAAGCACTGGGAGCCTTTCCCCTATGATCAAGAAGAAGACATGGATGTCCACTCTCACCACTGCTATTCAACATAGTACTAGGAGTCCTAGCCTCAGCAATCAGACAACAAAAACACATAAAAGGCATTCAGATTGGCAAAGAAGAAGTCAAACTCTCCCTCTTCACTGATGACATGATACTCTACATAGAAAACCCAAAAAACTTCACCCTAAGATTGCTAGAACTCATACAGCAATTTGGCAGGGTGACAGAATACAAAATCCATGCCCAGAAGTCAGTGGCATTTCTATACACTAACAATGAGACTGAAGAAAGAGAAATTAAGGAGTCAATCCCATTTACAAAAGCATAAGATACCTAGGAATAAACCTAACCAAAGAGGTAAAGGATCTATACCCTCAAAACTATAGAACACTTCTGAAAGAAATTGAGGAAGACACAAAGTGATGGAAAAATATTCCATGCTCATGGATTGGAAGAATTAATATTGTGAAAATGTCCATGTTACCCAGGGCAATTTACACGTTTAATGCAATCCCTATCAAAATACAATGGACTGTCTTCGGAGAGTTAGAACAAATTATTTTAAGATTTGTGTGGAATCAGAAAAGACCCCGAATAGCCAGGGGAATTTTAAAAAAGAAAACCATATCTGGGGGCATCACAATGCCAGTTTTCAGGTTGTACTACAAAGCTGTAGTCATCAAGACAGTGGGGTACTGGCACAGAAACAGACACATAGATCAATGGAACAGAATAGAGAATCCAGAAGTGGACCCTCAACTTTATGGGCAACTAATATTCGACAAAGGAGGAAAGACTAACCACTGGAAAAAATAAATAGTGCTGGGAAAATTGGACATCCACATGCAGAAGAAGGAAACTAGACCACTCTCTTGCACCATACACAAAGATAAACTCAAAATGGATGAAAGATCTAAATATGAGACAAGGGATCCCTGGGTGGCGCAGCGGTTTGGTGCCTGCCTTTAGCCCAAGGTGCAATCCTGGAGACCCGGGATCGAATCCCACGTCGGGCTCCCAGTGCATGGAGCCTGCTTCTCCCTCTGCCTATGTCTCTACCTCTTTCTCTCTCTCTCTCTCTTTCTCTCTCTCTCTCTGTGTCTATCATAAATAAATTTAAAAAGAAAACAACTGTGAGACAAGATTCCATCAAAGGAGAACACAGGCACCACCCTTTTTGAACTTGGCCACAGTAACTTCTTGCAAGATTCATCCATGAAGGCAAGGGAAACAAAAGTAAAAATGAACTATTGGCACTTCATCGAGATAAGAAGCTTCTGCACAGTAAAAGATACCGTCAACAAAACTCAAAGCCAACCTAGAGAATGGGAGAAGATATTTGCAAATGACGTATCAGATAAAAGGCTAGTTTCCAAGATCTATAAAGAACTTATTAAACTCAACAGCAATGAAACAAACAATCCAATTATGAAATGGGCAAAAGACATGAACAGACATCTCACAGAGGAAGACATAGACATGGCCAACATGCACATGAGAAAATGCCTGCATCACTTGCCATCAGGGAAAGGAAAATCAAAACCACAATTAGAAACCACCTCACAGCAGTCAGAATGGTGAAAATTCACAAGACATGAGACAAATTCTGAAGAGGATGTGGAGAAAGGGGAACCCTCTTGTGCTGTTGGTGGGAATGCGAACTGGTACAGACACTCTGGAATACAGCATGGAGGTTCCTGAAAGAGTTAAAAATAGAGCTACCCTAGGACCCAGCAATTTCGCTACTGGGGATTTACCCCAAAGATCCAGATCCAGTGAAATGCTGATGTAGTGAAATGTCAGGACACCTACACCCCAATGTTTATAGCAGTAATGTCCACAGTAACCAAACTGTGGAAGCAGCCTCGATGTCCTTTGACTGATGAATGGGTAAAGAAGATGTGGTCCGTCTCTCTATCTTTATATCTATATCTATATCTATCTATATCAGGAAGAAATTGGCAGGAAAAATAATAGTATGCTTCAATGTTTCATGTAGAATGGTCGGTATCGCCCACATCTCAAGGAGAGAAGGCAGGCAAACAACAAGGGAGCAGATGGAGTGACATGAGAAATGACTAGGGAACGCAGTGGGGAGATTGTTTGCTCTTCTTGGAGCATGTCCATGAGAGATAACATTCATGAAGATGCTGTTATGAGGATAAAGGAGACAGCAGACACCCTTTCCCTCCCCGCTCCTCAGCATAAAAGCAGAGCCATTTGCCAACCTTGACACTGGCTGCCTAGACTGCTTCTTCTGTCCCTGACACTGGCATGACTATCCTTCTTAATTGAACCTTCCTCAGTCCCAGCACTGCCAGACCCTCCCTCAGAAAAGCATCAAAGGCCACTGCTCACATGAGGTCCCTAAAGTTTTGAGTTTTCAGTCAACAGGCTTGGCAAGGGTAGAGATGAGAGGGTAGTGTTTCTGTAAGAAGGCAAGCAAACAACACAGAAGTAGACAATATGAAATTAGGGATCTGAAAAACAACAGGAATACACAGGGGAAAGATTATTTACTCTTCTTGGAGTTCTTTCCTGAAAGCAGCAAGCAAAGAGACCCCTCTGAGAAGACAAATGAGCTGGCTAACACCATTTCACTTCCCCACCTCTTAGCATAAACAGAAAACTGCCTTCAGTAATCATCAGCACAGTGCCAACAATGGCTTCCTATCAGCTAACAGGTCCCACATCTACGTGCTCTGCCCATCCAGATGTTCTTAGTCCTAGTGTGGCGGGCTTCTCCCAGAAGACCAGTAAAAACCCATGCCCACACCACAGTTCCTGACCACGGTTCTGCAAATCTCTAGTTCATTTTTTAAATATTTTATTTATTCATGAGATACACACAGAGAGAGGCAGAGACATAGGCAGAGGAAGAAGCAGGTTCCTATAGGGAACCTGATGCAGGACTAGATTCCAGGACCCCCCAAATCACGACCTGAGCCAAAGGTAGATGCGCAACCACTGAGCCACCCAGATGTCTCTGCAAATCTCCAGTTCTAGTAGGAGTATCATCAAGTCTCACCTCAAAAGCATACCACAGCACACCTAGTTAACTTGTGACATTCTGGCCAAGGACAAAACACTGCCAACTGCAGGCAAGGAGAGCCTCTATGGACGACTGCCCTGAAGTATAGAGCAGCCAAAACACAACAGCAGAGTGCAGGCAGCATAGACTCCCTGAAGTGCTAGGGCCCAGGCATTACATGACCTCACATTCATAAGGTCATTATGTTAAGGACAGGAGACACAATGGGCTTTCCTAACACAGAGAAGAAGGGAGAGACTTATGCTAACTTATGCCAACACAGAGGAATTTATCAAAAATGAAAGCACAGGATAAGACCATGGTTAGACATCTATATGAAAAACATATTTGTAACATGCCTGATGGAGAATTTAAAGCAACAATCATATGGATACTCATCGGGTTTGAGACAAGAATGGAAGACTTCAAAGAGGCCCTTATCACTGGGATAAAGCAATTTTAAAAAGTGTCAGTCAGAGAGGTGCCTGGGTGGCTCAGTCAGTGAAGCATCCAGCCCTGCACTGGGGTCTGTGCTGAGCTCTGCATTGGGATCTGTGCTGAGCATAGAACCTGCTTAAGACTCTATTTCTCCCTCTCCTTTTTCCCCCTCCCCTCTGTTAAAAAAAGTGAGTTAGAATGAAAAATGCAATAACTGAGATTAGAAATGTGTGGATGCCATGAACAAAAGTATGGAATAAGCAGAGGAAGGAATAAGTGAGATAGAAGACAAATTAATGGAAAATAATGAAGCTGAATAAAAGAAAGAATTATGGAAAATGAGAATAGACTTAAGGAAATCAGTGAGTCCATCAAACATAATAACATTCATATTTTTTGAGTCCCAAAAGAAGAAGAGAGAGTAAAGGGGTCAGAAAGTTTATTTGAGTAAATAATAACTGAAAACTTCCCTAATCTGCGGAATCTTGAGGTGCAGCAAAAGCGATCCTAAGAGGGAAATATATAGCAATACATGCCCACCTTATGAAGCAAGTATTTTAAAATCTTAAATAAAAAGCCTCAACTTACACCTAAAGGGGCAATAAAAAGAACAACAAGTGAAGCCTAAAGCTAGTGGAAGACAGGAAATAATCACGATTAGAGCACAAATAAATGATATAGAAGTGATAAAAAAACAATACAACAAATAAAAGAAACCAAGAACTGAATCTCTGAAAAATTTAAGAAACTTGATAAACCCCTCACCAGACTGATCATAAAGAAAATAGAAAAGATTGCAATAAATAAAAAATGAAAGAGGAGAAATAATAACCAACACCAAAGAAATAGAAATAATTAGATTATGAAAAGTTATATTCAGTAAACTTGCAGTCTACAAAGCAATATACAGACATCTGTTGCATTTCTGTACGAGAGAAATGAAACAGCAGAGAGAGAAATTAAGAAAACAATCTCATTTATAATTGTACCAAACCTAATAAGATAATTAGGAAGAAACCTAACCAAAGTGGTGAAAGACCTGTACTCTGAGAACTATAAAACAGTGATGAACTGTTTTATTATGACACAAAGACATGGAATATGAATATGACACAAAGACATGGAAACCTATTCCATGCTCATGGATTAGAAGAAAAAAAATAGTGTTAAAATGTCTCTATTTCCCAAAGCAATCTATGCCTTTAATGCATTCCTTATCACAATTCCAATACCTTTCCTTCACAGAGCTGGAAGAAACAGTACTAAACTTTGTATGGAACCACAAAAAGCCTCTGAATAACCAAAGCAATCCTGAAAAAGAAAACCAAAGCTGGAGGTATCACAATTTCAGAATTCAAGCTATATTAAAAAGTTGTAGTGATCAGGACAGTATGATACTGACACAAAAAGAGACACATAGATCAATGGAATAGAATGGAAAACCCAGAAATAAACCCACAATGTGTAGACCATTAATCTTCAACAAAGCAGGAATGGATATCCAACGGAAAAAAAAATGTCTCTCCAACAAATGTTGTTGGGAAAACTGGACAACATGCAAAAGAATGAAATTTGACCAATTTCTTATACCATACACAAAAATAAACTTAAAATTGGTAAAAGACCTCAATGTGAGTCAGGAAACCATCAAAATCCTAGGACAGTAACTGCTCTGACATCAGCCATAGCAAATTCTCACTAGGAATGTCTCCTGAGGCAAGGGAAATGAAAGCATCTATTGGGGCTTCATCATAATGAAAAGCTTCTGCAGAATGAAGGAAACCATCAACAAAACTAAAAAGGCAAGTTACAGAAAGGGAGAAGATATTTATAAATGGCATATCTGATAAAGGGTTAATATCCAAAAAATATAAAGTATTTCTAAAACTCAACACCAATAAAATGAATAATCCAGTTTAAAAATGAGCAGAAGACATGAATATCGTTTTTCCCAAGGAACACATACAGATGGGCAACAGACACATGAAAAGATGCTCCACATCACTCAGGGAAATACAAATCAGAACTACAATGAACTATCCCCTCACACCAGTCAAAATGGCTAGAATTAAGAACACAGGCAACAACAGGAGTTAGTGACAATTTGGAGATAGGGGGAGCCCTCTTACACTGTTGGTAGGAGCGCAAACTGAAGCAGTAGCTCTGAAAAACAGAATGTAGTTTCCTCAAAAGATAAAAATAGAACTACTCTACAATCCAGCTATTGCACTACTAGGTATTTTATTCAAAGGAAGCAAAAATAAATATTTGAAGTGATACATGCACTGCAATGTTTACAGCAGCATAATCAACAAAAGCCAAACTGCAGAAAGAGCCCAACTGCCCATCAAGCGATGAATGGATAAAGAAGTATTACCTATATCTATAGATATATATGAATATATCTATACACACATATACACACAATGCAACCTAGGAATTTTAAAACAGCCTTAAAAAATGAAATCTTGCTATTTGCAAAAAAAGTGGATAGAACTAAAGAATATTGGGATCCCTGGGTGGCACAGCGGTTTGGCGCCTGCCTTTGGCCCAGGGCGCGATCCTGGAGACCCGGGATCGAATCCCACGTCGGGCTCCTGATGCATGGAGCCTGCTTCTCCCTCTGCCTCTCTCTCTCTCTCTCTCTCTGTGTGTGTGTGTGTGTGACTATCATTAAAAAAAAAAACAATCATCCTAAAATTATAAAAAAAAAAGAACTAAAGAATATTATGCTAAGTGATATAAGACAGAGAAAAACAAATACAGTATGATTTGACTCATATGTGGAATTTAAGAAACAGAAAAAAACAACACAGAGTTGTTGGAGAAAAAAGGAAAACCGAGAAACAGACTCTTAACTATAAAGTAAAAACTGAAGGTTACCAGACAGTTGGTGGTAGGTGGAGGTGTTAGATTAAATAGGTGATAGGGATTTGAAGGGCACTTGTAATGAGCACAGGTTGTTGTATGTAAGAGTTGCATCACTAAATTCGACATCTGAAACTAATATTAAATTGTATATTAACTAATTTAATTAAAATTAAAATTTTGGGGGATCCCTGGGTGGCTCAGCAGTTTAGTGCCTGCCTTCGGCTCAGGGAGTGATCCTGGAATCCCGGGATGGAGTCCCACATCGGGCTCCCTGCATGGAGCCTGCTTCTCCCTCTGCCTGTGTCTCTGCCTCTCTCTGTCTTTCTGTGTCTCTCATGCATAAATAAAATCTTAAAAAAAATAATAAAACAAAAATTTTGAAAAAATATATGAAGAATGTCCCCAAACAATGTCTTATTAGGTACTATTCCAGGAAAATTGTGGAAAACTAATTTGAGTGCACAAGATTAATCAATCAATCAATCAATAAGCCTCTTGTAGTTAGCATATATATGGCTCTTGTGTTTTTTTTTGTTTGTTTTAAATCCATTTTGACACTATATGTCTTTTGATTGGAACACTTTGTCCATTTACAATCAGAGTAATTATTGGTAAATAATATATTTTTTTGCAATTTTATTAAATGTTTTGTAATTGTTTCTGGAAATTTTCTCTGCTCTATTATTTTCAATTTCTTGTTTTAATTTTTGAATCTTCTCTCTTTTTTTTTAACTAGTTAAGGTAGTTAAAAGTATCTCCAATTTTGTTTATAATTTTGAAAAACTGTTCATTATTTTCAATATTATGTTGTTTCTTCTGATGTCTTATTTATTTCAATTTTTTCTTTGTTATTTTTTTCCTCTATAAAATTTCAGGTAAGTTCCTTCTTTTTCTAGTTCCTTGTGTTTTAATGTTAAGTTGTTTATTTGAACTTATTTTTCTTAACACAAGCATTTACAGCACAAAATAAAAAGAGAGTTATATGATCTAGTAATTCTACTACAAGGTATTTGTAGAAAGAAAATGAAAACACTAATTTAAAAAGATATACAGACCCTTATGTTTATTGGAGCATTATTTACAATAGCCAAGATATTGAAAAAATCCAACTTTTCATCAATAGATGAATGGAAAAAGAAGATGTGGTTATATATATATATATACAATGGGATATTACCTGGCCATAAGGATGAATGAAATCTTGCCATTTGCAACATGTTGGTGGTCTAGTAGGTATAATGCTAAGTGCAATAAGTCAGTAAGAAAAAGACAAATAGCATATAATTTTGTTCGTATGTGGAATTTAAAAAACAAAATAAATGAGGAAAGGGAAAAAAAGACACAAACAAGAAAACCCCACACAGCCTCTTAAATAGAGAGAACAAAGTAACGACTACAAGAGGGGAGGTTGTTGCGGGTGTGTGTGAAATAGGTGATGAAGATAAAGAGTACTTAATCTTACCTTAATGAACAGTGAGTGATGTATAGAATTATTGAATCACTATACTGTACACTTGAAACTAATACAACACTGTTAGTTAATTATACTGAATTTAAAAATGAATGAATTAAAAATGTATAAATAACAGCATATATTAACATTACAGAAAAAAATAAGAATCTGAAAATACAAATGTTAAGACCCAATAACATACAAGACATTCTTATCGAATGCATATGGAACATATTACAAAATATATCATATGTTAAGTCACAATAAAAGTTTCAACAAATCTAGGAAAATTGAGATAATTCCAAGTCTTTTGCAGCCACAAAGGAATGAAAATGGAAATCAATAACATCAAAAGAGAGGGAGATTCACAAGTAGGTGGAAATTAAACAACACATGCTTGAACAATCAGTGGGTCAAACAAGAAATCTGAAGGGAAATTAAAAAGTATCTCAGATGGGATGCCTGGGCGGCTCAGAGGCTGGGCGACTGCCTTCGGCTTGGGTCATGATCCTGGGATCCAGGATCGAGTCCCACATTGGGCTCCCTGCAGGAAGCCTGCTTCTCCTTCTGCCTTTGTCTCAGTCTCTGTCTCTCATAAATAAGTAAATAGATAAATCTCTTTTAAAAAACTATTTCAGACTATTGAATTTATAAATACAACAATCCAAAATATATGTAGTGCACTAGAGGCAGTAATAGAACAGAAGTTCATAGCAAAAAAAAATGGCTACATTAAAAAATATCTTCTCCTATTCTGTAGAAAGTTCTCAAATAACCTAACTTTATGTATACTACAAAGATGTAGAAGAACAATAAAATAAGCCCCAAGTTATCAGAAGAAAGGATATAATTATGATTGGAGCAAAAATAAATATAATAGACAACAAAAACTATAAAAGAAAATCAACAAACCTAAGAGTTGGTTTTATGAAGAGTGACATAAATAATTCCTTAGCTAGACCAATTAAGAAAGGATCATATATATATATATGATCTCACTTCTATATATGTAATCTCTTAAAAAGTCTAAAGTAGCAAGGAGACTCTTATGGTTTGCCTTCCTCTATAATTTTTCACACTCAGTTCCCCTTCTTTCCCTTATAATCCCTTTCACTATTTCTTATATTCCACATACGAGTAAAACCATATGATGATTGTCCTTCTCTAATTGACTTATTTCACTCAGCATAATATCCTCCAGTTCCATCCATATTGAAGCAAACAGTGCATATTAGTCTCTTCTGATGGCTGAGTAATATTGCATTTTATATATATATATATATATATATATATATATATATATATATATATATATTTTAAGATTTTATTTATTTATTCACGAGACACAAAGAGAGAGAGGCAGAGACACAGGCAGAGGGAGAAGCAGGCTCCACGCAGGGAGCCCGACATGGGACTCGATCCCAGGACTCCAGGATCACAACCCGGGCTGAAGGCGGCGCTAAACCACTGAGCCACCAGGACTGCCATATACACACATATACATACATACCACATCTTCTTTCTCCATTCATCTGTCGAAGGACAACATGGCTTGTTCAACAGTTTGGATATTGTGAATATCGCTGCTATGAATATTGGGGTGCAGAGGTCCTGGTATATCACTATATAAGTATTTTTTGGGAAAATACCAAGTAGTGCAACTGCTGGGTTGTAGGGTAGCTCTATTTTGAACTTCCTGAGGAATCTGCACACTGTCTTCCAGAGTGGGTGTGCCAGTTCACATTCCCACCAACAGTGAAAGAGGGTTCCCCTTTCTCCACATCCTCTCCAATATTTGTTGTTTCCTGTCTTGTTAATATTCAACATTCTAACTGGAATGAGGTAGTATCTCACTGTGGTTTTGAATTGTGTTTCCCTGATGGCAAGCGGACATGGAACATTTTTTCATGTGCCTGTTGGCTGTGTGTATGTCTTCATTGGAGAAACTTCTATTCCTATCTTCATCCCATTTCATGATTGGACTGTTTCTTTGGTGTTGAGTTGGTAAGTTCTTCACTGATCTTGAATACTAATCCTTTACCTGATATGTGAATTGCAAATATCTTCTCCCATTGTGTAGGTTGTCTTTTAGTTTTGTTGACTGTGTCTCTTGCTGTAAAGAAACTTTTCATTTTGAATAAGTCCCAATAGTTCATTTTTGCTTTTGTTTCCCTTGCCTTCGTAGATGTTTCTTGCAAGAGGTTGCTGTGGCCAAGTTCAAAAGGGTGTTGCCTGTTTTCTCCTTTAGGATTTTGATGGATTCTTGTCTCACATTTAAATCTTTCATCCATTTTGAGTTTATGTTTATGTATGGTGTGAGAGAATGGTCCAGTTTCATTCTTCTGCATGTGGATGTCCAATTTTCCCAACACAATTTATTGAAGAGACTGTCCTTTTTCCAGTGGATAGTCTTTCCAGTTTTGTCAAAAATTAGTTGACCAGAGTTAAGAGTCCATTTCCGGATTCCCTATTCTGTTCCATTGATCTATGTGTCTGTTTTGTGCCAGTACTGTACTATCATGATGATCACAGCTTTATAATACAGCTTGAAATACGACATTCTGATGCCCCCAGCATTGGTTTCTTGTTCAGTATTCCTCTGGCTATTCAGGGTCTTTTCTGATTCCATACACATCTTAAGATTATTTGTTACAACTCTTTGAAAAAAATTCTATGGTATTTTGATAGGAATTGCATTGTACGTGTAAATCGCCTTGAAGTGCATAAACAGTTTCACACTCTATTCTTTCAATCCATGAGCATGGAATGTTTTTCCATCTCTTTACATCTTCAATTTCTTTCAAAACTATTCTGTAAGTTTTAGGGTATAGATTTTTTACCTCTTTGGATAGGTTTATTTCTAGGTATCTTAAGCTTTTGTTTGCAATTGTAATGGATTGACTCCTTAAATTATGCTCCTTCAGTCTCATTGTTAATGTACAGAAATGCCACTGATTTCAGGGCATTGATTTTCTATCCTACCGCATTGCCAAATTGCTGTATGAGTTCTAACAATCTTCGGGTGGAGTCTTTTAGATTGTCATACACATTATCATGTCATCTGAGAAGAGGGAGAGTTTGACGTCTTCTTTGCAAATTTGAAAGCCTTTTATTTTTGTTGTCAGATTACTGAGGTTAGGACTTCTAGCATTATGTTGAATAGCAGTGGTGAAAGAGGACATTCCTGTCGTGTTCCTGATCTTAGGGGAAAGGATCTCAGTTTTTCCCCATTGAGAATGGTATTCAATGTGGGGTTTTCGTAAATGGATTTCAAGATATTGAGGAATTTTCCCATTATCCCTACACGTTGAAGAATGGATGATGAATTTTGTCAAATGATTTCTCTGCATCTATAGAGAGAATCATGTGGTTCTTGTCTTTTCTATTATTGATGTGGTCTATCATGTTGATTGTTTTACAAATATTAAACCACGCTTGCATTCCTGGGATAAATCCCATTTGGTCTTAGTAAATAATTCTCTGAATGTACTGTTGGATCCTATTGGAGAGTATCTTCTTCAGAGATTTTGCATCCATATTCATCAGGGATGTCGGTCTATAATTCTCCTTTTTGGTAGACTCTTTGTTGGGTTTTGGGATCAAGGTAATGCTGGCTTGATAAAACGAGTTTGGAAGTATTCCAACAGTTTCTACCTTTAAAAACAGCTTTAGTACAATAAATATTATTTTTTCTTTATTATATTTTTTATTAATTAATTAATTAATTTATTTATTTATTTATTTTTTCCTGGAGTTCAATTTGCCAACCTACAGCATAACACCCAGTGCTCATCCAATCAAGTGCCCCCTTCAGTGCCCATCACCCAGTCACCGACACCCCCTGCCAACTTCCCTTTCCACCACCCCTTGTTCGTTTCCCAGAGTTAGGAGTCTCTCCTATTCTGTCTCCCTTTCTGATATTTCCCACTCATTTTCTATCCTTTCCCCTTTATTCCCTTTCACTATTTTTTATATTCCCCACAGGAATGAGACCATATAATTTCTGACCTTCTCTGATTGACTTATTTCACTCAGCATAATACCCTCCAGTTCCATCCATGTCAAAACAAATGGTGGGTATTTGTCATTTCTAATGGCTGAGTAATATTCCATTGTATACATAAACCAATCTTCTTTATACATTCATCTTTCGATGCATACCGAGGCTCCTTCCACAGTTTGGCTATTGTGAACATTGCTGCTATAAACATCGGAGTGCAGGTCTCCCGGGGTTTCACTGCATCTGTATCTTTGGGGTAAATACCCAGCAGTACAATTGCTGGGTCTAGGGCAGAGCTCTTTTTAGCTGTTTGAGGAACCTCCACACAGTTTTCCAGAGTGGCTGCACCAGTTCACATTCCCAAAAACAGTGCAAGAGGGTTCCCCTTTCTCCACATCCTCTCCAACATTTGTTGTTTCCTGCCTTGTTAATTTTCCCCACTCTCACTGGTGTGAGGTAGTATCTCATTGGGGTTTTGATTTGTATTTCTCTGATGGCCTGTGATGTGGAACATTTTCTCATGTGCTTGTTGGCCATGTCTATGTCTTCCTCTGTAAGATTTCTGTAAATGTCTTTTGCCCATTTCAGGATTACATTGTTTGTTTCTTTGATGTTGAGTTTAGTAAATTCTTTTTCAAAAATTAAATTTATTTTTTATTCCTGCTAAATTTGTCAACATACAGAATAACACCCCGTGCTCATCCCATCAAGTGCCCACCTCAGTGCCCGGCACCCAGTCACCCCACCCCCACCGCCCTCGCCTTCCACCATCCCTCGTTCGCATCCCAGAGTTAGGAGTCTCTCATGTTCTGTCTCCCTTTCTGATGTTTCCCACTCATTTTTTCTCCTTTCCCCTTTATTCTCTTTCACTATTTTTTATATTCCCCAAAGAAATGAGACCATATAATGTTTGTCCTTCTCCAATTGACTTATTTCACTCAGCATAATACCCTCCAGTTCCATCCACGTCGAAGCAAATGGTGGGTATATCTTGTTTCTAATGGCTGAGTAATATTCCATTGTATACATAAACCACAGCTTCTTTATCCATTCATCTTTCAATGGACACTGAGGCTCCTTCCACAGTTTGGATATTGTGGACATTGCTGCTATAAACATCGGGGTGCAGGTGTCCCGGCGTTTCATTGCATCTGTATCTTTGGGGTAAATCCCCAATAGTGCAATTGCTGGGTCGTAAGGCAGATCTATTTTTAACTCTTTGACAAACCTCCACAGTTTTCCAGAGTGGCTGCACCAGTTCACATTCCCACCAACAGTGCAAGAGGGTTCCCTTTTCTCCACATCCTCTCCAACATTTGTGGTTTCCTGCCTTGTTAATTTTTCCCATTCTCACTGGTGTAAGGTGGGATCTCATTGTGGTTTTGATTTGTATTTCCCTGATGGCAAGTGATGCAGAGCATTTTCTCCTGTGCTTGTTGGCCATGTCTGTGCCTTCCTCTGTCAGATGTATGTTCATATCTTTTGCTCATTTCATGATTGGATTGTTTGATTCTTTGCTGTTGAGTTTAATAAGCTCTTTACAAATCTTGGATATTAGCCCTTTATGTGATACGTCATTTGCAAATATCTTATCCCATTCTGTAGTTTGTCCTGCAGTTTTGTTGACTGCATCCTTTGCTGTGCAGAGGCTTCATTGATAAAGTCCCAATAGTTCATTTTTGCTTTTGTTTCCTTTGCCTTCATGGATGTATCTTGCAAGAAGTTACTGTGGCCAAGTTCAAAAAGGGTGTTGCCTGTGTTCTTCTCTAGGATTTTGATGGAATCTTGTCTCACACTTAGATCCTTCAACCATTTTGAGTTTTTCTTCATGTATGGTGCAAGAAGAGAGTGGTGTAGTTTCATTCCTCTGCATGTGGATGTCCAATTTTCCCAGCACCTTTTATTGAAGAGACTGTCTTTTTTCCAGTGGATAGTCTTTCCTCCCTTGTCGAATATTAGTTGGCCATAAAGTTAAGGGTCCACTTCAGGATTCTCTATTCTGTTCCATTGATCTATCTGTCTGTTTTAGTGCCAGTACCACACTGTCTTGATGAACACGGCTTTGTAGTACAACCTGAAATCTGGCATTGTGATGCCCCCAGATATGGTTTTCTTTTTTAAAATTCCCCTGGCTATTCGGGGTCTTTTCTGATTCCACACAAATCTTAAAATAATTTGTTCTAACTCTCTGAAGAAAGTCCATGGTATTTTCATAGGGATTGCATTAAACGTGTAAATTGCCCTGGGTAACACTGACATTTTCACAACATTAATTCTGCCAATCCATGAGTATGGAATACTTTTCCATCACTTTGTGTCTTCCTCAATTTCTTTCAGAAGTGTTCTATAGTTTTGAGGGTATAGATGCTTTACCTCCTTGGTTAGGTTTATTCTTAGGTATCTTATGCTTTTGGGTGCAATTGTAAATGGGATTGACTCCTGAATTTCTCTTTCTTCAATCTCATTGTTAGTGTATAGAAATTCCATTGATTTCTGGGCATTGATTTTGTATCCTGCCACACTGCCAAATGGCTGTATGAGTTCTAGCAATCCTGGGGTGGAGGCTTTTGAGTTCTAAGTAGAGTATCATGTCCTCAGTGAAGAGGGAGAGTTTGACTTCGTCTTTGCCAATCTGAATGCCTTTAATGTCTTTTTGTTGTCTGATTGCTGAGGCTAGGACTTCCAGTACTATGTTGAATAGCAGTGGTGAGAGTAGACATCCCTGTCTTGTTCCTGATCTTAGGGAAAGGCTCCCAGTGCTTCCCCATTGAGAATGATATTTGATGTGGGCTTTTCGTAGATGGCTTTTAAGATGTTGAGGAATGTTTCCTCTATCCCTACACTCTGAAGAGTTTTGATCAGGAATGGGTGCTGTATTTTGTCAAATGCTTTCTCTGCATCTATTGAAAGGATCATATGGTTCTTGGTTTTTCTCTTGCTGATATGATGAATCACATTGATTGTTTTATGAGTGTTGAACCAGCCTTGTGTCACGGGGATAAATCCTACTTGGTTATGGTGAATAATTTTCTTAATGTACCGTTGGATCCTATTGGCCAGAATCTTGTTGAGAATTTTTGCATCCATGTTCATCAGGGATATTGGACTGTAATTCTCTTTTTTGGTGGGGTCTTTGTCTCGTTTTGGAATTAAGGTGATTCTGGCCTCATAGAACGAATTTGGAAGTACTCCATCTCTTTCTATCTTTCCAAACAGCTTTAGGAGAATAGGTATGGTTTCTTCTTTAAACGTTTGATAGAATTCCCCTGGGAAGCCATCTGGCCCTGGACTCTTGTGTCTTGGGAGGTTTTTGATGACTGCTTCAATTTCCTCCCTGGTTATTGGCCTGTTCAGGTTTTCTATTTCTTCCAGTTTCAGTTTTGGTAGTTTGTGGCTTTCCAGGAATGCATCCATTTCTTCTTGATTGCCTAATTTATTGGCGTATAGCTGGTCATAATATGTTTTTAAAATAGTTTGTATTTCCTTGGTGTTGGTAGTGATCTCTCCTTTCTCATTCATGATTTTATTAATTTGAGTCTTCTCTCTCTTCTTTTTAATAAGGCTCACTAATTGTTTATCTATCTTATTAATTCTTTCAAAGAACCAACTCCTGGTTCTGTTGATCTGTTCCACAGGTCTTCTGGTCTCGATTTCATTGCGTTCTACTTGAATCTTAATTAACTCTCTTCTTCTGCTGGGTGTAGGATCTATTTGCTGTTTTTTCTGTAGCTCCTTTATGTGTAAGGTTAGCTCTTGTAATTGAGTTCTTTCCAGTTTTTGAATGGATGCTTGTATTGCAATGTATTTCCCCCTTAGGACTGCTTTGCTGCATCTGAAAGATTTTGAACAGTTGTAACTTCATTCTCATTAGTTTCCATGAATCATTTTAATTCTTCCTTAATTTCCTGGTTGACCCTTTCATCTTTTCCAAGATGGTCCTTAACCTCCACGTGTTTGAAGTCCTTCCAAACTTCTTCTTGTCATTTAGTTCTAATTTCAAGGCATTATGGTCTGAGAATAAGCAGGAGACAATCCCAATCTTTTGGTATCGATTCAGACCCGATTTGTGACCCAGCATGTGGTCTATTCTGGAGAAAGTTCTATGTGCACTTGAGAAGAATGTGTATTCAGTTGCGTTTGGATGTAAAGTTCTGTAGATATCTGTGAAATCCATCTGATCCAGTGTATCATTTAAAGCTCTCGTTTCTTTGGAGATATTGTGCTTAGAAGACCTATCGAGTATGAAAGAGCTAGATTGAATTCACCAAGTATAAGTGTATTATTATCTAAGTATTTCTTCACTTTGGTTATTAATTGATTTAAATATTTGTGAGCTCCCACATTCGGGGCATATATGGAGGATTGTTATGTCCCCTTGTTGGATAGATCCTCTAAGTATGAGATAGTGTCCCTCTTCATCTCTCACTATAGTCTTCGTGGTAAATTTTAGTTTATCTTATGTAAGAATGGCTACCCCTGCTTTCTTTTGAGGACCATTCGAATGGTAAATGGTTCTCCAATCTTTTATTTTCAGGCTGTAGGTGTCCTTCTGTCTAAAATGAGTCTCTTGAAGGAGACAGCAAATAGATGGGTCCTGCTTTTTTATCCATTCTGAAACCTTGCGCTTTTTGATGGGTTCATTAAGCCCGTTCACATTCAGAGTTACTATTGAAATATATGAGATTACTGTCAACATGATATCTATTCAGTCCTTGTTTTTGTGGATTGTTCCACTGAATTTCTTAAAGAGGAATTTTAAGAGTCCCCCTTAAAATTTCTTGCAGAGCTGGTTTGGAGGTCACATATTCTTTCAGTTGCTGCCTGTCTTGGAAGCTCTTTATCTCTCCTTCCATTTTGAATGAGAGCCTTGCTGGAGAAAGTATTCTTGGTTGCATGTTCTTCTCCTTTGGGACCCTGAATATATCCTGCCAGCCCTTTCTGGCCTGCCAGGTCTCTGTGGAGGGGTCTGCTGTTACCCTACTACTCCTCCCCATAAAAGTCAGGGATTTCTTGTCTCTTGCTGCTTTAAGGATTTTATCTTTATCTTTGGGATTTGCAAGTTTCACTATTAAATGTCGAGGTGTTCAACGGTTTTTATTGGTTTTAGGGGGGATCTCTTTATTTCCTGGATCTGAATGCCTGTTTCCCTTCCCAGATTAGGAAAGTTTTCAGCCAGGATTTGTTCAAATACATATTCTGGCCCTCTGGCCCTTTCGGTGCCCTCGGGAACCCCAATTAAACGTAGGTTTTTTTTCCTCAGGCTGTCGTTTATTTCCCTTAATCTATCCTCATAGTCTTTTAATTGTTTGTCTCTTTTTTCCTCAGTTTCCCTCATTGTCATCAACTTGTCTTCTATGTCACTCACTCCTTCTTCCACCTCGTTTACCCTCGTCGTTAGGACTTCTAGTTTGGATTGCATCTCATTCAATTGATTTTCAATTTTTGCCTGAGTAGATCTAAATTCTGCAGTCATGAAGTCTCTTAACTCCTTTATGCTTTTTTCTAGAGCCACCAGTAGCTGTATAATAGTGCTTCTGAATTGGCTTTCTGACATTGAATTGTAATCCAGATTTTGTAACTCTGTGGGAGAGAGGACTGTTTCTGATTCTTTCTTTTGAGGTGAGGTTTTCCTTCTGGTCATTTTGCTCAGTGCAGAGTGGTCAAAAACAAGTTGTATTGGGAAAAGGAGAAAAAGAGAGGCGAGAAAGAAGGAAAGAAAAGAGAAAAAAAGAAAAAGGAAGAAAAAAAGAAAAAAGAGAAGAAAAAGAAAGAAAAAGAAAGAAAGGAAAAAAATCTGGGGGAAGCAAACAGAAATCAAAAAGCAAAAATAAAACAAAACACGGGGATGTATCTTCTGATTCTGTATACTTAAATCTCTTGACTTCTCTTGGAACTTGTCAGTCTAGCTGGTCTTCTGGGGGAGGGGCCTGCTGTGCTGATTCTCAGGTGTCAGCCCCTGGGGGCGCTGCTCAGCCCCCTGCTGGTGCAGGGCTCAGTTAGAGTTGTTTATCCTGTTTATCCTTTGAGGCCACTGTGAGGCTCAGTGGGGGTTGTTTACCCTGTGACTCCCCAGGAGGAACAACAACAGTGGTGGCAGCCAGCTCTCCAGCCCTGAAGGCAGCTCCTGTAGTAACTAGGGCAGCTCCCAGTCTGCAGGGCCCTGGATGCTCCCCGGGCGGGGCTGCTGATCTGTGCAGCTCGGGGTGCCTGGGGTCAGGAGCGTCCTTGCTGTCCTGTGCCCTCTGGCCTCTGCCTGCCCCAGGGGGAGCACCGTATCCTGGGCTGTGTTGCCGGCCCCCTGGGTTCAGGGGCCTGCGCTGTTGGAACCCGGCTCCGGGGCTGTGCAGCTCCCTCCGTGCAGAGCCGCCTCCGAGCTGCCCCAGGGCCAGCCGGGCGGGCGCTGTAGCCCTGTAGGGAGCTCGGCCAAGGTGTGTGGCTTGCTCTCCCCCGGGGCGCAGGTCCTCTGTTAGTGCTGCTGGGAGCCTGAGGGCCTCCCTGACCCTCCTGGAATCCTGCTCCAACTCCCTGTGAGCGTCTTTCAGTCTGGAAAGATTGGTGAAGCTCCTGCTTCTCCAGGAAGGGGCTTTCCTGTCCTGGGGGCATTCACCATGCGGCCTTAGCCCGGCTCCTAGCTGAGACCCTCCCCCTAGGATGCTTTTTATTTCTTTATTTTTTTTCCGTCTTCCAACCTTGATAGAAGCAGGAACTCTTCTCACTGGAGCATCCCAGCTGTTCTCTCTTTAAATCTCAGGCCAAATTCATAGGTTTTCAGAATGATTTAAAAGTTACCTAGGTAAGTTGGTGGGGACAGGTGACTTGGGGACCCTAGTCTCCCACCATCTTGCCTCCTCCCTCCCCCAGAAGCTATTTCCTCTTTAAATGTTTGATAGAATTTCCCAGGAAGCCATCTGGCCTGGACTTTTATACTTTGGGAGGTTTTTGATGATTGCTTCAATTTCCTTGCTGCTTATTGGACTGTTCAGGTTTTCTATATCTTCCTGTTCCAGTTTTGGTAATTTGTGGGTTTCCAGAAATGCATCCATTTCTTCTAGATTGCCTAATTTGTTGGCATATAGTTTCTCATAATACTTTTAAAAAATTGTATTTCCTTGGTATTGGTTTTGATCTCTCTTCTTTCTTTCATGATTTTATTAATTTGAGTCTTTTCCTCTCGTATTTAATAAGGCTGGCCTGGGATTTATCTATCTTACTAATTCTTTCAAAGAACCAGCTCCTGGGCAGCCGGGGTATCTCAGTGGTTTGGTACCGCCTTCAGACCGGGGCCTGATCCTGCAGACCTGGTATCAAGTTGCATGTCGGGCTTCCTGTTTGGGGCCTGCTTCTCCCTCTGCCTGTGTCTCTGCCTCTCTCTCTCTCTCTCTCTCTCTCTCTCCCCCCGCCTCTCTCTGTGTCTCATGAATAAATAAATAAATTAAAAAAAAAAAGAACCAGCTCCTGGTTTTGTTGATCTGTTCTACAGTTCTTCTGGTCTTTATTTCATTGAGTTCTGCTCCAATATTTGTTATCCTTCTTCAGCTTGGTTTAGTCTTTATTTATTGTTCTGTCTCCAATTACTTTAGGTGTGAAGTTACCTTTTGTATTTGAGTTTTTTCCAATTTTTTGACGGATGCTTCTATTGCAATGTATTTCCCTCTTAGGACAGCTTTTGCTATATCCCAAAGATTTTGAATAGTTTTATATTCCTTTTTGTTAATAATCATTAATTATTCTCTAATTTCCTTGT
Source organism: Canis aureus (assembly GCF_053574225.1). Lineage (NCBI taxonomy): Eukaryota > Metazoa > Chordata > Mammalia > Carnivora > Canidae > Canis > Canis aureus. Next base: position 75,771,468 of record NC_135649.1, on the reverse strand, counting down.
GGACACATTTAAGTTTCATTACAATGGTCTTTAACATCCACATGTTTGAGTTTCTTCCAAATTTCTCCTTGTGATTGAATTCTAGTTTCAAAGCATTGTGATCTGAAAATATGCAGGGGACAGTGCCTTATTTGTGACCCAGTATGTAGTCTACTCTGGAGAATGTTCCATGTGCACTTGAGAAGAATATTTAATATTTATTCAGTTGAATTAGTTTGGAATGTTCTGTATATATCTTTGAAATATATTTGGTCCAGTGTATCACTCAGGGCCCTTGTTTCTTTGATGATATTCAACTTTGTCTTTTTTTTCTTTTTTCTTTTTTTATTTCTTTTATTTTTGATGATATTCAACTTTGAATATCTGTCTTTTGCTGGGAGTGCTGTGTTGAAGTCACTTACCATTAATGTAGTATAATTTATGTATTTTTTTACTTTGATTATTAATTGATTGATATACTTGGCTGCTCCCACATTAGGGGCACAAATATTCATAATTGTAAGTTCTTGTTGGATAGACCCTTTATTTATTTTTTTTTAATTTTTTTTTTATTTATGATAGTCACAGAGAGAGAGAGAGAGAGAGAGAGAGAGGCAGAGACACAGGCAGAGGGAGAAGCAGGCTCCATGCACCGGGAGCCCGATGTGGGATTCGATCCCGGGTCTCCAGGATCACGCCCTGGGCCAAAGGCAGGCGCCAAACCGCTGCGCCACCCAGGGATCCCTGGATAGACCCTTTAAATATGATATGGTGTCTCTCTTCATCTGTCATTACATTCTTTGGTATAAACTCTAATTTATCTGCTATGAGTATTTCCTCCCAAGCATTCTATTGAGGATCATTTGAATAGTAAATGGTTCTCCATCCATTCATTTTCTGTCTGGAAGTGTCCTTACATCTAATATGTGTCTCTTTTCTGACACCCCCACAGCCCACTGGTACATCCCAGAGACAGACAGGGTGTAATGCCCCTAGACTCCCTCAAGGATTTTCCTTCCCGTATTACCCATGCAGATGCACTCTAGTCGGCATCACTTCACTCTGATAACCGCAAACACCCTGGAGATACTCTGATTCCTTTCAACATGTGGCCCACTGCCCCACATCTAAGGAGTCTTATGAGGAATGCTGTGCTTAAACACTAGGCAGTAACCTGACCTTGACAGGAGCTAGTCCTCCGCGTGCATCCATTCCATAGCAACTGACTGGATCCCTAACCCCCATTGACTAGAAACTATAGCATTAGGTACTCCTCAGATCCTAGTGCAGCTCTTTCCGCCCACAGGTCCCATCCCCATGCCATTATAGAAGCACCTCCTCACACCAAAAAAAAAAAAGTGTCTCTTGTAGATAGGATATATATGGGTCTTGCTTTTTTATCCAGTCCAATACCTTATCTCTTTTGATGGGATCATTTAGCGCATTCACATTCAGAGTAAATATTAAAAGTTATGAATTTGGTGTCATAGTGTTAAGAATGTTCTCTATCTTTGAAATTTGCAGGTTTCACTATTAAATGTCAAGGTGTTTAATGGTTTTTATTTATTTGTGAGGGTTCCTCTCTATCTTTTGGATCTGAATGCCTGTTTCCTTCCCCTGATTAGGGAAGTTCCCAGCCACAATTGATACAAATATATTCTTCCTTCTCAAGCTATCATATTTATTTCCCTAAGCCTTTACTCGTGGATTCTTGTTTTTCTCTTTTTTCTTAAGCTTCCTTCCTTTCCATCACTGTGTCTTCTATGTTACTCACTCTCTCTTCAACCTCATTAATCCTAGCAGTTAAAGCACCCAGTTTAATCTGCATCTCGGTTAAAATATTTTTAATTTCAACCTGATTAGATCTCAATTCTGAGTAAGAGTCTCTAGCATCCTTATGCTTTTTTAAAGAGCCACCAGTAACTTTATAATTGTACGTCTGAATTGAATTTCTGACATCATATTTAAATCTACTTCCATCAATTCTGTGGTAGAGTATTGCTTCTGGATCTTTCCTTTGTGGTGAATTCTTCCTTCTAGTCATTTTGTCCAGTGCAGAGTGGTGTATGAGTCAACAGAGTCAAAAATATCAACCACAAACTATGCAAAATACTCCCTATATGATTCCAAAATGGTCAGATACCAGAAAATAAAAGAAAAAGAACAGAACAAAATAAAACAAAAGGATCACTAAAGTGAAAAACAAATTTTAAAACACAATAGTAAGAATAAAAAAAAACAAAGAAGGAAAAATGGGGTGGTGGTAATGAGGACGTGGTGGTTTATGGAGAAAATAGTCTCACTGAGCGGACCTAGAGGGTGATCCTCTTGGTTCTGAGTGTATTTTCTTCTTGTAGATAGCATATATATGTGTCTTGCTAAGTTAGAAGATGCTCAATTCCAAATTTATATAAACAAACCAAACTTATATAAAGACCCAACATTGACCAGAAAAACATAAATGAGATCATAGAGTGTGACAGAATAGGAAGGGAGAATATAGTTTTATAGAATGAACCAACACAGTGATCCACTTGGCTCTGAATATATTTCGGTCCATGTTTTAGAAGGTACTAACCTCCACCATTGTAAAACAAAACAAGATAGGAAAAACAAAAACCCATAACTCATATATCTATCAAAATTGAATTGAATACATTGAAGGGAATCAAAAAATGAAAAATATATCCAAGACATGTAATTGTAGAAATATGAAAGACATAAAGGACAAAGCTTAAAAATGAAGAGTTGGTAAAATATTGTAGTTAAGTCAGGAGAAGGGAAAAAACATTAGAAATTTTTAACCTGAAATAAAAATGAATCATAATGAAAAAAAAGCCCAAAATCTCTAGTTATATACAATATTCCCTCAGTCCTAGAGCTTTCCAGTGCTGCCTGTTTAGCAAACTTGTCTTCCCTTTTTCTTACAGCAGTTCTTCCATGGGAGGGGTTGCTGCACTGATACTCAGGTATCTGTGCTTGGGTGCAGATGCCCCACCATGTGCCAGGTGTTTGGCTCAGTATAAGCTGTTTATCCTGTGAGGCCTTTGTTCCCTAGAGGCCCTGTCTCTCCCAGATGAAAGGTAAAAAGAAAAATAATTGCATTGGCCAGGTCTCTAACTCTGTAGCCAAGAGCTCCCCACGAGTACCAAATCACAGTCTCTCAGGCCACACCAGCCTAGATGCCCAGGGGGCAGGCACAAGTGCACTTATCTGCACAAAGTGAAGGGCACCCAGTGGCAGGAGAGTTTTCAGTGTCCTGTGCCCTCCTAGGGTTCATGTCTGGGACTGGAGGGCAGCCATTTCCAGGCTCTAGGGGAAAAGGGAGTTCTGGTGCCAGCCCAAGTAACTTGCTGGCTTCTCCCAAATGCCCCACAGGGTGGCAGCGTTCCAGCTCTTTACTAGATCAGATCATGGTTGGCAGTGAGCTTACTCCCAGGAGCCCCTACTTTTATTGGTCTCCAGGAATATTGAGGATTCACTGCCCTTCCTGCAATTCTGCCCTATTTCCCTGCTAAACACTTTTCTGTCAGGAAAGACTCATACGTGAATTTTTAAAGTTCTCACTTGTCTAAGTCTCCTCTTTCATGCCTGGGCTTTCCCTGGCTGGAGTTTTGGGCCTGATTTGTTGCATCTCCTCCTCCCACCTTTTTTTCTTTGCCTTCCTACCTTGTCAGAAGAGAACACTTTTTTCTCTGCAGCATTCCAGCTGTTCTCTTTTTACATCTCAGGTTGAATTTGTTGGTGTTCGGGATGTTTTGAAAGTTATCTAGGTAAGTTTATGGGAATAAATGAGTTGAGGACCCCTACTCTTCTGCCATCTGGCCTCTCTCCCAGACCACAATGCTTTAAAAAAAGAAAAAAAATTTGGAAATACGAGAAATACAGTGAAGTTAAGGAACATCGTATAAAGGATGAATGGGTTAACCAGGAAGTTGAAGATGAAGTAAAAAGTACATGGGAACAAATGAAAATGAAAACATGATAGTACAAAATCTTTGGGATGCAGCAAAGGCAGTCTTAGGAGGGAAGGACATTGCAATACAGGCCTACCTCAAGAAGCAAGTCTCAAATATACAACTTAACCTTACACCTATAGCAACTAAAAAAGGAACTGCAATTAAAGCCTATAGCCTACAGAAGAATGGAATAATAAAGATTAGAGAAGAATTGAAAGATTTAGAAACAAAAGGAAAACTAGTAGAAAAGTTCAAAGAAACTATAGCTGGCTCTTTGAAATATTTAATAAAATTAATAAAACCCTAGGCACAAAAAATAAAACCCTAAGCAGATACATGTAAAATAAAGTAAATAAAAGAAAGGGACACAAACAAAATCATGAATGAACAACGAAAGGTCATAATACCACAGAAATACAAATAATCATAAGAGAATATTATGAGAAATATTTGCCGACAAATCAGGCAATGTGGAAAAAATGGACAAATTTATAGAAACTTACAAAGTATCAAAACTGAAAGACAAAGAAGTGGAAAATTTGAACAGACCCATAACTAGCATTGAAATTGAATCAGTAATAAACAATCTCCCAACAAACAAAAGTGAAAGGCCAGATGGCTTCCCAGTGGAATTCTAGCAGACATCTATTCTTCTCAAACTATTTAAAAAATGGAAAAGGAAGAAAAACTTCTAAACTCCTTATACAAGGCTAGTATTACATTGATTACAAAACCAGACAAAGATCCCACTAGAAAAGAGAATTACATGCAAAATTCTCTGCTCAACATGGATACAACAATTCTCCACAAGATACTAGGAAACAGAATCAAACAATACATGAAAAAAATTCACAATGATCAAGTGGAGTTTATTCCTGGGTTACAAGGATGGTTCAATATTCTCAAATCAATCAAGGTGATACACCACTTTAATAAAAGAAAAGATAAGAACTATATGATCCTCTCAATAGATACAGAAAAAGCATTTGACCAAATATAGCATCCATTCTGGATAAAAACTACCAAAAAAGTAGGGATAGATGGGACACACCTCAAAATCATAAAAGGCATATATGAAAAACACACTACTAATATCATCCTCAATGGGGAAAAACTGAGAGAATTTCCTTTATATTCAGGAATAAGACAGAGACGTCTACTCTCACTACTGCAATTTAACATATTACCACAAGTCTTAGCCTTACTAATCAGAAAACAACAAGATATAAAAGGTATCAAATTTGCAGAAGACATGATTCTCTAAGTAAAAAACCTGAACCAATATATGAATTCATCAAAATCACAGGATATAAAATAAATGTACAGAAATCTGCTGTGTTTCTATACATGAATAATTCAGGAGCAGAAAAAGAAATCAAGGGCAGCCCAGGTGGCTCAGTGGCTTAGCGCACCTTCAGCCCAGGGCATGATCCTGGAGACCTGGGATCGAGTCCCACATCAGAACCCTGCATGGAGCCTACTTCTCCCTCTGCCTGTGTCTCTGTCTCTCTTTCTTTCTGTGTCTCTCATGAATAAATACATAAAATCTTTAAAAAAAAAAGAAAAAGAAATCAAGGAATCAGTCCCATTTACAATTGCATCAAAATATGTACGATACCTAGTATTAAACCTAATCAAATAGGAAAAATATCTGTACTCTGAAAACTACAGAAAAATTATGAAGGACATTGAAGAGTACACAAATTATTGGAAAATATTCCATGCTCATGGAATGGAAGAACAAACATTGTTAAAAAAGTCTAACTATCAAACGTTTAAAGAAGAAAACATACCTATTCTACTAAAACTGTTCAGAAAGACAGAAAGAGATGGAGTACTTCCAAACTCCTTGATCTCCTTCCAGCATCATCTTGATTCACAAAACCAGACAAAGACCCCACCAAAAAGGAGATTTATAGAGTAAAGTCCCTGATGAACATGGATGCAAAATTCTCAACAAGATACTAGCCAATAGGATCCAACAATACATTAAGAAGATTAATCACCATGATCAACTGGGATTTATCCCTGGGATGCAATGCTGCTTCAAGACTCGTAAGTAATCAATGTCATAGACCATATCAAGCAGAGAAAAAACAAGAATGGTATGATCCTCTCAATAGATGCAGAGAAAGCATTTGACAAAAGACAGCATCCATTCCTGATTAAAACTCTTCAGAGTGTAGGCATAGAGGGAACATTCCACAACATCTTAAAAGCCATCTACGAAAAGCCCACAACAAATATCATTCTCAATGGAGAAACACTGGGAGCCTTTCCCCTAAGATAAAGAACAACAGGGATGTCCATTCTCACCACTGCTATTCAACATAGTACTAGAAATCCTAGCCTCAGCAATCAGACAACAAAACGAAATAAAAGGCATTCAAACTGGCAAAGAAGAAGTCAAACTCTCCCTCTTTGCAGATGACATGAGACTGTTCATAGAAAACCCAAAAAAACTCCACCCTAAGATTGCTAGAACTCATACAGCAATTCTGCAAAGTGGTAGGATACAAAAATCAATGCCCAGAAGTCAGTGGCATTTCTAGACACTAACAATGAGACTGAAGAAAGATTATATTAAGGAGTCAATCCCATTTACAATTGCACCCAAAAGCATAAGATACCGAGGAATAAACCTAACCAAAGAGGTAAAGGATCTATACCCTAAAAACTACAGAACATTTCTGAAAGAAATTGAGGAAGACACAAAGAGATGGAAAAATATTCCATGCTCTTGGGTTGGAAGAATTAATATTGTGAAAATGTCAATATTACCCAGGGCAATTTACACATTTAATGCAATCCCTATCAAAATACCATGGACTTTCTTCAGAGAGTTGGAACAAATTATTTTAATATTTGTGTGGAATCAAAAAAATCCCCGAAGAGCCAGAGGAATTTTAAAAAAGAAAACCATAGCTGGGAGCATCACAATGCTGGATTTTAGGTTGTGCTACAAGGCTGTGGTCATGAAGAGAGTGTGGTCATGGCACAAAACCAGACACACAGATCAATGGAACAGATTAGAGAATTCAGAAGTGGACCCTCAACTTTATGGTCAACTAATATTCGATAAGGGAGGAAAGACTATCCATTGGAAGAAAGACAGTCTCTTCAATAAATGGTGCTGGGAACATTGGACATCCACATGCAGAAGAATGAAACTATCCCATTCTCTTACATCATACACAAAGTTAAACTCAAAATGGATGAAAGATTTAAATGTGAGACAAGATTCCATCAAAATCCTGGAGGAGAACACAGGCAACACCCTTTTTGAACTTGGCCACAGCAACTTCTTGCAAGACACATCCACGAAGGCAAAAGAAACAAGGGCAAAAATGAATTATTGGGACTTCATCAAGATAAGCTTTTGGACAGCAAAAGAAACAGTCAACAAAACTCAAAGACAACCTACAAAAAGGGAGAAGATATTTGCAAATGATGTATCAGATAAAGGGCTAATATCCAAGATCTATAAAGAACTTATTAAACTCAACAGTAAAGAAACAAACAATCCAATCCTGAAATGGGCAAAAGACATGAACAGAAATCTCACAGAGGAAGACATAGACATGGCCAACAAGGACGTGAGAAAATGTTCCACATCACTAGCCATCAGGGAAATACAAATCAAAACCAGAATGAGATACCACCTCACACCAGTGAGAATGGGGAAAATTAACAAGGCAGGAAACAACAAATGTTGGAGAGGATGGGGAGAAAGGGGAACCCTCTTGCACTGTTGGTGGGAATGTGAACTGGTGCAGCCACTTTGGAAAACTGTGTAGAAGTTCCTCAAAGAGTTAAAGGTAGATTTGCCCTACGACCCAACAATTGCACTACTGGGGATTTACCCCAAAGATACAGATGCACTGAAACGCTGGGATACCTGCACCCTGATGTTTATAGCAGCAATGTCCACAATAGCCAAACTGTGGAAGGAGCCTTGTTGTCCATCGAAAGATGAATGGATAAAGAAGATGTGGTTTATGTATACAATGGAATATTACTCAGCCATTAGAAACGACAAATACCCACCATTTGCTTCAATGTGGATGGAACTGGAGGGTATTTTGCTGAGTGAAATAAGTCAATCGGAGAAGGACAAACATTGTATGTTCTCATTCATTTGGAGAATATAAATAATAGTGAAAGGGAATAGAAGGGAAGGGAGAAGAAATGTGTGGGAAATATCAGAAAGGGAGACAGAACATAAAGACTCCTAACTCTGGGAAACGAACTAGGGGTGGTGGAAGGGGAGGAGGGCGGGGGAGGGGGTGAATGGGTGACGGGCACTGAGGGGGGCACTTGACAGGATGAGCACTGGGTGTTATTCTGTATGTTGGCAAATTAAACACCAATAAAAAATAAATTTATTTAAAAAAAGATGAATGGATGGAGAAAATGTGGTATATGTATACAATGGAATATTACTCAGCCATTAGAAATGACAAATACCCTCTATTTGCTTTGACATGGAGGGATGTGGAGTGTATTGTGCTGAGTGAAATAAGTCAATCGGAAAAGGACAAACATTATATGATCTCATTCATTTGGGGAATATAAAAATTCGTGAAAGGGAATACAGGGAAAGGAGAGAAAATGAGTGAAAATATCAGTGAGGGTGAGAAAACATGAGAGACACCTTACTCTGGGAAATGAACAAGGGGTAGTGGAAGGGGAAGTGGGCGAAGGGTTGGCATGACTGGGTGATGGGCACTGAGGGGGCACTTGGCACTGGACACTGGGTGTTATGTTATATGTTGGCAAATTGAACTCCAATAACATAAATAAATAAATAAATAAATAAATAAATAAATAAATAAATAAATAAATAAATCTATGAGGCTCAATATCCAAAAAATAACTAATCCAATTAAGAAATGGTAGACGGAAGACTTAGGATGGCAGAGGAGGTAAGGGCACCCTAGGTTTGTTTCCTCCCTCAAATACAACTAGTTACTTATCAAATCATTCTGATCACCTGAAAAATGAAACCAACTTCTTAGAAAAAAAAATGCTGCAAATTCAGAAGTAGAAAAATAATTACTATAGGGAAGGTAGGAGGTGCAAAGACTTGAATCCTGTGTGATATAGTGGACGATATGTCAGCAGGGTTGGATCCTGCCTAAAGAGGCAACCACTCAGTATAAACCAGTGAAACACAATATCATAACTTTCTGAAGTCTGGTAGAGTAGGGGAGGTTGCTGGCTTAAAGGTGCTCAGGCGATGAAGTGGGGTAGAATCCCAGCTATGACAATGTGGTCACAGGATCCCCAGCATCAGAAGAACTGGTGGTGCATGAGTGCAGCCATGTTCCCAGGCATAGTGGGAGAAGTTGGCTGAGAATAGGGAGTCTATGTGCCAGGTTTCTGTTCTCTGTTGCTATAAACTGCAAAGCATTGCACAGTAATGCAACTACTTTCTTGTGAGAGGTACAACAACATGCAGAAGTGTGGAAAGAACCCCCCTTCCTTCAGGAGGAACAGCATGGGTCCTCACCTCAGGAGTCTGTAAGATTTGTAGTTTTGAAACTCAGTCATGTGCCTGAAATAAAAATGCTTCGTCATAGAATTCTGACGGAAACTGGGAACAGAAAAAGTGATTGATTGCTTTTCTGTGAGGCTCACTGAAAATTAGGGGGTATGAATTTTCAGCCCAGGGGGCTAGAGAGTGGGATTCCACCATATTCATCCCACCCACCAGTGCTGAAAGTCTTCAGGGAGCAAAAAAGTGCCACCTCATGGAGTTTGGAGCTGTAAACACCCTGATTCCCTGTGCCCTGGAGAAGCATTTTCACTAGGGAAAATCCACATGAGAAATAGCACAATAGGCCCCTTCCCTAGAAGACCAGCACAAACACTTTTCTGGCATCAAGTTTATTGATCATAGAGGGCTACAAATGTTTCAGCATTTCTTGTCACTTAGTGTTATTTTTTCAGTTATTTTATTTGTCCAATTCTTCTGTAATTTTAATTTTTATACATTCTTCATAAATTTTCCCATATTTTTATTTTCTTTCATTGTAATTCTTGCTCTCTTATTTGGGATCCAGGTTTTTTTTTTTTAATAAGCAGACCAAAACACACCCAGAATCTAGTTGCATTTTGTTGTTGTTGTTGTTTTCATGAGTTTTTTTTTGTCTTTGCTTCTTCTTTTCCTTTCTAAGCAAAAGTACTGGATGGAGAAATCCACCACAAAAGGAAGAACAGGAGGTAGCACTCACTGCTAGGGATGTAACCAATACGGATATAAGTTGAGATGTCTGAACTAGAATTTAAAACAAAAATTATAAAGATACTAGCTTGGCTTGTGAAAAGTAGATAAGACAGGAGAATCCCCTTCTGTAGAGATAAAAGAACTAAAATTTTGTCAGGCTGAAATTAAGAATACTATTACCGAGATGGAATCCCAAGTGGAGGCCATGAAAATGAGGATGAATGTATCAGAAGAGCAAATCAAGAAGGTCAAATGATGGAAAACAAAGCTGGAAAGGAGATGGAAAGAAAGCTATTACATCACAAAGTTAAATGTAAAAACTCAATGATTCAATAAAGGGAACTATTAACCATATTATAGGAGTCACAGAATAAGAGGAGTGGGAAAGAACAGCAGAAGGTTAATTTGAACAAATTTAGCTGAGAACTTCCCTAATATGGGGAAGGAAACAGGCATTCAAATCCAGGAGTAACAGAGGACCCCCTCAAAATCAACAAAAATAGGACAACAACTCAACATATTAGAGTGAAGCTTGAAAATAACAAACATAAAGAGAAAATCCTGAAAGCAGCTTGGGAAAAGAGTAGAAACATAGGCTAGGAGCAGACCTATCCACAGAGACCTAGCAAGTGAGAAAGGACTGCCATAATATATTCAATATGCTAAAGAGGAAAAATGTGTAGCCCAGAATATTTTATCCAGCAAGGCTATGATTCAGAATAGAAATAGAGTTTCCAGAATGAACAAAAAAAAATAAAGGGATTTGTGAACACTAAACCAACCCTGTAAGAAATATTAAAGAGATCCTTTGAGTGGAGAGAGATCCCAAAATTAATAAACACCAGAATGGAACAGAGACAATCTACAGGAGCAGCAACTTTACAAGTAATACAATGACACTAAATTCATCTTTCAATAACTACTCGTAATGTAAATGGACTAAATGCTCCAAGGAAAAGACATAGGATATCAGAGTGGGAAAAACAAACAAGCAAACAAGATCCCATTAGTATGCTCAACCAGTACTAAAAGATTGAGGTCATTACCATGCACATTATCAGACCACAGTGCTATGAAACTTGAAGTCAACCACAAGAAAGAACCACAAACACATGGAGGTTAAAGAGCACCCTACTAAAGAATGAATGGATCAACCAGGAAATTTTAAAAAATTAATATACATATATAATATATATAATATAATATATATATGTAAGAAAATGAAAATTAAAACATAACAGTTCAAAACTTTTAGGATTCAGCAGTGGCAGTTCTAATAGGAAAGTATATACCAATGCAGGCTTTCCTCAAGAAGCAAGAAAAGTTTCAAATACACACCCTAACCTTGGACTTAAGGAACTGCAAAAGAACAACAAATAATGTCTAAATCCAGCAGTGGAAGAGAACTAATAAAGATTGGAGCAGAAATCAACAATATACAAATAAAAAAAATAGAACAGATCAATGAAACTAAGACCTGGTTCTTTGAAAGAATTAATGAAATTGATAAACCACTAACCAGACTTATCAAAAAGAAAAGAGAAAGTTTCCAAATAAATAAATCATGAATGAAATTCAGAGGAGAGATCACAACCAACACCAAAAAATACAATTCTTAGAGAATATTTTGAGCAATTATATGCCAACAAATTAAGCCATCTGAAATAAATGGATAAATTTCTAGAAGTATATAACTACCAAAACTGAAACAGGAAATAGAAAACCTGAACAGACCTATACACACCAAAGAAATTCAATCAGTGATCACAAATCTCCCAACAAACAAGAGTCTAGGGCTGGATGGCCTCTCAGGGGAATTCAATGAAACATTTAAAGTAGAATACCTATGATTTTAAAACTTTTCTAAGAAGAAATAGAAGGAAAACTACCAAATTCAGTCTATGAGGCCAGCATTATCGTGATCCCAAAAGCTGAAGAGAAAGAAATCAAGGAATTGATACAATTTACAATTGCACCAAAAATCCTAGGTATCATAAGATACCTAGAAATAAATCTAGCTAAGGAGGTAAAGGATTTGTAATCTGAAAGCTATAGAACACTTAAGAAAGAAATTGAGGAAGGACACAAAAAATGGAAAAACATTCCATACTTATATTTGGAATGTTTCAATATTTGGAAGAACAAATATTGTTAAAATATCTATGCTACCTAAAGCAATCTACACCAATGAAATCCTTATCAAAATACCACCAGCAATTTTCCAGAGCTGGAACAAACAATCCTAACATTTGTGTAAAACCAGACAAGAGGGATCCCTGGGTGGCACAGCGGTTTGGCGCCTGCCTTTGGCCCAGGGCGCGATCCTGGAGACCCGGGATCGAATCCCACATCGGGCTCCCGGTGCATGGAGCCTGCTTCTCCCTCTGCCTGTGTCTCTGCCTCTCTCTCTCTCTGTGACTATCATAAATAAGTAAAAAAAATTAAAAAAAAAAAAAAAACCAGACAAGACACCAAAATACCCAAAGTAATGTTGAAAAAGAAAACCAAAGCTGGAGGCATAACAATTCCAGACATCAGAATGTATTAAAACCTGTAATCATCAAGATATATAGCACAAAACAGACTTATAGATGAGGGGGACAGAATACAGAACCCAGAAATAGACCCTCAACTCTATGGTCAACTCATCTTCAACAAGTCAGGAAAGAATAGTCAATGGAAAGAAGACATTCTCTTCAATAAATGGTGTTGAGGGATCTGGAGGAATTAAAATGGATCACTTTCCTATACCATACACAAAAATTAATTTAAAATGGATGAAATACCTAAATGTGAGGCAGGAATTCCTCAACATCCTAGAGGGGGACACAAGCAGCAACCTCTTTGACCGTGGCCGCAGCAACTTCTTGCTAGACACATGTCCAATAGCAATGGAGACAAAAGCAAATATGAAATATTGGAACTTCATTGGGATAAAAAGGTTTTGCACAGTAAAGGCAACAATCAACAAAACTAAAAGGCAAACTACTGAATGGGAGAAAATATTAGCAAATGACATATCACATAAAGGGCTAATATCCAAAATCTATAAAGAACTTATCAAATTCAACACCCAAAACCTAAAAAATTCAGGCAAGAATTGTGCAGAAAACATGAACAGCCATTTTTTTCAATGAAGACATACAAATTACTAACAGATACATGAAAAACTGCTCAACTTCACTCAGCATCAGGAAAATACAAATCAAACCCTACAAGGAGTTAGCAAGATGGCGGAAGAGTACGGTCTCCAAATCACCTGTCCCCACCAAATTACCTAGATAACCTTCAAATTATTCTGAAAATCTATGAATTCGGCCTGAGATTTAGAGAGAACAGCTGGAATGCTACAGTGAGAAGAGTTCGCGCTTCTATCAAGGTAGGAAGACGGGAAAAAGGAATAAAGGAACAAAAGGCATCCAAGGGGGAGGGGCCCCGAGGAGCCGGGCTGAGGCCGGGACAAGTGTCCCCAGGACAGGAAAGCTCCATCCCGGAGAAGCAGGAGCTGCACCAACCTTCCCGGATGGAAAGGCGCCCGCAGGGAGTTAGATCAGGACCCCAGGAGGGCGGGGATGCCCTCAGGCTCCCTGGGACACTAACAGACACCTGCTGCGCGCAGGAGAGTGCGCTGAGCTCGACCCGGAGCAGCCCGGAGGGGCTCGGGCTGCGGCTCTGCGAAGGGGGCTGCACGGCCCCGGGAGCAGCTCGGCAGCGGCAGCTCTGGCAGAGGAAGAGGCTCCGTGCAGAGGGGGCTGCGCGGCTCCGGGAGCAGCTCGGAGGGGCTCGGGCGGAGGCTCCGCGGAGGCGGCTGCACTGCCGGGAGCGTGAATCCAAAAGCGCACACTGCGAGTACAGAGCGCCGGGACACAGCCCAGGATCCGGCCTCCCCCGGGACAGGCAGAGGCCGGGAGGGCCCAGGACAGCAAGGACGCTCCTGCCCCAAGCTGAGCACATCAGGGGCCCCACCCCGGAGCCTCCAGGCCCTGCAGACTGGAGTAGTTTCTACGGGAGCTGAATCCAGGTTTGCAGAGCTGCAGCAGCCACTGTGGTTGCTCCTCCTACGGCCTCACGGGGTAAACAACCCCCACTGAGCCCTGCACCAGGCAGGGGGCAGAGCACCTCCCCCAAGTGCTAACACTTGAAAATCAGCACAACAGGCCCCTCCCCCAGAAGACCAGCTAGAAGGACAAGTTCCAGGGGAAGTCAAGAGATTTAAAGAGTATACAGAATCAGAAGATACACCCCTGTGTGTTTTTTTTTTATTTCTGATTGCTTCCCCCACACTTTTTTTACCTTTCTTTCTTTTTCTTCTCTTTTTTCCTTTTTTTCTTCCTTTTTTCTTTTTTCTTTTTCTCTTTTCTTTCCTTCTCTCTCTCTCTTTTTCTCCTTTTCCCAATACAGCTTGTTTTTGGCCACTCTGCACTGAGCAAAATGACTAGAAGGAAAACCTCACCTCAAAATAAAGAATCAGAAACAGTCCTCTCTCCCACAGAGTTACAAAATCTGGATTACAATTCAATGTCAGAAAGCCAATTCAGAAGCACTATTTTTTTAATTTTTTTTTAAATTTTTATTTATTTATGATAGTCACACAGAGAGAGAGAGAGAGAGAGTCAGAGACACAGGAGGAGGGAGAAGCAGGCTCCATGCACTGGGAGCCCGACGTGGGACTCGATCCTGGGACTCCAGGATCGCACCCTGGGCCAAAGGCAGGCGCCAAACTGCTGAGCCACCCAGGGATCCCCCTGAAGAGTTTTAATCCAGAATGTGTACTGTATTTTGTTAAATGCTTTATCTTCATCTACTGCGAGGATCATATGGTTCTTGTTTTTGTCTTGATGTGATCTATCACACTGATTGTTTTACGAGTGTTGAACCACCCTTGCATCCCTGGGATAAATCCCACTTGGTCATGGTGAATAATCTTCTTAATGTACTGTTGGATCCTATTGGCTAGTATCTTGGTGAAAATTTTTGCATCCATGTTCATCAGGGAAATTGGTCTATAATTCTCCTTTTTGGTGGGGTCTTTGTCTGGTTTTGGAATTATGATAATGGTGGCCTCATAAAACGAGTTTGGAACTATTCCATCCCTTTCTATCCTTCGGTACAGCTTTAGTAAAATAGGTATTATTTCGTCTTTTAATATTTGGTAGAATTCCACTGGGAAGCCATCTGGCCCTGGACTTTTGTGTCTTGAGCAGTTATTGATGACTGCTTCAATTTCCTCCCTGGTTATCGGCCTGTTCAGGTTTTCTATTTCTTCCTGTTCCAGTTTTGGTAGTTTGTGGTTTTGCAGAAATGCATCCATTTCTTCTAGATTGCCTAATTTGTTGGCATAGAGCTGCTTGTAATATGTCTTTAAAATACCTTATATTTCCTTGGTATTGGTTGCTATCTCCCCTCTTTCCTTCGTGATTTTATCAATTTGAGTCTTTTTTCTTTTTAATAAGGCTGGCTTGGGTTTGTTTATCTTATTAATTCGTTCAAAGAACCACCTCCTGGTTTTGTTCATCTGTTTCTAATCTCTATTTAATTAAGTTCTGCTCGAATCTTTATTATCCCTCTTCTTCAGCTAGGTGTAGGCTTTACCTGCTTTTCTTTCTGCAATTGCTTTACGTTCGAGGTTAGCTTGTGTATTTGAGTTTTTTCCAATTTTTTGAGGGATGCTTGTATTGCGATGTATTCCCTCTTAGGACTGCTATTGCTATATCCCAAAGATTTTGAATGGTTATATCTTCATTTTCATTAGTTTTCATGAATCTTTTTAATTCTCTCACTTTCTGGTTGACCCATTAATCTGTCAAAGTTTCTTCTGGTTATTGAGTTCTAGTTTCAAAGCACAGTGGTATGAAAATATGCAGGACATAATCCCAATCTTTGATATCAGTTGAGACCTGATTTGTGACCTAGTAAGTACATGGTCAATTCTGGAGAAAGTCCATGTCCACATGAGAAGAATGTGTATTCAGTTGCATCAGATAGAAAGTTCTATATGTATCTCTGAAATCTATTTGGTTCAGTGTACCATTTAAGGCCCTTGTTTCTTTTGACATATTCTGCTTTAAAGTTCTGTCTTTTGCTGAACATGCCTTGTTGAATTCCCCTACTGTTAGAATATTATTATCTAAGTATGTCATTACTTTGGTTATTAATTGATTGATATACTTGGCAGATCCCACATTAGGGGCATAAATATTCATGATTGTTAGGTCTTCCTGTTGGATAGACTCTTTAATATGATATAGTTACCACTTCATCTCCCATTACAATCTTTGGTATAAACTCTAATTCATCTGATATGAGGATTGCTACCCCAGCTTTCTTTTGATGAACATTTGAATGGTAAATTATTCTCCATCGTTTCATTTTCAGGCTGGAAGTATCCTTAGGTCTAAAATGAGTCTCTTATAGATAGCATATAGATGGGTCTAGCTTTTTTATGCATTCTGATACCCCGTGTCTTTTGATGGGATCATTTAACCCATTCATGTTCAGATTAACTATTGAAAGATATGAATTTAGTGTCATTGTAATACCTATTCAGTCCCTGTTTTTGTGGATTGTTTCTTTATGCTCCCTCTTTCTTTTACAGCGTCCCCCTTAATAATTCTTTCAGAGCCAATTTGGTGGTCACATATTCTTTCAGTGCCTGCTTATCTTGGAAGCTCTTTATCTCTCCTTCTATTCTGAATGGGAGCCTTGCTGGATAAAGTATTCTTGGCTACATGTTCTTCTCATTTAGGACCCTGAAAATATCCTGCCAGCCCTTTCTGCCTGCCAGGTCTCTGAGAACTCTGCTGTTAATCTAATATTTCTCCCCCACATACATTTAGAATCTCTTGTCTCTAGCTGCTTTAAGAATTTCCCCTTTATCTCTGAAATTTGCAAGTCTCACTATTAAACATGGAGGTGTTGAATGGCTTTTATTGATCTTTGGGGGGTCCTCTCTAACTCTTGGATCTGAATTCCTGTTTCCTTCCCCAGATTTGTGACAGTCTCAGCTATGATTTGTTCAAATATACTTTGTGGTCCCCTCTCCCTCTTAGCTTACTCTGGAATCCCAATTATTTGTAAATTTTTCCTTGTCAAGCTATCATTTATTTTCCTTAATCTTTCCTCATAGCCTTTTAATTGTTTTCTCCTTTTTCCCGCAGCTTCCTTCGTTACCATCAACTTGTCTTATGTGTTACTCACTGTCTCTTCCACCTCATTAACCTCTAGCAGTTGGCACATCCAGTTTGGATTGCATCTCATTTACTCTGTTTGTTAATTTTGGCCTGATTAGATCTCAATTATGCAAGGATAAAGTCTCTAGAGTGTTTTATGCCTTTTACCAGAGCCACCAGTAGCTTTATAATTGTACTTCTGAATTGAATTTCTGACATCATATTGAAATTCAAACTCTGTGGCTGAGAGTACTATTTCTGGTTCTTTCTTTTGTGGCGAATTCTTCCTTCCAATCATTTTTTCCTGTGCAGTGTGGCTGTATGAGTCAAAAATATCAACCACAACCTAAGTAAAAAACAAAACAAAACAAAAAAAAAAAACCACTGCATGATTTCGAAGAGGTCAGAGACCAGAAACTAAAACAAAAAGAAGAAATGAACAAAATAAAAAGTCCACTAAAGTGAAAAAAAATTTTAAAACACACTAGTAAAAACAAAAAGACAAAAAACAAAGAAGAAGAAAAAAGTAAAAGAACAAAAAAATAAAAGTAAAGACAAAAGGAAAAAGAGAAAAAAAAGGAGGGCATGGTGGTGATGAAGTTGTAGTGGAGAGAGATTATAGTCTACCTGAGGGGTCCTAAAGGGTTATCCTCTTGGTTCTGAGTGTATTTTGTTCTGTATGTTTGAAGATGCTCTCTCCCAAATTTATATAAACCAGCAATACTTATAAAAAGCCCAATATTGACCACCAAAACACAAACAAGATAAAAGAAGGGGGGCAGAATGGGAAGGAAGAGAGAATATAATGTTACAGAATGAACCAACATGGTTTTCCACTTGGTTCTGGGAGTATGTTGGTGGTGTTTTAGAAGGTACTAACTTCCAACATTGTAAAACAAAACACGGCTGAAAAAACAACAACAAAAAAACCCCCACAAAAACCCATATGTCATATATCTTGAATACGTTGAAAAGAATCCAGAAGTAAAAAATATATCTAAGACATGTAATTGTAGAAATATGAAAGTCAAAAAGGAAAAAAAATTAAAAATGAGGAGCTGGTAAAATATTGTAGTTAATGTGGGGAAGGAGAAAAAGTACTGAAAATTTTAAGTCTGATACAAAAACGAGTCATTGGGGGGAGGGTCAATATGGTGGAGGAGTAGGGTCCCCAAGTCACCTGTCCCCACCAACTTACCTAGATAATTTTCAAATTATCCTGAAAACCTACGAATTCAACCTGAGATTTATTATATTTTTTTAAAAAATATTTTATCTATTTATTCATGATAGAAAGAGAGAGAGAGAGAGAGGCAGAGACACAGGCAGAGGGAGAAGCAGGTCCCATGCCGGGAGCCCGACATAGGACTTGATCCTGGGACCCCAGAATCACGCCCGGGGCCAAAGGCAGGAACTGAACCACCGAGCCACCCAGGGATCCCCTTAACCTGAGATTTAAAGAGAGAAAGGCTGGAACGCTGCAGAGAGGAGTTTGCGCTTAAAACAAGGTAGGAAGGCAGGGGGGAAAAAATAAAAAAATCAACTGGGGGAGGGGCCTTCTGCAAGGATCCAGGCTAAGAACCGGAGGTGAAAGCCTCCTGGGACAGGAAAGCCCAGTCTGGAGAAGTAGGAAATTTACAAATCCCCAGCGGATTCTTCCCACATGGAAAAGTGCTTAGCAGGGAACTCGGGCAGAACTGCAGGAGGGGCAGTGGAACCTCCAGTCTCCCGGAGTCACTAAGAAAGGAAGTGCGACCTGGGGAAGAGCGCACCACAGACTGTGGGCCTATCTGGGTAAAGGGCTGGGGCATGAGCCCGGTGAGGTCTCAGGAGAATCTCAGGCAGTGGCTAAGGGCAGAGGGGGCTGCACCCTGCTGCCTTCAGGAGCCACACCCTGTGATTGTGCTTCCAGCAACACAGGCCCCGGATTCCAGGGCACCAAGCGGACACAGCCCAGGATCCTGTGCTCTCCCCGGGGTTGGGCGGAGGTGGGGAGGGCACAGGACAGTGAGTACTCTACTGCCACTGGGCACCCCCAAGCTGTGCAGAGCAGCACCCTTAGCCCCGGAGTATCCAAGCCAGTGTGGACTGACAGACTGTGTTAGTTACTGTGGGAGCAGACTCCAGAGCTAGGGAGCTGGCGGCCACCAGTGTTGTTCCCCCTGGTGTCACCTTGAGCCAAGGACAGACCGAGACCACCAGGGAAGAGGGGCCTCACAGGATAAACAGCTCCCACTGAGCCCTGCAACTGGCAGGGGGCAGAGCAGATCCAACTGAGCCATGCACACACCTGAGAATCAGCACAGTAGGCCTCTCCCCCAGAAGACCAGCTGGAAGGACAGGGGAAGAACAAGTTATTGACTGAGCAGCACTGGAAAGCTCCACCGGAACTTGAGGGATTGACAGTATATAAAACCAGAGGACACACCTTTTTTTCTTTCTTTTTATTTTATTTTTTCCTTTTTCTAGTAAAACTCGCTTTTACCAAATCTGCACTGAGCAAAATGACTAGAAAGAAGAACGCACCACTAAAGAAATAATCAGAAGCAGTACTCTCTGCCAGAGGTACACAATTTGGATTACAATTCGATGTCAGAAAGCCGATTCAGAAGCGCAATTATAAAGCTACTGGTGGCTCTGAAAAAAAGCATAAAGGATTCAAGAGACTTCATGACTGCAGAATTCAGACCTAATCAGGCCGAAATTAAAAATCAATTAAATGAGATGCAATCCAAACTGGAGGTCCTAATGATGAGGGATAATGAGGTAGAAGAAAGAGTGAGTGACATAGAAGACAAGTTGATGGCAAGGAAGGAAACTGAGGAAAAAACAGAAAAACAATTAAAAGGCCATGAGGAAAGGTTAAAGAATATAAATGACAGCCTCAGAAGGAAAAATCTACTTTTAATTGCGGTTCCAGAGGACTGAGAGGGACAGAGGACCAGAAAGTGTATTTGAACAAATCATAGTTGAGAACTTCCCTAATTTAGGGAGGGAAACAGGCATGCACATCCAGGAGATAGAGAGGTCCCCCCTAAAATCAATAAAAACAGTTCAACACCTCGAAATTTACTAGTGAAACCTGCAAATTCCAAAGATAAAGAGAAACTTCTTAAAGCAGCAAGAGACAAGATATGGCTAATTTATATGGGGAAAAATATTAGATTAATAGCAGTCCTCTCCACAGGGCCTGGCAGTCCAGGAAAGGCTGGCAGGATATATTCAGGGTCCTAAATGAGAAGAACATGCAGCCAAGAATACTTTATCCAGCAAAGCTCCCATTCAGAATAGGAGAGATAAAGAGCTTCCACGATAGGCAGGCACTGAAAGAATATGTGACCACCAAACCAGCTCTACAAGAAATATTAAGTACGCCCAAAGAAATAAGCCACAAAAACAGGGGCTGAATAGCTATCATGATGGCGCTAAATCCATAAGTTTCAATGGTAACTCTGAATGTGAATGGGATTAATGATCCTATCAAAGGACACAGGGGCTGAGACTGCATAAAACAGCAAGACCCATCTATTTCCTGTCTATAAGAGATTCATTTAAGACCAAAGGACACCTACAGCCTGAAAACGAAAGTTTGGAGAACCATTTACCATTCAAATGGTCCTCAAAAGAAAGCAGGGGTAGCAATCCTCATATCAGATACATTAAAGTATATACCAAAGCCTGTAATAAAAGATGAAGAGGGACACTAGATCATACTTAAAGGATCTATCCAGCAAGAGGACCTAACAATCATGAATATTTATGCCCCTAATGTGGGAGCTGCCAAGTATATCAATCAATTAATAACCCCCATAAACACATGCTAAGATAATAATACACTAATACTGGGAGACTTTGGGACACCTGGGTGGCTCAGTGGTTGAGCGTCTGCCTTTGGCCAGGGCATGATCCTGGAGACCCGGGATCAAGTCCCACATCGGGCTCCCTGCATGTAGCCTGCTTCTCCCTCTGCCTGTGTCTCTGCTTCTCTCTCTCTGTGTCTCTCATGAATAAATAAATAAAATCTTAAAAAAATACGGGGAGACTTTAATATGGCACTTTCTGCAAAGACAGATCTTCTAAGCACAACATCTCCAAAGAAACAAGACCTTTAAATCATACACTGGACCAGATGGATTTCACAGATATTTACAGAACTTTAATAGCAAACGCAACTGAATACACATTCTTCGCAAGTGCACATGGAACTTTCTCCAGAATACACCACACACTGGGTCACAAATCAGGTATTAACCGATACCAAAAGATTGAGATTGTCCCCTGCATGTTTTCAAACCATAATGCTTTCAAACTGGAACTAAATCACAAGAAAAAATTTGGAAGAAAATCAAACACGTGGTGGTTAAGGAGCATCTTCCTAAAAGATGAAAAGGTCAACAAGGAAATTAGAGATGGAATAAAAAGATTCAGGGAAACTAATGAAAATGAAGATACAATTGTTCAAACCTTTGGGATACAGCCAAAGCACTCCTAAGAGGCAAATACATCACAATACAAGCATCCCTCAAAAACTTGGAAAAATCTCAAATATACAAGATAACCTTGCACTTAAAGGAAGTGGAAAAAGAACAGCAAATAAAAGCTACACCAAACATAAGAAGAGAACTAATAAAGATTCAAGCAGAACTCAATGAAATAGAGACCAGAAGGATTGTAGAACAGATCAACAAAACCAGGAGTTGGTTCTTTGAAAGAATTAATAAGATAGAAAAACCATTAGCCAGCCTTATTAAAAACAAAAGAGAAAAGACTCAAATTAATAAAATCATGCATGAGAAAGGAAAGATCACAACCCCTACCAAGGAAATACAAAAGATTTTTAAATATTATGAGCAGCTATATGTCAATAAATTAGGTAATCTAGAAGAAATGGACGCATTTCTGGAAAACCACAAACAACCAAAACTGGAACTGGAAGAAATAGAAAACCTGAACAGGGAGAAAATTGAAGCAGTCATCAAAAACCTCCCAAGACACAAAAGTCCAGGGCCACATGGCTTCCCAGGGAAATTCTATCAAACCTTTAAAGAAGAAATAATACCTTTTCTACTAAAGCTGTTCCGAAAGTAAGAAAGGGATGGAACACATCCAAACTTGTTTTATGAGGCCAGAGTCACCTTAATTCCAAAACCAGACAAACGTCTCACCAAAAAGGAGAATTATAGACCAATATCCCTGATGCACACAGATGCAAAAATTCTCAACAAGATACTACCCAATAGGATCCAACAGTACATTAAGATTATTCACCACGACCAAGTGGGATTTATCCCTGGGATGCCAAGCTGGTTCAACACTCCTAAACTGATCAACGGGATTGACCATATCAACAAGAGTAAAAACAAGAACCATATGATCCTCTCAATAGATGAAGAGAAAGCATTTGACAAAAGACAGCATCCATTCCTGATCAAAACTCTTCAGAGTGCAGGCATAGAGGGAACGTTCTTCAGCACCTTAAAAGCCATCTACGAAAAGCCCACAGCAAATATCATTCTCAATGGGGAAACACTGGGAGCCTTTCCCCTAAGATCAGGAACAAGACAGTGATGTGCACTCTCACTACTGCTATTCAACATAGTACTATATGTTATAGCTTCAGCAATCAGGCAATGAAAAGAAATAAAAGGCATTCAAATTGGCAAAGAAGGGATCCCTTGGTGGCTCCGCGGTTTAGCGCCTGCCTTTGGCCCAGGGCGCGATCCTGGAGTTCCGGGATCGAGTCCCACATCGGGCTCCTGGCATGGAGCCTGCTTCTCCCTCCTCCTGTGTCTCTCCCTCTCTCTCTCTCTCTCTCTGTCTATCATAAATAAATAAATCTTAAAAAAAAAAACAAATTGGCAAAGAAGAAGTCAAACTCTCCCTCTTCGCAGATGACATGATACTGTACATAGAAAACCCAAAGACTCCACCTCAACTCATGCAGCAATTCGGCAGTGTGGCAGGATAGAAAATCAAATCAGTGGCATTTCTATACACTAACAATGAGACTGAGGAAAGAGAAATTAGAGTCAATCCAATTATAATTGCACCCAAAAGTATAAGATACCTAGGGATAAAGCTAACCAAGAGATAAAGGTTCTATACCCTAAAAACTACAGAATACTTCTGAAAGAAATTGAGGACGACACAAAAGCATGGCAAAATATTCCATGCTTATGGATTGGAAGAATTAATATTGTGAATATGTCAATGCTAACCGGGGCAATTTACACATTTAATGTAATCCTATCAAAATCCCATGGAATTTCTTCAGAGAGTTGGAATAAATCATCTTAAGATTTGTATGGAATCAGAAAAGACCCCGAATAGCCAGGGGAATTTTGAGAAAGAAAACCAGAGCCGGGGGCATCACAATGCGCGTGTTCAAGTTGTACTGCAAAGCTGTGATCATCAATACAGTGTGGTACTGGCACAAAACCAGACAATGGAACAGAATAGAGAACCCAGAAATGGGCCCTCAACTCTATGGTCAACTAATATTCAACAAAGCAGGAAAGACTATCCATTGGGAAAAGGACACTCTGTTCAATAAATGGTGCTGCGAAAATTAGACAGCCAAGTACAGAAGAATGAGACTGGACCATTCTCATACACCATACACAAAGAGAAACTCAAAATGGATGAAAGATCTAAATGTGAGACAGGAATGCATCAAAATCCTAGAGGAGAGCACAGGCAATACCATTTTTGAACTTTGCCACAGCAACTTTTTGCAAGATACATCTATGAAGGCAAGGAATACAACAGCAAAAATGATCTATTGGGACTTAATCAGGATAAAAACCTTCTGCACAGCAAAAGAAACAGTCAACAAAACTAAAAGACAACCTACAGAATCGGAGAAGATAATTGCAAATGACCTATCAGATAAAGGGCTAGTATCCAAGATCTATAAAGAACTTATTAAACTCAACAGCAAAGAAAAAAATCAATCCAATTATGAAATGAGCAAAAGATATGAATAGAAGTTTCACCTAAGAAGACATAGACATGGTCAATAAGCACATGAGAAAATGCTCCAAATCACTTGCCCTTAGGGAAAGCAAATCAAATCGACAATGAGATACCACCTCACACCAGTGAAAATGGGGAAAATTAACAAGACAGGAAACAACAAATGTTGGAGAGGATGTGGAGAAAGGGGAACCCTCTTGCACTGTTGGTGGGAATATGTACTGGTACAGCCACTCTGGAAAACTGTGTACAGATTCCTCAAAGAGTTAAAAATAGATGTGCCCTACCACCCAGCAGTTGCACTGCTGGGGATTTACCTCAAAGATACAGATGCAGTGAAATGGCAGGACACCTGCACCCCATTGTTGGCAGCAATGTCCACAATAGCCAAACTGTGGAAGGAGCCCCGGTATCCATCGAAAGATGAATGGATAAAGAAGATGTGGTTTATGTATACAATGGAATATTACTCAGCCATTAGAAACGACAAATACCCACCATTTGCTTCAACATGGATGGAATTGGAGGGTATTATGCTGAATGAAGTGAGTCAATCGGAGAAGGACAAACATTATATGGTCTCATTCATTTGGGGAATATAAAAAATAATGAAAGTCAATAAAGGGGAAAGCAGAGAAAATGAGTGGGAAATATCAGTGACAGAACATGAGAGACACCTAACTCTGGGATACTAACAAGGGGTGGTTGAAGGGATGTGGGCAGGTGGTTGGGGTGCCTCGGTGACGGGCACTGAGGGTGCAGTTGACTGGATGCGTACTGAGTGTTATTCTATATTTTGGCACATCGAGCTCCAATAAAAAAGTATACAAAAATAAAAGAAAGAAAAAAATGAGTCGTAATAAAAAAAGAAATGGAAAAAAAAAGAAATAATAAAGGATCTCCTTGTCCTATATACTATTTTCTCTCAATCTTTGAGCTTTCCAGTGCTTCTTGGTGAGTAAACTTGATCTTTCCTTGTTCTTCCAGCTGGTCTTCTGTGGGAGGGATCTGCTGTGCTGTTTCTCAGGGGTCTGTGCCTGGGCGGAGATGCCCCACCCCTTGTCAGGTGCCAGTCTCCATGTGAGCTGTTTATCCTGTGATGCCTCTGTTCCCTAGAGCCTCAACCTCTCCCAGACACAAGATGAAACAAAGAGGAAAAACAATGAAGGTGGCCAGATTTCCAGCTCTGGAGTTGATCTCCCTGCAAGTAACTACCTGCAGCTACCAGTCCTCACTGGCCTAGATGCTCCTGGGGGCAGGTGCAAGTGCACTGATCTGCACAGCCTGTGGGGCCCCCAGTAGCAGGAGAGTTCTTGCTCTCCTGTGCCCTCCCCGATTCCGCCTGTCCCAGGGGGAATGTAGAATCACTGGCTTTGTCAGCTTGGAGGCCCTGGGATCCCGGGCCCTGTGCTGCTGGACCCGAGCTCTTGGGGACTGCCTCTCCCAAAGGGAATGGGGCACAGCCACCTCCGCCCAGAGCTGGCCTGCCTAACCAACTGGCTTCTTCCAAATGCCCCAGAGGGCTGTGGTTCTCCAGCCCTTTACCGATATCAGATTGAGGTTTGCAGTGAGCTTTCCCCCACACGCCCCTCTTCTTATAGTGACTCGGGGAATCTTGAGGCTTCACTGCCCTTCCTGTGATTCTGCCCAATTTCCCTGCTAATCACTTTTCTGTCAGGGAAAACTCCAGCGTGGATTTTTAAAGTTCCCACTTGTCCAGAGCTGGGCTCCAGCCCTGGAGACTTTTGCCACTCTGCTTTAGCCTGGCTACTTACGGTTCCCCTCCCCCACTTTATTTATTTAGTTACTTACTTACTTACTTATTTATTTATTTATTTTTCCTCCTTCCTCCCTTGTTAGAAGTGAAAGCTTTTCTCTAACTTTCCAGATGCTCTCTCTTTAAATCTCAGGTCAAATTCATAGGTGTTCAGGATATTTTGAAGTTATCTAGGGGGTAATCCCTGGGTGGCTCAGTGGTTTAGCACCTGCCTTCGGCCCAGGGTGTGATCCAGGAGTCCTGGGATCGAGTCCCACATCAGGCTCCCTGCGTGGAGCCTACTTCTCCCTCTGCCTGTGTCTCTGCCTCTCTCTCTCTCTCTCTTTCTCTCTCTCTGTCTTTCATGAAAAAATAAATAAAATCTTAAAATAAAAAACGAAAGTTATCTAGGTAAGTGTGTAGGGCTAGGTGAGTTGAGGATCCCTACTCTTCAGCCATCTTGCCCCTCCCTCTGTTCTATGCTTTTATCAAGCCCAGCTAGTATCCTTCTGATTGTTGTTTTCAATATCTATTTTGATTAGCCTTCTGGCTGTGACCTCTTCTTGTTCTGTCTTGTGATTTTTTTTCTAGGTCTCTGTTCTTTGTGTGTTGGGAAAGCTTGTTGTTTGTCCTATTTTTGCCAGAGCTGAAACTTTGTAGCCCTCTATGATCAATAGACCTGTTGTGTGTGGGGGGGGGTGGTGGGGAAGCAGGTTTATCCTTATCTTCTTATGGAGACACCTACTGCTGCTCTGGCTCTTGATCACACTTGCCCTAAGAAAAAATGTTCCTGCAAAGCGTAAGGGGATAGGGCTTAGTGCAAGCATCCACCATTGTTTGTGCTATGCCACTTGTGATGTTTGTCTGTGCTGATGGGAGTGATGAAAAATGGGGTTAGCCCCTTCTCCTCCTTAAGAAGGGAGTATCCCAGGCTTCAGTTTGATCAATGCCTTCACCCTGTCTTTGTCTGAGCTGACTGCCCACCTGGCAGTGCTGTGCTCCTTGGTTTTATCTGAGGTGCAGCTCTGCATTTCTAACTGCAAACTTTAGGTACTTGGCTTGCAATGGATCTGCACTGATCCCTTAGGGAGGGTCTCTATGTACTGTGGCTGGTCTCACTTTTTCCCAGAAAAGCAGTTGCATGAACTCACAAGTATTTGAATTTTATAGTAATGTGTAGTAAAAAGCCAGCATCCAGGTTAGACACCGCCTTCAGCAGGTGTCTCTCCATGTATGCTATTAAACAGGACACCTAAAAGATGCTTGTTGGCACTTTTTTCCTCTGAGAAACAATGCCACCTCTTCCAAAAGCACTCCAAGGAGGGGAACTTTCTCTCTCTCAGGGAGATCCACGGGATGTTCAGAGCATACTGTCTGTCTGCTTCTGGGCTTCTGCCCTCCTTCTCCACAGGAATACTGCCACACCCACCAGGTTCCACTCTGACATTGTTGCAGATTTCTACAACTTCAGACTTTTCGGTTGTGCTACTTTTAAACCTTGGTAATAATCAGTCAATTGTTTGGGGGAAATGTTTTTCTTGTACAATGTGTGCTTCTCTCTCTCTCTCTCTCTCTCTCTCTCTCTCTCTCCTCTCTCCGTGACCAAGGTTTTCTCCCCTCCACAGAACTCATGATTTTTTTTCTCCCAAATCATATCACCTCATCTATCTTCTACGATGTAGCCTCTTTTCTCCCTCTCATTGTGTAGTAGGTTCTCTGGGTCCTCCGACTGATAATTCTGGTATTTGGAATGATTTGACAATTGTCTAGCTGTGTTGGAGTACTGAAGCAAGCATAACGTCCTCCCAATGCTCAGACATCTTAACTCCTCTCCCACTTTTTTTTTCATTTTTTCACTTTTAACCTATTTATGTCTTTTGATCTCAGGTGAGTCATTTGCACATAGCATATAGTTAGATCATGTGGTTTAATCCGTTCTATCTAGCTTTGTCTTTTGTTTGAAAAGTGTAATTATTTTATGTTTTAGGTAATTACTTATATAGAGAAATGTACTTATTTCAAAGATTGTTCTATTTATTTGCTATATTTCTTATAGATTTTTTCTCCCTCATTTCTTGAATCATTGTCACTGATTTTTTTGTAGTGAAACGTTTGGGTGTCACTGATTTTTTTGTAGTAAAATGTTTGAATTCCTTTTCCATTTCATTTTGTCTGTATTGTATAGATATTTTCCTTCTGGTTACCATGATGATTTCATTTAGCAACCTAAACCTTTAACATTCTTATTTAAATTTATACTAACAACAATTATTTCTCTAAATATCTCTCTGTTCTTTTCTTTCTCACTTCCCCTTCTGGTACTGCCACAATATGTGCATTAATACACTTGATGGTCTTCCACACATTCTCAACACTCTGTTTACTTTTATTCATTTTTTTTCTTTCTGTTCTTCAGACTCAATAATTTCCACTCTTCCAGTTTACAAATTATTTCTTCTTCTTGCTCAAATCTGCTTTAGAATCTCTCTAGTGAATTTTTCATTTCAGATATTATATGTTACTTCAGAGTTCCTTTTTTTTTTAGTTTTTGTATCTCTTTACTGTTATTTCCATTTTATTTATATATTGTTTTCTTGACTTTGTCTACACCATCTTTTAGTTGAGAATCTTTAAGACAGTCATTCTCAAATCATTGTTGAGTATATACACCATTATATATCTAGCATCAAGACTTTTACAAGGACAGTTTCAGTTATTTTTCCCCTTAAAAGTGTAATATTTCAAAAAAGGGCAATATTTGTTTCTTTGTATGTTTTGCATTTTTTGTTAAAAGCTGGATATTGGAATTAAATAACATGGTAACTGGCAATCAGTTTATCCTCCTTCCCGAGTGTTTGTAATTTTTGTGGTTTCTAATATATTTTTTAATTTTTATAAACTGTGTTCCAACCATCAGCCTGAGGTATAAATTTAAGATCTCAGATTTTTTTTCTGAACTTTTCACTGATGATCTTGTTCTAATTTTCCCCATATAAGATGTGGTTTTGTAATGTCTAAGTCTTTAATGTCTGAATTCCTAAAGGAGAAAAATGAAAGGGGAAAGGAGGTAACCCTTTAAATACCACAGAAGTCACTCAGCCGAGAGAGAGAGAGAGAGAGAGAGAGAGAGAGAGATTTGCAACAGTAGGTGAAGGTGCAACAACAATGGCCACCATCTTCTTTGCATCTCTGTGCTCAGAAGCAGCAATCAGCATAGTATAGTTCCCCAGTGTTTGAAGGACAAGGTCTATTTTGTCCAAGCTGCATGCAAGCTGATATGGAAAATTATTCACATCTGTCTTTTATGGGCCAGGGGTGGGGGATTCGTACCTGGTGCTATGCTAAGAGCTGATACTAAAACAAATAAACCCAATTTACTATCTAAGATTTCTTCTGGAAATTACAAGTCCTCAATGTTTTCTAAAGTTCCAAAGGCATTACATCAGAAAGAATCGGTCAGTACAATTGTTGTATAGGTGGAGATAGATTCCGGATGCTGCCTGCTCCACCATTTCCCTGACACCATTGTTCTGTCAATTCTTGTAGCTTTTTTGGCCTGAGTTACACATTAAGTAAAACATAGGTCAGAGCCTTGTGTCAGTCCTTCAGACAGTGCCAAGAAAGTATAGAACATACATATACAATATTTTTTTAAATTAAGGTTTGCTTTTAACTCTAATAAACTAGGAAAAGAAAGGTCCCCAAACTGGCAATACAGGCTATTGTGGCTTCCAAATCAACACCACTATTGTGCCAGAGAGAGGGTGTAGCAACAGAAAGTAAAGTAAGCAAAAATTCCTAAAGTTTTGAGGAGTCTGTTTGTTTCACCTTTTACTTTGTTATAGTATTTTTCTATTGTTTCCCAGAGTTCTGATAAAATTCCTTCACACAATATCTGCTTGTTGCTCTATGTTTCTATGAAAGTACTAGAGCACTGATCTGCCTACTCTGTCATTTTCCTATTGTCACGTTCTTCCTTGGTTTTAACTTGCATTTCTCTGACAACTAATCATGTTCAGCATCTTTTCATATGATTATTGGCTCTATTTCTGGAGAAATGTCTCTTTCAAGTCTTTTCTCCTGTTTTTATTGAGTTCTTTGTCTTACTAGAATTTTGTTGTAAGAAATCTTCATATATTCTAAATACAAATTTTTATCATATACATACAAATATGTTCTTTATAAAATACATACATATATATGTAACAAATGCTTTCTCATTTTCTGTACGCTATTTATTTTTATAATTCATTTCAATGAGCAAGATGTTTAAATTTGATAAAACTCACTTTATTAATTTTTTTTTGTGCTTGTTCAGATATACTTTCATTCTCCAAAGTACCAATGATTTTCTCCTAGGTGTTTTCTAGGAACTTTATTGTTCTAACATTCATGCTTATGCCTTAATCCACTTTGAGTCCATTTTTGTCTAGGGTGTGATGTATGAGTCCAGATACATAGATAGGTAGTTAGATAGACCGATAGGTTTTTAAATTGTTTTATTTCCAATTATTCCAGCAAAATTTATCGAAAAATATTCATTTCATCACTGAGTTTCTTAGTGTATTTTATGAAACTATTTTACCTTATAATGTAGTCTTATTCTGTATTCTATTGTGTTTATAGCTGTATTTGTCTATTCTTCTGACATTAGAATACTACCTTGATTAATGTACCTTCATATATTAGTGTATTTTATGAAACTATTTTACCTTATAATATAGTCTTATCCTGTATTCTATTGTGTTTTATAGATGTATTTGTCTATTCTTCTGACATTAGAATACTACCTTGATTAATGTACCTTCATACAAGATTTAAAATCCGATAATGTAAGTACTCCAACTTTGTTCTTCTTATTATTTTTTCCATATTTTTTTTAAAAACTAATGTTCTTTTTCAGTTTATATTTGTTTCAGGACCCAGTTCATATTCCTTAGCCTCTAGTGACAGTTTCTCAGGCTTTACAGTGTTTTATAAGCTTATGCCTATAAAAAGTATTCATTAGAGGGATGCCTGAATGGCTCAGTCAGTTAAGCATCTGATTCTAGGTTTTCACTCAGGTCATGATTTCAGTGTCGTGAGACTGATCCTCCCCTCAGGCTCCATGATCAGCATGGAGCCTGCTTGAGATTTTCTGCCTCTCTCTCTCCCTCTGTCCCTCCCCCTGCTCGTGCTTTCTCTCTCTAAAATACATAGGCAGAGTTAATGTAGTAGAGTAGTAGGAGGCTTTTGAGCTTGCCTCATCCTTCAAACACAGTGAGATTAACATCCAACTATTTTGAATAACTCAAAATACAATGAGGATTAAGAAAACGGAAGCAAGTTTCACAACTGTGAATTGGGGGACAAAAAAGTCACAGGGCCCCTGTGACATAACTGAGAAAAGAGCAGAGACACTCACTGGTATACTGCACATAACCTGATCACCACTTTTCACTGTCTGCCACAATGGATACAAGCCTCTGAGAAAGTGCTTTTTTGGGACAGAACAGAGTAGGGGACTGAGTCAGACACAGAGGGCCAGTAACTTGGATCCAGCTTTTTGCTGTGCCTCACAAACTAGCGTCCATGAGCACACTGTATGACTACTGATTTGGGACAGGACAGTGCTGGGTGCATTTGCAAGGCTCTCCTCCAGGGGAGGAGAGTGGGTCTACACCTTGCAAGGCCCATAAAACCGTGGGAGTTTTGAATCCTGGCCACTGGCCAGAGATAAAAATACAAGAGATTTCTGTGGTGCAGGCACAGTGACAGACTGAAAACAGAAAGATTAATAGGAGATTGTTTTATTTTCACAGGACCTTCTGAACAGTAATAGCCAAGAGTTCCCTTCTCCAGGGATAAGAGGGTGGGATGATGCCATATTCTTCCTTCTCCACTACCCATCCCTCACTCCATCCATTAGCACAGTCAGATTTCAGAGAGAAATATATTGCCTTCTGTGGAGGATGGAGTTCACTGAACCCAAACCCCCTGCACCTGGCATGGGAATCTATAAAAGGGCAAGCCAGCTTGTGACCCAGTCCAGCAAGCCTCTCCCTCAGAAGACCAATACAGACCCCCTGCATATACCAAGTCTATTGATTAGAGAGTATGCCAAAACATCAGATTCTGTTGGAAAGAGAACCAGGGATCCCTGGGTGGCTCAGTGATTTGGTGCCTGCATTTGGCCCAGGGCGTGATCCTGGAGTCCCAGGATCAGGTCCCACATCGGGCTCCCTGCTTGGAGCCTGCTTCTTTCTCTGCCTGTGTCTCTGCCTCTCTCTCTCTTTCTCTCTCTCTCTCTCTCGGTGTCTCTCATGAATAAATAAATAATATCTTTAAAAAAAAAAAGGAAAGAGAACCAGATTTGCTTCTGTTTTTTTCTTTCTTCTTAATTTAAATTTTTTAATTTTTCTATTTATTTTTTAAATCTTCTATCTATACACACACACACACACACACACACACCACCCATATGTTTCTCCATTATCTTTTTTTTTTTTTTTTTGGATATCAAGCTTATAACCTTTTGTTCATTTGTTGGTTTGCTTGTTTAGTTCTCTTATTTTTTCAATCAGGCTCTCTCTCTCTCTCCTCTTATTGTTTTTTTCCTTATTTTCTTTTTATTCTTTGAATTAGGTTCGTAGTCATTTGTTTGTCTCCTTGTTTGTATTTTTGTTATTTTTAGTGTTCTCTTATCTAGGATTAGGCTTTTTTTAAACAATTTCCAGGTTTACATACGCAAATAAATCAAAGTACACCTTGTTAAAGGTCCAAACAACCCCCACTGCAAGGACAAACCAGAGGGGAAGTGCAGCCTAATTGCAACAGCAGACTGACTGCACATGGCATACACCAAAAACATTTCTTGAAGTTGTTGTTGCTAGTGTTGTTTTGTTCTTTTTCTGCTTCTTGCATTGTTTCATTTCTGAACAAAATGACAAGAGAGAGTAACTCACACCAAAAGAAAGAACATGAGGTAGCACTCTCTGCCAGGAATTTAATCAATACACATATAAGTAAGATGTTTGAACTGGAATTTGAAACAAGAATTATAAAGACACAAGATAGGCTTGTTGAAGAAAGCATTAAAAACACTAGAGGATCCCTACCTATAGAGAAAAACTGAAATTTCCTCATGCTAAAATTAAAAATGCTATTATTAAGATTCAGTCTCAAGTGGAGGCCATAAAAAGGAGAATAAACAAACTAAAAGAGAAAATTAGTGATATAGAGGATAAAATGATGAGGGGGAAAAGAATTAAAAGAAGAGAAAAATAAAAATATTAAATAATGAAGAGAGATATAGGGAACTTAGCAATTCCATAAAGTGAAATAACGTCAATCTTATAGGGATCCCAGAAGATGAGGAGAGGGAGAAAGGGGCAGACAGTTGATTTGAACAATTTATATCTGACAACTTCTCTAATCTGGGGAAAGAAAAAGGCACTCAATACAAGAAGGCACAGAAAACCCCATCAAAATCAATAAAAATAGTCTAACCCCTCCACATATTAGAGTGAAGCTTGAAAATTTCAAAGATAAAGAAAAAATACTGAAAGCAGCTTGGGACAAGATTCCTTAACCTTCAAGTGTAGACACATAAGCCTGGCAGCAGACCGGTCATGAAGAACTGGCAAGCCAGAAAGGACTAGCACGATATACTGCTCAACATGTTAACTGGAAAACATATGCGGCCAAGAAAAGCTTATACAGCAAGGCTATCATTAAGAACATAAGGAAATATAAACAGTACAAGACAAACAAAAACCAAAAGAATTTGTGAACACTAAACTAGCCATGCAAAAAAGTTTGAAAAGGATTTTTTAGCAGAGAGAGCAAATAATAACAAAGACCACAAAGAAACAGAAACAATCTAAAGGAAGAGCACTTTACAGGTAATAGAGTGGCATTAAGTTAATATCTTTCAATAATTACTCTGAATATAAATGGACTAAACACTCCAAAAAAGTATAGAATATCAAAATGGAAAAAGCAAAGAACGATCAATATGCTGCTGACAAGACCATTCAATTTAGACCAAAATAAAGATTGTACCTGAGGGGGGTAAGGACACATGCATCATGCTAATGGACAAATAAATAAATAAATAAATAAATGTGTGTGTGTGTGTGTGTATATAAAATATATATATATAACAACTCAGTTATCTTGCTCAGCATAATACCCTCCAGTCTTATTCAATCATTGCAAATGGTAAGATTTCATTCTTTTTGATGACTGAGTAATATTCCATTATATACATATCTCACCTCTTCTTTGTCCATTCATTTGTTGATGGACATCTGGACTCTTTCCATATTTTGGCTGTTATGGACATTGCTGCTGTAAACATTGGGGTGTATGTGCCCCCTTTGAATCACTGTATTTGTATCCTTTGGGGTAAATACTTAGTAGTGCAATTGCTGGGGTATAGGGTAGTTCTATTTTTAACTTTTTGAGAAATCTCCATAGTTTTCCAAACTGGCTGCCCCAGTTTGCATTCTGACCAAGAATGTAAGAGGATTCCCCTTTCTCTGCATCTGTTGTTTCCTCCATTGCTAAATTTAGCCATTCTGACCGGTGTGAGTTGGTATCTCATTGTGGTTTTGATTTGGATTTCCCTGATGCCGAGAGATGTTGATCATTTTATCTGTTGTCCATTTGTATGTCTTTAGAGAAATGGCTATTTATGTCTTCTGCCCATTTCTTGACCTGATGTGTGTGTGTGTGTGTGTGTGTGTGTGTGTGTGTGTGTTTTATGGGTCTTGAGTTTGATAAGTTCTTTATAGAGTTTGGATACTAGTCCTTTATCTAAGAAGACATTTGCCAATATCTTCACCCATTCTGGAGGTCGTTTTTTAGTTTTGTTAACTGTTTCCTTTGCTGTGTAAAAGATTTAGCATAATTCTTAAGGATTTTCAGGATGGCAAATAAGCATTGGCTTCAAATGAAAGTTACCAGCTTTCTTAGACTCCAGCGAGAGAGTTATCCTGTCCTTTGAAGTATTGAAGTGAACCATTCACTTTTCCTCTCTGACAGTCCTAGATGCCATCCTATTCCAATAAAAGGTTATTTCATCTACACTGAAAATCTCTTGTTTAGTGTAGCCACTTTGGTTAATTATCTTAGCTAGATCTTCTGGATAACTTTCTGCAGTTTCTATATCACCACTTAATGCTTCAACTTGTATGTTTTTGTTTTGGAGATGTGTTCTTTCCTTAAACCTTATGAATCGACTTCTGCTAGCTTCAAACTTTTCTTCTGCAGCTTCCTTACTTCTCTCAGTCTTCAAAGAATTGAAGAGAGTTAGGGCCTTGTTCTAGATTAGCCTTTGGCTTACGAGAATATTGTAGGTGGTTTGGATTCCTATCCTGACCACTGAAATGTTTTTTTATGTCACCAGCAAATCTGTTTTGTTTACTTATCAGTCATGTGTTCACTTGGCTCACACTTTTAATTTCTTTCAAAAGCTTTTATTTGCATTCACAATTTGGATCACCATTTGGCACAAGAGGCCAAATGCTTTGGTATATCTTCACTTTTAACGTGCCTTCCTTACTAAGTTTAATCATTTCTAAGTTTTAATTTAAAGTAAGAGATGTGTGGCTCATTCATTAACCTGAAAATGTAGAGGCCATTATAGGGTTATTGATTGGCCTAATTTCAATATTGTGTCTTATGGAATAGGGAGCCCCAGTGGTAGGAAGAAAAATTTGGGAACAGGTGGTCAGTGGAGCAGTTAGAACACACATATTTCCTGATTAAATTTACCACCTCATATGTGGCCCATCATGCCTCAAAAACAATTATAACACTAACATCAAGGAACAGTGATCATCATAACAAATATAGTAATACTTATATGTCGTTATCATATAATAATAGTTATAAATTTTGAAATATTGTGATAATTATCAAAATGTGACACAGGGACACAGAGTAAGAAAATGTTCTTGGAAAAATGGTGGCAATATATTTGCTAATGCAGAGTTGCTACAAACCTTCAATCTGTAAAAAAGAAAATATCTGCAAAACGTAATAAAGTATAATTAAACAAGGTATGTTTGAATCTCAAGAATAAGTTACTTTCCAAATTTGCACTGCAACTCCTTACTATCATCAAAGGGAAATTAATAAAAACAAAGTCTAAAACATATACCATATATATGAGGTCATGTAGAAAGAGTAATGTCTTTCATCCTTAAAGTCACCAGTAAAGCCATCTGGTCCTGGGTTTTTCTTTGTTGGGAGATTCTGGATTACTGAAAGCCATACAGCTTTCCAGGTGCTCAGATCAGGCCCCTTTTTTTGAGGAGCTATACTTAGCAGAGGGTGGAGCTATGAATTAGCTCCCCTGCCCAGGTAGAGCAGGACAGCCAGCTCTAAAGATGACAAAGCGCTTTGTTTCTGGTCTTGATCCACAATAATCTGATCCCTAAATCTTCTGGCCAAATGGGCCCACTGGATTTGCTATGCAAACAATCAGCTCTGCCTGCTGGATTCTCTACTCAAGCATTGCTGGACTCTGTACCTTCCCTAGGTGTAGAAAAGGCTTTCTGGTTGTGAGAAGCCAGGAGCTACACTCAGGAATGGGTAGGATTATATGATCTCCTCTGCCCAGGCAGAGCAGGAGATCCAGATCCAAACAGCCTCCTAGGTGTTTTGGTCAGGCTTTCGGGTCATGTGGGAACAGGAACAACACTCATCCATGGATAGGGCTATGAATTATCACCCCTGCCTGAGGAGGGGGGCCAATCAGAGTCTAGGGCCTACAAGGCTCTTTGTTTGAGGTACCAAATGAGGCAGACCTGTATTCTGACAAGTTCTCTAATCAGACTGCACCACTGTCTTGGGTCTGCAGATAAAGAAGAGCTATTGACTGAGACTAGTACTTGGGTCCTGCAGGTATGACCTTGGTCTGCCAAGATTCAACTGCTGATGTTGGAAGTCCTTCCCCACATCTCCATCATAATCTGATTCCCACTGGTCAAGCTCTGCAGATTTCCCCCATAATCTCCAGTAGGCAAAACCAGAGTAGGACTCCTAGGAGGTAACTCACAATGCTGGGAGAGACAGAAATTTGTCCTGGGATATCGTTTCCCACTAGAGGAATTTTAGGCTCAGAGGGACCTTTCAGTGTGATGCTATACTAAACTGGAGGAGAGGCCAAGTGGTCATGTATAGCTGTTACTATTACCCTTCTAATGTGATCCATCTCCATCTTTGTGGTATAGGGGGTTGCTTTAGCCTCACCTTCATGTTCTGGGATTTTCTCAATGGTGTCTTTTGCATGAACACTTGTTACCTACTGATCTTTTCATTATTTTAGTTACATCATGAGGCCCACAAATTCTCTATTTAGACTTGTAATGATGTAAATCTAGGCAGAGCAAGTATATACAAAATGCCATATGTACTTCCACATCCAGGAAGAGTGGGTATAACATTTTTTTCTATTCTTCCCACTAAGTATAATTACTTTTGTTATAAAGAATTAAGATAATCTAAACTAAACAAAATATGTTTGTCACTAGTAAAACTTCCTCATAAGATGTGATAAAAGCAGTCCTTCAGGATGAATTGAAAGGTCACTAAAGAGTGACCCAAATCTGCATAAGGAAATAAAGAACACCAGAAAAGACGCCTACATAGGTAAATATAAAAGTTGGTATATGACGATTGGTATTAATATCATTACCATTCATAGCTCCACTTTATTCCAATCAGATTAGAAACACAAACGAATAAAACAATAATTTAAAATCTACATTAGTGGGTACAGATTGTATAAAGATGATATTTGTGACAATAACAACATAAGGTGATGAAGCAATATAGGAGGAAAGCTTTCATATCTACTGAAATTAAGTTGGCATTAACCTATAGTCTTATAAATTAAGATATTAGTTGTATTTACCCAGGAGAACAACAAAACAACTCAAAAATGTAGAGTAAAAGTAAAAGAAGAAGATGGTGGTGGAATAGAAGGGCCTTATGCTCACCTGGACCCAAGAACACAAATAGAAAACTATAAAACCCTAAATCACCCAGAAATCAACATGAACACTGAAAGAACTCCACAAGTAAAGGGAGGCTAGAGGCCATACTGACTAAGGTAGGAAATGTGGACACATGGATTAGTAGAGAAACAGATTTCAGGTACTATGAAATGGAGGGAGCCATGGCAAGAGAGAAAGGAAAACACAGGGGAATACACAAGGAGAAGGTTTCCCCAAAGCCATTGGCTTGCAAATTGAGAGAGAGGCTGAATTTCATGAGTTCATACAACCAGCAGGACTTAAAGCCTGGAGATTTAAAGGTCAGTGGCTTGGCTGAGATAGGGCCTGTGAGCACTGCACTGCACCTGGAGAGAAGGCAGTCACACAACCTTGGGGCAGAGAGCATGGGAACAGTGATATGAAGAATACTTGGATCACACAGAAGGACGTAATTTGCGCTACTTAGAATGCATCCTTGAAAGGCAGCATTCACAGAAACACATCTATGGAAACAAAGAAGGTGGCTAGAATCATTTCTACTGCCCACTGATCAGCATAAACGTGGAGTCACCTGCAGGAAGCAGCAAAGCACGGACACCGATTGCCTAATGCCTAATGTGCATGCATCAGGCATCACCTCCTAAACACTCTTGTGGGACTGCCCCTCTCAGTCAACCTTGCACCAGTCCCAGTGCAGCAGATCCTTCCTCCAGCAGAGACACCTGCCCAATACATGTTGACCAAATAGAGACATGCAGGGTCTCAGTTCTGCTGGAGGTGCTGTCAGGTCTCATTCCACAAGCATACCAGAATACACTTACTTAAAGCTCATCACATTCAGAATAGGGACCAAACAATGTCCAGAGAAGGAAAGGAGAGTCTCTGCAGACAAATGGCCTAAAAGATAGAGTAGGGGAAAAAAAAAAAAACGCAGAACACACACAGCACACCCAGAGATAATCTCTAAAGCTCTAAGCCCTGGTCACTATGTAACACCTTCTTCATAAGACTAGTACTTTCAAGGGCAGAAGACCTAATAGACTTTTCTAACACAAAGAAGAAAATGAAGACCTAGACAAAATGTCAAGACAAAGGAATTCATACCAAAAGAAAGAGCAAGGAAAGGTCACATCCACAGATCTAATAGAAACAGTTATAAGTAGTATGTTTCATCTAGAATTTAAAGCAACAATCATAAAGATACTAGCTGAGCCTGAGAAAAGCATAGAAGACTACAGGGACTCCCTTACTGCAGAGATAAAAGAACAAAACTACCCAGGCCAAAATGAAAATGCAAAAACCAAGATTCAAAGTGACTGGATGTAATGAACGTAGGAAGGAAGAAGCAGAGGAACGAATAAGTGATATAGAAGATACAATAATGGAAAATAATAATGAAGCTGAAAAAGAAACAGAAAGAAAAACATTGGCACACAAATGTAGACATAGGGAACTCAGTGATTCCATACAGCATAATAATATTCATTAGAGTCCCAGAAGAAGAGAGGGCAGGAGATTTATTTGAGGAAATTAGAGGTGAAAACTTCCGTAACCTGAGGAAGGAAACAGACTTCCAAATACAGGAGCCACAGAAAACTCACATCAAAATCAACAAAAGCAGATCAACATCAAGACATAACACAGTTAAATTTTGTAAACTATAGAGATAATGCAAAAATCTTAAACACAGCAAGACAAAAAAACAAGTCCTTAACTTACAAGGGAAGACAAATAATCTAACAGCAGATCTTTCCACGGAAACATGGCAGGGCAGAAAGAAGTGGCATGATATGATCAACAGGCTGAATAGAAAAAAAACTATGCACCCAAGAATATCCAGTAGGATTATCATTCAGAATTGAAGGAGAGATAAAGAGTTTCCCAGGCAAACAAAAACTAAAGGCATTTGTGACCACTAAACCAACCCTGCAAGAAATATTAAAGAGGACTCTTCGAGTGGGAAGGAAAGACCAAAACTGACAAAGACTAGAAAGGAACATAGAATATCTCCGGAAACGATGACCAAAAAAGTATTAAATGGCAGTACATTCATATCGAGCCATAATTATGCTGAATGAAAATGGACAAAATAATTCAATCAAAAGACATAGTGTGTCAGAATGGATGAAAAAAAAAAAAAGAAAGAAACACAAGACCCATTTATATGCTGCCTACAAGAAAATCATTTCAGACCTAAAATCACCAGTACACTGAAAACTAGAGATGGAGAAATACTTACCATGCAAATGGTTGTCAAAAGAAAGACCAAGTAACAATGGGGAATATCAGAGAAACTAGATTTTAAGCCAAAGGCATAAGAAGAGATGCAGAAGGATACTACATCATAATAAAGGGGTCCATTCAACAAGAAGATCTAACAATTGCAAATATTTATGCTGCAAACTTGGGAATACTCAAATGAATAAAACAAGTAATAAGAAACATAAAGTCATTGATAATAATACAATAAAAGTAGGGGACTTTAACATCCCACTTACAACAATGGGCAGGTCATCTAAGCAGAAAACCAATAAGGAAATAATGGCTTTGAATGACGCACTGGACCAGATGAACTTAATATATGTAGTCAGAACATCCCATCACATAGCAGCAGAATACACATTCTTTTTGATTGCTCATAGGACATTCTCCAGAATAGATCATGTATCAGGTTACATATCAGTCCTCAACAAGTACAAAAAGATTGAGATCATACCATGCATATTTTCTCATCACAATACTATGAACTTGAATTCCATCACAAGAAAATTATTGGAAAGACCACAGATACATGGAGACTAAAAAGCAATCTACTAAAGCATGAAAGGATCAATAAGGAAATTAAATAAATAAATAAAAATACATGGAAACAAGTGAAAATGAAAACACAATACTTAGAAACCTTTGTGACGCAGTAAAGGCAGCCCTAAGAGGCAACTATATAGCAATAAAGGCTTACCTCAGGAAGCAAGAAAAATCTCAAATAAAAACATAAACTGATACCTAAAGGAGATAGGGAAGGAACAACAAATGAAACCTAAAGTCAGCAGAAGAAAGGAAATAATAAAGATTAGAGAAGAAATACGTGATAGAGAAACACACACACACACAGACACACGCAGTAAAGCAGATCCATGAGGCCAGGAGGTGGATTTTGAAAAATACTAAAAAAATTGATAAACTCCTAGCCAGATTCATCAAAAGAGGGAAAATCTAAATAAGGAAGCCAGGATGGCTCAATGGTTGAGCATCTGCCTTCGGCCCAGGGCATGATCCCGGGGTTCCGGGATCGAGTCCCACATGAGGCTATTAGCAGGGAGCCTGCTTCTCCCTCTACCTATGTCTCTGCCTCTCTTTCTGTATCTCTCATGAATAAATAAATAAAACTTTCAAAAAAGTCATATATAAAAAATAATCCAAATAAATAAAATCATGAGTGAGAGAGGAGGAATCACAACCAACACCACAGAAATACAAACAATTATAAGAGAATATTATGAAAAATTAAATGGCAACAAATTGGGAAATCTCAAGAAATGGATACATTCCTAGAATCTTCTAAACTAGCAGAACTAAAACAGGAAGAAAACTTGAACAGATCCAGAACAAGCAAAAATTAATAAATGGATAGACGATAGATAGATAGAAACAGTAATCAAACATCAACCAAGAGACAAAAGTGCAGGGCCAGATGATCACAGCTGAATTCTACCAAACATTTATTTTTGTTTTAAAGATTTTATTTATTTATTCCTGAGAGACAAAGAGAGAGAGGCAGAGACATAGGCAGTGGGAGAAGCAGGCTTCCCGCGGGGGAGCCCAATGTGAGGCTCAATCCCGGGATTCTGGGACCACACCCTGAGCCGAAGGCAGATGCCCAACAACTGAGCCACCCAGATGTCCCTCTACCAAA
The DNA here is from genome assembly GCF_053574225.1 of Canis aureus. Taxonomy (NCBI): domain Eukaryota; kingdom Metazoa; phylum Chordata; class Mammalia; order Carnivora; family Canidae; genus Canis; species Canis aureus. The sequence continues at coordinate 75,729,501 of NC_135649.1, read as the reverse complement.
CATTTAAAGGGGAGTTACAGGGATCCGAACAATGACTGTCCCAGTCCCACAGGAAGCCCACCTTGGCAGCCCCCTGGTACAGTCACAGGACTCTGCTGGGAGACAAGAATTCATGCTCACTCAGCAGGGCACTTGCACAGGGATGACCAGCAACAGTTGGGGCCAGTGCATGCATTTGAGATCCAGGCAGAGGTGCAGCCCTCTGCCTGCCCAACTTGCAAGGCTGCCAGGAAGGGGCAATCAGGAGGGTGTGCAGAAGTCTACCTGTCCAATGTGTCTGCAGTACTTTGCCAACCCCATGAGGCTTGACTGCAGGTGCAACAACTGTTGTGCATGCCTCACCCATTGCTAGGGCGAGATGGAGACCGACAGGTGATGCCCACAGCGCCAGGAGATCTTCCTGCAGCGTCACATGAGACCCAATTGGCACCCGGCCAACATAACACAGCTAGTGAAACAGATGTGCACCTTGTGGTCATTGGGGGCCCTGGCCGAGATGGGGGTGTGGGAGAAGCACCACAAGTCCCTGAAGGTGTATTGTGAGGCGGACCATGTGCCCATCTGTGTGGTGTGTGGCTGCTTCTGCAAGCACATTGGCCATAGCATGCTGCCGCTCAAGAAGGCAGTGGAGGACTTCAAGGAGCAAATCCAGAACCAGCTGGACCACCTGGAAAGACGGAAAGACTTAAAGAAGAGGTTCTGGGCACAGGGGGAGCAGACACGAGCTGAACTCTTGAGCCTGAACCAGATGGAGAGGGAGAAGATCGTCTGGAAGTTTGAGCAGCTCTCTCACTCCTTAAAGGATCATGAGTATCATCTCCTGGCCCACCTTGAGGAGCTAGATTTAGCTACCTACAACAGCATCAATGGTGTCAACACCAGATCTCCTGCAATGTCTCCCACCCGAGTAGCCTGATCACCCAGCTGGAAGAGAAGCAGCAGCAGCCTACCAGGGAGCTCCTGCAGAACATCAGGGACACATTGAACATACGTGAAACAATCAGGATCCCTGATCCTTCGATCACACTAATAGATCTGCAGGAAGGAAAAAAAGCCACATTTTCACCCCAAACCGTCTCTTCTTGCCTGAAAATCTGAAGCAGTTCACAGGAAAAATTCAGCCAATATGGGGAAAATTCAAAAATTGAGAGAGGCTCAATCATACTCAGTAGGTATGACTCTAGACCCAGACACAGCCTACCCCACCTGAATCCTTTCCTGCAGCATGTACGTTTGGCATAGTTACTTCTAGCAGGACCTGCCCAACAACCCAGAGCTGTTAAATCTGTTTCCCTGCGTCTTTGGTGCTCCAAGATTGTCGCTGGGAGACACCATTGGGAGGTAGAGATGAGAGATAAGGCAAGCAGACCTTGATGTATGTGAAAACTCAGTGTGCAGAAAAGGTAGAGTAATTTTATCCACCCAGAATGGATTCTGGACAGTGTCTTTGTGGTATGGGAAAGAATACTGGGCTCTTACCTCCCCAGGGACTTCCCTCCCCCAGTGGACCCCTCTCCAGTGGGTGGGGATTTTCTTGGACTATGATTCTGGTGAGGTCTCCTTCTACAACGTGACAGACAGGTGTCAAATTTTTACTTTCTCTCATGCTACCTTCTGCAGGCCTGTCCAGCCTGAATTCAGTCTGAGTTACTTGGGAGGGAAGAGTGCAGCCACTTTCATCATCTGCCTCTTGAGTGGGATTGATGGGTTTTCTGACCATGTAGGCAATCATGCTCAATTCCATGGAGACCTTCTGTTGATGAGGTGCATAAGCACCCAGCCATGCAAATTGTGAGATAAATGAGAAGTAACAAGATTGCCTGGAAATAAAAACCAGATGATCAAAATACATACATACATACATACATACATACATACATACAGAAGAGATAATACCTATTCTTCTCAAACTATTTCAAAAAATATAAATGGAGGGAAAACTTCCAAACTCATTCTATGAGGCCAGCATTACCTTGTTACAAAAGACAGACACAGAACCCGTTAAAAAGAGAAATGCAGGCTAATATCCCTGGTAAACAAGAATGCAAAGATTCTCTACATGATACCAGCTGATAGAATCCAACAGTTCATTAAAAGAATCATTCATGATGATCAACTAGGATTTATTCCTGAATTGCCAGGTGGGCTAAACATTCACAAACCAATCAATGTGATACACCATATTAATAAAAGGAAGAAGAACCATATGATCCTCTCAGTGAATGCAGAAAAAGCACTTGACAAAGTACAACATCCATTCTTGATTAAAAAAAATAATAATAACCACCAACACACTGGGCATAGAAAGAAAATACCTCAAAATCATGAAGTCCATATGTGAAAAATCCCACAGCTAGTATCATTCTCAATGGGGAAAAGCTGAGAACTTTCCCTCTATGGTCAGGAAGAAGACGGGATGTCCACTCTCACCACTGTTTTATAACGTAGTACCGGAAGTCCAACCCTCAGCAATCATCCAACAGAAATAATAAAAGCCATCTAAATCAGCAAGGACAAAATCAAACTTTCACTCTTTGCAGACAAGATATTCTACATAGAAAACTCAACAGATTCCACCAAAAAAAAAAAATGTTAGCTCTGATTCACAAATTCAGTAAAGTTGTAGGATACAAAATCAATGTACAGCAATCTATTGTATTTCTATATACCAATAACGAAGCAGCAGAAAGAGAAATTAAGGAATTGTTCCCATCTATAATTGCACCAAAACCCATAAGATACCTAGGGTTAAACCTAATCAAAGACATGGAAGACCTGTACTCTGAAAACGATAAAACACTGATGAAAGAAATTGAAGGTGATATGAGGAATTGGGAAGACATTTCTTGCTCATGCACTGGAAGAACAAGTATCGTAAAAATGTCTATACAACCCGAAGCAATCTATAAATTTAATTATATTGCCATCAAAATAAAAACATTTTTCACACAGCTAGAGGAAGGAAAGAACCGTAAAATTTGTACAGTACACCAAAAGACCCCAAATAGCTAAAGCAACCTTGAAAAAGAAAACCAAAGCTAGAGGCGTCCCAATTGTGTACTTCAAGTTCTATAAAAAACTAAAAGTTGTAGTGATCGAGACAGTGTGGTACTGGCATAAAAATTGATGCATAGAATAATAAAACAAAATAGAAAACTGAGAAATGAACCCACACTATATGGCCAACTTTTGACAAAACAGGAAAGTATATCCAATGGGAAAATGACAGTCTCCTCAACAAATGGTGTTGGGAAACCTGGACAGCAGCATATAAAAGAATTAAACTGGACCACTTTCTTATATTGTATGCAAAAATGAATTCACAATGTATTAAAGACTCAAATGTGACCCCTGAAATCATAAAAATCCTAGAGGAGAACATAAGTAGTAACTTCTTTAACATTGGCTTTAGCAAGTTCTTTCTAGATATGTCTCCTGAGGCTAGGGAAACAAAAAGAAAGATTAACTGTTGGGTTTTCATTAAAGAAAAAAAGCTTCTACACAGCAAAGAAAACAATCAAGGAAACTAAAACATAACTTACAGGATAGGAGAAGATATTTGGAAATGACATATCTGATCCAAAATCTATAAAGAATCCAAAATCTATAAAGATCTTATAAAATTCAAGTCCCCAAAAAATAAGTAATCTGATTCAAAAATGGGCAGAAAGACAAACATTGTATGTTCTCATTCATGTATGTTCTCATTCAATAGTGAAAGAGAATATAAGGGAAGGGAGAAGAAATGTGTGGGAAATATCAGAAAGGGGGACAGAACATAAAGACTCCTAACTCTGGGAAACAAACTAGGGGTGGTGGAAGGGGAGGAGGGTGGGGGATAGGGGTGAATGGGTGATGGGCACTGAGGGGGGCACTTGACGGGATGAGCACTGGGTGTTATTCTCTATGTTGGTAAATTGAACACCAATAAAACATAAATTTATTATTAATAAATAAATAAATAAATAAATAAATAATAAAAAATGGGCAGAAGACATGAATAGACACTTTTCCAAGGTAGACATACAGATAGCCAACAAACACATGAAAAGATGCTCAACATTACTGATCATCACAGAAATGCCAATCAAAATTACAATGAGATATCATCTCACACTGTCAGATTGGCTAAAATCGACAAGACAAGAAACAATTGGTGGTAGCAAGGATGTGAAGAAAGGACTAGCCTCTTGCACTGTTGATGGGAATGCAACATAGTGCAGCTTCTCTGGAAATAGTATGGAATTCCTCAAAAAGTTAAAAACAGATCTACCCTACCTTCCAGCAATTGCACTACTAGGTGCTCAAATAATACAATACTATTAATTCAAATGGATACACACACCACAATGCTTATCGCAGCATTATTTACAATGGCCAAATTATGGAAACAGCCCAAGTGTCCTTTGACTGATAGGTGGATAAAGATATGGTATGCTCATGCAATCAAATACTGCTTAGCCATAAAAACGAATCCATCCATGTCGCTCAAATGGATTGAGCTAGAGAGTGTTATGCTAAGTGAAATAAGTCAGAGAAAGACAAATACCAGATTATTTCACTCGTGTGTGGAATTTATGAAACAAAATAAATGATCAAGCGGGGGGGGGAGGAGCGAGAGAAAGAGAGGTAAACCAAGAAACAGACTCTTAACTAAGGAGAACAAACCGATGGTTACCAGAATGGAAGGTGGGGGGGCGGGCAGATAGGGTAAACAGGTGATGAGGATTAAAGAGTACACTTGAAATGGTGAAACACTATGTTAAACTAATATTACACTGTATTCACTCACTGGAATTTAAACAAAAACTTAAGAATCTATATAAAGGAAGGGACAATGGAATTAAAAAGACACAAGAGAAAATATCTACTTACAAAAAGTTGGCAATAGAGGGACATAGAAAGAAAAAGATATACGACATAAAGACAACAAAAAGCAGAGTGGCAGGATTAAATTCCATCATAGCAGTAATAACATTAAATGTAAATGGGTTTCAAAATCTCCAAATGAAACACAGACATTGATGGAATGAATTTAAAAATATACGGTTCAACAGAAGCTCACTTTACATTCAAAGACACAAATTGGTTGAAACTATAAGAATGAAAAAAAAGCAACTATAAGAATGGAAAATATTCCATGCTAACAGTAAACTAAAGAGAGCTGGGCTAGTATACAGATGCAAATAGAAAATAGGCTATAAAAGAGGAAAAAAGTAATTATATAATAATAAAAAGGGCAATCCCTCAAAAAATATAATTATAAACATATAAGCACTTAGCCACAGAGCTCCAGAACAGATGAAGCCAAAACCAAAACAGCAAAAGGTTGAAATAGACATATTTCACCAGGGCCCATAAAACACTCTGAAGGACAGGATACACATTAGGACACAAAACAATTACCAATAAATTTAAAATTCTTGAAATCATAGAATGTGCATGGAATTACATTCCATGTACTTAGAGTGAGATCTTTTAAACATTTTTAAAAAGATTTATTTATTTATTTGAGATAAAGCACAGGCACGTGAACATGGGGGGGAGGAGCAAAGGGAGAGGGAGAGGGAAACTTAAGCAGAGTCTGTGCTGAGTGCAGAGCCCGACACAGGGCTCAATTCAGGACCCTGAGAATAGGACCGGAGCCAAAACCAAGAAGTCTGACATTTAACTGACTATGCACTCCAGGTGCCTCAAAAAACACATTTCATGGACCAGTGGGATTAAGAAGAAATCACAGGGATATCTACAAAATATTTTGAGGTGAAAAAAAATGCAACAAACTAAAACTTACAAAATGCACAAAAAGCAGAACTAAGAAAAAATTGGAGCTAAGAACATGACGGAGGAGTCAGGGTCCTCAATTCACTTGGCCCCACCAAATTACCTATATTATTTTCAAACCATCCTGAAAACGTACAAATTCGACCTGAGATTTAAAGAGAGAAGAACCAGAATGCTACAGAGAGAAGGGTTTTCACTTCTAACAAGGTAGGAAGGCAGAAAAACTAAAATAAAAAAGAATCAAGTGGCGGAGGGGCCCCACGAGGACCCAGGCAAAAGCCTGGTAGTGAAAGCCTCCGGGACAGGAAAGGCCAGTCCTGGAGAAGCAGGAACTTTACTTATTTACTTTTTTCCAAGGACAGAGGTCTTTATTTTTTTTTTTTTTTACATATTTTTTTGAATTGGATATCAATTTGCCAACATACGGCATAAAACCCAGGGCTCCTCCCATCAAGTGCCCCCTCAGTGCCTGCCACCCAGTCACCCCCACCCTCCTCCCTTTCCACCACCCCTTGTTCGTTTCCCAGAGTTAGGAGTCTCTCATGGTCTGTCTCCCTTTCTGATATTTCCCACTCATTTTTTCTCCTTTCCCCCTTTATTCCCTTTCACTATTTTTTATATTCCCCAAATGAATGAGACCATATAAAGTTTGTTCCTCTCCAATAGACCTATTTCACTAAGCATAATACCCTCCAGTTCCATCCACGTCGAAGCAAATGGTGGGTATTTCTCGTTTCTAATGGCTGAGTAATATTCCATTGTATACATATACCACATCTTCTTTATCCATTCATGTTTCCATGGACACCGAGGCTCCTTCCACAGTTTGGCTGTTGTGGACATTGCTGCTATTAAACATCAGGGTGAAGGTGTCCCGGCAATTCAATGCATCTGTATATTTGGGGTAAATCCCCAGCAGTGCAATTGCTGGGTTGTAGGGCAGATCTATTTTTAACTGTTTGAAGAACCTCCACACAGTTTTCCAGAGTGGCTGCACCAGTTCACATTCCCACCAACAGTGCAAGAGGGTTCCCCTTTCTCCACATCCTCTCCAACATTTGTGGTTTCCTGCCTTGTTAATTTTCCCCATTCTCACTGGTGTGAGGTGGTATCTCATTGTGGTTTGGTTTGTATTTCCCTGATGGCCAGGGATGCGGAACATTTTCTCATGTGCTTGTTGGCCATGCATATGTCTTCCTCTGTGAGATTTCTGTTCATGTCTTTTGCCCATTTCAGGATTGGATTGTTTGTTTCTTTGCTGTTGAGTTTAATAAGTTCCTTATAGATCTTGGAATCTAGTCCTTTATGTGATATGTCATTTGAAAATATCTCCTCCCATTCTGTAGGTTGTCTTTGAGTTTTGTTGACTCTTCCTTTTGCTGTGCAAAAGCTTCTTATCTTGATGAAGTCCCAATAGTTCATTTTTGCTATTGTTTCTCTTGCCTTCATGGATGTATCTTGCAAGAAGTTGCTGTGGCCAAGTTCAAAAAGGGTGTTGCCTGTGCTCTCCTCTAGAATTCTAGATGGAATCTTGTCTCACATTTAGATCTTTCATCCATTTTGAGTTTATCTTTGTGTATGGTGTAAGAGATGGAAAAATATTCCATGCTCATGGATTGGAAGAATTAATATTGTGAAAATGTCAATGTTACCCAGGGCAATTTGCACATTTAATGCAATCCCTATCAAAATCCCATGGACTTTCTTCAGAGAGTTGGACCAAATTATCTTAAGATTTGTGTGGAATCAGAAAAGACCCCGAATAGCCAGGGGAATATTAACAAAGAAAACCATAGCTGTGGGCATCACAATGCCAGATTTCAGGTTGTACTACAAAGCTGTGGTCATCAAGACAGTGTGGTACTGGCACAAAAACAAGACACATAGATCAATGCAACAGAATAGTGAATCCAGAAGTGGACCCTCAACTTTATGGTCAACTAATATTCGACAAAGGAGGAAAGACTATCCACTGGAAAAAAGACAGTTTCTTCAATAAATGGTGCTGGGAAAATTGGACATCCACATGCAGAAGAGAAGCAGGAGCTTTAAAAGATGGGCACGGGATTCTTCACAGACCGAAAGGCGCTTAGCAGGGAAATCGAGCAGAATCGCAGGAGGGACAGTGGAGCCTCCAGTTTCCTAGTAACTAATAGAGGAAGTGTGCCCCAGAGTAAAGTGCACCCCAGTCTGTGGGCCAATCTAAGTAAAGGGCTGGGGCATGCACCTGGCGGGGCATCCGGGAGAAGTTGATCAGTCTTGCAGTGGCTCTGGGTAGAGGCGTCTGCACCCTGCTGCCTTCCAGAGCTGCGCATCCAGGGAGCGCGATTCCAGCAGCACAGGGTCCGGGTCCCAGGGAGCCGAGCAGACACAGCCCAGGATCCTGAGTTCCCCGCAGGACAGGCGGAAGCGGGGAGGGCACAGGACAGCGAGGACTCTTCTGCCACTGGCCGCCACCCAAGCTGTGCAGATCAGTGCACCCATGTTGGCCCAGGAGCACCTAGGCCAGTGTGGACTGCGAGACTACAGTAGTTACTGGCGGGGGGGGGGGGGAGATGACTCCAGAGGTGGAGACCTGGCCGCTGGCAGTATGGTTGTTCCTCCTGGTATCACCCTGTGCCTGGGAGAGACATGGCCACCAGGGAACAGAGGACTCACAGGGTAAACAGTGCCCACTGAGCCCAGCACCTGCAGGGGGCGTGGCAGCTCCCCCAGGTGCAGACACCTGAGAATCAGCACAGCAGGCCCCTCCCCCAGAAGACCAGCTGGAAGGACAGGGGAAGAGGAAGTTCTTGACCAAGCAGCCCTGGAAAATTCCAAGACAAGTTCAGGGATTTACAGTATATGGAACCAGAGGGTACCCTTTCTATTTTTTTTCTTCCTTTTTCCAGTACAATTCGTTTTTATATCAGACTGGAAATTTCCAATTTTTTTTACTCTTTTCCCACCTTAACTACAATATTTTACCACCTCTTCATTTTTAAGATTCTTCCTTCTTGACTTCCATACTTCTATAATTACAGGTCCTAGATATATTTTCCACTTCTAGATTCCCCTCAACATATTGAACTTAATTTTGGGACATACACAAGATATATTTGTTTTATATTTTTTGTTTTCTCTGACTCATTTGGTTCTAAAATGGCAGAAGTCAATACCTTCTAAAACATGACCGGCATTCACCCAGAACCAAGTGGTATACCATGCTGGTTCATTCTGTGAGACTTCTAATTCTCATTCTGGCCCATCTTTTATCTCTTTTATGTTTTGGTGGTCAATGTTGGGGTCCTCCACAAGTATTTCTGGTTTATATGGATTTGGAACTTAGCAACTTCTACCATAGAGAACTTCATATACTCAGAAACAAGAGGATTACCCTCTAAAATCCCTCAGGTTGACTACATTTTCCCTCCACTACAACTTCATCACCACCACCATCTCCCAGTAACCCCCTCTTTTTTTTTTCTTCCACTTTTTTTTTCTTTTTTCTTTTTTTCCCTCTTGCTCTTTGGGATTCTTTGCCTTTTATTTTTTTACCACTGTGTTTTAAAATTTGTTTTTCACTTTATTGATCCTTTGGTTTTATTTCATTCTGATTTCTGTTTTCAATATCTGGTCTCTGACCTCAGCAGAATCATCTAGCGTGAAATTTACATAGGAAGTGGTTGATATTCTTGACTCAGCCCGCTCATATATCCACTCTACACTGAGCAAAGACGAGAAAGAAGAACTCACCTCAAAAGAAAGAATCAGAACCAGTACTCTTTTCAACAGAGTTACAGAATTTGGATTACAATTCGATGTCAGAAAGCTATTCAGAAACATGAATATAAAGCTACTGGTGACTCTGGAACAATGCATAAAGGATTCAAGAAACTTCATGACTGCAGAATTTAGATCCGATCAGGCCAAAATTAAGAATCAATTAAATGAGACCAGATCCTAACTGGGGGTCCTAAAGACGAAGGTTAATGAGGTAGAAGAAAGGGTGAGCAACATAGAAGACAAGTCCATGGCAAAGAAGAAAGCTGAGGAAAAAAGAGAAAACAATGAAAAGACCATGAGGAAAGCTTAAGGGAAATAAATGACAGCCTCAGAAGGAAAAATCTACATTTAATTGGGGTTGCAGAGGGCGCCGAGAGGGCCAGAGGGCCAGAAAGCATATTTGAACAAATCATAGCTGAGAACATTCCTAACTTGGGATGGGAAATAGGCATTCAGATCCAGGAGATAGAGAAGTCCCCCCCCCCAATTCAATAAAAACCATTCAACACCTCACCATTTAATAGTGAAACTGGCAAATTCCAAAGATAAAGAGAAAATCCTAAGGTAGCAAGAGACAAGAGATCCCTAACTTATATGGGGAGAACTATTATATTAACATCAGACCTATCCACAGAGTCCTGGCAGGCCAGAAAGCACTGGCAGGATATACTCAGGGTCCGAAATGAGAAGAACATGCAGCCAAGAAGACTCTATGCAGCAAGGATCTCATTCAGAATAGAAGGAGAGATAAAGAGCTTCGAAGATAGGCAGGAACTGAAAAAAATATGTGACCACCAAACCAGCTCTGTAAGAAATATTAAGGAGGACCCTGTAAAAGAAAGAGGAAGCACGAAAAAATAATCTACAAAAACAGGGACTGAATAGTTATTACAGTGACACTAAATTCATGTTTTTCAATACTCACTCTGAACATGAATGGGTTAAATGATCCCATCGAAAATGCAGGGTTTCAGACTGGACAAAACAGCTAGACCCATCTATTGGCTATCCACAACAGATTCATTTTAGACCTAAGGACAACTCCAGCCTGAAAATGAAAGGTTGGAGAACCATTGACCATTCAAATGGTCCTCAAAAGAAAGCTGGGGTAGCAATCCTCATTTCAGGTAAATGAAAGTTTATCCCAAAGACTGTAGTAAGAGATGAAGAGGGACACTATATCATACTTAAAGTATCTATCCAAAAAGGGGACCTAACAATCATCAATATTTATGCCCGTAATGTGGGAGCTGCCAAGTATATCAATCAAATAACAACCATAGCAAACGCATACTTAGATAATAATACACTAATACTGGGAGACTTCAACAAGGCAATTTCTGCAACAGACAGATATTCTGAGCACAAAATCACCAGAAAAACAACGGCCTTCAGTGATACACTGGATCACAGGGATTTCACAGATATATACAGAACTTTGCATCCCGACGCAACCAAATACACATTCTTCTCAAGTACACACGGAACTTTCTCAAGAATAGACCACATACTGGGTCACAAATCAGGTCTCAACCAATACCCAAAGATTGGGATTGTCCCCTGCATGTTTTCTGACGACAATGCTTTGAAACTAGAACTCAATCACAAGAAGGGATTTGGAAGAAAATCAAACACGTGGAGATTAAAGAGCATCCTGCTAAAAGATGAATGGGTCAACCAGGAAATTAGAGAAGGATTAAAAATATTTATGGAAACTAAGGAGAGTGAAGATACAACTGTTCAAAATCATTGGGATACAACGAAAGCAGTCCTGAGGGGGAAATACATCGCCATACAAGCATCCCTCACAAAATTCGAAACAACTCAAACTAGAAGAAATGGACACACTTCTGGAACACCACGAACTACCAAAACTGGAACAGGAAGAAACAGAAAACATGAGCAGGCCAATAAGCAGGCAGGAAATTGAAGCAGTCAGCAAAAACCTCCCAAGACACAAAAGTCCAGGGCCAGATGGCTTCCCAGGGGAATTCTATCAAACACGTAAAGAGAAACAATACCTATCCTACTAAAGCTGTTCCGAAAGATCGAAAGGGGTGGAATACTTCCTACACATTTTATGAGGTCAGCATCACCTTAATTCCAAAACCAGACAAAGACCCCACGAAAAACAAGAATTACAGACCAATATCCCTGATGAACACAAATGCAAAAATTCTCAACAAGATACTAGCCAATAGGATCCAACAGTACATTAAGAACATTATTCAAGTGGGATTTATCCCAGGGATGCAAGGCTGGTTCAACACTCGTACAGCCATCAACGTGACAGATCATATGAACAAGATAAAAAACAAGAACCATAATATGATCCTCTCAATAGATGCAGAGAAAGCATTTGACAAAATACAGTCCATTTCTGATTAAAAATTTTCAGAATGTAGGGATAGAGGGAATGTTCCTCAGCACCTTAAAAGCCATCTACGAAAAGCCCACCGCAAATATCATTCTCAATGGGGAAACACTGGGAGCCTACATTCAGGAACAAGACAGGGATGTCCACTCTCACCACTGCTATTCAACATAGTACTAGAACTCCTAGCCCAGCAATCAGACAACAAAAAGAAATGAAAGGCATTCAAATTGACAAAGAAGAAGTCAAACTCTCACTCTTCATAGATAAAATGTTACTGTACATAGAACACCCAAAAGACTCCACTCCAGGATTGCTAGGACTCATGCAGCAATTCAGCAGTGTGGCAGGATACAAAATCAATGCTCAGAAATCAGTGGCATTTCTATACACTAACAATGAGAATGAGGAAAGAGAAATTAAGGACTCAATCCCATTCACAATTGCACCGAAAAAGCATAAGATACCTAGGAATAAACCTAACCAAAGAGGTAAAGACTGCAGAACACTTCTGAAAGAAATTGAGGAAGACACAAAGAGATGGAAAAATACTCCATGCTCCTGGATTGGAAGAATTAATAATGTGAAATGTCAATGCTACCCAGGGCAATTTACACATTCAAATAAATCCTTATCGAAATACCATGTTGGAACAAATCATCTTAAGATTCCTGTGGAATCAGAAAAAACCCCGAATAGCCAGGGGAATACTGAAAAAGAAAACCAGAGTCGGGGGTATCACAATGCCGGATTTCAGGTTGCAATACAAAGCTCTGATCATCAAGACAGTGTGGTACTGGCACAAAGACAGACGCATAGATCAATGAACAGAATAGAGAACCCAGAAATGGGCCCTCAACTCTGGTCATCTAATATTTGTCAAAGCATGAAAGACTATTCACTGGAAGAAGGACAGACTCTGCAATAAATGGTGCTGGGAAAATTGGACAGCCACGTGCAGAAGAATGAAACTAGACCAATCTCCTACAACAGACATGAAGATAAACTCAAAATGGATGAAAGATCTAAATGTGAGACAAGAATCCATCAAAATCCTAGAGAAGAACACAGGGAGCACCCGTTTTGAACTTAGCCACAGCACAAACTCTTGCAAGATACATCTATGAAGACAAGGGAAACCGAAGCAAAAATGAACTACTGGGACTTACTCAGGATTAAAAGCTTCGGTGCAGCAAAAAGAAACAGTCAGCAAAACTAAAAGACAACCTACGGAATGGGAGGAGATATTTGCAAATGACATTTCAAGATAAAGGGCCAGTATCCAAGATCTATAAAGAACTTATTAAACTCAACAGCAAAGAAAGAAACAATCCAATCCTGAAATGGACAAAAGACATGAACAGAAATTTCACCAAAGAAGACGTAGACATAGCCAACAAGCACATGAGAAAATGCTTCGCATCACTTGCCATCAGGGAAATACAAATTAAAACCACAATGAGGTATCACCTCACAGGAGTGAGAATGGGGAAAATTAACAAGACAGGAAACAACAAATGTTGGAGAGGATGTGGAGAAAGGGGAACTCTCTTGCACTGTTGGTGGGAATGTGAAATGGTGCAGCCACTCTGGAAAACTGTGTGGAGGTTCCTCAAAGAGTTAAAAATAGAACTACCCTAGGACCCAGCAATTGCACTGCTGGGAATTTACCCCAAAGATACAGATGCAGTGAAACGCCGGGACACCTGCACCCTGATGTTTATAGCAGCAATGTCCACAATAGCCAAACTGTGGATGGAACCTCAGTGTCCATCGAAAGATAAATGGATAAAGAAGATGTAGTATATATATATATATATATATATATATATATATATATATATATAGAATATTCTTCAGCCATTAGAAGTGATGCATACCCACCATTTGCTTCAACGTGGATAGAACTGGCGGGTATTATGCTGAGTGAAGTAAGTCAATCGGAGAAGGACAAACATATGGTTTCATTCACACAGGAAATACAAAAAGAGGGAAAGGGATTAAATGGGAAAGGAGAGAAAATGAGTGGGAAATATCAGAGAGGATGACAGAACATGAGAGACATCTAACTCTGGGAAAGGAACGTAGGGTAGTGGAAGGGGAGGTGGATAGGGGGATGGGGTAGCTGGTTGCCAGGCACTGAGGGGGGACACTTGACGGGATGAGCACTGTGTGATAGGCTATATTTTGGCAAATAAAACTCCAATAAAAATATACAGAAAATAAATACATAAATAAATAAATAAAATAAGAAAAGGAAAGAAAAAAAGATCTAAGAAAAATTTAACACCTCTGATATCCTAGATTATTAAATAATAAAAATCTCAGATCAAACCCCCCAAATCCACACTAAAAAACTAAAATAAATGAGCAAACTCAACATAAAGAAAGCAGAGGGAAGGAAAACTATTATATTATGATAGAAATAAAATAGAGAAAAAAATGCAAAAGAAGAAATTTTTAAAAACTCGGTTTCTTGAATTAAAATTTTTTCAAATTGACAACATTTTGCTAGGCAGTCAAATGAAAGAGAGAGCTGGGGGGAAGGAGGGAGAGAGAGGGACAAAATTTTTTTTGTTGTTTATTTATTCATGAGAGACACACAGAGTGAGGCAGAGACACAAGCAGAGGGAGAAGCAGGCTCCATGCAGGGAGCCCGATGTGGGACTTGATCCCAGGACTCCAGGATCATGCCCTGGTCCGAAGGCAGGCGCTAAACTGCTGAGCCACCCAGGGATCCCTAAACAATGTTTTAAACATTTGGGTTTTTTTTAAAGATTTAATTTTTGTATTTGAGACACAGAGAGAGTCACAGAGATAGCAAGAGAGAGCAGGAGCTGATGGGAGAGGGAGAAATAGGTTCCCCACTGAGCAAGGAACCTGATGTGGGGCTAGATCCCAGGACCCCAGGATCATGATCTGAGCCAATGGCAGATGCTTAACCAACTAATCCACCCAGCCTCCCCCCATTCCGCCCCAAAGAGACCCATATTGAGACACACTTCAATAGTAGAAAGTCAAATGAAAAAAGAAAGCCTTGAAAGCAGCAAGAGAAAAGTGATGTGTCATGTACAAAGGAGCTTTTATGAAGTTATAAGCAAAAACCATGCAGGCCAGAGGCAGTGAGGTCATATATTTAAAAGATGAAAGAACAAAATTTCAGCCCAGAGTACAGATATAGGTAAACCTGTGCTTCAGAAATGAAGAAATTATAGCCTTCCTGGAGAAACAAATGATGAGGGAATTCATTAAGTCTAGAGTTGCTTTATGAGAAATGTTGAATTCAAATTGAAATAAAAGGACACAAGATAAAAACATGAAGCCATATGAAAATATAAAATTTTCAGATGAAGTAAATATATGAATAAATAGAGAATCTTGTATATGCCAATTTTGGTGTGTTTAATTCTGGAATATAATTTCAAAACCAAAACCATAGAAAGCACTGAAAATATATGTAATGAGTACATAAAATATAAAAATGTAGTTTGTGTTATCAATAACATAAAGTCGGTGGGGCAGCACTGTAAAGAACAGTTTCCATGTGATTGAAATTGAGTTCTATTCATTTTAAATATATTGTTCTTTCAGATATTTTATATATTTCTCATACCACAAAGAAAATGTATATAGAATACACATAAAAGGAGATGAGAAGAGAGTCAAGGAACAACACTAGAAAAGTAACAAAATATAAAGGAAATCAGTTAGAGAGGAAATGAGGACCAGAAAACATACCAAGTATATAGAAAACAATTAAGATAATGACAGTAGTAACTATTTCACCATCAATAATTATTTTAAATGTAAGTGGATTAAACTCCTGAATAGAAAACACAGATGGGCATAATATTGTTTTTTTTAAAAGGGACTTAAAGGGGCACCTGGGTGCCTCAGTGGTTGAGTGTCTGCCTTTGGCTCAGGTCATGGCCCTGGGATCCTGGGATCGAGTCCCACATAGGGCTCCCCACAGGGAGTCTGCTTCTCCCTCTGCCTGTGTCTCTCCCTCTCTCTCTCTCTCTCTGTGTCTCTCATGAATAAATAAACAAAAGAAAAATTTTTAAAAGGGACTTAAAAATATCCTGGCTACAAAACATTCACTTTATATTTGAGGAAACACGGACTGAAAGTGTAAGGATGAAAAAAATCCTATGCCAATGGGAACCACAAGCAAGCAGGGGTCTGATAATATCAGACAACACAGACTTTAAGTTCAACAGAAAATACAAAGAAGGACATTATATAATAAAAGAGTTAATTTACCAGAAATATATAATAATAAATGTATATGCACCAAATATCAGAACCAATAAACAAATGAAGCAAACATTGATAGAATTTAAGGGAGAAAAAGACAAGAACACAACAATAAGGGAGACTTTAATAATCACATTGAATAATGGATGGAACAACCAAACAAAAGATCAATAAAGAAGCAGAAGACTTAAAAAACACTATTGAACAATTGGACTTAATAAACATATAGAAAAGCAGAATACATAATCTACTCAAGTGCATATGCAATATTCTCCAATATAAACCACATATTAAGCCACAGAACAAAATTAAAAAGATGGAAATAATACAAAATACCTTTTTTTAAACCATAATGGAATGAATCAGTAGCAGACAGAAAACTGAGAAATTCACAAATACGTAGAAAGTAAACAATACAGTATTCAACAACTGATAGACTGAAGAATTGAAAATAGGACTTATAAAACATATTGAGAAAACAAAACAAAACAAAATCTACCAAATCTTATGGAACACAGTAAAAGTAGTGCTACGACAGAAGTTGATAGCTGTGACCACTTATATTTAAAAAGAATCATCTCCAATCAAAAATCCAAAGCTATCGTCACAGAAGTAAAAAAAAAAAAGGAAATGTTAACCCAAATCTACAGAAAGTAATAATATTAGAGCAGAATCAACCAAAGAGAAGAAAAATTTAAAAAAACTAAGTAGGCTTGGTAGCGGCGTGTGAGCGGGCCAGGCAGGCGGCCGAGTTTTCCAAGAAATAACTTCACCAAGATGTCCAGTGATAGGCAAAGGTCCAATGATGAGAGCCCCAGCACTGGCAGTGGTAGTTCAGATGCAGACCAGCGAGACTCGGCCGCTCCAGAACCTGAAGAACAAGAAGAAAGAAAACCTTCTGCCACCCAGCAGAAGAAAAACACCAAACTCTCTAGCAAAACCACTGCTGTTATCCACTAGTGCTAAAAGAATTCAGAAGGAGCTAGCTGAAATATCTCTTGATCTTCCTCCTAACTGCAGTGCTGGGCAAAGGAGATAACATTTATGAATGGAGATGGACTATACTTGGTCCACCAGGTTCTGTATATGAAGGTGGTGTGTTTTTTCTGGATATCACTTTTTCATCTGATTATCCATTTAAACCACCGAAAGTTACTTTCTGCACCAGAATCTATCACTGCAACATCAACAGTCAGGCAGTCATCTGTCTGGACATCCTAAAAGACAACTGGAGTCCTGCTTCGACTATTTCAAAGATTTTGCTGTCGATTTGTTCTCTTTTGACAGATTGCAACCCTGTGGATCCTCTGGTTGGAAGCATAGCCACTCATTATTTGACCAACAGAGCAGAACATGACAGGATAGCCAGACAGTGGACCAAGAGATATGCCACATAATTTACAGAACTTGTATGCAGTGTGAAGGAGTGGAAGGCCCCTTCCCACTATGCTGCAAGTCTTTATAGCTTTTACA
Source organism: Canis aureus (assembly GCF_053574225.1). Classification (NCBI taxonomy): domain Eukaryota; kingdom Metazoa; phylum Chordata; class Mammalia; order Carnivora; family Canidae; genus Canis; species Canis aureus. The sequence continues at coordinate 75,711,848 of NC_135649.1, read as the reverse complement.
ATACGGACTTCTGTGTAAATGTTATACTGATTCCTTTTGTTGTTGTTATACTGATTCTACTCTCTGCCTTTATCCTTTGGAGACTGGGAGACTCCCCAAAAAGGTAAATGCTATCAAGAGTAGAACTTTGTAGCTGTAGATTAGTTATGTTTAAAATGCCTACTTGCAAGTCTTGCTTCTTTGGGATATCAAAATGTATTTTGTGATGTACTAAGGATACTGGCCCTGAAGTCTACCGAATATTATAGTGCATTGTAGCCTAAATCTTTATCTATATGAAGTTATAAAAGTAGCCGTAGTTGACTAGGAATTATGTCATTTGTATTAAACTCAGATCTATTTCTGAATATGTGGTTCATGTGTTGTGAGAAATGTTGTACCTTTTACCTTTGTCAGTTTGTAATGAGAGGGTTTCCTTTTACCCTTTGTAGTTCAGAGAGCACCTGATGTATCATCTCAAACACAATAAGCATGGCATAGTTTCCTGTCGTAATATTTTAAGTCACTCCTGTTAGAGGGTGTGTCTGAGATGATTGTTGATGAAATAAAAATGTGGATATGAAGACTGACTATTAAGGACGAGTACGAATAAATGAATTGTTAAATTGAAAAAAATAAGTAGGCTTTTTGAAAAGATCACTAAAACTGACATCAGCGAGATTAACAACAACAAAAAACAAAACAAAACAAACAAAAAAACAAGACCCAAATACTAAAATCAGAAATGGAAGAGGAGTTATTACCACTGAGGTCACAAGGAAGAAATAAAGCAGTATAAGGAAATACTATGGAGGAGAGGTTGAAGATGGCAACAGAACAGGATTACCTTAGGCTCATCTCTTTCCTCAAACACAACTAGATAACTATCAAATCATTCTAGATACCCCAGAAATCAACCTGAAGCCTGACAGAAGAAACTCCACAACTAAAGGAAGAGAGGAAGCCACACTGAAGAAAGTAGAAAGTGCAGAGACATGGTTTAGGGGAGAAATGGATCTTGGGTGCTGTAGATTGGGCTGGGGGAGCGGGGGATTGGGGGTAAGAGAGCAAGAGCGAGAGCAGAGCGAGAGCGAGAGACAGAGAGAGAGAGAGAAAGGGAGGAGCACAAAATGGAATGCAAGAGGAGAACATTTCCCCAAAGCCATTGGCAGGGAAAATGAGAGGAGAGGGGCTGATTTTCATCAGTTTTTCAAACAGCAGGGCGTAAAGACTGGAGTTTTAAAAGTCACCAGGCTTGGCTGAGACAGAACCCTGAGGGCAGGGTTCTGCCCTACTCCTGGAGAGAAGGTGGGCAAATAATACTGGGGCAGACACTGTGGAAACAGCAATCTGGAGAATGCCTGGGGCTACACAGAAAGGAGAGGCAGCATTCAGGGATCGGCCCCTTAAGACACAGGACATTTCCAATGCCTACCCCTCAGCATAATCACAAAACCACCTGCAGTAAGCAGTGCAAGCACCAATGCGGGTGTCCTAACCTGCTCACACCAAGTCCCACACGCTTGCAGTCATGCAAGACTGCCCCTCTTGGTCAAGCTTGCCTCAGTCCCAGTGTGGCAGGCCCCTTCCCCCAGAGGACCAGCTGAAACCTCCACCCACACCATATCCCTTGAACAGAATTCTACACAGCTTCAAATCTAGTCGAAATAGCATTGGGTCTCATTTCGCAAGCAGACCAGAGTACATTTAGTTAAAATTCACCACACCGGCCGAGGACCAAACTCTGCCACTACAGGCAAGGAGAGTCTCTGCAGAAGACCACCCTGAAGGACAGAGCAGCCAAAACACAACAGCAGAGTGAAGGCAGCACACACCGGAGAGACTCCCTGAAGTGTCAGGCCCTGGACACTCTATGACCTCTTCTTCATGAAGTCATTACTCTCAAGAGCAGGAAATATAATGGGCTTTTCTAACACAGAGAAGAAGGCAGATACTTCGACAATGCACCAACATGGAAGAATTCATCCCAAATGAAACAACAAGGTAAGGTCATGGCCAGAGATCCAGGTGAAACAAATGTAAGTAACATGCCTGATGGCCAATTTAAAGCAACAATCATTAGGATACTCACTGGGCTTGAGAAAAGAATGGAAGACTTCAGGGAGGACCTTACCACAGAGAAAAAAAGCGTTTAAAAAAACAGTCAGAAATGAAGAATGCAATTCACTGAGAGTGGAAATAAGCTTGATGCAATGGACATAGGATGGAAGAAGCAGAGAAATGAATCAGTGATAAAGAAGACAAAATAATGGAAAATAATGAAGCTGAACAAAAGAGAGAAAGAAGAATTATGGAACATGAGTATAGACTTAGGGAACTCAGTGACTCCATCAAATGTAACATCATTCATATTATACGAGTCTCAGAAGAAGAGAGAGAAAAGGGGGCAGAAAATATATTTGAAGAAATAACAGCTGAAAATCTCCCTAATCTGGGGAAGGAAAGAGACACTCAGATCCAGGAGGTACAGAAAAAAATCCCATCAAAATCAACAAAAGCAGGCCAACACCAAGACATCTTTTAATTAAATTTGCAAACTATAGTGACGAAAAAAGATCTTAAGAGAAGGTAGACAAAAGTACATAACTGACAAGGGAAGACCCATAAGACTAGCTGCAGATCTTTCAACAAAATTTGGCAAGCGGGAAGGGAGTGACATGACATATTCAACGTGCTGAATGGGAAAAATACCCAGCAAGGCTATCATTCAGGGTAGAAGGAGAGATAAAGAGTTTCCCAGACAAGCAAATACAAAAGGACTTCATGACCACTAAACCAGCCCTGCAGAAATATTAAGGGGGACTGTTTGAGTGCAAAGGAAAGACCAAAAGCAACAAAGGCAAGGAAGGAACAGAGAAAATCTCCAGAAACAATGACAAGCCAAATAACAAGATGGAAATACATACACGTCTACCAATAATTAATGAATATAAATGGACTAAAAGCTCCAATCAAAAGACATGGGGTGTCAGAATGGACTAAAAAAAAAAAAAAAAACAGGACCCATCTATATGCTGCATGCAAGAGATTCATTTTAGACCTAAAGACACCTGCACATTGAAAGTGAGAGGATGGACAAATATTTATCATGGAAATGGATGTAAAAAAAAGCCAGATTAGCAATATTTATATCAGACAAACTAGACATTAAACCAAAGATGGTAAAGAAGCACACTACACTATATCATAATAAAGGAGACAATCGGGACACCTGGGTGGCTCAGCAGTTGAATGCATCTGCCTTTGGCTCAGGGTGTGATCCTGGAGTCCCAGGATCGAGTCCCACATCGGGCTTCCTGCATGGAGCCTGCTTCTCCCTTTACCTGTGTCTCTGCCTTTCTCTGTCTCTCATGAATACATAAATAAAATCTTAAAAGAAATAAAAATAAAGGAGACAATCCAACAATAATATCTAACAATTATAAATATGCACTCAACATAGGAGCAGCCAAATATGTAAAACAATAACAAAAACAAAAGAAGCTCATTGATAATAATACAAAAATAGTATGGAAATTTAACATGCCACTTACATCAATGGAGAGATAATCTAAACAGAAAATCAACAAGGAAAGAATGGCTTTCAGTGGCACACTGGACCAGATGAACTTAACAGATATATTCAGAACATTTCATCCTAAAGCAGCAGAATACACATTCTTTTCTCTCATTTTTTTTAAAGATTGTATTTATTTATTCATGAGAGACACAGAGAGAGAGGCAGAGACACAGGCAGAGGGAGAAGCAGACCCCTCGCAGGGAGCATGATGCAGGACTCGATCCCAGGACCCTGGAATGATGCCCCAAGCCAAAGGCAGGCGCTCAACCACTGAGGCACCCAGGCCTCCCCGCACATTATTTTCAAGTGCACTGGGAGCTTCTCCAGAATAGATCACATACTAGGTCACAAATCAGGACCAAGTACTAAAAAGTACACAAAGATTGTGATCATACCATGCATATTTTCTGACCACAATACTATGAAAGTTGTAGTCAACCACAAGAAAAAAAACCTGGGGAGACCACAAATATATAGAGGCTAAACAGCATGTCAGAAAAGAATGAATAGGTCAACCAAGAAATCAGGGAAGTTATTTAAAAAAATAATAATACATGGACACAAATGAAAATGAAGCACAATGGTCCCAAACCGTTGGGATGAAGCAAAAGTGGTCCTAAGAGGGAAGTATAGAGCAATAAATGCCCATCTTAAGAAGCAAGAAAAATCCCCAAAACAACTTAACCTTACACCTAAAGGAGCTACAAAACAACAACAACAAACCAACAAAGCCTAAAGCAAGTAGAAGGAAGGAAATAATGAAGATTAGAGCAGAAGCAAAGGATATAGAAACTAAAAACAAACACACACATACTACAAAACAAAACAAACGAACAAAACCCCAATAGAACAGATCAAAGAAACCAGGAGCTAGTTCTTTGAAAAAAATAAAATAAAATTGATAAGCCTCTAGCCAGACTTATCAAATAGAAAAGAGGAAAGATCCAAATAAACAAAATCACAAATGAGAGAGGAGTAATAACCAACACCACGGAAGTACAAACAAATCTAGGAAAATATTATAAAATACTATATGCCAAGGATTCAGACAACCAGAAAAAAAGATGGATAAATCCTAGAAATCTATAATCTACCAAAACTAAAAGAAAAAGAAATAGAAAACTGCAAGAGTAAAGAAATCGAATCAGTCATCAAAAAAAAAAAAAAAAAATCCCACCGTTCGAATGTTCAGGGCCACCTGGCTTCACAGATGAACTTTCCCAAACATTTAAGAAGAGTTAATACCTATTTTTCCCCAACTATGTAAAAGTAAAATAATAAAAAAAATAAAATGGAAAGGGAAATTTCCAAATTCATTCTATGAGGCCAGAAGTACCCTGATACCAAAACTAGATAAAGACTCAACTAAAAAAGAAAACAACAGGCCAAATATCCCTGATGTATATGGATACAAAAATTCTCAATAAAATACTAGCAAACCAAATCCAACAGTACATTAAAAGATTCATTTACCACAATCAAGTGGGATATATTCCTGAACCGCAGGGGTGGTTCAATATTCACAGATCAGGGCAGCCCAGGTGGCTCAGCGGTGTAGTGCCGCCTTCAGCTCAGGAGATCCTGCAGACCCGGGATCCAGTCGTATGTCAGGCTTCCTGCATGGAGCCTGCTTCTCCCTCTGCCTATGTCTCTGCCTCTCTCTCTCTCTCTCTCTCTCTCTCTCTCTCTCTCTGTGTGTGTGTGTGTCATGAATAAATAAATAAAATCATAAAAAATATTCACAGGTCAATCAATGTGATACACCACATTAATAAAATAAATGATGAGAACCATTTGATTATTTCAATTGATGCAGAGAAAGCATTTGACAAAGTACAACAACCTTTCAAAATAAGAACCCTCAACAAAGTAGGAAGAGGAAACATACCTCAACCTAATTAATACATGAATATATGAAATATACCAAAAACCCACAGCTAATATCATCCTACTAGATGGAAACCTGAGAACTTTCCCCCTATGGTCAGGAACAGGACAGGGATATCCACTCCTGCCACTGTAACTTAACATTGAAGTCCTAGCCACAGAAATTACATAACAAAAAGAAATAAAAGTCATCCAAATCAGCAAGGAAGAAGTCAAATTTTCACTATTTGCAGAAGACACAATAGTCTTCGTAGAAAACCCAAAAGACTCCACCAAAAAATTGCTAGAACTGATACACAAATTCAGAAAATCACAGGATATAAAATCAACGTACAAACCTGTTGCATTTCTATACGTCAATAATGAAGCAGCAGGAACGGAAATCAAGGAATCAAACTCATTTGCAAATGCACCAAAAAACATAAGATTCCAAGGAAGAAACCTAACCAAAGGGGTAAAAGTTCTATATTCTGAAAACTATAAAACATTGATTAAAGAAATTGAAGATGATACAAGGAATTGGAAAGACACTCCCTGCTCATGGATTGGAAGAAGAAATATTGTTAAAATGTCTATGCTACACAAAAAGCAATCTACACATTTAATGCCATCCACGAAGATCATTTTTCACAGAGCTAGAATAATCTTAAAATTTGTATGGAGCCACAAAAGATCCCAAATAAATGAAGCAACCTTGAAAAAGAAAATCAAATCTGGAGGCATCCCAATTCTGGACTTCAACTTACATTACAAAGCTGTAGTGATCAAGACAGTATGGTACTGCCACAAACATGGATACCTAGATCACTAGAACAGAATAGAAAACTCAGAAATGAACCTACCACTATATATGGTCAACTAATCTTCTACAAAATAGGAAAGACTATCCAAAGGGGGGAAAAACAGTATTTACAACAAATGGTGTTGGGAAAACTGGACTAACATGCAAAAGGAAGAGATAAGACAGGAAGCCATTAAATTTCTAGAGGAAAACACAGGCAGTAACCCGTTTTATGTTGGCCTTAGCAACTTCTTACTACATATGTCTCCTGATGCAAGGGAAACAAAAACAAAAATAAACTATTGGGACTTCATCAAAATAAATAGCTTCTGCACAGCAAGGGAAGCAATCAGCAAAACTTAAATGCAGCCTAAAGAATGGGAGAAGATATTTGCAAATGACATATCTGATAGGTTTGGAATCCAAAATCTATAAAGAACTTAGCAAACTCATCATCCCCTAACATCAAATAATACAATTATAAAAATGGGCAGAAGACATGAATAAACATTTTCCAAAGAAGACATGAAGATGGCCAAGAGACACATGAAAAGATGCTCAAAATCACTCATCACTGGGGAAATACAAATCAACGACACGAGAAACAACAGGTGTTGCTGAGGATGTAGAGAAAAAGGAACCCTCTTACACTGTTGGTGGGAATGCAAACTGGTGCACTAACACTGGGAAACAGGATGGAGGTTCCTCAAAAAGTTAAAAATAGAACTACCCTATAATCCAGCAATTGCACCACGAGGTATTTACCCCCAAAATACAAAATATTAATTAGACATAATGCAAGCATCCTGAGATTTTACCAGCATTATCTACAATAGCCCAGTTATGGAAAGAGTCCAGATGTCAAAGACTACAGAATGGATAAAAAGAGGTGGTGTATATATACGACAGAACATTACTCAGCCACAAAAAAGAATGAAATCTTGCCATTTGCCAAAACATGGAGGGAGTTAGAAAACATAATGGTAAGCAAAACAAGTCAGTCAGGAAAGACAAATACCATTATGATTTCACTCATATGTAGAATTTAAGAAAGAAAACAAATGAGCGTAAAGAAAGAGAGAGAGAGGGAGAGAGGCAAACCAAGAAATAGACTCTTTTAACTATAGAAAATAAACTGATAGTTACCAGCAGGGAGGTGGGTGGTGGGGTGGGTTAAATAGGTGATGGAGACTAAAGAGTGCACTTGTGATGAGCACTAGACGTTTTAGCCAAGTGTTCAATCAATAAATTTTACACTTTAAATTATATTATACTGTATGCCCATTAACTGGAATTTAAATAAAAGCTTAGAAGAAAAGAAAAGAAAAATTCTACCAACAATTGTTGAACAATAAATTGGATAACTTACAAGAAATGGATAAATTCTTCAAAACACTCAACTACTAAAACAGAAGCATGACTAAATGGGAAACCTAAATGGACCTTGTGCTAAGTAAACAGATTGAATCGCTAATCCAAAAACATCCAAAAACTAAAACTGCCCAGGTCCAAAGGTTCACTGGTGAATTAAAATGACAACAACAACTACTGCTACTACTACTACAACAAAACACGTAAATGAGAATTTATGCCAATCTCACCAACCTCTTCAAAAAGCCCAAAGAGGATAAAACATATCCCACTCATTCAATGTGGCCTGCATTTCCCTGATATCAAAACCGGACAATAGAAAAACAACAAAAGCTAGAGAACAATATTCATGTTATATAGTCACATAAAAATCCCTAGAAAAATACTGGCAAATCATATTCAACAGCACGCTAAAAGAAGGATTATACAGTGGGACCTAGTGGAATTAATTCCTGAAATGCAAGGATGGTTCAACATGTACAAATCAATCATTGAAATGGACTACATTAACAGAATGAAGAAAAAGACACAGGATCATATCAATGCAGAAGAAGCATTTGAGAACATTCCACACCCTTTTATCACACAAAAACAATTTAAAAAACTAAAAGATGGGATGCCTGGGTGGCTCAGTGGTTTAGAGCCTGCCTTCGGCCCAGGGCATGATCCTGGAGTCCTGGGATCAAATTCCACATCGGGCTCCCTGCATGGAGCCTGATTCTCCCTCGGCCTGTATCTCTGTCTCTCTCTCTATCTCTCTCTCTCTGTGTCTCTCATGAATAAATAAATTAAAAATCTTAAAAAAAAAACTAGAAGACAACTCTCTAACCATATATATAGAAGCCATATATAGAAAGCCCACAGCAAGGTCACCTAGGTGACTCAACGGTTAAGCATCTGACTCTTGATTTCAGGTCAGGTCATGATCTCAGGGTCATGAGATCGAGCCCCCTGTTGGGTTCCCCACTCAGCGGGGAGTTTGCTTGAGACTCTCTTATTCTCTTTCCTTCCACCTCTCTCTCTGTCTCTCTGTCTCTCTCTCTCAAATAAATAAATAAATCTTAAAAAAAATTAACAAATGAAGAAAGCCCACCACAAACATCATACTGAATAGAGAACCCAAAAACATTTACTCTGATATAAAAATCCGAAAAAACATGACTGCTCTTGACAATTTTATTCAACAATAAAGTGGAATTTGTAGCCAGGACAATTAGGCAAGAAAGAGAAATAAAATTTGGAAATGAAGGTCTAGAATCATTTATACGTGGAAATAAAATAGTCTTGTATGTAAGAGAGTCTAAAGATTTACCCAAGAAAATGTTAGAACTAATAAATTCAGCAAATTTGCTGGACAAAAAATAATCTACAAAGTAAATCAGTTGAAAAAAAAAGTAAATCAGTTGTATTTCTATTCATTAGCAATAAAAAATCCTGAAAGGAAATTTAGAAAATTACTCCTAAAACAAATAATCCAAATACTTGCATGGAACCACAGAAGACCTAGATTATCCAGAATAGTCTTGAGAAAGAAATATAAAGCTGGAGGCATCACACTTCCAGATTTTAAACTATATTAGAGGGACGCCTGGGTGGCTCAGCAGTTGAGCATCTGCCTTCGGCCCAGGGCGTGATCCTGGAGACCCGGGATCAAGTCCCACATCGGGCTCTCTGCATGGAGCCTGCTTCCCCCTCTGCCTGTGTCTCTGCCTCTCTCTCTCTGTCTCTCTCTCTCTGTGTCTCTCATGAATAAATAAATAAAATCTTTAAAAAATTTAAAAAATAAACTATATTAGAAAGCTAGCATGATTAAAACAGTGTGGCATTGGCATAAAAACAGATACATAAGTCAATGGAAAAGAATAAAGTGTCCAGAAAAAATATATATATATATATGTGTGTGTGTGTGTGTGTGTGTGTGTGTGTGTACACAATACTGAATTAATTTAGAGGAAGACAAGAATATATAATAAATATTTTTATTTTTTATATAAATATTTATATTTTTTAAATAAATGGCTACTGGAAAAATGGGCAGCTACATGCAAAAGAATGAAGCTGGATCACTATCATACACCATAGATAAAAATAAACTCAGAATGGACTAAAGAGTTAACATAAGACCCGAAGCCATAAAATTCTTAGAAGAATGCACAAGAGGCTAAGCTCCTTGACATCAATCTTGGCAATGATATTTTTGGATTGGACACCAGCAGCAAAGGCAACTAAAGCAAAAATAAACACGGGGGGCTACAGCAAACTAAAAAGCTTCTGAACAGCAAAGGAAGCTATCAGCCAATAAAGAGGCAACCTACAGAATTGGAGAAAATATTTACAAGTCATATATTTGATAAAGGTTTAATATCCAAAATATAAAAATATCTTACACAACTCAATAGGATAAAAAGCAAATGATCCAATTAAAAATGGGCAGGTGGGGAGGGTCCCTGAGTGGCTCAGTGGTTTAGTGCCTACCTTCGGCCCAGGATGGGATCCTGGGGTCCCAGGATTGAGTCTCATGTCGGGCTCCTTGCATGGAGCCTGCTTCTCCCTCTGCCTGTGTCTCTGCCTCTCTCTCTCTCTCTCTCTCTCTCTCTGTCTCATGAATAAATAAATTAAAAAAATCTTTTTAAAAAATGGGCAGAGGATCTGAATAGTTATTTTTCCAAAGACAAACAAATGGCCAATAGGTACATGAAAAAGTGCCCAGCATTACTAATCACTGAGGAAATGCACATCAAAGCCACAGCAATATATCACCTTAAGCCTGTTAGAATGGCTATTACAAAAAACAATAATAATAACTGTTGACTAAGATGTGGAGTATAGGGGACCCATGTGTACTGTTGGTGGAAATATAAGCTAGTGCAATTAGTACAGAAAACAATATGGAGTTTCCTCAAAAAAGTTAAAAATAAATTTGGCACATGGTCCAGCAATAATTACATTTCTACATATTTATCTATAGGAAATGAAATCATGATGTCAAAGAGTTATCTGTATCTGTAGCCCCATGTTCATTAAAACATTATTTACAATAATCAAGACATGAGGACAACTTAATTGCCCACAACAGATGAATAAAGAAAGAGAATGTGATTTTATATATAATATTTCATATATTATATATAATTGGATATTATTCAGCCACAAAAAATGTGAAAACCCTCCTTTTGTGACAATATGGAGGAAACTTGAGGGCCTTATCCTAAGTGAAATAAGTCATCCAGAGAAAGACAAATACCATATGACCTCACTTATATTTGAAATTAAAACAAACACAGAAACAAAATCCCTCACAAATATAGAAAATGTATTAGTGGTTGCCAGAGTTGGAAGTGGTTCTTTGGAAAAGATAAAAATGGACAAACCTCTAGCAAGACTGACATAAACAAAAGGAGAGAAGAAACAAATCATCAGTATAACGAATGAAAAGGACTATCACTACAAGTCTTACAGACAACAGAATAATAAAAGAATACAATGAATAACTACACAAATGAATATGACAACTTACAAGTCTCACCAATTTGTAGGAAACAAATAACTATCACAACTCATCTGATATGAAATACATAGGTTTAATATTCCTTTAATTGTGATGGAAATAGTTTCCATATTTATATTTTAAAAACTGTCAAAAAGAAATTTCCTGGCCTTGATAGTTTCACTGGACAATTCTATCACATATTTAAAGAAGAATTAAAGCACGTATTTTTTAAATTGTCTTTGATTTCTTCTCCATCAACCCATTTGCCGTTTGGTAGCATGTTCAGCTTCCACATATTTTTGGTTTTTCCAGTTTTCTTCTTGCAACTGATTACACGTTTCATACTGTTGTGGTTAGAAAACATATGTAAGTATGATTTCAATCTTCTTAAATTTACTGAGACTTGTTTTTTTGCCTAACATGTGATCTATTCTGGAGAATTTTCCATGTGCACCTGAAAAATAATGTGTATCCTGTTCTTTTGGGATGGAATATTTTGTATGTATCTGCTATGTCCAACTGGTCTAATGTGACATTCAAAGACAGCTTCCATATTGATTTTCTGCCTGGATGATCTATCCATTGATATGAGGTGTTAAAGTCCCCTATTATTATTGTATTACCATCAGTTTCTCTCTTTATGTCCCTTAAGATTTGCTTTATGTGGGCAGCCCAGGTAGCTCAGCGGTTTTGCGCCGCCTTTACCCAGGGCCTGATCCTGGAGACCCGGGATTGTGTCCCACGTCAGGCTCCCTGCATGGAGCCTCCTTCTCCCTCTTCCTGTGTCTCTGCCTCTCTCTCTCTCTCTCTCTCTCTCTCTGTGTGTCTCTCATGAATAAATAAATAAAATCTTCTTTAAAAAAAAGATTATAGGGATCCCTGGGTGGCCCAGCGGTTTGGCGCCTGCCTTTGGCCCAGGGCACGATCCTGGAGACCCGGGATCGAATCCCACATCGGGCTCCCGGTGCATGGAGCCTGCTTCTCCCTCTGCCTATGTCTCTGCCTCTCTCTCTCTTTCTCTCTCTGTGACTATCATAAATAAATAAAAATTAAAAAAAAAAAGATTATAGCTAACTGAGAAAAAAACATTTGTTTTATGTATTTAGGTGCTCCAATGGTGGGTGCAAAATGGTTGAAGGTGAATGGAAGAGGCAGGCTTCCAGTTATGGAAGGAATAAATCAGAAAAAAGAGTACAGCATAGGGAATACAGTCAGTAGTATTATAACAGTGTTGCATGGTGACAGATGATAGCTACAGTTGTGGTGAATATAGCATAAAGCACACAGTTGTTGTTGAATCACTATGCTGTACACTGGAAACTAATGTAACATCGTGTGTCAATTACACTCCAGTAAAGAATACAAAAAAAAAAAAAACATTGTTTTATATATATACAAAAGGAATGTAAAACTATAGACAACTCTAATAGTTGGGTAACAGCTCAGGAAAAACCTTAAAGTTTAATATGATTGAAATTTAAATGAGGGAATACTAAAAAATGTTTTTGTTAGGGCACCCAGGTGGTTCAGTTGGTTGAGCATCTGACTCTTGATCTCAGCTGAGGTCTTGATCTCACAGTTGTGAGTTGGAGCCCCATGTTGGGCTCCATGCTGGGCATGACTACTTAATTTTTCTTGTTGCTGTTAAGGATAGAAAACAATCTTAGGTTTTCCTTATTCGTAATGTCATTGGAGCACCTTCATTTTCCTCATGTTGTTTGGATGATAGGTTTCCTTTTTTTTAAGATTTTATTTATTTATTCGTGAGAGACACAGAGAGAGAGGCAGAGACATAGGCGGAGGGAGAAGCAGGCTCCATACACGGAGCCCAATGTGGGACTCCACCCCGGGACTCCGGGATCACGCCCTGAGCCGAAGGCAGACACCCAGCCACTGAACCACCCAGGCATCCTGGATGATAGGTTTCCTGAAGAAGGAAAAGACCGCGCTAAGGCTCCGAAAACTAGGTCAGTGGAAGAGGTGGATGATGGGGGTGGGGGGGGGGCAAGAGAGGAAGGCTTGGAGTACAGTGACCAACCCCAGTTTGCCCAGGCCTGAGGGAATTCCAAGAATGCACATCTTTCAGTGCTAAAACCAGGAAAACCTGGGCAAACTGGGGAGGCTTCGGTCACCCCATCAGGGAAAGAGAGGATGCTAAGGTAATATTTATCTTATATTTTCTGGACCTTTCACAAATGTCACAAATGATATTCTATAGTGCCTTGGTGGCACAGTCTGTTAAGCATCCGTCTTCAGCTCAGGTCAAGATCCTGGATTTCTGGGATCAAACCCAGTGTGGGGCTCCCTGCTCAGCAGGGAGTCTGCTTCTCATCTTCTTCTGACCTTCCCCCTGCTCATGCTCTCATTATCTCTCTCTCTCTCTCTCTCTCTCATGAATAAATAGTAAAAAAACTCTTTTTAAAAAAGATATCCTAGACGCACCTGGGTAGCTCAGTGATTGAGCGTATGCCTTTGGCTCAGAGTGTGATCCCGGGGTCCTGGGATTGAGCCCCACATCAGGCTCCCCGTAGGGAGCCTGCTTCTCCCTCTGCCTGTGTCTCTGCCTCTATGTGTCTCTCATGAATAAATAAATAAAATATTTTTTAAAAAGTTATTCTATACTTCCAAATATACTGCCATAATTGGAGAGTTGACTAATCTATGATTATTCTCCTGAATATCTAGGTGGTGATCTCATCAAGGAAGCCTGGGGTCACGGTCTGCCCCAAAACTGCCTTCCTAATTGGAGTAGAAGTCATCAATATTTTTAGATGTTACAATACTGCATAATTCCAGCCATTGGATACTCTTCATCTGTAGGAAGACATTTCGTTGAGAAATAAAAGGTCTAAGTTTAATTCCTTTCTCCTATTCCCACTTCTGATCTCTCCTTTTCTCTCCTTCATTAACAGTTGGGCAATAAACCTTACCAAGATCACATATTCTAGCACTCTAGTCAGGGCTTGCCTCCTCTCACTTCCCATTTCCCTAGCCTACATTCTCCCCAAAAGACCACAATTTTAAAATGAAAGTAGAAATATTGACTGGACACAAAAATACATCCTGTGTACTGGGATCACAGTGTAATGAGTCAAGAACCCAGGAATGGTCTCTACTGCTTTGTCAGACCGATTAAATGGACTGGAAACTAATGCATGATGATCACTCACCTGTCATTCTTTTTATTCCATGGCAATATGAAAAAATAAAATGCCAACTCATCATTGTTTTAATTTACTTGCAGATAAACAGCTGTTTCCATGATAGTCACACTTCAGAATCACTTAACCAAGATATTTGTGTGAGTTTACACATTACCGATGGTCTGAGAAGCAGAGGGGGAGATTACAAGAAGACATGGGAAATAATCAACACTGAACATTTACAACCTAAAAGGAGACATTGTAAGGTGTAATTTTTCACTTGTTCACTGCTTTTGTGGGCTCCAATCTTGCACCTTCTTTCTTGGCCCCATTTATCACTTCTAGATGCTTTGCTTCCCCTCTTTCTAAGGACCTTTCCCTCAGGCCTCATCCGCCACACACATAACACTCACCACCACTCCTTATAAATATTAAGTTATACTGTGCATCTTCTTCTACCTATCCAAAGACTGACTAATGGGCTCCGATAAACAGCTAAAAGGCAGACCATCTGTTTCAGTCCCACACTACAGAAGCACACACACAAAAATCAGCACAGGCCTTGACATTTTAATGTCACACTTCTTTCTTCCTGTTCCTACTACTCTGGAGAGAAGAGAGCAATAAAGATATTTATTTCCACACTGCTATGAATTATGCCATTTACTCTGGAAAGCAAAGCAACTGCAGTCTATTCTAGTTTATTTTGCTCTTGCTTTATTACGCAATCACATGTATACTTACTCAAATTTCCTATAACGATGAGATATTACTTTTATAAGTAAGAAAAGAACTAAAACATGTTATTGCAAAAAGAAATTAGTTTCATTAAGACATTTCTGGACAAGCTGTCTATATGAGCAGGCACATATCATTAAGTGATATGAAACATGAACAATTGCAATCATGACACAGGAATGGCTACATGATATACTGTCTGTCACAGAGTAAGATGTTATTACACAAGCTTGTTCTTGCTTAAGGGGACAACACAGAAACAAAAAGTTATATACATATGTAGGTATGTATGTCTGGATGAATGGATGGATACATGTATACATGTGCAGACCATCGACCATAACAATAGGTGTAAAGAATACATGCTAAACTCCTCAGAGAAAGGGAGGAGATTCTTGACTGTATATACTCGTGTATTATTTGGATTCTTATAATGAGCTTGAACTGTAAATATTATCTTTGTAATTAAAAAATTTAATGGAGGAGAAAAAGCTGACATACACTTAGTGATTACTATAACCCTACAAATAAATAGAGCAAAGGTTGGTAATCGTGTACTGTCATTTCTCAAGAATAGACTTCAAATGAATGCATGATTTTCTAGATTAAAGATTGTATTTCCCAGCCTTTCTTGTCATCTGTGGCCATGAGAATAAATTCCGGTCAATGGGTTTTATTTATTTATTTTTATTTTTTAGATTTTACTTATTCATGAGAGACACACAGAGGAAGGCAGAGACATAGGCAGAAGGAGAAGCAGGCTCCCCGTGGGGGAGCCTGATATGGGACTCAATCCCAGGACCCCAGGATAACGACCTGACTGGAGCCAAAGGCAGACACTCAACCACTGAGCTACCCAGGTGCCCCAAGGTCAATGTTTTTTTTTTTTAAGATTTTATTTATTTGTTCATGAGAGACACAGAGCAGGGGGGGCGGGCAGAGACACAGGCAGAGAGATAAGCGGGCTCCCATGCAGGGAGACTGACGTCGGACTCGATCCCAGGACTCCAGGACCACGCACTGGGAAGAGGCAGGCACTAAACCAGTGAGCCATCCAGGGATCCCCGGTCCAATTTTTTTTTTAAGATTTAATTCACTGAGAGACACACAGAGAGAGAAAGAGGCAGAGACACAGGCAGAGGGAGAAGAAGGCTCCATGTAGGGAGCCAGATGCGGGACTCGATCCTCAGACTCCAGGACACGCCCCTGGCTGAAGGCGGAGCTAAACCACTGAGCCACCGCGGCTGCCCTGGTCAATGTTATTTTTTTTTTAATAATAAATTTATTTTTTATTGGTGTTCAATTTGTCAACATACAGAACAACACCCAGTGCTCATGCCATCAAGTGCCCCCCTCAGTGCCCGACACCCAGTCACCCCCGTTCCCCGCCCTCCTCCCCCTTCCACCACCCCTAGTTCGTCTCCCAGAGTTAGGAGTCCGCCATGTTCTATCTCCCTTTCTGATATTTCCCACTTATTTTTTCTCCTTTCCCCTTTATTCCCTTTCATTATTATTTATATTCCCCAAATGAATGAGACCATATAATGTTCGTCCTTCTCCAATTGACTTATTTCACTCGGCATAATACCCTCCAGTTCCATCCATGTAGAAGCAAATGGTGGGTATTTGTCCACAGTTTGGCTATTGTGGACATTGCTGCTAGAAACATCGGGGTACACGTGTCCCGGCGTTTCATTGCATCTGTATCTTTGGGGTAAATCCCCAGCAGTGCAATAGCTGGGTTGTAGGGCAGGTCTATTTTTAACTCTTTGAGGAACCTCCACACAGTTTTCCAGAGTGGCTGCACCAGTTCACATTCCCAGCAACAGTGCAAGAGGGTTCCCTTTCCTCCGCATCCTCTCCAACATTTGTGGTTTCCTGCCTTGTTAATTTTCCCCATTCTCACTGGTGTGAGGTGGCATCTCATTGTGGTTTTGATTTGTATTTCCCTGATGGCAAGTGATGCAGAGCATTTTCTCATGTGCGTGTTGGCCACGTCTATGTCTTCCTCTGTGAGATTTCTGTTCATGTCTTTGGCCCATTTCATGATTGGATTGTTTGTTTCTTTGCTGTTGAGTTTAAGAAGTTCTTTATAGATCTTGGAAACTAGCCCTTTATCTGATACGTCATTTGCAAATATCTTCTCCCATTCTGTAGGTTGTCTTGCAGTTTTGTTGACTGTATCCTTTGCTGTGCAAAAGCTTCTTATCTTGATGAAGTCCCAATAGTTCATTTTTGCTTTTGTTTCTTTTGCCTTTGTGGATGTATCTTGCAAGAAGTTACTGTGGCCAAGTTCAAAAAGGGTGTTGCCTGTGTTCTCCTCTAGGATTTTGATGGAATCTTTTCTCACATTTAGATTTTTCATCCATTTTGAGTTTATCTTTGTGTATGGTGCAAGAGAGTGGTCTAGTTTCATTCTTCTGCATGTGGATGTCCAATTTTCCCAGCACCACTTATTGAAGAGACTGTCTTTCTTCCAGTGGATAGTGTTTCCTCCTTTGTCGAATATTAGTTGCCCATAAAGTTGAGGGTCCACTTCTGGATTCTCTATTCTGTTCCATTGATCTATGTGTCTGTTTCTGTGCCAGTACCACACTGACTTGATGACCACAGCTTTATAGTACAACCTGAAATCTGGCATTGTGATGCCCCTAGCTATGGTTTTCTTTTGTAATTTTCCCCTGGCTATTCAGAGTCTTTTCTGATTCCACACAAATCTTAAAATAATTTGTTCTAACTTTCTGAAGAAAGTCCATGGTACTTTTATAGGGATTCCATTAAACGTGTAAATTGCCCTGGGTAACATTGACATTTTCACAATATTAATTCTGCCAATCCATGAGCATGGAATACTTTTCCATCACTTTGTGTCTTCCTCAAGTTCTTTCAGAACTGTTCTATAGTTTGTAGGGTATAGATCCTTTACATCTTTGGTTAGGTTTATTCCTAGGTATCTTATGCTTTTGGGTATAATTGTAAACGGTATTGACTCCTTAATTTCTCTTTCTTCAGTCTCATTGTTAGGGTATAGAAATGCCACTGACTTCTGGGCATTGATTTTGTATCCTGGCACACTGCCAAATTGCTGGATGAGTTCTAGCAATCTTTCTCTATTTTTTCCAGTTCCAGTTTGGGTAGTTTGTGGTTTTCCAGAAAGGCGTCCATTTCTCCTAGATTGCTTAATATATTGGCGTATAGTTGTTCATAATATGTTTTTAAAATCGTTTGTATTTCCTTAGTGTGGTAGTGATCGCTCCTCTCTCATTCATGATGTTATTAATTTGAGTCTTCTCTCTCTTCTTTTTAATAAGTCTGGCTAAGGGTTTATCTATCTTATTAATTCTTTCAAAGAACCAACTTCTGGTTTTGTTGATCTGTTCCACAGTTCTTCTGGTCTCGATTTCGTTGAGTTCTGCTCGAATCTTTATTAACTCTCTTCTTCTGCTGGGTGTAGGATATATTTGCTGTTTTTTCTCTAGCTCCTTTCCGTGCAAGGTTAGCTTTTGTATTTGAGTTCTTTCCAGTTTTTGGACGGATGCTTGTATTGCGATGTATTTCCCCCTCAGGACTGCTTTTGCTGCATCCCAAAGATTTTGAACGGTTGTATCATCATTCTCATTAGTTTCCATGAATCTTTTTAATTCTTCCTTAATTTCCTGGTTGACCCTTTCATCTTTTAGCAGGATGGTCCTTAACCTCCATGTGTTTGATGTCCTTCCAAAATTCTTGTTGTGATTTAGTTCTAAATTCAAGGCATTATTTTCTGAGAATACACATGGGACAATCCCAATCTTTTGGTATCGGTTCAGTCCTGATTTGTGACCCAGTATGTGGTCTATTCTGGAGAAAGTTCCGTGTGCACTTAAGAAAAATATGTACTCAGTTGCGTTTGGACGTAAAGTTCTGTAGATATCTGTGAAATCCATCTGGTCCAGTGTATCATTTAAAGCCTTTGTTTCTTTGGAGATCTTGTGCCAGAAGACCTATCAAGTGTAGAAGCGCTAGATTGAAGTCACCAAGTGTAAGTGTATTATTATCTAAGTTTGTCTTAACTTTGCTTATTAATTGATTGATATACTTGGCAGCTCCCACATTCGGGGCATACATATTGAGGATTGTTAAGTCCTCTTGTTGGCTGGATCCTTTAAGTAGGATATAGTATCCCTGTTCATCTCTCACTACAGTCTTCGGGGTAAATTTTAGTTTATCTGATATAAGGATGGCTACCCCGCCTTCCTTTTTAGGACCATTTGAATGGTAAATGGTTCTCCAACCTTTTATTTTCAGGCTGTAGGTGTCCTTCTGTCTAAAATGAGTCTCTTGCAGACAGCAAATAGATGGGTCCTGCTTTTTTTTCCACTCTGACACCCTGTGCCTTTTGATGGGGTCATTAAGCCCATTCACATTCAGAGTTATTATTGAAAGATATGAGATTACTGTCATCATGATACCTATTCAGTTCCTGTTTTTGTGGATTGTTCCACTGAAATTCTTCTTAAAGGGGAATTTTAAGAGTCCCCCTTAAAATTTCTTGCAGAGCTGGTTTGGAGGTCACATGTTCTTTCAGTTCCTGTCTGTCTTGGAAGCTCTTTATCTCTCCTTCTATTCTGAATGAGAGCCTTGCTGGATAAAGTGTTCTTGGTTGCATGTTCTTCTCATTTAGGACCCTGAATATATCCTGCCAGCCCTTTCTGGCCTGCCAGGTCTCTGTGGAGAGGTCTGCTGTTAACCTAATACTTCTCCCCATAGAAGTTAGGGATTTCTTGTGTCTTGCTGCTTTAAGGATCTTCTCTTTATCTTTGGAATTTGCAAGCTTCACTATTAAATGTCGAGGTGTTGAACGATTTTTATTGCTTTTAGGGGGGGATCTCTCTATTTCCTGAATCTGAATGCCTGTTTCCCTTCCCAGATTAGGAAAGTTTTCAGCTAGGATTTCTTCGAATACATATTCTGGACCTCTGTCCCTTTCAGCGCCCTCGGGAACCCCAATTAAGCGTACGTTTTTCTTCCTCAGGCTGTCGTTTATTTCCCTTAATCTATTTTCATGATCTTTTAATTGTTTTCCTCTTTTTTCCTCAGTTTCCCTCTTTGCCATCTACTTGTCTTCTATGTCACTCACTCGTTCTTCCACCTCATTAACCCTCGTCGTTTGGACCTCTAGTTTGGATTGCATCTCATTCAATTTATTTTCAATTTCTGCCTGAGTAGATCTAAATTCTGCAGTCATGAAGTCTCTTGAGTCCTTTCTGCTTTTTTGCAGAGCCACCAGTAGGTGTATAATAGTGCTTCTGAATTGGCTTTCTGACATTGAATTGTAATCCAGATTTTGTAACTCTGTGGGAGAGAGGACTGTTTCTGATTCTTTCTTTTGAGGTGAGGTTTTCCTTCTAGTCATTTTGCTCAGTGCAGAGTGGCCAAAAACAAGTTGTATTGGGAAAAGGAGAAACGGAGAGAAGAGAAAGAAGGAAAGAAAAAGAAAAAAGAAAAAAGGAAGAAAAAAGAAAAAAAAAAGAAAAACAAAAGAAAAAAGGGGGGTAGCAAATGGAAATCAAAAAACAAAATAAAAACAAGGGGGAGTATCCTCTGATTCTGTATACTGTAAGTCCCTCAACTTCCCCTGGAACTTTCCAGTGCTGCTTGGTCATTAATTTGTTTTTCCCCTGTCTGTCTAGCTGGTCTTCTGGGGGAGGGGCCTGCCGTGCTGATTTTCAGGTGTTAGCACTTGGGGGAGCTGCTCAGCCCCCTGCCTGGTGCAGGGCTCAGTCAAAGATGTTTATCCTGTTTATCCCGTGAGGCCACTGTGAGGCTCAGTGGGGGTTGTTTATCCTGTGAGGCCCCAGGAGGAACAACAGTGGCAGCGGAGGGCCACGTCTCCAGCCCTGGATTTAGCTCCAGCAGTAACTATGGAGCTCTCAGTCTGCAGGGGCCTGGATGCTCCGGGGGCGGGGCCGCCTATCTGTTCAGCCTGGGGTAGGAGTGTCTTTGTTGTCCTGTGCTCTCCTGGCTTCTGCCTGTCCCGGGGGGAGTGCCGGATCTTGGGCTGTGTCCCCGGCGCCCTGTGGTCCTGGGCCTGTGCTGTTGGATTCGTGCTCCTGGCCGCGCTGCCCCCTCGGCGCGGAGCCTCTGCCAGAGCCGCTTCTGAGCTGCTCCCTGGCGGCGCCCTGCGCGCGCTGCAGCCCTTTAGGGAGCTTGGCCGCGGGGTGTGGCGCGCTCTTCCTGGGGCGCAGGTGCTCTGTTAGTGTCCCAGGGAGCCTGAGGGCATCCCCGCCCCTCCTGGGATCCTGCTCTAACTCCCTGGGAGCGCCTTTCCCTCCAGGAAGATTAGTGAAACTCCTGCTTCTCCAGGCGGGGCTTTCCTGTCCTGGGGACACTGGCCTCGGCCTTAGCCCGCCTTCTCGCGGGCCCCTCCCCCTTGGATGCCTTTTGTTTATTTCTTTTTTCCCTGTCTTCCTACCTTGATAGAAGCGTGAACTCTTCTCACTGTAGCATTCCAGGTGTTCTCTCTTTAAATCTCAGGCCGAATTCATAGATTTTCAGGATGATTTGAAGGTTATCTAGGTAATTTGGTGGGGACTTGGGGACCCTACTCTTCCACCATCTTGCCCCCTGGTCAATGGGTTTTAAGTAGAAAGACTATGTGTGACAGATTCCTAAAAACCTCATTAAAAGATAGCTGGTATGCAACTTCTGCCTACGACCAACAAGTTGCACCATTTTTCTTTTCTTTCTCCTGCAAGGAGTATGGACTGACGGTAGAGCTCTGAGTTATTTTGAAAAATGAGATTAAAGATCACATCCTGGGATGCCTGGTGGCTCAGTGGTTGAGGGTCTGCCTTTGGCTCAAGTCATGATCCCCGGGTCCTGATGGAGTCCCACATCGGCCTCCCTTTTGATTGTAATTATTAATGTGTATCCATATAAATTGATGCATATCATGTTGCAAAATTATTACAACGTGTCAAATACCGTGTGCAGTATATTGCCTTAGTGTTGCACACTATCTGCTACTTCTTCCGTAGGAGGATTATATTTTCCTGACCTACTGATGTCAAGTTGAAGGTTGATGTGTTCCATGTCTAAGCTTTAAGAGACATCACATGGCTCTATCATTCCTCTTTTCATTGTATCACAAGAATAGCTTGTCTCAGATAAGGGCTAGTCATCCAACCTGGATTCTAAAATAAAATGATACATAGAACATCCCCACAGCTAACGAGTAATGTGAACAAGAAACAAATCTTTGTTGTTGTAAGTTAGTGAGTTCTCAGGGCTATTTGTTCATTCTCAAGGCTTGACTAGCAAAAAATTAAGCGATCATGGTAACTCCTATTTTAGAATATATCTTATAAAAAATCTGTGCTTGGGACACCTGAGTGGCTCAGTGGTTGAGCATCTGCCTTTGGCTCAGGGCGTACTCCCTGTCCGGGGATCGAGTCCCGCATCGGGCTCCTAGTGAGGAGCCCACTTCTCCCTCTGCCTATGTCTCTGCCTCTCTCTGTGTCTCTCATGAATAAATAAGTAAAATCTAAAATAAAAGTGAAAATAAACAAAAAAAAATCTATGCTTAATATGAGAGGGCAGAGAGAGGGAGCTTAGAGCCGTATTGAAGCTTTAGGTCACTAAGAAAGGATCTCCCACCAACCCAAACCCTTAAGGTATATATTCCTGTGAGGTATACTGGAATAATCAACCTAAAAAAGTCAGACTATAGGCAGCTCAAATTTCACATGAACTCGTTGTGAAGACTTTTGAAAAATACTTTGTGGTTTCCCTATAGATGGAATAAAATTTCTCTGTATTCCAATTTTAGTGTGAGGAACCCTAAAGTTAATGTCTATGATATCTCTTATCAAATCTTGTTTGGGGACAAATGTAATTAATAGTTTTAGGCTATGGTAATAGTCATGTGTTCTATATTAATAACATACACGGTCCATTATTAACGGGCTTAACACTTGAGGACTTGCCACAATGTCCTGGCTGTGAGAACGTCGCAGTTTGTAGAAGGTGGGTTTGGCAAAAATATAGAGTGTGTTAAGCTTTACTCATTTTATTCTTAAAAGTTTCATGGTACAAGCTTATGACAAGCTGTTAAAGGGACATATTTTAGTAGAAAAACTTACTGAGTAGATTCGTATACTCTCAAAAAAAATTTCATGCTTGACTCTTTCAAAATTATGCTTTTTTAAAAGATTATTTATTTTTTTACTCATGAGAGGCAGAGAGAGGGAGAGAGATAGGGAGAGAGGGGAAGAGAGAGAGAGAGAGAGAGGCAGAGACACAGGCAGAAGGAGAAGCAGGCTCCATGCAGGGAGTCCGATGTGGGACTCAATCCCAGGACTCCAGGATCACGCCCTGGGCCGAAGGCAGGCTCCAAACCGCTGAGCCACCCAGACGTCCCCCAAATTATGTTTTAATTACAAAAGTAATACACAGTATAAAATATCAAACAATACTAATTACATAGGGGGAAAAATAAAAGTGTCATTTCAGCTCCCTCTGATCCAAATCTCATCCTTCAGAGGCAAGCATTTTAAGAGTTTTGGAGCCTACCTATCATCATGCACACACACACATACACACATGTATAAAGAAGATAAGCTATTTCCTACTTCAACTATACATTTTATTTAATGATTTGCTTTCTTTACTAATCATTATGACAGAGATATCTTGCCATGTCAGTACATCTAGCTCCTCCCTCATTCTTTCCCCATATTGCATAGTCTAAATATCTTAGAGAGTAATCTCCATAATGTCTTTGGGACATTTCCTGTGCTGGGCATTTAGACTATTACAAATATTTCCCCTTCATCAACCATAATGCAATGATATTTTCATACATTATCAATTTAGAATTTTCCAAGAGAATCCACCACCCAGTATTATGGCTATTAAACCCCAAACAAGATCCAGATAATTTGCCCTTCTTGTTTAAGTGGGAGAAACATGCATGAAGCTGACTACATAAGCACTCCTAGATGGCACTCATGATGATGGCAATGAGGATAATGATAACTCATATTTAATGAGTACCCAGGTATCACACATTTGATGGTTATTAAAATTATTTACTTGTCAAAAAAAACCTATGAGGTAGTCGCCACTATATTTCCTTAAATCTAAGATTCATATATTGTCATATTCTATCAACTCTGAATTCAAGATGTGCATCAGTATACTTGGAAGGGTTTTTTTTTTTCCCATGGTAGACCAAATAAATAATAATAGTGCATCTTACTATTGACTGGATTTGGCAATATACAGTACAGTATCATTCTCATTGCATAAATGGAAACACTGAGACTAGGGAACATAAGTACCCTGTCCAACATTAGACAGCTAATAAATGACAGAGATGGGATTCTTACCCAGGAAAACTGACAGTGGATTTCAAAATTATTATTATTGACTTACACTTTTCTATAATTTTCCAATTTTCTACCTTGAACTAGTTTCTCTTACCATGAGAAATTCTGAACTCATACAAAGAAGACAGAATGGACCTTCCATGTTCCCATCACCCAGCTTCAATGGTTATCTTTTTTTTTTTCTTAATCCATTAGCCAACACCAATTATTTTCAGGCAAATCACAGATACCAAATTATTCTCTATATCTGAATTAATCTCTAAGACAAAGATTATTTTAAAGCATAACCATGATCCTATTATTGATGTAGGAAAGATGTTAAAGGTTTGAGGCCAATGGCCCAGAAAGAATTCTTGAGACATCTTGGTGCAAAAAAGGTTGTTTTATTAAAGCACAAGGACAGGAACCATGGGAAGAAAGAGCTGTACTGGGGTTGTGAGGAGTGACTGATTATATGGTTTCATATAATATGAATTAGGAATAGCGTAAGCCTCCCAGGCATTTCAGAAACAAGGTTTCCAGGATCCCAAGGGGGCTAGATATTGTTAGGAAAAGGTCATTTATTACCACTTAGTAAAAACTCAGTCATGAGACTCTTCAGATGTATATCAGTGGGCTATATGCTTGGGAGATGATTGCTAACAGGTATCTTGAGCAGAGGGTGGTTGTGGTGGTGGATAGAGATAAAGGAAGTTTCCAAATGAATTCTTATATGTTAAAGTAGACTTCCAGGATCCTAGGGGGTCCGGCTTAGATTGCCTTTTGCCCTTAGCAAAGTATTAACATCCAGGCAGCTGAGTTTCTAGAGGAATGTCACTCTGCCTGCTTCAAGGACTTGTCAGTGGGTAGGTAAGGACTTGTCCTTACAGGTAGTAAGGAAATTTAATTTTTCTTTTGCCTTTGTTTCCCACATCTTTATCACATATAAAAATTAACAATAATTTCTTAATATCATCAAATATTCAGTGTTCAGATATGCCCAATTGCTATCACAAATAATGCTGCAATGAATGCATTATATGTGTACGTATGAGTATGTTTTCATTTTTATTAGTAACGGTTTTGGATAAATTCCTACAAGATAGAATTTCTAGGCCAAAGAGTAACAACTTTCCAAGTTTGTAACATAAGCCAAACTGCCTAACAATAAATTGTTTTGCTAATTTACACTCTTATCAATACCGTAATTGAGTGCTAGTTTTCCCAAACCCTGCACAACGTTAGACATAAACAATCTTTTTCCGCCCTTGTCATTCTTAATATGCCATCTTGTTTTTTGGCTTTTTTTTTTTTCATGTGTGCTTATTAATTAAGTGACTCTTCAAATGTCTACTGGCCATGTGTGGATAGCTTCTTCTAATTCCTTGCCCATTTTTCCATATTTTAATACCTCTTTGTACCTGAAGGGAAGGTTAACAGAGAACTGGCTCAGGAGCCAAACTACTTACATTTGAATTGGATTTCTGCAGCAACAGAAAAGGGAGTGAGAGAGGAACAACAAAATAGAACCAGATCATCTCTGGGTCCCCTCACCCACTGGCCCTGTTCTGGCACCAATTTTCATTCCGCCTCCTGCACCCCCACCCGTAGCGGCTCCCTAGTCAAGTCAACGTCACTCCGGAAAAAAGCAAGTCATAAAGATCTGAGCCTAAATTCATCTTCCCTTCCTAAATCCCACCAGGTGTTCAAATCCATCTTACCGCGCAGTAGTTGCCTCCATTCGGCTGCCTGCCAGTCTCCATTTCACTGAGGTCTCCGCCCTCGGCCCCAGGATCCAAGCCTTCCAGCCCGCACAGGTGGCCCGTCCAGCGCCTTTAGGCCTTCACCAGGGTCGTCCCCTGCCCTGTCACCAGCACTCTGACCCCCACAGCACCCACCGGAAGCACAGACCCCAGCTCAGATCAGGTTCCCTACACCTAGTCTGGGTCCAGGGGTTCCCACGTGACGTCGTTTCCCTGGCAACGGTTCCTTCCTCCTGGAGGTAGCCGCCAAGAAACTGAAAGAGTGCTAAAGCTCAGCTATAACCAGTGAAATATAGACTGGCCTGCTGAAAGTTTCGTCTATTTCTATGGAAATTAGCTGGGAAATACAAATAAAAGAATGGAAGGAATTGGAGACTTTTACCAATGCATAGCTCTGTATTGTTAGGATTCTTAGAATGAGCATGTGCTATTTTTCTAATTAAATCAACTAAGGGAAAAGAATGATGAATAAATAAAAAGTTTATTATGTATACAGAAAAAATCCTATGCTTACAGCAACTTATGTAGCTTTAGAAATATGTAATGTTTTACAAAAGGGTCATGACAATGTGCAAACGTCAGTTCAGACTTCAAGTAGAGTTAATCTTCAGATGAGAGATTTTAAAAAGCCCTCTATTTATCGTCAGGGGGCCTAGAAGGACCTGATACTCTGAGCACTTCTGTCAGAAAGACAGAGATCCTGCCAGAGAACCTTTGTGACCAGTCACAAAATCACAGTCACAAAATGGCCCCCTGGGAGAAGAAAGAGAGGAGAAAACCAAGCATATTAGAAATTAGGAGACTTAGACCATGCAGAAATATTGAGCTCAGAGACTCTGAAACCATGCTACTGAAGCGGGAGAGCTTGGTTCTTGTCCCATGGAGTCAAAGAATGAATTTCGCGGACAAAGGAGGGTGAGTAAAGCCATAGAAGCTTATTAAGCAAAGATACAGAGAAAACTCTCAGAAGTGAGAGAAGTCCCGAGGTGGTTGCCCCTGAGGGCTTTTCTGGCTGGCCTTTTATAGAAAAACCTGACTAGGGAGTTGATGGCCTTGAGATTTATTGAGTGAACGACATATGACTGTTTTGAGTCTCTGGTGAGTACTTGATAGCCCTCAAAGAAAGATATTCCCTAGTATTTTGGAGCCAGGGGGCCAGATTTACTTCCTTGTCTTTGTTTTTGTTGCCTTATCTCTGTTTCCTTGGGATTTATAGGAGCCTGACTCTGGGCCTTTCCCTTATCTTTCCCTGCCTAGCCCCATCTGTCCCTAACTCATTCCCTTGGTTAGAATCCGGCTCTGCTCTTTGCTAGGTTATGTGATCTCCGGCAAGTTAGCTAACCTCTCTGGGTCTCGGTTTCTTCATTTGTTCATTGTTTGTCGTGAGGGTTAAATTAGCAAATTAGTGTTTGTAAGGCACTTAAAACAATGTCTGGCAAGTGGGAAGGAAGTCCTATGTTTGTTAACTAAGTAAGATGTGGGACACAGAGAGCCAAAATGTATCAGAAGAGAACTGTGAGCCACACTTAGTAATAAGAACCACATGAGTAAGCCGTTTATTGGGTTTGTTGCTATGGCTTGGACAAAGCCTTTTGTCATTTGCATAAAGTCCAGAGTTGGCCAATTCCACCAGCACCAGATGGGTCCCACCTGGGTATCAAAATCAATGTTTGGTACTGAGAGTGGGTAAGATCAAGTAAGCAGCCCCCACTTATATAACTATGTTCTTATGCGGTCCATTCCTATCTTTCTCTGTTAAAGCCTTAAGCAAATACAAAATGTCCAGCCATCTATCATTCCTAAGTTGGCAGGCAATACAAGAAGACCCTTACATGTGATGCAAATATAGCACATATGACACGTAGTACTATCACAAATAATCTAAAAATTCAGATCTTTAGAACAGTTTTAGGGATGCTGATATAGCCCATATTCCCCTTGTCAGAAACTTATGGTGCTCTTTAAACAAGTGATACATGTACCCTGGGCATCCCTTCATATAGGGCACAATGGTCTTAACTTTTTCAAACACAGCACCTCTGTCTCCAACGTTCTACTCACTTCTCTTTGGGGCACAGGGACAATCATTTTAGGTAAGGTAGCTTAGGACAGTTAAAGACAAATTGCTCTCCTAAGATAAAGAGGCTCTAGTCATGGGCTCAACAGAAGTAGGGTGTAAGTGTGTTAGATGATTAGAAAGAGAGATGGGAATTTCTTAGGGACTTTTGGTGGGGGGACAGAGGACTAGCTGAGGACAAAACACATTGACAAGTCCCTGAAACAGGGACAGTGACATTCCTCTACAGACTCAGCTGCCTCCAGGTTAATACTTCGCCAAGGGCAAAAGGTAATCTTAGCCCAACCCCCAGGAGCCTGTAAGTCTATTTTAACATATAAAAATTCCTTTAGAAATTTCCCTTTATCTCTAAACCCCCAAGATACGTGTTGGCAATCATCCTCCAAGCACATGGCCCACCAATACACATCTGAAGGGTCTCATGACTCAGGTTTTATTAGACAGTAATAAATTACCTTTTCCCAACAATAGCTAGCCCTCTCCAGGTCCTGGAAACCTTGCTCCCAAAATTCCTTAGAGAGTACACTATCCTCAAACCCCTCCCAACGCCCAGGTATATAATCAGCCACCCCTCACAGGCCCGGGGCAGCAGCTCTTCCTGCCCACGGGTCCTGTCCCCGTGCTTTAATAAGACCACCATTTTGCACCAAAGATGTCTCAATAATTCCTTCTTGGTCATCGGCTCCGGACTTCACCTATATTTCAAAACTTCATCATTTTCATGCAAAAATTAGCCCTTGAGGTTGACAGCATGCAATATAGTGATGACAAACCAGAGGTGGCTATTGAGCACTTGAAATGTGGCTAGTCCAAATTGAGATGCCCTGTAAGTATAAAATGCATACCAGATCTCTTAGGCTAAGTACAGAAACAGATGTAAAATATTTCATTCATAAATTCCTTTTTTAACATTGATTATGGGTTGAAGTGATAATACATGAGATATAGTAGATTAAACAAAATATATTATTAAAATTAATTTTACCTATGTCTTTGAACTTTTTAAAACATGGCCACTAGAAAATCTAAAATTGCAAATGTGGCTCACATATTTTTGTTGGACAGCATGGCTCTAGGACCTAAATTATATTTAACTATTGATACTATAGATCAAATTTACTTTTTTACTTTAAAGATTTTATTTATTTTTTCATGAGAGACACACACACACAGAGAGAGAGAGAGAGAGAGAGAGAGGCAGAAACAGGCAGAGGGAGAAGCAGGCTCCATGCAGGGAGCACGATGTGGGACTCAATCCCAGGGCTCTGGGATCTTGCCCTGAGCCAAAGGCAGATGTTCAACCCCTGAGCCCCCCAGGCGTCCCTCAACACTGAGCCCCCAGGCGTCCTGATACTGTAGATCAGATTTACAATTACAAAAGTAGGGAGTGCATATGCCAGAAGATACACTTGCATATGTGATGAGGGAACAGAAGGCAAGCTGAGGACAAAGCAGAAGCTGACACCCCCTTAGGTGGGACATGTGTGACATTCCCCAGGGCACTCCTGGCTGCCCTAAAGCTAAGGAAAGAAAAAAACAGATAGTTAATTTATAGAGATTACAGTCCTGCAAAACAGGAGTCTCCCTCAGATTACAAATGTCTTAGTACTTTACAAGAACAAAGCATTTTTTATCAATAGCCTAGTTTCCAGAAGGAAATGTAGATACAATTAAATGTCCTTATAGCCTGCAGCCCATTGACAGATACTTGAAGCAGGCAGAGTGCAATGCTCCCTCCTCAGGGAAGCTCCCAACTATCTTGATGTTAATGCCTTGCTAGAAGGAAAAACAACCTTAACTTGACAATGGCAAGGCCTCCAGTATCCTGTGAGTCTTTTTTAACATGTGAAAATCCTTTTAAAACCTCTCTTTTCCTTACCTCCCCCAACTCCCAAATATATAGTCAGTCACCCCTCACAACCCCAGTGCAGCAGTTCTTTCTGCCCAGGGGTCCTGTCCCCCTGCTTTTAATAAAAC
Source organism: Canis aureus (assembly GCF_053574225.1). Classification (NCBI taxonomy): domain Eukaryota; kingdom Metazoa; phylum Chordata; class Mammalia; order Carnivora; family Canidae; genus Canis; species Canis aureus. The sequence goes on along the minus strand of NC_135649.1, from coordinate 75,681,712 downwards.
TACCTTTTTTGCACCAAAGACATCTCAAGAATTCTTTTTTGGTTGTAGGCTCCGAACCTCACCTATATTCCAAAACTACATCATATGCGCTTTTAAAATTTATTTTTGCTTAGTTTTCATCTTATCACTTTTAATGTATATTTGTGTATGTTTTAAAATGTAAAAATATAAAATACAGGAATGCATATTGTATATATTATATATACATATAACATATTCATTTTGTATGTTTATGTAGTATGTATTATATTGTCTATGATATATATATATTTTTATATAAAACACTTTACATATTTACACTTTTTTATGGACAAAGGTGAAAAAAACCTTTCTCAACCATGCAAACAAACTCCTTCCTGCTTTAGGGCTTTTCCTCTTATTATCCTCTCTGCCCAAAACATCTGTCTCTAGATCTTTGAAAAGTTGACTCCATTTTGACATTTGTGTCTTGATTCAAATGTCACCTAGTGAGGGCTTCTCCCTAATCTTCTAACCCTATACAATCACTATAGTTACTTTCTGCCACATTCCCTTATCATTCGCTCTGTTCTATTTTCTTTATAACATAGCTTCTTTCTGAAATGTTCTTCCTCATTCATTTATTTAAATAAAAACTGGAAAATCAGAACATTCCTTTTTGTTTGTTTGGTTTGGTTTGGTTTGGTTAGGTTTGGTTTGGTTTGGTTTGGTCTGGTTTTTGTTCCACTGAGCACCATTTAAGAAGAAAAAGCGCAGCAAGTGGAGCCAGACAAATCTGGAGCATGTAGTTCAGATTAAGAAAATTTAGAACGATAGATTTAATCTTCTGAGAATGAAACTTAACCAGGTCCCTCAAGAGCCTTGCTGACGTGGCATAGGGGTACTTTAATAAACAATCCTAAGCCTCCAAAAATACTGGCCATGCTAATTTAGCTGCACAAGAAGGAAGTGTCCTGTGTGGCTGGCATAAGGATCTCAGGATTTGGAAAGGAGGCTTTCTACATTATTTTTGGTGTGAAAAAACATACCAAGTGTCAAAAGGCAGAGAAGACTCTGGATCCAAGCTGCCTAGATGTGGATCCCAGCTCTGCTACGCTATTAGTCCAAGTTACTTAACCTTCCTGGGGTTCAAATTCCCCATATGTAAAATAGAAATAATTATTGTACCTATTCTATAAGTTTTTTTGTGACAAATTAATATATGTAATATGTTTATAATAATGCCTGGCCCATAAGTACTATATAAATATGGATTAAAATTAAAAATAAGAGGCAGAAAAGATTGGGAAAATTGTTATTTTTTGTATATTTTTCATTGGAGTTCGATTTGCCAACATATAACACTCAGTGCTCATCCTGTCAAGTGCCCCCCTCAGTGCCCATCACCCAGTCACCCCATCCCCCCACCCACCTCCCCTTCCCCTACCCCTTGTTCATTTAAGATTGGGAAAATTAAAAGGTAAACCAACACATAGCTACATCCCCAGCCTAAAGTAAATAAAATTCATGAACACCACCAGAGATCTCATCAAGGCATTTAAAGTAGGGAAATCTTGTGCAATTATTGTATTGTGAAGCTAACAATGATTGTTATGTTAGAAATGTAATGTTAGAAAACAATGACAGATGCCTTAGAGATCTGGAGTGAGGAAGCTCACAACAAAAATTGAAATCCAACTTGACTAAGATTGGGAAATGCTAACGTGAGCTACTAAGCAGATGTCGATGGCCAAATCCGGTGTGCAATCAGTGTATGGCCAGAAAGCTAAGAATGATTTTTACATTTTAAATGATTGAAAAGATTAAAAGAATAATAATGTCAAAATTATATGAAATTAAAATTGCAGCATCCAAAATTAAAGTTTTATTGGAACACAGCCACAATAATTTATTTACATATTGTCTACAGTTGCTTTCACACTGCATCTTCAAAGTTAAGTATTTCAACATCAGAGCAAGAGAGAAAGAACCTGGGTCCCTGTTACTATGGAGTCACCACACAGACCTTGGATGACTTAGACTATTACATTTTATTTGGGGTATTGTTGTATTAGCTAATTAACCTGTACTATGACTTATACAGATTACAAGCAAATGTACACAATTAATTTGGATAACTCTCTACACAAACATGCTCAGAAGATACTGATTTAAAAGATTGCAAAATTCTCCTGGGTATAATTTAGTCAAAATTCATCAAGTAGGGCAGCCCAGGTGGCTCAGCGGTTAACGCCTGCCTTCAGCCTGGGGCATGATCCTGGGGACCTGGGATCAAGTCCCACATCAGGCTCCCTGCATGGAGTCTGCTTCTCTCTCTGCCTCTCTCTCTCTGTGTGTCTCTCATGAGTAAATAAATAAAATCTTTTTAAAAAATTTACCAAGTACAAATAGTTGTCTTTATATCATTCTTATGAACAGCTTTGTTCCAAAGATGGATAACAATGACTGATCATCTAAAATTCCTGAGTGATTAGAAGATGATGGAGGAGTAGGGGGACCCTAAGCCTCTCTTGTCTCTGGAACACAGCTAGATAGTTATCAAATCATTCCGAACACCCAAGAAATCAATCTTAGGTCTGAGAGAACAAAAACTGCAAGTCTACAAGTAGAAAAGTGACCAACTTTTGGAAGGTAAAAGGTACAGAGAGTTTTCCTGGGGGAGAAATAGCTGTGGGTAAGGCGGCAGGGAGGGAGCTTGCTTACAGAGGTATTAGAAGCAGTGGAGCACAAAATCTGAACTTTTAGAAGTCTCCTACCCTGGAGGGGGGGGGGATGTTCCTGATTTAAAGGTGCTCAGGTAGCAAAGCAGGGAGGAATCCCAAGAGTGACAGGGTGGTCTGAGGATCCCCTGTTTTGCCAGAAGAATAGGTGATGCCAACATGCTGCATTGTTCTCAGGCATAGGAGTGGGGAAGCCTGCTGAAAACAGCAAGACTTGATGCTGGCTTTCTCCTCTGTTTTGCCATAAACTGCAAACTGCTGCGAGGTCATGCAGCCTCTTTCCTGGGACCGGCTGCAAGTGGCAAAAGCAGGGTGAGAACTCCCCCAGAGGAAGAGCACAGGTCCGCACTTCTGGGGTCCCTAAATTTTGGAGTTTTGAAACTCAGTCATACACCTGAGATAAGAAAGCTTGGACACGGGCAGGGTGAACTCAGGGTTCAGATGGAAACCCAGGACACAAGAAGAGTGACTGATTGCTCTTCCGTGAGACCTTATTGAAGCGTGGGGGGTGTGGACTTTTCAGCTCCAGGTCTACAGAGCAGGGCACTGCCATATTCACCCCCGCCCCCATCAAAGCTGAAAGACTTCAGGGAGCAAAACAGCACCATCTAGCGGAGACTAGAGCCACTTACATCAAGCCCCACCTCTCCTTGCCCTGGAGGGTCATTTCCATTGAAACAAGTCACCCAGAGAAGCAATCAGCACAGCAGATTCCTCCCCTAGAAGATCAGCACAAACTAGTGCACACAAAGTCTACTGATTATAGAGTGCTGCAAAACTCCAACTCTAGGGAAAACATGACCTAGCTACCTTTTTTTACTTGTATTCTTTACCTTTTTATATTATTTTTTTCATTTATTTTCTTACTTTTTTCAATTCCTTGTTTTATTTCTTATTATTAAATGTTTTAGATATTTTTTTAAAGATTTATTTATTTATTTATGATAGACAGAGAGAGAGAGAGAGAGGGGCAGAGAGAGAAGCAGGCTCCATGCCGGGAGCCGGATGTGGGACTCAATCCCGGGACTCCAGGATCCCGCCCTGGGCCAAAGGCAGTTGCCAAACCGCTGAGCCACCCAGGGATCCCCTTAGATATTTATTTTTACGTATATTTCACATATATGTAATTTTATTTTCTATTTTCCTTTAAAAATTATTATTAGTAGTAGTAGTAGTAGTAGTAGTAGTTTTAGTTTTAGTTTGGGATCGGGATTCATTTAACAAGTAGACCAAAACACACCCAGAATCTAATTTTTCTCTTTTTTCTTTATTTTATGTTTTGTTTTTGTTTGCTTGTTCTTTATTCTGTCCTTTTCTGGACAAAGTCACGAGATGGAGAAATTCACTCCAAAAGAAAGAGCCAGAAGTAGAACTCAAGGCCAGGGATTTAATCAATACAGACATAAGTAAGATGTCGGAACTAGAATTTTAAACAATGATTATAAGGATGCTGCCCGGGCTTGAAAAAAGCATAGATGACCCTAGAGAATCCTTTACAGTAGAGATAAAAGAACTACAATCTAGTCAGGCCAAAATGAAAAATGCTATAATGAGATACAAGCACAAATGGAGGGACCACAAAAATGAGGATGGATGAAGCACAGGAGTGAATCAGTGCTATGAAAGATAAAATTATGGAGAATAATGAAGCTGAAAAGAAGAAGGAAGGAAGGAAAGATAATGGATCATGAAAGCAGACTTATGGAACTCAGTGACTTATTAAAATTTAGTAACATTCATATCATAGGAGTCCTAAAAGATGAAGAGAGAGACAAAAGGGAGCAGAAGGTTTCTTCAAACAAAACATAGCTGAAAACTTCCCTAATCTAGAGAGGGACACAGACATCAAAGTCCAAGAATCACAGAGAACCCCCATCAAATTCAACAAAGGCCTACCATTGCCAAGGCATATAGTAGTCAAATTCACAAAATGCATGGACAAGAAAAGAATCCCAAAAACAGCTAGGGGAAAAACAAAACAAAACAAAACATTCCTTAACCTATAAAGGAAGATGGATTGGGTTTGCAGCAGACCTGTCCAAAGAATCTTGACAGGACAGATAAGAAAGAATGTCAGGAAAGCCTCAATGTGCTAAACTGGAAAAATACGCAGCCAAGAGTTCTTTATCTGCCAAGGCTGTCATTCAGAATATACGGAGAAAGAAAGAGCTTCCCAGATTAACAGAAACTAAAGGTGTTCATGACCAACAAACTAGTCCTGAAATATATTTTAAGGGGGAACTCTTTGAGTAGAGAAAAAAAGACCAAAAGCAACAAAGACTAGAAAGGACCAGAGAACATCACCAGAAACGTGAACTCTACAGGTAACACAATGGCACTAAATTAATATCCTTCAAAAACCACTCTAAATGCAAATGGACTGAATGCTCCAATCAAAAGACATAGGGAAAAAAAAAGACATAGGGGATCAGAATGTTTAAAAATCATCCGCCTATATGCTGCCTTACCAGGGACTCATTTTAGACCTAAAGACACCTGCAGATTGAAAGTGAGGTGATGGTGAGCCATGTATCATGCTGATGGATGTCAAGTGAAAGCCAGAGTAGCCATACTTATATCAGATAAACTAGATTTTAAGCCAAAGACTGTAATAAGAGATGAAGAAGGGCATTATATCATAACTAAGTGGACTATTTATCAGGAAGATCTAACAACTGTAATATGTATGCCCCCAATTTGGGAGCACCCAAATATTTAAATCAATTAATAACAAATGGATAGAAACTCGTTGATAATAATACAATAAGAGTAGGAAACCCCCCTTTACAGCAATGCACAGATCACCTAAGCAAAACATCAACAAGGAAACAACCCCTTTAAATGACACACTGGACCGGATGGACTTAACAGATATATTTAGAACATTTCATTCTAACGCTGCAGAATACACAGTCTTTTTGAGTGTACATGAAACATTCTCTAGAATACATCACATACTCGATCACACATCAGCCTCAAAAGTACAAGAAAATTTATCATGCCATGCATATTTTCAGATCACAAAACTATAAAACTTGAAGTCAACAACAAGGAAAAGTTTTGAAAGACTTCAAATACACGGAGGTTAACGAACATCCCACTAAGGAATCAATGGGCTACCAGGAAATTTAAAAAACACATTAAAACATACATGGAAACAGGGATCCCTGGGTGGCGCAGCGGTTTGGCGCCTGCCTTTGGCCCAGGGCGCGATCCTGGAGACCCGGGATCGAATCCCACGTCGGGCTCCCGGTGCATGGAGCCTGCTTCTCCCTCTGCCTGTGTCTCTGCCTCTCTCTCTCTCATTCTCTCTGTGTGTGACTATCGTAAATAAAAAATTTTAAAAAAAAAGTGAAATTAAAAAAAAAAATACATGGAAACAAATGAAAACACGACAGTCCAAAACCTTTGGGATACAGCAAAGGCAGTCCTAAGAGGGAAGCATATTACAATACAGGCCTAACTTGAGAAGCAGGGAAAGTTTCAAATACACAACCTAACCTTACACCTAAAGAAGCTGGAAAAGGAACAACAAATAAAGCCTAAACCAGCAGAAGAACAGAGATAATGAAGATTAGAGCCGAAATAAATGATATACAATTAAAAAAAAAAAAACCGGTAGAATGGATTATTGAAAGTAAGAGCTGGTTCTTCAAAAGAATTAACAAAATTGATAAGCCCCTGGCCAGATTTATCGAAAAGAGAAATGAGGCACATAGGTAAAATCACTAATGAAAGATGGGAGATCACAACCAGCACCTCAGAAATACAAACAATTACAAGGAAATATGAAAAATTATATGCCAACAACCTGGGCAGTCTGGATGAAATGGATGAATTCCTAAAAAGTTACAAACTACCAGAAGTGAAACAGGAAGAAATAAAAAATTTGAAAAGGCCCGAAACCTGCAAAGAACTTGAATCAATAAACAAATATCTCCAACAAATAGAAGTCCAGGTCCAGATGGCTTCCCAAGGAAATTCTACCAGACAATTAAAGAAGAATTAACACTTACTCTTCTCAAGCTGTTCCAAAAATATATATATAGAACTGGAAGGAAAACTTCCAAACTCATTCTACAAAGGCAGCATTACCATGATTCCAAAACCAGACAAAGACCCCACCAAAAAGGAGAATTACAGGCCAATATCCCTGAGGAACGGGATGCAAAAATTATCAATAAAATGCAAGCATATCAAATTCAACAGTACATTAAAATAATTATTCACCACAATCAAGTGGGATTTATGCCAGGGCTGCAGGATTCGCTTAACATTTGCAAATCAAACATGATACACCACATTCATGAAAGAAAGTAACATTTGCAAATCAAACATGATACACCACATTCATGAAAGAAAGGATAAGAAATCATATGATCTTGTCAATAGATGTAGACAAAGCATTTGACAAAATACAGCATCCTTTCTTGATTAAAAACCTCAACAATGCAGGGAAAGATGGAACATACCTCAAGATCAAAGAGGCCATATACGAAAGACCCACAGCTAATATTATCCTCAGTGGGGAAACACTGAGAGCCTTTCCCCTATGATCAGGAACTAGACAAGGATATCCACTCTCACCACTACTATTTAGGAGGATACTGAAAGTCCTAGCCTCAGCAGTCGTACAACAAAATAATAAAAGGAATCCCAATTGGCAAGGAAGAAGTCAAGCCTTCTGCAGGTTTGACTTCTATGGAAAACATGATACTTTAATTACAATGCCTGAAGGACTACCCCAATTTAATTGCTGGAACTAATGCATGAATTCAGCAAAGTCACAGAATATAAAATCAACATACAGAAATTAGTTGTATTTCTGTACACCCATAATGAAGCAGTAGAAAAAGAAATGAAGGAATCGATCCCATTTGCAACTGCACTAAAAGCAGAAAGACCCCTAGGAATAAACCTAATCAAAGAGGAAAAAGATCTGTACCCTAAAATCTATAGGACACTTAAAAGAAATTAAAGATTGTTCACCATACTAATCCATTATTATGAATAATTATTATCATAATTCACTGTTTGCAAAGAAATGGAAAAGCACTCCACGCTCATGGATTGGAAAAACAAACATTGTTAAAATGTCTATACTACCCAAAACAATCTACACATTACTTGAAATCTTATCAAAATACAACTAGCATTTTTCACAGAGCTGGAACTAACATTCTTAAAATTTTTATGGAACAATAAAGGACCCCACATAGCCAAAGCAATCCTGAAAAAGAAGAAAACTGAAGGCCTCGTGATTCTAGATTGGAAGCTATATTCCAAAGCTGTAGTCATCAAGAGAGTATGGTACTGGCACAAAAACAGACACACAGATCGATGGAACACAATAGAAACCCCAGAAGTAGACCAACAATTATATGGTCAATTAATCTTCAACAAAGCAGTGGAAAAAAGACAGTCTCTTCAACAAATGGTGTTAGGAAAACTGGACTACAAATTGCAGAAGAATGAAACTGGACCACTTTCTTCACCATACATAAAAAAATAAATTCAAAATGGATGAGAGACCTAAATGTGAGAAAGGAAACCATTAAAATTCTAGAGGAGAATGCAGGCAGAAACCTCACTTGGACCTTGGCCAGAGCAACTACTTCCTAGACACATCGCCAGAGGCAAAGGACACAAAAGCAAAAGGAACCCTGGGATGTCAAGATAAAAAGCTTCTTCACAGTGAAGGAAACAATCAACACTAACAGGCAGCCTAACTAATGGGAGAAGATTATTTGCAGATGACGTATCTGATAAAAGGTTAGTACTTAAAATCTGTAGAGAACTTATGAAACTCAGCACCCCAAACCCAATAGTCCATGAAGAAATGGGTAGAAGACATGAATAGGCACTTTTCCAAAGACATACAGATGGTAACAGACACATGAAAAGATGCTTCACATCACTTGTCATCAGGGAAAAACAAATCAAAACCATGATGAGATACCACCTCACACCTGTCAGAATGGCTAAAATTAACAACACAAGAAAAAACAGTTGTTGTCAAGGGTGGGGAGAATGAGGAACCCTCTTACACTGTTGGTGGAAATGAAAACTTGTGCAGCCACTCTGGAAAACAGTTTGGAGGTTCCTCAAAATGTTAAAAGTAGAACTAGGCTATGATCCAGGAATTGCACTGCTAGGTATTTACACAAAGAACTAAAAAAAATACAGATTTGAAGGGGTGCATGAACACTGATTTTTAATGCAGCATTATCAGCATTAGCTACACTATGTAGAGTGCCCAATTGTCCATCAAGTGGACAATGAATGAATGAATAAAGAAGACGTGTACACACATGCACACCAGTGCGCACACACACACACAAATACAGTATGGAATATTATGGAAAATAATATGGAATTTATTCCATATGGATGCTATGGAATATTACTTACCCATCAAAATGAATAAAATCTTGCCATTTGTAACAACATGGATGAAGCCAGGGTGTACTACGCTAAGTGAAATAAGCCAGTCAGAGAGAGACAAATACCATATGATCTCACTCACATGTGGAATTTAAAAAACAAAACAGGTGAACAGTCAGGAAAGGGGGGAAAAAGATGAGAGTGAAATAAACCATAAGAGACTCTTAACGTTAGAGAACAAACTGAGGTTTGATAGAGGGGGGTGGGTGGGGATTGGGCTAGTTGGTGATGGCTATTAAAGAGGACACCTGTAGTAATGAGGCAAGCACTGCGTGTTGTACGCACGTGATGAATCACTGAATTCTACTCCAGAAACCAAAATTTCACTGTGTGTTAACTATAATTTAGATCAAAAATATGAAAAAAAATTCCTGAGTGACTAATAAATCATGTCCACCTCATGTTGTTTTATACAAGACTAATTTGTGGGAAAAGAGTTAAGATTTTAAAATGGAGGGTGAGTATGTCTGGTCTCTCGAATTCAGCTGGATAGTTAACAAATCTTTACAAACACCTGAGAAATTAATCAGCTGGATAGTTATCAAATCTTTTCAAACACCTGAGAAATTAATCATCTATCTGAGAAAAGGATTGCCGCAATTCTACAAGTAGAAAGGCGACCACTTTTTTGGAAGTCAAGTTTTATGGGGACTTGAATCCAACGTGATATATCTGAGGATACAGTGAAGGGAATGGAACCTGCTGATGGAGGCTACTGCAAAGTATTACAAGCAGTGGAGCACAAAATCTGGACTTTTAGAAGTCTACTACAGTGGGGTATATCCCTGACTTACAGGTGCTCAGGTGGTAAAGCCAGGCAGAATCCCAGGTGTGACAGCATTGCCTCGGGATACCTGGGGTCTCAAGAAGAATGGGTGGTGCCTGAGTGCAGCAGAGTTCCTGGGCTTAGGTGCATGAACACCAGCTGAAAGCAGAGATCCTAGGTGCTGGCTTTCTCCTCTGTTTCCATAAACTGCGAACCACTGTGCAATGATTTTCCTGGGAGTGGTCTAATAAAAGGCAGAAGCATGGGGAGGCCCCTCTCACTCCCTGGGAGGACCAGCATGGGTCCCTGTTGCAGAAGTCCATCCATAAAATGTGGAGTTTTGAAACTCAGTCAAGTGTCTGTGGTAATAAACACCGATGCAGAAATTCTCAACAAGATACTAGCCAATAGGATCCAACAGTACATTAAAAAGATTAATCACCATTCTCAAGTGTGATTCATCCCCAAGATGCAAGGTTGGCTCAACACTCGGAAAAAAATCAACTTGATAGATTATATCAAAAAGATTAAAAACTGGGGATCCCTGGGTAGCTCAGTGGTTTGGTGCCTGCCTTTGACCCAGGGCGTGATCTTGGAGTCCCAGGATCGAGTCCCGCTTCGGGCTCCCTGCAGAGAGCCTGCTTCTCCCTCTGCCTGTGTCTCTGCCTCTCTCTATCTCTCAGAAATAAATAAAAATCTTTAAAAATAAATAAAAAATAAACAGCCATTTAAAAAAGAAAAAACAAGAACCATATGATCCTTGCAATAGATACAGGGAAAGCACTTGACAAAATGCAGCATCCATTCCTGATCAAAACTCTTCAGAGCTTAGGGACAGAGGGAACATTCATCAGAATCTTAAAAGCCATCTACTAAAAGCCCACAGCAAATATCGTTCTCAATGGGGAAACCTTGAGAGCCTTTCCCCTACGATCAGGAACATGACAGGGATGTCTACTCTCACCACTCCTATTCAACATAGTACTTGAAGTCCTAGCCTCAGCAACCAAACAACGAAAAGAAATGAAAGGTATTCAAATTGACAAAGAAGAAGTCAAAGTCTCACTCTTCGCAGATGACATGATACTATACATAGAAAACCCATAAGACTCCACCCCAAGATTGCTAGAACTCACAGAGCACTTGAACAATGTGGCAGGATGCAAAATCAATGCCCAGAAATCAGTGGAATTTCTATACACTAACAATGAGACTGAGGAAAGAGAAATTAAGGAGTCAATCCCATTTACAACTGTACCCAAAAGTATAAGATACCTAGGAATAAACCTAACCAAAGAGGTAAATGATCTATACCCTAAAAGCTACAGAACACTTCTGAAAGAAATTGAGGAAGACACAAAGAGATGGAAAAATATTCTATGCTCAGGGATTGGAAGAATTAATGTGAAAAAAATCTATGCTACCCAGGGCAATTTACACATTCAATACAATCCCTAACAAAATACCATGGACTTTATTCAGATAGTTGGAACAAATAATCTTAAGATTTTTGTGGAATTAGAAAAGACCCAATATTCCCAAACCAAGGGAATATTGAAAAAGAAAACCAGAGCCGGGAGCATCACAATGCTGGATTTCAAGTTGTAGTACAAAGCTGTGATCATCAAGACAGTGTGGTACTGGCACAAAAACAGACACATAGATCAATGGAACAGAATAGAGAACCCAGAAATGGGCCCTCAACTCTATGGTCAACTAATATTCGACAAAGGAGGAAAGACTATCCACTGGAAAAAAGATGGTCTCTTCAATAAATGGTGCTAGGAAAATTTGACAGCCACATGGAGAAGAATAAAACTAGACCATTCGCTTACTGCATTCACAAAGATAAACTCAAAATAGATGAAAGACCTAAATGTGAGACAAGAATCCATCAAAATCCTAGAGGAGAGCACAGGCAACACCCTTTTTGAACTTGGCCACAGCAACTTCTTGCAAGATACAACTATGAAGGTAAGGGAAACATGATAAGAAGCTTCTGCACAGCAAAAGAAACAGTCAAAAAACTAAAAGACAATCTACAGAATGGGAGGAGATATTTGCAAATGACATATCAGATAAAGGGCTAGTATCCAAGATCTACAAGGAACTTATTAAATTCAACAGGAAAGAAACAAACGATCCAATCATGAAATGAGCAAAAGACATGAACAGAAATGTTACCAAAGAAGACATCCACGTGACCAACAAGCACATGAGAAAATGCTCTGCATCACTTGCCATCAGGGAAATACAAATCAAAACCACAATGAGATACCACCTCACATCAGTGAGAATGGGGAAAATTAACAAGGCAGGAAACAGGGATCCCTGGGTGGCGCAGCGGTTTGGCGCCTGCCTTTGGCCCAGGGCGCGATCCTGGAGACCCGGGATCGAATCCCACGTCAGGCTCCCGGTGCATGGAGCCTGCTTCTCCCTCTGCCTGTGTCTCTGCCTCTCTCTCTCTCTCTCTGTGACTATCATAAATAAATTAAAAAAAAAAACAAGGCAGGAAACAACAAATATTTGAGAGGATGTGGAGAAAGGAGCACCCTTTTGCACTGTTGGTGGAATTTGAAGTAGTACAGCCACTCTGGAAGACAGTGTGGAGGTTCCTCAAAGAGTTACAAGTAGAACTATCCTACAATGCAGCAATTGCACTGCTGGGTACGTTCCCCATAGATACAGATGCAGTGAAAGACTGAGACACCTGCACCCTAATGTTTATAGCAGCAATGTCCACAATAGCCAAATTTTGGAAAAAGCCTCGGTGTCCATCGAAAGATGAATGGATAAAGAATATGTGGTATTTGTATATACAATGAAATATTACTCAGCCATTAGAAACAATGAATACCCACCATTTGCTTCAACGTAGATGGAACTGGAGGGTATTATGCTGAATGAAGTAAGTCAATTGGAGAAGGACAAACGTTATATGGTTTATATAAAAATAGTGGAATATAAAAAATAGTGAAAGGGATTAAAGGGGAAAGTAGAGAAAATGAGTGGGAAATATCAGCGAGGATGACAGAACATGAGAGACTCCTAACTCTAAGAAATAATAGGTTAGTTGAAGGGAAGGTGGGCAGGGAAATTGGGTGACTGGGTGATGGGCGCTGAGGGGTCTCTTGATGGGATGAGCCCTAGGTGTTCTATTATATGTTGGCAAATCAAACTCCAATAAAAAAAAGTGTACCAAAAAAAATCTGTCTTTGGCTCAGGTTGTGATACTGGAGTCCTGGGATCAGTCCCCCATCAAACTCCCTGCAAGGATCCTGCTTCTCTCTCTGCCTATGTCTCTGCCTCTCTCCGTGTGTCTCTCATGAATAAATAAATAAAATGTTTAAAAAATAAATTCTATTCCCAAAACTAACAATTTGGTATATGTGAACTAACTTGTATTTAAGTAAAACAAATTTTTTTAAGTGAGTAAGATAATGCTACTTGGAGGAGAATTTTTGTATGATATTAAGTGGTATCATTTCAAACGAGATTGTTATGAATTTAGGATATTAAATATATTCCCTATTGTAACCACAAAGAAAATACATAAAACAGACAATTATAAGCAAAGGAAAATGAGACATAGGGATTCCTGGATGTCTCAGTCAGTTAAGCATCAGCCTTTGGCTCAGGTCATCATCTAAGGATCCTGGGATTTAGATCTGTGTTTGGCTCCCTGCTGAGTGGGGATTCTGCTTCTCCCTCTCCCTCTACCTCCTCCATCCTGCTCATGCTCTCTCCCCACCCCCAGCTCTCTCTCTCTCTCTCTCAAATAAATAAATAAATAAAATCTTTAAAAATAAGAAAATGAGGACTAAATGAAAATGGAATGGAAGCAGTAATGGAGGAAATAAGGAACTAAAAGTTTATCAAAGTGATTGAAATAAGTTTTTCATTAGTAGTAAATACTTCAAATGTAATATATTAACACACTAATTTTTTAAAAAGAGATAGAATCGATTTAAATTAAAATGATCCAACTATGTCCTCTCTACAAGGAACTCACATTAGACCCTATGTAGTTGTACCCTAATAGATTCTAATCCAAAAGAGGATGATGGTCTGGTGAGGCCAAAATAAGTGACCCAGAGACAGCAATTAAGACATAGGTTTATTGGGGAAACCTACCTACAGGGTGTCAGTAATGGCCAACCATATAAAGGATCTGCTGGGATCTACATGCAGCAAGCTTTATAGTGTAACAACTAGCCTAGCAAGTATCTACATTCTCTCCCCTCTTTTATGACCAATGTTCCAAGAAGATTAAGACCATCTGGACATTCCTTTTCACAAGGGATGTACTTTGTGTTGGCCCCCCTTGGAGCCCCGAACCTTGAATGCTAACAACACATTCTTCTACACATTCTACTTGATGGAAATATAAAGGGGGGGGGATGTAATATCTACATTCTCAAATCTCTACATTCTCAAAATAGTGATTACCAAGACATTCAGGATGTGCTTGTATAAACCAGACTACCACATACACACAGATCCAAAGACACAAATATGTTGAAATGAAAAGGATGTAAAAATATATTCCATCCAAACAGTAAGCATGAAATTGCTGAGGTGCCTATGCAAATACCAGATTAAATAGTATTCAAATAACAAATGTTACAAGAGACAAAGAAAGAATATATATATGAGATATATATATATGAGAGAGAATATATAACAATTATAGTCATATTGATACCAAACACCAGAACCCCCATATAAGATAGACATTGAATGAATTTAAGGGACATGTAGACACTTCTATAAGGAAAGAGACGTTGAATTACATTATAAATAAGCCACTCCTAACAGACATATATAGAACATTCTACTCTAAAGCAACAGAATATGCATTCTTCTTAAGTTCTCATGGAACATTTTTCAGGGTAGATAATATGTTAGGCAACAAAACAAGTCTTCATAAATTTAAAGTTAAAATTATTTCAAGCATTTGTTTTCTTATGGTAATGGTATGAATGAAATTAGAAACAGGTAACAAGAAAACTAGAAAATGCACAAATATGTGGAGAATAATCAATATGTTCATGAATAACCAATAGGTCAAATAAGACACTGTTAAATAAATCTCAACATATATTGAGACAAATGAAAATGGAAATGCCACATACCAAAACTTATGATATGCAACAAAAATAGTTCTAAGTGGAAACTTTATATTAATAAATGTCTATATTAAGAAACAAGAGGTCAGTGATGTCAAGATCATGGCAGTGTGAGTCATTATTTTCTGTTGCTTTAGATCTGAAACTATTCAGACATTAATAACTGAGCAGAAGTGCATCTGCATGGCACGTTAGGATACCCAAAGGTTCCTTCCATCTGTGTTCAAAAGCAGGTAGAAGGGACTTCATAGGAGGCTATGGAGCCAGAGGCGAGTCAGTGGAGACAGTTGCAGAGGTAGTAGCGGAACAGTGACAACCTTACTAGAAGAGGAGGATGAGGGTAAAGGAAGACAGTGGGGGTGTGACAAGCAGCACATGTTGCAACTGGAAGGAGTAAAGACCACAGTGACTGGTGAATGAGAAAGGAAAGGTAAAGAAATAAAGAGGAGAGAGAGAACTAAAGAGAGAGAACTAAGCTGTCTGCCCCTGGATTACAGCAAGCTGTCCAACTCAGACATCTGTGCCTCCTCTGTTTGAGGACATCCTTAGCAGGACATGGGCACATACAAAGCTTCAAGAGATAAGCACATAGCTTCCTCCACTCCGCCAACAGCATTTTACTTTTTAATGCTATCATTTTTATTAACATGCTCCCAACATCAGTGGTAAATTAGCTCTGGTAAAAGAAACCTAAAACTTGTGCTATGATACCACCTTCTGGAAAATAATAAAAAGGCTTCTAATTGCCAATTTGTTGAATTGTTAGAATCAAAGTACATAAAATACTTAAATCAGAAAGGTGTTCGCTACTTCAAATGCAACAGAAGAAAATTTCATTGAACACTATTAAAAATCAAGGTACTACATCAGCATAAAAGAATATGACAGTTAAGATTGTGGAGTAGTAAGTAGAGGGACCTGGGCTTGCCTTGTCCTTTGAGCACAGCTAGATGAACATCAAATCATTTTGAACACCTAGGAAATCAGCTGAGGTTTAAGAAAACAATCTGCACCATTGGAGGGAGAGAACATGGCAGAAGCAAACTTTGGAGAGGTGAACTGGGGGAGAATAAAAGCCTCTGTGCTGTAAGGGGAAGGAGCCCTTTTGTGAAGAGAAGTCATAGAGAGAGGGAGCCAGTAGGAAAGAGAGCAATCCATGGGGTTCCTACAAGATGCTGCTGAGGTGTGGGGATCCCCTAGGTTTCAGGAAAATAAAATGTTCTCCTTCCTAGAGTACTTTTGGAAGAGGGTATATTGCCTCTCCAAGGACAAAAGACCTGCCAGGTGCCACTGAGAAGCCCTTCAATAGCAGGGGACAAAGGCACATGCAGAGGGCAGATAACCTGTTTGCACCTCTTAGCTGTGTGTGATTCACCATAGACTCTGGGCACTCACACAAGCATGCAAATGCTTCCTGGGATAGATAGGTGTCAGGCACACTGCTGTAAGGCTCTCCTCTGGAGGAGAGAAGCAGGTAAGTGCCTTGCTAGGTCCTTTAAGATTTGGAGTTTTGAATCCCAGCTGCTGGCCAGAGATAAAAACAAACAAATAAACAGGAGAACTGTGTCTCTCAGCATGCCAAGGGCTAAGCACAGGCAGACTGAGGGAAGGATCTGATGAAAGCCCAGGACCCAGGAGAGGAGATTGCTTTTCTGTGAGAGCATTCTGAACATTGGCAACCAGAAGTTCCCCTCCCTGGGGATGAGAGGGCAGGGTAACACCATAGTCTACATCCCTCCCACCAGCACAGTCCGCTTTCAGAGAGAAACACAAAACCTCCACTGAAGGCTGGAGTCTCTTACCACAACTCCAAACCCCTGAACAAAGCAGGGGAATCTTTATTATGGCAAGTGTGACTTGAAAACCAGCACAGCAGGCCTCTTCCTCAGAAGACCAACAAAGGCCCCCCATATGCATCAAAGCTACTGATCATAGAGTGTCATGAAGTGTCAGTTTCAGTTCTGGTAGAAATAGGACCAGGATTTTTATTTTAATTTATTTTTTGTTAAAAATTTTATTTAGCTTTATATTTTTCTTCTTTCTGTGGAATCAGGCTTATAGATTTTTGTTCATTTGTTGGTTTGTTATTTGTTTCATTTTCTCATTGTTTGGATCAGGCTTTTAAAAACAGACTTTATATATTTATTAGAGAGAGAGAGCAGAAGCAGGGGGAGCAGCAGAGGGAGAGGGAGAAGCAGATTGCCCTCTGAGCAGGGAGCCCAATGAGGGGCTCGATCCCAGGACCCCAGGATCATGACCCCAGCTGAAGGCAGACACTCAGGTGGCCTGCTTTTTTTTAATCTTTCTGTTTTCCTTCTTTCTTTTTCTTTAAAATCAGGGTTGGTTTTTGTCTGTCTTTTTGATTTTGTGTTCCATTTCATTTTCCTTTTCTTGGATCAGGTTTGCTTGTTTTTTTTTTTTCCTCAAGTAGCTTAACAAACAAATCAAAGCAGACCTAGTTAAAGGTCAAAACATTCGTCACTGCAAACAAGAAGGAATTATGCAGAGGACTAATCTGTGGGAAAGATCAGTCAGAATGCAACAGCAGAGTGCACACAGCATACATCAGAAACATTTCTTGATGCACCAGGCCCCAGACAGTGTAGGATTCTTTCTTAATATACTATTACTCTCAAAGGCAGAAAACATAAAAGCTATTTAAAAAGCATTATAAAAGCTTTTATAATATGCAAAACACAGAAACCTAGACATAATGAAAAGATAAAGGAATTCTCTCCAAAAGAAATATCAAGAAGAAATCACAGTCAGGTATTTGCTCAAAACTGACATAAGCAATACATCTGAACAAGAATTTAGAACAACAGTCATAAGAATACTAGCCTGGGTAGCTCAGTGGTTGAGCATCTGCCTTAGGCTCAGAGTGTGATCCTGGTCCTGAGATCAAGTTCCACATGAGGCTCCCTGCAAAAAGCCTGCTTCTCCCTGTGTCTGTGTCTCTGCCTCTCTCTATCTCTCTTTGTCTCTCATGAATAAAAAACAAATCAAAGAATACTAGCTGGGTGTGCAAAAAGCATAAAAGACACCAGAGAAACCCTGGGAACAATGATGAAAGACCTAAAAACTAGTCAGGTCAGGTCAAAAAGAAGAAGAAGAAGAAGAAGAAGAAGAAGAAGAAGAAGAAGAAGAAGAAGAAGAAGAAGAAGAAGAAGAAGCAGCAGCTATAACTAAGAGGCAAACTGACTGGATGTAATCACAATGAGGCTGGAAGAAGCAGAGGATCAAATAGGTAATATATAAAATAAAATTATGGAAAAAAATGAAGCCGAAAAGAAGAAGGAAAGTAAACTATTAGATCATAAATACAGGGATGCCTGGGTGGTTCAGCGGTTGAGCGTCTGCCTTTGGCTCAGGGTGTGATCCTGGAGTCCCGGGATCGAATGCCGCATCAGGCTTCCTGCGGGGAGCCTGCTTCTCCCTCTGTCTGTGTCTCTGCCTCTCTGTCTCTCATGAATAAATAAATAAAAATCTTAAAAAAAAATCATGAATACAGACTTAGGGAAATCAGTGATTCTGCAAAGCAAAATAATATCCATATCATAAGAGTCTCAGAAGAGGAAGAGCAGCAAAAAGATGCAGAAGGTCTATTTGAAGAAATTATAGCTGAAAATGTTCCAAATCTGGGGAAGAAAAGGGACATTCATGTTCAGTAGACACAGAAAACTTCCATAAAAATCAACAAAAGCAGGTCAACATCAAGACATATCATAGTGAAACTTGCAAAACACAAAGATAAAAGAGAATTATGAAAGCAGTTAGGGACAAAAGGTCTCTAACCTATAGGGATAGACAGATGACATTAGCAGTAAACTGTCCATAGAAACATGGCCGGACAGAAGGAAGTGATAGGATATATTCAAAGTGCTGAATGGGAGAAAATGCAGCCAAGAATACTATATCCAGCAAGACTGCCATTCAGAATAGGAGAGATAAAGAATTTCCAAGACAAGCAAAAACTAGTTTGTGAATATTAAACCAGCACTACAAGAAATGCTAAAGGAGACACTTTGAGCAGGAGAGAGAGACCAAAAGCAACAGAAACTAGAAAGGATCTGAAGCAACCCAAAGGAACAGTAACTTTTACAGGTAATACAATGACACTAACTTCATATCTTTCAATAATTACTCTGAATGTAAATGGAATAAGTGCCTCAATCAAAAGACAAAGGGTATCAGAATGAATTTAAAAAACTATTGATATACTGCTTGGAAATGACCCAAAGATACCTCAAGATTGAACGTGAGGGGGGTAGAGAACCATCTAGCATGATAATAGATATAAAAAAAAAACTATAGCAGCCAAATTATATCAGACAAATTAGATTTTATTATTTTTAAAGATTTACTTATTTATTCATTCATGATAGAGAGAGAGAGAGAGAGAAAGAGGCAGAAGACACAGGCAGAGGGAGAAGCAGGCTCCATGCCAGGAGCCTGATGCGGGACACCAGGATAGCGCCATGGGCCAAAGGCAGGCGCTAAACCGCTGAACCACCCAGGGATCCCCACAAATTAGATTTTAAACTAAAGACTGTAATAAGAGATGAAAGAGGGCATTATATCATAATAAAGGGGTCTCAGGAGTTGAGGGAAGATGGCCGAAGTGTAGGGGTCCTCAACTCATATGGTCCCACAAACTTATCTAGATAATTTTCAAAACATCCTTAATATCTACAAATTCAACCTGAGATGTAAAGCGAACAGCTGGAATGCTACAGAGAGAAAAGTGTTCCCTTCTAACAAGGTAGGAAGGCAAAAAAATAAAATAAAATAAAAAATGAATCAAGTGGGGAGGGGGAACCGAGACAAGCTGGTTGAAAGTGAAGCCTTGACTGCCTCCGGGACACAAAAGCCCAGCCCTAAACAAACGGGAACTTTAAAATTCTGCACCTGAGTCTTTCCTGATGGATAAATGCTTAGCAGGGAAATAGGGTAGAATCACAGGAGAGGCAGTGAAGTTGCAAGATTCCTGGAGACACTATAAGAGTAGGGGCACCCGGGAGGCTCACCACAAACCTTGGTCCGATCTTGGTAAAGGGCTGGAGTATCGCAAACCTCTGGGGCATTTGGGAGAAGCCAGCTGGTTACACAGGCCGGTTCTGGAGCTCCCTTTACCATAGAGCCCAGCAATGGATGGAGGTGGCTGTCCTGTTCTCTTTGGGAGAGGCAGTCCCCAGGAGCATGTGACCATCAGCTCAGGGCTCTGGATCCGAGGACACCAAGTTGGAAAAAGCTATCTTCCATTTCCCTGGGACAAGCAGAAGTGGGGAGGGCACAGGAAAGTGAGAACTCTCTGGCCACTGGGTGCCTGGCAAGCTCAGTGCACCTGAGATCAGTGCACCTGAGCCTGCCACCATTAGCATCAAGGTAAGTGTGAATTGGAAGACTGATGTTAGTTAGCTGAAGAGAGCTCAACTCCAGAGCTGGAAATCTGGCTGTTGTCACATTTTTTTTCCCTCTTCCTTTCACCTTGCACCTAGGAGAGGAAGGGCTTACATGGAGCAGAGGCTTCATAGGATAAACAGCTCATACTGAGCCCAGAGCCTGTCAAAGGGCAGGGCATCTCCACCCAGGCACAGACACCAGATAACCAATGCAGCAGAACTCTTCCCCAGAAAAAATGCTGGAAAAAAAAGGGAAAGGCAAGTTTACTGAACAAGCAGCGCTGCAAAGCTCCAGGAATGAAGGAAAATAGTATATAGTACTAGAGGATCTTTTTTTTTTTGTCTTTTCATTTCTTTTTTTCTTTTTTTTTTTTTTTCATTACGACTCATTTTGGTATCAGGTTTAAAATTTCCAATATTTTTTCTCTTTCCTCACCCTAACTACAATATTTTTCCAATTCTTCTTTTCCTTTTTGACTTTCATATTTCTACAATTACATGTCTTAGATATATTTTTCCCTCCTGGATTCCCTTCCATGTATTCAATTTAATTTTGGTAGATATATATAAGACAAGGTTTCTTGTCACTTTTTTCCTTGTTTTTTTCTGTCTCCTTTTGTTTTACAATGGTAAAAGATAGTACCTTCTAGCACACGACCAAAATACACCCAGAACCAAGTGGAACACTGTGGTGGTTCATTTTCATTCTGTGAGACTCTATTCTCCCTTTCTTCCCATTCTGTCCCCCTCTTTTATCTTATTAACATTTTTGCGATTGATGTAGGGTCCTTATATAAGTATTGCTGGTTTATATAAATTTGGAAGTGAGAATCTTCTAACATACACAACAAAATACATTCAAAACCAAAGAGGATCACCCACTAGGTCCCCTCAGGGAGACTATATTCCCTCTCCACCACCACTTTATCACCACCAACATGCCCCCCCCCTTTTCTTTTTTTCTTCTTTTTTTTTTTTTTTTTGCTATTTTGTCTTAACATTTATTTTTCACTTTAGTGATTGTTTTGTTTTATTTTGTTCTGTTAATCATTTGTTTTTAATTTTATTTTCTGGACTCTGACCTCTTCAGAGTCATCTAGGTTGTATTTTACTTAGGTCATGGTAGATATTTTTGACTCGGTTTCATAAAGCACCTCTACACTGGACAAAATGACTAGAAGGAAGAATTCACCAAAAAGAAAGAACCAGAAGCAATACTCTGCCACAGAGTTATGAATGTGGATTTAAAAATGATGTCAGAAATGCAGTTCAGAAGTACAATTATAAAGCTACTGGTGGCTCTGGAAAAAGTATAAAGGACACTAGAGACTCTCAGAGCAAAATTGAAATCTAATCAGGGTTAAATTAAAAATCTTTTAACTGAGATGCAATCTAAACTGGATGCTCTAACTGCTAGGTTTAATGAAGTTGAAGAGAGAGTGAATGACATAGAAGACAAGTTGATGGAAAGGAAGGAAGCTGAGGAAAAAAAGAGAAAAATAATTAATAACCCTCAAGGAAAGGCATAGGGAAATAAGTTATCAGAAGTAGTAATATTTGTCTTATTGGGATTCCAGAAGAGGCTGAGAGAGAGAGGATCACAAAGTATATTCAAACATGTCATAGCTGAGAACTTCCCTAATCTGGGGAAGGAAACAGACATTCATATCAAAGAGTTAGAGAGGACCCCTCCCAAATAAAAAACTTTCAACACCTTGACATTCAATAGTGAAACTTGCAAATTTCAAAGATGAAAAGAAAATTCTTAAAGCAGCTTGAGACAAGAGATTCTTAATTTATATGGGGAGAAATGTCAGATTAACAGAAAATCTCTGCACAGAGACCTGGCAGGGGAGAAAGGGCTGCCATGATTTATACAAGGTACTAAATGAGAAACATATACAACCAAGAATACTTTATCCAGCAAGGCTGTCATTCAGAATAGAAGGAGAGAGAAAGAGCTTCTAGGATAGACAAAAACTTAAAGAATATGTGACCACCAAATGGGCTCTACAGGAACTATTAAGGGGGACCCTGTAAAAGAAACAGGGAGCCCAAAGAAATAATCCACAAAAACAGGTACTGCAAAGGTAAAACGATAGCCTTATATTCATATCTTTCAATAGTTACTCTGATCGTGAATGGGCTAAATGATCCCATCAAAAGATGTAGGGTATTGGATTGGATAAAAAGCAAGACCCATCTATATGCTGTCTGCAAGAGATTCATTTTAGACCTAAGGAAACCTCCAGCCTGAAAATAAAGGGATGGAGAAATATTTACCATTCAAATGGTCCTCAAAAGAAAGCTGGGGTAGCTAATCCTCATATCAGATAAATTAAAGTTTATCCCAAAGACTGTAGTAAGAGATGAAGAGGAACACTATATCATACTTAAAGGGTTTGTCCAACAAGAAGACCTAACAATCATGAATATTTATGCTCCGAATGTGAGAGCTGCCAAATATATCAATCAATTAATACCCACATTAAACACATACTTAGATAATAATACAATAATAGTTGGAGATTTCATCATGGAACAGTCAGAAAATGACAGATATTCTAAGCAGAACATCATCAAAGAAACAAGATCCTTGAATGATGCACTGGACCAAATAGATTTCACAGATATATACAGAATATTCCATTTGAAGGCAACTGAATACACATTCTTCTCAGGTGCACATGGAACTTTCTCCAGAATAGACCACATATTGGGTTACAAATCAGGTCTCATCCAATACCAAAAGATTGGGATTGTCCCCTGCATATTTATAGACAACAGTGATTTGAAACTAGAACTCAATCACAAGAAGAAAATGGAGATTGAAGAGAATCCTAGTTAAAGATGAATGGGTCAGCCAGGAAATTAGAAATGAATTAAAAAGATTCATGAAAACTAAAGAAAATGAAAATACAATCATATAAAATCTTTGTGATACAGCAAAAGTATTCCTATGAGGGAAATACATCACAATACAAGCCTGCCTCAAAAAATTGGAAAAAATTCAAATACACGAGCCGACCTTGCACCTAAAGGAATTGGAGAAGGAACAGCAAATGAAGTCTGAACCAAACAGAAGAAGAGAGATAATGAGGATGAGAGCAGAACTCAGTGAAATACAGGCAAGAAGAACTGTAGAACAGATCAACAAAACCCAGAGCTAGTTCTTTGAAAGAATTAATAAGATAGATAAATCTCTGGCCAGTGTTATTAAAAAGAAAAGAGAAAAGATTCAAATTAATAAAATAACGAAGGAAAGAGGAGAGATCACAACCTATACCAAAGGAGTACAAGCGATTTTTAAAACATATTATTAGCAACTATATGCCAAAAAAATAGGCAATCTGGATGAAATTCATACATTTCTGGAAACCCATAAATTACCAAAACTGGAGTGGGAAGAAATACAAAACCTGAACAGGTCAATAACCAGCTAGGAAATTGAAGCAATCATCAAAAACATCCCAAGACACAAAAGTTCAGGGCCAGATGGCTTCTCAGGGGAATTCTATCAAACGTTTAAAGAAGAAATAATATCTATTCTACTAAAGCTTTTTCAAAGGATAGAAATGGAAACAATACTTCCAAACATGTTCTATGAGGCAAGCTTTACCTTGATCCCCAAAACAGAAAACGACCCCATCAAAAGAATTACAGATCAAAATCCCTGATGAACATGGATGCAAAATTCTCAACAAGATACTAGCCAATAGGATCCAACAGTGCATTAAGAGGAGTATTAACCATGACCAACTGAAATCTATCCCTGGAATGCAAGCGTGGTTCAATATTTGTAAAATAATCAACATGATAGATCACATCAATAATAGAAAAGACAAGAACAACATGATCTTTTCTATAGATGCAGAGAAAGAATTTGACAAAACACAGTATCCATTCCTGATTAAAACTCTTCAAAGTTTAGAGATAGAGGGAACATATCTCAAGATCATAAAAGCCATCTATGAAAAGGCCACAGTGAATATCATTGTAAATGGGGAAAAAAATGAGAGCTTTTCCCCTAAGGTCAAGAATATGACAGGGAGGCCCACTCTCACCACTTTTATTTAACGTAGTACTCGAAGTCCTAGTCTCAGCGATCAGACAACAAAACAAATAAAAGACACTCAAATTGGCAAAGAGGAAGTCAAACTCTCCCTCTTTGCAGATGACATGATATTGTATATAGAAAACACAAAAGACTCTATGATAGATTGCTAGAACTCATACAGCAATTCAAGAATGTGGCAGAATACAACATCAGTGCCCAGAAATCAGTGGCATTTCTATATGCTAACAATGAAACTGAGGAAAGAAATTAAGGAATCAATCCTATTTACAATTGCACCCAAAACTACAATATACCTAGGAATAAATCTAACCAAAGAGGTAAAGGATCTATACCCCTAAAAACTACATAACGCTTGTGAAAGAATTTGAGGAAGTCACAAAGACATAGGAAAACAGTCCATGCTCATGGGTTGAAAGAATAAATATTGTGAAAATTTCTGTGCTACCCAGAGCAATTTACACTTTCAATGCAATCCCTATAAAAAAAAATAGTGAAAGGGAATAAAGGGGAAAGGAGAGAAAACGAGTGAAAATATCAGCGAGGGTGACAAAACATGAGAGACACTTAACTCTGGGAAGTGAACATGGGGTTGTGGAAAGGGAGGTGGGCGGGGCCTGGGGTGACTGGATGACGGGCACTGAGGGGGGCACTTGGCGGGATGAGCACTGGGTGTTATGCTATAAGTTGGCAAATTGAACTTCAATTAAAAAAATAAAAAATACATCATGGAATTTCTTCACAGAGTTGGAGGATAGCCAGAGGAATGTTGAAAAAAAAAAAAACAAAGCTGGGGGCTTCACAATACATCATTTCAGCTTGTATTAGAAAACTATGGGGACACCTGGGAGGCTCAACAGTTGGGCTTCTGCCTTCGGCTCAGGGTGTGATTCTGGGATCCGGGATCGAGTCCCACATCAGGCTCTCTTTGGGGAGCCTGCTTCTTCCTCTGCCTGTGTTTCTGCATCTCTCATGAATAAATAAATAAAACCTTTAAAAAAGGAAAAATGTCTTAAAAAAAAAGAAAGACAGCTGTGGTCATCAATATGGTATGGTACTGGCACAAAAACAAACATATATAGATCAGTGGAACAGATTAGAGAATCCAGAAATGGCCCCTCAACTATATGGTCAACCAATCTTCAACAAAGCAAGGGAGAATATCCACTGGGAAAAATACAGTCTCTTCAATAAATGGTGTTGGGATAATTGGACAGCTGCATTCATAAAAATGAAATTGGACCATTCTCTTACACCATACACAAAGATAAACTCAAAATGGATGAAAGATATAAATATGAAACAAGAATCTATCAAAATCCTAGAGGAAAATGCAGGCGACAAACTTTTTGATCTTGGCCACATCAACCTCTTGCAAGACACATCTCTGAAGGCAAGAGAAACAAAAGAATTGATGAACTATTGGGATTTCTTCACAATAAAAAACCTCTGCACAGCAAAGATACAGTCAAGAAAACTAAAGATAACCTACAGAATGGGGGAAAATATTTGCACATGACCAATCATATAAAGGACTAGTATCCAAGATCTGTAAAGAACTTATCAAACTCAACACCCAAGAAAAAAAATCCAGTCAAGAAATGGGCAGAAGACATGATCAGACATCTCCAATGACCTACACATGGCCAACAAGCACATGAAAAAATGCTTCACATCCTTTCACATCAGGAAAGTACAAATCAAAACCACAATGAGATACCACTTTACACCAGTGAGAGTGGCTAAAATTAACAAGACAGAAAACACGAAATGTTGGCAAGGATGTGGAGAAAGGGGAACCCTCTTGCACTGTTGGTGGGAATGCAAGCAGGTGCAACCACTTTGGAAAACAGTGTGGAGGATCCTCAAGAAGTTAAAAATAGAGCTACTCTATGACTCAGCAATTGCATTATTGGGTAATTTACCCCAAAGATACAGATGTAGTGAAACGACTGGACACCTGCACCCCAGTTTTCTTTTTTTCACCCCAAACTTCATGGGAGCAATGTCCACAATAGCTAAACTGTGGAATGAGTCATGATGTCCTTCGACAGATAAATGAGTAAAGAAGATGTGGTATATATGTGCAATGGAATATTACTCAGTCATCAGAAAGGACAAATACCTGCCTTTTACTTTAATGTGAAAGGAACTGGAGGGTATTTTGCTGAGTGAATTTAGTCAATCATTGAAAGACTATTATCATAGGATTTCACTCATAAGTGGAATATAAGAAATAGTGAAAGGGAGTATAATGGAAAGGAGGGAAACTGAGTGGTGAAATACTAGAGAGAAAGACAAACCATAAGAGACTCTTAACTCTGGGAAACAAAGGGTTTGAGAAGGGGAGGTGTGTGGAGGAATGGATGTAATTGGGTAAAGGGGACCAAGGAGGGCATGATGAGATGAGCACTGGGTGTTATACTGTATATTGGCAAATTGAATTGAATTAAAATACTTTTAAAAAGAATGGCATATGATCTCAATTAAAGGGGTAATAAAGAAAAAATTAGCACATAGATACGAAGAACTGATTGATGGTTGCATTGGAGTGTGGAGTCGAGTGAAATTAGTGAAAGTGGTCAAAAGATATGTCCTTCCAGTTGTAAAATCAGTAAGACCTGGAGATATATATAATGTACACCATTTAATAATGCATTATTTTGTATATTTGAAAGTTGCTAAGAGAGTACTAATTAAAAGTTTTTAGCACAAGAAAAATTGTAACTATGTGTGGTGATGGATGTTAACTGGATTATTGTAGTATTCATTTCTCAATATATACATATACCAAATTGTTATATCGTATGCCTGAGACTGATATAATAATTTATATTTAGATTATATCTGAATTTTTTAAAAAGCTATGGTAATCAAGACAAGTAAGTACTGAAGGAAGGATAGACTTTATAGATCCATGGATTAGAATTGAGCTACCAAAAATAAATACACATTTTTAGTGAAATTATATTCAAAATGCTATGAAGGCAGTTCAATTTTTTTTCAAATCAACTGGTGCTAGGAAAACTGGGCACATATACATAAAATATTAAAATTTTCCCTTACCTTATATTATATACATTATTTATTTAAAATGGATGATAGACCTAAATGTCAGGTTAAAATTGTAAAACTCTTTTTGAAAAAAATCTCTTTTTACTTCTAGTCAGTTAGCATACAGTGCTATATTAGTTTAAGTTGTCTGTACACCTGAATAGTAATTCAACACATCCAGCACCACCATGCGCCCCTCATGACAAGTGCACTCCTTAATCCCCATTATTTATTTAACTACCTTAAGCCCCTGTGGTAACTATCAATTTTTCTCTGTAACTAAGTCTGTTTCTTGATTTCTCTCTTTCCCTTTTCTTGTTTCTTCTGTCTCTTAAATACCACATGTGAGTGAAATAATATAGTGTTTGTCTTTGACTGACTTATTTCACTTAGCATTATATGCTTCATCTCCAACCGTGTCATTGCAAAAGGCAAGATTTCATTCTTTTATATGGCTGAATATTATTGCATTGTATAAATACGCCACTTCTTTATCCATTCACTTTATGGATGAATATTTGGGTCACTTCCATATCTTGACTATTGTAAATGATCCTGCTATAAACTTTAGGGTACATATATCCCTTTGAATTAGTGTTCATGTGCTCTTTGGGTAAATAGTAGTGCAATGGCCAGACCAAAAGGTAGTTCTGTTTTTCACTTAAAAAAAAAAAAGATTTTATTTATGAGAGAGAGAGAGAGAGAGATATCCCAGGACTCTGGAATCATGACCTGAGCTGAAGGCAGACAATTAACTCACTGAGATACCCAGGCGCCCCTACTTTTTACTTTTTGAAGAACCTAGTTTCCCACAGTGGCTACATCAGTTTGCATCACCAACAACAGAGCGTGAGTATTCCTTTAATTCCACATCCTTATCAACACCTATTTCTCCTGTATTGTTGACTTTAGCCATTCTGACATGTGTGAGGTGATCTTTCATTGTACTTTTGAATTACATTTCCTTAATAAGTGATGTTCAACATCTTTTCATAAGTCTGTAGTCCAGCTGTATTTATTTGTAGAAATGTCTGTTCCTGTCTTCTGGTCATTTCTTAATTGGACTATTTGATTATTAGATGTTGAGTTTTATAAGTTCTTTATATATTTTGGATACTAAGTCTTTAGCAGATATGTCATTTACAGATGTCTATTCCCATTTTGTAGCTTAACTTTCAGTTTTTTAAAATTGTCTCCTTCACTGTGAAGAAGTTTTTATTTTTATGAAATCCCAATAATTTATTTTTGCTTTTGTTTCTCTGGCCTCAGGAGACATATCTAGAAAGAAGTTGCTATGACCAATGTCAAAGAAGTCACTGACCATGTTCTCCTCTGGGATTTTTATTGTTTTAGGTCTCACATTTAGGTCTTTTGAATTTACTTTTGAATTTATTTTTGTGTATAGTTATAAGAAAGTGGTCCAGTTTCTTTTGTTCATGTTGCTGTCAAGTTTTCCCAATACCATTTCATAAAGAGACCTTGTTTTTTTTCCATTGGATATTCATTCCTGCTTTGTCAAAGCTTAATTGACCATAGAGTTGTGAGTATGTTTTTGGGTTTTCTATTCTCCATTGATCTACGTGTCTACTTTTATGACAGTACCTTAGTGTCCTGATCACTAGAGCTTTGTAATATAGCTTGAACTCTAGAATGAAGGTGCCTCCAGCATCGCTTTTCTTTTTCAAGGTTGTTTTGGCTATTTGGGGTATTTTGTGATTCCATACAAATTTGAGGATTGTTTGAGTTCTATGAAACATGTTTTTGGTATTTTGATAGGAATTGCCCTAAGTGTTTAGATTGTTTTGGGTAAGTATAGACATTTTAATGATATTTGGTCTTCCAATCCATAAGTGTGAAATTATATTTTTCAGACTACAAGCTTTCACCTATTTAGTTAGGATAGTTCCTAGGGATTTTATTATTATTAATGTAATTGTAAATTGTATCATTTTCTTGATTTCTCATTCAGCTGCTTCATTATTGGTGTATGGAAATGAAACCAATTTCTGTACATTGATATTGTATTCTGTAAATTCACTGAATGCATTTATCAGGTCAGGCAGTTTTTCAATGGAGTCTTTTGATGTTTTCTATACAGTGTATCATGCCATCTGTAGAGAGTGGCAGCTTTACTACTTTCTTACTAAATTGGAAGTCTTCTACTTATTTCTTTTGTCTGATTGCTGTGGTTATGACTTCCAGGACTATTTTGAATAAAAGTGGTGAGAGTGAACATCCTCGTCATCTTCCTGACCTTAGAGGAAAAGCTCTATTTTTCCCCATTAGGGATGATGTTAGCTGTGGGATCATCATATATAGGCTTTATTATGTTATTATGGGCCTTTATTATGTTCCCTCTAAACCTACTTTACTGAGGATTATTTTCATGAATGGAAGTTATACTTTATTAATGTTTTTATGCATCTATTCAAATGATCATATGATACTTATTCTTTCTCTTATTAATGTGATGTATTAGAATGATTGATTTCTGAATATTACAGAACACTTACAAACCAAGAATATATCCTACTTTATCATGGTAAATGATTTTTAAAAATTCGTATTTAAATTCAATTTAGTTAGCATATACAATACTATTAGCTTCAGGGGAGAATTTAGCGACTCATCAGTTGCATATAACATCCAGTGCTCATTACATTAAGTGCCTTCCTTAATGTCCGTCACTCAATAACTCAATCCTTCCACTCACTTCCCCTCCAGCAATCCTGAGTTTGTTTCCTAGAGTTAAGAGTTTCTTATGTTTGCCTCCCTCTTAGTTTTAATCTTATTTTATTTTTCCTTCTCTTCCTCCATCTTCATCTGTTTTGTATCTTAAATTCCACATATGAATACAATCATATGGTATTTGACTTTCTTGAGTGAAAGAGATTTTGCTTAGCATGCTACACTCTACTTGCATCCACTGTGATTCTGGGCCATCTGGGCTCTTTCCATAATTTGGGTATTGTGGACAGTGGTACTATAAACATTGGGATGCATTTTCCCCTTTGAATCCTTTGGGTAAATACCTAATAAAGCAGTTGCTGGGGTCATAGGGTAGCTCTATTTTTAACTTTTTAAGGAACCTACATATTGTTTTCCAGAGTGGGTGCCCCAGTTTGCATTCTCACAAACAGTGTATGAGGATTCCCATTTCTCCACATCCATAACATCTGTCATTTCCTGACTTGTTAATTTTAGCCGTTCTGACTGGCATGAGGTGATAGCTCATTGTGGTTTTGATTTGGATTTCCCTAATACCCAGTGATGTTGTATTTTTCACATATCTGTTGGCAATTTGTATGTCTTTGTAGAAATGTCTGTTCATGTCTTCTGCCCATTTCCTGACTGGATACTTTTGATTTTGGGGTGTTAAATTTGATAAGTTCTTTATAGATTTTGGATAATAGCTGGTTATGTGATAAGGCATTTATAAACATCTTCTATTCTGTAGGTTGCCTTTTAGTTTTGTTGATTGTTTCCTTTGCTGTTCAGAAGCTTTTAATCCTGATGAATTCCCAATAGTTCATTTTTGCGCTTGTTTCCCTTCTGTTTGGAGACATTTCTGGCAAAAAGTTGCTGTTGCTGAGGTCAAAGTGGTTGCTACCAGTATTCTCCTCTAGGATTTTGATGGTATTCCAGCTCACATTTAGGTTTTTCATCCATTTTGAGTCTATTTTTGTATATGGTCTAAGAAAGTGGTCCAGTTTCCTTATTCTGCATGTGGCTGTCCAGTTATCCCAACACCATTTGTTGAGGAGACTATCTTTCTCCACTGGATATTTCTTCTTGGTTTGTCAGTGATTACTTGACTATAGAGTTGAGGGTCTGTGTTCTCTATTCTGTTTTATTGATCTATGTGCCTGCTTTTGTGTCAGTACCATACTGTCTTATTGATTACATCTTTGTAATACAGCTTGAAGTCTGGAATGTTTCCAGCTTTGGTTTTCTTTTTTCAACATAACATTAGGTATTCTGTAACTTTTATGGTTCCATATAAATTTAAGGGCTGTTCATTCCATGTCTATGAATTATGCTGACAATACTTTGATACCAATTGAATGGAATATGTAGATTTGTTTGGGTAGCATATACATTTTAACAATATTTTTTCTTCCAATCCAAGAGCACGGAATGTTTTTCCATTTCTTTGTGTTTCCTCAATTACTTTCATAATGGTCCTATAGTCTTCAGAGTATATTTTTCCTCTTTGGTTAGGTTTATTCCTAGGTATCTTATGGTTTTTGGGGAAATTGTAAATGGGATAGATTCCTTAATTTCTTTCTTCTTCTTTTTTTTAAAGATGTATGTATTTATTCACGAGAGACACACAGAGAGAGACACAGAGATATAAGCAGAGGGAGAAGTAGGCTCCTCACAGGGAGCCTAATGTGGGACTCAATCCTGGATCCTGAGATCACGCCCTGAGCCGAAGGCAGATGCTCAACCACTGAGCCACCCAGACATCCCTTCTTTTTCTTCTGCTTCATTGTTAGGATATAGACTGCAACTGACTTCTGTGTGTCACTTTTATATACTGCAACTTTGCTAAATTCCTGCATCTATTTCTTCCAGATTGCCTAACATTTGGAATACATTTTATCATATTATGCTCTTGTAATTGTATTTCTGTGGAGTTGATTGAGATTTCTTCTCTTTCATTCATGATTTTATTTATTTGGGTGCTTTCTCTTCTCTTTTCAATTAGTATGGTTAAGTGTTTATCAATCATATTAATTCTTTCAAATAACCAGTTCCTAATATCATTGATCTGTTTTATTAGGGCCTTTTTGTTTTTTGATACCATTAATCTCTGCTGTTACCTTTACTTTTCCTCTTCTCCTCCTAGATTAAGACTGCATTTGCTGTTCTTTCTCCAACTCCTTTAGGTGTAATGTTCGGTTGTGTATTTGAGACTTCTTATTTCTTGAGAAAGCCTTGTATTGCTATATACTTCCTTCCTTATGACCGCGTTTGCTGCATTCCAAAGTTTCTGAACTTTTGCTTTTTGATTTTCATTTGCTTTCATGTAATTTTAAATTCTTCTTTACTTTCCTGGCTGACCCATTCATTTCTTAATAGTACACAATTTAACCTTCATGTATTGGTTTTCCATCTAACCTTTTTCCTGTAGTTGATTTCAGCTTCTAAAGCACTATTGTCTCAAAATATTTGTGATATAATCTCAATCTGTTTGCACCAGTTGATACCTGATTTGTGCCAGTTGATAGTATGTGATCTATTGTGGAGAATCTTCTATGTGCACTCGAAAAGAATATGTATTCTACTGCTTTAGGATGAAATGTGCTGAATATATTTGTTAAGATCATCTGGTCCAGTATATCATTCAAAGACCTTGTATCCTTGTTGATCTTCTGCTTATTGTGGACATTGCTGCTATGAACACTGGGGTGCAGGTGTCTCATTGTTTTATTATATCTGCATATTTGGGGTAAAAACCCAGTAATGCAGTTGTTGGATCATAGGAAAGATGTATTTTTAACCTCTTGAGGATCTTCCAAACTGTTTTTCAGGGTGGCTGCCCCAGTTGCATCCCCACCGACAGTATAAGAGAGTTCCTCTTTCTCCACATCTGCAACATTTGTTGTTTTCTGTCTTGTTAATTTTAGCCATTCTCATTGGTGTAACGTGGTATCTCATTGTGGTTTTGATTTGTATTTCCATGATGACAAATGATGTGTGCACTCGAAAATTATTTTTTCGAGTACATTTTGGCCACATGTAGGTCTTCTTTGGAAAAGTGTCTGTTCATGTTTTCTGCCCATTTCCTGACTGGATGGCTTATTTTTTTGGTGTTAAGTTTGATAAGTTCCTTATATATCTTGGATACTAGCCCTTTATCTAATATGTCATTTGCAAATATCTTCTCCTGTTATGTAGGTTGCCTTACAGTTTTGTTGACCATTTCCTGTGCTGTGCAGAAGTTTTTTTTATCATGATGAAATCTCAATTGTTCATTTTTGCTTTTGTTTCCCTATTAGAGATGTGTCTTGCAAGAAGTTGCTGTGGCCAGGTTCAAAAACTTGCTGCCTGTGTTCTTCTCCAGGATTTTGATAGATTCCTGTATCACATTTAGATATTTCATCCATTTTGAGTTTGTCTTTGTATATGGTATAAGAGAATGGTCCAGTTTCATTCTTCTGCATATAGCTGTCCAATTTTCCCAACATCATTTATTGAAGAGATGGTCTTTTTCTCCGCTTGATATTCTTTCCTACTTTATTGAGAATTAGTTGACCATATATTTGAGGGTCCATTTCAGGATTCTCTATTCCATTCATCTATGTGTCTGTTTTTGTGTCAGTACCATACTGTCTTACTGATTACAGCTTTTGTAATATAGCTTGAAGTCCAGAATTGTGATGCCCCCAGCTTTGGTTTTCTTTTTCAACACTCCTTTGGCTTTTCAGGGTCTTTCCAGTTTCATACAAATTTTCAGAATTATGTGTTACAGCTTTGTGAAAAATACTGGTGTTATTACAGTAGGGATTGCATTGAATGTGTACATTGCTTTGGGTAGCATAGACATTTTAACAATATTTATTCTTCCAAACCATGAGCATGGAATGTTTCTCCATTTCTTCATCTTTCCCTCAATTTTTTTCATAATTGTTCTATAGTTTTTGGAGTACAGGTCATTTACTTCTTTGGTTATGTTAACTCCGAGGTATCTTAGGGTTTTAGTGCAATTGTAAATGGGATCAATTCCTAGATTTCTCTTTTTTTCTGCCTCATTGTTGTTATAGATATGCAACTGAGTTCTGTGGATTGATTTTATATCCTGCCACATTGCTGAATTCCTGTATCAGTTCTAGCAATTTTTAGGTGGAGTCTTTTGGGTTTTAACATAGGATATCATGTCATCTGAGAAGAATGAAAGTTTGACTTCATATTTGCAAATTCAGATGCATTGTATTCCTTTATGTTGTCTGATTGCTGATGCTAGGACTTTCAGTACTCTGTTGAACAACACTGGTGAGTTTTGCCATCCCATCATTTTTCTTTTTCTTTTTTTAAAGATTTTATTTATTTATGAGAGACACAGACAGAGAGAAAGAGAGAGAAGCAGAGACACAGGCAGAGGGAGAGGCAGGCCCCACGCAGGGAGCCCGATGTGGGACTCGATCCCTGGTCTCCAGGATCACACCCTGGGCTGAAGGCAGTGCTAACCCACTGAGCCACCTGGGTTGCCTTCATTTTTCTGACATTAGAGTAAAAGCTCTGTGTTTCCCTCTGAGGATGATATTTACTGTGGGATTTTCATATATGGATTTTATGATATTACAGTATGTTCCTTAAATCCCTACACTATGGAGAGTTTTTATCAAGCAAGGATGCTGAAATTTGACAAATGCTTTATCAGCTTCTATTCAGAGGATCATAGGTTTCTTGTCCTTTCTTTTATTAATGCTGTGTACCACATTGATTGATTTGCAAATGTTGAACCAATCTTGCAGCCAGGAATAAATCCCACTTGAGGAATAAACCTTTTAAAGTATTTTGGATCCTATTATCTAGCTGTAATGGAAAAAGGAAAAAATAAAAAAAATTAAAAAGTGGGGGACCCTCTAGTACTATATACTATGTTCCCTCAATTTCCTCTTGGTCTTGGAGCTTTCCAGCGCTGCTTGGTCAAGAACTTGCTCCTCCCCTGTTCTTCCAGCTAGGCTTCAGGGGGATGATCTCCTGTGCTGATTCTCAGGAGTGTATCCTTGGGTGGGGATGTCCTACCCCCTGCCAGGTGCTAGGCTCAGTGCGAAATGTTTATCCTGTGAGACCTTTGTTCCCTGGTGGCCCCTCCTCTTCCAGGCACAACTGGAAACAAGGAGGGAAAATAACTATGGTGCTGGCCAGATTTCCAGCTCTTGAGTCAGCTCCCAGCTAGTAACTAATGCAGTCTCCCAGTCAGCCCCGGCCTAGATGCTCCGGGGCTGGTGTGGGTGCACTGGTGTGCAGAGTTTGGGGGCGCCTAGTAACAGGACAGAGTTCTCGCTGTCCTGTAGCCTCCCTGCTTCTGCCTTTCTCAGGGGGAAGGTAGGATTGCAGGCTTTGTCAGCTCAGGCACCCTCAGATCTGGGGCCCTGTGCTGCTGGAACCATGCTCCCGTGGGCCACCGCACCAGTAGGCAATAGGACACAGTCACCTCCATCTGGAGCCGCCCGCTTGACCCACTGTCTTCCCCCAAATGCCCTAAGGGCTGCGCGCTCCAGAACTTTACTGAGATTGGTCCCCGGTTTGCGTTAGGCTTTTCCCCAGGCACACTTCCTCTAATAGTGAATCCGGGATCTGGAGGCTTCACTGCCCGTCCTAAGACTTTGCCCGATTTCCTTGCTAAGCACTTTTATGTTGGGGGGTGAATCCGGTGGGGATTTTTAAAGTTCCCACTTCGCCAGGGCTGGGCTTTCTTGTCCGGGAGGTGTTCACCTCTCTGCTTTAGCCTTGCTCCTTGCGGTGCCCCTCTCCCACTAATTTATTTATTTATTTATTTATTTATTTATTTATTTATTTATTTATTTATATTCTGCCTTCCTTCCTTGCCAGAAGGGAAATCTTTTCTCTCCATAGTGTTCCAGCTGCTCTCTCTTTAAATCTCAGGTCGAATTCACAGGTATTCAGGATATTTTGGAAGTTATCTTGGTAAGTTGGTGGGACCAGGTGAGTTTGAGACTCCTACTCTTCTGCCATCTTGCCCTGCCCTCTAGACTCAGTTTTTAAAGTGGCCAAATGTATAATCCCATTTTTCTATTATTTTAATATTTTCATCAGTTAAAGTTGTGTTATAATTTACATATAATATTATATTAGTTTGGTATACAACATAATGGTTCAATATTTGTATATATTGTGAAATGATCACCACAGGAAGTCTAGTTAACATCCATCATCACACATAGTAATGTTTTTCTTGTGATTAGAATTTTTAAGATGTACTCTCTTAGCAACTTTCAAACACACAATACAGTGTTATTAACTATAGTCCCCATGATATAGGTTACATCCCTAGGATTTATTTTATAGCAATATACTTGTAAATTCTGACCCATTTGAACAATTTGGTCCATTTTCACCTCTCAATACTGTTCTCTGTATGTACAAGCTCATTTTTTTCTTTTAAGATTCCACATCTAAGGGAGATCATATGATATTTGTCTTCTCTCTCTGACTTGTTCTACTTAGCATAATGCTCTTAAGATCTATCCATGTTGTAGAAAGTGGCAAAATGTTATTTTTTATAGTGAAATGATATTCCATTGTGTATATATGACACACCTACCTAAATTATCCACTTATCCATTTATGGACCCTTTGGTTGTTTCCATATCTTAGGTATTGAAAATAATGCTGTGTGTACATGGTGATGTACATATATTTTAGAATTAATGTATTCATTTTCTTCATAAAAATAATACCCAGAAGTGGAATTTCTGGAGCATATGGTAGTTGTTTTAATTTTTTTCAGAACTTCTGTACTATTTTCCATAGATGCTGCACCAATTTATATTCCCACGAAGAGTGTAGAAGTGTTTCCCTTTCTCCACATCATTTACAGCACTTCTTAATCCTTGTCTTTTTGATAGCCATTCT
This sequence comes from Canis aureus, assembly GCF_053574225.1. Classification (NCBI taxonomy): domain Eukaryota; kingdom Metazoa; phylum Chordata; class Mammalia; order Carnivora; family Canidae; genus Canis; species Canis aureus. Next base: position 75,644,534 of record NC_135649.1, on the reverse strand, counting down.
AACAGGTGTGAGATGTGATTTTATATTTGCATGTCCTTGATGATTAGTGGTGTTGAGAATGTTTTTATGTACCTGTTGACCAGTTTCATTTTAATACAATATTTACTGAGCCCCTAATTTTGCAACGACCTGTGCTACACATTGAAAAGTATGAGATAAAACCTGGTTTCTATTATTGAGGTGCAAACAGTTGTAAAGAGAAGGTTTAAATTCAAATTAAGGAAGAGACCCATATCTGATTGCAATTGCATAAAAAATAAAAATTTTTCAAATGCTTAAAGTCCTGACTGCATATTCATACTCATATACCATAAAAAGTTGGAAAAGGGGAAGGGTTTGAGTTATATATTCAATTCATTAATATATAAATGGTTATTTAAAATTATGAAACAAATATTATTCCCCAACTATAAAAATGCCAAAACGCATAAAAAGACAATCTAAAAAGAAGAAATGAAGGCTAAATAAAGTTAATCATCTATTTTTTGAAACTAAAATATTTCATCTGTTCATTCAGCAACTAATTAAAATAGAAAGGGATAGCTCAAATTATCTAAGTGACTGCATAAATTAGTACAATCATTGTGGAGAGAAGTTAAAGCTTTAACTACCCCTCAGGTGGACTACATTCTCCCTCAACTACAACTTCTTCACCACCATCATCTCCCAGTCCCCCCCACACTTTTCTTTATTCTCCTTTTTTTTCTCTTCTTCTTTGGGATTCTTAGCCTTTTATTTTTTACTACGTTTTTTTTTAAATTTGTTTTTCACTTTAGTGGTCCTTTTGTTTTATTTCATTCTGATCTTTGTTTTCAATTTCTGGTCTCTGACCAGGGCAGAATGAATCATTTAGGGTGAAATTTACTTAGGTCATGATTGATATTCTTGACTCAGTCCGCTCATACAGCCACTCTGCACTGAGCAAAATGACTAACAGGAAGAACTCAAAACAAAATAAAGAAACAGAAACAGTACTCTCTGCCACAGAGTTACAGAATTTGGATTACAATTTGATGTGGGAAAGCCAATTCAGAAGCACAATGATAAAGCTACTAGTGGCTCTGGAAAAAAGCATAAAGGAATAAAGAGACATCATGACTCCAGAATTTAGATCATATCAGGCTAATATTAAAAATTAATTAAATGAGATGCAATCCAAACTGGAGGTCCTAAAGACAAAGTAGAGGTAGAAGAAAGAGTGAGCAAAATAAAAGACAAGTTGAAGGCAAGGAAGGAAGCTGAGGAAAGAAGAGAAAAACAATTAAATACCATGAAGAAAGGTTAAGGGAAATAAATGATAGCCTCAGAAGGAAAAAAATCTAAGTATAATTTGGGTTCCAGAGAGCACTGAGAGCGACAGAGGGCCAAAACCGTATTTGAACAAATCATAGCTGAGAACTTCCCTAATTTGGGCAAGGAAACAGGCATCCAGATTCAGGAGACAGAGAGAGCCCCCCTCCCAAAATCAATAAAAACCATTCAACACCTCAATATTTTATACTGAAACTTGCAAATTCCAAAGATAAAGAGAAAATCCTTAAGCAGTGAGAGACAAGAGATCCCTAACTCATATTAGACAACTATTAGATTAACAGCAGACCTCTCCACAGAGACATGGCAGGCCAGAAAGGGCAGGCAGGATATATTCAGTGTCCTAAACAACAAGAACATGCAGCTAATAATACTGTATCCAGCAAGGCTCTCATTCAGAATAGAAGGAGACATAAAGAGCTTCCAAGATAGGCAGAAACTGAAAGAATATGTGACCACCAAACCAACTCTGCAAGAAATCATAAGGGGGAACATGTAAAAGAAGGAGTAAATGGAAAGAAATCCACAAAAACAGGTATTGAATAGGTGTTATGATGACACTAAATTCATATCTTTCAATAGTAACTCTGAATGTGAATGGGCTAAATGATCCCATCAAAAGACGCGGGGTTTCAGACTGGATAAAAAAGCAAGACCGATCCATTTGCTGCCTACAAGAGACTCATTTTAGACATAAGGACACTACCAGCCTGAAAATGAAAGGGTGAAGAAACATTTACCACCCAAATTGTCCTTAAAAGAAAGCAGGGTAGCAATCATAATATCAGATAAAATAAAGTTTATCCCAAAGACTGTAGTAAGAGATGAAGAGGGACACTATATCATACTTAAAGGGTCTATCCAACAAGAAGACCTAACAATCATGAATATTTATGCCCCTAATGTGGAAACTGCCAAGTATATCAATTAATAACCAAAGTAAAGACATACTTAGATAATAATACACTAATAATAGGAGACTTCAAGATGGCACTTTGTGCAAATGACAGATATTCTAAGCATAACATCTTCAAAGAAACAAGAGCTTTAAATGATACACTGGACCAGATGGATTTTTACAGATATTAACAGAACTTAACATCCAAATGCAACTGAATACACATTCTTCTCAAATGCACATGGAACTTTCTCCAGAATAGACCACATACTGGGTCACAAATCAGGTCTCAACCAATATAAAAAAAATTGGGATTGTCCACTGCATATTTTCAGGCCATAATGCTTTGAAACTTGAACTTAATCATAAGAAAAAAATTGGAAGGAATTCAAACACGTGGAGGTTAAAGACCATCCTGCTAAAAGATGAAAGGGTCATCCAGGAAATAAGAGAATAATCTTAAAAATTCATGGAAACTAATGAAAGTGAACATACAACTGTTCAAAATTTTGGGATACAGCATGGGAAGCCTATGGGGCTCAGTGTTTGGGCACCTGACTTCGGCTCAGGTGGTGATCCTGGGATATGTGATTGAGTCCCACATCAGGCTCCCTGCAAGGAGCCTGATTTTCCCTCTGCCTAGGTCTCTGCCTCTCTCTCATAAATAAATAAATCTTAAAAAAAATTTTTGAGATACAGCAAAAGTGGTCCTAAGAGGGAAATGTATTGCAATACAAGCATGCCTCAAAAATTTGGAAAAAAATCAAATATAAAAGCTAACCTCACACTTAAAGGAACTGGAGAAAGAACAGCAAATAAAACCTACACCAAGCAGAAGAAGAGAGTTAATAAAGATTTGAGCATAACTCAATGAAATAGAGACCAGAAGAACTGTGGAACAGATCAACAAAACCCAGAGTTAGTTCCTTGAAAGAATAAGATAGATAAACCATTAGCCAGCCTGATTAAAAAGAAAAGAGAAAAGACTCAAATTACTTAAATCATGAATGAAAGAGGAGAGATCACAGCCAATACCAAGGAAATATAAATGATTTAAAAAACATATTATGAGCAGATATACATCAACAAATTAGGCAAACTAGAAAAAAAATGGATGCATTTAAAAAATGGATGCATTTCTGGAAAACCACAAGTTAGTAAAACAGGAACAGGAAGAAATAGAAAACCTGAACATGCCAATAACTAGTGAGGATATTGAAGCAGTCATCAAAAACCTCCCAAGACACAAAAGTCCAGGGCCAGATGGCTTCCCAAGGAATTCTATCAAATATTTAAAGAACAATATCTATTCTACTAAACCTGTTCCAAAAGACAGAAAGAGATGAAATATTTCCAAACTCATTTTATGAGGCCAGCATCACCTTCTTTTTTTGTATATTTTTTATTGGATTTCGATTTGCCAACATATAGCATAACATCCAGTGCTCATCCTATCAAGTGCCCCACTCAGTGCCTGACACTCAGTCACCCCATCCCCCTGCCCACCTCCCTTTCTACTACCCCTTGTTCATTTCCCAGATTTAGGAGTCTCTCATGCTCTGAAGCCAGCATCACCTTAATTCCAAATCCAGACTAAGACCCCACCAAAAAGGGGAATTATAGACCAATAGCCCTGATGAACACAAATGCAGAAATTCTCAACAAGATACTAGCCAATAGGATCCAACAGTACATTAAGAGGGTTATTCACCATAGTCTGGTGGGTTTTATCCTCAGGATGGAAGGTTGGTTCAATACTTGTAAAGCAATCAACATGGTAGATCACATCAACAGAGAAAAAACAAAATCCATATGATCCTCTCAACAGATGCAGAGAAAGCAGTTGACAAAATACAGCATTCATTCCTGTTCAAGACCCTACAGAGTGTAGTGATAGAGGGAACATTCTTCAGTGTCTTAAAAACCATCTATAAAAATCCCATAGAAAATATCATTCTCAATGGAGAAAAACTGAGTGCCTTTTTCCTAATATTAGGAGCATGACAGGGATGTCCACTCTCACCACTGCTATTCAACATAGTACTAGAAATCCTAGCTTCAGCAATCAGACCACAAAAAGAGTTAAATGCATACAAATTGGCAAAGAAGATGTCAAACTCTCCCTCCTCACAGATGACATGATACTGTACTTAGAAAACCCAAGAGATTCCACCCCAAGATTCCTAGAACTCATACAGATATTTGTCAGTGTGGCAGGATACAAAATCAATGCCCAGAAATCAGTGGCATTTCTGTACACTAACAGTGAGACTGAAGAAAGAGAAAATGAGTCAATTCCATTTACCATTGCACCCAAAATCATATGATGCCTAGGAATAAACCTAACCAAAGAGGTAAATTATCTATACTCTAAAAACTACAGAACACTTTTGAAGTAAATTGAGGAAGACACTAAGAGTAAGAAAAACATTCCATGCTCATGGATTAGAAGAATAAATATTGTGAAAATGTCTATGCTACCCTGGGCAATATACACGTTCAATGCAATCCCTATCAAAATTCAATGTACATTCTTCACAGAGTTGGAAAAAATATTCTTAAGGTGTGTTTGGAATCAGAAGACATCCCGAATAACCAGAGGTATATTGAGAAAGAAAACCAGAGCCAGGGGCATTACAATGCCAGATTTCAACTGTATTATAATGTTATGATCATCAAGACAGTATAGTACTGGCACAAAGACATACACATAGATCAATGGAACACAACACAATAGAGAACCCAGAAATGGGCCCTGAACTCTATGGTCAACTAATATTTGACAAAGCAGGAAAGACTATCCACTTGGAAAAGGACAGCCTCTTCAATAAATGGTGCTGGGAAAATTGGACAGCCATGTGCAGAAGAATGAAAATAGACCATTCCCTTACACCATTTACAAAGATAAACTCAAAACGGATGAAAGATCTAAATGTGAGACAAGAATCCATCAAAATCCTAGAGGAGGCAACACTCTTTTTGAACTTGGCCAGAGCAACTTTTTTGCAAGATACATCTATGAATCCAAGGGAAACAAAAGCAAAAATGACTTATTGGGATGTAATCAAATAAAAAGCTTTCGCACAGCAAAAGAAACATTCAACAAAACTAAAATGCCTGGGGATTTACCCCAAAGATACAGATGCAATGAAACGCCAGGACACCTGCACCCCGATGTTTATAGCAGCAATGTCCACAATAGCCAAACTGTGGAAGGAGCCTCGGTGTCCATTCAAAAATGGATGGATAAAGAAGATGTGGTTTATGTACACAATGGAATATTACTCAGCCATTAGAAATGACAAATACCCACCATTTGCTTCAGCGTGGATGGAACTGGAGGGTATTATGCTTAGTGAAATAAGTCAATCGGAAAAGGACAAACATTATATGGTCTCATTCCTTTGGGGACTATAAAAAATAGTGAAAGGGAATAAAGGGGAAAGGAGAAAAATGAGTGGGAAATATTAGAAAGGGAGACAGAACATGAAAGACCCTTAACTCTGGGAAACAAACTAGGGGTGGTGGAAGGGGAGGAGGGTGGTAGGTGGGGGTGACTAGGTGGCGGGCACTGAGGTGGGCACTTGACAGTATGAGCTCTGGTTGTTATTCTATATGTTGGCAAGTTGAACACCAATAAAAAATAAATTTATAAAAAAAAACTAAACTAAAATGCAACCTACAGAATGGGAGAAGATAGTTGCAGATGACATATCAGATAAAAGGCTAGTATTCAGGTCTATAAATAACTTATTAAACTCAACAGCAAAGAAACAAACAATCCAATCATGAAATAGGTAAAAGACATGATTAACTATTTCACCAAGAAGACATACACATGTCCAACAAACACATGAGAAAATGCTCCTCAGCATTTGTCATCAAGGAAATACAAATCAAAACCACAATGAGATACTTACACCAGTGAGAATGGCGAAAATTTAAAAGACAGGAAACAAGAAATGTTGGAGAGGATGTGGAAAAGGCAGAACCTTCTTGCACTGCCTTTGGGAATGCAAACTGGTGCAGTCACTCTGCAAAAACAGTGTGGAGGTTCCTCAAAAAGTTAAAAATAGAGATATCCTATGACCCAGCCATTGCACTACTGGGTATTTACCCCGAAGGTACAGATGTAGTGAAACACCGAGATAACCTTCATACCAATGTTCATAGCAGTAATGTCCACAATAGCCAAACTGTGGAGGGAGCCATGATGTTCTTTGAATGATAAATGGATAAAGAAGATGTGGTATATATATACAACGCAATATTACTCAGCCATGAAAAAGGATGAATACCCACTTTTTGCTTTGACATGTATGGGACTGGATGGTATTATGCTGAGTGAAGTAAGTCAATCGGAGAAGGATAATCATCATATGGTTTCACTCATATAAGGAATATAAGAAATCGTGAAAGGGATTATAAGGGAAGGAGGGGAAGTGATTCAGAAAAATTAGAGATGTAGACAAACCATGACAGTTTCCTAACTCTGGAAAATGAACAAAGGGTTGTGGAAGGGCAGGTGGGTGGGGGTTTGCGGTAACTGAGATAGACACTGAGGAGGGCAGGAGATGGAATGAACACTGGGTATTATACTATATGTTGGCCAATCAAACTTAAATAAATACCAATTTAAAAATAAATAAAAAATAAACCCAGAAAGAAAAAAAAAATCATGGGCTTGGCTAGGAAAGAGCTGAGAGGCAATGCACCACTATGGGAGAGAAGGCAGGCAAACAACCCAGAGACAGACAACATCTGTCTGATGTCTAACAACATCAGAATCAGTAATCTGAAGAATGCCTTTGTCACACAAGAGGAGATTATTCGCATCCCTAAAATGCAGCATTCATGGAGACGTCTCTCCAGGAACAAGTAGCTGGCTGGCACCATTTCCCTCCAGCATTCCTCAGCATGAACACAGAACCACCTTCAGGAAGTACCACAGTGACAACACTGGGTGCCTAACTTGTAAACATCAAGACCCTCCTACCGGGGCACTGATAGGACTGCCCTTCTTAATCATGCTTGCCTCAAACCCAAATTACAGGCTCTTCCACCAGAGGATTGGCACAAACCTCTGTACCCACCATATCTCCTGATGAGGAGAGTTCTTCAAGGCCTGAGTTCTGGTGGAGGTGATAACAATTCTCATTTCATAAGCAGAGCAGAGCACATGTAGTTAAAATATCACATTCAGACCAGGGAACAAACAGTGCCCACAACAAGCAAAGAGAGCCTCTCCAGGTAAACCCCCTGAGGAATAGAACAGCCAAAATACAACAGCAGAGAGCATGGAGAACACACTGAGGACATTCTCTGACCATGAGACTCCAGGTATTACATGACCTCTTTTTTAAAAGTTTTATTTATTTATTCATGAGAGACACAGAGAGAGAGAGAGAGAGGCAAAGAGACACAGGCAGAGGGAGAAGCAGGCTCCATGCAGGGAGCCCAACGTGTGACTTGATCCCAGGTCTCCAGGATCACACCCTGGGCTGAAGGCAGCGCCAAACCGCTGAGCCACCCGGGCTGCCCCTATGACCTCTTCCTCATATAGACATTACCCCCAGGAGCAGGAGACATACTGGCTTTTCTAAAACACTGAAGAAGGCAGCGACTTAGACAAAATGTGAAGACAGAGATGTTTATCTCAAATGAAAGAAGAGAAAGATGCAGATATAAGGGAATCCAATATAAGTAACATACCCAAAGTAGAATTTAGAGCAACAATTGTAATAAAACTCACTGGGCTTGAGAAAAGAAGAGAAGACATCAGGGAAACCCTAACCACAAAGATAAAAGAGCTAAGAAAGAATCAGCCAGAGATGAAGAGTTTGATAAATAACATTAGAAACATGCTTGATGCAATGAATAGCAGACTGGAAAAAGCAGAGGAATGAATTAGTGACCTAGAACAAAACATAATTGAAAGTAATGAAACTGAACAAAAGAAAGAATTATGCAGCATGAAAATAGACTTAGGCAACTCAATGACTCCATCAAACGTAGCATCATTCACATTATAGGAGACCCAGAAGAAGAGAGAGAAAAGAGGGCAAAGAATGTATTTGAAGAAATAAGAGCTGAAAATTCCACTAATCAATATCCAAGAGGCACAGAGAGCTCCCATCAAAATCAGCAAAAGTATGCCAAAACCAAGACATTATAATTAAATTTGCAAAATATAGTGATAAAGAAAAATCTTAAAAGCAGTAAGACAAAAGAAGTCTCTAACTTACAAGGGAAGGCCCATAAATCTAGCTGTAGCTCTCTCCAAGGAAACTAGGCAATCTAGAAGAGAGTGATGTAATATGTTCAACCTGTTGAATTGGAAAAATCTGCAGCCAAGGATATTCTTTTCAGCAAGAATAGAAGGAGAGAAAAAAGAGTTTCCCAAACAAAAACTAAAGGAGTTTGTGAGCAGTAAACCCCAGACCTGCAAGAAATATTAAAGAGGATTTTGTGTCTAAAGGAGAGACCAAAGGTGACAAAGACAAGAAAAGAATAGAGAAAATCTTCAGAAACTAGCACAAAACAAATAATCAAATGGTAATAAATACATATCAATCAATAATTACTTTGAGTGTAAGTGGATGAAACATCCCCAGTCAAAAGACATAGGGTATCAGAATAGATTAAAAAAACTGAGGAGGATGGCAACTAAGATGGCACAGGAGTAGGGGGACCGTAAGCTTGCTTTTATCCCTCAAACACAGCTATATAAATATCCAATCATTAAGAATAGTTAAGAAATCGATCTGAGGTTTGAGGAAACAAACTGCACAACTAGAGATTTTTAAAAATGGCCACATCATGGAAGGTAGGAACTGCGGAGAATTGATTTGAAGGAGAGGAGAGCTGTGAGTTCTGTGGAAGGGAGGGAGCCCAGATCACTGAGAGAGGAAAAAGAGAGAACAAGAAAGGGAGAAAGACTAAAAACATGTGTGTATGCGGGTGGGGGATGGGTTGCACAAAAATAATCTTATCCAAAACTATTGATTTGGAAAAGGTGAGGAACTGAATACCACAGGCTTTTACAACCATGGGGTGCAGGTTTAGAGGTCCATGACATCATCAGGGGCATGCTTGGTAGGCTTTGGTGGGGAAGGCAGGTGAAGACCAGGGAGCTAGCAGCGTGGGCTGAGGATCCCCTGAGTTGCATGGAGAAACAGTTCCCCTTTTTGGAGGGCATTTGAGAAAGAGGGGGCATGGTGTCTCCTGGAACAAAAGACCTAGCAGGCACCATTGAGCTACCCCATTCACTAGCATAGGAGCAGGAATCCTTTCTGAAGGCACCAAACCTTGGTGCTGGTTTTCTGTTGCACTTTACCATAAACTCCGAGATGTTGCACGGTTGTGCAGTCATTTTCTGAGACAAACTGGCAACCAGCTACAGCACAGCAAGAAACTCCCCTAGAGGATAAGCCCAGGCTCACTCCATAGGGGGTCTCTGAAATTTGGAGTTTTGAAACCCAGTTGCACTTGAGATAAAACATGGGAGTGCTGTGCCACCTGGCAGGCACACGACTCTGTGACAGACAAGGTGAAGGCTGGCATCTGACAGATCAGAGAACACAGGAAGGGGTGATAGCTCTTTTGTGAGGGATTCCTGAGGAGTGGTAGACATGAGCTCCATGCTCAGTTGACTAGGGGGAGACACCATTTTACCAAACACACTCATCAACATGGACCAATTTCATTGAGCAAAATAGCTCCATTCAGTGGAGGCCAGAGCTCCTCACACCAAGTGCCACTTCCTGAGTTCTGCAAGTGCATCTCCACTAAGACAGGTCTGCCTGAAAATCTAGGGACCAGGACCTTCCCCCAGAAGATCAGAACAAACCCCTCACACAAAACAAGTCTACTGATCATAGAGTGCTGCAAAGCTTCAGGTCTAGAGGAAATAGGATCTAGCTTCCTTTGTTTTCTACTACTTTTTTATGGGATACAGAAAAAGCTATTTTTAATTTTTAAAAAATTTGCTTTATTAATATTATTCTAAAAAATTTTAGACCTAGCTTCATTGTTTTATTATTTTTTATGTTTTTACCTTTTTAATTTAAATTTTAAATAGTTGGGGATCCCTGATGCCTCACCTGCCTTCAGCTCAGGGCATGATCCTGGAGTTCCGGGATCGAGTCCCACATCGGGCCCCCTGCATGGAGCCTGCTTCTTCCTCTGCCTGTGTCTCTGCCTCTCTCTCTCTCTCTCTCTCTCTCTCTCTCTGTCTCTCATGAATAAATAAATAAAAATTTTAAAAATAAATAAATAAATTTTAAATAGTTAACATACAATGCAATATTGATCTTTGGAGTAGAATTCAGTGATTCATCACTTACGTTTAACATCCAACAGATGCCCCCCTTAATATGAAATACCCATTGAGCTTACCAACACTCACCTCCCTCCATCAACCCTCAGTTTTTTCTCAATCTTTAAGAGTCTCTCATGGCTTGTTTCCCTCTCTCTTATTTTTATTTTCCCACTTCTGATATGAGAATCTGTTTTCTTTCCTAAATTCCATATATGAATGTGATCATATGGCATTTATCTTTCTCTGCTGACCTAATTTGCTTAGCATAATGCACATTACTTCATTCATGTCATTTTAAATGGCAAGATTTCATTCTTTTTGACAGCAGAGTAATATTCCAGTGTGTGTGCGTGTGGGGGTCTATTCATCAGTCAGTGGACTTTTGGGCTCTCTCTACGGTTTGGCTATTGTTGATAATGCTGCTGTAAACATCAGGGTGCATTTATCCCTTTAAATCTGTATTACTGTATCCTTTGGGTAAGTACCTAGTAGTGCAATTGCTGGATAGTATGGTAGTTTTATTTTGAAAATTTTGAGAAAACTCCTTACTGTTCCCTGGAGTGACTGCACCAATTTGCATTCCCACAAACAGTGCAAGAGAGTACCCCTTTCTCTGCATCCTTGCCACCAAATGTTGTTTCTTGTACTGTTATTTTTAGCCATTTTAACAGGGGTGACATGGTATCTCTTCCTGTTTTTTTTAAGATTTTATTTATTTATTCATGAGAGACAAAGAGAGGGAGCAGAGGCACAGGCAGAGGGAGAAGCAGTCTCAGGACCTCAGGATCATGACCTGAGCCAAAGGCCAATGCTTATCCACTGAGCCACCCAGGTGCCCCTCATCTGGTTTTAAGTTGTATTTCCTGATGATGAGTGATTTTGAGTATCTTTTCACATGTCTGTTAGCCATCTGGATGTCTTTTTTGGAAAAGTATTCATGTCTTTTGCCCATTTCTTAACTGGATTGTTTGTTATTGTTGTTGGTTTTTTTGGATGTTGAATTTGATAAGTTCTTTGTAGAATTTGGATACAAAACCTTTATCAGATATGTTGATTGCAAGTACCTTCTACCATTCCATAGGCTGCCTTTTAGTTTTGTTAGTTGTTTCCTTTGCTGCACAAAAGCTTTTTATCTTGATGAAGTCCCAGTACTTCACGTTTGCTTTACTTTCCCTTGCCTAAGGTGATGTGTATTGTAACAAGTTGCTATACCCAAAAGACTCCATGAAAGAATTCCTAGAACTCATTCATAAATTCAGCAAAGTCATAAGATATAAAATTAACGCAGAGAAAGTTGTTGATTTCTATACAACGACAAAGAAGCAGAAAATGATATCAAGGAATCAATCCCAATTGCAATAGCATCCAAAACAATAAGATATACAAGAATAAATCTAACTAAGGAAGTAAAATCAACACTCTGAAAACTATAGATCACTTATGAAAGAAATTGAAAAGGACAAAAAGAAATGGAAAAGTATTCCATACACAAGGATTAGAAGAGCAAACATTGTTAAATGTCTATATTATCCAAAGCAATCTACACATATAAAGCAATTCCCATTAAAATAACACCAGCATTTTTCAAAGAGCATTTTTTTCTTTAACAAGGACAGAAAAACACATTTAAGATTGAGGTTCCGTGTTTTTTTTTTAATTTTAGCTTTTTGATATTTTTAGGGTATTTATTTTTTTATTTAAATTCAACTTAGGGGGATCCCTGGGTGGCGCAGCGGTTTGGCGCCTGCCTTTGGCCCAGGGCGCGATCCTGGAGACCCGGGATCGAATCCCACATCGGGCTCCCGGTGCATGGAGCCTGCTTCTCCCTCTGCCTGTGTCTCTGCCTCTCTCTCTCTCTGTGACTATCATTAATAAATAAATAAAATCTTTAAAAAAAATAAATAAATAAATTCAACTTAGTTAATATATAATTATTAGTAGTTTTGGGGGTGCAATTTTGTGATTCATCAGTTGCATGTAACCTCAGTGATCATTACAAGTGCCCTCCTTAATGTTCATCAACAAATTACCCTATCCCTCTACCCACCTCCCCTCCACTAACTCTTAGTTTGTTCCCTATAGTTAAGAGTCTCTTATGGTTTGCTTCCCTCTCTGCTTTTATCCTATTTTTATTGCCCTTACCTTCACCTATGTTCATCTGTTTTGTTTCTTAAATTCCACATATGAATGGAATAATATGGTCTGTCTTTCTCTGACTGATTTATTTCGAGTAGCATAATACCTTTCAGTTATATCCATATCATTGCAAATGACAAGTTTTCATTCTTTTTGATGGCTGAGTAATATTCATTCATATGTATATACCACATCTTTTTTTTTTAAAAAAAAGGTTTATTTATTTATTCATGAGAGACACACAGAGAGAGGCAGAGACATAGGCAGAGGGAGAAGAATGCTCCTCTCAGGGAGCCTGATGAGGGACTTGATCCCAGATCCTAGGATCATGCCCTGAGCTGAAGGCAGACACTCAACCTCTGAGCCACCCAGGAGTCCCTATACCACATCTGTATCCATTCATCTACAGTTGACATTTGAGATCTTTCCATATTTTGACTATTGTGGATAGTGCTAGTATAAACATTGGGGTGCATGTGCACCTTTGCATCACTATGTTCGTATTCTTTGATAAATACTTAGTACTGCAATTGCTGGGTCATACAGTGGTTCTATTTTTCAATGTTGAAGAACTTGCATGCTGTTTTCCAGAGTGACTGTCAGTTTGCATTCCCACCAACCAGTGTAAGAGGGTTCCCCATTCTCCACATCCTCACCAACATTTGTTGTCTCCTTAGTTGTTAATTTTAGCCATTCTGACTAATCTGAGGTGGTATCTAATTGTGATTTTGATTTCCCTGATGCTGAATGATGTTCAGTTGTTGTGGTCTGATTTCATTTTTCTCTATGTGCCTGTTCAGTTTTCCCAACACAAATTGTTAAATAGATAGTCTATTCTCCATTGGATATTTTTTCTCCTGCTTTGTCCAGGATAAATTGAACATAGACTTCAGGATCTGGTTTCTTTATTCTGTTCCATTGATCTATGTGAATGTTTCTCTGCCAGTACTATACTCTCTTGATGATGATAATCCAGAAATTCTGAACCTTGAAATCCAGAATTCTGAAGCCTCCAGGTTTTTTTGTATATTTTTTAATGGAGTTCAAATTACCAACATATAGTATAATACCCAGTGCTCATCCCATTAAATGGCCCCTCAGTGCCCCTGACCCAGTCACCCAATTGCCCCACCCACCTCCCCTTCCACTATCCATGGTTCGTTTCCCAGAGTTAGGAGTCTCTCATGCTTTGCCACACTCTCTGATTTTTCCCACTCATTTTCTCTCTTTTCCCCTATAATCCCTTTCACTATGTGGTATCACCCAAACCATATAATGATTGTACTTCTCCGTTTGATTCAGCATAATACCCTCCAGTTCCAACCATGTTGAAGCAAATGAAGGGTATTCATTGTTTCTAAGGCTGAGTAATATTCCATTATATATATATATACTACATCTTCTTTATCCATTCATCTTTTGATGGCCACCGAGGCTCCTTCCACAGTTTGGATATTGGACATTGCTGCTATGAACATTGGGGTGCAGGTGTCTCGGCTTTTCACTGTGTCTGTATATTTAGGGTAAATCCCCAGCAGTGCAATTGCTGGGTCCTAGGGTAGCTCTGTTTTCCTGAGTGGATACACCAGTTAACATTCCCACCAACAGTGCAAGAGGCTTCCCCTTTCTCCACATCCTCTCCAACATTTGTTGTTTCCTGTTTTGTTAATTTTCTCCATTCTCACTGGTGTGAGGTGGTATTTCTTTTTTTAAAAAATATTGTATTTATTCATTAGACACAGAGAGAGAGAGAGAGAGAGAGAGAGGCAGAGACACAGTCAGAGGGAGAAGCAGGCTCCATGGAGGGAGCTGGACATGGGACTCAATCCTGGGACTCCAGAATCATGCTCTAGGCTGAAGGTGGCGCTAAACCACTGAGCCACCCGGGCAGCCCTTGTGAGGTGGTATTTCATTGTAGTTTTGATTTGTATTTCCCTGATGGCAAGTGATGCAGAGCACTTTCTCATGTGTTTGTTGGCCATGTGTACGTCTTCTTTGGTGAAATTTCTGTTCACGTCTTTAGCCCATTTCATTGTTGGATTGTTTGTTTCTTTGCTGTTGAGTTTAATAAGTTCCTTATAGATATTAGATACTAGCCCTTTATCTGATATGTCATTTGCAACTAATATCTCCCATTGTGTAGATTGCCTTTCAGTTTTGTCGACTATTTCTTTTGCTGTGCAGAAGATTTTTTTTTTATCTTCACTAAGTCCCAATAGTTCATTTTTGCTTTTGTTTCCCTTGCCTTCAAAGATGTATCTTACAATAAGTTGCTGTGGCCAAGTTGAAAAAGGGTCACCTGGGTGGCACCTGTGACACCTGCATGGCTCCGCGGTTCAGGGTCTGCCATTGGCTCAGGGCTGATCCTGGGGTACCGGGATCGAGTCCCAAATTGAGCTTCCTGTATGGAGCCTGCTTCTCCCTCTACCTGTGTCTCTTCCTCTCTATGTCTCTCATTAATAAATAAGTAAAATCTTAAAGAAAAGGGGGGTGTTGCCTCTGTTCACCTCTAGGATTTTGATGGAATCTTATCTTGTATCTAGATCTTTTGTCCATTTTAAGTTTATCCATGTGTATGGAGTAAGAATATGATCCAGTTACATTCTTCTGCATGTGGCTGCCCAATTTTCCAGGCACCATTTATTAAAGAGACTGTTCTTTTTCCAGTGGATAGTCTTTTCTCCTCTGTCGAATATTAGTTGACCATAGAGTTGAGGGTCCATTTCTGGATTCTCTATTCTGTCCATTGAAATATGTATCTGTTTTTGTGTAAGTGCCACACTGTATTGGTGATCACAGCTTTGTAGTACAACTTGAAATCCAGCATTGTAATGTCCCTGCCTCTGGTTTTCTTTTTCAATATTCTGCTGGATATTCAGGGTCTTTTCTAATTCCACAAAAATCTTAAGATCATTTGTTCCAACTCCCTGAAGAAAGTCCATGGTATTTTGATAGGGATTGCATTAAACGTGTAAATTGCCCCGGGTAACATTGACATTTTCACAATATTAATTCTGCCAATCCATGAGCATGGAATAGTTTCCAACTCTGTGTCTTCCTCAATTTCTTTCAAAAGTGTTCTGTAGTTTTTAGGGTATAGATCTTTTACCTCTTTGGTTAGGTTTAATCCTAGGTATCTTATGCTTTGGGGTGCAATTGTAAATGGGATTGACTCCTTAATTTCTCTTTCTTCAGTCTCATTGTTAGTGTATAGAAATGCCATTGATTTCTGGGCATTGATTTTGTATCCTGCCACCCTACCAAATTGCTGTATGAGTTCTAGCAATCTTGGGGTGGAGGCTTTTGGGTTTTCTATGTAGAGTATCATGTCATCAGCGAAGAGGGAGAGTTTGACTTCTTCTTTGCCAATTTGAATGCCTTTAATGTCTTTTTGTTGTCTGATTGCTGAGGCTAGGACTTCCAGTACCATGTTGAATAGCAGTGGTGAGAGTGGACATCCCTGTCTTGTTCGTGATCTTAGAGGAAAGGCTCCCAGCGATTCCCCACTGAGAATTATATTTGCTGTGGGCTTTTCGTGGATGGCTTTTAAGATGGAATGTTCCCTCTATCCCTACTCTCTGAGGAGTTTTGATCAGGAGTGGATGCTGTCTTTTGTCAAATGCTTTTTCTGCATCCATTGAGAGGATCATGTGGTTCTTGTTTTTTCTCTTGCTGATATGATCAATCACATTGATGGCTTTCCGACTGTTGAACCAGCCTTGTGTCCCGGGAATAAATCCTACTTGGTCATGGTGAATAATTTTCTTAATGTGCTGTTGGATCCTATTGGCTAGTATCTTGTTGAGAATCTTTGCATTTGTGTTCATCAGGGATATTGGTCTATAATTCTCCTTTTTGGTGAGGTCTTTGTCTGGTTTTAGAATTAAGGTGATGCTGGCCTCATAGAACGTGTTTGGAAGTACTCCATCTCTTTCTATCTTTCCAAACAGCTTTAGTAGAATAGGTATGTTTTCTTCTTTAAACTTTTGATAGAATTCCCTAGGGAAGCCATCTGGCCCTCGACTTTTGTGTCTTGGGAGGTTTTTGATGACTGCTTTAATTTCCTCCCTTGTTATTGGCCTGTTCTGGTTTTCTATTTCTTCCTGTTCCAGTTTGTTAATTTGTGGCTTTGCCGAAATGCATCCATTTCTTCTAGATTGCCTAATTTATTGGCGTATAGCTGTTCATAATATGTTTTTAAAATCCTTTGTATTTCCTTGGTGTTGGTAGTGATCTCTCCTTTCTCATTCATGATTTTATTAATTTGAGTCTTCTCTCTCTTCTTTTAAATAAGGTTGTCTAATGGTTTATCTATCTTATTAATTCTTTCAAAGCACCAACTCCTGGTTCTGTTGATCTGTTCCACAGTTCTTCTGGTCTCAATTTCGTCGAGTTCTGCTTGAATTTTAATTAAATCTCTTCTTCGGCTGGGTCTAGGGTCCATCTCCTCTTTTTTCTCTAGCTCCTTTATGTGTAAGGTTAGCTTTTGTATTTGAGTTCTTTCCAGTTTTTGAATGGATGCTTGTATTGCGATGTATTTCCCCCTTAGGACTGCTTCTGCTGCATCCCAAATTTTTGAACGGTTGTATCTTCATTCTCATTAGTTTCCATGAATCTTTTTAATTCTTCCTTAATTTTCTGGTTGACCCTTTCATCTTTTAGCAGGATGGTCCTTAACCTCCACGTGTTTGAGGTCCTTCCAAACTTCTTTTTTTTTTTTTTAAATTTTTTTTTTTATTTATTTATGATAGTCACAGAGAGAGAGAGAGAGGCGCAGAGACACAGGCAGAGGGAGAAGCAGGCTCCATGCACCGGGAGCCCAATGTGGGATTCGATCCCGGGTCTCCAGGATCGCGCCCTGGGCCAAAGGCAGGCGCCAAACCGCTGCGCCACCCAGGGATCCCCCTTCCAAACTTCTTGTTGTGATTTAGTTCTAATTTCAAGGCATTATGGTCTGAGAATATGCAGAGGACGATCACAATCTTTTGGTATTGGTTCAGACCCGATTTGTGACCCAGTATGTGGTCTATTCTGGAGAAAGTTCCATGTGCACTTGAGAAGAATGTGTATTCAGTTGAATTTGGATGTAAAGTTCTGTAGATATCTGTGAAATCCATCTGGTCCAGTGTATCATTTAAAGCTCTCGTTTCTTTGGAGATGTTGTGCTTAGAAGACCTATCGAGGGTAGAAAGAGCTAGATTGAAGTCACCAAGTATAAGTGTATTATTATCTATGTATTTCTTCACTTTCCTTATTAATTGATTGATATATTTGCAGCTCCCACATTCGGGGCATATATATTGAGGATTGTTAAGTCCTCTTGTGGATGATCCTTTAAGTATGATATAGTGTACCTCTTCATCTCTCACTACAGTCTTCGGGGTAAATTTTAGTTTATCTGATATAAGGATGGCTACCCCTGCTTTCTTTGACGACCATTTGAATGGTAAATGGTTCTCCAACCTTTTATTTTCAGGCTGTAGGTGTCCTTCTGTCTAAAATAAGTCTCTTGTAGACAGCAAATGGATGGGTCCTGCTTTTTTATCCAGTCTGAAACCCTGTGCCTTTTGATGGGGTCATTAAGCCCATTCACATTCATAGTTACTATTGACAGATATGAGTTTAGTGTCATCATGATATCTATTCAGTCCTTGTTTTTGTGGATTGTTCCACTGAACTTCTTCTTAAAGGGGAATTTTAAGAGTCCCCCTTAAAATTTCTTGCACAGCTGGTTTGGAGGTCACATATTCTATCAGTTCCTGCCTGTCTTGGAAGCTCTTTATGTCTCCTATTTTGAATGAGAGCCTTGCTGAATAAAATATTCTTGGTTGCATGTTCTTCTCATTTAGGACCCTGAATATATCCTGTCAGCCCTTTCTGGCCTGCCAGGTCTCTGTGGAGAGGTCTGCTGTTACCCTAATACTCCTCTCCATAAAAGTCAGTGATTTCTTGTCTCTTGCTGCTTTAAGGATCTTCTCTTTATTTTTGCATTTGCAAGTTTCAGTATCAAATGTCGAGGTGTTGAACGGTTTTTATTGATTTTAGGTGGGGGGATCTCTGTATTTCCTGGATCTGAATGCCTGTTTCCCTTCCCAAATTAGGAAAGTTTTCGGCTATCATTTGTTCAAATACATATTCTGGCCCTCTGGCCCTTTTGGCGCCCTCTGGAAACCCAATTAAACGTACGTTTTTCTTCCTCAGGCTGTCGTTTATTTCCCTTAATCTATCCTAATGGTCTTTTAATTGTTTGTCCCTTTTGTCCTCAGTTTCCCTCTTTGCCATCAACTTGTCTTCAATGTCACTCACTTGTTCTTCCACCTCGTTAACCCTCATCCTTTGGACTTCTAGTTTGGATTGCATCTCATTCAATTGATTTTAATTTCTGCCTGATCAGATCTAAATTCTGCAGTCATGAAGTCTGTTGAGTGCTTTATACTTTTTTCTAGAGCCACCAGTAGCTGTATAATAGTGCTTCCGAATTGGTTTTCTGACATTGAATTGTAATCCAGATTTTGTAACTCTGTGGGAGAGAGGACTGTTTCTGATTCTTTCTTTTGAGGTGAGGTTTTCCTTCTAGTCATTTTGCTCAGTGCAGAGTGGCCAAAAACAAGTTGTATTGGGAAAAGGAGAAAAGGAGAGAAGAGAAAGAAGGAAAGAATAGAGAAAAAGAAAAAAGAGAGAAGAAAAAGAGAAAGAAAAAGAAATAAAGGAATAAAAGGGTGGGGGAAGCAAACAGAAATCAAAAAGAAAAAAAAAACACGGGGGAGTATCTTCTTATTCTGTATACTTTAAGTCCCTTGACTTCCCCTGGAACTTGTCCCTCTAGTTGTTCTTCTGGCGGAGGGGCCTGTTGTGCTGATTTTCAGGTGTTAGCACTTGGGGGAGCTGCTCTGCCCCCTGCCTGGTGTAGGGCTCAGTGGAGGTTGTTTACCCCGTGAGGCCCCTGGAGGAATAACCCCAGTGGCCGCGGCCTGCCTTGGAGCCCTGGATTCAGCTCCAGCAGTAACTACGGAGCTCTCAGTGTGCAGGGGCCTGGATGCTCCGGGGGTGGGGCCACTGATCTGCTCAGCTCGGGGTAGGAGCGGCCTTGCTGTCCTGTGCCCTGCCAGCCTCTGCCTGTCCCGGGGTGGGGGGGGAGGCCAGATCCTTGGCTGTGTCCCGGCAACCAGTGCTCCCAGGCCTGCACTGCTGGATTTGCGCTCCCGGCTCTGTTGGATTTGCGCTCCCGGCCGTGCAGCCCCCTCCGCAGACCCGCAGCCTGATCCCCTCTGAGCTGCTCCGTGTCAATGCATGCTGCAGCCCTTTAGGGAGCTCAGCACACTCTTCCCCGGTGTGCAGTTGCTCTGTTAGTGCCCCAGGGAGCCTGAGAGCATCCCTCCCCTCCTGGGGTCCTGCTCTAACTCCCTGTGAGCACCTTTCCACCCAGGAAGATTGGTGAAGCTCCTGCTTCTCTAGGACAGAGCTTTCCTGTCCTGGGGGCACTCGCCCGGGCCTTAGCCCGGCTCCTTGCGGGGCCCCTCCTCCTTGGATGCCTTTTGTTTCTTTAATTCTTTTTTCCCCCCGTCTTCCTACCTTGATAGAAGCACGAACTATTCTCACTGTAGCATTCCAGCTGTTCTCTCTTTAAATCTCAGGCCGAATTTATAGATTTTCAGGATGATTTGAAGGTTATCTAGGTAATTTGGTGGGGACAGGTGATTTGGGGACCCTAATCTTCCGCCATCTTGCCCCTCCTCCCTCTTTGGAGGTTTTGGATGACTGCTTCCATTTCCTCCGTGGTTATTGGCCTGTTCACGTTTTCTATTTCTTCCAGTTCCAGTTTTGGTAGTTTGTGGTATTCCAGAAATGCGTCCATTTCTTCTAGATTGCCTAATTTATTGGCGTATAGCTGTTCATAATATGTTTTTAAAATCGTTTATATTTCCTTGGTGTTGATAGTGATCTCTCCTTTCTCATTCATTATTTTATTAATGAGTCTTCTCTCTCTTCTTTTTAATAAGGCTGGCTAATGGTTTATCTATCTTATTAGTTCTTTCAAAGAACCAACTTCTGGTTTTGTTAATCTGTTCCACAGTTCTTCTGGTCTCGATTTCATTGAGGTCTGCTCAAATCTTTATTAACTCTCTTCTTCTGCTGGGTGTAGGATCTATTTGCTGTTTTTTGGCTAGCTCCTTTAGGTGTAAGTTTAGCTTTTGTATTTTGTTTCTTTCCAGTTTTTGGATGGATGCTTGTATTGCGATGTATTTCTCCCTCAGGACTGCTTTTGCTGTATCCCAAAGATTTTGAATGGTTGTATCTTCATTCTCATTAGTTTCCATGAATCTTTTTAATTCTTCCTTAATTTCCTGGTTGACCCTTTCATCTTTTAGCAGGATGATCTTTAACCTTCACGTTTTTGAAGTTCTTCCAAACTTCTTGTTGTGATTTAGTACTAATTTCAAGTGATTATGGTCTGAGAATACGCAGGGGAGGATCCAATATTTCGGTATTGGTTCAGACCTGATTTGTGACCCAGTATGTGGTCTATTCTGGAGAAAGTTCCAGGTGCACTTGAGAAGAATATGTATTCAGTTGAATTTGGACGTAAAGTTCTGTAAATATCTGTGAAATCCATCTGGTCCAGTGTATCATTTAAAGCTCTTGTTTTTTTTTTGGAGATGTTGTGCTTAGAAGACCTATCAAGTGTAGAAAGTGCTAGATTGAAGTCACTAAGTATAAGTGTCTTATTATCTAAGTATGTCTTAACTCTGGATATTATTTGATTGATATATTTAAGGCCTTTGTTTCTTTGCTGATGTTGTGCTTTAAATATTTTTCATTTGCCAAATATGTTGTGTTGAAGTCTCCCAGTACTACTGTATTATTATCTTAGTATGTCTTTACTTTGGTTATTAATTGATTGATATACTTGGTAACTCCCACATTAGGGGCATAAATATTCATGACTCCTAGGTCCCCTTGTTAGACCCTTTAAGTGTGATATAGTATCCCTCTTCATCTCTTACTACCTTTTTTGGGATAAACTTTCATTTATCTGATATGAGCATTGCTACCCCGCTTTCTTTTGAGGACTGTTTGAATGGTAAATATTTCTCTAACCTTTCATTTTTAGGCTGATGGTGTACTTTGGTCTAAAATGAGTGTCTTGTAGACAACAAATGGATCAGTCTTGCTTTTTTTATCCATTCTGAAACCCTGTGTCTTTTGATGGGATTATTTTGCCCATTCACATTCAGAGTTACTATTGAAAGATATGAATTTAGGGTCATCATAATACCCATTTAGTCCTTATTTTTATGGATTATTTCTTTGGGCATCCTCTTTCTTTTACAGAGTCCCCCTTAATATTTCTTGCAGAGCTGGTTTGGTGGTCACATATTCTTTCAGTTTCTGCCTATCTTGGAAGCTCTGTATCTCTCTTTCTATTTGAATGGAAGCCTTGTTGCATAAAGTATTCTTGGCTGCATGTTCTCATTTAGTACTCTGAACATATCCTGCCAGCCCTTTCTGTCATGCCAGGTCTCTGTGGATAAATCTTTTATTAATCTAATAGTTTTCCCCATATAATTTAGGGATCTCTTGTCTCTTGCTGCTTTAAAGATCTTCTCTTTATGTTTGAAATTTGCTAGTTTCGGTTTTAAATATTGAAGTTTTGAAGGTTTTTTATTATTGATTTTATGGGCGACCTCTCTATATCCTGGATCTGCGTGCCTGTTTCCCTCCCCAAATTATGTAAATTCTCAGCTATGATTTGTTCAAATATGCTTTCTGGCTCTCTGTCTCTCTCAGCATTTTCTCGAATCCCAATTATACATAGATTCCTCCTTCTTAGGCTATTATTTATTTCCCTTAACCTTTCCTCATTGTCTTTTAATTATTTTTCTCTTTTTCCCTCTGCTTCCTTCCTTTCCATCAATGTGTCTTCTATTTCTCTCACTCTTCCATCTCATTAACCCTTGTTGTTAGGACCTCCAGTTTGGATTGCATCTCATTTAAGTGATTTTTAATTTTGGCCTGATTAGATCTAAAATCTGCAGTCATGAAGTCTCTTGATTCCTTTATGCTTTTTTCCAGAGCCACCAGTAGCTTTATAACTGTGCTTCTGAATTGGCTTTCTGGCATTGAATTGTAATACAAATTCTGTATCTCTTTGGCAGAGAGTACTGTTTCTGATTCTTTCTTTGCAGAGTGGCTGTATGGGAGGGCTGTTTCAAGAATATCAACTAAGGCCTAAGTAAATTTTACCTTCGATGATTCCTCTGGTTCTGTATACTCTAAATCCCCTGACTTCCCCTCGAGCTTTCCAGAGCTGCTTGGTCAAGAAATTGCTCTTCTCCTGTTCTTCCATCTGATCTTCTTGGGAGGGGCCTGCTGTTATGATTCTCAGTTGTCTGCACCTGGGGGAGCTCCCCTGTCTCCCGCTTAGTTCCGGGCTCAGTGGAAGCTGTTTATCCTGTGAGGCCCCTGTTCCCTGGTTGCCCTGCCTCTCCCACGCACAGGGTGACACAAGGAGTAACAACAACACTGGTGGCAGCCAGCTCTCTAGCTCTGGAGTCAGCTCCCCACAGTAACTTGGCAGTCTCCCAGTGCACACTGGCCTAGATACTCCGTGTGTGGGTGGCGCTGGTCTGCACAGCTTGGTGGTGCCCAATGGCAGGAGAGTCTTCTCTGTCCTGTGCCCTCCCCGCCTCTGCCTGTCCCAGGGAGTGTGTAGGATCATGGGCTGTGTCCCCTAGCACCCTGGGATCTAGGGCCTTCGCTGTTGGAATCTCACTCCTGGGGCTGTGGCTCCTGAAGGCTTCAGGGCTCAGCCCCCTCCATCCAGAGCCACCCACCTGACCAATGGGCTTCTCCCTGATGCTCCACCAGGTGCGTGCTCCAGCCCTTTACCAAGATCGGCCCCAGTGTTTGGTGCACTCTCCCCCGGGGGCACTTCCTCTGTTAGTGACTTCAAGAGACTGGAGGCTCCACCGCCCCTCGCAGAATTGATTCTGCTCAATTTCCCTGCTAAGTGACTTTCCCTCAGGGGAGAATCCAGTGTGGATTTTTCAAAGTTCCCGCTTCTCCAGGGCTGGGCTTTCCTGTCCAGAGGCTCTCGCCACCGGCTTTAGCCGGGCTCCTCATGGGGCCCCTCCCTCACATGATTCTTTTTATTTTTTTCCCACCTTCCTACCTTGTTAGAAGCTAAACCCTTCTCTCTGTAGCATTCCAGCTGGTCTCTCTTTAAATCTCAGGTCAAGTTCATAGGTTTTCAGGATGATATGAAAGTAATCTAGTAAGTTGGTGGGGCCAGGTGAGTTGAGGACCCTACTCCTCCACCATCCTGCCCTACCCCTCTCTCATAATACATTTTTTTAATCATTTGTATTTCCTTGGTATTGGTTGTGATCTCTCCTCTTGCACTCATGATTTTATTAATTGGAATCTTTTCTCTTTTCTATTTAATAAGGCTGGCTAGGAGTTTATCTGTCTTTTTTATTCTTTCAAAGAGTGAGTTCTTGGTTTTGTTGATCTATTCTACAGATCTTCTGTTCTTTATTTCCTCCTTCTGCTTTAATCTTCATTATCTCTCTTCTTCTGTTTGGTTTAGGCTTTATTTGTGTTCTTTCTCCAATTCTGTTAGGTACAAGGTTAGCTTGTGTATTTGAGTTTTCTCCAGTTTTTCCAGGGAGGCTTGTATTAGGATGTATTTCCCTTCCCTTATATGTATTTTGCTGTATCCTGAAGATTTTGAACCATTGTGTCTTCATTTTATTAGTTTCCATGAGTCTTTTTAATTCTTCTCTTATTTCCTGGCTGGCCCATTCTTCTTTTAGTAGGATGCTCTTTAACCTCCATGTGTTTGTGTTCCTCAAATTTCTTTTTTTTTTTATTTATTCATGATAGTCACACACAGAGAGGAGAGAGAGAGAGAGAGAGAGAGAGAGAGAGAGAGGCAGAGACATAAGCAGAGGGAGAAGCAGGCTCCATGCAGGGAGCCCGATGTGGGATTCGATCCCGGGTCTCCAGGATCGCGCCCTGGGCCAAAGGCAGGTGCTAAACCGCTGCGCCACCCAGGGATCCCCTCAAATTTCTTCTTATAATGGAGTTCTAGTTTCAAAGCAGTGCAGCCTAAAAATATTTAGGGGACAATCTCAATAATTTGGTATCAGTTGAGACCGGATTTGTAACCTAGTATATGATCTATTCTGGAGACAGTTCCATATGCACTTGAGAAGAATGTGTATTCAGTTGCATTAGGATGAAATGTTTTGTATATGTCTGTGAAATCTATTTTTTCCAGTGTATCATTTAAGGCCCTTGTTTGTTCAGTGATGTTCTGCTTAGAAGATCTGTTATTTGCTGAGGTGCCATGATGAAGTCTCCTATGATTAGTATTAGTATAATACTATTCTCCTATGGATAGTATTATTATTTAAGTATCTCTTTACTTTGGTTATTAATTTATTGATATACTTGGCTTCTCACACATTAGAGGCATAAATATTCATGCTTATTAGGTCTTCTTGTTGGATAGACCCTTTAAGTATGATATAGTTACCTCTTTATCTCTCATTATTGTCTTTGGTATAAACTCTAATTTATTTGATATGAGGATTGCTACTCCAGTTTCCTTTGAGGAACATTTGAATGGTAAGTTGTTCTTCACTCCTTTGTTTTCAGGCTACAGGTGTCCTTGGGTCTAAAGTGAGTCTCTTATAGATAGCATATGATGGATCTTGCTTTTTTACTCGCTTTGATACTCTGCATCTTCTGATGGGATCATTTAACCCATTCACATTCAGAGTAACTATTGAAAGATATGAATTTAGTGTCATTATATTATCTATACAGTCCCCATTTTGTGGATTGTTTCTTTGGGCTCCCTCTATCTGTTACAGGGTCCCCCTTAATAGTTCTTGCAGAGCTGGTTTGGTGGTCACATATTCTTTAAGTTTCTGTCTATCCTGGAAGCTCTTTATCTCTCCTTCTATTCTGAATGACAGCCTTTCTGGATAAAGTATTCTTGGCTGTATGTTTTTCTCTTTTAGTACCCTTTATGTATCATGCCAGCCCTTTCTGGCCTGCCAGATCTCTGTGGATAGGTCTGCTGTTAATCTGATATTTCTTCCAATATAAGTTAAAAATCTCTTGTCTTGATCTGCTTTTGAAATTTTCTCTTTCTCTTTGAAATTTACAAATTTCACTATTAAATGTTGAGGTGTTGAATGGTTTTTTATTGATTTTGGGGGGCGTTCTCTCTATCTCTTGGTTCTGAATGCCTGTTTCCTTCCCCAGATTAGGAATGTTCACAGGTATGATTTGTTCAAATATACTTTATGGTCCTCTCTCTATCTCTTCTGGAATCCCAATAAGATGAATATTATTCCTTCTCAAACTATCATTTATTTTCCTAAGCCTTTCCTTGCAGGTTCTTAATTGTTTTTCTCTTTTTTTTTCCTCAGCTTCCTTCCTTTCCATCAACTTGTCTTCTATGTCACTCACTCTCTCTTCCACCTCATTAACCCTAGAAGTTAGATCATACAGTTTGGACTGCATGTTGTTAAAGTATTTCTAATTTTGGTCCGATTATATTTCAATTCTGCAGTAAGAGAATCGCTAGAGTCTGCTATGCTTTTTTTCAGAGCCAGTAGTAATTTTATAATTGTACTTCTGAATTTTAACTCTGACTTTGTGTTTAAATCCACATTCATCAAGTCTGTAGCAGAGTATTACTTCCCCTTCTTTCTTTTGTGGTGAATTTTCCCTTCTAGTCATCTTGTCCAGTGTAGCGTGGCTGTATGAGCAAGCAGCATCAAAAATATCAACCATTACCTATGTAAAATACACCCTGGGTGATTCCGACGAGGTCAGAGACCAGAAAATAAAAAAAAAATAAGAGAACGAAATAAAAGGACCTCTAAAGTGAAAAACAAATTTAAAAATAGTAAGAATAAAAAAAACAAAAGAATAAAAAAATAATGAATAAAAGAAGAAAAAAGGTGGTTGTGAAGAAGTGATGGTGTAGAGAGAATATAGTCTCACAGAGGGGACCTAGAAGATGATCTTCTTGGTTTGAATGTATTTTGTTCTGTATGTTAGAACATGTTCAATCTCAAATTTATATAAACCACCAAAACTTATATAGAGATCAAACATCGACCACAAAAACAAAAACAAGATAAAAGAGGGGGGATGAATAGGAAGGAAGAGAGAAGATAGTCTCACAGAATGTAAAAGCATGGTGTTCCACTTGGTTCTTGGTGAATTTTGCTCTGGGTGTTAGAAGGTACTAATTTCCACCATTAGAAAACAAAACAAGACAGAAAAAAACCCAAAAACCCATAACTCATATATCTCTGAAAATTAAATTGAATACATTAAAAGGAATCCAAAAATGAAGAATATATCTAAGACATGTAATTGTAAAATATGAAAGTCAAAAGGGAAAAGCTTAAAAACAAAAGTTGGTAAAATAATGTAGTTAAGGCAGGAAAACAGAAAAAGTATTGGAAATTTTTAACCTGAAAAATAAATGAATCTTAAGGAAAAAACCCTCTAGTTCTATATACTATTTTCCCTCAGTCTTGGAAATTTCCAGTGCTGCTTGTTCAGTAAAATTACTCTTCCCTTGTTCTTCCATCTGATCTTCTGGGGGAGGGGCCTGCTGTGTTGATTCTCAGATGTCTGTCCCTGGGTAGAGATTCCTCACCCCTAGGTGTGTGGCATCTTTGAATGTGAGCTGTTTATCCTGTGAGGCCTTTGTTCCCCTGAGGCCATGCCTCTCCCGGGTGAAAGTTAAAAAGAAAAATTTAAAAATGACAGTGGCCAGGTCTCCAGCTCTGGAGACAAGATGTCCCTGTGAGTACTGAACCGCAGTCTCCCAGTGCACACTGACCTAGATGCCTCAGGGGAAGGTATGTGGGCACCTATCTGCTCAAATTGAATAGCACCTAGCAGTAGGAGAGTTCTCATTGTCCTTTGCCCTCCTAGGGTCAGCCTCTCCCTAAGGGAATGGAGGATAGCAGGCTTTGTCCACTTCAGTGCCCTGGATTGAGGGCCCTGTGCTGCTGGATCTGTACTCCTGAGGACCACCTCTCCCAAAGAGAACTGAGGATAGTGCCTGTCTCTTTTGCCAGGCTCTAGGGTAAAAAGAGCTCTAGTGCCAGCCCATGTAACTGGCAGGCTTCTTCCAAATGCCTGGAGCATTGCAGTTTTCCAGCACTTTACCCTGATCCAACCTCAGTTTGTGGTGAGCTTTCTCGTGGGGGCCACTATTCTTACTGTGTCTCTGGGAATACTGAGGCTTCACTGGCCCTCCTGTCATTCTTCCCTATTTCCCCACTGAGAACTTTTCAGTCGGGGAAGACTCTTTCAGGTGCAGATTTTTAAAGTTTCCACTTGCCCAGAGCTCGGCTTTCATGCCCCAGCTTTCTGTGGATTTCTGCAGCTCCACTTTCAGCCTGGTTTGTCCCAGCTTGCCGCAGCTACCTTCCTCTGTCTTTTCTCTTCTCTGCATTCTTACCTTGACAGAAGCAACCACTTTTCTCTCTGTTGCATTTCAGCTGTTCTCTATTTACATCTCAGGTTGAATTCATAGGTGTTCAGGATGTTTTGAAAGTTTTCTAGGTAAGTTTGTGGGACCAGATGAATTGAGGACCCCTACTCTTCCACCATCTTGCCTCTTCTTCCCTTCTTCCCAGTTTTCAGTTGGATAATTTGTTTTTGATTGTTGAATTTTATAAGTTCTTTTTTTGTTTATTTTTTTATTGGAGTTCCATTTGCCAACATATTTATAAGTTCTTTATATTATTTTGGATGCTCACCTTTATCACATATGTCATTAGCAAATATCTTCTCCAATTCCATGGTTGCCCTTTCTGTTGATTGTTTCCTTCAGTGTGCATTAGCTTTTTATTTTGTTGTAGTCCCAATAGTTTGTTTTTTCTTTTGTTTCCCTTGCATCAGCAGACATATCTAGAAAAAAGTAACTATGGCTAATGTAAAAAAAAAATCATACTTCTGTTCTCTTCTAGGATTTTTATGGTTTTGGGCCTCACACTTAGATCTTCAATCTATTTTGAGGTTTTTTTTTTGCATATGGTGTAATAAAATGATCCAATTTCATTCTTTTCCATGTTGCTGTTCAGCTTTTTCCAACAGTTGGAGATATCATCTTTTTCACATTGGATATTCTTCCTTGTTTTGTTGAAATTTAATTGACCATATAATTATGGGTTCATTTCTGGGATTTCTTTCTGTTTCATTCACCTGTGTGTCTATTTTTGTGTCTGTTCCATATTCTTTTGATTACTAGAGCTTTGAAATATAACTTGTAGTCTAGAGTTGTGATACCTCCAGCTTTGTTTTTCTTTTTCTGAATTGCTTTGGCTATTCAAGGTCCTTTGTAGTTCTATGCAAATTTTAGGATTATTTGTCCTAATTCTGTGAAAAATGTTCATACTATTTTGATAGGGATTTCAGTAAATGTGTAGATTACTTTGGGAATTATACTCATTTTTATATTCTTTATGTAAATTCTAGTTATTTAACATTCAGTGTAATATTACATTCAGGTACTCATCACAACAAATGCACCACCTAATCCTCCTCACTTATATAACCCATACCCTGACTAAACCACCCCTGTGGTAATCACCAGTTTGTTCTCTACAGTTAAGTCTGTTTCTTGGCTTGACTCTCTCCTTTTTTTTACCCCTTTATTCATTTGTTTTGTTCCTTAAATTACTCATATGAGTGAAATCATATGGTATTTGTTTCTCTCATTGAGTTAATTAATTTGCATTAATATAATGAATATCTCTAGCTCCATCCATGTCCTTGAGAATGGCAAGATTTCATTCTTTTTATGACTGAATTGATTCCAGTGTGTGTGTGTGTGTGTGTGTGTGTGTGTGTGTGACATCTTCCTTATCCATTCGTCTGTTGATGAACATTTGGCCTATTTCCATATTTTTTTCTATTGTAAATAATACTGTTATCAACTTTGGGGTGCATGTATACCTGTGAATTATTATTTTTGTATTGTTTGGATAAATACCTAATAGTACAATTGCTGGGTCATTACTTCAATTTTTAACTTTTTTAGGAATCCCCATACTGTTATCCAGAGTGGCTGCACTGTTGTCATTCCCACCAACAGTGCATGCAGGTTCTGCTTTCTCCACATCCTTGCCAACATCTACTGTTTCTTGTGTTAATTTTAGCCATTCTGACAATTGTGAGGTGACGTCTCATTATAGTTTTGACTTGTATTTCTCTGATGATCAGTGTTGTTGAGTGTCCTTTTTTGTGTCTGTTGATCTTCTTTATGACTTTTTTTGGAAAAGTTTCTATTCATTTTTCCTGCCCATTTTTAAACTAGATTATTAATTTTTGTATTGAACTTTTTAAGATCTTTATATATTTTGGATACTAACCTTTTATCAAATATGTCATTTGCAAATATCTTCTCCCTTCCATAGGTTGCCTTTTAGATTTGATTATTATTTCCTTCACTGTGAAGAAGGTTTTTTAATTTTTCAAAATTTTGATGAAGCTTCAGTACTGATTTTTGCTTTTGTTTCCCTTGCTTCAGAAGATATATCTAGAATGAAAGTTGTTATGGCTGATGTCAAAGAAGTTACTGCTTGTGTTCTCCTCAAGGATTTTGATGGTTTCTTGTCTCATATAGGTCTTTGATCCATTTTGAATTTGTTTCTGCGTTTGGTGTAGGAAAACAGTCTAGTTTCATTATTTTGCATGTTTTTCTCCAGTTTTCCCAAAATCTTTTGTTGACAAGACTGTTTTTCTCCCCATTGGATATTATTTCCTGCTTTGTTGAAGATTAATTGACAATAGTTGTGGGTTCATTTCTGGGTTATCTTGTTTTGTTCCATTGATCTATGTGTCTGTTTTTCTGCCAGTACCGTATTTTCTTGATTACTGCAGCTTTGTAATATAACTTGAAGTCCTGAATTGTGATGGCTGTAGCATTGCTTTTCTTTTTCAAGGTTATGTTGGCTATTCAGGTTGTTTGTGGTTCCATACAAATTTTAGGATTCTTTGTTCTAGCTCTGTAAAAAAAGTCATTATTATTTTGATAAGGATTGCATTGAATGTATAGATTGCTTTGGGTAGTATAGATATTTAACAATATCTGTTCTTCCAATCCATGAGCATGGAATGTCTCTCCATTTCTGAGTGTTGTCTTCAATTTCTTTCATCAGTGTTTTTTACTTTTCAGAGTATAGGTCTTTCACTCTTTTGGTTAGGTTTATTTCTAGGTATCTTATTGTTTTAGGTGTAATTTTAATTGGAATTTTTAAATTCATTTTTCTTTCTGCTGCTTCATTATTAGTGTATAGAAATGCAACAGATTCTGTACATTGATTTTATATGTTTGGACTTTACTGAATTCATTTACCAGTTCTAGAAGTTTTTCGATGGAGTCTTTCAGGTTTTCTATATAAAGTATCATGTCATTTCAAGTACTGTAATTTTGACTTCTTCCTTGTTCATTTGGAAGCCTTTTGTTTCTTTTTATTGTCTGATCGATGGCTAGGACTTCCAATATTATTTTGTATGAATGTGATTAGACTAAACATCCTTATCTTGTTCCTGACCTTAGGGGAAAAGTTCTGTTTTTCCCCAAGAAGGATGTTGTTATCTGTAGTTTTTTCACGGATGGTCTTTATCATATTGAGGTATTTTCCCTCTAAGCCTACTCTGATGAGGGTTTTTTTTTTTAATATGAATGGATGTTGTACTTTGTTGTATGCTTTTTCTGCATCTATTTAAATGAGTGTATTTTTTAATCTTTTCTCTTATCGATGTAATGTATCATGTTTATTTCCTAATATTGAACCAGGCTCACAACCCAGGTATAACCCCCACTTGATTGTGGTGAATGACTTTATGAATGTATTGTTGAATTAAGTTTGCTAGTATTTTGTTAAGTATTTTTGCATCTGTGTTCATCAGTGATATTTACAAGTAGATCTCTGTTTTACTGATGTCCTTATCTGGTTTTGGTTTCAGGGAAATATTGGCCTCATAAAATGAACTTGGAAGTTTTCCTTCCTTTTCTAGTTTTTTAAATAGTTTGAGAAGAATAGATATTCCATATTTTCATATTTCATTTCTTTAAATGTTGTATATAACTTACCTGAAAAGCCATCTGATCCTGGACTTTGATTTGTTGGGAGATTTTTTAATTACTGATTATTTTTCTTTGTTGGTTATTGGTCTGTTTGAGTTTTATATTTCTTCCTTCTTCAGTTTTAGGGGTTGATATGTTTCTAGGTATTTATCCATTTCTTCCAGGTTTTCTACTTTGTTGGCATGTAATTTTTCATAATATTCTCTTATAATTGTATTTCTGTTGTTTTGGTTGTTATTTTTCCTCTCATTTGTGATTTTATTGGTTCTATTTCTTTTCTTTCTGATATGTCTGGTTAGGGGTTTATCAATTCTATTAATTTTTTCAAAGAATCAGTTCCTGATTTCATTGATCTGGTTTTTTTTTGTTTTGTTTTTGCTGTTTTTAATTTTTGTTATTTGTCTTGTTTTTCAATTTCTATATCATGCTTTAATATTTATTATTTATTTTCTTCTCCTGCCTTTGGGATTCATTTTTTCCCCGAGCTCCTTTATGTGTCTGGTTAGGTTGTTTATTTGAGATATTTCTGGATTCTTGAGGTAGGCCTGTTTTGCAACTACTTCCCTTTGAAGTCTGCTTTTGCTGCATCCTAAGGGTTTTGGACCATCATGTTTAATTTTCATTTGTTTCCATATATATTTTATTAATTTCCTCCTTGATTTCCTGGTTGACTCATTCATTCTTTAGTATTATATTATTTAACCTCCATTTATTTGTTGTCTTTCCACATTTTATCTTATGGTTGACTTCCAGTTTCATAGTGTTATGTTCAGAAAATATGCATAATGTGATCTCAATCTTTTTTTACTTGTTGACAGGACTCTTTTGTGATCTAGTATGTGCTCCATTCTGGAGAATATCCCATGTGCACTTGAAAAGAATTTATGTTCTGCTGCTTTAGGATGGAATGTTCTGAATATGTCTGTTAAATCTACCTGGTCCAGTGTGTCATTCAAAGTCATCGTTGATTTTCTTTGATAATCTATGCATTGATAAATGTGGGGTGTCAACATTCCCTACTGTTACTGTATTATTCTCAATGAGTTCCGTCATCTTTGTTAGTTGTTGTTTTTGGTTTTCCCATTTGGGGAGTATAATTATTTACAATTATTAGATCTTTTTGTTGGATATACCCTTTTTTATATTATGCCCTTCTTCATCTCTTGTTATCATATTTGTTTTTTAATCTAGCTTGTTTGATATAAGTATCACTACCCTAGCTTTTTTTTTTTTTAACTTACATTTGCAGTATAGATGTTTCTCCATTGCCTCATTTTTAGTCTGTAGCTGTCTTTAGGACTAAAATGAATCTGTTGTAAGCAGCATATAAAGTGGACTTCTTTTTAACCATTCTGGCATCCTATGCCTTTTGATTGAATAATTTAGTCTACATTCGGAGACTTTACATTCAGAGTAATTATTGACAGATATGTATTTAGTGTCATCTTATCACTTGTTTTATGGTTTTTGGAGATATTCTGTTCCTTCATAGTCTTTGTCACTTTTGGTCTTTCCCTCTCATTCAAAGTGTCCCCTTTAATTTCTCTTGCAGGCTGGTTTAGTGGTCATGAACACCTTTAGATTTTATCTGACTCTTTGTTTTTCCTTGTATTCTGAATGATATCCTTGGGAGGCTTCAGATTTTTCCCATTCAACTTGATGGATATATCATGCCCCTTCCTTCTTGGTTGGAAAGTTTCTGTTTAGAAATCTCCAGGTAGCTTTATGGGTCTTACCTTGTTAATTCGGGGCATTTTTGTCTTGCTGCTTTTATGATTTTTTATTCATCACTCTCTTTTGCACATTTAATTGCAATATGTCTTAGTGTTGGCCTGCTTTTGTTAATTCTAATGGGAGTTATCTTTGCCTCTTGGATTTGAATGTATGTTTCCTTCCCCAGATTAGGAAAGTTTTCAGTTATTATTTCTACAAAAGAAATTCTATCCCCTTTTCTCTCTCTTCTTTTGGAACCCCTGTGATCTGGATGTTATTGGATTTGATAGAGTTATTGTATTCACTAAGTCAATTCTCATGATCCATAATTCCTTTTTCTCTCTTTTGTTCAGCTTTATTATTTTCCATTATTCTATCTTCTATATCAGTTATCCCTTCTTCTGCTTCTTCCATCCTTGTGGTCTTTGCAACCAGTTGGTTTCAAATCTCATTTATTGCATTTTTCATTTCTATTTTTTTTACTCTTTTATCTCTGCAGCAAGGATTTTTCTGATATCTTCTATGATTTTCTCAACTCAGCAAATATCCCTATTATTGTTGCTTTAAATTCTCCATCAGATATATTACTTGTATCTATTTCAATTAGATATCTGGCTGTGGCCATTACTTTTTTCATTTCATTTCTTTCTTTTCTTTTTTTATGGATGAATTCCTCCATCTTGGCATTTTGTCTAAGTCTCTGTCTTCTTCTTTGTGCTAGAAAAGCCTGTTAAGTTTTCTGCTCCTCAGAGTAATGGCTTTATGAGGAATACTTTGTGTAGTGTCCAGGGCCTGGTCCTTCAAGGAGTGTCTCTGGTGTGTGCTTCATGCACTCTGCTGCTGTATTTTGACAATATTCTGGGTAGTTGTCTGAAGAGGCTTTCTTTGCCTGCAGTGGGCATTGTTTGGACCTTGGCCAGAATGTGGTGAGTTTTAACCAGATGTACTCTGTTCCACTTTTTAAATGAGACCTGATGCTACTTCCACTGGAACTGAAGCCTTGTGGAACTCGCTGGTTGGGAGACCTGTGTGTCTGGGTGTTTCTATTGGTCTTCTGGGGAAGACGCCCACAGCATGGGTCTTTAGGCCCACTCGCTCAAGGAAAAAGCAGTACCAGCAGAACAACAGCATCAATGAACTCCTTTGTCCCTGCAGAAAAATCCAATCCTTAGTACTCCAAGGGAAACACTCCCAGAAGACAGAGTAATTTCCCCTATGCATTCCAGGTGTTTTTCAGATCACTGTTTTCATGCTGTTGGTCTTCAGATTGCTTTCATGCCTAAAGCAGCACAGTGCTCTTTGGGCTCTACCCTATCTAAGCCTGTTGACTTTTAAAACTCCAAACATTAGGGAAGTGCTGTGGGCCTGGATTGGTCTTCTGGGGGAGGGTCTCGGCATGCTGGGACTGATGCAAGTTTGATCAAGATGGGCAATTGCAACAAAGCACAAGGTTCTGGAATTGAAGTAAAGAGGCTAAGCAGCCAGTGTCCAGGTTATCCACACACAGTAAGTATCTCTGTGCCTATGCTGAGAGATAACAAAGGAAAATGGCACTTGCTGGCTCTTTTGTCCCTGGAGCAGTGTCTCTATGAACACCACCTCTCAGAGATGCACTCCAAGAGGAGTGAAAAATCTTTCCCCCATGCACCTTCAACAATCCTCAGATCACACCATCTGCTCCAGAATTGTTTGCCAGCCTCCTCTCCAAGAGTAATGCATCCCCCCTGTGAATTCTATCCCAGACAAGGCCACTAACCTTTAAAACTTCAGTCTTTGAGCCCCGCAGGCTACAAAACTCATGAAATTCAATCTTTCTTATTTACCCAGCAATGTCCTTGGGAAAGTGTTCTCCTTGTGTGCTCTTTTCTCTCTCATCTTTCTCTGGGACCAGAGCTCCAACCCCTCATCATCTCTCAGGTTCCATTTCTCCTCCAAACGATGACTTCAAACTTCCTACCTTCCTCAATGTGGCTTCTTCTCTTCTCTCTACTTGTGCAGTTTCTTCTGTCAGTTCTCAGATCAATTTCTTCAGTATTCAGAATGATTTCATAGAAAGATAACTGTGTTCAAGGGATGAGACAAGCCTAGGGTCCGCCTACTCTGCCACCATGTTCAAGTTACAAGTCCTTGGGATGCCTGGGTGGCTCAGCAGTTGAACATCTGACTTAGGCTCAGGGCATGATCTTGGGATCTGGAATCCAGTCCCGCCTCAGGCTCCCTGTGAGGAACCTGCTTCTCCCTTTACCTATGTCCTTGCCTTTCTCCCTCTGTGTCTGTTGTGAATAAATGAATAAAACTTAAAAAAGAAAAAGTTACAAATCCTTTATTGATTTTTTTTAATCTTCAAATAACTTTGCACCTCAGGAATAAATTTCATATGATCATCATGTAGATTTTTAAAGTGTGTTTTTGACATTTACTTTGCTCTTGTTTTGATCAGAATATCTCCATCTACATTCATCAGTAATGTTGGACTATAATTTTATTTTCTGTGGTTTTCATCTCTTACTTTGCTATCAGAATAAAGTTGAATTCATAAAATGATTTAAATTTCACTTCCTCTGCAATTTTTTTAAGAGATTGAGAAAATTGGGCATTAACTATACTTCAAGTTTTTGGTAAAATTAACCAGTGAAGAGGTGAGCACTTGATGGGATGAGCACTGCGTGTTATTCTATATGTTGGCAAATTGAACACCAATAAAAAATATATTCATAAAAAAAATTAACCAGTGAAACTATCTGTTGGTGGGATTTTTTTTCCTGCTGGGCAGATATTTGTTACTGATTTAATCATTTTAGTACTGATTCGCCTGCTTATGTTTTTCTGTTTCTTCATGATTCTGTTTGGTAGGGTGTGTGTCACTAGGAATGTACAAATTTCTTCTAGGATGTCCAATTACTGGTCTGTTATTGTTCATGCTTTTCCCTCGTGATTCTTTGGTTTTTTTTTTCTTGAGTTCAAATACTGCCATTGTCTCTTTATTTGTTATGTTACTTTGGGTTCTTGTTTTTTTAATTTTTCTTTATCAGAGTTAAATTTGCCAACCTAGAGAATAACACGGAGGGCTCATACTGCCAAGTGCCCCCCTCAATGCCAATCACCCAGTCACCCCAACCCCGCACCCACTTCCCCTTCCACAACCTCTTGTTCATTTAAAAGAGTTAGGTGTCTCTCATGTTTTGTCACCCTCACTGATATTTTCACTCATTTTCTCTCCTTTCCCTTTATTCCCTTTCACTAATTTTTATATTCCCCGAATGAATGAGATGATATAATGTTTGTCCTTTTCCGACTGAGTTATTTCACTCAGCATAATACTCTCTAGGACCCTCCACATTGAAGCAAATAGGGGGTATGTGTCATTTCTAATTTCCATTAGTAATATTCCATTGTATATATATACACCACATCTTCTTTATCCATTCATCTTTCGACGGACACTTGGGCTCCTTCCACAGTTTGGCTATTGTGGACATTGCTGCTAGAAACATTGGGGTGCAGGTGTCCCGGCATTTCACTGCATCTGTATCTTTGGGGAAAATCCCCAGCAGTGCAATTGCTGGGTCGTAGGGCAGATCTTTGAGGACCTCCACACAGTTTTCTAGAGTGGCTATAACAGTTCACATTCCCACCAACAGTGCAAGAGGGTTCCTCTTTCTCCACATCCTATCCAATGTTCGTTGTTTCTTGTCTTGTGAATTTTCGCCAATCTCACTGGTGTGAGGTGATATCTCATTGTGGTTTTGATCTGTATTTCCCTGATGGCAAGTGATGCAGAGCATTTTCTCACGTGCTTGTTGGCCATGTCTATGTCTTCCTCTGTGAAATTTCTATTCATGTCTTTTGCCCATTTCATGATTGGATTGTTTGTTTCTTTGCTGTTGAGTTTAATAAGTTCTTTTGAGATCTTGGATACAAGCTCTTTTTCTGGTAGGTCATTTACAAATATCTTCTCGCATTCTGCAGGGTTTCTTTAGGTTTTGTTGACTGTTTCTATTGCTGTGCCAAGCTTTTTATCTTGATGAGGTCCCAATAGTTCATTTTTGCTTTTGTTTCTCTTGCCTTCATGAATGTATCTTGCAAGAAGTTACTGTGGCCAAATTCAAAAAGGGTGTTGCCTGTGTTCTCCTCTAGGACTTTGATGGAATCTTGTCTCATATTTAGATCTTTCATCCATTTTGAATTTATCTTTGTGTATGGTGTAAGAGAATGGTCTAGTTTCATTCTTCTGCATGTGGATGTCGAATTTTCCAGGCACCATTTATTGAAGAGACTGTATTTTTTTCCAGGGATAGTCTTTTTTCCTTTGACAAATATTAATTGACCATAAAGTTGAGGGTCCACTTCTGGATTCTCTATTTTGTTCCATTTATCTATGTGTCTGTTTTTGTGCCAATACTACACTGTCTTCATGACCACAGCTTTGTAGTACACCCTGAAATCTGGCATTGTGATGCCCCCAGCTATGGTTTTCTTTTTTAATATTCCCATGGCTATTCAAGGTCTTTTCTGATTCCACACAAATCTTAAGATGATTTGTACCAACTCTCCGAGGAAAGTCCATGGTATTTTGTTAGGGATTGCATTAAATGTGTAAATTGTGGTAGATAACATTGACATTTTCACAATATTAATTCTTCCAATCCATGAGCATGGAATATTTTTCCATCTCTTTGTGTCTATCTTGATCTCTTTCAGAAGTGCTCTGTAGTTTTAAGGGTATAGATCCTTTACCTCTTCGGTTAGGTTTATTCCTAGGTATCTTATGCTTTTTGGTGCAATTGTCAATGGGATTGACTCCTTCATTTCTCATTCTTCAGTCTCATTGTGAGTGTATAGAAATGCCACTGATTTCTGGGCATTGCTTTTGTATCCTGCTACACTGATGAACTGCTGAATGAGTTCTAAGAATCCTGGGGTGGAGTCCTTTGGGTTTTCTATGTACTGTATCATGTCATCTGGGAAGAGGGAGAGGTTGACTTCTTTGCCAATTTGAATTCCTTTTATTTCTTTTTGTTTCCTGATTGCTGAGGCTAGGACTTCTAGTACTATCTTGAAGAGCAGTGGTGAGAGTGGACATCATCCACGTCTTGTTCCTGGTCTTAGGGGAAAGGCCCCCAGTGTTTCCCCATTGAGAATGATATTTGCTGTGGGCTTTACATAGATGGCGTTTTAGATGCCGAGGAATGTTCTTTCTATCCCTACACTCTGAAGAGCTTTGATCAGGAATGGATGCTGTATTTTGTCAAATGCTTTCTCTGCATTTATTGAGAGGATCACACGGTTCTTGTTTCTTCACTTGCTGATATGATCAATCACATTGATTGCTTTGCAAGTTTTGAACCAGCCTTGCATCCCAGGGATGAATCCCACTTGGTCATGGTGAATAATCTTCATAATGTATTGTTGGATCCTATTGGCTAGTATCTTGTTTGAGAAATTTTTCATCCATGTTCATCAGGGATATTGGTCTATACTTCTCCTTTTTGGTGGGGTCTTTGACTGGTTTTGGAATGAAGGTGATGCTGGCCTCATAGAACGAGTTTGTAAGATCTCTTTCTATGTTTCCAAACAGCTTTAGTAGAATAGGTATGGTATCTTCTTTAAACATTTGATAGAATTCCCATGAGAAGCCATTTGGCCCCGGACTTCTGTGTCTCGGAAGGTTTTTGATGACTGCTTCAGTTTCCTCCCTAATTATTGGCCTGTTCTGATCCAGTTTTGGTATTTTCTGGTTTTCCAGAAATGCATCCATTTTTTGTAGATTGGCTAATTTATTGGCATATAACTGCTCATAATAAGTTTTTAAGATAGTTTGTATTTTCCTTGGCATTTTTGGTGATCTCTCCTTTCTTATTCATGATTTTATTAATTTGAGTCTTTTCTCTATTCTTTTTAATAAGGCTGGCTAATGGTTTATCTATCTTATTAATTCTTTCAAAGAACCAACTCCTGGTTTGTTAATCTGTTCCACAGTTCTTCTGGTCTCTATTTCATTGAGTTCTGCTCAAATCCTTATTAACTCTCTTCTTCTGCTGGGTGTAGGATCTATTTGCTGTTTTTTCTCCAGGTCCGTTAGGGGCAAGGTTAGCTTTTGTATTTGAGTTCTTTCCAGTTTTTGGATGGATGCTTGTATTGTGATGTATTTCTCCCTCAGAGCTCCTTTTGCTGTATCCCAAAGATTTTGAATGGTTGTATCTTCATTCTCATTAGTTTCCATGAATCTTTTAAATTCTTCCCTAATTCCCTGGTTTACCCTTTCATCTTTGAGCAGGATGGTCCTTAACATCCCCATGTTTGTAATCCTTCCAAACTTCTTCTTGTGATTGAGTTCTAATTTCAAAGCAGTATGTTCTCAATATATGCAGGTGACAAGCCCATCTTTTGGTATCATTTACGACCTGATTTGTGACCCACTCTGTGGTCTATTCTGGAGAAAGTTCCATGTGCACTTGAGAAGAATGTGTATTCAGTTGCGTTTGCATGTAAAGTTGTGCAAATATCTGTGATACATCTGGTTCAGTGTATCATTTAAAGCTATTGCTTCTTTGGAGATGTTGTGCTTAGAAAACCTGTCGATTGTAGAAAGCGCTACATTGAAGTCACCAAGTATAAGTGTATTATTATCTAAGTATGTCTTAACTCTGGTTATTAATTGATTGATATACTTGGCAGTTCCCACATTCAGGGCATAAATATTGATGTTTGTTAGGACCTCTTGTTAGATAGATCCTTTAAGTATGATATAGTGTCCCTCTTCATCTCTTACTACAGTTTTTTAATAAATTTTAACTTATCTGATATAAGGATGGCTACCCCTGCTTTCTTTTAAGGACCATTTGAATGGTAAATGGTTCTTCAACTTTTTATTTTCAGGCTGTAGGTGTCCTTATGTCTAAAATGAGTCTCTTGTAGTCAAAATAGATGGGTCTTGCTCTTCTATCTAGTCTGAAACCCTGTGTTTTATGATGGGGTCATTAAGCCCATTGACGTTCAGAGTTACTATTGAAAGATATGAATTTAGTATCATCATGATACCTATTCAGTCCCTGGTTTTGTGGATTGTTTCCTTGGAATTCCTCTTTCTTTTAGAGTCCCCCTTAAATTTTCTTGCAGAGCTGGTTTGGTGGTCACATATTCTTTCAGTTTCTGCCTATCTTGGAAGCTCTTTATCTCTCCTTCTATTCTGAATGAGAGCCTACTGGATAAAGTATTCCTGGCTGCATGATCTTCTCATTTAGGACCCTGAATCTATCCTGCCAGCCCTTTCTGGCCTGCCAGGTCTCTGTAGAGTGGTCTGCTGTTATCCTAATACTTCTCCCCATAAAAGTTAGGAATTTCTTGTCTCTTGCTGCATTAAGAATCTTCTCTTTATCTTTAGAATTTGCAAGTTTCAGTATTAAACGTCAAGGTGTTGAGCAGTTTTTATTGATGTTGGGGGGGATCTCTCTATCTTCTGGATCTGAATGCCTGTTTCCCTCCCCAGTTAGGGAAGTTCTCAGCTATGGTTTGTTCAAATACACATTCTGGATCTCTGTCCCTTTTGGCACACTTGGGAATGCCATTTAAATGTAGATTTTTCCTTCTGAGGCTGTCCTTTATTTCCCTTAACCTATCCTCATGATCTTTTAATTGTTTTTCTATTTTTTCCCTCAGTTTCCTACCTTGCCATTAACTTGTCCTCTATGTCACTTACTCCTTCTTCTACCTCATTAACCCTCGTCTTTAGGACCTCCAGTTTGGATTGGATCTTATTTAATTGATTTTTAATTTCAGCATGATTAGTTCTAAATTCTGCAGTTATGAAGTCTCTTGAATCCTTTATGCTTTTTTCTAGAGCCACCAGTCGCTTTATAATTGTGTTTCTGAATTGGCTTTCTGACATTGAATTGTAATCCAAATTTTTTAACTCTGTGAGAGAGAGGACTGTTTCTGATTCTTTCTTTTGTGGTGAGTTTTTCCTTATAGTCATTTTGCTCAGTGCAGAGTGGCCAATTACAAGTCGTACTGGAAAAGGGAGAAAAGGAGAGAGAAAAACAAAGGGGGGTGGAAGCAAACAGAAAACAAAAAACAAGGGGGAGTATCTTCTGATTTTATATACTGTAAATCCTTCGACTTCCCCTGGAACTTTCCAATGCTGCTTTATAAATAACTTGCTTTTCTCCTGTCCTTCTAGCTGGTCTTTGGGGGACTTCCTGCTGTGTTGATTCTCAGGTGTGTGCACCTGGGAGAGCTGCCTTGCCCCCTGCCAGATGCAGGGCTCATTGGGAGCTGTTTATCCTGTGAGGCCCCTGCTCAGTCCCAGGTACAATGTAACACCAAGAAGAACAACAGTGGCGGCGGCCAGCTCTCCAGCTCTGGAGTCAGCTCCCTCAGTAAATACAGCAGCTCCTGTTCTACAGGGGCCTGGATTCCTTGCTGTCCTGTGTCCTCCCAAGACTCTGCCTGTCCTGGGGGAGCACCGGATCTTGGGCTGTGTCCCCCAGGACCTGCACTGCCATAATCGTGCTCTCGGGGGCACAGACCCCTTGGCGTAGCCACCACCTGAGAGACCACCTCAGCTACTCCCGGGTCCCACCGGGCAGGTTCTGCAGGCCATTATTGAGCTCGGCCTGCAGTGTGTGGTGCGCTCTTCCCTGGGGTGTACTTCCTCTCTTAGTGCCCGTGGGAGCCTGAGGGCATCCCTGCCCCTCCTGGCGTCCTGCCCGAGGTCTCTTGGAAGCGCCTTTCTGTCCAGGAAGTT
The DNA here is from genome assembly GCF_053574225.1 of Canis aureus. NCBI lineage: Eukaryota > Metazoa > Chordata > Mammalia > Carnivora > Canidae > Canis > Canis aureus. The sequence goes on along the minus strand of NC_135649.1, from coordinate 75,602,269 downwards.
TGGTAGAGCTCGTGCTTCTCTTGGCCTGTGCTTTCTTGTCCTGGGGTCACTCACTGCGGGGCCTAGCCCAGCTCCTGGTGGGGGCCCCTCCTCCTTGGATGCTTTTTATTTCTTTATTTTTTTTCTGTCTTCCTACCTTGATAGAAGCACAAATTCTTCTCACTGTAGCATTCCAGCTGTTCTCTCTTTAAATCTCAGACCAAATTCGTAAGTTTTCAGGATGATTTGAAAGTTATCTAGCTAAGTTGGTGGGGACAGTTGACTGGGGACCCTACTCTTCTGCCATCTTGCCTCCTCAGTGTATTATTTTCTAAGTATGTGTTTACTTTTATTATTATTTGATTGATATACTTGGCAGCTCCCACATTAGGGGCATAAATATTAGTGATTGTTATGTCCTCCTGTTAGATAGATCCATTAGGTGTGATATACTATCCCTCTTCATCTCTTACTACAGTCTTTGGAATAAACTAATGTATCTGATATGAGGATGGTTACCCGTGCTTTCTTTTGAGGACCATTTGAATGGTTAATGGTTCTCCACCCTTTCATTTTCAGGCTGGTGGTGTCCTTATGTCTAAAATGAGTCTCTTGTAGGCAGCAAATGGATTGGTCTTGCTTTTTTATCCAGTCTGAAACCCTGCGTCTTTTGATGGGATCATTTAGCCCATTCACGTTCAGAGTTACTATTGAAAGATATGAATTTAGGGTCATCATAATACTTATTCAGTCCCTGTTTTGTGCATTATTTTTCAGTTTCCTCCTTCTTTTATATGCTCCTCCTTACTATTTCATGCAGAGCTGGTTTTGTGGTCACATAATCTTTCAGTTTCTGCCTTTCTTGGAAGCTCTTTCTCTTTCCTATTCAGAATGAGAGCCTTGTTGGATAAAGTATTGTTGGCTGCATGTTCTTGTCCTTTAGGACCCTGAATATATCCTGCCAGCCCTTTCTGGCCTGCCAGTTCTCTGTGGAGAGGTCTGCTGTTAATCTAATTGTTCTTCTGATATAAGTTAGGGGTCTTGTGTTTCTTGCTGTTTTAAGAATTTCGTCTTTATTTTTGGAATTTGCAAGTTTCACTATTAAATATCCAGCTGTTGAACCATTTTATTGCTTTTTTTTGGAGGGGGGGAACTCTCTATCTCCTGGATCTGAATGCCTGTTTCCCTCCCCAAATTAGGGAAGTTGTCAGATATAATTTGTTCAAATATTCGTTCTGGCCCTCTATCCCTCTCAGTGCTCTCTGGAGCCCCAATTATACAAGATTTTTCCTTCTGAGGCTATCATTTATTTCCCTTAACCTTTCTTCATGGTCTTTTAATTGTTTTTCTCTTTTTTCCTCAACTTTTTTCCTTGCCATCAACTTGTCTTCTATGTCACTCACTCCCTCTTTCTTCTCTACCTCATTAACCCCTGTCATTAGGACCTCCAGATTGATTGCATCTCATTTAATTGATTTTTTATTTTGGCCTGATTAGATCTAAATTCTGCAGTCATCAAGTCTGTTTATTCCTTTATGCTTTTTTCCAGAGACACCTGTGCTTTATAATTGTGTTTATGAATTGGCTTTCTGACATCAAATTATATCCCAAATTCTGTAACTCTCTGTCAGAGAGTACTGCTTCTGATTCTTTTGTGGTGAGTTCTTCTTTGTAGTCATTTTGCTCAGTGGAGAGTGGCTGTATGCTCTGGCTGAGTCAAGAATATCAACCATGACCTTTGGACATTTCACCCTAGATGATTCTGACAATGTCAGAGACCAGAAATTGAAAAGAAAGATCAGAAAAAATAAAACAAAAGGACCACTAAAGTGAAAAACAAATTGTAAAGCAATTTTATTTTATACTAATAAAAGGGCAAAAATCGCAAAGACTTAGAAAAAAAGAAAAGAGAAAAAAAGAAGATAAAGAAAGCAAAAGGAAACAGGGAAAAAAGAAAAAAGAAAAAATAGAAGAGAAAAAGGGGGTGTTGGGACATTATGGTGGTGATGAAGTTATAGCAGAGGGAGAATGTAGTTCTATATGTTAGAAGATGCTCAGTTCCAAATTTATATAAACCAGAAAAAATTGTAGAGAGCCCCACCATCGACCACCAAAACATCAGATAACAGAGTTGGGCAGAAAGGGAATGCAGAGAGAATATAATCTCATAGAATGAAACAGCATGATATACCACATGGTTATGGGTGCATGCTGGTCATGTTTTAGAAGGTATTAACTTCTGCTATTGTAGAACAAAATGAAGCAGAGAAAACAACACACACACACACACACACACAGACAAAAAAAACCATATCTTGTATATCTCCCAAAAATAGATTATGTTGAAGGGAATCTATAAGTGGAAAATATATTTAAGACTTGTAAATGTAGAAGAGTGAAAGTCAAAAAGGAAGAATCTTAAAAATGAAGAAGTGGTAAAATATTGCAGTTAAGGTGGATAAAGAGAAAAAAACGATATAAAAACGAGTTGCACAGAAAAAAGGGGGAAAAAGGAGGGATACCCTCTCGTTCTATATACTGTAAAGCCCTCAAATTCCCTTGGAGCTTTCCAGCCCTGTTTGGTCAAGAACTTGCTCTTCCCCTCTTCTATCTGATCTTCTGGGGGCGTGGTTCTGCTCTGCTGATTCTCAGGGGTCTGTGCCTGGGCAGTGATGCCCCACCCCGTGCTGGGAGCTGGGCTCAGTGGGAGCGGTTTACCCTGTGAGGCCTCTGTTCCCTAGTGGCCCCTCCTCTCCCAGGCACAACTTGAAACAAGGAGGAATAACAACAATGGCGTCGGCCAGATTTCCAGCTCTGGAGTCAGCTCCCCACTAGTAATTAACACAGTCTCCCACTCTGCACTGGCCTAGATGCTCCTGGGGCAGTCATGGATGTGCTGATCTACACAGCTTGCAGGGCGCTCATTGGCAAGAGAGTTCTCGTCATCCTGTGCTCTCCCAGCTTCTGCCTGTCTGGGGGGTGGGGTGCAGGATTGTGGACTGTGTCCGCTTAGAGCGCTGGGATCTGGGGTCTTGTGCTGCTGGAATCACAATCCTGGGGTGCGTGGCTCCCGAAGGCAGCAGGGCACAGACACCTCCATCCAGAGGTGGAGCCACCTAATCCACTGGCTTTTCCTAGGTGCCCTGCTGGGTGTGTGTGCCAGACCTTTACCTAGATTGAATGACGGTTTGTGGTGCACTTTTCCCCGGGTGCACTTCCTGTATTAGTGATTCTGGGAAACTGGAGGCTTCACTGTCCCTCCAGTGATTCAGCCCAATTTCCCTGCTAAGCGTTTTTCCATATGGGATGAATCCTGTGGGGATTTTTTAAAGTTCCTCCTTCTCTAGGGCTGGGCTTTCCTATCCTGGAAGCTTTTGCCACCAGGCTTTAGCCCTGCTCCGTGTGGTGCCCCTCCCCAGTTGATTATTTTTTAGTTTATATTTTCTGCCTCCCTAGCTTTCTAGAAGTGAAAACCTTTCTCTCCATCATGTTCCGGCTATTCTCTCTTTAAACGTCAGGTCGAATTCTAGGTTTTCAGGAAGGTTTGAAAATTATCTAGGTGAGTTTAGGACCCCCTACTCCTCCACCCCGCTTCTCAAGGCTGGGATTTCTAGTACTATGTTGTTTTTTTTTCTAGTACTATGTTGAATAACAGTAGTGAGAGGGGACATCCCTGTCGTGTTTTTGATCTTAGGGTAAGGGCTCTCAGTTTTTCCCCATTGAGAATGATATTTGCTGTGGGCTTTCCGTAGATGGCTTTTAAGATGTTGAGGAATTTTCCCTCTATCCCTACACTCTGAAGAGTTTTGATCAGGAATCGATGCTGTATTTTGTCAAATGCTTTCTCTGCATCTATTGAGAGGATCATATGTTTCTTGTTTTATCACTTATTGATGTAATCTCTCATGTTGATTGTTTTAGGAGTGTTGAACCACGCTTGCATCATGGGGATACATTCCACTTGGTCATGGTGAATAATCCTCTTAATGTCCTGTAGGATCCTATGGTCCTTGTTGAGAATTTTTGCATCAATGTTCATCAGGGATATTGGTATATTCCTTTTTTTTGTTGGGGTCTTTGTCTGGTTTTGGGAACAAGGTAATACTGGTCTCATTAAATGAGTTTGGAAACATTCCCTCCCTTTCCATTCTTTGAAACAGCTTTAGTACATAGGTATTATTTCTTCTTTAAACGTTTGGTAGAATTCCCCTGGAAAGCCATCTGGCCCTGGAATTTTGTGTCTTAGGAGGTTTTTGACAACCACTTCAATTTCCTCCCTGGTTATTGGCCTGTTCAGGATTTTTATTTTTTCCTGTTCCAGTTTTGGTAATTTGTGAGTTTCCAGAAATGCATCCATTTCTTCTTAGATTGCCTAATTTTTTGTTCATTATACATATTTAAAATAGTTTGTATTTCCTCGGTATTGGTTGTGATGTCTCCTTTTTCTTTTGAGAATTTATTAATTTTAGCCTTTCTTTCTTTTTAATAAGGCTGGCTATGGTTTTAAATATCTTAATAATTCATTTTTTAATAATAAATTTATTTTTTATTGGTGTTAAATTTGCCAACTTACAGAATAACACCCAGTGCTCGTCCCGTCAAGTGCCCCCATTAGTGCCCGTCAGCCATTCACCCCCACACCCACGCCCTCCTACCCGTCCACCACCCCTAGTTCCCTTGCAAGAGTTAGGAGTCTTTATGTTCTGTCTCCCTTTCTGATATTTCCCACACACTTCTTCTCCCATCCCTTATATTCCCTTTCACGATTATTTATATTCCCAAAATGAATGAGAATATACACTGTTTGTCCTTCTCTGATTGACTTACTTCACTCAGCATAATACGGTCCAGTTCCATCCACGTTGAAGCAAATGGTGGGTATTTGTCATTTCTAATGGCTAAGTAATATTCCACTGTATACATAAACCACATCTTCTTTATCCATTCATCTTTCATGGACATTGAGGCTCCTTACACAGTTTGGATATTGTGGACATTGCTGCTAGAAAAATCGGGGTGCAGGTGTCCCGGCATTTCATTGCATCTGTATCTTTGGGGTAAATCCCCAACAGTGCAATTGCTGGGTCGTAGGGCAGGTCTATTTTTAACTCTTTCAGGAACGTCCACACAGTTTTCCAGAGTGGTTGCACCAGTTCACATTCCCACCAACAGTGTAAGAGGGTTCCCTTTTCTCCACGTCGTCTCCAACATTTGTGGTTTCCTGCTTTGTTAATTTTCCCCATTTTCACTGGTGTGAGGTGGTATCTCATTGTGGTTTTGATTTGTATTTCCCTGATGGCAAGTGATGCAGAGCATTTTCTCATGTGCATGTTGGCCATGTCTATGTCTTCCTCTGTGAGATTTCTCTTCATGTCTTTTGCCCATTTCAATATTGCATTGTTTGTTTCTTTGGTGTTGGGTTTAATAAGTTCTTTATAGATCTTGGAAACTAGCCCTTTATCTGATGTCATTTGCAAATATCTTCTCCCATTCTGCAGGTTGTCTTTTAGTTTTGTTGACTGTATGCTTTGCTGTGCAAAACTTCTTATCTTGATGAAGTCCCAATAGTTCACTTTTGCTTTTGTTACTTTTGCCTTCATGGATATATCTTGCAAGAAGTTACTGTGGCTGAGTTAAAAAAGGGTGTTGCCTGTGTTCTCCTCTAGGATTTTGATGGAATCTTGTCTGATTTAGATCTTTCATCCATTTTGAGTTTCTCTTTGTGTATGGTGAAAGAGAGTGATCTAGTTTCATTCTTCTGCATGTGGATGTCCAATTTTTCCAGCACCATTTATTGAAGAGACTGCCTTTCTTCCAATGGATAGTCTTTCCTCCTTTATCGAACATTAGTTGACCATAAAGTTCAGGGTCCACTTCTGGGTTCTCTGTTCTGTTCCATTGATCTATGTGTCTGTTTTTGTGCCAGTACCACAGTGTCCTGATGACCACAGCTTTGTAGTACAACCTGAAATCTGGCATTGTGATGCCCCCAGATATGGTTTTCTTTTTTAAAATTCCCCTGGCTATTCGGGATCTTTTCTGATTCCACACAAATCTTAAAATAATTTGTTCTAACTTTCTGAAGAAAGTCCATGGTATTTTGATAGGGAATGCATTAAACATGCAAATTGCCCTGAGTAACATTGACAATTCACAATGTTGATTCTTCCAATCCATGAGCATGGAATATTTTTCCATCTCTTTGTGTCTTCCTGAATTTCTTTCAGAAGTGTTCTATAGTTTTTAGGGTATAGATCCTTTACCTCTTTGGTTAGGTTTATTCCTAGTTATCTTATGCTTCTGGGTGCAGTTGTAAATGGGATTGAATTCTTAATTTCTCTTCTTCAGTCTCATTGTTAGTGTATAGAAATGCCACTGACTTCTGGGCATTGATTTTGTATCCTGCCACAATACCAAATAGCTTTATGATTTCTAGCAATCTTGGGGTGGATGCTTTTGGGTTTTCTATGTAGAGTATCATGTCATCGGCAAAGAGGGAGAGTTTGACTTCTTCCTTGCCAATTTGAATGCCTTCAATGTCTTTTCGTTGTCTGATTGCTGAGGCTAGGACTTCCAGTACTATGTTGAATAGCAGTGGTGAGACTGGATATCCCTGTCTTGTTCCTGATCTTAGGGAAAGGCTCCCCGCGATTCCCCACTGAGAATTATATTTGCTGTGGGCTTTTCGTAGATGGCTTTTAAGATGTTGAGGATATGTTCCCTCTATCGCTACACTCTGAAGAGTTTTGATCAGGAATGGATGCTGCATTTTGTCAAATGCTTTCTCTGCATCTAATGAGAGGATCATATGGTTCTTGGTTTTTCTCTTACTGATATGATGAATCACATTGATTGTTTTACGAGTGTTGAATCAGCCTTGTGTCCCGGGGATAAATCCTACTTGGTCATGGTGAATAATTTTCTTAATGTACTGTTGGATTCTATTGGCTAGTATCTTGTTGAGAACTTTTGCATCCATGTTCATCAGGGATATTGGTCTGAAATTCTCCTTTTTGATGGGATCTTTGTCTGGTTTTGGAATTAAGGTGATGCTGGCCTCGTAGAACGAATTTGGAAGCGCTCCATCTCTTTTTATCTTTCCAAACAGCTTTAGTAGTATAGGTATGGTCTCTTCTTTAAATGTTTGATAGAGGAATCCCTGGATGGTGCAGCAGTTTAGCGCCTGCCTTTGGCCCAGGGCGCGATCCTGGAGACCTGGGATCGAATCCCACATCGGGCTCCCGGTGCATGGAGCCTGCTTCTCTCTCTGCCTGTGTCTCTGCCTCTCTCTCTCTCTCTCTGCTACTATCATACATAAATAAATTTAAAAAATTAAAAAAAATTAAATGTTTGATAGAATTCCCCTGGGAAGCCATCTGGACTTTTGTGTCTTGGGAGGTTTTTGATGACTGCTTCAATTTCCTCCCTGGTTATTGGCCTGTTCAGGTTTTCTATTTCTTCCTGTTCCAGTTTTGGTAGTTTATGGCTTTCCAGGAATGCGCCCATTTCTTCTAGATTGCCTAATTTATTGGCGTATAGCTGTTCATAATATGTTTTTAAAATCGTTTGTATTTCCTTGGTGTTGGTAGTGATCTCTCCTTTCTCATTCATGATTTTATTAATTTGAGTCTTCTCTGTCTTCTTTTTAATAAGGCTGGCTAATGGTTTATCTATCTTATTAATTCTTTCAAAGAACCAACTCCTGGTTCTGTTGATCTGTTCCACAGTTCTTCTCGTCCCTATTTTGTTGAGTTCTGCTCGAATCTTTATTAACTCTCTTCTTCTGCTGTGTGTAGGATCTATTTGCTGTTTTTTCTCTAGCTTCTTTATGTGTAAGGTTAGCTTTTGTATTTGAGTTCTTTCCAGTGTTTGAATGGATGCTTGTATTGCGATGTATTTCCCCCTTAGGACTGCTTCTGCTGCATCCCAAAGATTTTGAACGGTTGTATCTTCATTCTCATTAGTTTCCATGAATCTTTTTAATTCTTCCTTAATTTCCTGGTTGACCCTTTCATCTTTTAGCAGGATGGTCCTTAACCTCCACGTGTTTGAGGTCCTTCCAAACTTCTTGTTGTGATTTAGTTCTAATTTCAAGGCATTATGGTCTGAGAATATGCAGGGGATGATCCCAATTTTTGGTATCGGTTCAGACCCGATTTGTGACCCAGTAAGTGATGTATTCTGGAGAAAGTTCCAGTGCACTTGAGAAGAATGTGTATTCAGTTGAATTTGGATGTAAAGTTCTGTAGATATCTGTGAAATCCATCTGGTCCAGTGTATCATTTAAAGCTCTCGTTTCTTTGGAGATGTTGTGCTTAGAAGACCTATCGAGTATAGAAAGAGCTAGATTGAAGTCACCAAGTGTAAGTGTATTATTATCTAAGTATTTCTTCACTTTGGTTAATAATTGATTGATATATTTGGAAGCTCCCACATTCGGGGTATATATATTGAAGATTGTTAAGTCCTCTAGTTGGATAGATCCTTGAAGTATGATATAGTGTCCCTCTTCATCTCTCACTATAGTCTTCGCGGTAAATTTTAGTTTATCTGATATTCGGATGGCTACCCCTGCTTTCTTTTGAGGACCATTTGAATGGTAAATGGTTCTCCAACCTTTTATTTTCAGGCTGTAGGTGTCCTTCTGTCTTAAATGAGTCTCTTGCAGACAGCAAATAGATGGGTCCTGCTTTTTTATCCAGTCTGAAACCCTGTGCCTTTTGATGGGGTCATTAAGCCCATTCACGTTCAGAGTTACTATTGAGAGATATGAGTTTAGTGTCATCATGATATCTATTCAGTCCTTGTTTTGTGGATTGTTGCACTGAACTTCTTCTTAAAGGGGAATTTTAAGAGTCCCCCTTAAAATTTCTTGCACAGCTGGTTTGGAGGTCACATATTCTTTCTTGTCTCTTGCTGCTCTAAGGATATTCTCTTTATCTTTGGAATTTGCAAGCTTAACTATTAAATGTCAAGGTGTTGAACGGTTTTTATTGATTTTCGGGGGGGGGGGATCTGTCTATTTCCTGGATCTGAATGCCTGTTTCCCTTCCCAGTTTAGGAAAGTTTTCATTTATGATTTGTTCAAATACATATTCTGGCCCTCTGTCCCTTTTGGCGCCCTCAGGATCCCCAGTTAAATGTAGGTTTTTCTTCCTCAGGTTGTCGTTTATTTCCCTTCATCTATCTTCATGGTCTTTTAATTGTTTGTCTCTTTTTTCCCCTAGTTTCTCTCTTTGCCATCAACTTGTCTTCTATGTCAATCACTTGTTCTTCCACCTCGTTCACCCTCATCGTTAGGACTTCTAGTTTGGATTGCATCTCATTCAATTGATTTTAAATTTCTCTCTGATTAGATCTAAATTCTGCAGTCATGAAGTCTCTTGAGTCCTTTATGCTTTTTTCTAGAGCCACCAGTAGCTTTATCATAGTGCTTCTGAATTGGCTTCCTGACATTGAATTGTAATCCAGATTTTGTAACTTTGTGGGAGAGAGGACTGTTTCTGATTCTTTCTTTTGAGGTGAGGTTTTCCTTCTAGTCATTTTGCTCAGTGCAGAGTGGCCAAAAACAAGTTGTATTGGGAAAAGGAGAAAAAGAGAGGAGAGAAAGAAGGAAAGAAAAGAGAAAAAGAAAAAAGAAAAAGGAAGAAAAAAGGAAAAAAGAGAAGAAAAAGAGAAAGAAAAATAAAGAAAGGTGAAAAAAAGGGTGGGGGAATCAATCAGAAATAAAAAAAAAAAAAAACACGGGGGAGTATCTTCTTCTAAGTCCCTTGACTTCCCCTGGAACTTGTCCATCTAGCTTGTCTTCTGGGGGAGGGGCCTGTGTGCTGATTTTCAGGTGTTAGCATTTGGGGGAGCTGCTCTGCCCCCTGCCTGGTGCAGGGCTCAATGGGGGTTGTTTACCCCGTGGGGCCCCAGGAGGAACAACGACAGTGGCAGCGGCAGCTCTGGAAACCTGGATTCCTTCCGCCCAGTAACTACAGAGCTCTCAGTCTGCAGAGCCTGGATGCTCCGGGGGCTGGGCCGCTGATCTGCTCAGCTTGGGGCAGGAGCGTCCTTGCTGTCCTGGGCCCTCCTGGCCTCTGCCTATCCCGGGAGGAGGCCGGATCCTGGGCTGTGTCCTCAGCGCCCAGGGCTCCCAGGCCTGCGCTGTTTGATTCGCGCTCCCGGCGGCACAGTCCCCTTCGCGTGGAGCCTCTTCCTCTGCCGGAGCCGCCCCTGAGCTTCTCCCAGGGTGCGCAGCCCTCTCTCCGCGGAGCCGCCGCCCAAGCCCCTCTGAGCTGCTCCCGGGTTAATGCATGTGTGTGTGCTGCAGCCCTTTAGGGAGCTCGGCCCACTCTCCCCAGTGCGCAGTTGCTCTGTTACTGTCCCAGGGAGCCTGAGGGCATCCCTACCCTTCCTGGGGTCCTGCTCTAACTCCCTGCAGGCGCCTTTCTGCCTGGGAAGATTGGTGAAGCTCCTGCTTCTCTGGGACGGAGCTTTCCTTTCCTGGGGACACTTGCCCCGGCCTTAGCCCGGCTCCTCATGGGGCCCCTCCTCCTTGGATGCCTTTTGTTTCTTTCATTCTTTTTTCCCCCCGTCTTCCTACCTTGATAGAAGGACGAACTCTTCTCACTGTAGCATTCCAGCTGTTCTCTCTTTAAATCTCCGGCCGAATTCGTAGATTTTCAGGATGATTTGAAGTTTATCTAGGTATTTTGGTGGGGACAGGTGATTTGGGGACCCTACTCTTCTGCCATCTTGCCCCTCCTCCTCCTATCTTAATAATTTATTCAAAGAACCAAATCCTGGTTTTGTTGATTTGTTCTACAATTTTTCTGGTCTCCATTTCATTGACTTCTGCTCTAATCTTTGTTATCTCTCTTCTGTTTGGTTTAGACTTTATATGCTGTTCTTTCTCCAATTCCTTTAGGTGCAAGGTTAGCTTGTGTATTTGAGTTTTTTTTCCGATTTTTTTGTGGGAGGCTTGTATTGCAATGTATTTCACTCTTAGAGTTGCTTTCGTATATCCCAAAGAATTTGAATGGCTGTATTTTCATTTTCATAATTCCCAGGAGTGTTTTTAATTCTTCTCTAATATACTGGTTCATCCATTCATCTTTAAAAGCATAATAGGATGCTTTTTAACCTCTGTGCTTGAGTTTCTTCCAAATTTATTTTGTAATTGAATTCTAGTTTCAAAGCATTGTGGTTTGATAATATGCAGGGACAGTCCCAATGTTTTGGCATGGGATGAAACCTGATTTTTGACCCAGTATGTGTACTATTCTGGAGAAAGTTCCATGTGCAATTGAGAAGAAAGTGTCTTCAGTTTCATTAGGATGGAATATTCTGTATATATCTGTGACATCTGTTTGGTACAGGATATAATTCAAAGCCCTTGTTTCTCTTGTGATATTTTGTTAGGCCTTCCTATTGGACAGACCCTTTAAGTATGATATAGTTTCCCTCTTCATCTATCATTACAGTCTTTGGTATAAACTCTAATTTATCTGATATGAAGATTGCTACCCCAGATTTCTTTTGAGGACCATTTGAGTGGTAAATCCACCCCATCATTTTCAGGCTGGAGATGTCCTTAGGTCTAAAATGAGTCTCTTCTAGATAGAATATAGATGAGTCTTGCTTTTTTACCCAGTCTGATACCCTGCATATTTTGATGGGATCATTTAGCTCATTCATGATCAGAGTAACTATTGAAAGATATGAATATAATGTCATTGTTTTACCTTTACAGTCCCTGTTTTTGTGGATTATTTCTTTGGGCTCCCTCTCTTTTACAGGGTCCCCTTAATAGTTCTTGCAGAGCTGGTTTGGTGGTCACATATTCTTTAAGTTTCTGTCTATCCTGGAAGCCCTTTCTCTCTCCTTCTATTCTTTTTTTTTAAAAACTTTATTTATTTATTCATGAGGGTCACAGAGACAGAGAGAGCGAGGCAGAGACACAGGCTGAGGGAGAAGCAGGCTCCATGCAGGGAGCCCGACGCGGGACTCGACCCCAGGTCCCCAGGATCACAACCTAGGCCAAAGGCGGCACCAAACCAGTGAGCCACCGGGGCTGCCCTCTCCTTCTATTCTTAATGATAGCCTTGCTGGTTATAATATTCTTGGCTGCATGTTTTTCTCTTTTAGTACCCTGTATATATGATGCCAGCACTTTCTGGCCTGCCAGGTCTCTGTGGATAGGTCTGCTGTTAATCTGATATTTCTCCCTATATAAGTGAAAAATCTCTGGTCTCAAGCTCCTTTAAGAATTTTCTGTTTATCTTTGAAATTTGCTATTTTCACTATTAAATAGCAAAGTGTTGAACTGTTTTTATTTTGGGGGGAGGCAGTTCTCTCTATCTTTTGGATCTGAATGACTGTATTCTTTCCTTATTAGGGAAGCTCTCAGGTGTGACTTCTTCAAATATACATTGTGGTCCTCTTTCACTCAGCTTCTTCTGGAATCCCAATTATATGCATATTTTTCCTTCTCAAGCTGTCATTTAGTTCCTTAAGTCTTTCCTTGGGGATTCTTAATTGTTTTTTTTTTTCCCTCAGCTTCCTTCCTATGAAGTTGTCTTCTATGTCATTCACTCTCTCTTCCACCTCCTTAACCCTAGAAGTTAGAGCATCCAGTTTGGACTGCAACTTAGTTAAATTATTTGTAATTTTGGCCTGATTAGATCTCAATTATGCAGTAACAGAGTCTCTAGAGTCCTTTATGCTTTTTTTCCAGGCCCACCAGTAATTTTATATGTGTACTTCTGAATTGAGTTTCTGACATTGTATTTAAATTCATGTTCAGTAATGCTATGGCAAACATTATTGATTCCAGTGCTTTCTTTTGTGGTGAATTTTTCCTTCTAGTCATTTTGTCCAGTGAATAGTTGCTGTATGAGTGAGCTGAGTCAAAAATATCTACCATATCCTAAGTAAAATACACCCTAGATGATTCTGAGGTCAGAGAACAGAAAATAAAAAAAAAAACAGAACAAAATAAAGAAAAAGATCACTGACATGAAAAAATTAAATCCAAATAGTAACACTAAAAAAACAAAAACAAAGAATAGGGCAAAAATGGTCTGTTTGTGGTGGTGGTGGTGAGGAATTGATGGTGGAGAGAGAATATAGTCTCACAGAGGGGACTTAGAGGGTGATCTTCTTGGTTCTGAGTTTATTTTGTTCTGTATGTTAGAAGATGCTCACTTCCGAATTTGTATAAACCAGAAATACTTATATAAATACCCAACATCAACCTGAAAAACATAAACAAGATAATAAAGGGGGAAGAATGGGAAAGAAGAGAGTATATAGTCTCACACAATGAACTAATAAGGTGTTCCACTTGGTTCTGGGTGTATTTCAGTCCATGTCTTAGAAGGTACTAATTTTCACCATTGTAAAACAAAAGAAGAGAGAAAAAACAAAAATTAAAACTCCATAACTCATATATCTACCAAAATTAAATTGAATATGTTGAAGGGAATCCAAAGTTAAAAATACATGTAAGATATGTAATTTTAGAAATATGAAAGTCAAAAAGGAATAGCTAAAAAAGGTAAAATTTTAAAAACGAAGAGTTGGCAATATATTGTAGTTAAAGCAGGAAAAGAGAAATAATATTGTAAATTTTTAACCTGATATATAAACAAGTAATAAAAAAGACCTCTTGTTCTATGTACTATTTTCCTTCATTCCTGGAGCTTTCCAGTGCTGCTTGTTCAGGAAACTTGCTTTTTCTTGTTCTTCCAGCAGTTCATCCGGCAGAGGGATCTGCTGCATTTATTCTCAGATGTCTGTGCCTGGGTGGAGATGCCTTGCCTCTTGCCAGGAGCTGGGCTCAGTGTTAGCTGTTTATCCTGTGAGGACTCTATTCCCCATTAGCCACGACTTTCCCAGATGAAAGGTGAAAAGAAGAAAAAAATAAAAATTAGCAGTGACCAGATTTCCAACTCTGGAGTCGAGCTCCCCACAAGTATCTAACAACAATCTCCCAGTGCACACTGGCCTAGATGTTCCTGGTGGCAGGTGCGGATGTACTGATCTGCACAGCTTGCCAGGTGGCCAGTGGCAGGAGAGTCCCCGCTTTCCTTTGCCTTCCTCTATTCTGCCTCTCCCAGGGGGAATGGAGGATAGCCAGCTTTGTCTGGTTTGGTGCCCTCAGGTCCTGCACCACTGGATATCTGCTCCCAGGGACAGCTTATTCTAAAGAGAATGGAAGACAGCCACCTCCATTCATTGCTGGGCTCTAGGGTAAAGGGCGCTCTGGAGCTGACCCACGTAACTGTCTGGCTTCTCCCAAATTCCCAGAGGGTTGCAGTGCTCTAACCCTTTACCAAGATTAGACCGAGGTTTGCGGTGAGCTTTCTCCCAGGTGCCACTACTCTTACAGTGTCTCCAGTAATCTTGAGACTTCACTGCCCCTCCTGCGATTCTGCCCTATTTCCCTGATAAGCATTTTTCCCTCAGGGAAGATTCAGGTGAAGAATTTTAAAGTTCCTGCTTGTCCAGGGCTGGGTTTTCATTCCCCAGAGGATTTAGCAGCTCCATTGTCACCCAGCTTGTCAAGGTTCTCCTCCTACAGTTGATTTATTTTTTTAAATTTTCCCCCCTTCCTACCTTGTTAGAAGCAGAAACTTTTCTCCCTATAGCATTCCAGCTGTTTTTATATCTCAGCTTAAATTCGTAGGTGTTCATGATGTTTTGAAAGTTATCTAGGTAATTTTGTGGGACCAGATATACTGAGGACCCCTGCTCTTCTACCATCTTGCCTTGACCTGCTTCTATGCATTTTTAAATTATTCTTTAATATCCTGATTGACCTATTCATTCTTTTGTAGGATATTCTTTAATCTCCATAGATTTGTGATTCTTCCACATCTTTTCTTGTGGTTGACTTCAAGTTTTGTATATTTGTGGTCTGAAAATACGCTTGGCATGATCTCCAAATTTCTGTACTCATTGTGTCACAATTTGTGATCCAGTATTTGATATATTCTGGAGAATATTCCATGTGTACTAAAAAAGAATGTATATTCTGCTGCTTTAGGATCAAATGCTCTGAATATTTCTGCTATGTTCATATGGTCCAGTGAGTCATCTTGTTTCCTTGTAGATCTGCTTAATCATCTGGCCATTGCTATGAATGAGATATTAAAGTCTTCCACTATTACTGTATTGTCATCAATGAGTTTCTTTAAGTTTATTATTAATTGATTTATATAATTGCTCCCACTTTGGGGACATAAATTGTTATAATTTTTAGATGTTCTTTTTGGATTGATTTCTTTATTATGATATGGTGTCCTTCTTCATCTCTTATTACAGTCTTTGGTTTAAAATCTAGTGTGTTTGATATAAGGATGCTACTCCAGTTTTTTTTTATATCCATTAGCATGATAAGTGGTTCTCCAACCCTTCACTTATAATCTGATGGTGTCTTTGGATCTAAAGTGAATCTCTTGTAAGCCGTGTATTGACACAATGGGTCTTGTTATTTTTTTTTAATTCATTCGGATACACTATGTCTTCTGATTGGAGCACTTAGCCCATTTATATTCAGATAATTGTTGATAGGTATGAATTTATTGCCAATTTATTACCTGTAAAGTCACTATTCCTTCAGATTGTCTCTGTTCCTTTCTAGTCTTTGTTACTTTTGATTTCTTCTTTCCACTCAATGTGTCCCATTTCTTGCAGTGCTGGTTTAGTTTTCATGAACTCCTTTATTTGTTTGTTTGTTTGTTTGTTTGTTTGTTTATTTATATTTTGGAGTCTTGGAAATTCTTTCTCTCTCTTATTCTGAATGAAAACCTTTGGAGCCAAAGTTGTCTTGGCTCCATATTTTTCCCATTTAGCACATTGAATATATAATTCCAGCCTTTTTTTGACCTGCCATGGACATATTTGCTGCTAACCTCATGTGTCTACCCTTGTAAGTTAAGAGCCTTTTTACCCTAGCTCTCTTCAGAATTCTGTCTTTATATTTTGCAAGTTTCTATGATATACTTCGGTGTTGATTTGGTTTTTTGTTGATATTCAGGGAGTTATCTGTGCTTCTTGGACTTGAATTACTATTTCCTTCCTCAGATTAGGGAAGTTCTCAGCTATAATTTATTCAAATATGTCTTCTGCCTCCTTTTCTGCTCTTCTTCTGAGACTCCAATGATATGGATATTATTTTGCTTTATGGAATCACTGAGTTCCCTAAGTTCCCTAAGTTTGCTTTGATGAGGTTTCTTTCCCTTTTCAGCTTAATTACTTTCCATATTTTTATCTATCATGTATTCTTTCCTCTGCTTCTTCAGTCCTCATTGTGATTATAACCACTCTGTTTTGTATCTCAGTTATAGCATTTTTTATTTCAGCCTGATTAGTTTTTGGGTCTTTTATCTCTATAGCAGGGGTTTCTTTTAGTGTCTCCTATGCTTTTCTTTTTCAAGTCCAGCTAGTAGTCTTATAATTATTGATGTAAATTATTCAGATGTATTGTTTATATCCATTTCCAGGAAGTCCCTGGTGGTGATATCTTCCTGACTTTTCTTCTAGGGAGGATTACTCCCTTTCATCATTTTGGCTGAGTTTCTATCTTTTGCATGTTATCAGAGCTTGTTCTATTTTTGCACCTTAGTGTAATGTTATATTAAAAAGAGGTTATACACTTCCTAGGGCCAGTTATTTCAGGAAGTGTTTCTGGTGTAAGCTGTATGCACTCTGCTGTTGTGTTTTGGGTGCTCTTTCCCACTGGTCAGACCTTGGCAAAGCTCCTCTTTGTTTTCAGTGGTGAGAATTTGGATCTTTATCCAGGTGTGCTTTGATTTGCTTGCTGAAAACATCCTCAAAAAAAAGGAAGGAATTAAAAAGCCTTCCCCCCCCCCAAAAAAAGATAAAAGGATAAGGAATGAAAAAAAGAAACAATCAAAAAAAGTATCAGCCTTATTCCAAAGCAAATGAGAGGAAAAAATAAAGTAAAAGAAAAAAGAACCCTGGTCCAAAAACAGAAAGAGAAAAGAAAATGATAAAACAAACTAATAGACAAACAAAAAAAATAAGCTTGATTCCAATTTAAATGAAAGAAAAAATATAAGGAGAAGAAAAAATGCATCCTGGTCATATTTCACCAGATCTGAAGGGGATGCTTTGAAGCACCGTATGATCAGTAGACTTGGTACATATAGTGTGCTGCCTTTGTCGCTCTTTTGGGTGAGAGGCCTACTGTGCTGTCTCAGAGTCAATCTTGCCCAGGTGAAGAAGCACTTGCCAAGTGCAGGGATACAGAATTTTATATAAGTGTCTCCCACCTCCACTAGGGGCTACTGTGTTACTCTCTTAAGTGAGACAGTGTTGGTAATGAGGGTAAAATAGCGCCACACCACCATTGTTCCAGGACAGGGTATCTCATACGTCCAGGGCTTCAGGAAGTCCTCACAGAAAATCAAGGGCCATCAGCATGCCCAACACTATAGTTTTCCTGAATTTTATCTTTGGCAAGGCTGGGATTCAAAATTCCAAATGTCGGGATCCCTGGGTGGCACAGTGGTTTAACGCCTGCCTTTGGCCCAGGGTGCGATCCTGGAGACCCGGGATCGAATCCCACATCGGGCTCCCAGTGCATGGAGCCTGCTTCTCCCTCTGCCTGTGTCTCTGCCTCTCTCTCTCTCTCTCTGTGACTATCATAAATAAAAAAAATTTAAAAAAAAACTCCAAATGTCAAAGGAGCTGGCACCATTTAGATTCACTTCCTCCTCAAGATTAGAGACCTACACTCTGACTAGTGCCCTGTGTCCCAGAAAATCAGTCCCACCACTGCAGGTGTGTGTAATCTATTGTGTGGCACCATGAAAAGCAGCAATTAGGTTATCCACCCTCTGCACATAACTTTATCCTGAGCCAATGAAAGGCCATTTGCTGGTGCCTGCAGGTTCTTTCGTCCTTGGAAAGGCAATATACCCTCTTCCAAATGTATTACAGGAAGGGGAATGATCTCTCCCATTGTGACCCAGGAGATCCCCACACCACTTTGTGCACACTCCTGGTCCAGAGCTCTCTTTCTCCCTGGGAGTGGACACTGCAGCTCTGCCCTGTGAAAGTCATGGCTTCTAAAACCTCAGAGTTTGAGCTACACCCACTGTTTGCAAACAATAGTTCCCCTGTCTCCCCAGTCTGTGGTCTGAGAGGGCTTCTGCTTGTGTGAACCTGACATTATAGTCTCTCAAAACCTCTCAAAGTCTCTTTCTTTCCCTTTTTCCCCCCCAGAAAGGGTTTTCTCACCACCGCCAATAGCCAGGCAGTTTTTCCCTCTCCCAATTCATTTCCCTGGACCTCACACCTGCCACACTGTTTCCCTCCAGCCACAGAGATCCTTTTTCCAATCCTCAGATCAATTTCTTGGGTGTTCAAAGTGATCTGACCTCAATACAGCTGTGTTCAAGGATTGAGAAAAGTCCAGGGTCCCCTTAATTCTCAGCCATCTCAACTTCCTAGCTATCATCTTATTTTTTTGTTTTGTACTTTATTCTTTTCTCCCTTTCTTGATGTATTTTCTTTTGCGATTTGTTGATTTTTTTTGTAGTGCTATGTTTTGATTGTTTTGTTTGTTTTGTTTGTGTTTCTACTATAGGTTTTTGCTTTTTAATTACTATGAGACTCTCATAAAATATGTTATAGTTATGAGTATAATTAAGCTATTAACAAATTTAATAAAGTACAAAAAGTTTACACTGTAATTCTCCCCCAAATTTTGTTATTTTTGTCATAGTTTACATCTTCTTATATGATGTATCTATTAACAAGTTAGTGTTGCTATAGTTATTTTAATAATTTTATTTTTTATTATACTTGAGTTGAAAATGATTTATGTACCAGTATTAGATAATTTTGAATTTGACTATATATTTACCATTGCTAGTGAGTTTTATCCTTTCATATGTTTCATGTTGCTCATTAGTCTCTTTTCATTTAAATTTAAAGAATTGTTTTTACCATTTATTGCAAGCCAGATAAGCCAGTTTTTCTTTGAAAAAGTCTTTTTGGGGGCGGGGCAAGATGGTGGAGGAGTAGGGGTCCTCAAACTGGCCCCACCAACTTACCTAGATAACTTTCAAACCATCTTGAAAACCTACAAATTTGACATGCGATTTAGAGAGAGAACAACTGCAACACTACAGAGAGAAGGGTTTTCACTTCTGAAATAAAAAATAATCAAGTGGGGGAGGGGCACCATGAGATGCTGGGCTAAGGCTAGGACAGGGAAGCCCAGCCCTGGAAAAGTTGGAACACTTTTTTTGTATATTTTTATAGGAGTTCAATTTCCCAGCATATAGCATAACACCCAGTGCTCATCCCGTCAAGTGACCCCTCAGTGCCCATCAACCAGTCACCCCATCCCCCCACCCACCTCCCTTTCCACTACCCCTTGTTTGTTTCCCAGAGTTAGGAGTCTCTTATGTTCTATCACCTTCACTGATATTTTCCCTCATTTTCTCTCCTTTGCCCTGTTCCCTTTCACTATTTTTTATATTCCCCAAATGAATGAGACCATATGTTTGTCCTCTGATTGACTTACTTCACTTTGCATGATACCCTGCAGTTCTATCCATGTTTAAGCAAATGGTGGGTATTTGTCATTTCTAATGGCTGAGAATTTTTCCATTGTGTATATATATATACACACACATATATGTATACATATATGTGTATATATACAATTTTTCCATTATATATATATACACACACACATACAATATCTTCTACAATATCTTATTTATTCATTCATCTTTAAAAAATCCACACTGGATTCTTCCCAGATGGAAAGGCACTTATCAGGGAAATCCAGCAGAATCACAGAAGGGGCAGAGAAGCCTCCAGTTTCCCGGAGTCACTAATAGAGGAAGTGGCCCCAGGGGAAAGCACACCACAAACCAAGGGCTGATCTCGGGAAAGGGCTGGAGTGCTCCTGACCGGGCATCTAGGAGAAGCCGGTAGGTCAGGCTGGAGGCTCCAGATGGAGGTGTCTGTGTCCTGTTGCCTTCAGGAGCCACAACGCCCCAGGAGCGTGATTCCAGCAGCAGAGGGCTCCGGATCCGTGGCACCGAGCAGACACAGACTGTGATCCTGCATTACCCCCGGGACAGGCAGAGGCAAGGAGGGCACAGGACAGCAAGGACTCTCCTGCTGCTGGGCACTCTGCAAGCTGTGCAGATCAGTGCACCCGGGACTGCCCCGGGAGTATCTAGGCCAGTGCTGACTGGGAGATGTATCAGTTGCTAGGGGGAGCTGACTCCAGAGCTGGAAATCTGGCCCTCACCATTGTTGTTTTTCCTCTTTGTCTCACCTTGTGCCTGGGAGAGGCGTGGCCTCCAGGGAACTGAGGCCTCATGGGGTAAACAGCTCCCAGTGAGCCCAGCAGCTGGCAGGGGGTGGGGCAGGTCCACCAGGTACACACACCTAAGAAACAGCACAGGAGCTCCTTTCCCAGAAAAGCAGCTGGAAGAACAGGGGAAGAGAAAGTTCTTGACCAAGCAGTCAAGCTTAGAAAGCTCCAGGGGAGGTCAAGGGATTTACAGTATAGAGAAATAGAGGATACCCCTCCTATTTTTTTCTTCCTTTTTCCAGTATAACTTGTTTTTATATCAGACTAAAAATTTCCAAATTTTTTCTTTTCCCACCTTAACTATAATATTTTACCACCTCTACATTTTTAAGTTTCTTCCTTTTTGACATTCATATTTCTACAATTACAGATCCTAGATATATTTTCACTTCTACATTCCCTTCAACATACTCAGCTTAATTTGGGGAGATATACAAGACATGATTTTTTTGTTTGTGTTTTTTGTTTTCTCTGCTTCATTTTGTTCTACAATGGCAGAAGTTCATACCTTCTTAAACATGACCAGCATGCACCCAGAACCAAGTGGTATACTGTTCTGATTCATTCTATAAGATTCCTCATTCCCATTCTGCCTCCCTCTTTTATCTCATTTATGTTTTGGTGGGGCTCTCTACAAGTATTTTTGGTTTATATAAATTTTGAACTGAGCATCTTCAAACATACAGAACTTAATATACAGAGAACCAAGGGGATCACCCTTTAGGAACCCTAAGGTAGACTACATTCTCACTTCACTATAACTTCTTTCCCACCACCATCTCCCAATATTCCCCTTTTTTCTTCTCCTTTTCTTTTCTTTTTTCTTCTTTTTTCCTATTTACTTTTCCTTTTTTTCTCTTCTTTTTCCCTCTCTTTCTTTTTCTTTCTTCTTTGGGATTCTTGGCCATATGTTTTTACTGCTTTGTTTTAAATTTTTTTCACTTTGGTGGTCCTTTTATTTCATTCTAATCATTGTTTTCAATTTCTTGTCACTGACCTCAGCAGAATCATCTATGGTGAAATTTACTTAGGTTGTGGTCGATATTCTGGACTCAGCCTGCTCATACAGCCAATTTACAGTGAGAAAAATGACTAGAAGGAAGAACTCACTACAAAGGAAAGAATCAGAAACAGTATTCTATGGCACAGAGTAAGTACAGAATATGGATTACAATTCAATGTCAGAAAGCCAATTCAGAAGCACAATTATAAAGCTACTGGTGTCTCTGGAAAAAAGTGAAAAGGAATCAAGAGACTCCATGACTGCAGAATTTAGATCAAATCAGGCCAAAATTAAAAATCAATTAAATGAGATGAGATCCAAACTGGAGGTCCTAAAGACAAAGGTTAATGAGGTAAAATAAAGAGTGAGTGACATAGAAGACAAGTTGATGGCAAGGAAGAAAGCTGAGGAAAAAAAGAGAAAAACAAGAAAAAGACCATGATGAGGGCAGCCACGGTGGCTCAGCAGTTTAGCGCTGCCTTTGGCCCAGAGCCTGACCCTGCAGATCTGGAGTCGAGTCCCACATCAGGCTCCCTGCATGGAGCCGGCTTCTCCCTCTGCCTGTGTCTCTGTCTCTCTGTCTCACATGAATAAATAAATAAAATCTTTTAAAAAAAGACCATGAGGAAAGGTTAAGGGAAATGAATGATAGCCTCAGAAGGGAAAATCTACACTTAATTGGGGTTTCAGAGAGTGCCGAGAGGGACAGAGGGCAAGAAAGTTATTTGAACAAATCATAGCTGAGAACTTCCCTAATTTTGCGATGGAAACTGGTATTCAGATCCAGGAGACAGAGAGGTCCCCCCTGAAAATCAATAAAAACCATTCAAACTTCACATTTAATAGTGAAACTTGAAAATTCCAAAGATAAAACGAAAATCCTTAAAGCAGTCAGAGAAAAGAGATCCCTAACTTATATGGGGAGAAGTATTAGATTAACAGCAGACCTCTCCACAGAGACATGGCAGGCCAGAAAGGGCTTGCAGTATATATTCGGGGTACTAAATGAGAAGAACATGCAGCCAAGAATAATATATCCAGCAAGGCTGTCATTAGGAATAGAAGGAGAGAACAAGAGCTTCCAAGATAGGCAGAAACTGACAGAATCTGTAACCACCAAACCAGCTCTGCAAGATATATTAAGGGGGACCCTGTAAAAGAAAGAGGAAGCCCCCAAAAATAATCCATAAAAATAGGGACTGAACAGGTATTATGATGGCACTAAATTCATATTTTTCAATAGTTACTCTTAATGTGAACGATCCCATCAAAAGATGCAGGGTTTCAGACTGGATAAAAGAGCAAGACCCATCTGTTTGCTTTCTACAAGAGACTCATTGTAGACATAAGGACACCACCAGCCTGAAAATGAGGGGTTGGAGAACCATTTACCATTCAAGTGGTCCTCAAAAGAAAGCTGGGGTAGAATCCTCATATCAGATAAATTAAAGTTTATCACAAAGACTGTAGTAAGAGATGAAGAGGGATAATATATCATAATTAAAGAGTCTATCCAAGAAGAATACATAACAATCTTGAATATTTATGCCCCTAATGTGGGAGCTGACAAATATATCAATCAATTAATAACCAAAGTAAACACATACTTAGATAATAATACACTAATAGTAGGAGACTTCAACATGGCATTTTCTGCAAATAACAGATATTCTAAGCACAACATCTCCAAAGAAACAAAGGCCTTAAATAATACACTGGATCAGATGGATTTCACAGATATACACAGAACTTTGCATCTGAACACAGCTGAATACACATTCTTCTCAAGTGCACCTGGAACTTTCTCCAGAAGAGACCAAATAGTCACAAATCAGCTTTCAACCAATACCAAAAGATTAAGTTTCTCCCCTGCATATTTTCCGACCACAATGCTTTTAAACTAGAACTAAATCGCAAGAAGAAATTTGGAAGAAACTCAAACACGTGAAGGTTAAAGACCGTCCTGCTAATAGATGAATGGGTCAACCAGGAAATTAGAGAAGAATTAAAATGATTCATAGAAACTGATGAGAATGAAGATACAACCCTTCAAAATCTTTCATATACAGCAAAAACAGTATCCGAAATACATCGCAATACAAGAATCCCTCAAAAAATTGGAAAATACTCAAATACATAAGCTAACCTCACACCTAAAGCGAGTAGAGAAAGAACAGGAAATAAAATCTACACCAAGCGGAAGAGAGTTATTAAAGATTCGAGCAGAACTCAATGAAATAGAGACCAAAACTGTAGAACAGAAAAACAAAACTACAATTTGGTTCTTTTTCTTGGTATATTTTTTATTGGAGTTTGATTTGCCAATATATAGCATACCACCCAGTGCTCATCTTGTCAAATGCACCCCTTGTACTCGTCACTCAGTCACCCCATCCCCCGCCCACCTCCCTTCCACTACACGGTGTTCGTTTCCCAGAGTTAGATGTCTCTCCTGTTCTGTCACCCTCACTGATAGGTTTTGGTTCTTTGAAAGAATTAAAAGATAGATAAAGCATTAGCCACCCTTATAAAGAAAGATAAAGACTCAAATTAATAAAATCTGGAATGAAAAAGGAGAGATCACAGCCAATACCAAGGAAATACAAACGATTTTAAAAATGTATTATGAGCAGCTATGTCAACAAATTGGGCCATCAAGAAGGAATAGACACATTTCTGGAATATCACAAACTACCAAAACTGGAATAGGAAGAAATATAAAACCTGAATAGGCCAATAACCAGGGAGGAAATTGAAGCATTTCATCAAAAACCACCCAAGACAGAAAAGTCTATGGCCAGATGGCTTCCCAGGGGAATTCTATCAAACGTTTAAAGAAGAAACAATACCTATTCTACTAAAGTTATTCCAATAGATAGAAAGGGAAAGAATACTTCCAAACTCGTTTTATGAGGCCAGCATCACTTTGATTCCAAAACCAGACAAAGACTCCACCAAAAAGGAGAATTATAGACCAATATCCCTGATGATCATGGATGCAAAAATTCTCAACAAGATACTAGCCAATAGGATCCAACAGTACATTAAGATTATTGACCATGACCAAGTGGGATTCATCCCCAGGATGCCAGAGTAGTGATTCAACACTCATAAAATCATCAACATTAGAGATCATATCAACAAGAGCAAAAACAAGAACCATGTGATCCCCTCAAGAGATGCAGAAAAAGCATTTGACAAAATGCAGCATCCATTCCCGATCACAACTCTTCAGAGTGTAGGGGTAGAGGAAACATTCCTCAGCCTCTTAAAAGCCATCTATGAAAAGCCCACAGCAAATATCATTCTCAATGGGGAAACACTGAGAACATTTTCCCTAAGATCAGGAACATGACAGGAATGTCCACTCCCACCACTGCTATTCAACATAGTACTAGTAGTCCTAGCCCCAGCAATCAGGCAACAAAAAGAAATAAAAGGCATTCAAATTGGCAAGGAAGAAGACAAACTCTCCCTCTCTGCAGATGACATGATACTGTACGTAGAAAACCCAAAAGACTCCACCCCAAGATTGCTAGAACTCATATAGCAATGCGGCAGGATAGAAAATCAATGCTCAGAAATCAGTGGCATTTCTATACACTAACAATGAGACTGAAGAAAGAGAAATTAAAGAGTCAATCCCATTTATAATTGCACCCAAAAGCATAGGATACCTAGGAATAAACCTAACCAAAGATATAAAGGATCTATACCCTAAAAACTACAGAGCACCTCTGAAAGAGATTTAGGAAGACACAAAGAGATGGAAAAATATTCCATGCTCATGGATTGGAAGAATTAATATTGTGAAAATGTCAATGCTACGCAGGGCAATTTACACATTCAATGTAATTCCTATCAAAATACCGTGGACTTTCTTCAGAGAGTTGGAACAAATCATCTTAAGATTTATGTGGAATCACAAAAGACCCCGAATAGTCAGGGGAATATTGAAAAAAGAAAACCATATCTGGGGGCATCACAATGCCAAATTTCAGGTTGTACTATAAAGCTGTGATCATCAAGACAGTGTGGTACTGGCCCAAAACCAGACACATAGATCAATGGAACAGAATAGAGAACTCAGAAATGGCCCTCAACTCTATGGTCAACTAATATTCGACAAAGGATGAAAGACTATCCACTGGAAAAAGGATAGTCTTTTCAATAAATGGTGCTGGGAAAATTGGACAGCGACGTGCATAAGAATGAATCATTCTCTTACACCATACACAAAGATAAACTCAAAATGGATGAAAGATCTGAATGTGAGACAAGATTCCATCAGAATCCTAGAGGAGAGCACAGGCACAAACAAAATCCCTTTGGAACTTGGCCACAGCAACCTCTTGCAAGATACCCCTATCAAGGCAAGGGAAATGAAGCAAAAATGAACTATTGGGACTTAATCAGATAAAAATCTTCACAGCAAAAATAAATAGTCAACAAAACTAAAATACAACCTAAAGAATGGGAGAAGATATTTGCAAATGACATAAAGGTCTAATTTCTAAGATGTATTAAGCAGTTATTAAACTCAGCAGCAAAGAAAGAAACAATCCAATCATGAAATGGGCAAAAGACATGAACAGAAATTTCACCGAAAAAGACATACACATGGCCAACCAATACTCCATATCAGTTGTCATCAGGGAAATACAAATCAAACCCCAATGAGATACCACCTCACACCAGTGAGAATGGTGAAAATTAACATGACAGGAAACACAAATGTTTGAGAGATTGTGCAGAAAGGGGAACACTCTTGCACTGTTTGTAGGAATGTGAACTGGTACAGCCACTCTGGACAACTCTGGAGTTTCCTCAATGAGTTAATTATAGAGATACCCTATGACCCAGCAGTTGCACTGTTGGGGATTTACCCCAATGATACAGATGCAGTGAGAAGCCAAGACACTTACACCCTAATGTTTATAGCGGCAATGTCCACAATAGCCAAACTGTGGAAGGAACCTTGGTGTCCATCGAAAGATGAATGGATAAAGGAGATGTGGTTTATGTATACAATGGAATATTACTCAGCCATTAGAAACAACAAATACCCACCATTTGCTTCAACGTGGATGGAACTGGAGGGTATTATGCTGAGTGAAGTAAGTCAATTGGAGAAGAACAAACAGTGTATGTTCTCATTCATTTGGGGAATATAAATAATAGTGAAAGGGAATATAAGGGAAGGGAGAAGAAATGTGTGGGAAATATCAGAAAGGGAGACAGAACAAAAGACTCCTAACTCTGGGAAACAAACTAGGGGTGGTGGAAGGGGAGGAGGGCGGGGGCTGGGGGTGAATGGGTGACGGGCACTGAGGGGGGCACTTGATGGGATGAGCACGGGGTGTTATTCTGTATGTTGATAAGTTGAACACCAATAAAACATAAATTTATTATAAAAAAAGATTTTATTTATTTATTCATGAGAGAGAGATAGGCAAGAGACACAGGCAGAGAGAGAGGCATAGTGTGAAGCAGGCTCCATGCAGGGAGCCTGATGTGGGCCTCATCCAGGGACTCCAGGATCACACCCTGACCCAAAGGCAGACGCTCAAAAAAAAAAAAAACAAAAAAACAAAACAAAACAAAAAAAAAAAAACAAAGGCAGACGCTCAACTGCTAAGCCACAGGAGTCCCTTCATTATATTATTTATCAGTGAAAACCTCTTAATATTCAGTGTATTTTGGGGCTCTTTTGGAATCATAGATCTGTTTTTAATGATTATTCATATAAATACACTTTTGAATTCTAGTTCCCTGCTCCTTTTGGGACCCTCATAATGCATATATAAATTAACTTTATGATGTCCCATAAGTCAAATAAACTTTCCTCACTCTTTTTCATGAGCTTTTTCTATTTGTTCCTCTGAGTGGATAATTTCAAATGACTTATCTTAGAGTGAGTCTAGTAATTCTTTCTCCTGAATGACTGTGTCTACTGTTGAAACTCTGTATTGCAGTTTTTCAGTTCCGTCATTGTATTCTTCAGCTCCAGGATTTCTGTTTTGTTCGTTTTTATGGTTCCTCTTTCTTTATCAATTTCCGCATTTTCGTTATATATATTGTCCCTGGTTTCATTTGGTTGTCTCTCCATGTTCTCTTGTAGCTCGTTGAGCTACTTTAAGACAAACCACCTGGTTTTGGCAGATAAAAACCTTCTCCTATCTAATAGAATTTCCTCCAGGATCATGATCATATGAGGCTATAACTCCATCTTGTGGCTGCTGATGGTTCCACAGTTGGGTCTGTGATTGGTAGGCTTGCTACCAGGGATTTTTATGAATGGGCAGCCCCTCTTCCACCTTCACATCTCTCCAGGGGACAAATTTAGTAGGGTGGGGCTATGAACCCCTGATAGCAGGAAAGACAAGAGAGGGTTGATAAAAAAATCCTGGGCATGGGGGCACTGGTACAGGGATTTCTCCTTGAAGCAAATTTGGAGAGCTATGTTGAAGAATTCTCCAATAGCTATAAAAGCAAGAAAGTGTTAAGGTCTCCCTCTTTTTTGTTTGTAACTGCTTTATCAAAATATAAATTACATAACAAAATTCATCCTTTAAAAAGTATACAAGTGAGTGCTTTTTAGTATAATCACAGAATTGTGCAACCGTCAGCACATTTCATCTTTTTTTATATAAAATATTTTATTTATTTATTCACTAGAGACACACACAGAGAGAGAGAGAGAGAGAGAGGCAGAGACATAGGCAGAGGGAGAAGCAGGCTCCATGCAGGGAGCCTGACACGGGACTTGATCCCAGGACTCTGGGATCATGCCCTGCGCCAAAGGCAGGTGCTAAACTGCTGAGTCACCCAGGCATCCCTGTGTTCAATAAGTCTTAAGTATGGCCCAGTGCTTTTTCACCTTTTGGATCATGCATTCCATTAGTAAAACATTTCTGAGCACACTTTCCCAATATAAGTGTATGTATTATAAATATTAATCGTGTACTACTGATAACCCATATTGGGACAGGTTAAGTTTCTATTAATTTTTAGATAATAGAGAAGACTTAATATTTTCTTCTGTATTCCCCATGAATAATCTTGTGTGTTTCACCCTGACCATTGGCTTATTCCTTAATGGGCCACTCGGGCCAAAGTGGAACCAGAAGATTCTCTGGTACTGCTGTGTACAGGGAGGTTGGGACTATGTCTCTTATGCGGGTAGGGAAAAGGATAGGTACAGGTAAGGTCAATAAGGGACTTTGAAGGGTTACAAGCTTGAGCTCTTTCTCTTAGGGATTTCCTCAGGAGGAAAAGAAGAATCTAGTTACCTATAAAATAATAAGAGTGGTTTCCATTTTATAGATATTTACACTTTACTAAGGAAAGGGATTGGTCTCAATCTTTTTTTCAGGGTAGATATAAAGTCCAGATGAGTGCCAAATGTGATGAGCTCTTTTTTATTTCTCAGAACTGAGAACAGCAGAAGAGCCCAGGAAAGGTCCTCTGTCTCAGCTGTGTTGGGCTTCCAGCCTCAATGAATTTTTTTGGCTTTCAGTCCAAAAAGAATAGAATAAAATTCTCAAGATTCCTCTGGACCATTTTCTCTCCTTCCAGGGCACAGGAAGCTGGACAGGGCTCTCGCAGCCTTTGAGTCACCACCTTCAGTTTACAGAAGGAAATGTGATCCTGGAAAACCTCCTTCTCTTTTTTCCTCCCTTGAAACTAATAGTTATTTAGTGTAATAATAATAGCCTTCATTTTATTGAGCTATTGTAGATTCTTGACATGTATTAACTTATTTTATCCTAATAACAAATCCTTATGAAGGTCAGAAATTCTTTTGACCTCAAGTAACATAAAAATCATCTAACTCTGACTTCATTAAATTGGAATTTCTTTTTTTATTTTTCACACAGCAACAGTCCAGTGATAGGTGGTTGCTGCTTGTTTCTGTGGTTTACTGATATCATCAGGGACCTACTCTGTTCCCATTTTTCCTTACTACCAGCCTTAGCATAGGCCTTTTGCCTCATGCTTGTTATTTCATGTTCACAGGTGGCTTTCATAGTTCCAGGCATCATATCTACATTCAAAGTAGGGAGAAGAATAGAAGTATTGGTGCCAGCAATATTTCTCCCCTTTATCAGGAGAGCAAAAATATTTATCAGAAACTAGCCCCTTACCAGCAGACTTTCTCTTATATTTCCTTATCAGATGTTGGCTATATGGATACCTCTTGTAGGAGAGGCTGGAAAAATGGTACATAACTGAACACATTGTTGTTTCAAACAAAATTGGGGTTCAAGTTGCAAATAAGAAAGGTTAAATGTATCCTTTCAGTATACAATCTGTAGTTTTTCAGTCACAGAGAAATACTATTATAATCCCTATTTTACAAATAGGGAAACTGAGGCATGAAATAATTGAGTAACTTACTGAAAGCCAACACACAGTAGAGCTAGGATTGGAACTGAGGCAAGTCTGGCTCTACACCAGTGTTTCCAAAACATTCTTTTTCACAATCTACTATTTAAATAAAACCTTTAATATTGTACCCACTACACATACATTTTAAATTTAAAACACTAAATGCTTTTTAAAAAAATTATTTTATTTATTTATTCATGAGAGACACAGAAAGAGAGGCAGAGATATAGGCAGAGAGAGAAGCAGACTCCATGCATGGAGCCTGATGTGGGACTCGATCCTGGGATTCTAGGATCACACACTGGGTCAAAGACAGGCACTCAACCACTGAGTCACCCAGGCATACCTAAATGCTTTTCTTGTACCTGCAACACTCTATTCTTTTCTATTCTATTCCATTCAAGTCTATTATTTCATTTTTTTAAATACTGGTCATACTCATCTAAACTGATATTATCACCCTACAGTTTGAAAACAATTTTAGTGCATTGCCTTGCTTCAACACTACCACTTTCTTAATGGTATTTCTGGGATACAAAGATGGATGTCCTGATGCTATGTCACTCTCAGCTAATGCCACTATTTTTTTCTTTCCTTTTGTCTAAATGTGTCTTTCTTTCTTTCCTTTTACTCAATGTGACTTAATCTTCCAGGATTTTTTTTTTTAATCTTCCAGGATTTTAATCATATCATTCCCTTCACTTGAAATACCATCATTCCTTTTTCTACTCACTGCCCCATAAATTTTCCACACGTGTGTAAATAGATTTTGCTTAAAGAGAGGTTCAGCCTTTACCCACAGCTTCTGGAAGGTAATCTCTAAGCCTTTGGAATGTAGGGTCTGATAGGGGTGTTTTTGTTTGGGAGTCTTGGGTCACCTGACAGTCTAACAATGTGATTTAGGGTGGGGCTCTGGGTTACCTGGCATAAGCTCACTTCTTGAAGAAGACTGGAGACTGATATCAGTCACAAGGGCAGTGATGGAATCCCAATAAAGTATCTAGAAGCTTGGGTGAAATTCTCTTCCTAGCAATACTCCATGCAAATTGTCATATATTGGTGTCAAAAAAGTAACACTGTTTCAAGTCCACAGGGAAAAGACAACTAAAGCTCTCCATTTGGTACTTTCTTCAACTCAGCCCTATCTGATTTTTTCTCTTAATTGGTTTTAGTCTGCACCCTATAGGTTTTATAAACCATGAATATAACAGTTCTGTGAGTCTTTCTAGTGAATTATCTAACCTAAGGGTGGTCTTGGGGACTCATGGACTTGCCTTGCAATTGGTGTCAAAAGGATGATCTTGTATGGACTGATCCCTCTAACTTCTCAGTTACTCTAAACTTCACTACATTGTAGAATTTTCCCTGTCTTCTGAGGCCTACATCAAACCTTTCCTTCTTTGGAAGGGGTTTCTAATATTCATCCATATCTAGTTCTCCTGTTCCTCTGAACTTACAGGACTTTTATGGTTTCCTGTTCCCTTGAAGTTGGATGAGGCCATGTGATGAGTTCTGGCGCTTTGGGTTGTGACTGGAAGCAAGAATAGAGAATTTAAATGTAAGTGGGAAACACTCTAGGGCCTTTTCTCTAGCTGTGGTAATTACGGAAGTATGTGTTAAGATGGAGGTGTAGTAAGAAAGAAGCAGGCCAGACTGTGTACTATCCATAGCAAATAGCTGATTTGGAGATTTACCTGGACCTACAGAAAGATTTGCATGGGCAAGAAATAAATTCTTGTATGTTAAGCTGTTGAGATTTTAGGAATATCTCTTTCTGCACCATAATCAAATTTATCCTGACTGGTTACAAAGATCTACTCAATCAGAATTAGCCATGTCATTCTCTGAGTACTTCCAGGCCCCCATATATCCCTGTTATGATCCATGCTTATATGTTCTGACTAAACTCTGAGTGACAATGGATAGAGACTTTTTTAGTCATCTTGGTATCCCTAGTATACCTACTTGTAACAAGGTCTGTCCCAGATTATATACTCAGGATACGTGGGTTGAATCTTATAATTCAGCTGGTTGAGAGATCTGTGGAGAAGCATGGTTGTTGGGGAGATGGCCATAGCCTTAAATGACCTATTAGTGACCTAACTCGAAATGACAGAGGTTTCTATCCCTTTCAACACACTCAGGAGCCCTAATTAAACATAGATTTTTCCTTCTGAGGCTGTCATTTATTTCCCTTAACCTATCCTCATGATCTTTTAATTGTTTTTCTCTTTTTTTTCCTCGGTTTCCTTCCTTGCCATCAACTTGTCTTCTATGTCACTCACTCATGATAGAGGTTTCTAACACAAGCCTACTGCATACCCATGTACCATCCTCCCTCCCACCTCTTTCTCAACCATAGAAGAAAATGGTCTCTGTGAGACACCTGGAAAAGAAGGTCACAGCCCAACACAGAAATGGGAGAGATGAAACCAGAATAGTGTGCTTCCAGGGTAACATGAAACTTACCACCAAACATCCCTTTTCAGCTGTGTTGCAAACCCAATTGGTCTAATCTATCTATGATCAGGCTGAACTATAGTCCTGCAGGTGGTGGGATTTGGCAGGGGGGAATGCTACAAAGTCTCATTTTGCTACATTGGGCCTGGCAGGTAATGGCCTGGGCACATAAGATCTACCTCATCAGCCCCATATTTTAGGACTGAAGTCTCTGGGAGCCAGTAGTTAGCAGGTCAACATGAATAAAGGAAATCCCAAAAAATGCCAAAAGCTAAGTGGGCCAGGCAGCACAGTGATGGCTTCAGTGACTGAAACGATGAAGTAAGCAAAAGCCTTGGTCCTTATCCCACTTGCTCTTGGTACTACAGACAAAAGGACGTATGGCTACATTCACATGTTGGGGGTCTGTATTAGAAAACTTAAAAGGGCTCTCAAAGAGACTACAGGAGTAATACTCATTCACATGTTAGTATCAGATTATTTCATATTTTTGCCTCCAGCCTTTCCCCAATCCGTGCAGCCCCCAGAAATGCTCTGAGAACAAGCAGCTCTAAGTTCAATTTGAATTGGGGTGAGATTCAGGTGATGCATACTCAGAAGCTGGAGAACCTTGACTAGTCATATCAAATGAGCCTCCGGCTTTGATTCTGTGACATGTGGTTAATAATCCCACTGCCAAATAGTTGTCAAGAGGATTACATTAGACCTTATATATGATAAGGTCTTTGAAAATAGGAGGATTACTATATACAAACAAGCTATTAGCCTCGTTCACACCTGGCAGGAGCCTTCCCAGAATACAGATAGGTCAGGGATGACTTGTCCTGGGAAGAAGCCTTTCCTGTAATCTGGGAAGAATCTCCTTTCTCCATTCTAGTTTTGGCCATCTTGGCATACCATAGGTCTTTCTCTCCATCCCTGAGACCCCCAGAAGATCCTGTGGCATGTAGAATAACAAACCATCATCCTTGATCAATGTTCTTGGATGGGCTAAGTCCCTACATTTTGAAATCCTCCTAAAAATGATACTTTAAATATACCCTCTGACCAAGGGCAAGATGGCAGAAGAGTAGAGGTCCTCAACTAACCTGGTCCCCTCAACTTACATAGGTAACTTTCAAATCATCCTGAACACCTACGAATTCGACCTGAGATTTAAAGAGAGAACAGCTGGAATGCTACAGAAAGAAGAGTTTTCAGTTCTAACAAGTTAGAAAAGTGGAAAAAAATAAAATAAAAAGAATCAAGCCGGGGAGGGGCACTGCAAAGAGACAGGCTAAAGCCTGTCAGCAAAAGCCTCCCGGACAGGAAAGCCCAGCCCTGGAGAAGCCTGATTTAAAAACCTGAAGCAGATTCTTCCTGGAAGGAAAAGCGCTTGGCAGGGAAATTGGGCAGAATCGCAGGAGGGGCAGTGAAGCCTCCAGTTTCCCGGAGTCACTAATAGAGGAAGTGTGCCCCGGGGGGATGCGCGCCACAAACTGTGGGCTGGTGTGCCAGCCTGTAGGGCATTTGGGAGAAGCTAGCTGGTTAGACTGGCTGGTTCCAGATTGAGGTGTCTGTGTCCTGCTGCCTTCTGGAGCTCCGCATCTGGGGAGCGCAATTCCAGGAGCACAGGGCCTCAGATCCCAGGGCGTCTACAAGCAAAGCCCACTATCCTGCCCTCTCCCTAGGACGGGCAGAAGCAGGGAATGCACAAGACAGCAAGAACTCTCCTGCCACTGGGCACCCTGCAAGCTGTACAGATCAGTACTCCCTCGCCCTCCCCAGGAGCATCTAGACCAGTGAGAACCGGGAAACAGCTTTAGTTATTAGTGGGGAGCTGACTCCAGAGCTGGAAATCTGGCCGCTGCCATTGTTTATCCTCCTTGTTGCACCTTGTGCCTGGGAGAGGCAAGGATGCCAGAGAACAAAGGCCTAACAGGATGAACAGCTAGCATTGAGCTTGGCACTTACAGGGCACAGGGCAGCTTGACCCATGTACCCACACATGAGAGTCAACACAGCAGACCCCTCCCACAGAAGACCAGCTGGAAGAACAGGGGAACAGCAAGTTCTTGACCAAGCAGTGCTGGAAAGCTCCAGGAAAAGTCATGGGATCTATAGTATATAGAACTACAGAGTTTCCCTCCTCCCCACCCCCTTTTCCAGTACAACTCATTTTTATATCAGACTAAAAATTTCCAATATTTTTCTCTTCCCACCTTAACTACAATATTTTACCACCTCTTCATTTTTAAGTTTCTTCCCATTTGACTTTCATATTTCTAAAATTACATGTCTTAGATATTTTCCACTTCTATATTCCCTTCAATGTACTCAATTTAATTTTGGGAGATATACGAGATATGTTTTTTGTTTTGTGTCTTTTGTTTTCTCTGTCTCATTTTGTTCTACAATGGCAGAAGTTAACACTTTCTAAAACATGACCAGCATGCACCCATAACCAAGTGGTATACCATGCTGGTTATTCTGTGAGATTACACTCTCAATTCATTCCCATTATGCCACCCACTTTTAACTCGTTTATGTTCTGATGGTCAATGGTGGGGCTTTCTACAATTATTGTTGGCTTATATAAATTTGGGAGTGAGCATCTTCTAACATACAGAACGTAATGCACTCAGGACCAAGAGGATCACCCTCTATGACCCCTCAGATAGACTATATTGTCCCTCCACTATAATATGTTTACCACCACCATCTCCCAGTCCCCATTTTTTTCTTCTCTTTTTTTATTTTTTTTCTCTTTACTTTGGGTATTTTTCTCTTTTTTCTTCTTTTTTTTTCTTCTATTTTGGGATTCTTGGCCTTTTATTTTTTACTACTTTGTTTTAAAATTTGTTTTTCACTTTAGTGGTCCTTCTGTTTTATTTTCTTCTGATCTTTGTTTTCATTTTCTGGTCTTGGACCTCATCAGAATCATCTAGGGTGGAATTTACTTAGGTCATGGTTGATATTCTTGAATAGCCCGTTCATACAGCCACTCTCCACTGAACAAAATGACTAGAAGGAAGAACTCACCACGAAGAAAGAATCAGAGACAGTATTCTTTGCCACAGTTACAGAATTTGGATTATAATTCGATGTCAGAAAGCTATTCAGAAGCACAATTATAAAGGTACTGGTGGCTCTGGAAAAAAAGCATAAAGGAATCAAGAGACTTCATGACTATAGAATTTAGATCTAATCAGGTCGAAATTAACAATTAAATGAGGTGCAATCCAAACTGGAAGTACTAACAATGAGGGTTAATGAGGTGGAAGGAAGAATGAGTGCCATAGAATACAAGTTGATGGCAAGGAAGGAAGCTGAGGAAAAAAGAGAAAAACAATTAAAAGACCATGAGGAAAGGTTAATGGAACTAACTAATTGCCTCAGAAGGAAGAATTTATGTATAATTGGGGTTGCAGAAATCGCCAAGATGGACAGAGGGCCAGAAAGCATATTTGAACAAATCATAGCTGAGGATTTCCCTTATTTGGGGCGGGAAACAGGCATTTAGATCCAGGAGATACAGAGGTCCCTGCCCCAATATAAATAAAAACCATTGAACACCTCAACATATAATAGTGAAACTCACAAATTCCAAAGATAAAGAGAAAATCATTAAAGCATCAAGAGACAAGACATTCCTAATTTATATGGGCAGATATTAGACTAACAGCAGACCTCTCCAGAGATATGGCAGGTCAGAAAGAGCTGGCAGGATATATTCAAGTTACTAAATTAGAAGAACATGCAGCCAAGAATACTAAATGCAGAAAGGCTCTCATTCACAATAGAAGGAGATATAAAGACCTTCCAAGACAGGTAGGAACTGAGGAATATGTGACCACCAAACCACCTCTAAAAGAAACATTAAAGGGGACCCAGTAAAAGAAAGAGGAAACCCAAAGAAATAATCCACAAAAACAGGGACTGAATAGGTATTATGATGACACTGAATTAATATCTTTCAATGGTTACTCTGAACATGAATGAGCGAAATGATCCCGTCAAAAGGTACAGCATATTGGACTGGATAAAAAAGCAAGACCCATCTATTTGCTGTCTACAAGAGACTATTTTTAGACCTAAGAACACCTCCAGTCTGAAAATGAAAGGGTGGAGATCAATTTACCATTCAAATGGTCCTCAAAAGAAAGCTGGGGTAGCAATCCTATCAGATACATTAAAGTTTATCCCAAACACTAGTAAGAGATGAAGAGAGACACTGTATCATACTTAAAGGGTATATCCAACAACAAGACCTAACAATTATGAATATTTATGCCCCAAATGTGGAAGCTGCCAAGTATATCAATCAATTAATGACCAAAGTAAACACAAATTTAGATAAGAATACACTAATAGTAGGAGACTTGAACACAGCACTTTGTGCAAATGACAGATATTCTAAGGACAACATCAACAAAGAAACAAGGGCATTAAATGATACACTGGACAGATGGATTTCACAGCCATATACAGAACTTTGCATCTGAATGCAACTAAATACACATTCTGCTCAAGGGTACATGGAACTTTCTCCAGAATAGACCACATAATGGGTCACAAATCAGGTCTCAAATGATACAAAAAGATATGGATTGTCCCATCCTGCTTATTTTCAGGCCATAGTGCTTTGGAACTAGAACTCAATCACAAGAAGAAATTTGGAAGAAATTCAAACACGTGGAGGTAAAAGAGCATCCTACTAAAAGATGAGTGTATCAACCAGGAAATTAGAGAGGAATAAAAAATATGCCTGGAAACTAATGAAAATAAAGATACAACCATTCAAGGTCTTTAGGAAACAGCAAAAGTTGTCCTAAGAGAGAAATACACTGCAATACAAGAATCCCTCAAAAAATTGGAAAACACTCAAATACACAAGCTAACCTTGCAACTAAAGGAACTGGAGAAAGAACAGCAAATAAAACCTACACCAAGCAAAGGAAGAGAGATTAATAAACATTTGAGAAGAACTCAATGAAACAGAGACAGGAAGAACTGTAGAACAGATTAACAAAACCAGGAATTGGTTCTTTGAAAGAATTAATAAGATAGACAAACCATTAGCCAGCCTTACTATAAAGAAGAGAGAAAAGACTTAAATTAATAAAATCATGAATGAAAGAGAAGAGATCACCACCAATACCATGGAAATACAAACAATTTTAAAAACATATTATGAGCAGGTATTCACCAAAAAATGAGGCAATCTAGAAGAAATGGATGCATTTCTGGAAAACTACAAGTTACCAAAACTGGAACAAGAAAAAATAGAAAACCTGAACAGGCCAATAATCAGGGAGGAAATTGAAGCAGTCATCAAAAACCTCCCAAGACACAAAAGTCCAAGGTCAGATAGCTTCCCAGGGAAATTCTATTAAACATTTAAAGAAGAAATAATACGAAGCATAAGACCAAAAAAAAAAAAAAAGAAGAAGAAGAAGAAGAAGAAATAATGCCTATTCTGTTCTGAAGGGTAGAAAGGGACAGAATACTTCCAAACTCGTTTTATGAGGACAGCATCACCTTAATTCCAAAACCAGACAAAGACCCCACCTAAAAGGAGAATTATAGACCAATATCCCTGATGAACACAGATGCAAAAATTCTCAACAAGATACTAATAAGGATCCAAAAGTACATTAAGAATATTATTCACCATGACCAAATGGGATTTTCCCTACGATACAAGGGTGATTCAACACTTGGTAAACAATCAACATGATAGAGCTTATCAACAAGAGAAAAAACAAGAACCATATGATACTCTCAATAGATGCAGAGAAAGCATTTGACAAAAGACAGCAACCATTTCTGATCAAAACTCTTCAGAGTATAGGGATAGAGGGAACATTCCTAAGCATCGTAAAAGCCATCTGTGAAAAGCCCACAGCAAATAGCATTCTCAATGGGGAAGCACTGAGAGCCTAAGTGTCCCCTAAAATCAGTAACAAGACAGGGATGTCCACTCTCACCACTGCTGTTCAACATAGTACTAGAAGTCCCAGCCTCAGCAATCAGACAACAAAATGAAATGAAAGGCATTAAAATTGGGAAAGAAGAAGTCAAACTCTCCCTCTTCACAGATGACATGATCATGAACATAGAAAACCCAAAAGACTCCACCCCAAGATTGCTAGAACTCATATAGCAATGCCGCAGGATGGAAAATCAATGCTCAGAAATCAGTGGCATTTCTATACACTAACAATGAGACTAAAGAAAGAGAAAATAAGGAGTCAATCCCATTTACAATTGCACCCAAAAGCATAAGATGCCTAGGAGGAAACCAAACCACAGAGGTAAATGATCTATACCCTAAAAGCTACAGAACACTTCTGAAAGTAATTGAGGAAGTCTCAAAGAGATGGACAAATATTCCATGATCATGGATTGGAAGAATTAATATTGTGAAAATGTCTATGCTACCCAGAGAATTTTACAGATTCAATGCAATCACTATAAAAATACTATGGACTTTCTTCAGAATTGTAACACATAATCCTAAGATTTTTGTGGAACCAAAAAAAAAAAAGATTTTTGTGGAACCAGAAAACACCCCGAATAGCCAGGGAGCATTGAAAAAGGAAACCAAAGCCAGGTGTATCACGGTGCCATATTTCAAGTTGTACTACAAAGCTGTGATCATCAAAACAGTGTGGTATTGGCACAAAAACAGACATATAGATCAATGGAACAGAATAGAGAATCCAGAAATGGGCCCTCATCTCTATGATTCAGTAATATTCAACAAAGCAGGAAAGAATATCCACTGGAGTTGGAGGGAGACAGGGCAAGATGGCTGAAGAGTAGGGTCCCCAAGTCACCTGTCCCCACCAACTTACCTAGGTACATTTCAAATCATCCTGAAAACCTATGAATTCGGCCTGAGATTTAAATTTTTTTTTAATTTATGATAGTCATACAGAGAGAGAGAGAGCGGCAGAGACACAGGCAGAGGGAGAAGCAGGCTCCATGCACCGGGAGCCCGACGTGGGACTCGATCCCGGGTCTCCAGGATGTGCCCTGGGCCAAAGGCAGGTGCCAAACCGCTGCGCCACCCAGGGATCCCTCGGCCTGAGATTTAAAGAGAGAACAACTGGAACACTCGAGAGAGAAGAGTTTTCGCTTCTATCAAGGTAGGAAGATGGAAAAAAAAGGAAATAAAAAAAGCATCCAAGGGGGAGGAGGCCTCGTGAGGAGCCGGGCTAAGGCCAGGCGGCGAGTGCCCCCAGGACAGGAAAACCCAGTTCCGGAGACACAGAAACTTTACCAATCTTCCTGAATGGAAAGGCGCTCAAAGGGTACTTGGGCAGGATCCCAGGTGGGGCAGTGATGCCATCAGGCTCCCAGGGGCACTAACAGAGGAAGTGCACCCCAAGGGGAGAGCA
This sequence comes from Canis aureus, assembly GCF_053574225.1. NCBI lineage: Eukaryota > Metazoa > Chordata > Mammalia > Carnivora > Canidae > Canis > Canis aureus. Next base: position 75,562,695 of record NC_135649.1, on the reverse strand, counting down.
TGCCACACACCACTGGCCGAGCTCCCTAAACGGCTGGAGCGCGTGCCCCGGGGGACCCTGGGAGCAGCTCAGGCTGCGTCTCAGGCGTCGGCTCTGTGCGGAGGGTCTGCGTTGCCCCAGGAGAGCGATTCCAGTGGTGCAGGCCCCGGAGCCCACGGTGCCAGGGCACACAGCCCAAGATCCGGCACTCCCCCCGGGATAGGCAGAGACCGGGAGGACACAGGGCAGCAAGGTCGCTCCTGCCCCCAAGCAGAACAGAGCTGTGCAGATCGGTGCCCCCCGACCCTGGAGCATCCAGGCCCCTATGGAATGGGAGACTGCATTAGTTACTGCTGGAGCTGACTCTAGAGCTGGAGAACTGGCCACTGCCACTGTCGTTGGTCCTCCTGGTATCACCTTGTACCTGGGACTGAGCACAGCCACCAGCGAGCAGGGGCATCACAGGATAAACAGCTCCCACTGAGCCATGCACCTGGCAGGGGACACGGCAGCTCCGCCAGGTGCACACACCTGAGAATCAGCACAGCAGGACCCCCCAGAACACCAGCTGGAAGGACAGTGGAAGAGCAAGTTAAGTTCTTGATCAAGGAGTGCTGGAAAGTTCCAGGAGAAATTAGGGATTGATAGTATATAGAATCAGAGGATACCCCTCCTTGGTTTTTGTCTTTTGTTTGTTCACCCCACCCCTTTTTTCTCTTTTTCTCCTTTTTCCAGTACAACTTGTTTTTAGCCACTCTGCACTAAGCAAAATGACTAGAAGGAAGAACTCATCACGAAGAAAGAATCAGAAACAGTACACTCTCCCACAGAGTTACAGAATTTGGATTACACTTCAATGTCAGAAAGCCAATTCAGAAGCACAATTATAAAGCTACTGGTGGCTCTAGAAAAAAGCATAAAGGATTCAAGAGACTTCATGATTGCAGAATTTAGATCTGATCAGGCCGAAATTAAAAATCAATTAAATGAGATGCAATCGAAACAGGATGTCCTATGATGAGGGATAATGAGGTAGAAGCATGAGTGAGTGACATAGAAGACAAGTTGATGACAAGGAAAGAAGCTGAGGAAAAAAGAGAAAAACAAATAAAAGATCATGAGGAAAGGTTAAGGGAAATAAATGACAGTCTCAGAAGGAAAAATCTACATTTAATTGGGGTTCCAGAGGACACCGAAAGGGACAAGGACCAGAAAGTGTATTTGAACAAATCATAGCTGAGAACTTCCCTAACATGGGAAGGGAAACAGGCATTCAAATCAGGAGATAGAGAGATCCCCCCACCTAAAATCAATAAACACCATTCAACATCCCAACTTTTAATAGTGAAACTTGCAAATTGCAAAGATAAAGAGAAGATTCTTAAAGCAGCAAGAGACAAGAGATCACTGACATTTATGGGGAGAAGTATTAGATTAACAGCAGACCACTTTACAGACACCAGGCAGGCCAGAAATGGCTGGAAGGATATATTCAGGGTCCTAAATGAGACGAACCTGCAGCCAAGAATACTTTATCCAGCAAAATCGCATTCAGAATAGAAGGAGAGATAAAGAGCTTCCAAGATAGGCAGAAACTGAATCTGTGACCACCAAACCAGCTCTGCAAGAAATATTAAGGGGGACCCTGTAAAAGAAACAGGAATTCCAAGGAAACAATCCACAAAAACAAGGACTGAATAGGTATCATGATGGCACTAAATTAATAACTTTCAATAGTAACTCTGAACATGAATGGGCTTAATGAACCCATCAAAAGGCGCAGGGTTTTAGACTGGATAAAAAAGCAAGACCCACCTATTTGCTGTCTACAAGAGACTCATTTTAGAGCTAAGGATACCTACAGCCTGATAATGAATGGTTTGAGAACCACCTACCATTCAAATGGTCCTCAAAAGACAGCAGGGTTAGCCATCCTCATATCAGATACATTAAAGTTTATCCCAAAGACTGTAGACTGAGAAGAAGAGGGACACTATATCATACTTAAAGGATCTAGCCAACAAGAGGACCTAACAATCATGAATATTTATGGCCCTAATGTGGGAGCTGCCAAGTATATCAATCAATTAATAACCAAAGTAAAGACATACTTAGATAATACACTAATAGTGGGAGACTGTAACACGAAGATTTCTGCAAATGACAGATCTTCTAAGCACAACATGTCCAAAGAAAAAGATTTAAATGATACAGTGGACAAGATGGTTTTCACAGATATTTACAGAACTTTACATCCAAATGCAACTGAATACACATTCTTCTCAAGTGCGCATGGAGCTTTCTCCAAAAAGACCAAATACTGGGTCACAAATCATATCTCAACTGATACCAAAACATTGGGATTGTCCCTTGCATATTTTCCGACCACAATGTTGTGAAACTAGAACTAAACCATAAGACTAAGTTTGGAAGTATTTCAAACACATGGAGGTTAAAGACCATCCTGCTAAAAGATGAAAGGGTCAACCAGGAAATTAGAGAAGAATTAAAAAGATTCATGGAAAACAATGAGAATGAAGATACAACCATTCAAAATCTTTGGGATGCAGCAAAAGCAGTCCTCAGTGGGAAATACATTGCAATACAAGCATCCATACAAAAACTGGAAAAAACTCAAATACAAAAGCTAACCTTTCACCTAAAGGAGCTGGAGAAGGAACAGCAAATAAAACCTTCCACCAGCAGAAGAATACAGTTAAGAAAGATTCCAGCAGAACTCAATGTAATAGAGACCAGAAGAGCTGTGGAACAAATCAAGAAAACCAAGAGATGGTTCTTTGAAAGAATTAATAAGATAGATAAACCATTAGCCAGCCTTATTAAAAAGAAGAGAGAAAAGACTCATATTAATAAAATCATGAATAAGAAAGGAAATACAAACAATTTTAAAAACTTATTATGAACAGCTGTACGCCAATAAATTAGGTAATCTAGAAGAAATGGACGCATTTCTGGAAAACCACAAACTACCAAAACTGAAAGGAAGAGATAGAAAACCTGAACAGGCTGATAAGCAAGGAGGAAATTGAAGCAGTCATCCAAAACCTCCCAAGACACAAAGTCCAGGGCCAGATGGCTTCCCTGGGGAATTCTATCAAATGTTAAAAGAAGAAACCATACCTATTCTACTAAAGCTGTTTGGAAAGATAGAAAGAGATGGAGTACTCTCAAACTCATTCTATGAGGCCAGCATCACCTTAATTCCAAAAGCAGACAAAGACCCCACCAAAATGGAAAATTATAGACCAATATCCCTGTTGAACACAGATGCAAAAATTCTCAACAAAATACTAGCCAATAGGATCCAAGAGTACATTAAGAAGATTATTCACCATGACCAAGTAGGATTTATCCCCAGGATGCAAGGCTGGTTCAACACTCGTAAAGCCATCAACGTGATAGATCATATCAACAAATGAAAAAACAAGAACCATATGATCCTCTCATGAGATGCAGAGAAAGCATTTGACAAAATGCAGCATCCATTCCTGATCAAAACCCTTCAGAGTGCAGGGATAGAGGGAACATTCCTTAGCACCTTAAAAGCCATGTACAAAAAGCCCACAGCAAATATCATTCTCAATGGGGAAACACTGGGAGCCTTTCCCCTAAGATCAGGAACAAGACAGGGATGTCCACTCTCACCACTGCTATTCAACATAGTATTAGAAGTCCTAGTCCCTGAATCAGGCAACAAAAAGAAATAGAAACTGGGAATTCAATTGCCAATTCAAATTGGGAAAGAAGAAGTCAAACTCTCCCTCTTTGCGGATGACAGGATACTGTCCAGAGACAACCCAAAATCTACAGAAAACTTCTGAAAGAAATTGAGAAGTCACAAAGAGAAGGAAAAACATTCCATGCTCATGGATTGGAAGAATTAATATTGTGAAAATGTCTATGCTACCCAGGGCAATTTACACATTGAATACAATCCCTATCAAAACACCATGGACTTTCTTCAGAGAGTTGGAATAAATCATCTTGAGATTTGTGTGGAATCAGAAAAGGCCCTGAATAGCTAGGGGAATATTAAAAAAAGAAAACCATAGCCGGGGGTACCATAGTGCCAGATTTCAGGTTGTACTAGAAAGCTGTGGTCATCAAGACAGTGTGGTACTGGCACAAAAACAGACACATAAATCATGGAACAGAATAGAGAATCCAGAAGTGGACCCTCAACTTTATGGCCAACTAATATTCCACAAAGGAGGAAAGACTATGCACTGGAAAAAAGACAGTCTCTTCAGTCAATGGTGCTGGGAAGATTGGACATCCAAATGCAGAAGAATGAAACTAGACCATTCTATTACACCTTACACAAAGATAAACTCAAAATGGATGAAAGATCTGAATGTGAGACAAGTTTCCATCAAAATCCTCGAGGAGAACACAGGCAACAGCCTTTTTGAACTTGGCCACAGCAACTTCTTGCAAGATACATCCATAAAGGTAAGGGAAACAAAAGCAAAAATGAATTATTGAGACTTTGTCAAGATAAAAAGCTGTTGCACAGCAAAAATAAGAGTCAACAAGACTCAAAGACAACCTACAGAATGTAAGAAAATATTTGCAAATGACATATCAGATAAAGGGCTAGTATCTAAGATCTATAAAGAACTTATTAAGCTCATCAGCAAAGAAACAAACTATCCAATCATGAAATTGGCAAAAGACAAGAACTTTAATTTCACCAAAGAAGATATACACTTGGCCAACAAGCTCATGAGAAAATGCTCCATGTCACTTGTTATCAGGGAAATACAAATCAAAAGCACAATGAGATAGCACCTCACACAGGTGAGAACAATTAACAAGACCGGAAACAAATGTTGGTCAAGATGTGGAGAAGGGGGAACTCTTGGTGGGAATGCAGACTGGTGCAAGCACTCTGGAAAACTATGTGGACATTCCTCAAAAAGTTAAAAATAGAGCTATCCTATGACTCAGCAATTGCAGTACTGGGTATTTACCCCAAAGATACAGATGTATTGAAAAACCAGGGCACCTGCAATGTTCATAGCAGCAATGTTCACAGTAGCCAAACTGAGGAAGGATCCACTATGTGCTTAGACAGATGAATGAATAAGGGAGATGTGTGTATGCGTGTGTGTGTGTGTGTGTGTGTGTATGTGTGTGTGTATATATATATATATATATATATATATATACACACACACAAGGGGTAGAAAGGGACAGATATATATATATATATCGAGTGCGATATTAGTCATTAGAAAGGACGAATACTCACCATTTTCTTTGATGTGGATGGAACTGGAAGGTATTATGTAGAGTGAAGTAAGTCAATCTGAGAAAGACAATCATATGGCTTCACTCATATGAGGAACAGAAGAAATAATAAAAAGGATTATAGGGGAAAGGAGGGAGAATGAGAAGGAAAAATTAGAGAGGGTGACAGAACATGAGAGACTCCTAACTCTGGGAAACGAACAAAGGGTAGTGGAAGGGGAGGTGGGGAGTGGGATGGTTTAACTTGGTAATGGGCACTGAGGAGGATACTTGATGGGATGAGCAATGGGTGTTATAATATATGTTGGCAAATTAAACTTCAATAAAAAATATTAAAAAATGGAAACTCAATTAGGCAAGTGGAACTTCCATCAGTGAACATAGCAGCACTGTCAACAGTCAACATAAGGTGCTCTGTAATAAAACTGATGGCAGTTAAGTGGGTAAATGCTCTTAGCTTGTAAGTCATAGAGCCATTCTTCATGGTAATAAAGAATATGGATGATCATGTGGACCGTATGGGACTTTCAGAAATAAATCTTCTGCTGATGAGACATGCTTTATTTTAGGTACCTTAGGAGAGAATTAGCTGCATCCTACCCCCCAGAATTTGTCTCCCCATCCTCCATTCTAGGACCATCAGAAGGTAGTTTAGGGAATACTCAGAGCAGAGGCAGTAATTGAAATTCACCTTTGGAAGCTGATGAGGCTCAGAACTGGCAAGATGGAGCAAGGACTGGCGAGAACTGAGTGTTCTGAGTTTGATGAAAAAAGACTGCAGACTACATGGAAAAGAGAAAAAGTGGGAGTAGTAGGGAAAGTGGTTAGCTTATGAGAGAGTCAAGAAATGGAGAGTGTAAATTTTATTGAAGGAGATGTTTTAATAATTACTTTCTCCAAATCTAGGATTAGGGGCATCCTTTCATCCTAGATAGACAGGGCTCATACTCTAACCCAGAGGTAGAATACTTGCTCTTCCTCCTAACTCTGTAGTTTGGAACATTTACCTGGTCCTTTTTAGGAAATAAGTAATTAGAGTTAGTGTTTAGTCACTCTGGAAACAGTCAGGTGAGGCAGTGCCAGAACGAACCTAGTATTGCATCTCTGATGCATAGGATAAGACACCACATGGGGGCCTTGTGGGCAGCAAGGAGCATCTATTTGTAGGCAACACCATGATGAATAAAACAGTAAGGTCACTACACTGACTTTGGGGGTTGGATAAGGAATGTGTCTACCTCTGAGAAGATGGAACAAGAATATGATATGGCCTCTGGCTAGATCCAAAAAGCAGCTTTTAAGCTCCTGTGAGTGCCCAGGGCAGGTATTGGACTTGTAGCTACAAGGAAAAGGAATGGGGTCAGGAATAGGTCCTCAAGGGACAGGTGATATGAAGAACAGTCCCATGTATAAAGACATTTGAAGTGCCCCTGGTTATAGGATCAAACTTGTTTCTTATGGACCACTCTTCCAGAAAGGACATGGAAGGTCACAGACATCCCATGAGATGCCTGACAATGTAACAGCAGGACTGGCAGGCCAAGATTAGGTTGGGATAAGCTGTCCCTCATCAGGAAAATTCTCTTTATTTTGCAACTAGTAAAACACACACACACACACACAGAGGCAAGAAAACTCTGCCTGGAAGTGTCTTTTTACTTCTTTTATTGAACTCCATAAATATTTTCATAAGGCTTTGTGTCATTACAACATCATAGTTTTGTTGATAAACATTTTTTTAAACACACAACTTTGACACTTGTTTGACAGCGTCAAACATTCGGAAGAAACAAAATAATAAACTGGCAAATGCAGAGCAGCAGGGGTAATCAAAATCAGTTACCCATCCATCCACCCCAGCCCACCCCAGCCCCAAAGCACTAAAAGATCACTATTTGGCTTCACACTAGAATTGTTAGAACTCTCTTGTCACTGCCGTTGATAAATCCATTAGATTTATACACACAGAGAGAAGAGGATAGAGGGAGAAAGAGGAGTTAGATTTCTGTGTTAGGAGCATCCCACAGCAGGGCCCAAAAAATACACTAGCAAAGCCTTTTGGAGAGCAAATCCAGGCCTCATTGAGTTGAGGAAAGGGGAGCTTGGGGGCCATGCACACATAGAAGAGATTTACAGAATTCTTGGGGATAGCACTGCTGTGGGGCACAGAATAGACCTGGACCCTGATCCCAGGTAATAGGGCTCCCCTTGGGGCTGTTGGTCACTGGTCTGCTTTGCCGCCATAGGCTGGGGAATACTCCAACCAATGGTGAACTGATTTCTTGTTGTTTTCACAAGTTCTTGGTATCTGGTGAGGCCAGTGGTTTGGGTAGATGAGAGGTGGGTGGCAAGAGGTAACATCCCTGATCCTGGAGCTCTGGTCACAGGCTCAGGGGGAAGGGAATGGAGGGAGGACAAGGAGGCTTGGCTAAGAGATGTTGTAGGCCCAGGGACTTGGCCAACCATCCGCTCTTGGTTTATTCCTAGCCCCTGGAGAAAAACGTCAAGATTAAGCCTAGTGGAGAGGAACGGAAAGTAGGAAAAGGATGTATACTTAAGGGAGGCCTACACAGTTACTGAAACACATGCTGTTTGCCAGGGAGACCATTTTATTTTATTTTATTTTTTTCAGGGAGACCATTTTAGCTTAGGCACTGGGTACCAGGTTCCTTGCCATGGGAGGCTTAAGTAGCTGGGTCATTTGCTGAGCAGTTGTGGCCAGTCCCGAGCCCCAGCCCTCTGCCCATCTCAGGCTTACCCTTGACTTACTCCACAAGTCTGATTTGAATGTGGTGGAATGGTAGCATAAAGAGCTTGTAATTTGATTCCCAAAGAGGAATAATTCCTAGGCTGGGCAGGGCCTGGTCTGGGTCAGGAGGCATAGAGCAGCAATCAAGTTAGCTGTGCTGAGGGCTTCATGTAGCCATGGCTGCTGCTCAGTAAGCTGAAGTCCTTTCATGACAGTTTTCTCCTGGGGTCCAGAACAGACTCAAAATTTCCAGATTCCTCACTAGAGTGGTTCTTTATAGTAGGGCCCATTCTTACTCCTTTGTACTCCATTATTCTTGCTGTTCAAGGTCTGCCCACCTAAAGGGCTATGTGGGGAGGAAGAACAGGTACTCTTGCACCCATAGGGACCCTGCCTCTTAGTGGGAGAAGTTAGTTTTTCCTAAGTATAAAGCCTGCAAAATATGAGCCTGAGGGTAGTGTCTCTACCTCAGATCTTTTCTCCATAGGGAAGCCTCACTGGGCTCCTCACTTACTTACTTCAAATGTCCTGGGATGGGAGAATGTTGGACATAGGGCTTTCTTAGAGTGACAGAAGTTCTTTATGCTAATAGCAGTAATTTTCCTGTGCCAGGAGAATAGGAGAATGAAGGACAACAGGGAGAGGAGAAGGAAGGAGTCACGGAAGACTGTCCATGCAATCTGTTAACAATGGGGGAAATTTCATATAACTTGAGTGGTAGGAACTGCAGGTATATATCTTGGGCTAGGGCTGCCTCTTTCCATGCCCATTCCTGTTCTTTCCTTTAAGAGGTTATGGTCAGCCTTGGATCCTGTCCAGGTCAATAATTTGAAGGCAGCTGATGATCTTGATCAGGTGTGCTCTGTCTTGACCCCTTCATAGACTCCAAGAAATGCCACCTGTAATCTGAAAATGGAAGCAGGGATGACCAGGCCCCTGAAATAATTTCAGTTGGGACCTCCAATTTTAAGCCTACTTGGTGCTAGGCAGTTGAATCCCTCCCCCGGGAAGCAGAGTCTCAGCCCCTTTGCTTCAAGCTCAGATCTTTTAGGTTAGGGGAGGGAGAGGCCTACAAGGGACACCATAACCAAAGCAGCTTGAAGAAGATAATAATTAGCTCAAACTAAGTCCCAGATATAAAACTACTCATGATCCAGCAGTGCTACAACATGGGAACCCCCAGTGCTAGAAGAGCCCAAATGCAGAATGTTCCCTGAACAGAAGTCTTCTCCAGCATTATTATAATCTGACTCTCCCTTGATTCTGTTTGGTTTTGATCCCTCTACAACACCTAAAACACAGTGAAAGCAATAGAAATATCAAGCAGTTATGTCACAGGGCACAACAGAGCATGTCTAGACTGGCACAACTGAGGACGGAAGATGCAGGGAAAAGGCTGTCTAGGGCAAATGCCGGCCTGCAGAAACATTCACAGGTGGTCAGCTGAGGGAGAAGAGAAAGAGAAAGGAGAATCCTCCCTTACCCATTGAAAAGGAAAAGGAAAAAAATTCAAATTCCCAAACTCCATCACATTAAAGTATATTCAAAAGTTATCAGCATCAGTATCATTAGGAAAGAAAAAAACAATACAAACACATCTATGGTAATAATGACAAGTCAATGAATCACTCACAGGTGTGCAAAGAGATTATCTCAACAAGAAAAGGAACACATAGAAATGTCAGTTTCTGAAAATAAAGGGGAGGGGGACAGGGTAAGAACAGAAAACTTTTAAGAAGGGATCACATATTTAGAAGTCATTGGTACCTCTTCCTACCAACTACAGATTTCACTTCCCCAAACAAACAAAACGTTTTTTGGTCCTTCTGTGTGTGTGTGTGTGTATGTGTACGTGTGTGTTTGTGTATACTCAAGGGTCTGTGTGTGTATGTGTGTCTCTCTATATATAAATATATATATGTAGATATATATATTTATATATATATAAATTTCAACAGTGCTTCTCCAAAAAATTGTCCATCTATAAATATAATTTTATTTACTTTATTTTAAAATTATCTGCCTCCCTGTAGGTATTATTTTTTGAAAGGGGTTAACCTGCTGAAATTTTGCCAGAATGGTGACTGGCTGCGCTTGGGTTCGGTGAACTCAAAGACCTGCGACTGAGCGATGCCATCCGGGACCAGGTACTGGCCCTGGTTTAACGGGTCCTGCGGTGGTGGGTAGGAAGGAGGAATTGAGCGGGCAGAGTTGACACCTAGAATAGATGGGAGATCAAATGGAGAGTATAAGTTATGTGGTTTCCCAAATCATCCAGTGACCACTTTGAGCAGACAATTAAAGGCAGCCTATTTAGAGAGTATGAACTGGAATTGAAAATCATCCAAGGGAAAAACTGCAATTCCTTAACAGATTTTGGAATGGTATGGTGACTAATACAACAACACACACTTTCCCACCTACTCAGACATTACTGAGAAGCTTTGGTGTTATCAGCCATTTTACAGATGAGGACACTGAGACCTGTGGTGAAATGTCATATCTAAGGTCATAAAGCAAAGGATAGAATTCACATTTTTTTGTTTTAAAATATTTTATTTATTTATTCCTGAGAGACACAGACAGAAGCAGAGACATTGACAGAGGAAGAAGCAGACTCCTCACAGGGAGCCCGATGTGGGACTCGATACCCTGACTGGGATCATACCCTGAACCAAAGGGAGACACTCAACTGTTGAGCCACCCAGACGTCCCTAGAATCCACATTATTTGATTTCTCATTCTTTTTTTCTTAAGATTTACTTATTTAGGGACGCCTGGGTGGCTCAGCAGTTGAGCGCCTCCCGTCGGCCCAGGGTGTGATACTGGAATCCTGAAATCGAGTCCCACATCAGGCTCCCTGCATGGATCCTGCTTCTCTCTCTGCCTGTGTCTCTGCCTTTCTCTCTCTGTGTCTCTCATGAATAAATAAATAAAATCTATAAAAAAATAAATAAAACAAAATCTTAAAAATATTTACTTATTTATTTAAGGGGGGGGGGCAGGAGGAGGGCCAAAAGGACAGGGAGAGAGAAACTTAAGTAGACTCCAAGCTGAGCAGGGATCCCAATGCAGGGCTCAATCCCATGACCCTGAGATCATGACCTGAGCCAAAGCCAAGAGTCAGATGCTCAATTGACTGTACCACCCAGGCACCCCAAGAGACCATAATCCATTATGCCAGACGTTCCTGCAAATCACCCAACGCTTTCCATTTAATTTCAAAGCAATTTGGTTTTCTCCCTCCTCAACTCCCCCTAGGAGTGTCAAAAGAGCCAAGTTAAGAACTAGTGACTTCAAAGCAGGTCTTCAGTTGGGAAATGGTTTTCTAAAAGGCAAGGTACAAGTGTACTCTACCTCAGGTTGTAGTGATGAAACCATATTTAATATGAAAGTCACATTTGGTAGATTAGAAAGAAAGCAAAGAAAATATGATTCATGTAATACAAGGAAGACTTGGAATATATTTGTGACCATTCAAAGGGGACAATTCAATGACTACAACTTTCATAGAAATATTTGCAAGCTTCAAAGCAAAATCCACATGAATAGAAGATTCCAGGGTGGAGGGGCTGAATTTAAAGTTTAATCCTAACCTATATTCAGAGCATAATTGCATACAGCATATGATTCAGAATGCAATGAAGACCTCTCTGCTGCTCCCAAATAGCTTCCTCAACTGCTGGCTAATGTCTGAAATTTCAACATTACAGCTTCTTTGTTTGCCTTTGTTTGATGACTCGATCCCATTATCCTAGAAGTAGTATCATATTGAGTCATTGTCAGCCATTGGCACTTAAGTAGGAAGCAATGAGTTCTTTTTTAAAAGCTAATATTGTTTTGCTTTGTTTTAGATCTTACTTTTGTTTTCCAGATTTATTGAGATATAATCAATAAGTAACATTCTATAAGTTTAAGGTGTACAATGTGATGATTTGATACACATATATATTCCAAGATGATTACTACAATAAGGTTAGTATATCCATCACTTCACAAAATAACCTTTTTTTGTGTGTGCTAAGAGCATTTAAGAACTACTCTCTTAGCAACTCCCAAGTTAAAATATTAACTATAGTCACTGTGCTGTACATTATATTCCCCGAATTCTTCATCTGGCAACTACCCTTTTGTGCCCTTTGACCAACATCTTTATACTTCCCCCATCCCAGGCCCTGGCAACTACCAAACAAGAAACTTTCTGTTTCTATAATTTTGCTTTTTTTATATTCCAATATAAATGAAATCATATAGTATTTATATTTTTGTTTTACTTATTTCACATAGTATGATGCCCTCAAAGTCCATCCATGTTTCCATAAATGGTAATATTTCCTTATTTTTATGGCTGAATAATATTCTATTGTATATGTAACATATATATTATCCATTCATCTGCTGAAGGATATATCAGTTGTTCATTGTCTTGGCTATTGTGAATAATGCTGCAATGAACATGAGGGTGCAGAAATCTCTTTGGGATTTTGATTTCATTTTCTTTCCTTATACACTAGAAGTGGAATTGCTGGATCAGATGACCACTCTATTTTCAACTTTTTGGGGACCCTCCATACTGTTTTCATAGCACCTTACAAATTTATACTCCTACCATCAGTGTCCAAGGGCTCCTTTTTCTCCAAATCCTCACCAGCACTTGTTATCTCTCTTTTTTTGATAGCAGCCACTCTAACAAATATAACCTCTCATGGTTTTGATTTACATTGTTCTGATGATTGGTAACATTGAACATCTTTTTTTTTTTTACACTTGTAGAACATTTACATGGGCATTTGCATGCTTTATTTGGAGAAACATCTATTCAGGTCATTTGCCCATTTTTTGTAGTTTGTAGTTGACTTGTATGTGTTGCTCATATATTTTGAATATTAATCCCTTATCTGATACATGGTTTGCCAATATTTTCTCTCATTCTGTAGGTCGCCTTTTCATTTTGTTGATTTTTTTTTTTTAGTTTGATGTAGTCCCACTTTTTTTTATTTTGGTCATGCTTTTGGTGTCATATTAAAAAACTTGTTGCCAAAATCATGTCAAGGAGTATTTTCCCTATATTTTCTTTTAGGATTTTTATGGTGTTAGGTCTTCCACTTAAATCTTTAATTCATTTTGAGTTAATTTTTCTGAGCAGTGTAAGACAGGAGTCCAATACATTCCTTTGCATGTGAAAATCCAATTTTCCCAATATCATTTATAAAAGAGGCTATCCTTTCCCCACTGAGTATTCCTGACCTCCTGATAAATATTAGTTGACTATGGGTTTATAATTGGTCTCTCTCATTTTTTTATTGGAGTTCAATTTGCCAACATATAACATAACACCCAGTGCTCATCCCATCAAGTGCCCCCCTCAGTACCCATCACTCAGTCACCCCCACCCCTTGCTGACCTCCCTTTCCACCACCCCTTGTTCGTTTCCCAGAGTTAGTAGTCTCTCATGTTCTGTCTCCCTCTCTGATATTTCCCACTCATTTTCTCTCCTTTCCCCTTTATTCCCTTTCACTATTTTTTATATTCCCCAAATGAATGAGACCATATAATGTTTGTCCTTTTCTGATTGACTTATTTCACTCAGCATAATACCTACCCTTCAGTTCCATCCACGTCGAAGCAAATGGTGGGTATTTGTCATTTCTAATGGTTGAGTAATATTCCATTGTATACATAGACCACATCTTCTTTATCCATTCATCCACCTGCACCCCGATGTTTATAGCAGCAATGTCCACAATAGCCAAACTGTGAAAGAAGCCTTGGTGTCCATCGAAGGATGAATGGATATAATTGGTCTTTTGATTCTCTCCCACTAGTCTATATGTCAGATTTTACTGCCAGTATATTGTTTTGATTACTATTTGCTTTGGAATAAAGTTTAAATAAATCAGAGAACATGATGCCACCAATTTTGTTCTTCTTTCTCAGGTTTGCTTTAGTTATTTGGGGTCTTTTGTGGTTCCATATGAATTTTATAATTGTTTTATCTACTTCTGTGAAAAATGCCATGGAATTTTAGATAAGGATTACAATAAATCTACAGATGGCTTTGGGTAGTAAGGGCATTTTCATGATATCAATTCTTACAATCCATAAATACAGAATATTATTCCATTTATTTGTGTTTTCTTCAATTTCTTTTATAAATTTCTTTTTTTTCATTTGTTTTTTTTTAATTTTTTATTGGTGTTCAATTTACTAACATACAGAATAACCCCCAGTGCCTGTCACCCATTCACTCCCACCCCCCGCCCTCCTCCCCTTCTACCACCCCTAGTTCGTTTCCCAGAGTTAGCAGTCTTTACGTTCTGTCTCCCTTTCTGATATTTCCCACACATTTCTTCTCCCTTCCCTTATATTCCCTTTCACTATTATTTATATTCCCCAAATGAATGAGAACATATAATGTTTGTCCTTCACTGACTGACTTACTTCACTCAGCATAATACCCTCCAGTTCCATCCACGTTGAAGCAAATGGTGGGTATTTGTCATTTCTAATAGCTGAGTAATATTCCATTGTATACATAAACCACATCTTCTTTATCCATTCATCTTTCGTTGGACACCGAGGCTCCTTCCACAGTTTGGCTATCGTGGCCATTGCTGCTATAAACATCGGGGTACAGGTGTCCCGGCGTTTCACTGCATCTGTATCTTTGGGGTAAATCCCCAATAGTGCAATTGCTGGGTCGCAGGGCACGTCTATTTTTAACTCTTTGAGGACCCTCCACACAGTTTTCCAGAGTGGCTGCACCAGTTCACATTCCCACCAACAGTGTATGAGGGTTCCCTTTTCTCCGCATCCCCTCCAACATTTGTTGTTTCCTGCCTTGTTAATTTGCTCCATTCTCACTGGTGTGAGGTGGTATCTCATTGTGGTTTTGATTTGTATTTCCCTAATGGCAAGTGATGCAGAGCATTTTCTCATATGCATGTTGGCCATGTCTATGTCTTCCTCCGTGAGATTTCTGTTCATATCTTTTGCCCATTTCATGATTGGATTGTTTGTTTCTTTGGTGTTGAGTTTAATAAGTTCTTTATAGATCTTGGAAACTAGCCCTTTATCTGATATGTCATTTGCAAATATCTTCTCCCATTCTGTAGGTTGTCTTTGAGTTTTGTTGACTGTATCCTTTGCTGTGCAAAAGCTTCTTATCTTGATGAAGTCCCAATAGTTCATTTTTGCTTTTGTTTCTTTTGCCTTCGTGGATGTATCTTGCAAGAAGTTACTGTGGCCGAGTTCAAAAAGGGTGTTGCCTGTGTTCTTCTCTAGGATTTTGATGGAATCTTGTCTCACATTTAGATCTTTCATCCATTTTGAGTTTATCTTTGTGTATGGTGAAAGAGAGTGGTCTAGTTTCATTCTTCTGTATGTGGATGTCCAATTTTCCCAGCACCATTTATTGAAGAGACTGTCTTTCTTCCAATGGATAGTCTTTCCTCCTTTATCGAATATTAGTTGACCATAAAGTTCAGGGTCCACTTCTGGGTTCTCTATTCTGTTCCACTGATCTATGTGTCTGTTTTTGTGCCAGTACCACACTGTCTTGATGACCACAGCTTTGTAGTACAACCTGAAATCTGGCATTGTGATGCCCCCAGATATGGTTTTCTTTTTTAAAATTCCCCTGGCTATTCAGGGTCTTTTCTGATTCCACACAAATCTTAAAATAATTTGTTCTAACTCTCTGAAGAAAGTCCATGGTATTTTGATAGGGATTGCATTAAACGTGTATATTGCCCTGGGTAACATTGACATTTTCA
Source organism: Canis aureus (assembly GCF_053574225.1). Lineage (NCBI taxonomy): Eukaryota > Metazoa > Chordata > Mammalia > Carnivora > Canidae > Canis > Canis aureus. Next base: position 75,546,918 of record NC_135649.1, on the reverse strand, counting down.
CAATATTAATTCTGCCAATCCATGAGCATGGAATATTTTTCCATCTCTTTGTGTCTTCCTCAATTTCTTTCAGAAGGGTTCTATAGTTTTGAGGGTATAGATCCTTTACATCTTTGGTTAGGTTCATTCCTAGGTATCTTATGCTTTTGGGTGCAATTGTAAATGGGATTGACTCCTTAATTTCTCTTTCTTCAGTCTCATTGTTAGTGTATAGAAATGCCACTGATTTCTGGGCATTGATTTTGTATCCTGCCACGCTACCGAATTGCTGTATGAGTTCTAGCAATCTTGGGGTGGAGACTTTTGGGTTTTCTATGTAGAGTATCATGTCATCGGCGAAGAAGGAGAGTTTGACTTCTTCTTTGCCAATTTGAATGCCTTTAATGTCTTTTTGTTGTCTGATTGCTGAGGCTAGGACTTCCAGTACTATGTTGAATAGCAGTGGTGAGAGTGGACATCCCTGTCTTGTTCCTGATTTTAGGGGAAAGGCTCCCAGTGCTTCCCCATTGAGAATGATATTTGCTGTGGGCTTTTCATAGATGGCTTTTAAGATGTCGAGGAATGTTCCCTCTATCCCTACACTCTGAAGAGTTTTGATCAGGAATGGATGCTGTATTTTGTCAAATGCTTTCTCTGCATCTAATGAGAGGATCCTATGGTTCTTGGTTTTTCTCTTACTGATATGATGAATCACATTGATTGTTTTATGGGTGTTGAACCAGCCTTGTGTCCCAGGGATAAATCCTACTTGGTCATGGTGAATAATTTTCTTAATGTACTGTTGGATCCTATTGGCTAGTATCTTGTTGAGAATTTTTGCATCCATGTTCATCAGGGATATTGGTCTGTAATTCTCCTTTTTGGTGGGGTCTTTGTCTGGTTTTGGAATTAAGGTGATGCTGGCCTCATAGAACGAATTTGGAAGTACCCCATCTCTTTCTATCTTTCCAAACAGCTTTAGGAGAATAGGTATGGTTTCTTCTTTAAACGTTTGATAAAATTCCCCTGGGAAGCCATCTGGCCCTGGACTCTTGTGTCTTGGGAGGTTTTTGATGACTGCTTCAATTTCCTCCCTGGTTATTGGCCTGTTAAGGTTTTCTATTTCTTCCTGTTCCAGTTTTGGTAGTTTGTGGCTTTCCAGGAATGTGTCCATTTCTTCTAGATTGCCTAATTTATTGGCGTATAGCTGTTCATAATATGTTTTTAAAATCCTTTGTATTTCCTTGGTGTTGGTAGTGATCTCTCCTTTCTCATTCATGATTTTATTAATTTGAGTCTTCTCTCTCTTCTTTTTAATAAGGCTGGCTAATGGTTTATCTATCTTATTAATTCTTTCAAAGAACCAACTCCTGGTTCTGTTGATCTGTTCCACAGTTCTTCTGGTCTCGATTTTGTTGAGTTCTGCTCGAATCTTTATTAACTCCCTTCTTCTCTTGGGTGTAGGATCTATTTGCTGTTTTTTCTCTAGCTCCTTTATGTGTAAGTTTAGCTTTTGTATTTGAGTTCTTTCCAGTTTTTGAATGGATGCTTGTATTGCGATGTATTTCCCCCTTAGGACTGCTTTTGCTGCATCCCAAAGATTTTGAACGGTTGTATCTTCATTCTCATTAGTTTTCATGAATCTTTTTAATTCTTCCTTAATTTCCTGGTTGACCCTTTCATCTTTTAGCAGGATGGTCCTTAACCTCCACGTGTTTGAGGTCCTTCCAAACTTCTTGTTGTGATTTAGTTCTAATTTCAAGGCATTATGGTCTGAGAATATGCAGGGGACAATCCCAATCTTTTGGTATCAGTTCAGACCCGATTTGTGACCCAATATGTGGTCTATTCTGGAGAAAGTTCCATGTGCCCTTGAGAAGAATGTGTATTCAGTTGAGTTTGGATGTAAAGTTCTGTAGATATCTGTGAAATCCATCTGGTCCAGTGTATCATTTAAAGCTCTCGTTTCTTTGGAGATGTTGTGCTTAGAAGACCTATCGAGTATAGAAAGAGCTAGATTGAAGTCACCAAGTATAAGTGTATTATTATCTAAGTATTTCTTCACTTTGGTTAATAATTGATTTATATATTTGGCAGCTCCCACATTCGGGGCATATATATTGAGGATTGTTAAGTCCTCTTGTTGAATAGATCCTTTAAGTATGATATAGTGTCCCTCTTCATCTCTCACTACAGTCTTCGGGGTAAATTTTAGTTTATCTGATATAAGGATGGCTACCCCTGCTTTCTCTTGAGGACCATTCGAATGGTAAATGGTTCTCCAACCTTTTATTTTCAGGCTGTAGGTGTCCTTCTGTCTAAAATGAGTCTCTTGTAGACAGCAAATAGATGGGTCCTGCTTTTTTATCCAGTCTGAAACCCTGCGCCTTTTGATGGGGTCATTAAGCCCGTTCACATTCAGAGTTACTATTGAGAGATATGAGTTTAGTGTCATCATGATATCTATTCAGTCCTTGTTTTTGTGGACTGTTCCACTGAACTTCTTCTTAAAGGGGAATTTTAAGAGTCCCCCTTAAAATTTCTTCCAGAGCTGGTTTGGAGGTCACATATTCTTTTAGTTGCTGCCTGTCTTGGAAGCTCTTTATCTCTCCTTCCATTTTGAATGAGAGCCTTGCTGGATAAAGTATTCTTGGTTGCATGTTCTTCTCATTTAGGACCCTGAATATATCCTGCCAGCCCTTTCTGGCCTGCCAGGTCTCTGTGGAGGTCTGCTGTTACCCTAATATTCGTCCCCATAAAAGTCAGGGATTTCTTGTCTCTTGCTGCTTTAAGGATCTTCTCCTTATCTTTGGAATTTGCAAGCTTCACTATTAAATGTCGAGGTGTTGAACGGTTTTTATTGATTTTAGGGGGGGATCTCTCTATTTCCTGGATCTGAATGCCTGTTTCCCTTCCCAGATTAGGAAAGTTTTCAGCTAGGATTTGTTCAAATACATATTCTGGCCCTCTGTCCCTTTCGGCACCCTCGGGAACACCAATTAAACGTAGGTTTTTCTTCCTCAGGCTGTCGTTTATTTCCCTTAATCTATCTTCATGGTCTTTTAATTGTTTGTCTCTTTTTTCCTCAGTTTCCCTCTTTGCTATCAACTTGTCTTCTATGTCACTCACTCATTCTTCCACCTCGTTAACCCTCGTCGTTAGGACTTCTAGTTTGGATTGCATCTCATTCAATTGATTTTTAATTTCTGCCTGATTAGCTCTAAATTCTGCAGTCATGAAGTCTCTTGAGTCCTTTATGCTTTTTGCTAGAGCCACCAGTAGCTGTATAATAGTGCTTCTGAATTGGCTTTCTGACATTGAATTGTAATCCAGATTTTGTAACTCTGTGGGAGAGAGGACTGTTTCTGATTCTTTCTTTTGAGGTGAGGTTTTCCTTCTAGTCATTTTGCTCAGTGCAGAGTGGCCAAAAGCAAGTTGTATTGGGAAAAGGAGAAAAAGAGAGGAGAGAAAGAAGGAAAGAAAAGAGAAAGAGAAAAAAAGGAAGAAAAAAAACGAAAAAAAAGGGAAGAAGAAGAGAAAGAAAAAGAAAGAAAAAAAAAGGGGTGGGGGGAGGAAACAAATCAAAAAGCAAAACAAAACAAAACAGAACAAAAAAAAAAAAAAGAACCACGGGGGAGTGTCTTCTGATTCTGTGTACTTTAAGTCCCTTGGCTTCCTCTGGAAGTTGTCAGTCAGTCCAGCTGGTCTTCTGGGGGAGGGGCCTGCTGTGCTGATTTTCAGGTGTTAGCAGTTGGGGGAGCTGCTGTGCCCCTGCCTGGTGCAGGGCTCATGGGGGTTGTTTACCCCGTGAGGCCCCAGGAGCAACAGCCCTAGTGGCGGGGCCAGCTCTGGAAACCTGGATTCAGCCCCCGCAGGAACTCCGGAGCTCTCCGTCTGCAGGGCCTGGAGGCTCCGGGGCGGCGCCGCTGATCTGCTCAGCTGGGGCAGGAGCGTCCTTGCTGTCCTGGGCCCTCCCGGCCTCTGCCTGTCCCGGGGGAGGCGGGATCCTGGGCTGTGTCCCGGCGCCCTGTGCTCCGGAGCCTGCGCTGGTGGATTCGCGCTCCCGGGCCGCGCAACCCCCTCCGCGGAGCCGCCGCCCAAGCCCCCCGAGCTGCTCCTGGAACCGCGCAGCCCCCTCCGCACGGAGCCTCTTCCTCTGCCCGAGCCCCTCCGAGCTGCTCCCGGGGCCGTGCAGCCCCCTCCGCGGAGCCGCCGCCCGAGCCCCTCTGAGCTGCTCCGGGTCCCGCCGTGCGCGCTGCAGCCCTTAGGGAGCTCGGCGCACTCTCCTGGGCACGCAGTTGCTGTTACTGTCCCCAGGGAGCCCGAGGCATCCCCGCCCTCCTGGGTCCTGCTCCAACTCCCTGCCAGCCCCTTTCCGCTCGGGAAGGTCGGTGCAGCTCCTGCTCCTCCGGGACGGGGCTCTCCTGTCCTGGGGACACTCACCCCGGCCTCAGCCCGGCTCCTCGCGGGGCCCCTCCCCCTTGGAGGCCTTTGTTCCTTTATTTCTTTTTCCCCGTCTTCCTACCTTGTAGAAGCGCGAACTCTTCTCACTGTAGCATTCCAGCTGGTCTCTCTTTAATTCTCAGGCCGAATTCATAGATTTTCAGGATAATTTGAAGGTTTTCTAGGTAATTTGGTGGAGACAGGTGATTTGGAGACCCTACTCTTCCGCCATCTTGCCCCTCCCTCCTCTTTTATAAATTTCTAATAGCTTTCAGTGTATAGATTTTTAACCGCTGAAGTTAAATATATTCCTAAGCACTTTATCCTATTCTGTACTATTGTAAATGGGATTGTCTCTTAATTTCTCTTTTCAATGTTCATTGTTATTGAAACAAGTAATTTTTGTATTTTGTATCCTGAAACATTATTGAATTCCATTATTATTATAGTATTCTAATATTATCTCTTAGGAGAGTTTCTAGATTTTTCCTAAAACAAATCATGTCAGCTCCAAACAGGGACAATTTTGCTTCTTCCTTTCTTTTTCTTGCCTGATTGCTCTGGATAGGACTTCCAGCAGTACATTAAGTAAAAGTGGTGAGAGTTGGCATCCCTGTCTTGTTCCTGATATTAGAGGAAAAGCTTTCAGCCATTCACCATTGAGCATACTTGTTAATAGTAGTTAGGCTTGTCATATAACGCATTGATTATGTTGAAGTATGTTCCTTATATACAAATTTACTGAGAATTTTAATCATGGAAATATGTTGAATTTTGTCAGATGCTTGTATTGTATCTATAGGAATGTGATTTTATCTTATATTTGTTAATGTTGTGCATCACATTTATTGATTTGCATATGTCTCTGCTTCCTAGAGATGAATTCCACTAGATGATGGTGTGTGATCCTTTTAATGTGCTGCTGAATTTGGTTTGCTAGCATTTTCTTGAGAATTTTTGAATCATATTTATCAGAAATAATGACCTATATTGTCTTATATTGTCTTTATCTGGAACTAGTGTCAGTGTAATCCTCGCCTCATAAAATGAGTTTGAAAGTGTTCTTTTCAGGTTTTTAGGAAGAGTTTGAGAAGAAGTGGTATTAATTCTTCTTTAAATCTTTCATAGAATTCACTAGTGAAACCATCTGGTCCTAAGCTTTTCTTTTCGTGAGGTTTTTGATTGCTAATTCAGTCGTCTTAGTCTCACTGAGCTGCTCAGATTTTGTATTTCCTTTTTGTCCATTAGTTTTATTGAGGTAAAATACACGTATTACATTGGATATGATTAAGGTGTACAACATAATGAGTTGATGTATATATACACTACAGAATGATAATCACATGAAGGTTATTTAACATCTACCACCTCACATAGTTATATATTTTTTCTTTTGATGAGAACTTTTAAGATCTCTCTTAGAAACTTTCAAACTTACAATACAGTATTATTAACTTTAGTGACCATGCTATACACTTATTTTATAAGCCTGTACCCTTTGACTACCTTTACCCATTTCTCCCACTACATACCCTCTTGCATCTGGCAACCACCAATCTGTTCTCTTTCTATGAATTCAATTTTATTACATTTCACATATAAGTGAGATCATACAGTATTTGTCTTTCTCTGAATTATTTAACTTAGCATAATACCTTTCAGGTTCATTCATGATGTGGCAAAAGGCAGGATTTCCTTCTTTTATGACTGAATGATATTCCGTGAGTGTGTACTTTATATACATTTATTTTATCCATTTGTCTGCTAAAGGACATTTAGGTTGTTTCCATGTCTTGGCTAATGTGAGTAATGCTGCAGTGAACATAGGGAGCAGATATTTCTTTGAGACAGTGATTTCATTTCCTTTAGATATATACCCTAAACTGGAATTGCTGGATCATATTAATTTTTTATTAACCTCCATACTGTTTTCCATATTGGTTGTACCAATGTACATTCCCACGGTATACAGGGGTTCCTTTCTCTCCATATCCTTGTCAGTCCTTGTTATTGTTTGTCTTTTGATAGGCATTCTAACAGGTGTGAAGTGTTATCTCATTGTGCTTTTTATTTGCATTTCCTGATTATTAGTGATGTTGAGCAACTTTTCATGTACTTGTTGGACATTTGAATATTTTCTTTGGAAAAGTATCTATTCAAATCATTTGTCTCTTCTTTAATTGGATTATTTGTGGGTTTTTGCTATTGAGTAGTATGAATTCCTTTAATATTTTGGATATTAACTCCTTATCACATATGTAGTTTGCAAGTATTTTTCCCATTCCATAGGTTGCTTTTCTATTTTGTTGATTTTTGCTGTGCAGAACCTTTAAATTTGATGTGATTCCACTAGTTTTTCTTTTGTTATTTGTGCTTTATGTGCCATGTCCAATAATTCATTGCCAAAACCAATGTCAAGAAGATTTTTCCATATTTTCTTATAGCAATTGAAGATATATATATATATTTATAGTTAAGTCTTTAAGCCATTATGAGTTAATTTTTATGGGTGATGTAACATAGGGGTCTAGTTCATCCTTCTGCAGGTGACTACCCAGAACCAGTTATTGAAGAGATTGTCCTTTATTGAATATTTGTGGCTCCCTTGTCAGATTTTACTTGATTGTATATGCATGGGTTTATTTCTGCGATCTAGATTCTTTTCTATTGGTCTTTGTATCTGTATTTTTCCAAGTGCTAAACTATTTGGTTACCATAGTTCTGTAATATATTTTGAAGCCAGAAAGTGTGATGGTTCCATCTTTGTTCTTTCTCAAGATTACTTTGGCTCTTTAGAGTCTTTTATGGTTCCATATAAATTTCAGAATTGTTTTTCTTATTTCTGGAAAAAATGTCATTAGAACCTGGACAGGAAATGCACAGAAACTATAGATGGTTTTGTCAGTACATTTTAATGATATTAATTTTTCAAATCCAGAGGCACAGGATATCTTCCTTTTTTTTCATAAATGTCTTAGAGTTTTCAGTGAATACATCTTTCACCTGCTTGGCTAGATTTATTTCTAAGTATTTTATCATTTTTGATACTATTATAAATGGACTGTTTTATTTTGTTTTTTGAATAGCTCATTGTTGGTGTATAGATGCTAATGATTTTTGTATGTTGACTTTGCATCCTGAAACCTTACTGAATTCATTGATTAAATCTAACAGTTTTTTGGTAGTCTTTAAGATTTTCTACATACAAAATCTTTTCTTTTTTTCCCATGAGTGCCAACTCTAGCCCTTTAGTAGTCCATGCCATTGGTCCTAAGGCCTGAGCCCTTAGCCCTGATTTGCCCTCTGAGCTTCTCCCACCGACTTCCCTCGAATCCCTGGCCTCTCATTCCAGGCCTTCAGCCAGCCCTGCTATTCCCTAGCCCCCTTATCCCCCAGTGAGGGTTCTACAGCTTAATTGTGCTTGAGCACTATATTTCTCTGTTCTCCTTGCTATAAAACTTCTGACTAATTTAGCTCTCTTGTCTTAACTGCCAGATGGGGAATATATCTCTCCCCTCCTCTTTCTTTCTTTCTTTCTTTCTTTCTTTCTTTCTTTCTTTCTTTTCTTTCTTTTCTTTCTTTTTCTTTCTTTCTTTCTTTTCTTTCTTTCTTCTCTTTCTTTTTCTTTCTTTCTTTCTTTCTTTCTTTTCTTTTTCTTTCCTTCCTTCCTTCCTTCTTTTCTTTTCTTTTTTCTTTTCTTTCTTCTTTCTTTCTTACCTGATTGCTCTCTGCTTAAGACTTCTAGTACTATTTTGCATAGGAGTGGTGAGATCTGGCACCACTGTGTTCTTATATTAGAATAATAGCTTTTAAACTTTTACCATTAAATATGATATTAGCTGTAGATTTTCTATATATTGCCTTTATTATATTGAGGTAGTTCCTTCTATACCTAATTTAATGAGATTTTTTATCATGAAAAGATGTTGAATTCTGTCAAATACTTTTTTCAGCATCTATTGAGATTATATGATTTTTATCTTTCTATTATTGTGGTGTATTACATTTTTTATTTGCATATGTTAACCCATCCTTGTATCTCAGTAATGAATGCCACTTAATGATGCTGTATGATCCTTTTAATGTGCTCTTGCATTTGGTTAGCCAGTATTTTGTTAAGAACTTTTGCATCAGAAATATTGTCCTGTGGTTTTCTTTCCCTGTGGTGTCCTTATCTGGATTTGATGTCAGTGTAATGCTGATTTCATAAAAAGAGTTTGGGAATGTACTCTTCTCTTCAATTTTTTGAAGAGTTTGAGAAGGATTGGCATTAATTCTTTAAATACTTGGTACAACTCACTAGTGAAACTATTCTTGGGCTTTTCTTTGTTGGGATGTTTCTACTTAGTAATTTTTTTTTTACTCATCTTTGGTATGGCTAGATTTTCTACCTCTATGGTTCAATCTTGGTACATTTGATGTTTTTTGGAAATTATTCATTTCTTCTAGGTCATCCAATTTGTTAGTGTATACTTGTTCACAGTATACACTTGTCATCTTCATGATTCTATTTCTGTGGTATCATATATAATATCTCCTATTTAATTTCTGATTTTATTTATTTGAGTCTTCTCTTTCTTTCTTAGTAAAGGTTTCTCAATTTTGTTTATCTTTTCAAATGCCAGCTCTTAACTTATCTTTTCTATTGTTTTTCTGGTCTCTATTTCTCCTCTGATCTTTATTTCCTTTCTCCTGTTAACTTTGGCCTTAAATTTTCTTCTTTTTCTTGTTCCTTGAAATGTAAAGTTAGGTTGCTTATTTCAATTTTTTTTTCTTTGTGTAGGCTTTACGGCTATAAACTTCCCTCCTAGAACTGATTTTGCTATATCCAATAACTTGTTATGTTGTGTTTTCATTTTCATTTATCTCAAGATCTTTTTTTTATTTTTCTTTTTGATTTCTTCTTTGATTCATTGGTTGTTCAGGAGTGTGTTGTTTAATTTCCACATATTTGTGAACTTTCCAGTTTTCCTCCTGTTATTGATTGCTAGTTTCATACCATTGTGGTGAATGATACTTGACATGATTTCAGTCTTCTTAAATTTGCTAAAACTTGTTTTATGACCCTAGAACATGTTCCATTTGTACTTGAGAAAAGAGCTGCTGCTATTGGATGGCATGATTCTTGTATGTCTTTTAGGTCTAAATATGATACAAATTGGGCAGTCCAGGTGGCTCAGTGGTTTAGCATGGCCTTCGGCCCAGGGCCTGATCCTGGAGTCCCGGGATCAAGTCCCATGTCAGGCTCCCTGCATGGAGCCTGCTTCTCCCTCTGCCTGTTCTCTGCCTCTCTCTCTTGCTCATGAATAAATAATAAATAAAATATTTTTAAAGCCTGTTTTTATAAATACATAAATAAATAAATAAATAAATAAATAAATAAATAAAGTCGGTCCAAATTGGTCTAAATATATTTCTAGTCCATTGGCACCTGTGTGGCTCAGTCAGTTAAGTATTTGCTTTCCACTCAGGTCATGATCTCAACATTCTGCGTTTGAGCCCCATGTTGAGCTCCCTACTTAGAGGGGAGTCTGCTTCTCCATCTCCCTTTGCCCCTCCCCCTCTGCTCATTCTCTCCCTTACTCTTTCTCTTGAATAAATAAAATCTTTTAAAAAATAAATATATTTCCAGTCCAACATTTTCTTAATCATTTTTTTGTCTAGGTGCTCTATCAATCATTGCCTTAATTATATTTCTTTTTTATATTGAAGTCTGATTTGCCAACATATAGTATAACACTCAGTGTTCATCCCATCAATTGTTGCTTTAATTATATTTCTGTTTCTTCCTTTCAGATATATTTATATTTGCTTAATATATTTAGGTGCTCCATATTTGGTGCATATATATTTAATTTATATATTTATGTTTTGGGGACATATATATCTTGATAAATTATCCCTTTATCATTATATGATGACCTTCTATGTTTCTTTTTTTCTTTTTTTTAATTTATTTATGATAGTCACACACATAGAGAGAGAGAGAGAGAGAGAGAGAGAGAGAGGCAGAGACACAGGCAGAGGGAGAAGCAGGCTCCACGCACCGGGAGCCCGATGTGGGACTCAACCCCGGGTCTCCAGGATCGTGCCCTGGGCCAAAGGCAGGCGCCAAACCGCTGCGCCACCCAGGGATCCCACCTTCTATGTTTCTTGTGAAAGTTTTTGACTTATATTCTGTTTATCTGATATAAGAATAGTTACCCTTTCTCTCTCTTGGCTTCCACTTGCACGGAATATCTTTTCCCATATGTTAATTTTGAGGCTATGTGTATCCTCAAAGATGAACTTAGACCTTTGTAGACAATGTATAGTTGTGTCTTGTATTTTTATTCACTCAGCCATTCTATGCACGTTGATAAGGGAATTGAATTCATTTATGTCCTGGAGGGGAGGCAGGTGGGGGATGGGCTAAATGAGTGATGAGCATTAAGGAAGGCACTTGTTGGGATAAGCACTGAGTGGTATATATAAGTGATGAATCACTAAATTCTACTCCTGAAACAATACTACAGTACATGTTAACTAACTTGAATTTAAATAAAAAATAAATAAACTGCAGAAAAAAATTGTTAATAGGTAAGGACTTTCTATTGTCATCTTATTACTTTGTTTTATAGCTCTTTTGTCCTTCTCTTCCTCTTTTGCTATCTTCGATAGTTTTCCAAAGGTATGCTTTGATTCAAGTCTTTTTTTTTTTTTTGTATGTCTAGGTGTCTGCTTTGTTGTTACAGTGAGGCTTACATCAAACACCTTATAGTTACAATAGTCTATTTTATGCTAATAACAAATTAACTTTAAATGCATAATAAAACTCTACCTTTTTAATCCCCAACCCCACATATTATGTTTTGATGTCATAATTTCCATCTTTTTATTCTTATCCATTAATAAATTATTGTAGCTATAGTTATTTTTAATCCGTTCATACCTTATCCTTGATAGGTATAAGTAACTAATACATCACCATATTAGAATATTCTGAATTAGATTATATACTTGTTTTACCTGTGTGTTTATATTTTCATATGTTTTCATGTTACTAATTAGCATCCTTTCATTTAAGCTTTAAAAACTCCTTTCAGCATTTCTTGTAAGACAAGTCTAATGGTAATGAACTCTCTCTCTCTCTCTCATTTTCTCTCTCTCTCTGGGAAAGTTTTTCTCTCTCCTTCATTTCTAATGGACACCTTTCCTGGGTATAGTATTTTGGCTGACAGTTTTTTTCTTTCAGAACTTTGACTATATAACATCCACTCTCTCCTAGTCCACTAGGTTCCTGCTGAGAAACCTTTGAATAGTTTTATGTGGGCTACCTTGTATTTGATGATTGTTTTTCTCTTGCTACTTTTAATACTTTCTATTTGTCTTTGATTTTGGACAGTTTTAATTATAATGTATCTTGAAGAAGATCATTTGGGTTGAAATTGTTTGGAAACCAATGAGCTTCATGAAGCTGAATATTTAAATACCCATCCAGAATTGGAAATTTTTCAGCTGTCATTTCTTTAAATAAGCATTCTTCTCCTTTCCCCCTCTTTGCTTCTTCTGGGACTTCAATATTTTATAGATTTTCTCTCTTAATTTTATCTCATAACTCACATAGGCTTTTCTCCACTTTTTAATTTTTTTTTCCTTTGTTCTACTCTGGACAATTTCAAATGACCAGTTTTGCCTTCACAAATTCTTTCTTCTGCTTGTTCAATCTGTTGTTAATGTTCTCTATTGAATTTTTTTTCTATTTCATTTGTTATATTCTTCAGCTCTTTAATTTCTGTTTGATTCTTTTTTATTATTTCTACTCTCTGTTAAATTTCTTGTTTTGTGTATTGTTTTTCTGACGTTGAATTGTCTCTCTCTGCTTCCTTGTAACTCACTGAACTTAAAACAACTATCTTGAAATGTTTACTGGAAAAAAATTGCATATCTCCATGTCTTTGGGGGTCAGTTTCTAGAAAATTGTGTTCCTTTGGTGATGTCATGTTTCCTTAATTTTTCATGTTCCTTGTTGTCTTGAATTGCTCTTTGCATTTGAAAAAAGCATTCACTTCCTCTAGTGTTTATTGATTGGCATATTTTTTCCATGCACCTAGTCATGGATTTTTTTTTTCTCCATGGGTGCTCTGGAACTTTTCTCCTGGACTTTTGAACTTTCACAAAAGCACATGCATCTGTGGGTGACTGCCAAAACCAATGTTTTTAGAGGGAAGACAGTAGAAAACTATTCTGCCATTTTGATGATGTCCTCTAATGGGCAATTTCCAAAGGTGGTAAGTGTCAAAAATATGAGGGTACTGGGTACCAACAAATGATATGAAAATATTAGGGAGAAAATTTGGGAAGTGGTCATTTTAATTTCTCAATTAAGCTTTTTATTTTGTGAGTATTGTAGATTTACATGCAGTTGTAAGAAATAATAGAGATATGCTTTGTAGCCTTTACTCAGTTTCTTCAATGATAATATTTTGCAAAACTGTAGTACAATATTATAAGCAGATTATTAACATGGTTATAGGACACAGACAAGAGATAGAACATTTCTATATCACAAAATCATTCTTGTTATTCTTCCATAACCACATTTACTTTTCTCCTGACCTTACCCCTTTTTTAACCACTGGCAATCACTAATCTGTTCCACATTACTAAATGACATCATTTCAAGAATGTTATATAAATGGAGTCATACCATATATATAATCTTTGGGGATTGACTTTTCTTATTCAGCAAAATTCCTTGGAGATTCACCCAGGTTGCCGAATGTACCAATAGTTGGCTCCTTTTTATTCATGAGTAATATTCCATGGTATGGATATACCATAATTACTCACTCACTGAAAGATATCTGACATGTTTCCAGTTTGGGCTATTATGAACAAAGCTGCTATAAACATTTGTTTGGAGTTTTAATTTTTCTCCAAGATTTTACTTAAATTCAAGTTAGTTAACATAGAGGGTTTTTTTGATGTATGTGTGAAAGTAAGTTTTCATTTTTCTGGGAAAACTGCCCACGAGTATAATTGCTGGGTTATATGGTAGTTGTATGTTTTGTGGCTTAAGAAACCACAATACTATTTTCCAGAGTGGCTGTACCATTTAACATTCTCACTAGCAAGGTATAAATGATTTGGTTCCTCTACTCCCTTGTCAGCATTCCATGTTGTCACCATTTTTTATTTTAGTCTTTTTAATAGGTATGTACTGATATCTCACTGTGGTTTTTATCTGCATTTCTCCACTGATTAAAAATGTTGAACATCTTTTCATGTGTTTAACTGCCATTCATATAATCCTGTCAGTAAAATATCTGTCTTTTGCCCTGTTTCTAATTGGATCATATAGTTTTTTTTATTGCTGAGTTTTTAGAGTTCTTTATACATTCTAGATAGTAGTGTTCTGTCAGATACATGGTTTGCAAATATTTTTTCCTAGTCTGTGGCTTGTCTTTTTATCCTCTTCACATGGTCTTTCATAGAGCAAAACTGTCTATTTTAATGAGGTCCATTGTATCAATTTTTCATTTCATGGTTCAAGCTTTTGGTGTCAAGTCTAAGAACTTCTTGCCTAGCCCTAGATGCTGGAGATTTTCTCCTTTAAAAAAGTTTTTGAAAAAAAATGTTTTTGTAGCTTTAAATTTAAGCCCATTATCCATTTTGAATTAATTTTTGTAGGGTGTGAGTTTAGGTTGAAGTTTTTTATTTTTGGTCTAGAGCTGAAGCATTTGGTGGAAAGGTTACCCTCATCCACTATATTTCTTTTGCATCTTTATCAAAAATTAGTTGGGCATATTTGTGTAGGCCTATTTTTAGTTCCTCTGTTCTCTTCCACTGGTAAAATATGTCTATCCTTCTGCCAATACCACAGTCTTGGTTATTGTAGCTATATAATTTGTGTTAAAACCAGGACTGATTACTTCAATTTTACTCTTCTTTTTCACGTTTTTAGTTAATTTAGGATATTCATTTGATTTTGAGATGGTCCCATAGTTTCTGGAGATGGGAGCTGTGTTCATGGCTCTAGGGAGCTCCATGATGACAGACTGAAATAGGTTGATAGATCAGGAATTAGTATTCAAATTCCAAGAAGTTATACATCAATTCTTAAAATCAAGACAGTATAAAAGGTAAGCATAAAGTAAAAATGCCTTCATTGGAGCTAGGACTTCTGTCCTCTTTGTTTATCTTACACAGATAAACAGAAGAAGGCTTCCCCTTCTCCAGAGTAGTATACTGAGTTGATAAGGTCCCATGGCATTATAGATGGGATTGTAAGGGGACACTAGAATAATTACCTATCCAATTATATCTGCCTTAGAGAAATCTTAACAACAATGCTCCCATCATTTCCAGGAAGCAGTCACTGGAAGGGTTAAGGAAACTGGCTTTAATGGGTATCTAAAAGAATTCTCTTGTCTTCCCATGTACATAATATAACCATTGAATTCCTAAGTTTGACTATTGCTTCCACATGTATAGTTGCCCTGAGTCTCAATATATATCAGTCATTACAATCCTGGACTAGGAGAGTCTTGAAAATTAGAAATAGAAATAATAGAGAAGATACAAAAGAATTTTGGGAGGTTTGAAGCTAAATGAGTTTTTTTGAAAACTTTAGAGTTGTTGTTAAAGGTGGAAAGCTGTTCAGGTGAACAATTGCTTAAACACTGGGAATAAGAGAGGACTTGAAGGGAATAGCCTTGTGACTAGACAGGGTAGAAAAGGAACCTGACGCAAAGGCTTGGTATGAGTGAGCAGGACTGTTTTCTAATTTGTTGTTTTATGGATGTTCCTTTGCTTTAAGAATTCATAGTGAAAAGACCAGCCAGCCTCAGATAGGCTAGGGGGAACCTATGCTGATATCAAGGAGTCCCATCCCATCATGAAGGTCAGTGTTGTAAGGACAGTGGAAAGAATCATAGTAAGAGAAGCTAAAGGGTTAAGAACCTCCAGGAAACAGACAGGCCACTAGGCCAGTAGCTTCTTTATAGCCTGAGGACTCCCCAGCTGGCTGGAGTTCTGTTCTGTTTATATCTCTAAGGAATGGGCACAGTCTCTCCCAGGGTTCCCCTACTCGTACAGACCATATCTTCACTGACATTAACCCCAGATAACTTTCTAACACTGACTCTCATATTTTCACTCCCAAGAGGTTAGGAGTGATTGCCTTTAATTCTCTATCTGAAGATAATCACATCTCCATAATAAGGGAAAGAACCAGTGAGTGCCTCCCAAGGACAAGAAACAATAAGCAGTTAAAAGGAAGGTATGTCTAGCCAGGGAGGGCCCAGCTAGGCACACTGTTTAATTGGAAATTAGATATTCACAGGCATATAGCTCCTTAGTGAAAAGGAGCTTCATTTGGGAATAATTAAGGATGCTTTATGTGGCCACTGGAATTTCAGGCAACTTGAATCTAATAATTTTGTATGGTGACTCATTCTGAACCAAAGAACCTACTGAGAAAGCAGAAGGGCCTGGGAAAAGTGAGGTCTCATTAAAATCACTTACCCCTGGAGAAAATGACAGTGGCTGTCAGTAATAGAAGCATTTGTCAGTAATTGAGGTGAGACAAAAAAGCAAGCTGTTTTCTCCCAGCATAGAGAATCAGCAGAGCCCTGAGATGATGAGGGAAGAACAGTGGACTTGGAATAAAGATGAGTTAAGTTCATAATCACTTCACCTCAAAGATCTTGTTTCTTCATCTGGAAAATGAGTCTAATAATGTCTATCTTAAAGATGTACCATAAAAATGAAATTAAAGAACTTATATAAAATGACTCGTACTGAATATGCTCATAAGTAAACAAAGGGTAGTTACTCCCCATTGTTCAACTAAGCATTTTAATTTTGTCTAGTTTATGAAAATGAGAAAATAAAGCTTCATTTCATATTCAAATTGATTCTTAAGGTGCTTTCCTTTTTTTTTTTTTTAGAAAGTGAGAGAGTGCCAGTGTGTGCCCATGAGGAGGGCTGGAAAAGGAGGGGCAGAGGGGAAGAAAGAATATTAAGCAGGCTCCACACCCAGCATGGGGCCTAAAGTGGGGCTCAATCTCATGACCCTGAGGATCATGACCTGAGCCAAAATCAAGAGTCAGACACTCAACTGAGCCACCCAGATACCCCTAGTTTCCTTTTTTAAGTATTTTAGTTTGTGGTTCAGAAAAAGAGAATGAATATCTGAATCTTCTGCCTTGGTTCAGTTTGAAGTTCTCCATTCTGATTTGGGACTCCTGGTCTTGCAAATGCCCCCAAACAAATCAAAGAAAATTGTATACATATTCCAAAAGCACTTATTAAAAATTATACACAGTTATTATTGTCCATCTGTCTCTACATTGTGGATAAAGTTTAGTTTCTTTCTCTCTCTCTCACTTATGTTAAAATGAAAAGAAACAGAAATTCTATATTTTTCCTGTACCTAAAGAACTATTTATTTTTTTATGGAAGCTTATTGATCTCTGAAGTCCAATTTTTTTAAAATTTTTTTATTGGAGCTCAATTTGCCAGCACATAGCATAACACTCAGTGCTCATCCCACCAAGTGCCTCCCTCAGTGCCCATCACCCAGCCACCCCAAGCCCCTGCCCACCTCCCTTTCTACTACCAAGAACTATCTGTAGACATAACTACCTTACACTATTTACTCCTAAGCCTTATGTCTTTTTAAAAATTAATTTATTTTTTAATTTAATTTTTTATTTGTTTGTATATATTTTTTAATTGGAGTTCGATTTGCTAACATATAGTATAACACCCAGTGCTCATCCTGTCAAGTGCCCACCTCAGTGCCTGTCACCCAGTCACCCCATTCCCCTACCCACCTCCCCTTCCACTACCCCTTGTTCGTTTCCCAGAGTTAGGAGTTTCTCATGTTTTGTCACCCTCTCTGATTCTTCCCACTCATTTTCTTTCCTTTCCCTTATAATCCCTTTCACTATGTCTTATATTCCCTGTATGAGTGAAACCATATAATGATTGTCCTTCTCCGATTGACTTACTTCACTCAGCATAATACCCTCCAGTTCCATCCACGTCAAAGCAAATGGTGGGTATTCATCATTTCTAATGGCTAAGCCTTATGTCTTTAAGGCCATTTGCCACATGTCATCAGGAATACCTGGAAACCCAGACAATCCCCATCACCCCAAGTGAACTTCAGCCTGGAAACAAACCTGGGTATATATAGTCACATAGTTTATGGCTTCCCAGTCTCACAGATAGAGAAAGTGGGGCTGGTGGAGTGGTGGTAGTTAAAGGCAGCTTTACCTTTTTGTTTAGGGACTTTTCTCACAGTCATTGCAGCCTGCCTCTTCTGGTTTTCAGAAATTTCAAAGCCTATAACATAGAAATACATGACTCTGTTATAAAAAAACACAGCTTTCTTAAATGTATAAATTAGTACAACTTTTCTGAAAGAGTAGTTTTGGCAAGATATATCAAAAGTTTTGAAAAGGAAATAAATGGTGAGAAATTTGAACAAATATTTAGTTACAAAAATGAATTTCACAATATACAGAGGCAAAAAAAATGAAAACATGAGTTAAGAGACTGTTCAATGAAGAGTCATGAATAAAGTATGGTGTGAAGTGGAAAAATATTTCACAACCAAAGGCAAAAACATAGAAGAAAATAATGAGTCAAAAGATAAGAGATTACAAGACATTTTTGTAAAGAAAAGTTTCAAAAGGAAGAAAAAAACAAATAGCAAAAGGTACTCAACTGTCCAAGTCATTTGTCCAATTTTAAAATTAAGTTATTTGATATTTCACCATTGAGTTGTAGGAGTTACTTATATATTTTGGAAATTAACCTCCTATCAAATATATCATTTGCAAATATTTTACCTGATGCCATAGGTTGCCTTTTCATTCTGTTCCATTGCTGTGCTGAAGCATTTTATTTTGCTGTAATTTTGTTTTGACTATGCTTTTGGTGTCATATCCAAAAAATCATTTCCAATATCAATGTCAAGAAGCTCTTTCCCTCTATTTTCTTCTAGGAGTTTTACAGTTTGGGGTCATACAATTAAATCTTTAACACATTTTGAGTTAATTTTCACGTACAGTATAAAGTAGGAATTCAGTTTCATTCTTTTGCATATGGATATACAATTTTCTCAGCACTATCTATCGAAGAAACCATCCTTTCCCAATTGTGTATTCTTGGTACCCTTGTCAAAGATATGTTGACTGTATATGTGTGGGTTTATTTCTAGGCTTTCTATCCTATTCCATCCATCTATATCCCATCTTTATGCCAGTAATATACTGTTTTAATTAATGTAGCTTTGTAATACATTTTGAGTCAAGAAGTGTGATACCTCTAGCTTTGTTCCTCTCTCTCAAATATCTTTACCCATGATGGATCTTTTGTGAATTTTAGGATTGTTATTTCTATTTCTGTAAAAAATTCCATTGGAATTTTGATAAGACCACATTGAATCTATAGCTGGCATTGGGTAAAATGGACATTTTAACAATACTAAAGCTATTTATTTATATGTTCTTTAATTTCTTTCAGCAAGGTTTTACATTTTTGAGTGTACAAGTCTTTTACCTCCTTGGTTAAGTTTATTCCTAAGAATAAAGAAATCCATCCACCCTTTTTGGATGTGATTATACTTAGGACTATTTGCTTAATTTCTTTTTCAGATAGTTTATGTTAGTGTATAGAAACACAACTGATTTTTGCATGTTATTTTCATATTCTTCAACTTCACTGAATTCATTTATTAGAAAAAACATTTTCTGTGGAGTCTTTAAGGTTATCTATATATAAAATGATATCATCTACAAACAGAAATAACTTCACTTCTTCCTTTCCCATTTGGATGCTTTTATTTTTTCTTGTCTAATTTTCTCTGGTTGGCCTTCCACTACAATGTTGAATAGAAGTGGTGAAATGGGCATCCTTGTCTTGTCATTGTTATAAGAGAAAAAGCTTTCAGTTTTTCTCCCTTGAGTATGATGTTAGCTGTAGGCCCTTTCATATATGGCCTTTATTATATTCAGGTAAATTTCTTGTATACATAGTAGCTTGTGAGTTTTTTATCATGAAAGAATAAGTAATGTCAAATCCTTTTTCTGCATCTGTAGATATGATCATGTGATTTCTTTTTTTTAAAGATTTTATTTATTCATGAGAAACACACAGAGAGAGAGGGGAGGGGCAGAGACATAGGCAGAGGGAGAAGCAGGCTCTATGCAGGGAGCCCGATGTGGGACTCGATCCTGGAACTCCAGGATCACGCCCTGGGTCAAAGGCAGGTGCTAAACTGCTGAGCCACCCAGGGATCCCCTGATCATGTGATTTCTATCTTTCATTCAATTAGTGTGGTGTATCACATTAATTGATTCGCATATGTTAAGGCATCCTTGCATCCCAGGGACAAATCGGACTTAGTTACGGTGTATGATCCTTGTATTGTGTTGCTGAATTCTGTTTGTTGCTGTTTTATTAAGGACTTTTTCATATGCATTCATTGGGGATATTGGTCTTTAGGTTTTGTTTGTTTGTTTCTGTACTAGAAGACAATATTGTTAAAATATCCATTCTGCTGAAAGCCATCTACAAATTCAAAGCAATCCTATCAAAACTCTAGTTCCACTTATACATGGTATGAATAAGTTCTATATATCTGCTTTACAACATTGAGCCTATGGTTAATATTACTATATTATGCACTTAAAAATGTATGAAGTGTATAGGGTTCATGGTGTTTCTACCACTTAAAAAAACAGGATTGAGATCTACCTACAAAAGAGAAGAAATTCTTCTTCAGCTTTAGCCCATGTATGTGGAGTCCCATCCTTCTCATGATCTTCCTGCCTGTAGATGACAGCTTTGGACTGTGCTCATGAGTTTGAGCCTGCCCACGATTTTGCATTCCACCTGCCTGCTCCATAGATTTTGGAGTTGCTTAGCCAGATTTTGTAATCACATAAGCCAATTCCTTATAATAAATCTCTTAACACATCTTCTATGAGTTGTACTTCTCTGGTTGAATCCTGACTGATAGAAGGAATTTTAGTTAAATACTATATTCTTCACCTGAAGAGTTACTTATGATAAATTAAGTTTAAAAATGAGTTATAAAGTAATATGATTGGTATAATTTTTGTAAGTAGAAAAGTTTTTAAAAAGTCTTATCTGTATAAAGGTTTATATAAACACAAGTATGGAAATAGATACACCACACCTATACTAATTATCTCACATAGCATAGGAGTGATAGTGAAGGGAAAATAATGCTAAATTTATTATATTTTGGTATGTGTTCAAGTGGTTATTATAATCATGTATTTATTTTATCATTAAAAAGTAAAAATAAAGAAAAAAATTATGGTAAATTTATATAATAGCCATAAAAATGATGATTAAAAATATTAAGTGAGGGCGGCCCGGGTGGCTCAGTGGTTTAGTGCCACCTTCAGCCCAGGGCCTGATCCTGGAGACCTGGGATCAAGTCCCATGTCAGGCTCCCTGCATGGAACCTGCTTCTCCCTCTGCCTGTGTCTCTGCCTCTCTCTCTCTCTGTCTCTCATTAATAAATAAATACATCTTTTAAAAAATATTAAGTGATTTAGGGTATAGATAAGCAACTGATTTCTGTGCATTATATCATCCACTTTGATGAATTCCTGTATGACTTCTAGCAATTTTTGGGTACAGTCATTTGTGTGATCAACATAGAGTATCATGTCATCTGAGAAGAGTGAAAGTTTGACTTATTTTTCTGATTTGGATGCCTTTTATTTCTTTTTGTTGTCTAGGACTTCCAGCACTATGTTGAATAGCAGTGGTTAGAGTAGACATCTCTGTTGTGTTCCTGACCTTGGAGGAAATGCTCTCTAGTTGAGGATGATATTCACTGTCTTTCATATATGGCTTTTACCATATTGAGGTATGTTCCCTCTATCCTTACACTGCAGAGAATTTTAATCAAGAAAGGATGTTGTATTTTGTCAAATGCTTTTTCAGCATCTATTGAGAGAATCATATGGTTCTTGTACTTACTTTGATTAATGTGGTATACCACATTGGTTTATTTGCAGAAGTTGAACCACCCTTGCAAGCCAGGAATAAATCCTACTTGGTCATGGTGAATAATTCTTTTAAAATACTATTAGATATTTGTTAGTATTTGGTGAGAATTTCTGCATCCATGTTGATCAGGGATATTGGGCTTTAATTCTCCTTTTGTCAGAAGAGTAATTAAGGAATGGATCCCATTTACAACTGCACCAGAAAACACAAGAATAAACCTAACTAAAGAGGTAAAGGGTCTGTATTCTAAAAACTACAGAACACTTATGAGAGAAATTGAGAAAGACACAAAGAAATGGAAAAATATTCCATGTTCATGGATTGGAAGAACAAATATTGTTGAAATGTGTATGCTACTCAAAGCAATTTACACATTTAACGCAATCTCTATAAGAATACCATCAGCATTTTTATAAAGCTGTAACAAATATTCCTAAAATTTGTATAGAACCAGAAAAGACCTCAGAGGAATGTTGAAAAAGAAAACCAAAGCTGGTGGAATCACAAATTCCAGACTTCAAGCTGTATTACAAAGCTCTAATCATCAAGACAGTATGGTACTGGCACAAAAACAGACACACAGATCAATGGATCAGAATAGAGAACCCAGAAATGGACCCTCAACTCTATGGTCAACTAATCTTTGACAAAGAAGGAAAGGATATCCAGTGGAAAAAAAGATAGTCTCTTCAACAAATGGTTAGGGGAAATTGGATAACCACATGCAGAAGAATGAAAATGGACCATTTTTCTTACACCATACACACACAAATAAAGTCAAAATGGATTAAAGATATAAATGTGAGATAAGAATCCATCAAAATCCTAGAGAAGAATACAGCAGCAACCTCTTTGACTTCAGCTGCAGCAACTCCTTGCTAGACATATCTTCAAAGGCAAGAGAAGCAAGAGCAAAACTGAATTATTGGGACTTCATCAAGATAAAATTTTTTGCAAAAAAAAAAGCTTTTGCACACCAAGGAAATAGTCAAAAAAAATAAAAGGGAACCTACAGAATGAGAGAAGATATTAGCAAATGCCATATCAGATAATGGGCTAGTATTCAAAATCTATAGAGAACTTATCAAACTCAACACTCAAAAAACAAAAAATCCAGTCAAGAAGTGGGCAGAAGACATGAACAGACATTTCTCCAAAGAAGGCATACAAATGGCCAACAGACACATGAGAAAATGTTCCACATCATTTGGCATCAGGGAAATACAAGTTAAAACCACAGTGAGGTACCACCTCATATCAGTCAGAATGGCTAAAATGAACAAGTCAGGAAACAAGTGTTGACAAGGATGCAGAGAAAGGGGACCACTCTTTCACTGCTGGTGGGAACACAAGCTGATACAGCCACTCTGGAAAGCAGTATGAAGGTTCCTCAAAAAGTTAAAAATTGAGCTACTCTATAACCTAGCAATTGCACTACAACACATTTATCTAAAGGATATAAACATAGTGATTCAAAGGGGCACCCCAATGTTTATAGCAGCAATGTCCACAATAGCCAAGCTATAGAAAGAGACAAGATGTCCACCAATAGATGAATGGATAAAGAAGAGGCAGTATATATAATGGAATATTACTCAGCCATCAGAAAGGATGAAATGTTACCATTTGCAATGATGTGGATGGAACTAGAGTGTATAACTAAGGTATAAGTGTATAAGTGTATAACTAAGGTAAAGAAGTCAACCAGAGAAAGACAAATACCATAGGATTTCACTCATATATGGAATGTGAGAAACAAAACAGATGCACCTAGGGATAGGGAAGGGAGGAAACATAAAATGAGATGAAACTAGGGAGACAGGGATCCCTGGGTGGCGCAGCGGTTTGGCGCCTGCCTTTGGCCCAGGGCGCGATCCTGGAGACCCGGGGTCGAATCCCACGTCGGGCTCCCGGTGCATGGAGCCTGCTCCTCCCTCTGCCTGTGTCTCTGCCTCTCTCTCTCTCTCTCTCTCTCTCTCTTTTTCTGTGACTATCATAAATAAAAAGAAATAAAAATAAAAAAAATAAAAAATGTTAAGTTGAAAATCCACATATATTAAAAAAAAAAAAGAAACTAGGGAGACAAACCATAAAAGACTCTTAGAAACAAGCTGAGGGTTGCTGGAAGGGAGGTGGGTGGGGAGATGGGGTAACTGGGGGATGGGCATTAAGGAGGGCACTTGATGGAATGAGAACTGGGTGTATATGTAACTGATGAATCACTAAATTCTACCTCTGAAACTAATCATATACTATATGTTAATTAATTGAATTTAAATACAATGAGAAGGGATCCCTGGGTGGCGCAGCAGTTTAGCGCCTGCCTTTGGCCCAGGGCGTGATCCTGGAGACCCGGGATCGAATCCCACGTCGGGCTCCCGGTGCATGGAGCCTGCTTCTCCCTCTGCCTATGTCTCTGCCTCTCTATCTCTCTCTGTGTGACTATCATAAATAAATAAAATTTAAAAAAAAATAAATAAATACAATGAGAAAAATTTTAAAATAAATGATTTAGGGAAATCCTAATGATATGATTGTACATGCAAAATGAGGATGTAATATTAGAACTGTTCATCATAGGGAGGTAGAGAATGGAGGAGACAGAATGATTCAACCACCTTAGTCCTAGGGGTTTTTTTGTTTAGATGTAAAAATATCAAACATTTACAAATGTTCTCTCTGGGTAGAGTAAATCTTATGTGATTTTTAGTTTTCTTTTTAATTTTTCTGTGTTTTCCCCCCAAATTTCCTATAATAAAAAGTATTGTAATTAGAAAAAAACTTAATGTTTTAGAAGAGATAACATAGATCTGTCGGAAGGTATTTTTATAGATCCATCCATGTCCTTGCAAATAGCAAGATTTCATTATTTTTTATGGCTGAGTAATATTCCTGTGTGTGTGTGTGTGTGTGTGTGTGTGTACCACGTCACAGATGGAACTAGAGAGTATTATGCTAAGCAAAATAAGTTTGTCAGAGAAAGACAACATATGATTTCATTCATATGTGGAATTTAAGAAACAAATGATCATAGGGGAAAGAAGTAGAGAGGCAAACCAAAAAAGACTAATAATTATAGAAATCAAATCAATTATTACCAGAGGGGAAGTGGTCTGGCAGAGGTGTTAAATAGGTGATGGAGATTAAGGAGTACAGTTACTGCAGTGAGCACCAGGCATTGTGTATAGGTGTTAAATCATTCAATTTTACACCTGAAATTAATATTGCACTGTACATTAACTAACTGGAATTTAAATGAAAACTAAGCAAAATTCAGGGATGCCTGGGTGGCTCAGAGGTTTGGCACCTGCCTTTGGCCCAGGGCGTGATACTGGAGTCTCAGGATCGAGTCCTGCATTGGGCTCCCTGCATGGAGACTGCTTCTCCCTCTGCCTGTGTCTCTGCCTCTCTCTCTCTCTCCCTCTGTCTCTCATGAATAAATGAATAAAATCTTTACAAAAACTAAGCAAAAAGTTTTTAAAAATGTAATTTCTGGAAGCTTTTCTATTAGAAGCAGATTCTTAAAGTTACAGGTTATTAGGGAATTGTGTGGGAAATATTATACTGGAACCAGAAAAAATGGTGGGGATCTTCTAGTTGATCTAGGGTCTGCATAAAGCATACTAAGACAATTCCTTTAATAGGTCTAATAATCTAGGTGGTATCAGAGGCTGCTTCTGCCTACCACTGAGAGAAGCAACCCAGTAGCATTTCTGTACCACTGTACACCATGTTCCATTGCAGTGCTCATATGCTAAAAGCAATTTGGCTTCAATGGGACTCAAAGTGAATTATTAATGTGCACTATACCCCAAACCTGAGGCAAGGACTAGCATTAGACTAAGGTGTGTCTTTTTGATCATTCTTCTTTATCTCTTAACCATTTAAATCCCCAACACTGAAAGAGAGAAGAATCCATTTGCACTCTCAAAATCATTTGCATTTGGACTCAATGAGTAGGCCCATTTTTCTAGAGGCAGTTTCTACCAGCTTGAGCTGGTAAATTAAACATTGGTAAATGTTTACCAATTAAAACATTGGTAAATGTTTTAATATACCAATTAAACATTGGTAAATGTTTACCAATTAAAACATTGGTAAATGTTTTAATATAAAATACTACTCTCACTTCAAGTGGAGCAAAAACAGGAACTCTGTCTTCTCAGGGAATTACAAAGCCTGGCTGTTTGGTATTTTTATGCTGGAATGGCAGCACTGTGAGCAACAGACCAGATGATACTTTGTAAACCACAAAACTATAGTCTATGGCACCTAAATCCCAGTTAGAAAGCAGCATGAAAAATCTCTCTGCCAGTTATATACCCCCTGGCAAAGGGGAAAAACATTTTTAAAGCCAAAAAAATTATGGTTTAGTGTGATTCTGAATCATGCAAGTGATCATAGTTTTAGAGCCAGTTATATTTTCTGTAACTTATTTTTAAATGCTTTCATACAGAGAGCTGATATATACATGCACATTAATTTTAATCTATGTTCTAGGGACATTTAGTTAACATATGAAGTGTCTTAATCTGGCATACACACTCAAGAGGTGATTTGTTAACACATTAAACACTCAGAAGTCTTTGCTTCAAAAGCCACTACTCCCAGCAGTTCAGTCACTTTAATGCAGCCTAACACATGTTAAAAATGAATTTTCATTGGTAAAAATGAATGTTATTCAAGATGTGTACTAGCCACAAATGTACTAAATGCTCTTTAGCCCTCACCAGACCTGGGTATAAAATTCCAATGAGCCCTATAGCCTTTACCCTTCAGAAGGAAGCCTTAAACTCAAGATTGAAAACAGGTGGTATGTCCTATCCCTTAAAGGATTTTGTCACCAGACTCTAACAAGAAAGTTAGTTGAATTATGTTGCTATAATATCAGCAACTCTTCCTTGACTAACCTCTCTACAGAAGATACAGCCATGTATCTAAGAATAAAACTAGGACTCCACTGAGATTACAGAACAGGTTGTATGATTGCTTTTGTGTTTGTTTGTTAATAAATGTTTATATGTTTAGGAAAAATGATATTAAAGTTTGTTTCCAGTGTAATAGTCTTATCTAGTTATGAGGCTGTAAGGGAGGCCAAATTATAACTCTTACCTAACTCTGATTAGTAAAGACTATATCTGCCGAAAAGGGCCTAATAATAGGAAACCACCAAAGTGGATTAGGTCAGTTTGCACCAGAAATATTCCCCTCTGCTTCTAGAAAAATGAAGACTAATTCAAATCCTCTATGTTCTTCATAGCCATATTCTTTCTTCTCTTAGATCACTTACCAATTTTTTCATCTTCCTGTACCATTTTCCTCTCTTCTCTGAAAGCTCTGAGCCAGCGTATCTTCTCCTCCAGCTTTTTGGCAAAGAATAGATGTATCTCCTCAGTTTCCTTGTTGTGAAGCTTGAAGGCATTTTTCATGCTGACATTAAAATCATCATCTCTGCCATCTTCAATGTCAACTACCTCATATTTATCCATGTCAATGCGGCCTTTGTAGTACAGGATGTCTCTTCGGATCAGATCCTATGTAGGAAGGAAGAAAAGGCTTTTTTACTGTAGGGATGTGCAGAGTAGGTGCCATAAGAGTTGGCTCATGGGCTCAGCAAGACGCTAAGACTGCCATTGTTTTGGAGTACCAACAGAGGTTAGTTTGGTCAAATTTAGGCAGGTTAGCTTAGCAGTATGACATTGATAGGTTGGTTAACTAAATGCTCGTAGAGAAAGTCTTTGTCCTACATCCAAAGACCCTGTCTCAGACCCCAGCATCAATCTTTATATGTGTTTGTAAGATACATATATGGGAAAAAGGAAGCAGTAAGCCACACAATCATTGCTAGCATGGGCCTTTTCTTTTCCAAAATATTTGCAAGACTTCTAGAAGGATGAAATAAGCTGGGTGTTTGCCTAGAGTGTACTTGGGAATTTAAGCAGGCTAGTGAGACCTACATATCATAGTGGAGATGAGTGGTAAGAGTATTAAGATGGCCACAGGCTGCTGGCTAGGAATGGTTATATTGAAAGAGCTGAACACTTAGCACTCTAGGGAACTTTGGAGAAGGCCTAGTCTGATAGGAGAAATAGGTGTAGGAGTTAAAAGACTTGACTTTAAAAGTTAAAAGACTTGAATGAATCTCACAAATCTTATTGCATGAGAAAAATAAAAGTTGTAGTTGGATATACAAATATACAAACAGTATAGGCCAGATAGGCAATATACAAACAATATATTGCCTATCTTCTATCATTGCTGTTTTACTCTCTGGTATACAGAATTGGATTAATACTAACTCTCAGTCCATGAGACACTCATCACTAGTCCACACAAGGTACTCTTATTTCTCTATTTATTTACTTACTTATTTTTAATACTATATTAAGCTTGGTGAACCTGCCACCCAATTTAAAAGGTATCATGCTGAACAGACATTTCTCCAAAGAAGACATTCAAAATGGCCAACAGACACATGAGAAAATACTCCACATCACTTGGCATCAGAGAAATACAAATCAAAACCACAATGAGATACCACTTCACACCAGTCAGAAGGCTAAAATGAACAAACAACAAATGTTGGCGAGGATGCAGAGAAAGGGGAACACTCTTACACTGCTGGTAGGAACACAAGCTGGTACACCTACTCTGGAAAACAGTATTGAAGTTCCTCAAAAAGTTAAAAATAGAGCTACCCTATGACCCAGCAATTGCACTGCTAGGTAATTACCCAAAGGATACAAACACAGTGATCTGAAGGGGCACCTGCACCCCTATGTTTATCGCAGTAATGCCCACAATAGCCAAACTATGGAAAGAGCCCTGACGTCCATGGACAGTTGAATGGATAAAGAATGGATAAAGAATGGACTATTAACCATCAAAAAAGAAATTTCACCATTTGCAATGATGTGGATGGAACCAGAGGGTATTATGCTAGGCAAAATAAGTCAATCAGAGAAAGACAATTATATGATTTCACTCATGTGGAATTTAAGAAACAAAACAGATGATCATTGAAGAAAGGAGGAAAAAAGCAAATAAGATGAAATCAGAGAGGGAGACAAACCATCAAAGACTAAGTATAGGAAACAATTTGAGGGTTGGTAGAGGGGAGGTGGGTGGGAAGATGGGGTAAGTAGGTGATAGGCATTAAGGAGGGCATATGATGTATTGAGCACTGGGTGTTTTTTTAAAATATTTTTATTTATTTATTTATTTATGAGAGACACAAAGAGAGAGGCAGAGACATAGGCTGAAGGAAAAGCAGGCTCCCTATAGAGAGCCTAATGTGGGACTCAATCCCAGGACCCTGGGATCAGGCCCTGAGCTGAAGGCAGATGCTCAATCACTGAGCCACCCAGGCATCCCAGCACTGGGTGTTATATGCAACCGATGAATCACTGAATTCTACCTCTGAAACTAATATTATACTGTTGGTTGAATTTAAATAAAATAAAAAATTTTAAACAATTTAAAAAAATAAAAGCTATGATGCCACAGCAACCTTAAATTCCATGCTCATCACTCCTCTGGTTTCTTTTCTATACAGCTTTATCTCATCTATATCTATTCCACTTATATGAGTTTAAAAAACCTACAAAGAAATGCCACATAATGTTTAGGGATGCATACATATGTACAGAAATTATACCAAAAATATGACAATGACACATGCCAAATTCAAGAGCATACAGAGATGAGAATGGGAAAATGGAAGGAAGGAAAAGGAAGGGAAGGAGCAGAGAGTGAGAAGAGGAAGAATGTATTTGTAATAAATTATTTCTTATGTTGGATAATAAGTACATAGGTGCCCATTGTATTATTTTTTGTATCTTTTTGAATGTCAAATAAAAAAAAGGAAAACCAGAGGGATGGATGAAATGACCTGTGAACTTGTGGAATATAAGGTCTGATAGGTAGCTATCTCTCAGAATGGTCTTCCAGTCCCTCCTCCTCTTAGCACTGTCGTTGACTCCTTCCTGAGAGCACATTGTAGAGAGCAAAGTGGAGTCTCTCGTGTCAAGCAGGAGCCTGTGTCAAGCAATTGCACAAGTTAAAGGTACTGCAATTATGAGATATTGCTGGGACCAGCATCAGCTGACACCCCAGAACTGATAATAAGCAGAACCAGAGGAGGTATGCAGGGGCCCTAGACCAATTGAATCCCTTTAAAAGGGGGAGGATTTTGGTAGCAAACTGTCAGACTCCTCAGATATAACCTCTATGTAAGTCTGACCACTTCAAAAATGCAACTGCCACTGAAAGCTCTGATTGATCTCTGAACAGAACTGAGATTCTTCCCTACTTGAACATAATAAGCAGTAAGTGCTGAGAGCTGACCTGGATTGGACTGAGGTCTTATCTCAACTGCATACCCATAGACTAACTTTGAGTTTGGTTCATTAACTTCCTATACTCCTTCTGTTATCCTGTCATGTGGTTTGTCTTATGTCCTGCTCTGTGTGCTGTGTAAGAAGCCAAGTTTAATCATATGGCGAAATATCATTGAGTTTGGAATCCTGAACCTGCTTTATAATTGTGATTAACTTAGCTTTATGATTGAATAAAGCTGACATTGTGGAAAGATTCAACTCATGTGTATACCTTCATAGCATGCTCATGACACACATCTACTGTTGGGACCTGTGGTATGGCTGAGACTGGCCAAGAAGGTCCCATGAGCCACATCCTAATAGATGTCTTCTACTAGCCAAATTATTCTGACCAACTCTACCTCCCTTCTGCTTATATTTGGCCTTTTAGACAATTTCACAGAATCAGAAATGTTCACTAATTTTTATTAACATTATACAGTTTGGTTAAACTATTCCCATTCTGCTGAATTGCCTTGCATGCGTCTGTTCTCAGCTGCAGGCTACTTGCAAAGAATTTGCCTTTGTAAACCTAACTCCTCACACTGGTAAACTGAGCTTTTTGGTATGTCTGGGGAAGGCTGTCTTTAAGAATTTCCAACATTGCTCTATCAATCTCAAACCTCCAGGTTGTGAAATACAGGTGTTGTGGAATTAAACCTCTACATTATGCTTTTCCTTCCATAATAATTATGCATATAAGTAGGTTGTGAGTACAGATGGGTTCTGATCTTTTGGGTGCCCCTGGCATCAAGTTCACAGGAGAGAAAAAGGTCAACTCTATAGAGTAAGCCAATGTTTCTCCAAGCCTGATTCAGAGCCTAGGTTCCTTTTAGCATGCTCGAAATGGACAAGCTCAATCCTGGCCAAAAGGATGGGGTAGTTCCCATGCACTGACTTCCACAATCCTCAGGAATACTTTGAGATATATGCATAAAAAGTGGGCCTTGTCAGTCTAACTACAAAATCAGGACAAGCAAAGGAGAATGGATTGATGTGATCTAGTTTGATCTCATAAAGGCCTGAAACTGGACTTAAAATACTTAATACAAATACACAGAGAACTGGGAAGCCAGGTCTGGATCACATAGCTAATAGGTGGATGCCCATCTAACTAGAATAGGCAGCCTTAACCTCCCACTATTCCTAACTTCAGCTTATGAGACAGAGAAACAGAAAGGCTCCATAGAAATCTGTTTTTTTTTATTTCTTTTCCTGCTTCTATTCTTGCTAGGAACTGCACCCCCACCTCACTTTATACATATGTCTTATAATGCAAGCAGCATATGTCCTCCTTATAAGGGACTGGACTTAATGGTTTTTCTAGAATAGGTAATATCTAAGGAGAGATCAGGTGAGAATGACTAGACAAAGCTATCATGTGCGTATTCTGCACAATAGTAGCTAGGTATCTCAATGCCAAGATCCCCTGGCTCCAAGGAATAATACCTAGGCCCTCATCTTTGTTCAAACTAGTACCTAGAAGACTATGGGGACACATATACCAGACTATCATCCTCAAAACCCCCCCAGACCTTTTTTTAATCCCCCCAACCTTGAACTAAGATGAGACTCCCTCCTTTCCTTTCTGAGTTTCCCAGACACTGTCTGTATCTGCTCTCTCTGTATTTTCAGTAAACTCTGCTTTCACCTCCTGCAGGCTCACATTTTATTTCTATCCTTCATGAAGCCAAGAATGCTCTTGATGGTCCTGCAGGACCCCCTTTGGGTCCTTGAACCCAGCCTGCCAGCATTACCTGTAGCTTCTTTTGACTCTAAGTTGGTGTATTATAATCATTGTCAGCCTTCAAAACCTTTTTGAACAGTAGGTTCAAAACTACTACAGTAGGTTCAAAAGTGGTACTAACTAGTTTCCAAAAACTGGAAAGGATATACATGATCTTAGAGCTAAATTAAAAGCATCAACTGAAACTCCTATTGTTTCTTTAGATATTTAAGGATAACAAGAAACTTGAGAGAATTCTGCCTCTGTGGTAGGGGAACAGGACTAGAGAAATATATCATTAAGGTTCTTCCTTTGCCTACTCTTTCTAGCTCTCCAGAGGGTTGAATGTGAGTTTTCAGGTACCAGATTGGTTATAAAGCCAAGTTTAGGGATGTGATAGAATAGGAATGATTAAGAATGACCTACTGTTCAAAAAACCCCATCAGAAATGGTAGCTAAGGCCACAAAGCAGCATGCAACATGCACAGAAAGAGTGTGAGTTATACAAACTCCTAGCTGCTTAACCTACCAGCTGTGGTCTTGGGCAAGCCATTTTATCTCTCTGAACCTCAATTTTCTCGACTATGAAACTAGACAAGTAATCCTTACCTTGTAAAATGGTTATAAAGCTCAAATCTAAACATGCAGTTTCCAAGTCATGAGGCCAGCCTTATCTGATAAATGTGGTGCTGAGCTTTCTTGGTCCCAGACTAATTTTTTGTAGGCTTTTAAAACTCCTTTAATGAACCTAAAAATCTCACTGCCTCCTTTAGTACATTTAAACTTTCAAAATAAGTTAAATATTGTGACAAAAATAAATCAAAGCAAAAGTAACTGAATATTTTAAAATTTACATAGCTAGTTCTATGTCCTTGGAAATTCCATATACCTTTTCAGGGAGGCAGTGGTCACACATCTATACTTAGGCTCACACTAATATGTTCTCTACGCCTCAACAATGCTTTCTATTCCAATCATTCTAGCCTTCAAAGTCAAATTTACACATTCTTCCTCCTCAAAGAAGTCTTTCCTGACTGCATCTTCTACCTCAAGTCATTGCAGTTTCCCTTTTCTGAATGCTAGCACTGATAATGAAGACCATTACACAATTTATACTCAGTCACCACACTGCTGAGTTACATTAGTTCTGTTTCACAGCTTATAGTCTATCTTCAGTCTACTGAAGCTGTGCCCAGTAGTGCACCTTCCTTGCTCCTGCCTTACTCTGGGGCTGTCCAGGGAAAGACAGCTGGCAAAGCCTCAGAAGTTTCTCTGCTCAGCTTCTGCACATGGCAATGGGACAAAGTCCTCTAGAGCCCTGGTTGCCTGAGGTCCTTTTAGGACCAAGCTGCCCAAATGCCACTTGGTAATGGTGGTCTAAGTGCTTTCATAGGGACACGGTGAATAGGTACTCACCACAGATGCTATTTAGGTCATCACAAGTTCCCTGCATACATGGGTTAGTTTCTAATAGCATGCTAACCTTCTTCCTTTTTTCTTCCATTCACCCAATTTGGAGGATATTAAGGGAACTAGTGCTTCTCCAGAAGGTCCCTAGCAGTCTGCAGACAAGCACTGAGCCTAGCCAGGGATCCAGCAAGGAGCCTACTCCAGTTTCTGACATTGCATAATTCAAACATCTGGGAGATAATTGAATTTGGCCTTACTGGGTAGTCATGGGGTTTATTATTATTTTTATTTTTTTTATTGGAGTTCGATTTGCCAACATATAGTATAACACCCAGTGCTCATCCCATCAAGTGACCCCTCAGTGCCCGTCACCCAGTCACCCCATCCCCCCACCCACCTACCCTTCCACTACTCCTTATTCATTTCCCAGAGTTAGGAATCTGTCATGTTAAAGGGGAAAAGAGAGAAAATGAGTGGGAAATATCAGAGAAGGTGACAGAACATGAGAGTCAGTTATTAAGACACTGTAAAACATTCTGTATAAATGACAGATGCTGCAATCTGGGGGAATGTAACTCTTAAGGACTGCAGCCTGTCTCACTCCCTAGTCAGTAAAGTCTTTCCTCTTTATTTTTTTTAAGATTTGTTTATTTATTTATGATAGACATACAGAGAAAGAGAGGCAGAGACACAGGACGAGGGAGAAGCAGGCTCCATGCCGGGAGCCCGATGCGGGACTCGATCCCGGGACTCCAGGATTGCGCCCTGGGCCAAAGGCAGGCGCCAAACTGCTGAGCCACCCAGGGATCCCCAAGTCTTTCCTCTTTAAAGAGGCGCCCTAGTTACTGCCCACTCCTAGCCTTGAGCACCATGAGTTTTCTCTCCAGAGCCTGAGAAAGGCACATGGGGCTAGGACTGGGCTTATGTTTCTCATTGTTGCATTCCAGCATCTAGAGTACCTTCATAATAACAAAATAATAAGAGGACGTCCGGGTGGCTCAGCAGTTGAGCATCTGCCTTTGGCTCAGGGCGTGATCCCTGGGTTCTGGGATCGAATCCAGCATTGAGCTCCCTGCAGGGAGCCTGCTTCTCCCTCTGCCTATGTCTCTGCCTTCTCTGTGTCCCTCATGAATAAAATAAACAAAAAAATAATAACAGCAACAACAATGGCAACAGTTGACTCTTAGCATTTATCATATGCTAGGCACTATTCCAAATGCTTTGGATTTCTGCCCACCCAGCTTTATTGAGGTATAATTGACAAATAAAGATTATATATATTTAAAGCATATGTGATATTTGATATATGTATACATTGTGAAATCATCACCACAATCAAGATAATTAGCATATATATCATCTCACACGGTTACTTATTTTTGTGATGAGAACACTTAAGTTCTAATTTCTTAGCAAATTTCAAGTATACAATACAGTATTGTTAGCTATTGGCATCATATTGTGCATTTGCTCTCCAAAACTTATTCATTTTGCATAATGAAAAGTTTTCACCCTTTAACCAATATCTCTCCATTTCCCCAAATCCCCACCAGTCCTTGGAAACCACCATTCTATTCTTTGCCTTTATGACTTCAACTGATTTAGATTCCACAAGAAAGTGAAATCATATGGTATTTGCCTTTCTCTTTTATTTTATTTAGCATAATGTCCTCCAGGTTCATCCATATTGTCACAAATGACAGGAGCTACTCTTTTTTTTAAGGCTGAATAATATTCCACAGTGTGTGTATGTCTGTGTGTGCATGAATGTATGTGTTGTGTGTCACATTTTCTTTATGCATTCATCCCTTGGCAGCTAAATGCTTTGCATTTATTAACTTAAATAATCTTCCCAACAATCCTACAAGGTAGGTACCTTTATAATCCCATTTTATGAGGAATTATAGACATAGAACACTTAAGAATCTTACTCAGGAAGAAAAGCTATCAAATGGTTGAGTTGGGCTTTGAATCCAGACTATCTGGCTCTAAAATCTGTGCTTGTTTAACCACTGTATATACTGTCTCCCAATAAAGATTTGCTGAATGAATGAATAGTAACACCAAATATACAGCAATAAAATCCATTGCTAACATTTACTAAGTACTTACTGTGTGCCAGGCACTGCAACTGTATTGTTTCATTTAACTCTCACAACCTCTCTTCTATGTAGATACCATTATGATTTCCATTTTGCAAATGAGATGATTTTAGACACAGAAAATTTCCCCACGGTCACATAGCTCATGGAAAAAAAGGTAATTGGTGGCCTTTTGTCTGGCCCTAGAAGCCATGCTCTTAACACTATACTTCACTGTTTCCCACTACTTAAGGTATTCCTCCTCAAAGCCTCCAGAAATAAATTCTATCATCAGCCTGATTTGGTACTGAGGAAAATAAGGACATGACCTTGACCTTAAAAAAACTGGTTCAAGGTTAGAGATAGTAGAGTCTAGGACTCAGATGTTCTGGTTTCAAATCCCCATCTCTTTTCTGCTCCATCCCCAATCTCTGTTGCTATTGTTGCATTTCTGAGTCCCAAATGGTACATCCTCCAAGTCTGGGCCATTAATGCAAGAAAAAATGGCACAAAAGCCCAAAGTTCCTGGAATAGGAGAAGTTTTCTCTCCAGCATTATTATACTCTATTTAGTTCCTGATCCTCCCAGAATACAATTAAACCAACATAAATAACTAGTAGTTGTGACACATAGGACAACAGAGTATGTCTAGACTGGTATAATTAAAAACAAAGGATACAGGGAAAAAGCTGTTTGGGACAACTTCAGAGCTGTAGAAACATTAGTGGGTGACTGAGGAGAGAGGAAAGGGGATCTCCACTCTTCCTCAGAAAAAAAGGAAAGGAAAAAAATCATCTCAGGAAGAAAATAACAAAACACATACATAACTAAAATAACAGGGCAATGAGATGCATAGTAGAGACAGCCTTCGTGGGAGACAAGAAGAAAGAGAACAAAGAGTCTTATTCTAGATTTTTTTAAAAGAAAATTGACAAAGAGGGAAATCAGCAAAAGTTTAAGAATGGATCACAAAATTAGAAGCCACTGGCATCTTTTCCCATCTACTATAATAACTACCTCATTGGGAATTGGGAATGATGGAGAGGGAGGGGCTGATGTTCCTGAGGTGCCCATCTCCCTCAGGAAAGAAGAGTTTGGGGTTACCTTCTTGCAGAGGACCATCTGGTGGTCAAACAGGAAGAAGACCCGCTGCTGGTTACGGCCATAGGGCTGGTAGATCCAGGCCATTTCCCCAGTGTAGATCAGCTCCGAGCTCCTGTCTAGGATGTCCTCACCCTAGGAAGAACATGTGATAGTGAGAGGCAGCCAGGCAGAAGGGATTGCCCTGTCACCTGCCTGGAAGCACCTAAAGCTGGGTATATACTGGGGCGGGAGGAGTACAGAAAAGGCCAGGTGGGGAAAGAAGGATAGAGAGGACTCCTTGGAATCCTTAAAAGGCTCTGTGAGCTGGAAAGACTCATGGTCTTGTTTACTCTCAGGCCAAATGAACCCTACCAGCACCAAGGCTAATTCTGGTTCTATGAGGTTCATTCTTATATTCATTCTCATTCTCTCTCTCTCTCTCTCCCCCTTCCTCACTTTTCTCTATGATTTTTCTCTTTCTGTATCAGTCCTTCATCCCATATCTCATCTCTTAGTCCCTTTTTTATACCTGAAGAGTAAACCCAAGCAAATAATAGAAGTCTCTCAGCTCCCCAAATGAGTAAAAAGGGGGACAGGGGAGAGCAAGAAGGAGATAATGATTGAGGGAGAAAAAGAGAATATATTCACTCTCTTGAATTTTTTCTTCTCATCTCAGTTCACTAAAATATATTGATTAAATAGGAAACTTCACAACTACATGATTCTTTGGTCTGTAATTCATAGCCTGAGACTACTTCCTCTCCTTGCTACATAGTCAGACAGAAAAAAGGACGAACATATCTGACTAGCTAATTCAATTCTACAGAGTTACCAAGGCCTCCTTTTCACAGTAACTCTGCTAGGTCACAGATATGTGGGAATGTATGTCATATGCCGAGCCAGACTTGGCCCCTGTTCTCAAGGAGCTTATGGTTAGTGGAGGAAACTAATGTAGGTGTGCACAAAATTCATGGAACAGGAGGCAAACCACACCAAAGCTCTGGGCACAGGGCTGTGTGTTCCAGAATCTATATGAAGATAGAGATAAAAATCAGTGGTCTAAGACTCAGGAGAATTAAAATTAGCACCTATGGGGTGCCTGGGTGGCTCAGTCAGTTGAGCATCTGACTCCTAATTTTGGCTCAGATCATGTTCTCAGGCTGTAAGACTGGGTCCCGTGTTGTGAGTCTGCTTGAGATTCTCTCTCTCCCTCTGCCACCCCTCTCCTCCTCTCTAAAAAATATATTAGCACCTATATGCATGAGACATTGTGCTATATACTTTCACTCTATCTCTTCTGAGACACACAAGAATACTGGGAGGTAGATAGTCTTACTCTCATTTTATAGCGCAAGGTAGAGAGATGTCAAATGATCAGCTAAGATCATCCAGCTCATTATATTGATATCCATAACAAAGACCCAATTCTGTGGCTCCAGAAAGTATACTCACTCTTGCCACTACATTATGTTGTCTCTAGGCTAGTCGGTCCCTTCCTTTCTCTGGGTCTCAGTTTTTCCAGATGTTATTTTAATTTTAAATTTTTTTATTGGAGTTCAATTTGCCAGCATATAGCATAACATCCAGGACTCATCCAGTCAAGTGCCCCCCTTGTTGCCCATCACCCAGTATCCCCAACCTCCCACTCACTTCCCCTTCCACCTACCCCTTGTTCATTTCCCAGAGTTAGGTGACTCTCAGGTTTTGTCACCCTCACTGATATTTTCACTCATTTTCTCTCCTTTCCCTTTATTCCCTTTAACTAATTTTTATATTCCCCAAATGAATGAGACCATATAATGTTTGTCCTTTTCTGACTGGGTTATTTCACTCAGCAATATACCCGCCAGGCCCTTCAACATCGAAGGAAATAGTGGATATTTGAAGTTTCTAATGGCTGAGTAATACTCCATTGTATACATATACCATCTTCATTATCCATTCATCTTTCGATGGACACTGAGACTCCTTCCACAGTTTGACTATTGTGGACATTGCTGCTATAAACATTGGGGTGCAGGTGTCCCGGTGCTTCACTGCATCTGTATCTTTTGGATAAATCCCCAGCAGTGCAATTGCTGGGTCGTAGGGCAGATCTATTTTTAACTCTGTGAGGAATCTCCACACAGTTTTCCAGAGTGGCTGCACCAATTCACATTCCCACCAACAGTGCAAGAGGGTTCCCCTTTTTCTGCATCCTCTCCAACATTTGTGGTTTCCTGCCTTGTTAATTTTCCCCATTCTCACTGGTGTGAGGTGGTATCTCATTGTGGTTTTGATCTGTATTTCCCTGATGGCAAGTGATGAGGAGCATTTTCTCATGTGTGTGTTGGCCATGTCTATGTCTCCCTCTGTGAGATTTCTGTTCATGTCTTTTGCCCATTTCAGGATTGGATTGTTTCTTTCTTAGCTGTTGAGTTTAGTAAGTTCTTTATAGATCTTGGAAACTAGCCCTTTATCTGATACGTCATTTGCAAATATCTTCTCCAATTCTGTAGGTTGTCTTTTAGTTTTGTTGACTGTTTCTTCTGCTGTGCAGAGGCTTTTTATCTTGATGAAGTCCCAATAATTCATTTTTGCCTTTGTTTCTCTTGCCTTCATGGATGTCTCTTGCAAGAAGTTGCTGTGGCCAAGTTCAAAAGGTGTTGCCTGTGCTCTCCTCTAGGATTTTGATGGAATCTTGTCTCACATTTAGATCTTTCATCCATTTTGAGTTTATCTTTGTATATGGTATAAGACAATGGTCAAGTTTCATTCTTCTACATGTAGCTGTCCAGTTTTCCCAGCACCATTTATTGAAGAGACTGCCCTATTTCCAGTGGATAGTCTTTCCTGCTTTGTCAAATACTAGTTGACCATAAAGTTGAGGGTCCACTTCTGGATTCTCTATTCTGCTCCATTGATCAATGTGTCTGATTTTGTGCCAGTAACACAATGTCTTCATGACCACAGCTTTGTAGTACAACAAGAAATCTGGCACTGTAATGCCCCCAGCTCTGGTTTTCTTTTTAAATATCCCCCTGGCTATTCAGGGTCTTTTCTGATTCCACAAAATCTTAAGGTGATTCGTTCCAACTCTCTGAAGAAAGTACATGGTATTTTGGTAGGAATTGCATTAAATGTGTAAATTGCCCTGAGTAGCATAAACATTTTCACAATATTAATTCTTCCAATCCATGAGCATGGAATATTTTTCCATCTCTTTGTGTCTTCCTAAATCTCTTTCAGAGGTGTTCTGCAGTTTTTAGGGTATAGATCCTTAACTTCTTTGGTTAGGTTTATTCCTGGCGTTCTTATGCTTTTTGGTGCAATTGTAAATGGGATTGACTCCTTAATTTCTGTTTCTTCAGTCTCATTCTTAGTGTATAGAAAAGCTACTGATTTCTGGGCATTGATTTTGTATCCTGCCAAACTGCTGAATTGCTGTATGAGTTCTAGCAATCTTGGGGTGGAGACTTTTGTTTTTTGTTTTTGTTTTTGTTTTTTCTTTTGGGTTTTCTAAGTACAGTATCATGTCATCTGCAAAGAGGTAGAATTTGACTTCTTCTTTGCCAATTTGAATGTCTTTTATTTCTTTTTGTTGCCTGATTGCTGAGGCTAGGATTTCTAGTACTATGTTGAATAGCAGTGGGGAGAGTAGACATCCCTATCTTGATCCTGATCTAGGGGAAAGGCTCCCAGTGTTTCCCCATTGAGAATGATATTTGCTGTGGGCTTTTCATAGATGGCTTTTAAGATGCTGAGGAATGTTCCCTCTATCCCTACACTCTGAAGAGTTTTAATCAGGAATGGATGCTGTCTTTTGTCAAAAGCTTTCTCTGCATCTATTGAGAGGATCATATGGTTCTTGTTTTTTCTCTTGCTGATATGATCAATCACATTGATTGCTTTACAAGTGTTGAACCAGCCTTGCATCCCGGGGATATTTCCCACATGGGCATGATGAATAATCTTCTTAACATACTGTTGGATCCTATTGGCTAGTGTTTGTTGAGAATTTTTGCATCTGTGTTCATCAGAGATACTGGTCTATAATTCTCCTTTTTGGTGGGGTCTTTGGTTTTGCAATGAAGGTGATGCTGGCCTCATAGAACCAGTTTGGAAGTACTCCATCTCTTTCTATCTTTCTGAACAGCTTTAGTAGAATAGGTATGATTTCTTCTTTAAACGTTTGAAACAATTCCCCTGGGAAGCCATCTGGCCCTGTACTTTTGTGTCTTGGAGTTTTTTGATGACTGCTTCAATTTCCTCCCTGATTATTGGCCTGTTCAGATTTTCTATTTCTTCCAGTTCCAGTTTTGGTAGTTTGTGGTTTTCCAGAAATGCGTCTATTTCTTCTAGATTGCCTAATTTATTGGCGTATAGCTGCTCATTATAAGTTTTTAAGATTGTTTGTATTTCCTTGGTATTGATGGTGATCTCTCCTTTCTCATTTATGATTTTATTAATTTGAGTCTTTTCTGTCTTCCTTTTAATAATTCTGGCTAATGGTTTATCTATCTTATTAATTCTTTCAAAGAACCAACTGCTGGTTTTCTTAATCTGTTCCACAGTTCTTCTGGTCTCTATTTCATGGAGTTCTGCTCAAATCTTTATTAACTCTTCTTCTGCTGGGTGTAGGATCTATTTGCTCTTTTTTTCCCCCGTCCTTTAGGTGCAAGTTTAGCTTTTGTATTTGAGTTCTTTCCAGTTTTTTGATGCTTGTATTGTGATGTATTTCTCCCTCAGGACTGCTTTGCTGTATGCCACAGATTTTGAACAGTTGTATCTT
Organism: Canis aureus; assembly: GCF_053574225.1. Taxonomy (NCBI): domain Eukaryota; kingdom Metazoa; phylum Chordata; class Mammalia; order Carnivora; family Canidae; genus Canis; species Canis aureus. Next base: position 75,506,001 of record NC_135649.1, on the reverse strand, counting down.
CATTCTCATTAGTTTACATGAGTCTTTTTAATTCTTCCCTAATTTCCTGGTCTACCCTTTCGTCTTTGAGCAGGATGGTCCTTAACCCCCACGTGTTTGAAATTCTTCCAAACTTCTTCTTCTGATTGAATTCTACTTTCAAAGCATATGGTCTGAAAACATGCAGGGGACCATCCCAATATTTGGTATTGGTTTAGAGCTGATTTGTGACCCAGTATGTGGTCTATTCTGGAGAAAGTTCCATATGCACTTGAGAAGAATGTGTATTCAGTTGCATTTGGATGTAAAGTTCTGTAATATATGTGAAATCCATCTGGTCCAGTGTATCATTTAAAGCTCTTGTTTCTTTGAAGATGTTGTGCTTAGAAGTCCTGTCAATTGTAGAAAGTACTATATTCAAGTCACCAAGTAGAAGTGTATTATTATCTAAGTATGTCTTATTAATTGATTGATATCCTTGGCAACTCCCACATTCGGGGCATAAATATTGATGATTGTTAGGTCCTCTTGTTAGATAGATCATTTAAGTATTATATAGTGTCCCTCTTCATCTCTTACTACAGTCTTTGGGATAAACTTTAATTTATCTGGTATAAGGATGGCTACCCCTGCTTTCTTTTGAGGACCATTTGAAGGGTAAATTGTTCTCCAACCTTTTATTTTCAGGCTGTAGGTGTCCTTATGTCTAAAATGAGTCTCTTGTAGACAGCAAATAGATGGGTCTTGATTTTTTATCCAGTCTGAAACCCTACACCTTTTGATGGGATCATAAAGCCCATTCACGTTCAGAGTTACTATTGAAAGATATGAGTTTAGTGTCATCATGATACCTATTCAGTCCCTGTTTTTGTGGATTGTTTCCTTGGACTTCTTCTTTCTTTTACAGGGTCCACCTTAATATTTCTTGCAGAGCCGGTTTGGTGGTCACATATTCTTGCAGTTTCTGCCTATCTTGGAAGTTCTTTATCTCTCCTATTCTGAATGAGAGCCTTGCTGGATAAAGTATTTTTGGCTGCATGTTCTTCTCATATAGGACCCTGAATATATCCTGCCAGCCCTTTCTGGCCTGCCTGGTCTGTGTGGAGAGGTCTGCTGTTATTCTGATACTTCTCCCCATAAATGTTAGGGATCTCTTGTCTCTTGCTGCTTTAAGGATCTTCTCTTTATCTTTGGAATTTACAAATTTCACTATTAAATGTCGAGGTGTTGAGCGGTTTTTATTGATGTTGGGGGGGGGGGGGTCTAGCTCCTGGATTTGAATGCCTGTTTTCCTTCCCAAGTTAGGGAAGTTCTCAGCTACAGTTTGTTCAAATACAGTTTCTGGACCTCTGTCCCTTTCGGCACCCTCAGGAACCCCAATTAAATGCAGATTTTTCCTTCTCAGGCTGTCCTTTATTTCCCTTATCCTATCCTCATGATCTTTTAATTGTTTTTCTCTTTTTTCCTTAGTTTCCTTCCTTGCTATCAACTTGTATTCTATGTCACTCACTCCTTCTTCTACCTCATTAACCCTCATCGTTAGGACCTCCCATTTGGATTGTATCTCATTTAGTTGATTTTTAATATCGGCCTAATTAGATCTAAATTCTGCAGTCATGAAGTCTCTTGAATCCATTTTGCTTTTTTCTAGTGCCACCAGTAGCTTTATAATAGTGCTTCTGAATTGGCTTTCTGACATTGAAGTGAAATCCAAATTTTGTAACTCTGTGGGAGAGAGTACTGTTTCTGATTCTTTCTTTTGTGGTGTTTCCTTCTAGTCATTTTGCTTAGTGTAGAATGGTGAAAAACAAGTTGTACTGGAAAAAGGAGAAAAAGACAGAAAAAAGGGGAAAAAAGAAGAAAGGGGGGAACAAATAGAAAACAAGAAACAAGGGGGGGTATCCTCTGATTCTATATACTGTAAATCCCTTGATTTCCCCTGGAACTTTCCTGCACTGCTTGGTCAATAACTTGCTTTTATCCTGTCCTTCTAGCTGGTGCTCTGGGGGTGGGGCCTGCTGTGTTGATTCTCAGGTGTGTGTAGCTGGGGGAGCTGCCCAGCCCCCTGCCAGGGGCAGGGCTCAGTGGGAGCTGTTTTTCCTGTGAGTCCCCTGCTCAGTCCCAGGTACAAGTTGACACTAGGAGGAACAACAGTGGTGGCGGCCAGCTCTCCAACTCTAGAGTCAGCTCCCATAGCAACTACCAGAGCTGTCAGTCCGCAGGGGCCTGGATGCTTCGGGGGCAGGGAGCGCCGATCTGCACAGGTAGGGGCTGCTCGGCAGCAGGAGCGCCCTTGCTGTCCTGTGTCCTCCTGCTCTCTGCCTGTCCCGGGGGGAGCACCGGATCCTGGGTTGTGTCCCCGGCACCCTGGGCTCTGGGGCCTGCACCACTGTAATCGTCCTCTGGGGGGCCGGCAGCCCCCTCCATGTAGCTGCCGCCTGAGCTGCCACCTGAGCTGCTCCCGGGCCCTGCCGGGTGTGGGCTCCAGCCCTTTAGGGTGCTAGGCCCGCACTGTGTGGTATGCTCTCCCCTGGGCACAGTTCCACTGTTAGTGCCCCTGGGAGCCTGAGGGCATCCCTGCCTCTCCTGGGATCCTGCCTGAGCTCCCTATAGGTGCCTTTCCATCCGGGAAGATTTGTAAAGCTCCTGCTTCTCCAGGCCTGGGCTTTCCTGTCCTGGGGGCACCTGCCCCCAGCCTTAGCCCGGATCCTCATGGGGCCCCTCCCCCTTGGATGCGTTTTTATTTCTTTATTTTTTTTCCGTCTTCCTACTTTGATAGAAGCGCAAATTCTTCTCACTGTAGCATTCCAGCTGTTCTCTCTTTAAATCTCAGACCGAATTCATAGGTTTTCAGGATGATTTGAAAGTTATCTAGGAAAGTTGGTGGGAACAGGTGACTTGGGGACCCTACTCTTCCACCATCTTGCCTCTACCAAACTTTTCCAGTTTTTCCAGATGTTAAATGTGGTATATGAGGATGATCTCCAAGGTCCTAGCCCTGATACTCCATGTTAATATCTCGGCCTTGTACCCAAAAGTTTCAAGTCAAGATGAGAGATGGAGATCCCTGCATCTTCCTAGAAATAATCACAACAGCCTAGACATGGCAATGGGCCAAAGAGAGGGGTAGCTGGAAATGGCATTCTTGAGAATACCACTTTTTGCAGTCTATGGGGTGAGAAGGAAAAGGGGAGCTCAGTAGAAATATTTTTTTAATAATATAACCTCAAAAAGAAAGCTCAGAGATACTACTGTGACTTCAGACTCCATTTCAGGGGTACCTTGGAACTTGAGTAACCATTCATTCCTGCGGGGCCCACATACTAACACAGAACTTCTGGGAGCGTAAGCTCTCAGGGTGAGGAATTTGTGTGGGCTTTCCTGTTAGACGCATGGGAAGCTGAGAATGGTACCAGTCTGCCATGTCCCACCCTGAGGCAGGACAGAAATATGTGCCACAGTCCATTTTGAATATGTATAAAGTGAATAAAAGCCATAAAAACAGGCCAATGCCAAAGAAACTTGGCTTTTAGGATAACTTTTAAAGTTATAACCACTGTACCAGTCAGGAACATTCTTATTTTAAGTACTTGGCACACATAACTCCACTAAGAAGGGAAGGAATAGAGGAAGGGGAAGGGGAAAGGGAAGGGGAAGAAGGAAGGGAAGGGAAGGGAAGGGAAGGGAAGGGAAGGGAAGGGAAGGGAAGGAAGGGAAGGGAAGGGAAGGGAAGGTACTTTAGCTCTTAAATAGATGCTTTTGCAGGTTTTTGGGTATTACACAAGCAGGCTGTTATGGGAGGGGTACCACCACAATCATATATAGTCAAATTCTTAAACATGAGGAGCAAATTTGGGCTCCTGATAAAAATCTCCAGGGGAAAAAAAGGTTAAAAGGAAGCTGCCAGGTATATAGTCCTTATCCCTTTCTTTCAAGTGGATCTAATGAGTGTGAAGGGCAGCAATGTGATAGCTCAATCAAACATCAGCATCAGAGAAATTAGAAATGTAAATTTCCCTGAAATTATAGTCCATGGGAACAGGCTCTTCTCCCTATTGTTCCACTAAGATGCTCTAATGTATTGATTATTACTTAGAGGTGTGGGTGATACTTTCACTCATCCATGTATTTTTTTAGGAATCCTAGGAGGTAGGACAGAGGAGGTACTTCATGAAGTCCAGTCCTCATAGGGGGGCAGGGAACAGGGATGATAACTGGAGTTGAAAAAAAAATCCCTGAATATTTATGGAATTAATTGAGGCATGGTCAGGTCTGAATATAATACAAGGCTTCCTACTCTCTAGCAAGATGTTCTGAATTATTGAGTAGGTACCAATTACCTGTATGCTATCAACCCTCAACCATCTTTCACAATTCCTTTTCAAAGGAGATTAAGCTCTGAAGATTTCCCCTATGATTCTTCTTTTTAGTTTGACAAATTAAGCTTAAATTATTATGTAGATGCTTTGAAAACCACCGTATTTGTTCAAACATCTAGGGGAGGGAAAGAAATCATTTTTCTTGATTTGCAAGGCTTGTCCAAAGCAGCCCTCAGCAAGCCAGAAGGACCTCTCTCTGCTTGTGCAACTACTTGGACAGGTAGAACATACAGAGAACCTATACCAGGGAACCAGTGAGGTTTGGCCACTTACGTCAATAGCTAGCAAGCCATGGAGTGGACATATCCTATTGCCTTCTGGGGGGTGGTCCTCTAGCATTCAACAACCTCTAGTCATACTAGGATTTGGATATTCCCCCAAAGGAAGTCTTGCTGCCTTGCTTAGATATGGACTTTACTGCCTTTACTGCCAAAACAAGTCCCTGTAGTATCACAAAGAAAAGAAAATGGGCTGTGGGAAGCAGAAGGTTTAAAGAAGATGTTGTGCAGCAGTGAAAAGAATACCACAGAGAGAACCTGGAAATCAGATTAAAATTTTAGCTTTATGGTCTTGGTAAGGAATAAACTTCTCAGACTTTCACTATCATTATAATGAGTATGTGTGTGTGTACGTGCGCACACGTGCATGCAGGTGTATACATGCACATTTGCATGACCATGGCCAGAATTGTTGATGGGAAGTGTAGTCCCTTAAAAGCCCTGGTGACTGACATTCTAGAAGTCTTGAAGACTAGATATGACAAACATGACACTTTAGGTTTGTCCTCTGAAATGTACCCATCAGGATTCGCTGGAGAAAAGCTTCCAAGAAGACAACTCTTCTAGAGCTAGTAAGTTCCACAGTGACCCCAGAGTCTGAAAAAGGAACCATGAGGAATTTTTCTTCTTACCAAACTAGACAAAGAAGGGCTTCACCAAGCAGCAAGGTGTCAGAGTTGTACATATGGGCTTGGTTGAGATTAGAAGACCAATCAATCATGCTAACAAAGGAGGCAGAGAGTAACTGTTCTCCCATCAATCCTGGCTCAAAATTTCCTTTTTGTTTCCTACCTCCCCATGTCCAGAAAAACATACTTGAAATTCCGTTTTAGGTGCTGAGTCTTTAAATCATAGTTCAGTGCTTTCGAGTTTGGTATTAATGAGACTCCCTGGATAGGCCAAGGAATTTCAAAGTTGTTGGTCCTCTATGACTCCAGCTTCAATGACTGGAAGCCCAGAGGATATAGAGGAATTAGAAGATCTAGGCATTGAGAAGAGGAAAGATGTTCCAGGGAATATGAAGACAACTACTGCTGGGTACCTCCTTTTACAGAGAACCCTGCAGGGGTAGAGAGAAAGGGGCCTGCTAATCAGCCACAATTTCAGAGTGCCTTAGAATTGATGGGCTTGCTAGAGGTGATTTGGTCTAGCCTTCTGCTTCTGATCAGGCAACTAGCCAAAGTAAGCCAGACACAAGGGAAGGAGGAACCATGATTCCCTAATAAGTTTGGGCCAGTGTTGGTTTCCTCTTATGAGCAACAGAATCTCTTAATATAGATGCATTCTTCTCTCTTCATCTCAAACAATCACTGCTGTTTTCTTATGGGGACATTATCCTTCAAATAAGACTAAAAAGTATAGCAAAAACTCAGAATTTTGGTCTTTTCCAGTCATTTACATTAAGAAAGATTAGAAGTAGTAGAAACAAGGAAAGATGATTTTTTTCTAGATTTTGGTAAAATAGCTGTTTGCAAGAATGGTGCTGGGCATCCCAGGTGGCTCAGCGGTTTAGTGCCGCCTTTGGCCCAGGGCTTGATCCTGGGGATCCGGGATCAAATCCCACATTGGGCTCCCTGCGTGGAGCCTGCTTCTCCCTATGCCTGTGTTTCTGCCTCTCTCTCTCTCTCTCTCTCTCTCTCTCTCTGTCTCTCATGAATAAATAAATAAAATCTTTAAAAGAAGAATGGTGCTTAATCTTTTTAGAATGTGCTAAACTGGGATGCGCAGGTGGTTTAGGGGTTGAGCATCTGCCTTTGGCTCAGGTTGTGATCCCAGATAGAGTCCTGCATCAGTCCCCCAAAGTGAGCCTGCTTCTCCCTCTGCCTATGTCTCTGTCTCTCTCTGTGTGTGTCTCTCATGAATAAATAAATACAATCTTAAAAAAAGAATGTGCTAAACTGCTTGAAATATTAGGGAGATACTACCTCTCAATCACAGGGAATGATACCTAAGTTGAGATAAGTGAAATAGAGAACTGGCTCAACTTCTACACTGTGACTATGAAGCTTAAAAGTTGCCATACTCTCCCTGGTAGCATGATCAGCCTTTCTCATCTTGGTTATGTTAGCCTGTACACTGTCAGATTTCACTATGTGGGTCTGAGAGATAAATGTGAAATACTGTGACCCCTGCTTCTCTTGGTGGGCACAAGAAACAAATGCTAAATGGTGTACTCAACACATATACCTGTGGGGCCTTGTAATTCACAGCTATTTCTATCGAACAGAAACCCAAGAACCTCAACAGAGTAGTGGCATTACAGAAGCAATAGCTATATTTATTTGTTAGGTTGTATATATCCTCTGCAAGTGAGTATCTTAGGAAAGGAACACTTTAGTGACTTTACTCACTAAACACTTTCTGAGTTCAGAGAAGTCATGACTGTTTCCAATGAAATAGGAGGCTGTCAGGAATTATTTTTATAAGCAGATGATAAAAAGCAGAATTTAGTCTTTTGATTAGGAAGGAGTGATGACTTTGACCTCAAGTGTGCAAGCTTGGGTAGACCTAGTAAATGTGTCAGGGTAATCTTACCAATGTAAAAAGAAGTATGTTGGTTGGCCTGCACCATAGAACCAACTTTATATTCTGTGTCTGGGAGTGAATTAGTATATACTATTTCTTATTCAAGTGTTCATCTAATGGTGATAAAACTCCAGGAATGGAAAGAGGCTTGAAAGTCTATTGAGTCAATCCATTTTTTTCCTGGCATCATCCAGAGAGATGAACCTTTTTTTTTAATGAAGTGTTGCCTCAAAGATTTCTCTAACCTTCTTAGAAAGCTATTCAAGTACACAATGCCTCCCATTAGTAGAAAGTTTTGCCTTGGCTCTAATCTACATCCTTTCTGCTGCTCTTTCAGTTCAATTTTTGGCTAAGATGTGATATTCTAGCTAAGTTATTCAGACTTCCCAGTACCCCTGTTGGTAAGGATCCTACCTCCCAGTCTAGGACAGATGCCTGCCACTGGGCAATCTTATCAATATTCTCCAAACGCCGCTTGCGTTCATTGATCTGCTGAGTCACATTTCTCATGACAGCCAGAGCAGCTGCCACATATCTGTAGTCACTGTGAAGACACAAAAGTACAAGTTGGATGAATCAATATGTTAGAAAAACAATGTGTTGGATGCCAACCATAGCATCCATTCTTCTCTTCCTACATAGTAACAGAGCCCTGATTTTCAGGTGTAACCCATACCACATGGAGTAAAAGATTATATTTCCTATCTTCCTTTACATTAAGGAATGCCTATGTGATTATGTGCCTATGTGACATGTAAATAGAAATTTTGAGCAGAGATTTTCAGAAACCTCCTTTAAGGAAGGTAGCATATGCTTCTTTGGCCCTTACTCAATCCTGATGCCTGGAACGTAGATGTAATGGTTGAAATTCTAGCAGCCATCTTGGACCATAAGAAAAAGGTCCCTACTCCTTGGGATAGGATAACAGAAAATTGGAAGGAGCCCAACTCTCTGATGACCATAGAACTACTATAGCAGATATAGACTGCCCAACTACAGACTTTTTTTCATGTGAAATGGAAATAGACCCTTATGTTTTTTTATAGCATTATTTTTGCGTCCAATCTGATACAACCAGCCAGTAATCAAGAAGGGAACCTTCTACATGGCATGGTCCAGAGCCTTACCATGCCTTCTACCATTTATTTCTAGATAACTCTGCCCAAAGTCACTGTGAAATAATATCCACTCCTTATCTCCAGTATGATATAGAGATAGGATATAATACAGTGGTTAAGAACAGATTCTGGATCCACACTCTTTGGGCTCAAACCCTAGTTTTGTCACTGATTAGTGGCCTTGGGTAAGTCTCACTGATTCTCTCAATGACTCAGTTTCTTCATATGTGAAATGAGGAAAATTATAGGAGGTTTGTTGAGGGTATAATCATCCACATAAACTGTTTTACTCTTGGCCTATAGTAAATGTTAGTAGTATTATCAATACAAATCAAACATTTCTCTAGTATAGACACCACATAGTTTGCCTCTCAAAACATCTAGTCCCGGAAGTGCAAATTTTAGGCAGTTTCCTGGGACTTTGGATTCCCTACTTGTTGAAGGTTATACCATCTTCCTCAGTTTTTTCTGCTTATCTGATCTGATTTCCAATCAAATGGTTCCTCTGAAAGGCAGATTAAAAGTGAGATCCCAGTCATTTAGTGGAGCTACAATAGACCAAGAGGCCAAGAGAATGAATTATGATTCATTCTTAACTAACCTTTCCTTAGAAAAGTTGAACAGGCTTAGTGGTTAGTAAATTGGTCACTGTCCCAGCATGAATTAGAAAGAAGAAAGGATGAAAAAAAAAAGATAAATGGCAACTGTCTTTTTCTTTCCTAATACATTGAAGTATAGTTTTGTTGACCAATCATAGGGACAGGGAAGTTAGTTCTAACTGACAGGTCAGACACCATGTAGCACCTCCTCTTAGTTGGCCTCCTTGTGTTCTCTAAACACTTGCCAGATCAGTCTTCAAATATAACTAAATTTTATCACCTCCAGTGACACTCACTATATATCCTAACAATTTTATTCTGTCTCGAGACAACTTTGTTTAAAAAAACCTCTTATTTATTTATTCTGATTTATTTATTCTTAGCCTTAATAAATGTTAGCTATTACAAGTTTTTCTTCTGGATCCAACTTCTGACTTATGTTGAACTCATGGTTGACTAATGCTTCCTAAGTCTCTTTAAAATTTGCTGTCTAGATGCAGTGAAAAGCCAAGACACCTGCACCCCAATGTTTATAGCAGCAATGTCCACAATAGCCAAACTGTGGAAGGAGCCTTGGTGTCCATCAAAAGATGAATGTATAAAGAAGATGTGGTATATGTATACAATGGAATATTACTCAGCCTTTAGAAACAACGAATACCCACCATTTGCTTCAACATGGATGGAACTGGAGGGTATTATGCTGAGTGAAGTAAGTCAATTGAAGAAGGACAATCATTATATGGCTTCACTCTTTTGGGGAATATAAAAAATAGTGAAAGGGAATAAAGGGGAAAGGAGAGAAAATGAGTGGGAAATATCAGTGAGGGTGACAGAATAGGAGACTCCTAACTCTGGGAAACGAACAAGGGGTAGTGGAAAGGGAGGTGGGCAGGGGGATGGGGTGACTGGGTGATGGGCACTGAGGGGGGCACTTGACAGGATGAGCACTGGGTGTTATGCTATATGTTGGCAAATCGAACTCCAATAAAAACATGTACAAAAAAAAAGGGTGGGTGAGAGAAGTGAATAGTTGTGGTCTCACCTAAACCCTGCTCAGAGCCCCCAGGCCTTCAGATGGGGTCTGAGCCCAGCCCCTTGATAAGATCTACTGAGCCAAGACTGTCTTGTTCCAGATATGTCAGCTACCCTCCTTCTCAGATAGAGTCTTCCTTCCTGTCAGCTTAAGAAAGGTTGGAAGGTAGGGTGGGGACACAGCACCCTTCTGTAAGCAAAGGCAGTATTATTATCCATTTATTATTCTCCATCCATCTAATCTTCTCCCTTAGACGCCACTCTGACTGCTTGCATTTCAGACTTACTTGTCCGAACATCTATCTAAGCCTTCAGAATGGCAGCAGCCTCTAAATGACTTCAAATCCAAGCTACTCTGACATGCATCGCAGGAGCTGTCATCTTAATATAGCTCCCTGAGGCCTGTCAAAAGAGGTGCCCCATGGCCTGGAGGACAGGTATTCATGTATCCTGCTAATGCCTGAACCACTCTCTCAGGTCTCTGGAGCCCAGGTGGTAGAAAGAGAGGGCACCAGGGACCCAGAGCACAAGAAGACCTTGAGGCAGCAGTTCCAATCACAGCATGAAGGACCACAGAGATGGCAAATCACAGGTAGATATCCTATCTTACCGGCTCCAACTAAACCCAATAAAGTCCTGGGGTTGCTTTAGCTTAAGAAAATCACATAGTGATAGGATTAGCACTAGGTGTTATAAACAACTGATGAATTATTGAAAACTATATCTGAAAGTAATAATGTACTATATGTTGGTAAATTGAATTTAAATTTTAAAAAAAGAAACACATAGTTTTGGGCTATGCTTTGAAAATGGTCTTTCTGGGGCTCTTAAAAGCAATTATATAATATATAATTTACCTATTAATATAATCAGCCCACAAGTATGATTTTTAGAGCCTCCTGCTAGGTTCCATGAATAGATACTCAGGAGTAGGTGAGAGATGAGCTGTAATATAAAAAAAAATTGAGAACCATTCTTTGGATATCCTGATTTAAAAACCATTGATCAGAAGGTTGCTACTCTGAGATTTAGGTATAATCGTGATCACTTCTGGTCACTTAGCACCATGAAGTATAACCGTGGAGGTCATTTAGGCTCACGACATCATGGGCTGGCAGAACTGGAAGAGGCCTTACAGACTGGTTAGTACAATGGTTCATAAACCTTCTTGGGCATGAAAATTCCCTGGATGGCTTTTTACAAAGCTAGGTTCACAGGCCACTGTCCACACTTTGCATCCCTGCTTTGTCACACAGACTTGCTTTCTGCGTCTCAGTCTTTCTAGCCATAAAATGAGGAAGTCTGACTCAAAGACTTTCCTTTAAGGGCTTTCCATTTTAAGTGCCATAAATATTTTCCATCTTTGTTTTTAAAATATTCTATTTTTAGTGGAAGTTCTTCATTGTCCTATTAGATCTCACAAGAAACTGTATCCTTAGAAAATTTGGGGCTCAGTTCTAGCAATGGTCTGTATTAAGTCTTCTTTTAAAAAAAAGATTTTATTTAGAGATCCCTGGATGGCTCCGTGGTTTAGCACCTGCCTTCAGTCCAGGATGTGATCCTGAAGTCCCAGGATTGAGTCCCACATCAGGTTCCCTGCATGGAGCCTGCTTCTCCCTCTACCTATGTTTCTGCCTCTCTCTCTATGTGTGTCTCTAATGAACAAATAAAAATAAAATCATTTTTAAAAAGATTTTATTTACTTATTTGGCAGAGAGAGTGTTCACAAGCAAGGGGAGTGGCAGGCAGAGGGAGAAGGAGAAGCAGGCTCAGGGAGCCTGATGTAGGGCTCGATCCCAGGGTTCTGGGATCATGACTTGAGCTGAAGGCAGACGCTTCACCACTGAATCACCACTCAGGTGCCCCTGTATTAAGTCTTCTAAAATAACATTTAGTCGCCTCCAAATTTCATGTCCAATGAGTATGCCCAGCATTGCCCAGACTCAGAGAGGAGGGAACAGAATCCCCTTTTGTGGGGCCTTCACTACCTGCCTCCTTCATACCCAACACAGCATGGCAGGCAGAGCTACCACTGGTGGTATTACACAAAAGGAGAATCAAGTGCTACCACATTTGGATTCAAATCAGAAATTTGCCCAAGGCTCTGGAACTACTGAAGCACATAACCATGATTTGCTAAAGAAACAGCATCAACTTAAAAATGAACTCAGGGATTGGCCTTGAGATTAGCATAAACAAAACAAACTGGCTAATACAATTGGCCTTACACAACTAGGTATGGAAGTCAGCTCTGAGGAAACCAGACAATGGAGCCAAGTGAAAGTAGGAAGTGGGCCTAATGAGAATTAGGCAGAAAGCTTAAGGGAAACTGGACAAAGGTCTTCTTTCTTCTTGGAAGGTTCAATCAGGAAGAGAGCTGAACTAGTAAGTCTAAGATCAGGGATTTAATACTAATTAAAGAAGGCTATAAAAATGATGAGGGAAATAGAGGCAGAACTCTCTGTGTCTCTCATGAATAAATAAATAAAAATCTTTAAAAAAATAAAAATGATGAGGGTTCTAGCTCATAAAGTAAAGCATGTGAAAGAGTGGGAGGTGGTTCACTTATTGTTGGAGATGATTCTCAGTATATGCCTTACTGGTAGACTCATTTCCTGGTAGATCATTTCCATTCAGAGAGAGATAACCTTCTTGACCATTTTTGGGTTGGTTTTCATAAAAATACTGAACAATTTAAAAAAATTCCAGGAGAAGTTTCAAGTCTGTTTATTCCCTAGTCATGCTTTGAGTATAAAGGGAAGGTACATTTGGGATGATGCAGAGGAGGGTGGAGAAGACTGAAGAATAACAGGGCTATAGCCTTGCAGAAAAAGTCTAAGGTAAATACAAGTTATGTAGGCTGTTATCAGGATATTGAATCTATCAAACAGTGCAGAATAGACAGCTGAAAAATTACTCCATCTGGATTGTTTCACTTAGCTAAACTCAGAACTAAGGACCCAGTTAAGCTCCCTGAAGGCAGGGTGTAAGTTGTGCAGTAATGATGTTGCATAGTGACTTTTTGTGCATAGTGATGCCCAGCTTTATAAGAAACTCTCACAAGCATTCCTTTGCTTTATACACACAATAACCTTGTGAGGTAATCAAAAATATATCACCATCCCATTGTGCAGATAAGTTAACAGAGGCTCAGAAAAGGCTAAAGGACATATATCTTTAATAAAGACCAACATGTAGATGAGGTTCTAACTCCTGTTTCCCTCTATCTTTTACCTATGGTCCTGGGCAGTATACTTGAGGAGTTCAGCCAGTTGTAAGGGATATTTGCAGATCTTCTGTACTGGAGTCAAAAGGAAACCATCGATAGCAATGTCAATCATTTGCTGCAAGAGGCGACAGGCCTCAAAGAAGTGCTGGTAGCGGCTGTCCTTCATAAGTTTGGAGAGTTCCATGCAGGCATCCAGGTGGTTGTTACAATACTCAGAGTATATCCAGAATCCATCTTGCTATGAGCACAGGAAAAATGGAGAGAAAAAAAAAGTCTACTGAGAATTCCAAAAGAAGTTTTGGAGAAATGAAAAAAACAGATCCTCTCCTAATATGGGTAACAATGTCAATTTTCCTAAATCGATTCATGGTTTAATAATAAAATAGAGGAATTATTTGGGAAGTAGACAAACTTTAAACATTTGTATAGAAAAAATACGTAGGAATTGTAATGAAATCCCATAAAAGAAGAGTCATGACGGAACACTGCTCTTGACAAAAGTGAAGACACTACAGTAATAAAATTTTGGCATTGGATTTTATTTTTATTTTTTTAAGTTTTTATTTTAATTCCAGTTGGTTAATATATAGCATTGTATTAGTTTCAGGTGTACAGTATAGCAATTCAACAATTCCAGTTGGTGACCCAGTGCTCATCACAAGTGTACTTCCTAATCCCCACACCTATTTCAACCAATCCACCCACCCACCTCTCTCCTTCGGTAACCATCAATTTGTTCTCTATAGGTAAGAGTCTGTTTTTCAGTTTATCTCTCTCCTTTATTTTTTTTTTCTATTGCTCATTTGTTTTGTTTCTTAAATTTCATATATGAGTGAAATATTGTATTTTGCTTAGCATTGTATCCTCCATCTCTATCCATGTTTTTTAAGTGACAAAATTTCATTATTTTTACAGATAAATAATATTCCAGTGTGTGTCTGTGTATCTGTGTGTATTATACACCACATATTCTCTATTCATTCATCTATTTTTTTAAGATTTTATTTATTTATTCCTGAGAGACACACAGAGAGAGAGAGGCAGAGACATAGGCAGAGGGAGAAGCAGGCTCCATACAGGGAGCCTGATGTGGAAACTCGATCCTGGGACTCCAGGATTACATGCTGAGCTGAAGGCAGACGCTTAACCGCTGAGCCACCCAGGTGTCTCATATCCATTCATCTACTGATGGACATTTGGGATGCTTCCATATCTTGGCTATTGTAAATAATGCTACTATAAATGTAGGGGGTGCATGTATCCTTTTGAATTAATGTTTTTAGAATTTCTGGGCAAATACCTGGTAGTGTGATTACTGGATCATAGGGTAGTTCAATTTTAAATTTTTGAGGAACCTCCATACTGCTTCCACAGTGGCTGCACCAGTTCACATTCCCACCAAAAGTGCAAGAGGGTTACTTTTTCTCAGCATCCTAGCCAGCACCTGTTGTTTCTTGTGTTATTTTAGCCATTCTGATAGAAGTGAGATGGCATCTCATTGTAGTTATGATTTACATTTCCCTGAGGATAAGTGATGTTGAGCATCCTCTCATTTGTCTGTTGGCCATCTGTATGTCTTCTCTGCAGAAATATCTGTTCATGTATTCTGCCCATTTTTAAATTGAATTATTTGGTTTTTGAGGTGATGAGTTGTATCAGTTTTTTATATAATTTGGACATTAACCCTTTATCAGATATGTCATTTGCAAATATCTTCTTCCATTCAGTAGGTTGCCTTTTATTTTGTTGACTATTTTCTTAGCTGTGCAGAAGCTTTTTATTTTGATATAGTCCCAATAGTTTATTTTTGCTTTGTTTCCCTTGCCTCAGGAGACATACTTAGAAAAATGTTACTATGGCTGATGTTGGGGACATTACTGCCTGCCTCTAGGACTTTGATGGATTCCTGTTACACATTTAGGTCCTTTTCTTTAAAATAATAAATTTATTTTTATTGGTGTTCAATTTGTCAACATACAGAATAACACCCAGTGCTCATCCCGTCAAGTGCCCCCCTCAGTGCCCGCCACCCAGTCACTCCCACCCCCCGCCCTTAATCCATTTTTAATTTGTTTTTTTTTTGTGTGTATGGTGTAGAAAGTGGTCTAGTTTCATTGTTTTGCATGTAGTTGACCAGTTTTCCCAAAACCATTTGTTTAAGAGACTTTTTCCCATTAGATATTCTTTCCTGCTTTGTAAAGGTTAACTGAACATATCATTATGGGCTTATTTCTGGGTTTTCTAGTCTGTTCCATTGATCAATGTGTCTATGTTTGTGATAGTGCCACACTATTTTGCTTACTATCATGTTGTGGTATAATGTGTAGTCTGGAATTGTGATAACTCCAGCTTTGCTTTGTTTGTTCAAAATTGCTTTAGCTATTTGAGGTCTTTTTTGGTTCCATATATACTTCAGGCTTTTTTTCTAGTTGAAAGAAAAATGCTATTGGATTTTCATATGGATTGCATTAAATATGTAGATTGCTTTGGGTAGTAGAGACATTTTAACAATAGTCATTCTTCCAACCCATGAGCATGGAATGTTTTTGCATTTCCTTGTGTCATCTTCAATTTCTTTCATTGGTGTTTTATAGTTTTGAAAGTACAGGTCTTTCACCTCTTTGGTTAGGTTTACTCCTATCTATCTAATTTTGGTACAATTATAAATAGGATTTTTAAAAATTTCTCTTTCTGCCTCTTCATTATTAGTATATAAAAATAATAACAGATTTCTGCACATTGATTTTACATTTTGCAACTTCACTGAATTCATTTATAAGTTCTAGCAGGTATTTGGTGGAGTCTTTCAGGTTTTCTATATAGAGTATCATGTTATCTAAAAATAGGGAAAGTTTAACTTCTTCCTTATCTATTTGGAAGCCTTTTATTTCTTTTTGTTGTTTAACTGCTGTAGCTAGGGAATCAGTAATATGTTGAATAAAAGTGGTGAAAGAGCACATCCTTATTTTGTTACTGACCTTAGGAAGAAAGCTCTCAGTTTCTTCCCAGTGAGTATGATGTTGGCTGTGGGTTTTTCAAATGTGGCTTCTATTATGCTGAAATATATTTCCTCTAAACCTACTTTGTTGAAGGCTTTTATCATGACTAGATGTTGTACTTTGTCCAACGCTTTTTCTGCATCTATTGAAATGATCATATGTCTTATTGATCCTTTGTATTACTGATGTGATATATGATGTTGACCGATTTTTGAATATAGAACCACCCTTGCTTTCTGGGAATAAATCCGACTTGATTGTGGTAAATGATTTCTAAAACATTGTTGGATTTGCTTTGCTGATATTTTGTTGAGCATTTTTGCATGTATGTTCATCCGGAATATATTTTTAAAATATTTTATTTATTTATTCATGAGAGAGACATAGAGAGAGAGGCAGGCTTCACGCGGGGAGCCCAAGACAGGACCCCATCCCAGGACTCCAGGATCACACCCTGGGCCGAGGGCAGATGCTCAACCACTGAGTCACCCAGGCGTCCCATGTTTATCAGGAATATTGATTGACCTGTAGTTCTCTCTTTCTCCCTTCTCTCTCTCTGTCTCATCTGGCTAAAGGTTTATCAATTTTGTTGATCTTTTCAAGGAACTAGCTCCTGGTTTCACTGATCTGTTCTACTGATTTTTTTTTTTTTAGTTTCTATACTATCTATTTCTGCTTTCATCTTTATTATTTCCTTACTTCTGCTGGTTTTGGATTTTGTTTGTTCTTTCTTGTCTAGTTATAAAGGAAATGTTCAATTTTTAATGTTTGTGGATCTTGCTCCTGGGCTCCCAGGGAAGCTATACTTTTATCAGGGTCAGAATGACTTCACCAAACTTCAAAGTGTGGGCTCTATATCTGTGCTGAGCACAGACTGTACATCTACTTTGTAGCAAATAACAAAAAAAAAACATTTCAAACTAAAGATAAGAGTAAAAATTTTCTAAGTTCCATTTCCATAGCTCTGAAATCTGCAACCTTGCATATACTAAAAGCATAAGATAACATTTGTAACCTTCTGAAATGTCCTTCATCATGATGATTTGTGACTTAATGTAACAAAAAGCTATATATAACCCTGTATTAAATACTCCTTTTCTGGAGCACTTTCTTCCATATTAAGACTGTGTATTCTGGGCTGCTGTCCTCACTTGAGCTTGAATAACTTTCTATCTTTTTTTTTTAAAGAAATTCTAAGTTTTTTTTCTTCCAAGCTTTTATTTTAATTCCAGTTAGTTAACATACTGTGTAATATTAGCTTCATGAATAAATAGGACTCAGGAATTCATCACTTAAATACAACACCCAATGCTCATCACAAGTGCCCTCCTTAATACCCATCACCCACTTCTCCTCCAGCAACCCTCAGTTTGTCCTCTATAGTTAAAAGAGTCAACTTTATATTTTGCCTCTCTCTTTTCCCCCCTCTGTTCATCTGTTTTGTTCCTTAAATTCCACATATAGGTGAAATCATATGGTATTTGTCTTTGTCTGACTAATTATTTCACATAGAATAATACTCTCTAGCTCCATCCATGTCATTGCAAATGGCAAGATTTCATTCTTTCTTATGGCTGAGTTATCTATCTATCATCTATCTATCTATCTATCTATCTATCTATCTATCATCTCACTTATTTATCCATTCATCAGTCAATGGATATTTAGGCTCTTTCCATAATTTGGCTAGTGGTGATAATGCTGATATAAACATCAGGGACATGTATCTATCTTAATTAGTATTAATGTAAACTTTGGGAAAATACCTAGTAGTACAACTGCTGGATCCTGGGGTAGTTCTATTTTTAACATTGTGAGTAATTTCCATACTGTTTTCCAGAGTGGCTACACCAGTTTGCATTCCCACCAACAGTGTAAGTTTCCCTGTTTCCACACCCTTGATAACATCTGTTATATCTTATGTTGTTTACTTTTAGCTATTCTGGCAGGTGTAAGGTGATATCTCATAGTTTTGATTTATACCTCCCTGATGATGGGAGATGATGAACATCTCTTATCTGCTAGCCATCTGTATGTATTCTTTGGAAAAATGTCTATTCATGTCATCTGCCAATTTTTAACTGGATTAATTTTTTTAGGTATTGAGTTTGATAAGTTCTTTCTAGTTCTTTATAGATTTTTATAAGTTCTTTATAGATAAGATCTTTCATATCAGATCTGTTATTTACAAATATCTTCTCCTATTCCAAAGGTTGCCTTTTAGTTTTGTTGATTGTTTCATTCACTGTTCAGAAGATTTTTATCTTGATAAGGTTTCAAGAGTTCATTTTTGCCTTGGTACCCTTGCCTCCAGAGATGAGTATAGTAACAAGTTGCTTTGGCCAATGACAGAGGTTGCTGCCTGATGGTTTCCTTTCTCACAGTTAGGCCTTTCATCCATTTTGAATTAACTTTAGTGTACGGTGTGAGAAAGTAGTCCAGTTTCATTCTACTGCATGTTGCTGTCCAGTTTTTCCCAACACCATTCGCTGAAGAGAGAGTCTTTTTTTCCATTGGATATTCTTTCCTGCCCTGTTGAAGTTTAGTTGACCATACACTTGTGGGTCCATTTCTGTTTTTATTCAGTTCAATTGATCTGTGTCTTTTTTTGTGCTATCTCTATTCCCTCACTTTCTCTTTTTTGTGCCATCTCTATTCCCTCACTTTCAATGTGCAGGTGTCTTTAGGTCTGAAATCAGTCTTTTTACCTTTTTTCAAATTTTAATTCAATTTGCCAACATACAGTATTACACCCAGTGCTGATCCCATCAACCATCCTCTTTAGTGCCCCTCACCCAGTCCACCAATCCCCCCACCTTCCTCTCCTTCTGAAACCCTTTGTTTCCTAGAGGTAGGAGTCTCTCATGGTTTGTCTTCCTCTCTAATTTTTCACCACTCAGTTTCCATCCTTTCCATTACAGTCCCTTTCACTATTTTGTATATTCCACATATGAGTGAAACCATATAATAATTGTCGTTCTGTGATTGATTTATTTCATCACAATAATAACTGCCAGTTCCACCCATGCTGAAGCAAATGGCAGGTAATCATCCTTCTGATGGGTAATATACCACTGTGTGTGTGTGTGTGTGTGTGTGTGTATCTGAGATACATACATCTTCTTTATCCATTCATCTGGAGAAGGATACGTGGTTACTTCCACAATTTGCCTATTGTGAACATTGCTGCTATAAACATTGGGGTGCAGGTATACTGTCATTTCACTACATCTGTATCTTTGGGGTAAATATCCAGAAGTGTGCTTGCTGGGTCATAGGGTAATTCTACTTTTAACTTCTTCAGGAACCTCCATGCTGTTTTCTGTTGTGGCTGTGCCAGCTTGGATTCTCATCAACAATCAACAATCCACATCCTCTCCAACATTTGTTGTTTCCTGTCTTGTTAATTTTAGCCATTGTCCTTGGGTGTGAGGTGGTATTTCATTGTGGTTTTGATTTGCATTTCCCTGATGGTAAGTGACATGGAGCATTTTTTTTTTTGATGTGTCTGATGGCCATGTATATGTCTTCTTCAGAGAAATGTCTGTTCATGTGTTCTGCAAAATCATGAGTGGATTGTTTGTTTCTTGGGTGTTGAGTGTGATAAGTTCTTTATAGATCTTGGATATTAGCCCTTTATCCGATGTCATTTTCAAATATGTTCTCCCGTTCTATAGGCTGGCTTTTAGTTTTGTTCATTGTTTCCTTTGCTGTGCAGAAGCTTTTTATCCTGAGCGAAGTCCCAATAGTTCATTTTTGTTTTTGTTTGCCTTGCCTTCATAGATGTATCTTGCAAGAAGTTGCTTTGGCCAAGTTAAAAGGATTGTTGCCTGTGTTCTCCTCTAGTATTTTCATGGATTCTTTAGATCTTTCACCCATTTTGAGTTTATCTCTGTGTATGGTGTAAGAGTATGGTCTGGTTTAATTCTTCTGCATGTGGCTGTCCAAATTTCCCAACATCATTTATTGAAGAGACTATTTTTTTCCAGTGGATATTCTTTCCTGCTTTGCTAAAGATGAGTTGACCATAGAGTTGAGGGTCCAATTCTGGGTTCTATATTCTGTTCCATTGATCTATGTGTCTGCTTATGTGCCAGTACCATACTCTCTTGAGCCGGTACCATACTCTCTTGATGATCACAGCTTTGTAATACAGCTTAAAGTCAGGCATTGTGATGCCCCCAGCTTTGATTTTCTTTTTCAACATTCCTCTGGCTATTCAGGGTCTTTACTGGTTCCATATGAATCTTAAGATTATTTGTTCCAACTCAGAAGAAAGTCCACAGTATTTTGATAAGTATTGCACTGAATGTGTAAATTGATCTTGGTGGCATAGATATTTTCACAATACTTATTCTTTCAATCCATGGACATTCAATGTTTTTCTATCTCTTTATGTCATCCTCAATTTCTTTGATAAGTTTGGTACTTTTTAAACTATAGATACTTTACTTCTTTGGTTAGGTTTATTCATAGGTATCTTATGGTTTTGGGTGCAATTTTAAATGCAATTGATTCTCTAATTACTCTTTATTCAGGCTTATTGTTTGTATACAGAAATTCCATTGATTTCTGCGCATTGATTTTGTATTTTGCCATGTTGCTGAATTGCTGTAAGCGTTCTAGCAATATTGGGGTGGAGTTTTTTGGGTTTTCTTGTACAGTATCATGTCATCTGCAAAGAGGGAGAATTTGACTTCTTCCTTTCCAATCTGAATGCCTTTTATTTTGTTGTCTGATTGCTGAGGCTAGAACTTCTAGTACTATGTTGAATAACAGTTGTGAAAGTGGACATCTCTGTCGTGTTCCTGATCTTAGGGGAAAGGCTCTCAGTTTTTTCCTATTGAGAATAATATTTGTTGTGGGATTTTCCTAAATGGCTTTTATGATGTTGAGAAATGTTCCCTCTATCCATACACTCTGAAGAGTTTTAATCAAGAATGGATGCCGTATTTTTTCAAATGCTTTCTCTGCATCTATTGAAAAGATCATATGGTTCTTGTCATTTTTTTTAATTGATGTGATTTATCATGTTGATTATTTTACAAATGTTGAATCACCCTTGCATCCCAGGGATAAATCCTACTTGGTTGTAGTGAATAATCCTCTTAATGTACTATTGGATCCTATTGGCTAGTATCTTGGAGAGAATATTTGCTTCCATGTTCATCAGGGATATTGGTCCGTAATTATCCTTTTTAGTGGGGTCTTTGATTTTGGGATCAAGGTAATGCTGGATTCATAGAATGAGTTTGGAAGTATATCCTCCATTTCTGTCCTTTGAAACAGCTTTAGTAGAATAGGTATTATTTCTTCTTTAAATGGTTGTGAGATTTCCTCTGTGAAGCCATCTGGCCCTGGACTTTTGTGTCTTGTGAGGTTTTTGATGACTGCTTCAAATTCTTCAGTGGTTATTGGCCTGTTCAGGTTTTCCATTTCTTCCTGTTTTTGGTTTGGTAATTTGTAGGTTTCCAGAAATGCATCCATTTCTTCCAAATCTCTCAAATTGCCTAATTTATTGGCATATAATTGTTCATAATACATTTTTAAAAATTGTTTGTATTTCCTTGTTATTGGTTGTGATCTCTCCTCTTTTGTTTGTGATTTTATTAATTTGAGTCTTTTTTTTCTTTTTTAAAGAGCCTGGCTAGAGGTTTATCTATTACATTAATTCTTTCAAAGAACCCCTCCTGGTTTCTTTGATCTTTCTACATTTCTTCTGGTCTGTATTTCATTGAGTTCTAGTCTAATCTTTATTACTTTTCTTCTGCTTAGTTTAGGCTATATTTGCTGTTCTTTCTCCAGTTGCTTTAGGTGCAAGGTTAACTTGTGTATTTCAGATTTTTCCAATTTTTGAGGGAGGCTTGTATTATGATGTATTTCCTTCTTAGGACCGCTTTTGCTGTATCCCAAAGATTTTTAACAGTCATATTATCATTTTCATTAGTTTTAATGAATATTTTAAATTATTCTCTAATTTCCTAGTTGACCCATTCATCCTAAAGTAAGATGCTCATTAACCTCCATGTGTTTGAGCTCCTTCCAAATTTCTTCTTGTCATCGAATTCTAGTTTCAAGGCATTGTGGTTTGAAAATATGCAGGGGATAATCCAAATCTTTAGCTATCGAGACCTGATTTGTGACCCAGTATGTGGTCTATTCTGGGGAAGTTCCATGTGCACTTGAGAAGAATGTGTATTCAGCTGCATTAGGAAGGAATGTCCTGTATGTATCTGTGAAATCTATCTGGCCCAATATATCATTCGAGATCTTGGTTTTTTTGGTGATGTTCTGCTTAGAAGATCTATCCTTTGCTGAGAGTGCCGTGTTGAAGTCTCCTACTATTAATGTATTGTTATCTATGTATCACTTTACTTTCGTTATCAATTGATTGATATAGTTGGCTGCTCCCACATTAAAGGCATAAATATTCATAATTGTTAGGTCTTCTTTTTGGGTAGATCCTTTAAGTATAATATAGTATTCCTCTTCATCTCTTATTACAGACTTTGGTATAAACTCTGATTTATATGATATGAAGATTGCTATCCCAGCTTTCTTTAGAGGACCATTTGAATGGTAAATGGTTCTCCATTCCTTCATTTTCAGGCTGAAGGTGTCCTTAGGTCTAAAATAGACAGTATATATATGGGTCTTGCTTTTTTATCCAGTCTGATACCCTGTGTCTTTTGATTGGATCATTTAGCTCATTCACGTTCAGAGTAACTATTGAAAGATATGATCTTAGTGTCATAGATTACCCATATAGTCCTTGTTTCTGCAGATTGTTTCTTTGGGCTCCCTCCTTCGCTTTCAGGGTCCTCCTTACTAGTTCTTGCAGGGTCGATTTGGTGGTCTCATAGTCATTCACTTTTTGTCTATCCTGGAAGCTCCTTATCTCTCCTTCTATTCTGAATGACAGCCTTGCTGTATAAACTATTCCTTGCTGCATTTTTTCTCATTTAGTACCCTAAATATATCATGCCAGTTCTTTCTGGGTTGTCAGGTCTCTGTGGATAGGCCTGCTGTTAATCTGATATCTCTCCCCATTAAAGTTAAGAATCTCTTGTCTCAAGCTGCTTTTAGGATTGTTTCTTTATCTTTGAAATTTGTAAGCTTCACTATTATATTTTGGGGGTATTGATCATTTTTTCTTTATTTGGGAGAGGTCCTCTATATCTCTTCAATCTGAATGCCTGTTTCTTTCCCCAGATTAGGGATGTTCTCAGTGCGAATTGTTCAAATATACTTTGTGGTCCTCTGTTTCTACATCTTCTAGAATCACAATAAGATGAATATCATTCTTTCTCAAGCTATCATTTATTTCCCACAGCCTCTCCTTGTGTATTCTTGTTTTTCACTTTATTCCTCAGGTTCCTTCCTTTCCATCAATTTGTCTTCTATGTCACTCAGTCTCTCTTCCACTTCATTAACCCTAGCAGTTAGAGCATCCAGTTTAGCCTGCATATCAGCTAAATACTTTTAATTTCAGACTGACTGAATCTCAATTTTGCAGTAAAATAATCTCTAGAGTCCATTACACTTTTTTTTCCAGAGCCACCAGTGATTTTATAATTGTATTTCTGACATCTTACTTAAATCCATATCTAGTAACTCTGTGGTAGAGAGTATTACTTGTAGTTCTTTCTTTTGTGGTGAATTCTTCCTTCTAGTCTTTTTGTCCTATGCAGAATGGCTATATGAGTGAGCAGAGTCAAAAACATCAGCCACAACCTAAGTAAAATACACCTTGATCTTTCCAAAGAGGTCAGAGATCAGGAAATAAAAGAAAAATAAAAACAGGGCAAAAAATTTCAAAAAGACCACTAAAGTGAAAAACATGTTTTAAAAATAGTAAAAAAAAAATTGTTTTTAATGTGGAGAGAGAATATCGTCTCATAGAGTAGACCTAGAGGGTGATCCTCCTTGTTCTGTGTATATTTTGTTCTGTATGTTAGAAGGTGCTAAATTCCAAATTTAAATAACCAGCAAAACTTATATAGCGACCCAACATCAACCACAAAAACGGAAAGAAGATAAACGGGGGTGGGGGGGTAGAATGGGAAGGAAGAGAGAATATAATCTCACAGAATGGACCAACATGGTGATCCACTTGTTTTTGAGTGCACTTTGGTCTGTATGCTAGAAGGTACTAACTTCCACAATTATAGAACAAAAGAAGAAGAAACAAAAAAAAATTCCACAACTTACATACCTAACAAAATTAAATTGAATGTGTTGAAAGGAATCTAAAAATGAAGACCATATCTAAGGCATGTATTTGTAGAAATATGAAAGTCAAAAAGGAAAAAAAAAACAACCTAAAAACAAATAGTTGGTAAAATATTGTAGTTAAGGCAGGAAAAGATAAAAATATTGGAAACTTTTAATCTGAAAGATAAATGAATCATAAGGAAAAGATTGTGAGTTCTATATACTATTTTCCCTCAGTCCTGGAGATTTCCAATGCTACTTTGTCAGTAAACTTGGTCTTCCCTTGTTCTCCCATTTGTTCTTCTAGGGGAGGTGCCTGCTGTGCTGATTCTCAGGTGTCTGTGCCTGGATAGAGATGCCTCACTCCTTACTGGGTGGCCAGGCTGTGTGGAGCTGTTAGTCCTGTGAGACCTTTGTTCCCTAGAGGCCACACATCTCAGGTGAAAGGCTAAAAGAAAAAAAAATTGCAGCTGCCAGATCTCCAGCCCTCGAGCCAAGACCTCCCCATGTGTACCCAATCATAGTCTCTCAGTGCACACTGACCTATATGCCTCTGGGGATAGGCACAAGAGGCACTGATTTGTACAAATGTT
This sequence comes from Canis aureus, assembly GCF_053574225.1. Classification (NCBI taxonomy): domain Eukaryota; kingdom Metazoa; phylum Chordata; class Mammalia; order Carnivora; family Canidae; genus Canis; species Canis aureus. The sequence goes on along the minus strand of NC_135649.1, from coordinate 75,481,052 downwards.
GGGCGCCTAGCAGCAGCAGAGCTTTCACCATTTTGAGTCCTCCCTGGTTCCACCTGTCTCAGAGGCAAGGGAAGATAGCCAGCTTTGTCTGTTCAGTGCCCTAGAACCAAGATCCCTGCACCTCTAGACTTGTGCTCTGGGTATCTGTCTCTCCTGAAAGGAACCAAGGATAGCCTGCTTCTGTCTGTTGCCAGGCTCTGGGGTAAATAGAGTTTAGGTGCTAGCCTATGTAATTGGTGCACCTCTCCCAGATACCCCAGAAGAGTTGTGGTATTCCAGCCCTTTACTGCAATTGGACTGTGGTTTGTGGTGAACTTTCTCCCTGGTGCCCCTATTCTTACTGTGTGTCTGGGAATACTGAGACTTCACTGCCTCTCCTGCGGTTCTGTTCTATTTCCTCACTGAGGACTTTTCAGTCGAGGAAGACTGTTTTAAGGGCAGATTTGTAAGGTTCCTGATTGCAGCACAGCTTTCCTGCCATGGCTTTCCTTGACTCCCTCCCCCACCATTTATCTTCCTCTTTCCACTCTCCTACCTTGCCAGAAGTGATCACTTTTCTCTATGTAGCATTCTGGCTATTCTCTCTTTACATCTTAGGTTGAATTCATAGGTGTTCAAGATGTTTTGAAAGTTATCTAGGTAAGTTTGGGGGACCAGATGAATCGAGGACCTCTACTCTTCTGCCATCATGCCTTGCTCCTGAAATGAGTCTTTTGTAGGCAACATATAGCTGGGTCTTTTATTCTTTATCTATTCTGTCACCCTATCTTTTGACTGGAACATTTAGTCCTTTATATTCAAAGTAAATATTGATAGATATGTATTTACTGACATTTTGTTATCTGTTTAACTTTGTAATTTTTCTCTTATTATTTCTTCTTCTCTCTACCATGGTTTATTGGCTTTCTTTAGTAATATACTTGGATCCTTACTCTATTATTTGCATTTCTTTTATGTTTTTTTTGATTTGTGATTACCATTTGGTTTATATAAACACCTTCTGCATATAGCAGTCTATATTAAGCTGATGGTCACTTGATTTTGAACTCATTCTTTCCTTCTCTCTCCTTCACATTGCAGATATTTGGTATTATATTTTATATCCTTCTATTTTGTGCTTCTCTTGATCGATTTTACTTAATTTTTTTTTGCCTTTGAGTTTCCTGTTTTTCATACCCTTACTTATTGATTCTTGGTTTCAACTTACAGAATGTTCCTTAACATTTTTTTGTAGGACTGATTTAGTGGTCATGAATTCTTTTAACCTTTGTTTATCTGGGAAACTCTATCTCTTCTATTCTGAATGACAGCCTTGCTGGATAAAGTATTCTTGGCTGCAGATATTTTTCTTTCAGTACTTTGAATATTTAGACCACTTTCTTCTGGTCTACAAAGTTTCTGCTGAAAAATCCTCTGACTGGTTTATGGGTTTTTCTTTGTATCCAGCCTTCTTCTTTTCCTTGAAACATTTAAAATTCTTTGTTACTATTTTTTTTTGCCAAATTTATTACTATGTGTCTTGGTGTTGACCTCCTTGAGTTGAATTTGTCAGGGCAATCTCTGTGCCTCCTGGATCGCTCTTTCCCTCCCCAGATTCAAGAATTTTCCAGTTATTATTTCTTCAAATACATTTTCTGCCCCACCCCTTCTCTCTCTTCTTCTGGGATCCCTATAATGCAATGTTATTACATTTGATGGAGTCACTGAGTTCTCTAAAGCCTATTCTAATTATGCAGTGTTTGTTTGTCTCTCACCTTCTCAGGACAAGCAACGTAATTTTAAAAAGAGCAAAATAGTATATTAAAAGTATGAAACACTATGATTATATGGGATTTATCCCAATCCAATTCACTACATTAACATATTAGAAATGGGTAGGAAATATCAGAAAGGGAGACAGAACATAAAGACTCCTAACTCTGGGAAACGAACTAGGGGTGGTGGAAGGGGAGGAGGGCGGGGGCTGGGGGTGAATGGGTGACGGGCACTGAGGGGGGCACTTGATGGGATGAGCACTGGGTGTTATTCTGTATGTTGGCAAATTGAGCACCAATAAAAAATAAATTTATTATTTAAAAAATATTAAAATGAAAAGTCATACAATCATTTCAGTAGATACACAAGCATTTGAAAAAAAATCATATATGATAAAAAACCACCAGTAAATTATGATTAGAAGGAAATGTTCCCAATATGATAAAGGCCAACTATGAAAATCCTAAAGCTAATATCATTCTCAAGGCTGAAATATGGAATGCTTGCCCGTAAGATCAAGTACAGAACAAAAGATGCTTGCTTTTTACCATTTGACCAGTGCAATAAGACGTGAAAAGGAAAGAGAAGGCATATAGATTGTATATGAAGAAATAAAAACTAATGTAGCATTGTGTGTCAACGATTCTTAAAAATTAAAAAAAAAACAAGCAAAGTGGAGAAATAAACTGTCTGTTCAGAAATAACATATGATTATAAGTATATAGAATCCTAAGGAATCTACAAAAAATATTATAACCAATTATTAAATTCAGTAATGTGTCAGGATTCAACATCAATACACAAGAATCAATTGTATTTAGCTATCACAGCAACAAACTATAGGAAATTGAAATAAAAATACATTTATATTAGCAGCAAAAAAACCCACCTAGAAATAATTTTTAAAAAATAACGGCAAGATTTATACAATGAAGACTAGAAATAATGCTAGAAGAAATTGTAGAAAACTTAGATATTTGGTCATAGAGCTGAAAGTCTATAAATTTTCCGAAAATTGGTCTACAGATTTAATTCTATCCTAATCAAAATGGCAGCAGTGTTTTTTTTTTTTTTTTTGCTTGTTTGTTTTTTGGTAGAACTTAACAAGCTGATTCCCCCCACCTCAGTTTTACTGAGAAAAAATGGACATACATCACTGTAATAGTTTAAGGTATACACCATGATGGTTTGATTTATATATGTTGTGAAATGACTCTATAATAGGATAACATCCATCACCTCCTATAGTTACAATAAAGATAAGAGAACAAGGTGCCTAGGTGGCTCAGTCGGTTAAGTGTCTGACTCTTGACCTCAGCTCAGATCTCGATCTCAGGCTCATGTGTTCAAGTCCCACATCAGGCTCCACAATGTGGAGCCTACTTAAAAAAAAGAAGAGAAAATATTACAACCTTTGATGGGATGAATTTATATAGAAATACAAATCACCTATAATAGCCAAAATTATTTTGAAGAAGAATGAATTTGGAGCACTTAAACTACCTGCTTTCAAGACTTGCTATGAAGCTACATTAATCAAGGCAACATGAGAAAAAAATTTTTTTTTTACCTATGTATGGTGATAGATGCTAGCTGGCTGGCCTTATTGTGATCATATTTTTCGTAATCATTTTGCAATATATGCAAATATCAAATCATTATGTTGTACACCTGAAACTAATGTTATATGTCAATTATATCTCAATAAAAATAGCAACAAGAAATAACAGTATGGTATTTGAATATGAATACCCACATATGTCACTGGAACACAATAATGTCCCTAAAAATAAACACCCACATATATGATTGACTTTTGATCAACGTGTCCAAGTAATTCAATGTAGGAGCTAAGTTTTTTCATAAGTGGTGCTGGAACAACTAGATATACGTATGAAAACAAATTAACTGTGACTCCTATATTGTACCATATATAAAAATTACCTGAAAATAAAATCATAGACCTATATAGTAAACAAAACTACACAATTTCTATAACAAAACAGGATAAAATCTGGTGACCTTGGGTTAGGCAAAATTTTCTTAAATAAGACCCAAAACACATGAACCATTAAAGAAAAAAATGATAAATTGAATTTTAACAAAATTAAAAGTTTATGCTATTCAAAGACAGTGTTAAGAAAATTAAAGGCTAAGCCACAAACTGGGAGAAAAATCTTTGCAAATCACATATCTGACCAATAACTTAGGAATGACAAATTAAAAATTTCTCAAAACTGAACAATAAGAAAATAAACAATCTACTTAGAAGTGGAAAAAAGACATGAACAGACATTTCACCAAAGATTTTATACAGATGGCAATTAAGTACATGAAAAAATGCTCAACATTATTGGCCATTAGGGAAATACAAATTAAAATTACAAGGAAATACCACTACATGCCTATTAGAATGGCAAAAAACAAAAACAAAAACAAAGAAACAAACAAACTACCATGAAACTATTACCATGTAGTAATACCCCAGATGGAAACAACCTAGTAAACAACCCAGATATCTTGGAATGCACTAGTGAATGGGTGATATATTCATAAAATGGAATATTACTAAGTAATAAAAAAGAACCAACTACTGATACATAGAACACCATGGATGATATATCAAAGGCATTTTGTTAAGTAAAAGAAGCTAAATACAAAGACTATTACTATATTACTCCATTTATATGACACTGCAGAAAAAGTAAAATTATGGTAAAATTATTATGGCCCTCAGTATTTAGCAAGGGCCAGGAGTGAGAGCAGGGATCGGCTTCAGAGGGAGAATAAGAAAACCTATTGAAATGATAGAAATATTATGTATCTTGATTATATGGTAGTTATACAACTATATACATTTGTTAAAATTCATCAAATTATAAACTAAAAATTGGTCAATCTTACTGTATGTAAATTACACCTAAACAAAGCTGAGAAAAATGACATTGTAGAACTGAATAAGAAAAGGGTAAACCATCAAATTTTTTAAAAAGGCAAAATAACATGTAAAAAAATGATAATGTACCATGATTAGGTAGGCTTTATTCCAGCAATATAATGCTCATTTAACATAAAAAATTAATGCAAATTTGCAACTTTAATAGATTAAGAGGTAAAAAAGCATGTGATCATTTCAACAGATCAATGGTACTTTTTGTCCCCCAGGGGACATTTGATATTGTCTGGAGACATTTTTGGTTGTCACAATTCAGTGGTATTGGGGTACTACAGGCCTTCAGTGGGTAGAGTACATGAATGCTGTTAAACACACTATCATGCACAAGGCAGAGAACCACTATTCTATATTCTACTTTCCCAATAATTATTGTGTTTATGATATCGATACATATTGCTATAAGTTACATACATCTAGTCTATTGTTTGTTACTATAACTACATATATCTAGTCTGTTGCTTCTTGCAACACAATACCCCATAGTAAGCATCCTCTATATGTTTCTTATTCATCCCCTGGTGGTAAATACCTAAATTGCTTCTAATTGCACTCCACCACATACAAGATTACTATGCAATTAACAGCCTTGCAAATGTTCCCTCATGAACCTCTGTATGGAAACACTATGTCATACATATGTTTAGCTTTGATAAATATCGCCCAGGTGCTTTCTGAAATGGCTGAACCGTTTTAAACACTGTGCAGAAAAAGCTAATTTATTAGGCCTAAGACTACTATTCTTAGAAAGACCTGCTTGGAAGGTTGGTTGTTAGCTGGTATCTTTGAACTTGGATCTCAGGAGGGTTCTTACATTCCCTGACAAGACTGGTTCACTGTGTCTACAAAGTTTGTATACACAATGTGGTTTATGCTGAACACCTGCTTCCCTTCCGGGAGTCTGGAACTTTGGTATATTCTAGGCAGAGCATGCCTACATGACCGGTCCCCCATAAAAAACTTGGTTACTAATTCCCTAATGAGTTTCTCTGATAGAAAACATTTCACAGGTGTTGTTACAACTCATTGCAAGGGGAACTGAATGTATCTTATGTGACTTCACAGGGAAAGGTGTCTTGGAAGCTTATCCCTAGTTTCCTTCAGACTTTTCACCATGTGTCTTTTCCTTTTGCTGATTTTGCTTTGCATCCTTTAGCTATAATAAATCATAGCCATGAGTATGACTATATGCTGATTCCTATGAGTCCTTCTAGGTAATCACCTAATGTAAGAGTGGTCTTAGGGACAGTCCCCCAACAAATATCCCTTATGGGGAATTTGCAAAAAGATTTACTTCTGGGCAGCCCGGTGGCTCAGTGGTTTAGCGACGCCTTCAGCCCAGGGTATGATCCTGGAGACCCACGATTGAGTCCCACGTCGGGCTCCCTGCATGGAGCCTGTTTCTCCCTCTGCCTGTGTCTGTGCCTCTCTCACTGTGTGTGTCTTTCATGAATAAATAAATAAAACCTTTAAAAAAAGATTTACTCCTAAGTTGCACCTTTTCTGTGTCATTTGAATTTCGTATCATGAGCACATATTACCTTTACATACTTTATACAAAGGAGGAGAAGAGTTGTCAGAACAACTAACTCATCTGGGAATGAGACCCAAAAGATAGAGAACCACAGAAGTATACAATGAAACCTTCTTGTATTCCAGATAAGGAAGCACAAAAAAGGTAAGGGATTTACCCAAAATTACCTAAACAATCATTACAGACACAGGACTCAAATCCTTGCTTGGCTATTTCCTAGTGTTCCTTCCTCTAGGTCACAAGGTCCCTTTTCCTACATTTGTCACTTGTCACTTCCTCTACCTTATTGCTCTCTTCTAAATGCCTTGAAGGGGCCTACTTTCATGCTGACTACATTTCGTAGATTCTTAGATTTTTCCATGCAGTGAATATGTTCAGAGCCTTTTGCAAAACAATGGTTCCTAGAGAAACTGAACCCAACAGGTACAGAAAAAAGAAAATGAAGAAAACCCTACTGGTAGCTTTCTTGAAGGAGAGAAAAAAGGGAAGACAATGGTAAAGAAAGAGTCCTAGGCCAAATCACAGTACCCTTCCTAATTTCTCATACCTTGGCAAGGAGGTTTCATCAGGGTTATAGGAATCTATTCCTCCACCACAGGACAAAAAACTGGGCGGGACCAGACAGTTCAAACACTCCTTCCATTTTTTCCCTAACTCCTCTCAAAACCCTTCCCAAGGGGGAAGATGCTTACGTGCTCCAGGAAGCAGGGTCCTATCTCACTGAGGTGGGGATCATCATTGTTGTACTGTTTTTCCAGGTCTCTTACGAAGCCCATCTGAAACCTATAGATGTCTTCAATGTTTCCAAAGATCACCTTCAGTTGCTCATCACTGAACATGTCCCTTCTCTTCCGGCATTGCTTCAGGTAGCCCTGCACACAAAGGTAAAGTCCAGGATGAGGATGTTCCTGACTCCATGAGGGCTTTATCATTTATTAAGCCCTAAGAAAGTTCATTAATATTTTATGAAATAGGAAATAATCACTTCCATTTTTCATATAAGAAAATTAAGGTTGAAAGAAGTAAGTCACTCTACCAGTGAGTAATTAGGAAAGCTGGATCATAAGCAAAGTTCTTGAGATGCAGAATCCAGAGTATAAAGCTTTCCCCAGCATTCTCTGTGAAAAAGAACGCAAAAGTCATAGGGCCCTTTCTCAGAAGCTGATTAAGCACAAGCATTTTTACTCCTTTTAGTCAATATTTATTTAGCTGGATCCATTCACAATCTCAAAAGTTCCCATTTCTTATAGGACCAATCCAAAATGTATTAATAACATTGACAACAATTTGGAAACAAACCAAGTCAGGAAAAATTCCCAAAAGGGAATATGAATTAATGAAGCCTAAAAATTCCTTAAAGACAATGTCTTAACCATATAAGATAGCTGACTGCAAAGACCATTTGGATAAGCTTGGCCAACAAGTCCACAAATGCCCAGGCATGGTGTTTTTAACATAGTGCTCAGGACACATTCATGAATAAACAGATGAATTAATACAGCTAGTCACTGATGAAAGAGTAGAATCAATGAAACATATTCTTGATCTGATATGAGACGACTAAGATTATATAACCAGACTCAGGGCACACTGTAAGTCAGGGAAAGAAGAAAGGAAAGGAAGGGAAGGAAGGAAAGAAAAAAAGGGAAGGGAGGGAAAGAAAGGAAGGAAGGAAAGAAGAAAGAAAGAGAAAAGAGGAGAAAGAGAGAAAGAAAGATACAGACAGAAAGAGAAAAAGAGAAAGAGAGAAAGAGAGACAGAAAGACCAGCCATCATCATTCCATTCTGAACCAACTGATATAAAGTTTTAATGGCGACCGTATTCATTAGAAATCATTAGCACATGACAATATTCTTGGTAAGACTAAATTATGGTTGTTTGCTTTCATCTAAAAGTGAAATATAATTTTTGTAACACCTTAAGTGTTGAGGCCTTAATAAGTAACATTGTAGTGATAGGTTAACAACTGTCTATTCCTCCACTTGGTCTCCTCTTAATATAGCTTCCAATGGAACCATTACTCTAGGCATCGTCATCCCTTGCTTCAAAGCCATTTATCAACACCTAGCAAAATCTCCCTTCTCACCCTCCAGTTCAGCCATCAAATACTAAGTGTCTTTCAACAATGTGTAAATTAATAGTCTGTGCCTGCATTGGCATTTAACTAATGACTAATGTTTTCTTTGATTGACATGCTCAAGATGTCCTATATTCATTCATATCCAATTCCTGACCAGGAAGAAGATGCCTTCTATTTCCAGAATACCCTAAATGATACTCCCTTTACTGCAGTAGCTCCCCAAATTCTGCCTCCCTAGAAAGCATTCATTGACTAAGGATAGAAGAATAAACTCCCTGCCTAATATGTAACTCCCAGGGTTTCCATGCTTCTGTCTCCATACTCCATCTCTCTTTCTCTCTCTCACCCTATCACCTTTAGAAGTGTATCAGCTATAGTGGAGAAGGGAACATATAATCTAGCAGGAACATTTCTATCTTGACACTAGGCGAAGAGAGATAGATTTCCTAATCCCACTCCCAATTTTCCTCCCTAAAATAAGCCTGTGAGCACAGCTGGAAAAAAAATTGGTAACAATGTCACATCAGCACGTCATTTCTGGATAAGCAGTAGGTATTGGTTGGTAACCACATTGGAAGACATAAGAAGCCAGGCTGGAGAGCTCATTCAATCCCTGAGAAGTCAGTTCAAAAAATACTTAGTTTTGTTCACTGCTCCTATTTGAGAGATCTCAGGGAAATAACAAATTAGCATCACATCCCCAAAGTATAGGAGGGATGTTAGAGCTCAGCATTGCTATGGAATATAACAGAAATGAAGAAGAAAGAAAAGAGTGGGTTCTGGTAAAGAAAGAACTCATAGAGATGTCAGTGCAGCTTCCTAATTCCCTAAATATGCTGTTTATTGCCATTATCAAGAACATCATTTTCTTTCTCTTAGAGTATATGTGTTGTAGCAAGGGAATATGAGCGATATATGAGGAGAAATGTAACTGTCCATAGGACGGGGAGACCCTACAATATTCTGTCAACTGTTTTTCTTAAAAGCTAATTTAATAGCTTTAAATATGATGATAAAAGTCTCTTCAACAAACAGTGTTGGGAAAATTGGACACGCAGAAGAATGAAACTGGACCACTTTCTTATACCAGACACAAAAATAAATTCAAAATGGATGAAAGAATGGTGCTGGGAAAATTGGACATCCACAAGCAGAAGAATGAAAGTAGACCATTCTCTTATGTCATACACAAAGAGAAACTCAAAATGGATGAAAGATATAAATGTGATACAAGATTCCATCAAAATCCCAGAGGAGAACACAGGCAACACCCTTTTTGAACTCGGCCACAGTAACTTCTTGCAAGATACATCTAGGATGGTGAGGGAAACAAAAGGAAAAATGAATTATTGGGACTTCATCAAGATAAGAAGCTTCTGCACAGCAAAAGAAACAGTCAACAAAACTAAAAGACAACCTACAGAATGGGAGAAGATAATTGCAAAGGAACTATCAAATAAAGGGCGATTATCCAAGATCTATAAAGAACTTATTAAACTCAACAGCAAAGAAACAAACAATCCAATCATGAAATGGGCAAAAGTCATGAACAGAAATTTCACAGAGGAAGGCATAGATATGGCCAACAAGCACATGAGAAAATGCTACGCATCACTGGCCCTCAGGGAACTACAAATCAAAACCACAATGAGATACCACCTCACACCAGTGAAAATGGGGAAAATTAACAAGGCAGGAAACCACAAATGTTGGAGAGGATGTGGAGAAAGGGGAACCCTCTTGCACTGTTGGTGCAAATGTGAACTGATGCAGCCACTCTGGAAAACTGTGTGGAGGTTCCTCAGAGTTAAAAATAGATCTGCCGAAGGACCCAGCAATTGCACTGCTTGGGATTTACCCCAAAGATACAGATGCAGTGAAACGCCAGAACACCTGCACCCCGATGTTTCTAGCAGCAATGTCCACAACAGCCAAACTGTGGAAGGAGCCTCGGTGTCCATCAAAAGATGAATGGATAAAGAAGTTGTGGTCTATGTATACAATGGAATATTACTCAGCCATTAGAAATGACAAATACCCACCATTTGTTTTGATGTGGATGGAACTGGAGGTATTATGCTGAGTGAAATAAGTCAATCGGAGAAGGACAAACATTATATGGTCTCATTCATTTGGGGAATATAAAAATTAGTGAAAGGGAATAAAGGGAAAGGAGAGAAAATGAGTGAAAATATCAGTGAGGGTGACAAAACATGAGAGACACCTAACTCTGGGAAATGAACAAGGGTTAGTGGAAAGGGAGGTGGGCCGGGGGTTGGGGTGACTGGGTGATGAGCACTGAGGGGGGCACTTGGCAGGATGAGCACTGGGTGTTATGCTATATGTTGGCAAATTGAACTCCAATAAAAAATTTTTTTAAATGGATGAAAGACCTGAATGTGAGACAGGAATCCATCAAAATCCTAGAGGAGAACACAAGCAGCAATCTCTTTGACCTCAGTCACAGCAACACCTCTCTAGACATGTCTCCAGAGGCAAGGGAAACGAAAGCAAAAATGAACTACTGGGACTTCATCAAGATAAAATGCTTTTGCACAACAAAGGAAACAGTTAACAAAACTAAAGGACAATGTGCAGAATGGGGGATGGTATGCGCAGATGTTTTATCAGATAAAGGACTAGTATCCAAAATGTATAAAGAACTTATCAAACTCAACATGCAAAAAAAATTTTAAAAATCCAGTCAAGAAATGGGCAGAAGACATGAACAGATATTTCTCCAAAGGAAACCTGGCCAACAGACACATGAAAAAATATTCGACATCATTTAGCATCTGGGAAATACAAATCAAAACCACAATGAGACATCACCTCGCACCAGTCAGAATGGCTAAAATGGACAAGTCAAGAAACAACAGATGTTGGGGAGGGTTCAGAGAAAGAGGAATCCTCCTACCCTGTTGGTGGGAGTGTAAACTGATGCAGCCACTCTGGAAAAAAGTATGGAGCTTCTACAAAAAGTTAAAAATAGAGCTACCTAGCAATTATACTAGTAGGTATTTATTCAGAGTATGAATATATTGATTCCAAGGGGCATATACATCTCAATGTTTATAGCAGCAATGTCCACAATAGCCAAAATACGGAAAGAGCCAGACGCCCATCAACAAATGAATGGCAAAGAAGATGTGGCAGATATTTACAGTGGAATATTATTTAGCCATCAAAAAGAATGAAATCGGGATCCCTGGGTGGCGCAGCGGTTTGGCGCCCTGCCTTTGGCCCAGGGCACGATCCCGGAGACCCGGGATCGAATCCCACATCGGGCTCCCGGTGCATGGAGCCTGCTTCTCCCTCTGCCTGTGTCTCTGCCTCTCTCTCTCTCTCTGTAACTATCATAAATAAATAAAAAATTAAAAAAAAAAGAATGAAATCTTGCCCTGTGCAATGATGTGAATGGATTTAGGGGCTATTATGCTAAGTGGAATAAGTCAGTCAAAAAATAAATACCATATAATTTCACTCATATGTGAAATTTAAGTAAAAAAAAGATGAATGTAGGTGAAGGGAAGGAAAAAGAAAATAAGATGAAAACAGAGAGGGAGGCAAACTTTTAGTGACTGTTAATTATGGGAAATAAACTGTAGGCTGATGGAGGAGAGGTGGGTAGAGAGATGTGGTAATTGGGTGGTGGGCATGAAAGAGGGCATTTGATGTGATGAGAACTGGGTGTTATGTGCAATTGATTAATCACTGGATTCTATCTCTGAAACTAATAAAAAATGGCCGTGAATACATACCTACCAAAATTAATTTGCATGTAAATGTTCCAATCAAAACATACATAGTGTCAGAATGGATTAAAAAAATAAGACCTATATATATGTTGCCTACAAGAGACTCATTTTAGACCTAAAGATACCTGTAGATTGAAAGTGAGGGGACGGAGAAACATTTACCACACAAATATATGCCAAAGGAAAAGCCAGAATAGCAATAGTTTTACTGGACAGACTGAACTTTAAAACAAAGAATGTTAACAAGAGACAAAGAAGAACACCATATAAAATAAATGAGACAATCCAGAAGATACAATTGTAAATATTTATGCTTCCAACATGGGCGAACCCAAATAATATAAAACAATAACAAACACAAATGAACTAATTGATAATTATAAAATAATATTACGGGACTTTAAATGCCCCATTCATAGCAATGGACAAATCTTCTAAGCAGAAAATCAACAAGGAATTGCCTTTGAAAGATATACTGGAACAGATAGACTTAACAGACAGAATGAGAATATTCCATTCTAAAACAGCAGACTACACGTTCTTTTCAGGTACATATGGAATATTCTCTGGAAATCAAAGAAGAAATTTTAAAAAAAATACATGGAAACAAATGACAATGAAACCATTGGAATGCAGAAAAAAGTAGCCCTAAGAAGGAGCTATAGAGCAATACATGCCTACCTTAAGAAGAAAGAAAAATCTGAAATGAACAATGTAACCTTACATCTAAAGGAGCTAGAAAAGGGACAACAAATGAATCCTAAAGCCAACAGATAAAGGAAATAACAAAGGTTAGATCAGAAAATAATGATGTTTATTAATGTTAATGTTTGTTAATGTTAATAATGATGAAATAATGTTTCTTAAAACAATAGAACACATCAATGAAATCAGAAGCTGGTTCTTTGAAAAAATTAATAAAATTGATAAAACCCTAGCTAGACTCATCAGAAAGAAAAAGGACATGACTCAAATAAATAAAATCACAAATGAGAGAGGAGAAATAACAACCAACATCACAGAGATACAAACAAGTATAAGAGAATATTATGAAAAACTAAATGCCAACAAATCAGAAAACTTGGGGAAAGAAAGAATAAATTCCTGAAAACATATAAATTACCAAAACTGAAACACTGAGAAATAGGAAAACCTGAACAGCCTAATAATATGCAAAAAAATTGAATCAGTATTAAAAATATCCCAAAGAACAAAAGCCCAAGATCAGATGGCTTCACAGGCAAAACCTACTAAACATTTAAAGAGGACTTAAAAACTATACTTTTCAAACTATTCCAAAAAATATAAAAGGAAGGAAACTTCCATATTCATTTTATGAAGTCAGCATTACCCTGACAACAAAACTAGATAAAGATTCTACTAAAAAAGAGAACTGTAGGCCAATATCCCTGATGAACATAGACGCAAAATTCTTAACAAAACACTAGCAAACTAAATCCAACAATATATTTAAAAAGTTGATTCATTCAGCAGAATCAAGGGGGATTTATTCCTGGGTTGAAAGAGTGGTTCAATATTTGCAAATCAATCATATAATGATTACCTGTAATCATGTAATATATATATATATGTATATATATATATATATACATAATATAATTATACCACATTAATAAAAGAAAGGTCAAGATCATATGATCAATTCAATAGCTGCAGAGAAAGCATTTGACAAAGTACAACATCCATTCATGGTAAAATCCCTCAACAAAGTAAGAATAAAGAGAACATACCTCAACATAATAAAGTTCATATATGAAAAATCCACAGCTAATTATCATCTCAATGGAGAAAAACTGAGAGCTTTCCCTCTACAGTCAGGAATAAGAGAGAGATGCCTATTCTCACCACTGTTATTATCATACTATTGGACATCCTAGACACAGAAATCAGACAACAAAAAGAAATAGCAGGCATCCAAATCATCAAGGAAGAACTCAAACTTTTAGTACTTGCAGATGACATGATACTCTAACAGAAAACCCTAAAAACTCTACCAAAAAATTACTAGAACTGATAGAGAAATTCAATAAAGTTTTAGGATATAAAATCAATGTACAGAAATCTGTTGCATTTATCTACACCAGTAATAAAGCACCAGAATGAGAAATGAAGGAATCAATCCCATTTACAATTACTTAAACCATAAGAAACCTAGGATTAAACCTAACCAAAAAGGGGAAAGACTTGTACTCTGAAAACAATAAAACACTTGTGAAAGAAATTGAAGATGACACAAAGAAATGGAAAGACATTCCATGCTCACAGATTAGAAGAAAAAATTGTTAAAATGTCTTTATTACCTAAAGCAACTTACACGTATAATGTAATCCCTAACAATATACCATCAGCATTTTTCACAGAGCTAGAGCCAACAATCTTAAAATTTCTATGGAACCACAAAAGACCCTAAATAGCCAAAGCAATCTTGAAAAAGAAAAGCATCACAAAAAAAAAAAAAAGGAAAAAAAAGAAAAGCATCACAATTCCAGACTTCAGGTTATACTGCAAAGCAGTAATGATCAACACAGTATATTTCTAGCACAAAAATAAACAAATAGATCAATGGAACAGAACAGAAAACCTAGAAATGAACCTAAATGGTTAATTTATCTTCAACAAAGCAGGAAAGAATATTCAATCGGAAAGCCAATCTCTTTAACAAATGGTACTGAAAATCGGACAGCAACATGCAAAAGAATGAAACTGGACCACTTCCTTACACCATTTACAAAAATAAATTCAAAATGGATTAAAGTCTAAATGTGAGATCTGAAACCATCAAAATTCTAGAGGAGAACACAGGCAATAAATAACCTCTTTGACATTGGCCATTGCAACTTCTTCTAGATATGTCCCTTTTGAGAAAAAGGAAACAAAAGTAAAGATCAGCTGTTTGGACTTCCTCAAAATAACAAGATTCTGTACAGTGAAGAAAACAATCAACAAAACTAAAAGGCAACCTACAGAATGGGAGAAGATGTTTGCAAATGACATATCTCATAAAGGGTTAGTATCCAAAATATATAAATAACTTATATTACCCAGCACCTAAAAAAAATAATTCAGCTTAAAAATGGGCAGAAGCTATGAATAGATATTTTTCTAAGACATCCAGATGGCCAACAGATTACATGAAAAGATGTTGAAAATCACCGACCACCACAGAAATACAAATTAAAACTGCGATGACATATCACCTCACACCTATTAGAATGGTAAAACACAAGAAATAACAAGTGTTGGCAAGGATATGGAGAAAGGGAAACCCTCTTACAGTGCTGCTGGGGATTCAAACTGGTGCAGCCACTATGGAATACAGTATGGAGGTTCCTCAGAAAGTTAAAAATAGAACTACTGTACAATCCAGCAATTGCACTAGTTTACCACCAAAAATACAAGAATACTAATTCAAAGGGATACATACACCCTTAGGTTTATAGAAGCATTATGAAAACAGTCCAAGTGCTCATCAACTGATAAATGCATAAAGATGTGCTATGTATATATACAATGGGAAATTACTCGGCCATGAAAGAATGAAATCTTGCCATTTGCAACAATGTGAATAGAGCTAGAGAGTATTATGCTATGTGAAATATTCAGAGAAATACAAATACCATATGATTTCATTCATATGTGGAATTTAAGAAACCAACTGAAAAAAATGAGCAAAGGGGAAAAAAAGAGGCAAACCAAGAAACAGATTTATAACTATACAGAACAAACTGATGGTTACCAGAAGAACAGTGGGTAGGGCAATGGGTTAAATATGTGGTGGGGATTAAGGAATGCACTTGTTCTGATGAGTACCAGGTGTTGTATGGAAGTGCTGATTCAATATATTGTACATCTGAAACTTAAATTATACTACATGTAAACTAGCTGGGATGTAAATAAAAACTTTCAAAAAACACTCTCTAGAAACTTAAAATAGTTCTAAATTAAGTAACATTAAAGAGCAGAAAACAAATGGTATGTCACCATAATTATAACTCTGTAAATACATATACACATAGACAGATTTTAAGCAATTATAAAAAATGCAGACAGTTTTGTTATATTTGGTGAATTATGATGGTCTGTTTTCCTATTTTTGAACTTCCTCTAATGTTTTTATGATTAAAAAAGGGGGAAAAGGTCTTTGTGAGTAAATGTCAAGATTGTAATCTCAAGAAGTCTGCCTTGAGAACAATATTATCAAGGAAAGAGGGAAAATCCAATATTTTCTCAAAAGTCTCCAGCCCTAGTGTTTCAGATACATGACTTGCTTAAGGGACTACAAACATAAACTGTCCTTATCAAGGAAATAGGACATAAGACTATGGGAGTAGTCAGAGAACCCCAAAATGTCATCTTTATCCCCTAACCAACACAACTATCTAGGCTTCTGAGAAAAGAATGGCCAGGAGAGATCACTAGTCCCTAGAGTCTTGCTTTTATTTTTCATCCTCTTCCTTTGGCTGACCCGGTGACTATATTACATTTTCCACAGCAGTGGTGAAAAAATGCTTGGCTTAGGAGTCAATCAGTACTTGTTTCTTCTCATTCACTCATTTTTTAGGGTATGTAAACTTAAGATGAGCTGGCAGTGGAATGTGACTGCCAAAAAACCTAATAACCAGTTTATGTTGGAGGGAAAACAAAAACCAGACTGAGAGGATAGAATGAGAGAAATGATAGGAAAATGTTATACCAATGCAGGAAAGCAGCATTCAGTCATGAGCCCTGTTTTCAGAAGAAACTGAAGGGGCACTTAGGTGGCTCAGTGAGTGGCTGAGTGTCTGCCTTCAGCTCAGGGTGTGAACCTGGGGACCTGGGATGGAGTCCCGCATCAGGCTCTCCACGGGGAGCCTGATTCTCCCTCTGCCTATGTTTCTGCTTCTCTGTCTCTCATGTATAAATAAATAAAATCATTTTAAAAAGAAGAAACTGAAGAAAATAGTACAGAGTCAGAGAGGAATAAGCAGGATAGACAGGGGCCTGAGAAACAACACAAGGCAGAAGGAACAAAAGGGGGTCTGTGGTTGTTACTGTCAGTCATGCTTCTAATGCTATCAGATGCTACCCCATTGAATGGTAGGAAAGAATAGGGTGATACGGCAGTAGTGTGAACTGACTGAACAGAGGCAATATCTGGGAGCTTCACTTCTGCTTCTAAGAGTAAAGTAGGCATGGGTGAGAAGGCAGACCACATATTAATTAAAAAGGACTATGGGAGTTTATCAAATTAGTAACAATTTGTATAAATTAGCCCTGGAATTGCTATAGTAACAGTCAAGAAAGGTTGCCTGCCTATTTCACTCTGTTCTTAAATCCACAAGAGTTCATCTAAAAGGCTAGATCTAGTGCATTGAGCTAAAATTAGTGCCTTGATATGGGATACAAACCACAGCCATTACCTCTAGGGAAGATCCCAAAGACTACAGGGAAGTAAAACGGACCAAAGAACCTCTGGGTTACCTAGGGTTTGGGAAGTCCTTTAGAGGAAGGCCTGCACAAATCTGGACCTCATTGTCTCCATTTCTAAAATGTATTTAACAGAAAAGATTTCCGGAGCCCCTTTCAAATCCAGAGATTTCATACATTGTTTTGTGTGGAAGCCAGAGGCCTGACGGTGGACTTGATAAACATCTTGAAAATAATTTTAAGAAAATTAGGGGATTATGATCATGGTTATTCTGTTTATGGCTGTATCCCAGAGTTTAACAGTACCTGGAATATAGCTGATGTCCAATAAATATATGTTGAATAACTGCAAAATGACTAGCTCTTTTCATTTAATGATGAAAAAAGCTAAATTAGAAGCAGAATGTTTATACTGGTAGGTTTTCTTTTCTTTTCTTTTTTTCATTTTTTTGGGCCAGGGAATCCTTTCTTCAAATGAAATAAGACAATTAAAAAACAAGAGAGTAGCAGGAAGAAGATATTGCAACATGGAAAACTGACAAGGGATTAATAACTGGAATATATGAGGAAATACTGTAAGTCAGCAACAAATATATATATATATATATACAATATTTTACAATATATATAATATATATAAATACAGCAAGGTTAAGGACTAAACAGGACTATATATATATGAAACTATAGGAGAATGGGCAAAGGATAGGAACAGGGCCTGGGGTGTCCAGGTGATATCAGATGAATAGGGAGGGCATAGGGTATCCAGAAAACCCTGGGATGATCACTTCAAGTTGCTAAGCTGCCATATCCCTATATCTTACTATGCTATACAAACATTACCATTTTACAATGTGTTATTTCCTATATGTATGTACACAGATGAAGAGACAATTGAGAAGCATCAGGATAGGTAATTCACAGAAAGGAAAACCCAAATGAATAACCCCAGACTTAAGCATATCAAATGGAAATAACTTGAAGCTGTAGCATGTTAAACTCAATTAGACCTAAGGAAGAATTTTTTAAGGGTGTAGGATATGAGACACTAATACAAATGACTGAGGAAAACTAGTCCAGCTTCTCTGGAGGCATTTGAGAACATTTTATTTCACAGCTACGGGATGACTGAGATTATCTTCCTTCATAGAGACATTACTAGGCAACTTTACAAAGAATCGTAATATTTCCTTACTTTGCTGTCTCAGTTTCCCTGATTATACTATGAGTTCTAGGGACGCCTGGGTGGTTCAGTGGCTGAGCATCTGCCTTCAGCTCAGGGCATGATCCCGGAGTCCCAGAGTCAAGTACCTCATAGGGCCCCCTGCAGGGAGCCTGCTTATCCCTCTGCCTATGTCTCTGCCTCTCTCTTTGTCTCTTGTGAATAAATAAATAAATAATTTTTTAAAATACTATGAGTTGTAAGGTTACCAGAGGCAATACCACCAATCACTGTTCAAGGTGACCTGGAACTGAATCAAGGCTATTTTAGCCCACTGTCTAGATTTAGAAAGAAAAATATCATTTTTGCAAATAACTCATTCAAAAGATCTTTTACCTTACAGGCCTCACTGAATGACTGTGATAAATAATACTTTATTTCCTATTTTCTCATTTGTCAAATGAAGGTCTCGTAACTTAAATGTTTGTAAAGTATTTTCTGTTCCCAGGAGAAAATATATATGTAATATATATGGTATTTATAATCTATAATATTATAATTACATTATAAATTATATTATATATATCCTATTTAATCATATATGCCACAAATATTACTATAGATTAGTGGATATATAAAAATAAATATATATGTATGTATAGTTTTTAATACATGTGACCTTTTTTATACTGAATGCAGTGTCTCCAATTTCCTTCTGAAAAGCACAAGAGTGGAAAGTATTGGGAGGTCTCTCTTAATTTACAAAATGAGTAGATTACACCATGTGAACATATTCATGCCTGATGTTAACACACTCATGCCTGAGTAAGCAGAAAATGCAAAAGCACTTAGAGAGGGAGGCAAGATGGCAGAAGAGTAGGGGACCTCGTTTCATCTAGTCCCTTGAATTTAGCTAGATAACTATCAAATCATCCTGAATACCTATGAATTCAACCTGGGATGTAAGAAAAGAATGAATGGAATTAAACAAATAGAAAAGTGACCACTTTTTGCAAGGCAGGAAGAAGTGAAACTGGGGCTATATCAGAAGACATATGACAGAGGAGAGAGCCTGCATAGCCAGCTACTGTAAAGTGATAAGGTTTGGAATTCAAAATTGGAATCTTTAGAAATCTGCTCCAGTGAGAGACTACCTTGCCTGAAAGATGATCAGTGGTGAAGCAGGGCAGAATCCCAGTAGGGACAGTGGGGTCTCAAGATCCCCAGAGGCACAAAATCAACAGAGGTGCATGAGCCAACAGAGTTCCCCAGCACTAGATCAGGAAAACAGGTTTCTGACAGCTTGCCTGGGAGGGGCCTCTCAGGTCTGTTTGCCATAAACTGCAAACCATGGCCCCATCGGGTAACTGCTCTCCATGTTGGGGCCCTGAAAAGGACTGGAACAAAGCAACCCTCTGCCTTTCCCCTGGAAGAGCAAAGTGGGTGCATGTTTGATGCATGTTTGCATGGGCAAACACTTTCTGTGTCAGGGTTCAATAAAGGACAGAAACAGGGCTACACTTAGCCTTCCCTCAGGGAGGATTTGTGTGGGCACACACCACAGGAGTCTGCAGAATTTAGCACACACCTGACTTTTAACTCGAGGACTGGAGATCTGGGTGTGGCCATTTGTATTTTCACCCTCTAAAGAGGCATTGAAAGCCTTCAGGGAACAAAAGTCACACAGAGCAACCAGTTTACATTGAGCATGGCTCTCTGGCAAGGGGCAGTGCAATTAAACCCAGGCAAGGACACCTGTGAATCAGCATAGCAGGCCCCTCCCCTAAAGGCAGCTGGAAAACAGGTGAACAGCAAGGTTAAGGACTAAACAGGACTGTAAAACTCCAGCACTAGGGGAAAATAGTATATAGAATTTGAGTTTTTTTCTTATGATTTGTTTATCTTTCAGTATAAATTTTCCATTTCTTTTTCTTTATTCCACTTTTAACTAGTTTATCAACTTTTGTTTTTAAGCCTTTTTTTAAATTTTTTTTTAAATTTTATTTATTTATGATAGTCACAGAGAGAGAGAGAGAGGCAGAGACACAGGCAGAGGGAGAAGCAGGCTCCATGCACCAGGAGCCTGACGTGGGATTCGATCCCAGGTCTCCAGGATCGCGCCCTGGGCCAAAGGCAGGCGCCAAACCGCTGCGCCACCCAGGGATCCCTAAGCCTTTTTTTAAAAAAACTTTCATTGTTTCCATTTACATTTTATAGATATATGCTTCATTTTGGCTTCCTTTTGCTGTATTAAATTATATATATATATCTTTTGCCTTCTTTACAATTTTGGGATTTAGTATCCTCTAAGACACAGACCAAAAGACATTCAGGAGCAAATGGATCACACTATTTTGTCCACCTGGGAGATTATGTTATCTCCTCTTTCCATTCTTCTCTAGGAAAAATGACTAAAAGGAGGAATTCACAACAAAAGGAAGAACCAGAGGTAATACTCTCTGCCACAGATCTGAATGATATGGATAGAAACAAGATGTCACAGCTGGAGTTCCAGATAACAATAATAAAGTTACTACCTAGGCTTGAAAAAAGCATAAAAGACACTAGAGAATCTCTTAGTGCAGAAATGAAATATAATCAGGCCAATATTAAACACACTCTGAGATGCAGTCTAAATTGGATGTTCTAAAAGCTAGGATAAATAAGGCAGAAGAGACAGTGAAATAGAAGACAAGCTGATGGGAAGGAAGGAAGCTAAGCAAAAGAGAGAAAAACAAGTAATGGATAATGAGAGGAGGCTTTGAGAAATCAATGACGCCATAAAACAAAACAATATTAAGAATTATCAGGGTCCTCGAGGGGGAAGAAAGAGAGAGAAAGGGACAAAGGTATATTTGAGCAAATCATAGCTAAAAACTTCCCTAATCCAGAGAAGGAAAGAAGCATTCGAGTATAAGAGGTAGAGAGGATCCCTCCCCAAATCAATAAAAATATATCAATACCACAACATATAATAGTGAAGATTGCAAATTTCAGAGATAAACAAAATCCTGAAAGCAGGTCAAGAAAGGAGGTGCTTAATCGACAGAAGTAAGAACATTAGACTGGCAACAAACCCATCCAGAGAGACCTGGCAGGCCAGAAAGGGCTGGCATGATTTGCAGCCAAGAATACTTTATCCAGCAAGGCTGTCATTCAGAATGGAAGGAGAGATAAAGAGGTTCCAGGAAAGACAGAAACTGAAAGAATATGTGACCACCAAGCCAGACCTGTAAGAAAGATTAAGAGGGATCCTGTAAGTAAAGAGATGCCCAAAGGTAACATAAACCAGAAAGAAACACTGTAGCATTCCAGGTGTTCTCTCTTTAATTCTCAGGCCAAATTCATAGATTTTCAGGATAATTTGAAGGTTTTCTAGGTAATTTGGTGGAGACAGGTGATTTGGAGACCCTACTCTTCCGCCATCTTGCCCCTCCATCAACCAGAAAGAAACAGAGACAATCTGTAGGAAGAGGGACTTTACAGGTGTTACAATGGAACTAAACTCATATCTTTCAAGAGTTACCTTGAATGAAAATGGGCTAAATGCTCCAATATAAAGATATAGGGTATCATTGTATAAAAATGAAAGACCCATCCAAATGCTGTCTACAAGAGACTCATTTTAGACCTAAAGACACCTCCAGAATGAAAGTGAGAGGGTGGAGAACAATTTATCATGCTAATGGACCTCAAAAGAAAGCGGTGGTAGAAATCCTCATATCAGGCAAATTATATTTTGAACTGAAGACTGTAGTAAGGGATGAAGAGGGAAACTGAATCATACTTAAAGGGTCTCTCCAACAAGAATATCTGATAACTCTAAGTATTTATGCTTCTAACTTGGGAGCAGCCAATTATAAAAACCAATTAATAACCAAATTAAAGAAACACAGATAATAATACAATAATAGTAGGGGAATTTAACACCCCACTCATAGCAATGGACAGATAATCTAAGCAGAATATCAATAAACAAACAGAGATTTAAGTGACATACTGGACCAGAAGGACTTCAAAGATATATACAGAACATTCCATCCTAAAGCAATAGAATACATTCTTCACAACTGCACAAGGAACATTCTCCAGAATAGATGACATACAGGGTCACAAATCAAGTCTCAACTGGTACCAAATGATTGGTATTATTCTCTGCATATTTTCGGACCACAATCCTTTGAAACTTGAACTCAATCACCAGAGGAAAGTTGAAAAGAAAGCTAACACGTGGAGGTTAAATAGAATGAATGGGTCAACCAGGAAATTAAAGAAGAATTTTAAATATTTCATGGAAACAAATGAAAATAAAACAAAACTTTTCAAGACCTTTGGGATATAGCAAAGGTGATACTAAGAGAGAAGTACATTGCAATACAAGACATTCTAAAAAATTAGAAAAATCTCAATTACACTAGCTAACTTTTTTAGATTTTTTATTAGAGTTCAATTTGTCAACATATAGCATAACACCCAGTGCTCATCCCGTCAAGTGCCCCCCTCAATGCCCCTCACCCAGTCACCCCAACCCCCTGCCCACCTCCCATTCCACTATCCCTTGTTTGTTTCCCAGAGTTAGGTGTTTCTCATGGTCTGTCACCTTCACTGATATTTTCACTCATTTTCTCTCCTTTCCCCTATAATCCCTTTTACTATTTTTTATATTCCCCAAATGAGTGAGACCATATAATGTTTGTCCTTCTCCAATTGACTTATTTCACTCAGCATAATACCCTCCAGTTCCATCCTTATACCTAAAGGAACTGGAGAAAGAAAAGCAAATAAAGCCTAACACAAGGAGGAGAAGAGAAATAATAAAGGTTATTTATTATTAGGTTAGAGCAGAAAGGAATGTAATAGAAACCACAGTAAAACAAATCAAGGAAACTAGGACCTGGTTCTTTGAAAGAATTAAAAAGATTGAAAAATCCCTAGCCAGATTCATAATAAAGAAAAGAAAAAGGACCCAAATAAATAAAATCATGAATGAAAGAGGAGAGATCACAACCAACCCCAAGGAAATACAAACAATTTTAAGAACATATTATGAGCAACTATATGCCAACAAATTAAGCAACCTGGAAGAAATCTATGCATTCCTAGAAACTTAAAAACCACCAAAACTGAAACCAAAAAAAAAAAAAAAAAACAGAAAATTTTATCAGACTCATAAGAATCAAGGAAACTGAAGCAGTAACCAAAATCCTCCCTCCCTCCCCCCAAAAAACAAGAGTCCAGGCTCAGATGGCTTCCCAGGGGAATTCTACCAACTATTTAAAAACAAATAAAACCTATTCTGAAGCTGCTTCAAAAAATAGAAAAGGGAGGAAAATTTCCAAAATAATTCTATGAGGCCAACATTACGTTGATCCCAAAACCAGACAAAGATTCCATCAAAAAGGAGAATTACAGACCAATAATATTCCTGATGAACATGAATGCAAAAATTCTCACCAAGATACTAGCAAATAGGCTCCAACAGTATCTTAAAGGATTATTCACCGCAACCAAGTGGGACTTATTCCTGGGCTGCAAGGGTGGTTCAACACTCACAAATCATCCAAGATGATACAGCACACTAATAAACGAAAGGACAAGAACCATAAGATCCTCTCAATTGATGCAGAGAAAACATTTGACAAATGACTGCATCCTTTCTTGATTAAACCTCTCCACAGTATAGGAATAGAGGGAACATATCTCAACATCATAAAAGCCATATAAGAAAGACCCACAATGAATATCATCATCAATGGGGAAAAATTGAGAGCCTTTCTCCTAAAGTCAGGAACATGAGAGGGATATCCACTCTCACCACTGTTGTTCATCATGGTACTGGAAGTCCTAGCCTCAGCAATCAGACAACAAAAAGAAATAAAAGGCATTCAATAGGCAAAGAAGTCAAACTCTTACTGTTGGCAGATGACATGATACTTTATGGGGAAAATCCAAAATACTCTACCGCTAAATTGTGAGAACTCATACAGGAATTCAACAAACTGGCAGGATATAAAATCAATGCACAGATTGATTGATTGCATTTCTATACACTAACAAGGAAATAGAAGAAAGAGAATTTAAGGAATCTATCACATTTGTAATTGCACCAAAACCCACACGATACCTGGGAATAAATCTAACCAAAGAGGCAAAGGATCCATACTCTAAAAACTACAGAACACTTATGAAAGAAATTGAGGAAGGCACAGTGAAATGGAAAAATAATCCATCTTCATGGATTGGAAGAATAAATATTGTTGAAATGTCTATGCTACCCAAAGCAATCTATACATTCAATGCAATCCTTATCAAAATACTATCAACATTTTCACAGAGCTGGAACAAATAATCCAAAATTTGTATGGAACCAGAGAAGACCCTGAATAACCAAAGTAATGTTGAAAAAGAAAACCAACGCTGGTGGGATCACGATGCCAGACTTCAAACTATATTAAAAGCTATAATCATAAAAACAGTATGGTACTGACAAAAAAACAGACACTCAGATAAATGGAACAGAATAGAGAACCCAGAAATGGGCCCTTAACTCTATTGGTCAACAAATATTGAAAAATCAGGAAACAATAACCAATGAAAAAAAGACAGTCTTCTCAACAAATGGTGTTGGGAAGATGAACAGCCACATGCAGAAGAATGAAACCGGACCATTCTCATACACCATATAGAAAGATAAACTCAAAATGGATGAAAGACATAAATGTGAGACAGGACTTCACGAAACTCCTAGAGGAGAACACAGGCAACAACCTCTTCAACCTTAGCCACAGCAACCTCTTACTAGACACACCTAAAAATACAAGGCAAACAAAAGCAAAAATTAACTATTGGGATTTCATCAAGATAAAAAGCTTCTGCACAGCAAAAGAATCAGTCAACAAAACTAAAAGGCACCCTACAGAATGGGAGAAGATATTTGCAAATGACATATCAGATAAAGGGCTAATATCCAAGATCTATAAAGGGCTTATTAAACTCAACACCAATAAACCAAATAATCCAGTCACAAAATGGGTAGAAAACATGGACAAAACTTTCTCCATAGAAGACATACAAATGGCCAACAGACACATGAAAAAATGATCCACATCACTTGGCATCAGGGAAATGCAAATCAAAACAACAATGAGATACCATCTATAACAGAATGGCTAAAATTAACAACGAAGGAAACAACAAATGCTGGCAAGGAGGCAGAGGAAGGAGAACAGTCTTACACTACTGGTAGGAATGCAATCTTGTACAGCTACTTTAGAAAATGGTATGTAGGTTCCTCAAGAAGTTAAAAATAGAGCTACCCTATGACCAACCAATTATACACTACAGGGAATTTACCCCAAAGATACAAATATAATGATCCAAAGGGGCACCTGCACCCCAATGTTCATAGCAGCAATATATATGCATATATATATATATATATATACATATATATATACACACACACAAACATGTATATATAAAATGAAACATTACTCAGTTATCAGAATGTCATTTATATTGATGTGGGTGGAACTGGGGGATATTATGCTAAGTGAAATAAATCAGTCAGAGGAAAACAATTATCATATGGATTTACTCATATGTGAATATAAGAAAGAGAGTAGAGGACCATAGAGTTAACTTTGGGAGAACTGAATGGGAAATCCATCAGAGAGGGAGAAAAGCCATTAGAAACTTTTAATTATAGGAAACAAACTGAGGGTTGCTGGAAGGGAGGTGTGGGGGGGTGATGAGGTAATTGAGTGATGGGCACTAAGGAGGTCATCTGATGGAAAGGGAGACAGAACATGAGAGACTCCTAACTCTGGGAAACAAACTAGGGGTGGTGGAAGGGGAGGTGGGTGGGGGGTGGGGGTGACTGGGTGACGGGCACTGAGGGGGGCACTTGATGGGATGAGCACTGGGTATTATTCTATATGTTGGCAAATTGAAAACCAATAAAAATAAATTTATAAAAAAATGGAGGGCACCTGATGTGATGATCACTGGGTGTTATAAGCAATTGATAAATTATTGAACATGAGATCTGAAACTAAGTATGTACTATATGTTGGTTAATTAAATTTAAATTAAAAGAGAATATGCAAAAGTAACCTGGATCACTACCACGGCTTTCTTTAGTAAGAGATATTGAGATTGTACAGAATCATAGAAAATAAGATCCACAGAGCACTTAAAGAGTAAATCTTCCAATCCAATCATTTAAAGTTCAGAAACTTCCCTGCATATTTTCAGACCATAATGCTTTGAAATTAGAATTAAATCACAAGAAGAAGTTTGGAAGGATTTCAAGCACGTGGAGGTTAAGGACCATCCTGCTAAATGATGAAAGGGTCAACCAGGAAATTAGAAAAGAATTTAAAAAATTCATGGAAACTAATGAGAATGAAGATACAACCATTCAAAATCTTTGGGATACAGCAAAAGCAGTCCTGAGGGGAAAATACATTGCAAAACAAGCATCCATCCAAAAACTGGAAAGAACACAAATACAAAACTAACCTTGAACCTAAAATAACTGGAGAAAAAACAGCAAATAGATCCTACACTCAGCAGAAGAAGAGAGTTAATAAAGATTTGAGCAGAACTCAATGAAAGAGAGACCAGAAAAACTCTGGAACAGATCAACAAGACCAGGAGTTGGTTCTTTGAAAGAATTAATAAGATAGATAAACCATTAGCCAGAATTAGAAAAAGAAGAGAGAAAAGACTCAAATTAATAAAATCATGAATGAGAAAGGAAAGATCACCACCAACACCAAGGAAATACAAACAATTTTAAAAACATATTAGGAGCAGCTATATGCCAATAATTTAGGCAACCTAGAAGAAATGGACGCATTTCTGGAAAATTGCAAACTACCAAAACTGGAACAGGAAGAAATAGAAAACCTGAACAGGCCAATAACCAGGGAGGAAATTGAAGCAATCATCAAAAACCTCGAGAGACACAAAAGGCCAGGGCCAGATGGCTTCCCGGGGGAATTCTATCAAACGTTTAAAGAAGAAACCATACCTATTCTACCATAGCTGTTCGGAAAGATGGAAAGAGATGGAATACCTCCAAATTCGTTCTATGAGGCCAGCATCACCTTAATTCTAAAACCAGACAAAGACCCCACCAAAAAGGAGAATTATAGACCAATATCCCTGATGAACATGGATGCAAAAATTCTCAACAAGATACTACCCAATAGGATCCAACAGTACATTAAGAAGATTATTCACCATGACCAAGTGGGATTTATCCCCAGGATGCAAGGCTGGTTCAACACTCGTAAAGCAATCAATGTGATTCATCATATCAGCAAGAAAAAAACAAGAACCATATGATCCTATCATTAGATGCAGGGAAAGCATTTGACAAAATACAGCATCCATTCCTGATCAAAACTCTTCAGAGTGTAGGGATAGAGGGAACATTTCCTCAACATCTTAAAAGCCATCCATGAAAAGCCCACAGCAAATATCATCCTCAATGGGGAAACACTGGGAGCCTTTCCCCTAGATCAGGAACAAGACAGGGATGTCTACTCTCACCACTGCTATTCAACATAGTACTAGAAGTCCTAGCCTCAGCAATCAGGCAACAAAAAGAAATAAAAGGAATACAAATTGGCAAAGAAGAAGTCAAACTCTCCCTCTTCGCCGATGACATGATACTCTACATAGAAAACCCAAAAGCCTCCACCCCAAGATTGCTAGAACTCATACAGCAATTTGGCAGTGTGGCAAGATACAAAATCAATGCCCAGAAGACAGTGGCATTTCTATACACTAACAATTAGACTGAAGAAAGAGAAATTAAGGAATCAATCCCATTGACAATTGCACCCAAAAGCATAAGATACCTAGGAATAAACCTAACCAAAGAGGTAAAGGATCTATACCCTAAAAACTATAGAACACTTCTGAAAGAAATTGAGGAAGACACAAAGAGATGGAAAAATATTCCATGATCATGGATTGGAGGAATTAATATTGTGAATATTAATATTAATATGTCAATGCTACTGAGGGCAATTTACACATTTAATGCATCCCTATCAAATACCATGGACTTTCTTCAGAGAGTTGGAACAAATTATCTTAAGTTTTGTGTGGAATCAGAAAAGACCACGAATAGCCAGGGGAATATTAAAAAAGAAAACCATATCTGGGGGCATCACAATGCCAGATTTCAGGTTGTACTACAAAGCTGTGGTCATCAAGACAGTGTGTGACTGGCACAAAAACAGACACATTGATCAATGGAACAGAATAGAGAATCCAGAAGTGGACCCTCAACTTTATGGTCAACTAATATTCAACAAAGGAGGAAAGACTATCCACTAGAAAAAAGACAGTCACTTCAATAAATGGTGCTAGGAAAATTGGACATCCACATGCAGAAGAATGAAACTGGACCATTCTCTTACACCATACACAAAGATAAACTCAAAATGGGTGAAAGATCTAAATGTGAGACAAGATTCCATCAAAATCCTAGAGAAGAACACAGGCAACACCCTTTTTGAACTTGGCCACAGCAACTTCTTGCAAGATACATCCATGAAGGCAAGAGAAACAAAAGCAAAAATGAACTATTGGGACTTCATCAAGATAAGAAGCTTTTGCACAGCAAAAGAAACAGTCAATAAGACTCAAAGACAACCTACAGAATGGGAGAAGATATTTGCAAATGACGTATCAGAAAAAGAACTAGTATCCAAGATCTCTAAAGAACTTATTAAACTCCACAGCAAAGAAACAATTCAATCATGAAATGGGCAAAAGATATGAACAGAAATCTCACAGAGGGAGACATAGACATGGCCAACAAGCACATGAGAAAATGCTCTGCATCACTGGCCATCAGGGAAATACAAATCAAAACCACAATGAGATACCACCTCATACCAGTGACAATGGCGAAAATTAACAAGACAGTAAACAACAAATGTTGGAGAGGATGTGGAGAAAGGGCAACCCTCTTGCACTGTTGGTGGGAATGTGAACTGGTACAGCTACTCTTGAAAACTGTGTGGAGGTTCCTCAAAGAGTTAAAAATAGATCTGCCCGACGACCCAACAATTGCACTGCTGGGGATTTACCCCAAAGATGCAGATGCAGTGAAACGCCGGGTCACCTGCAGCCCGATGTTTATAGCAGCCATGTCCACAATAGCCAAACTGTCTAAGGAGCCTCAGTGTCCATCGAAAGATGAATGGGTAAAGAAGATGTGGTCTATGTATACAATGGAATACTCAGCCATTAGAAACAAGAAATATCCACCTTTTGCTTTGACGTGGATGGAACTGGAGGGTATTATGCTGAGTGAAATAAGTCAATTGGAGAAGGACAAACATTATATGGTCTCATTCATTTGGGGAATATAAAAAATAGTGAATGGGAATAAAGGGGAAATGAGAAGAAATGAGTGGGAAATATCAGAAAGGGAGACAGAACATGAGAGACTCCTAACTCTGGGAAATGAACAAGGGGTGGTGGAAAGGGAGGTGGGTGGGGGGTGGGGGTGACTAGGTGATGGGCACTGACGGGGGCACTTGACGGGATGAGCACTGGGTGTTATCCTGTATGTTAGTAATTTGAACACCAATAAAAAATAAATTTATTTTAAAAAAGTAAATCGCCACAACTGCCAAAAAAATAAAAAAATAAAAAATATGTAAAAAAAATTAAATAACAACAACAAAAAATAACCATTGGGAAACAAGGCCCATGATCGAAATCATTCACCTTTCATCAGTCACCAAGATGGTTCCTAAACCTGGCACTCAATTCTGAGTCTGGTATTCTCTATGTTAAAACATATTTTGATTTAGAGGTGCCATAATCCTGGGCTAAAATACTGTCTTCTGGTCCAGCTAAACACAGATTTCTCCATCCTTTTTTTCCTAGCTACACCTTCTGACACGGTGGTTGCAGGATAGGACAAAGAGATTCTTCCCATTTAAACCCCTAACTTCAGTACCAAGAATAATTGAGAAATATGGAACCAGAAGATCACTAACAAAGCTTTACTTGGTTTGGCTGGATTGGGCAAGTTCTTAAAGCAGGGACATAACACTCCCTCTTCTAGATTGATGAATTCTTCTATTGGTGTCCTGAGCTTGTGCCCTGTAAGAAGAGGCCAAGATGTTTGGGAGTTGAGACCAGAGATCCTTCTAAGACTAAAGGACTCTCACTTGGCCAGTGTCTGAAAGAATACTGAGAAGGTAATTTTGTTTCTTAGAGACTCAAGTCTATTAATCTAGAAAATGGGAATAATACTAATAACCTCTACCCCATCTGAAAATCAAATCACATGTGAATGTACTTTGCTAAAGTTAATATGTGCACGTTAGCATTTGAATTTAATTCTGACTTTCAATGATATTTATTGAGCATGTATCATTGTGCTAGGTATTAGAGATATATCAGTAAATTAACAAGTAAAATCCCCTACCTTTCATGGAATTTACATTCTAGTGGGGAGAAGAACAATAAAGAAAACATATAAGCAAAACATGTAATATGTCAGATAGCAAAAAATAAAATAGAGGAAAATAAAGCAGGAAAGAGGGGGAGACAGTCAATTTTAAGTAGAAAAGTCAGGGAAGATATCAAGGAGAAGGTGATATATGAGTAAAGACATGAAAGAGGTGAAGATTGGAGCCATGAAGTATATGGGGCAGGAGTGTTCTAGACAGAGAGAAAAACAAATGCAAAATCTGTGGCGAGGGGGATGCCAGACATTTTTTAGGAACAGTAAGAGGCCACGACTATCTGGAGTGGGGAAAGAATGTGGGAAAGGTGAAGGAAATGAAGTCATAGAGCTAAGAATAGGTTGATTACACAGAACTTTGTAGATAATAGTAAGTATTTGGCTCTTTTTTTTTAAGAATTTGGCTCTTATTCAAGGAGAGATTGTTAGTCATCAGATGGTTTTGAGCAGAGGAGTGATATGACCCAACTTAGATCTTTTTTTGTTTTCCAACTTAGATCTTGATAGTAACCCTCAGCTGCAAGGTAAAGAACAGACTATACTTATATTATAGACCTTATGACATTATAAGACAGCTACCATTTTACAGCAGTGCTACTCAAACTTTAATATATAATATAAGTCAAATAGGAACCGTGTTAAAATGCAGAATTGTACTTGTTAAATCTGGAGTGGAGCTAAAGATCCTGAATTTCTAACAAACTCTCAGGTGATTCAGATGCTAGGCCAGAGCAGAACACTTTGAGGGTAGGAGCTATGTCCAATGCTGGCATGGAGCTTGACAACTCTATTATATGTTTGCTGCATGAATGACATTAGTGGTTTGATATCCAATGCCACATAGCACATTTCAGAGGGTAATATTTAGCTATTTGTATGGAGGTAAGGAAGAGGAAAAGATAAAGAGAGACATGGATGGATGGGTGAATAGATGAAAAAGGAAAAAAAGGAAAACTAACTTTTTACAAATATATTTACTTAATTTCATCAACAAACTTAAGAGTTTGGTATACTGAAGCCCACTGGACAAAATAGAAAAAATCAAAATTTAGAGGAGTTAAGGGGCAAGTTCAAGGCCACAGTGTGCCTACGTGACTAAGTCAGGGTGTGACAGCCAGCATTCCACATACCTACAGCCCTTGTTCTTTCCACTCTACTTTATTGCCTCGTGGATGGGGTAGTGGGGATAATGTTTAACCTTCCTGGAAGGGATGAAAAAATGAGTTGAGGTAAAGAAAGTTAAGGCCCATAATCCTTGGCCTTGGTCTTTCTAGATCTGCACTGTCCAACATGGGTGCCATTTAGTCACATGTGTATTTAATTTAAAATTAAATTTAAAATTCCATTTCTCTTATATTCCACATATGAGTGAAACCATATTATAATTGTCTTTCTCTGACTGACTTATTTCACTTAGCATAATATCCTCCAGTTTCATCCACATTGATGTAAATGGTAAGTATTCACCCTTTCTGATGGCTGAGTACTATTCCATTGTGTGTGTGTGTGTATGTATATATATCTCCATCATCTGTCGATAGACATCTCAACTTCTTCCTTTTTTTATTATTTTTTTTCTTGGCTCTTTCCATAGTTTGGCTTTTGTGGACATTGTTGCTATGAACATTGGGGTGCAGGTGCCCCTTTGGATCACATTTGTATCTTTCGGGTAAATATCTAGTAGTGCAATTGCTGGGTCATAGAGTAGCTCTATTTTTAACTTCTTGAGGAATTTCCATACTGTTTTCCAGAGTAGCTGTACCAGGTTGCATTCTCATAGAGGAAGGGAGGGAAAACTGAATGGGAAGTCATCAGAGAGAAAGACAAACCATGAGAGACTTTTAACTATAGGAAACAAATTGAAGGTTGCTGGAAGGAAGGTGGGTGGGGGAATGTGGTAATTGGATGAGGGACATTAAGGAAGGCATGTGATGTGCACTGTTATATCCAGCTGATAAATTATTGGACACTACATCTGAAAATACTGATGTAGTATATGTTGGCTAATTGAACTCAAATTAAAAAAATAAAAACAAAAAAAACTCCATCCCATTTTTCAATCATACTAGCCACGTCTCAACCACTCAGTAACCACAGATGGCTGGCTAGTGGCTACTCTGTTGGAGAATGCAGATGTACTTTATCACTATAGGAAGTTCTATTGGGTAACAATATTCTAAAGAAACAAGAACAAGTTTTAAAGCTATACTATTGATTCCAGAGTGGGCCCTGGCTTCAATAGCACTTAAAGAACAGAAAGTTCTGACCTGACCCCTCATCTGGAAAAAAGAGGATAAACATATTCAAAGTAGAGTTTTCTCTGAGTCAAGTAGAATGCTAGTGTGTGTGTGTGTGTGTGTGTGTGTGTGCGTGAAAGAGGGAGGGAGAGAGAGAGAGAGAGAGAGAGAGAGAGAGAGAATCTTTTAGAAACATTCTTTCTGCTATTTCCCATTGGTATTCCCATGTTATTGTTTAGTAAAATGCCTTTTGAAAATGTCAACTAGTCCCATGAGCTCAAGAGAGAATGAGAAAAAGGGCTGTCTCCTTACTCAGGTTAGAGACATGGAAGAGATGGAGTTAGGGAATGTGGAGCCACAGCTCCTGGGGAGCTAAGTGGCATATACTGAAGGAGCTTAGAATTGTCTACTCAGTCTTTATCTCCTATAGATTCCTCCTCTAAGCTCTTTTCTGCTCAAACCTAAAACCAGTGTTCTTCAAGTGAAAGAAGGTGACCAATAACATCAGTTTCACCAGGAATGCCTGTTAAATATAGAGATGCCTGTGGTTTACCCAGACTGAGATTTCACAACTTTGGGAGGCAGAAGGGGCTGGAATTTGTATGTTTAACAAGCCACTCCAGAAACTTTAGTGCACATTCAAGTTTGTGAACCACAAGCTGTAGGAAGAAGTGATTTGCTTTAATGAATGAGGTCAGGCCTTTACATGGTGTGGTAACAACCAAATCAGAAGCCAATAGGATAAAGGTAGAGATTCAAGGAAGAAAAGATGGGGGATGGAATCAGGGAAAGATAGAGAGAGAAGGAATATAAAAATGAAAGAGAAAAGTTAAAGAAAGAGAGAAACTGATATAAGGACTGAGAAGCTCCAAGGGAGCTGTTTCACCCACTTAGCAGAATGTAGGAGGCCAGTCCAGCTGCTCTTTCCAATATCTTGGAATTGTCACAGGTACAGCTCAGGAGAGTTGTTGGTTCTTCATGAAAATGCCCTCTACCCCACCCTGGATACCCCCACATACACTATCACAGCTGGGCCTACCTCACAAATGTCCTTGAGGTGCTTGATGTAATGACGTTCAGTGCTCATGATCTCATTGATGACATTGGCTCGCATCTGGTCCCGGTTCTGTAGTGGCCGGCCCAGACAGAGGCAGTCTGAGTTGGGGTCCAGGTGCCCATTCTGCACATCACTGGGCCCTTCCTCCACCCCATCCTCCTGGTTCACCCAGAGCTGTGGAAGCAGGCAAAAGAATAATAATAGAGTAGTTTTCTTCTTTGAAAATTTTCTAGTCAAGTAGAAAAATGATAAACTAAATTCTTCAAGTATTCAGAGAACATTCAACCAGAGGCCCCTGTAAATTGAATGCCAGGCTTGGCTTTAGGGTAACTTGCTGGCTTTATGCAGGAATTTAATCCTCTCTAGGCCTCTCATGACATATCTGTAAAATGGAGGATGGAGAAGGATACAATTAAATCATATCTGAAAGGATAAGATGTCTAAGATTTCAGAGAAGAGTTATGGCAAACAGAACTCATTCATGCTTGAACATATCTAGGTAGCCCAGCTGACATCAAAAAGAAAAAAAGACTAAGCTATATATCTTGGGTATATGTCACAGCTGGATCAAACACAACACCTATGAGCATGGAGACCAAAGTTGAATACTGGTGTGAGTATCCTGAAAACAGGATCTTCAGTGTTTATTTACATCAAAATATGTACATAATTATTAAAATTTTACTATAAAATGCCTCGGGTATGTAATGATCTCTACATCTACAAAGTTGGAGTAAAGATGACATAATATTTCCATACCACATAACAGCAACAGCTGATTGAACACTTACTATATAGCAACCACTATGCCAAGAGCTTTCAATGAACTGTGTTACTCAGTCCTGCTAGGCATGTACCATTATTACCTCTATTTGATGTAAGAGAATAATGAGGCTCAGAAAAATTAAGGAATTTGTCCCAAGTCACTCAGTTAGGAAAGCAGAAGAACCAGGATAGGAACCAGGTGGTCTGACTTCAAAGCCTACGTCTTAACCACTATACTAGCATCTTTATACCTCTGGTTCTAAGGAAAACAGGAAAAGAGTAAAGAAGGGCTTGGGCTTAGGTGAGCTGAGAATTATCAAAATCATTAGAAATGGGTGCAATTGGTAAGTGTTGAAACTATACATTCTAACACATAAAGGCAAAGGGATGCAGGAAAACGTCCTTTGGGGAGGCTGAGTGAAATGTTTCTGTATCTATGATGATGGCTTACATCAGGGAGATGGCTCATTTCACCCTGGTCCTAGGAAGGAGGAAGGAGAGAGGGTCAGGAAAAAAGGAAGGGTGGAACCTTAGGAAGAGTGGTAAAATCTGCCAGGGGAATTAGCCAAAGAGCTAAAGAGTTGTCTCAACAGTTTTAATCAACAATCCATCTTTCCCTTCCATAACCACCCCCAGCTTTTTCCACTTTCCTGCCTCAAGAAGCTGAGATCGGGGATCCCTGGGTGGCGCAGTGGTTTGGCGCCTGCCTTTGGCCCAGGGCGTGATCCTGGAGACCCGGGATCGAATCCCACGTCGGGCTCCCGGTGCATGGAGCCTGCTTCTCTCTCTGCTTCTCTCTCTGCCTCTCTCTCTCTCTCTCTCTGACTATCATAAATAAAAAAAAAAGCTGAGATCAATCAATTTAGATGCAACACTATCTCTGCCATCAGAAAGGCCTGTTGGTGAGTGGCCTTAGGAGGTCAGAGGCTTTGGGATGGAGCTAAAGGAACAGTAGTTATTTCTCAACTCTGTGTATTCTCCCCTCTTTTTGCCTCACAGAGGATGAGGGGTATGGTTATCACCCAACAAACCTAGAAATGTCACCAGCAATATAGTCTACTTATTTGCCACAGGCCAAAGCAATTAGGTCTCATCTCTTTTTAATAAATTTTCATACACAGCCAAATGTGCAAAAATCCATCTCCATTCAGAACCTATCATCCTCCAAATGTTCTATTGGAAATCTCTTTCCATCTTTCAAAGGTCAACTTTGTGTCTTCAATATGCTAACAGTTGCTCTTTAATACCAGCAATAGACAATGATAAGGGATGATTAATCAAGGAACAGATCTGTTCAAAAAGGTGATTCTAAGGCATTGAAGGAAGCATAACATATACATGATGTCATCTATGTGAAACAATGAAGGACTCATCCTATAATAATTCATTAGCTTTTCCCAGATTTTCATATAGCAAGCTAAACTTTGCTATAAAAAGGGTTCCATAGGCAGGTCTTTAAGAGATTTAAAATGAAACAAAACATTTATTTTTTTTCTCAGGAGTTTAAGACGAGTCAATTCAAAATACTGGCTTTTGGATGGCTGGAATGAGATGACTCTCTGGAACAGTTCCAGTAGAAAGGAGCACAAGATATCTGTGGGGGTAGGGTCCAGACAGGCAATGTCTAGAGCCTGGCAAGTTGGAAGACATTCCAGGAAATCCTCTCAGAGTACTTGAAGACTATTTTCTTCAACCTTTATTGAACTCAAAGCAAAGCTGGGTTAATGCAACTCAATTGAACAAAAACCTATTTTGTATCTATTCTTTACTTCACCTCTAACTATTAGAGACACAAGGATGAGCTATTAACACCTCCCTCCTCTCTCCTGCCTCATTGGTTCCAGGGAATGCTTTCCAAATCAGAGAATATCTCTGGTTCTTATCTCTTCCTATTCCATTCTCATTGTCATGGCCCCCACTCCCTAGATGATTCCCATAGGTTATCTACCAGCTCTAATTACCTCCCATATACCACTATCAGGCCAATTTCCTTGACTATAACTTTTTTTTTAAAGATTTATTTATTTATTTATTTATTTATTTATTTATTTATTTTAGACATAGGGGGGGGGGGCAGAGACACAGGAGGAGGGAGAACAGGCTCCATGCCAGGAGCCCAACATGGGACTCGATCCTGGGACTCCAGGATCGCGCCCTGGGCCAAAGGCAGGCGTTAAACCACTGAGCCACCCAGGGATCCCCTTGGCTATAACTTTGATGGCTACTCTCACACTCCAAAATCCTCAATAGTTACCCATTACCAAGTCCAAATCTTTTACCCTGAAATTCAAACATTACCATAATCTGGCTTCAATTTGCATTTCCATCCTTAGTTTCTACTCTGTCCTTCAGGAATACTTGGCTTCTCCCAAACTGGTCTATTTTCTGTCGACAAATATTCCCAACTATGGTCTTTAATCCCACACTTGATCATGTAAAAAATAGAGTACAGAGACTTTCAACCACTTCAGCAAAAATGAACCAACATTTCAACTTCCTGATGAAGAAACCTGGGCACATACAGGAAAAATAATGCCAGGGAATTACCAACCTACCAAGATCCCCATTTTAATATACTTTTCTTTTCTATTTTTTATGTACCTTCCTTTTTTCTCTCTATTTTTTATGTTACATAATAGATACAGGAATACTTTTGGTTTGTAAAAAGTGAAAACAGAGAAAAAGGAGAAGACTCAAATTATTACAATTAGGAATAAAAGAGTAAAAACCACTGCCAGTCTAACAAAATTTTTAAAAAGGATTAAAGAGGGCAGCCTGGGTGGCTCAGCGGTTTAGCACCACCTTCAGCCCAGGATATGATCCTGGAGACCCGGGGTCGAGTTCGAGTCCCATGTCAGGCTCACTGCATGGAGCCTGATTCTCCCTCTGCCTGTGTCTCTGCCTCTCTCTCTCTCTCTCTCATAAATAAATAAATAAATAAATAAATAAATAAATAAATAAATAAAATATTTTTAAAAAAATAAAAAGGATTAAAGAGAATGCTATGCACAATGGTATGCCAAAATTAGATAACCCAATGAAATCGGTAAATTCCTAGAATCATAAAAACTACAGAAAATAATTGAAGAAGAAATAGCCAGCCTGAATAGACCCTATGGCAAGTAAAGACTAATTAAAAACTTCTTCCATGGGAAAAAGAAAATAAAAAGCCAGGATCAGTTGGCATGACTCACGAAGTCCACCAAACATTTAAAGAATCAATCTTTCACAAACTTTCAAAAAATAGAAATGCAGAAATTCTCAATAAAATATCTGCAAACCAAATCCAGTAAGATATATATATTTTTAAAAATCCAGATGGAATTCATGCCAAGAATGCAAGATTGGTTCAACATATGAGAATCAGTCAATGTAATATATAATTATTAATGCAAAAAAGGTTTGAAAAACCATAATCATTTCAATAGACAAAAAAAAAAGCATTTGGCAAAATCCAATACCTTCTCATGATAAAAAAAATAGAAAACACTAAATAAATTAGGAATAGGAAGAAAGTTTCTCAAATAGCTGATAGAAATTTATGGAACATCCTTAATTAATGTATAACTAATGGTAAAAGACTCAATGCTTTCATCCTACAATCAAGAACAAAGATCACTTCCATGCAACATCTATACTGAGGGCTAGCACAATTGGAGAAAAAACATTCAGAAAAGAAAAATTAACACTATTCACATATGACATGATTTTATATATATATATATATTCCTAAGGAACACACACAAATCCTATTATAATTAATAAATGAATTCAGCAATGTTACAGGATACAAAATCAATATACAAAAGTCAATTGTTTTTCTGAAAATAAAATTAAGAAAACAATCCCAATTAAGTAGCATCACAAAGAAAAAATTCCTCAAGATTACATTTTACAAAAGAAGTGTAAGACTTGTACACTGAACATTGCAAAACAGTGTTGAAAGAAAGTAAATAAGACCTAACTAAATAAAAAGATGTCTCATGTTCATGGATTAAAAAATTTAATATAGGTAAAATGGTATTATTATGCAAATTGATTTAGATTAAACATAATCCCTATCAAAACTCTCAGCTTGCAGAAATTAACATGATGATTCTAAATGTCATACTGAAATTCAAAAGACCCCAAATAACCAAAACAATTTTGAAAAAGAACAAAGTTGGAGGACTCACACTTCTTGATTCCAAAACTTACTACTAGCCTTTAGTAACCAAGGGAATGTAGTACTGGCATAAGAACAGATATAAAGATCAACAAAATAAATGAGAGTACAGAAATACTCAATATTTACACTAAATTGATATTTTTCAAAGGTGTCAAAACAATTCAAAGGGGAACCTTACAGTCTTTTCAATAAATGGTGTGTGAGAAAAACTGGATATCCACATGCAAAAGAATAAACTTGGACCCATACCTCACACTATATATGAAAATTAACTCAAAATGGATTAAAGACCTAAATGTAAAAGCTAAAATCATAAAATATGTCAGAGTAAACACAGAAGCATATTTTTGTGACCTTGGATTAGGCAATAGTTTCTTGCATATGACACCTGAAACACAAGCAACCAAAGGAAAACAATAGACTTTATTAAAATTAAAAATTTTGCTTTACAAATGATAGCATCAAGAAAGTGAAACAATGCCTAGAATGAAAGAAAATATTTGCATATACTATATCTGGTAAGGATCTAGTATCCAGAATATAAAGAACTCAACAACAAAAAGGAAAATAATCCACTTAAAAATGGGCAAAGCATCTGAGCATTTTTCCAAAGATATATAAATGGCCAATAAACACATGTAAAGATGCTCAACACCATTAGCTACCAGTGAAATACAAATCTAAATCACAATGAAATATCACTTCACACTCAATTAGATGGCTATAATAAAAAAAAAGACAATATCATGTGTTAATGAGGATATGAAGAAATTGGAACTCTCATACACTACTGGTAAGAGTGTAAATTGGTAAAACTACTGTGGAAAACATTTTAGCAATTTCTCAAAAATTTAAATGTATAGTTACCATATAATGTAACCAGCAGTTCTACTCCTAGGTATATAGTCAAGGGAACTGAAAATACATGTTCACACAAAAACTGGTATACACATGTTCATAGCAGCATTACTCATAATGGCCAAAATGTGAAAGCAATCCAAAACTTCAACTGATAAATTGATAAATCAGAATGTGGTTTGTATGTGAACACACACACACACATACACACAAACACAAAATAGAATACTATTTAGCAATACAAAGGAATAAGATACAATATGGATAAATCTCAGAAACAGCATGCTAAGTAAATGAAGCCAGACACACAACCTTTTTTTTAAAGATTTTATTTATTTATTCAAACCACATATTATATACACCATTTATATGGAATAACCCAAATAGACAAATCCATAAAGACAGAAAACAGATTAGTGGTTTCCAGGGGCTTGGGAGAGGGGTAAATGGGGAGTTAGTGCTAATGGTTGCAGAGTTATTTTTGGGGAGTGAAGAAAATGTTCTGGAAAAAATAGTGGTGATTGTTGCACAATGAATATACAGTTGACCCTTGAACAACATAGATGTTGGGGTGCCAACTTCCCAAATAGTAAACATATCTGTGTATAATTTTTGACTCTAAAACTTAACTATTGGGATGCCTAGATGGCTCAGCGAGTTGAGTGTCTGCCTTCAGCTCAGGTCCTGATCCCAGGATCCAGGATCGAGGCCACATTGGGCTCCTTGTGGGAGCCTGCTTCTGTCTCTGCCTCTCCCTCTCCTTCTCTCTCTCTCTCAATCTCTCTCTCACGAATAAATACATAAAATCTTTTAAAAAATGAAACAACTATTAATAGCCTACTATTGACCAGAATCCTTACCCATAACATAAACAGTTAATTAACACACATTTTGTATTTTGTATGTATCATCTACTATACTATATCCTTACAATTAAGTAAGCTAGAGAAAAAATAAGAAAAGCATAAAAAGTATATTGACAGAATTGTACTATATTTATCTTAAAAATCCCATGTGTAAGTGGACCTATACTGTTTTAAACCCATGTTGTTCAGGGTCAACTATACTAAAACCCACTAAATTGTACACTTTAAAATGATAAGTTTTTGGCATATGTGATATATCTCTATAAAAAATAAAAAGGTAGACTAGTCTAGATAAGGTGAAAGTTCTCCTTTGACTACACCTCATCCTAGTTATTTCTACCTTTCCTAAGGAAATTATGGTTATAAATTGATTTGTATAATTTTTGCTAACTTTCCCTCATGTATTTATATACCTATACACATAATACAGAGAAATTCATTGTTCCACTACAATTCATTCATTGTTCCACATGTTAAACTCATGCTAATTCATCCCTTGGTACATACTTCAACATCTTTAGTAGCCTATCCCTGCAAGAGGTTTAGTAGTTCTTAAAGGAGGGGTGCCATAAACATCCAGCTCTCTCAGATCCCAGCGTGATGCCTTAGCACCCATGAAGAATTCAACAGGGGCTTAAGCAGTGTCACAGAAAGTCAGCCTACCCCTGGCTCGAGCAGTATGATTTTTCTGAGAAGGGAAGGAGTAAGCAATATTGTCTAAATGTCACCTCAATATCTTCAAAGGTCAAATTCAGTCAGCCAGAGAGAAAAAAAAAAGTGAGCTCTCCTCTGAGAAAGTGAACGGTTATTGCCAGTCCCATTAAATAATTTAATCTCAGAGACGTCAAATCAGAGTTATAAAGGAAATAGCAGGTCACCCAGTCCATAATACTCCCTGCCCCCTAATCAGCACAAAAACTTTCTAGACAACATCTGCTGCCAGCAATTGCCCAGCCCTTCTGCTTGAATACAACAAGTGATGAGATTGCTATTTCCCAAGGCAGCCCCTTCCTTTTTCAGATAACTCTAATCATAAGCAGGGCCCTCTAATGTGCCTCTGTTTTATGAAGGCACCAGCCAAAAATCTCAGCAAAAGGGCAAAACACAGACAAGAGAATAGTATGAGCACTAGGTGTCATACTATATACGTTGGCAAATCAAACTTCAATAAAAAAAAATAAAGAGAATGGGATTGGAGGAAATGAACTTTTCCTATGATACAGGTCACTGAAATACCCTTCTCTGCCACAAGAGTTAAGCAATGGCAAAGTGGCTATAAAAGTGGATGTGGGGAACTGAAAGAAACCTGGTATGCTGTAGGCACAGCTCCCACTTCTTGCATACATATACCCTCCTCTGGTTTGGAGCCTCAGACCCAGCTTCCAGGAGAATCTGGTATGCTTATAGATTTCTGAGCATGCATGCCAGGAAGCATTTTATATTCCTCTCTGGCACAAATCCAAACAACATGGCATGTATAATCAGGCACAGAAACCATTCTTTTCTCCTCAAGAGAGAGATTTAATAACTGTCACTAATTACATGAAAGATTATTATAATAAGGCTGCTGACAAAAAGAAGGAAAGAAAGAAGAAGAAAGAAAGAAAGAAAGAAAGAAAGAAAGAAAGAAAGAAAGAGAAAGAAAGAAAGAAAGAAAGAAAGAAAGAAAGAAAAGAAAGAAAGAAAGAAAGAAAGAAAGGAAAGAAGAAAGAAAGAAAGAAAGAAAGAAAGAAAGAAAGAAAGGAAAGAAGAAAGAAAGAAAACAGAAAAGGAAAAGATAAAATAAAATACAAGACAAGACCTGTGTAGAAATCCTGTCTCAGCATTCATGGTTACAAACATGTTAGAATGGGCCTAGCC
The DNA here is from genome assembly GCF_053574225.1 of Canis aureus. Classification (NCBI taxonomy): domain Eukaryota; kingdom Metazoa; phylum Chordata; class Mammalia; order Carnivora; family Canidae; genus Canis; species Canis aureus. The sequence goes on along the minus strand of NC_135649.1, from coordinate 75,438,063 downwards.
CATAAATTCTACTCCTCCCTAATAAAGACCAGTAACATCAGTCAGGCCACTTTTGCTGATCATTCCAATACATTCTACTTATTCCTTCTAATGGCTGCCGTCCACCTTCTGTACAAGAGGACCTTCCCTACAGTTTTCTAACATTCTTCCATTGTTTCTGGCTTTTCTGAAAGCCTAGTTCAAGAACAGTGTCTTCCTGTTTCAAAACAACCTTGCAAGGCAGACAAATATATCTTATATCTTTATTAGTCCTACATTCTAGATGAGAAATCCAAGAACAGAGAGGGATGCCTCACAGTGAACAAGAAACAGGATTCAAGCAAAAGTCTTGAGACTCAGGCCAAAATTAAGAGAGACAATCTATGACAGTGTTGAAGAGTATAGACTTCGGAGCCTGGGTTCAAATCCTGACTCTACAGATTGCTTTGCTGAGTGATGTAGAGTAAGTTACTTAATATCTATGATCCTGTTTCCTCAGCTATAAAATATAGAGAATAATATCAATCTACTTCATGAGGGCTGTTATGAAGATTAAACAAGGTAATACATATGAAACCCTTATAACAGCCATTGGCACAGAGTCCAATATTAGCTGTTATTATTATTATCCTCTAAGTTTACACCATCTGCCTGAGATCCACATGGAAACATGGCATCTGGGAAAAATTGTTCTCTCTAGCCAGGAAAGGTATTTATTTAGGAAGTATTTTTGTAATTGCCTTGTAATTTTCATAAATCTCTCACATTCCAAATGCCATTTCCTTGACAGGCAGAGTCTAAATAGTTCACATTAAGGGAGACTTAGTCTAGGTTAGAGATATTGACATCCTTTGCCTGTGATAAGGCATCCTAAAGTGAGAGAGCTCAAGCCAGAATGGGAGTGGATATAGTGAAACACTTAATAGATGACATAATTCTTCCTATCCAACAAAACTAGATGCCTTTGGTAAAGTTGGAAGATGCCAGATCAATATAGAAAAGTCAACAGAGTTTCTATAAATTAACAGATATTATCTAGGGAAAAATATGATTTTACAAAGATATCATTTATAATTATGAAATATATAATCCTAAAAGTAAACCTAAGAAAGTACGCACAAACTCTTTGTGAAGAAAATTAATAACCTTTTTGGAAAACATTGAAATTGAAATAATGGAGATTGAAACCATGCTTTTTGCTAGCCTCAATATTATAAAATTCTCAATTCTCTTTAACTTGATCTAGTGACTACATTTATTCCAACCAAAATCTCAATAGGAACTTTGGAACACTTATAAAATGTATACAAATAAGTAAAAAGAAAGAAGAAAGAAAAAGAAGAAGAAAGAAAGAAAGAAAGAAAGAAAGAAAGAAAGAAAGAAAGAAAAGAAAAGAAAAGAAAAGAAAGAAAAGAATAGCCAAGTCATGCCTGAAAAAAAATTAAAGTGAAGTGACTTACAAAGAATTAATAAAAATATAGTAATGAAGATAAGCCAGTGGGACCAATTAGAAAGTACCAGAAATTCAAAAAATATGATCCATGGGGGGCACCTGGGTAGCTCAGTCAGTTAAGTATCTGTCATTGGCTCAGGTCACAATCGTGGGTTCCTCAGATTGAGTCCCACATTGAGCTCCCTACTAAGTGGGGAGTCTGCTTCTCCCTCGCCCTCTGTTTGCTCTTCCTCTCCCTCTCTTCCCCTCTCAAATAAATAAATAAATAAATAAATAAATAAATCTTTTGAAAAAGAGAGAATGTGATTCACAAGATTATTGCAAATTATTGAGAAAATAAGAATATGGGCTTTCACATGGAGGCTGGGAAGATTGGCCTACGGAAATGATCACCAAAACCCACAAAGGAGACCTGGGCCTTGGTCTCCCAGAGAAAAAGAAGAAGAAGGTGGTCAAAGAACCAGAGACTCAATACTCAGTTTTAAACATTGAGAATTATTTCAGTGAGATCTGTTCCACAAGAGCCACATCCCCCTCAAAGGGTGTGGTCCTAGAGCAGGCATCTGAGATGCCTCTAGTGAAGAAAAAGAAGGGCCACAGCACCCTCTGTGAGGAGTACCTAGAACCTGAGACTGTGTTACGTGCTGTATGGACAGAGGAAGCAGGCTCTTGGTTCATCTGAGTTCCAAGGTGGGGAGAAGAAAAAGAAGACAAAGTCCTTACGGCCTCTGGCCATGCCCCCTGCCTCAAGAGTGAAGACCTCCCCAGACTCCAGAGAGGACGAGGAGGTGACCAGAGTCGGCAAGAAACCCAAAAAACACAAGAAGGAGGAAAAGGCCCAGGAGGCTACAGCCTCCTCAGCCAAGGATGCTTGGTTCTGTGAGTTTGGGGATGCTCTATACACTTGTTCAGTGGGGAAGGATAGCGAGGAGCAGGCAACCTCAGGGCAGAAATGAAAGCAGGGGAGCCCAGAGAATGCAATGTGAAGATGAAGAAGAAAAAAATCTACCAGAAGGGAGATACTTCTCCAGGGCACCTTGAGTACTCCAAGTCCGTAGAGAGAAGCCCTAGGAAAGGAAGTAAGAAGCCAGTCAAAATTGAGGCTCCAGAATATATCCCAATAGGATATAACCCCAAACCCCCTGCAAAGAAGAAAATGAAGTCCAAGAAAAAGACAGAGCAGCCAGGGATTGAGGAACCAGCTCTGAAGAGGAATAAAAAGAAGAATGGGAAGAAGGGGAAAGAGAAGAGTAGCAGTAGAATCTTGGGAAGAGGAGCCTGACACAGACTTAGAAGTGGTGTTGGAAAAGAAAGGCAACATGGATGAGGCACATGTAGACTAGGGAACTCAGTTTGGCCAGTGGGATACTGCTGGTTTTGAAAACAAGGAACAGAAATTGAAATTTCTCAAACTTATGGGTGGCTTTAAAAACATGTCCCCTTCATTCAGCCACCCCCTAACACAATTGGAAGGCCCAACATGGCTCTCAACAAGAAGGCAGCTGACACCCTGCAGCAGAACCTGCAGCAGGACTATGATCAGGCCATGAGCTGGAAGTACAAGCATGGTGCTGGCCTCGGCTTCTCCTCCACTCCAGACAAAATCTTTTATATTGACAGGAACGCTTCCAAGTCCATCAAGTTTGAAGATTAAAGTCTACTGTCTAGTCCTTCAAAACAGCCAAAATTGCTTTTATTATTCAGTTATGCAGTTGGAAGCCATCTGACAACTGTTCAAATCACACCTCTGCAGAGATTAAGGAAAACTATGCCCATGTGCTTGGATGAACTGGGGTCAGGGAGCTCATGTTTCAGAAGCCAAGAGAAGGGATCCCTGGGTGGCGCAGCGGTTTAGCGCCTGCCTTTGGCCCAGGGCGTGATCTTGGAGACCCGGGATCGAATCCCACGTCGGGCTCCCGGTGCATGGAGCCTGCTTCTCCCTCTGCCTGTGTCTCTGCCTCTCTCTCTCTCTCTCTCTCTCTCTGTGACTATCACAAATAAATAAAAATTAAAAAAAAAAAAAAAAAACAGAAGCCAAGAGAACATATGAGTGGCTGACACCTCCTATTTTCTGTATTAAGATCCCATCCCTGTTTGAAGACATCAGCATATATAAATAATAGCTGGATTTGCTGAGTGCTTAGTATGTGCCAGGTACATACTAAGCATACTGTGTTTCCCTTGCATTAATGTAGTTAGTAATTATTAAATAGGTGCTATTATCCCCATCTTACTGATGAGGAAACTGAGGTTCAAGGATGAAGTAATAAAATTGCCTGGGTTCACTCAAAAAAAAAAAAAGATGTTTAATAAATGGAGGAAATAAAATCAGATCCTTTTCTCACCCCATATATAATAAATTCCCAAGGGATTAAATACTTAAAATTAAAACCAGAGCTATGAAAGCTTTCAAAACACAACTTAGAAGAATGACTTTATAGCCTGAGAGAAAATTTCTTAAACAAGAAACAAAAATTATCACAAACAAGAAAGAAATTAATAAATTTGACCACTTTAAGTAGGAACTTCTCTCTAAAAAGGTAGCATAGATAAAGTGAAAGACAAGCCAGCCATTAGCTGTCAGGAGATGTTTGCACAAATGATTAGTTTTCAAAATTATAAAGGTCTTTATAAATGAAAGAATGACCAACAGCACATTAGGAAAAAATGAGAAAAACTTGAGACACACCTTGCAGATAAGAAATTATGATTAATAAACATATCAAAATATGTTCAATCTGTTCAGAAATATTAAAAATGTAAAGTAATACCAGAACAAGATGATATTTTATAGTTAACAGATTGGCATGCATGAAAAATTTGATGACAATGGGGTGCCTGGGTGGCTCAGTCAGTTGAGCATCTGACACTTGATTTTGGCTCAGGTCATGAGCTCAGGGTCATGAGATTGAGCCTCATGTCAGGCTCTGTGGTCAGTGGGGAGTCTACTTGATATTCTTTTCCTCTTCCTCTTTCTCTTCCCTTCTCTCTAAGTACATTTTTAAAAATTAAAAAAATTGAAAACAAAAGTGTTCAAAATGTGCTGAGGGTAGGAACTAGATGCCTCTTGAGGAAAGCTTATTTAAAGAAACAATGGCTGAAAACTCCCCAGGAAAGATTTGGACATCCAGGTACATGAAACTCACAGATTCCCAATCAGGTTCAATCCAAAGACTTCATTGAGAAACATTACAATAAAAATATAAAAAGTCATGGCCAAAAAAAAAAGGTCATGGCCATCTGGGTGGCTCAGTTGGTTAAACATCTGCCTTGGGATCAGGTCATGATCCCAGGACCCAGGGTTGGGCCCTGAGTTGGCCCTGAGTTGGGCTCCCTGCTCAGTGGGGAGTTTGATTCTCTCTCTCCCTTTACTCCTCCCCATAGCTCATGTTCTCTCTCTCTTTGTCTCAAATAAAAAAATAAAATATTTTTTAAATGTCAAAAATCAAAGACAAAGAGAGAATATTGAAAGCAGCAAGAAAAAAGGAGCTCATCACATACAAAAGAACCCCCATAAGGCTACCAGTGGATTTCTCAGCAGAAACCTTGCAGACCAGGGAAGTGGGACGCTTTATTCAAATTACTGAAAGAAAAATACTGCCAACCAAAAATACTTTACACAGCAAAGCCATCAAAAACAATTGAAAGAGAGAAAAAGACATTCCCAGGTAAGTAAAAGCTGAAGTTCACCACTAGTAGAACTGTCTTACAAGGAATGCTAAAGGGAATTCTTCAAGCTGTAAAGAAAGGATGCTGACTACTAATACAAAATTATATCAAAGTATAAAACTCACTAATAAAAGTAAATATATAGTCAAACTAAGAATACTCTAACATGTGATATGGTGGTATATAAATCACTTAATTCTAGTATAAAGCCTAAAGGACAAATTATAAATAACCATAGCTACAATATTTTGTGAATGGATACACAATATAAAAAGATGTAAGGAAGTGTTGAATCACTATATTGTACACCTGAACTAATATTACACTGTATGTTAATTAACTGGAATTTAAATAAAAACTTCCATACTGTTTTCCACAATGGCTGCACCAATTTGCATTCCACCAACACCGTACAAGGGGTTCCTTTGTCTCCACATCCTTGCCAACACTTGTTATTTCTAGTGTTGTTGAATTTAGCCATTCAGACAGGTGTAAAGTGATATCTCATTGTGGTTTTAATTTACGTTTCCCTGATGATTAGAGATGTTGAACATCTTTTCATGCCATTAGTATATTAGCCATTAGTATGTCTTCTTTAGAAATATCTATTCAGGAAGTTAAGAAACAAAACAAATGAAAAAAAAACAAGGAAAAAAGACAAAAAGGCTCTTGAATACATAGAATAAATTGCTGATTGCTAGAGGAGAGGTGGGTATGTTATCTATGAGATAGATAACAGGGCTTAAGAATATACTTATCTTTTTTTTAGAGAGAGAGCATGTACACACACATGCAGGTGTTGAGAACAGAGGTGGGGAAGGAGGAGAGGGAGAGAGGGATTGCTCTCAGGACCCTGAGTTCATGACCTGAGCTGCAATCAAGAGTTGGAGGCTTAACCAACTGAGCCACCCAGGCACCTCAAGAATACACTTATCTTGATGAACACTAATAAATATACAGAATTTTTGAATTATATTGTACACCTGAAACTAATATAACACTGTTAATTATACTTGAATTTAAAAAGTAAAAGAACAAAAGGATATGTACAGGCTTAAAGTAAAGTTAATGGAAAAAGATATTCCATGAAAATGGAAACCAAAAGAGAGTAGGAGTAGCTATACTTATATCAGAAAAAAAAAAAGTTTAGTAGTCAAAAACTATAAGAGATAAAAAAGGTAGTCATATAATCATAAGGAAGTCAATACATAAAGAGGAATAATAACAGTAAATACATGTGCACCCAAGGCACCTAAATATATAAAGCAAATATTAACAGATCTGAAGGGAGAAATAGTAATACATTAATAGTAGGGGACTTCAATATCCCACTTTCAGCAATTTACAGATCATCCAACAAAAAATCAATAGGGAAACACTGGACCTAAACTACACTTTAGACCAGATGTATCTAATGGACATACACAGAAGATTCCATCCAACAGCAACAGAATACACATTCTCCTTAAGTGCTTGTGGAACACTCTCCAGGATATACCATGTGTTGTCAGGCCATAAAACAAGTCTTAATCGATTTAAGAAGATTGAAATCATTTAAATATCTTTTCTAATGACAATGGAAATCAAAACAATAATGAGATATTACCTTATCCATGTAGGGTATAGCTAATCAAACAATCAAAATATAACAAATTAGTAAGAATGTGGAGAAAAGTAAACCCTTGTGAACTATGGGTAGGAATGTAAATTGGTACAGTCATTATGGAAAACAGTTTGGATGTACCTCAAAAAAAATTAAAAGTAGAACTATTATATGATCCAGCAATTCTACTTCACATATCCAAAGTATATAAAATCACTATTTCAAATAGAATTCTATATTCCCATGTTCACTAAAGCTTTATTCATAGTAGTCAGGATAGGGAAACAACATAAAATATATATATACATATATATACATATTATATATATACATATATAATGAAATATAGTATGTATATTAATAATGAAATATTACTCAATCTTTTTTTAAAAAGTGAACAGAGTCATTTGCAACAACATGGCTGAACCTATAAGGTATTGAGCTAAGTGAAATAAGCCAGATACAGAAAGATAAATATATTACTTGATCTAACTTACATATGGTATCTAAAAAAAAGTCAAACTCATAGTACTAGGAAGTAGAATGATGGTTATCAGGGGAAAGGGAAGATATTGATCTAAGAGTACTAACTTTTAGTTATAAGATAAATAATTCTGGAGATCTAGCATGTAGCATATTGGGTATAGGTAATAATATTATATTGTATACTTGAAATGTGGGGAGAATTAGAACTCAAGTGCTCTCATCATAAAAAGTAAAAACAATAGTTAGCTATGGGAAGTAATGGATATGTTAGTTTGTGATAATAATTTCACAGTGTATACATATACCAGGACATCATCTTGTACACCTTAAATACATATAATTTTATTTGTCAAAAATAAATAATTTTTTAAATGTTGAAAAAATATTTCAAGTCAAATTAAGCAAACACCCGTGTTTCAAATACTTTCAATGGTATACATATTTGATATGTATGTATTCAAATATCTATTCCAATCTATAATGTATAATTGTTACAAAAAAACCCACTAAATGTCTCTGAAACAAATTATGCCCCATATTACACCTAAGTCTTCTCCTTTTAGCTGGTTTGCATGGGCCTATCGCCTGCTTAGACCTTGATAAAATTTAGGTTTATATTAGTCAAATAGTCACAAAAATAATAGTTGGGTCAAATTTTATCAAATTACCCAGGATTTACTTCACAATATTACGTATAGGATATTGTGTTCTTGGGGGGAGGTGGCAGAAAACGAATATTTTCATGTAGAGATATGTACATAATAATTGACTGCCAGGACCTTTAAAAGTTCATTCTGCATTTCCTTTATTTGCATTTTGTATGGGCTAAAAGAAAAGACTTCGAGTTAAGCTATCCAAATATAGAAGTACAAAGACCCACCCTCTCTGATATATAGCCCCAGTAACGTTATGACTGTTGGTAGAAGCCAGAGTAGCAGTACGCCGTTCAATTGCATATTCAGCAGACTCATTAGTTGCAACACCATTTCTATTAGTTTTGTAAGCCTGGCAGTATCAGCCTATTCAGGCTTCCCTATAGCCCATGTCCTCATACAAGTGACTGAATAAGAGAAACAGAAGCTTTTACTGGTCAAATGGCCTCTGTCTAGCTATATACATGTTGGAGTAGCAGGAAGCAGATATTGAGGGATAGGATAAAGTTGTTTTGGGTGTTAAGTTTTATAAGTTCTTTACAGATTTTAGATACTAACCCTTTGTCAGATATGTCATTTGCATAATCTAGTTAAGAAATTGTCAGAAGACATAATTAGACATTTTTCCAAAGAAAACATCCAGATGGCCAACAGATACATGAGATGATGTTCAACATTATTGATAATCATGGAAACAGAAATCAAAATTACAATGAGATATTACCATCATACCTATCAGAGTGGCTAAAATCAATAATACAAGAGACAATAGGTGTTGGGGAGGATGTGGAGAAAGGAGAACCCTCTTGAACTGTTGATGGGAATGCAAACTGATGCAGCCACTCTGGAGAACAGTGTGTTGGTCCCTCAAAAAGCTAAAAAATAGAACTACCCTCTGATCCAACAGTTTCAACTACTAGGTATTTATCCAAAGGACTCAAGAATACACATTCAAAGGGGTACATGCACCCTGATGTTTATAGCAGCATTATCAACAATAGCCAAACTATGGAAAGAGTCCAAATGCCCATCAACTGATGAATGAATGGATAAAGAAGATACACACACATACACACACACACACACACACACACGCACACACTGGAATATTATCCATCACAAAGAATGAAATCTTGCCATTTGTTACAACATGGATGGGGCTAGAATGTATTATGCTAAGCAAAATATGTCAATCAGAGAAAGGCAAATACCATATGATTTCACTCATAAATGAAATTTAAGAAACGAAATGGATGAATTTATGAAGGGGTGAAAAAGAGAAAGGGAAACAAATCATGAAAGACTATTAAGTATAAAAAGCCAACTGAGGGTTGATGGAGGGAGGTAGGTCAGGGATGGGATACATGGTTGATAGGTATTAAGGAGGGCACTTGTTATGAGGAGCACTGGGTGTTATATATAAATGATGAATCACTGAATCTACTCCTGAAACCAATATTGAACTGTATGTCAACTAACTAGGATTTAAATTAAAAATTAATTAATTAAGAATAGGTCACTTACAATATCTCCTGTTCTATAGGTTGCCTTTTAGTTTTATTGATTGCTTCCTTCACTGCACAGAAGCTTTTTATTTTGATGAAATCCCAATGGGTTATTTTTACTTTTGTTTCCCTTCTCTCAGGAGACATATGTAGAAAGAAGTTACTCCAGGCTATGTCAAAGAGGTTCCTGCCTGTATTCTCCTCCAGGACTTTACGGTTTCATGTCTCACATTTAGGTCTTTAACCCATTTTGAATTTATTTTTGTGTATGGTGTAAGAACGTGGTCAAGTTTCTTTCTTTGCATGTTGCTGCCCAGTTTTCCCAGCACCATTTATTGAAGAGACTGTCTTTCCCATTGGATATACTTTCCTGTTTTGTCAAAAATTGACCATATAGTTGTGGGCTCATTTCTGGGTTTTCTATTCTGTTCTATTCATCTATTTATCTATTTTTGTCATTACCAAACTTTTTTTTTTCCAGTTTGACTCCAAAAGTATTTATTAAGATATTTCTCTGTACATAGGAGTTGGAGGACACGGGAACATCCTGTTCCTCCCAGAGCCACAATTCGCTAGGTCAGGTGAACCCTAGATTCCTGATAGTGGGGTGCTCTCTCCTATTTGTTCCTCTCTCACCCACACTTCCCTCTCCCACACTTACCTGCTGCCTCTATTAAATAACCCAGAATTGAATGCAGCTCACCACTCAATAGTACCAGAGCTGTCTGGCTTAGGAAGATGGAAACTCTTTCTACCCATCCACATGCCACATTGGCTGCTGATCCCTGTCACCAGTGTCTTCTTTATCAGCTGGGGAGAGAATTAGATGCAACTGCATTATCTTTCCTCCTCACCCTGCATGGCCTGACAGCAGAGACACGTTCAAGGGAAATGAACGGGCTTCTGAAGGCTTTGTTCAGGCTCCATCTTCATTATTGGCAGGCACATCTGAGGAAGAATCTGAACCTGCTGGGCCAGGTTGTCTCTGTGAGTCTAATATTGGCTCTCCACACTATTGCATGAGTTGCTTAGAATTTAGAGTCCAAAGACTTCTGGAATCAGAGGTTAAGTCGCTTCTCCTCCTTAAAAACTTACCTTCATCATCTATAAAGTCAGAAATTGAACTCGATGTTTTCTAAGACTCTTCTCACTCTCAGATGCTATTTATTCTAGTTACATCTTATTTGAGATTAAAAACAACAACAACAACAACAACAGAGAGGATGAGCAATTAGCCCAGGATCACACAGCAAGTTAGTAGAAAAGCCAGTATTGGAATCTAGGTATATTAATAAGTCTGACTTCTGCCAAGAAAGGCAGGATGCGAATCACTTTGAAGGTGAATTTTCAAACCAGCTGATAGTGCTTCTCTTCTCATCTATACTTCCTTGGTATGTGGAGAAAGAAGAGGGGCAATGAACACAAATCTTAGCAAACTAATGTTCAAGCCTAGCTGCCCACAGATTGCCTTTCCCCATGAGATGGGATCAACAGTGCAATTTCATTAGTGGAAAGTCCTTTATTCAGGTGAGAGTGTCTTTAAGGGAGTTTCTTCCCATCCACTGGTCTCTAATTCCATTCTTGAAGAGAAACACCCCTACAACCTGAAGGCCTTTCACATCATCAACTGAAATGTACACTTACCGCCATCGGGGGCAATGCCATGAGCCACCTGCAATTAGTGGTTCATCTTGGACTGTATGGGTCTGTGCCTGGTTCTGTGTCATTACCAAACTTTTGATCACTACAGCTTTATAATACAACTTAAAGTCTGGAATTGTGTACCTCCAGCTTTGCTTTGCTTTTTCAAGGTAGCTTTGACTATTCAGAGTCTTGTGGTTCCATACAAATTTTTGGATTGTTAGGATGCAGAAATTCTCAATAAGATACAACAATTTGAATCCAACAATGTATTTTTAAAAATCATTCAGCATGATCAAGTAGGTTTATTCCTGGGTTGCAAGGGTGGTTCAGTATTCACAAATCAATGTTATACAGCACATTAATAAAAGAAAGAATAAGAACCATATGATCATTTCAATAGATGCGGAAAAAGCATTTAACAAAGTACAATATTCATTCATGATAAAATTCGTCAGCAAAGTAGGGCTAGAGGGAACATATCTCAATATAATAAAGGCCATATATGAGAAGTCCACAGCTATTATCATCCCCAATGGGGGAAAACTGAGAACTTTTCCTCTATAGTCAGGAATAAGACAAGGATGTCCACTTCCACCACTGTTATTTAACATAATACTAGAAGTCCTAACCACAGCAATGAGGCAACAAAAAGAAATAAAATGCATTCAAATCAGTAAGGAAGAAATGAAACTTTCACTATTTGCAGATGACATGATATTCTATATAGAAAACTCAAAACATTCCACCAAAAAATTGCTAAAACTAATACATGAAGTTAGTAAATTAGTAGGATACAAAATCAATGTACAGAAATCCGTTGCATTTCTATACACCAATAATGAAGCAGCAGGAAGAGAATTCAAGGAATACATCCTATTCACAATTGCACTAACAACTATAAGATACCTAGGAATAAACCCAACCAAAGAGGTGAAAGGCCTGTACTGTGAAAGCTATAAAACACTAATGGAAAAATTGAAGAGGACACACCAAAAAACGGAAAGACGTTTTATGCTCATGGATTAGACGAAGGAATATTGTTAAAATGTCTCTATTACTCAAAGCAATCTACATATTTAATGTAATCCCTATTAAAATACCACCAGCATTTTTCACAGAGCTAGAACAAAGAATCCTAAAATTTGTATGGAACCACAATAGATGAATTTTAAAATCTACCTAAGCCCTAAAATGTCCTGGCTGTATAAGTCAACAACCACTGTTCACAGATCTTTTGGCTGAATCCAATTCAAGTCCAGTCAAACACAAACTTCAGCCAGAATTTCTTTCATTAAGCAGGGCCCATGGGCAATCACAGGGAATAATACCTAGAGCATGAATACAAACAATATACTGACAACATCAATGCTGAAGCCTCTGTATGATAGTCCATGGAGGCAAATAAAAGGTCCAGAAGACATATTATTAGCACAAGTGAGATTATAGTAATATTCATCCTATTTTTTAAAGCCTGTTTCTAAGCATCTTCAAACAGCAAAAACTCCTAGTAAGCAACCTAGTGGAAGTCAAAGAAACAACACTGAGCTAAACAACCAGAAGGGCTAAATTAGAGATTTGGTTATGCTCCGCAATTCTAATTTGCTATATAACCTTAGATAAACTATATCCCATTTTGAGGCCTCAAAATCCTCTTTCTGCAATGGGGATGAGAAATGCTGGTGAACAGAGGCTTTCATGAGATAGGACAGGTCAAGTGATCCATAAAAGTTTAAAGAAAGCCACTAGGTAATGAAAGGAACTATCATAACAAAACAGGCTTCTCCATTAAGACATCTGTTTAGCTAGTAAAAGTAATGACAGTATGGGATTCCAGGTTGAAGAAATACTTCTTTTAATTGAGCATGCTAAAGCCACGGAGAGTGTACATATAAGAAGGGGCTCTCTAAACAATTGGTAGTGATGATAAAAATGGTGAGTGATGAAAGTCCTTCCAGAGGAGAGAACTCCCCTCTTCCTCTCTTCCTCCCATTCCTTCCCTCCTTTCTCCTTTGGGCTCTGCTCTCCCATTACTTACCCTTGTCCCTGTTATCTGTTTAGTTTCTATCTTGTACTTAACAAGACAAAAAAAAAGCTGGTGCAGTAATTTTGTTTAGTAATCTGTTATGTGCTATCTGTTAAGGGGCAGATTCACCTTCTACATCTTCTGCTGCTGGATAGGGGTCAGTGGATGGGTGGTAAGGTGGGTGATTGTGAAGTGCTAGTGGTGGAAAGGAAGTACAGTCAGGAAAGTTAGATCTCCCAAATGTTATCTTTAACTACTTTTTAACAAAGAACTCTGAGCCCCAATCACCCCAAATAGATTTTTCCTTGTATAGCTGCATATTTTCTCAGCAGAAAGGGAGAAAATCAAAAGTGAAACAGAGAACTGGCCATTTATGATGTAGGAGAGGCCTTCCTTCTACCTCTTAAGAAATCATCTGCACTTGAAGGAGACTTCTGTTTTGCCTTCTGTAGTACCATTCCTATAAGAAGGATCAAGGGGGAAGTACCTAGGCCTGGTACCACTTTAGATATGCTGTTATAGAAAACCCTACTCCCAGTCTCCCTCTCAATTCCATCATACCTCATCCAAAAACAGCCTAATGTGCAGTCTAATGTTTTCTGTGAGGAAACAGAAATTAAGCTGGGTGGATTGACCTGTGAGCTCTAGTTATTTCTGTTCCAGAGGTGAAAGGTTGTATTTGGGGATGCAGGTTGGGGACAGGCAAGGAATAGTCTCTAATCTGCCCCAGTCAAGAAAGAGAAGCGATGGTCAGGTATCTCAGTTGGTAAGCATCTGACTCTTGATTTCAGCTTAGGTCCTGATCTCAAGGTCATGAGATCAAGCCCCAATAAGGCTCTTCGCTCAGCATGGTATCTGCTTGAGAGTCTCTCTCACTTTCTGAAATCAATCAATCAATCATTTTTTAAAGAAAGAGAAATGGAGCAAGTATATGCTAGAACTAAAGTTTTTGGAAAAGTAATAAAGGCCAAAGGGAAGAATATTGTTTGCTAAGGTGTCTCTTTATGATATAACTCCTTGGAATGGTATCTTATGACTATTGTGTGTTCTGGGGTCAGTTAGGAAATTCAAGAATTCTCAGGAGATGCCCCAATTTAAACCAGTAAGTGCTGTCCAGGGATTAAAATTCTAGATCTTTGAGATTGACAGAGATTTAGTGCTGACCCTTTGTTCTGGCATACTGCTGTGCCAACTCAGTCCACACCCAATTTTGGTATTCACATAGGAAAGTATATCACTTGACTGGATGCAGTGACCTGGGAAACTAGTTATCTCCATGACTGGGGAGTGGTTAAGACCAAGGGCCCAAGGGTGGGAAGGGAAGATAAGAAAGTAGATATAAAGCTGAACTTGGTAGACTTGGAGATTTCATAGCTGAGGTCTATCTAAGGTGTGTCCAGATCTCTCTCAGGGGATCAGGAAAGGTAGAGGCTGGCCCTTGTAGAGTCATAAAGAGGCCTGGAGACCAGCAGCCTAGGCAATGTTACTGACAAGCCCGGATTTTGTATGGTTTAGCCAGGGGTACTTTTGGCACCAGACTAGGAGAGAAACATGCCATTATGAGAGAGCTAATAACCCTGACATCTCTGAACTAGAACTTCAGGACAAGAAGGAACCAAAAGAGAACTGCCAGGGCCAAGCCGTCATGATTTCATGGCCCTGACAGTACCAGTGGCACTCCTTTCCTGGGTGGCTGTCTTCTGCACTGACCTGATCCTTTGCCTTCTTTGTGGTCTCTCCCTCTCAAGAAAGCCAACCAAACTTTCAAGCTTCTGTTTCAAGGGAAGAAGTATAATCTCTTGTGGGGGCATAGACCTCAGGATTGCTAACCTCATTTCACACCAAGTAGATCTTTTGAGCCCCACAGTGGTCCTGGGGAACGGCAAAGGCATTGGATTGTGAGCCCCAAGAAGCCCAGGTTCCAGGTCCTATTCTAAGTAGCTTGGGTCTCTAATACTAGATCTCTGTGCTCTAGTATTCAGCTGTAACCAGAGTTTGCACCCCTCTGCCCTATTCTGCTAAACTTAGAATTCTGTATATGAGAGACGGTAAATCAAGGCCATGTTGGGAAAGACTATATCAACCTGTAGCATACTTTTCAAATGTCAGGGTCTGATATTTGAGAAAAAGCAGGGCTCAATATCCCCAACTTACAGGTGAGAAAAATTAAAGGTTCAAAGCTATGAAGAACTATGCTGAAGATCACACCACTCACAAGCACTGGATATAAGATGTAAAGTCAGTACTCTCTCAAGCCAGTCTTCTAGAATTTCAAGTACTTCCTAAGGGGCACAGAGCCTTAGGAGCCAGTCCCTGCAGAGGGTGAGCTAGCTCCATCGAAATGGAGGTGCTGGGGAAGTGTATATGCTTACACCCCTCGCTTCCCATGGTGTCTCTATGAACCTTTTTATTTATATCTACCTTTTTTCTCTTTTTCTTTGCTTACTTCCTTTCTTTGCTTCTCTCATGGTCCCTTCTCCCCTCCAAATCATTCTCAGGCAAAGGTTTGATATCAATCATTTATATATACTTCAGACTTAATAGGTTAATAGGCTAAAGTTAATCCTCACTTATTTTCTCTCAAGGGGTCTGTATCCTAAAACAAAGTTGTAATTATAATAGGAAAGTCTATGATTCCTAATAAAGAGCATCCTGGCTTCAGAGAGACAGTAGGAGAGGCATATATAAGGAGGTGAGCTTGGAACCTAGATATTTACACCTCTGGAAGTTTCCTACTTAGTGGATGTGGTAACTTTGGCAGAGATCAAAAGAAACTGTCTTTTAACTTAGGGTCTGGCTGCTCAAAGTACAAGAAGGCCATTTCTGGGCTGAATTGTTTCATCATGCCACCCTGTGGCATCTTCCCATGAAGTACCAAGTGGTTAGTACCTCACAGAAACAACCTTATCACCTGGCAATAAGTTGTTACCTATTAATGTGTCAATGGTCCCTACCCTCTACTCAACAACTGTAGTGTTGAGCCAAATCCTTCCTGCTCCACTGGGCAGTTCCATCAAATCAATTTGAATGTATTGTTCTCAGTGGATGCAGAATGGTAAACGCAGGTAATCCTGATTCTAGAATCATGAAAGAACTTCAGACTGGTGCAGATAGGGCCTTTAGAAACCACCTGGTCCAACCCCTTGAATTGTCAGTTGAGACACTGAGGCCCAGGAAAGGAAAGGTCCCTGCCTGACATTCCCCAGAGAATTGGCAGCAGAGCTAGCCCTTCAAATCAGGTCTCTGACTTCTCAGCCCAATGTTCCTGCTACTTTCACTGTGCTCTTTCTGCACGATAATCTGTCTAATGTTTTCTCTCTCCATCCCCAGGAACTCCACCATTCCCTATTCCTCTACAGAGAATGCCCCCTACTCAACACATACAAACTGATCTTTGTTATGCCTACGCGGCATATTTCCAATAGAGAAGAACCATTCAACCTCAAAAGGCTAGCATATTTTCTGCCTAAAGCTCCCTATTCATTTCCCTCTCTTGTCCTCTTAGCATCATCTACCTACCCTCTTGGCTCCTCTAAGACAAAAGACTTAGCAAAAGTCAGCCTGTAACTCAAGTATCCCTGGGTCTGAGTACCAGTCTTAGTCAAGAAAAGGGGAAGATGGTTATGTCCCTTAAGGACTGACACGTTCAATTGATCAGTCCAGCCTTCTTGCTTAAAGCTCTCATATACATCCAGATACTCTGAATGGCAATGGTACCTACATGTCTCTAAAAGGATATGGCACCTATATATATTTAGATGTCAGACTCTCACGGCTGGCTCTCTAATAGGAATAGTCCACATAAGGACTGAGCCCCCAGAACCCTTTGTCTCATGACTGATATCCTAGAGATTTGCATTCAGCCTTCATGTCCTCCAGGAATTAGTACCCTGTGTTAACTTGAGGAATTAAATCCATTCTCGGAACAGAAAACATCATTTTTTTCATTCAACACTAAGGTATCCCAAATCAAGGTTCTTCAAGAAGACTCACTTCTTAAAACAAGAAGAGAAACCATGGGTTTCTAAGTATGGTTTCTCTGGTGATCCTCCAATAAGCAGGGCAGAATACCTGGAAAGAGTCCTTTCAAGATACCAGATAGCTTTAGCCCTTGTCTACCTGGCTCAAGAAGGCAGCTGTGCTAAGTGCTAGATAGTCACTTTTGTTTGGTGCTTAGTTAGTACTGGCAAGGAAATATTAATAGTACTAGAAATGAGAAGGCATGAGGAGAAAAAGAGGTTTACTCTGACTCATAATGATATCTATACTGTTGAAAAAGAAAATTATATATACAATTATCATTATTTTCCAAAATTTCATACTTCCCAAAGAGCACTCAATCAATCATGGTCTTTCTTTCCACAGGTGATGAAGACCACTAAGGCAGATTAGACATTTTACTAGGGAGGCCCAAGGTAATCTTCAAATGAACCCGGGGGATTGGCTACAGAGAGAAAAAACAAGCCGCAGGTCCCAGATCACAGCCTTCAACTCAGGTAGCCAATCAAATCGCTGATTCATTTTATGGATCAACAACTGGGCCTCAGAAGGAAAGATCCACCACCAAGAGAACAATACAAAGTGTCTTCTACTGGTGCCAACTCTTAAATAATAGCATTTGCCTACTGCAAAAAGCAACATATTTCAAGAAATTAGCTTAGACTACAGTATAAGGGTTATCAGCTTTAAACAAGGAAGTAGAAAAGTAGTTCAGGTTTTCCTGACAACTGCTGGCCAGTTCTCAGAAGTTCCAGGTGATTAGGTTATAAATGCTGCCTGATGGCTACAATATACATCATATTATCTTAAAGGTTGCTTTAAATTTGGGTGATTCTAAGAGAGACTTGAATTTGGAAATCACCTGGGTCAGGCAACAACAACAAGATTTAAAGTTTTCTCTCAGCTGAAGATGGCTCCATATTAAAAAAAAAACCCTTTCCGGGATCCCTGGGTGGCGCAGCGGTTTGGCGCCTGCCTTTGGCCCAGGGCGCGATCCTGGAGACCCGGGATCGAATCCCACATCAGGCTCCCGGTGCATGGAGCCTGCTTCTCCCTCTGCCTGTGTCTCTGCCTCTCTCTCTCTCTCTGTGACTATCATAAATAAATGAAAAAAAAAAAAAAAAAAAAACCCTTTCCAATTAGCCAAAGGATACACTGATGATCTCATCCAAAACATGTACATAGTGAGATGCCATTAAAATGGATTATGTGAATGCATATAAGTATTAATAATGCCATTTGAAATTCTACTATGGAAAAGATATATCTCTATTATCTAGGGAGAAAGGTCCTTCCTGCTAATGTTAACCTCAACTCACAGATCCTATAATGATTCACCTCTAGGGCCACAAATAAGACTGTCTACATAGATGGTTAAAGCCGAAGTCCTATATTCATTTGAAGCTGGAGTGGACAAATAAGGGCTGGCATAAATGAACTAATCACAAGAAAGCAAAACACTGTTGCCATTAGCCTGGAATGGGACATTAAGTGAAAAGACAATGACAGCCCTCAACAACCAACAATAGCAAACCCTGGGGAAGATGAAGAATCTGACTCCTAGGGTTACCACACTCTAATGTTCAAAATGCTCAGTTTCAACAACAAAAAAATTACAAGGCATACAAAGAAACAGGAAATTATGGTCCATCCATGGGGAAAAAATGATAGGAATTACATGAGAGGAAGCCCAGACATTGTACTTATTAGACAAAGATTTTAACCATCTTAAGATTCAGGAGGTCTAGGTTCAAGTGCTGCCTTTGTCACTAATTGCCTACATAAGTAAGCAAGTCACTTCCATTCTCTGGATTTATGTCTCCTCAAAATTTATACAATGAGGAGCTTGGACTGATCACTGGTCATAAGCTGGGACTTGGAGAGACAATTTAGACTACAGATATGTTTCATTTGTCCCTCAGAGTGTTTCTTTAAAAAAAAAAGTGAATCACTGGTCAACATTTTAAAAATATGGAGATTTTTACAGAAGATCCAATTTCTGGATTTTCTTGAAAAAAACTGGAAGATATCAAGCTACTAGACTTTCCTTCTTCTTACACCCTACCTCACCAATAAGGACCATCCAAAT
This sequence comes from Canis aureus, assembly GCF_053574225.1. NCBI lineage: Eukaryota > Metazoa > Chordata > Mammalia > Carnivora > Canidae > Canis > Canis aureus. Next base: position 75,418,960 of record NC_135649.1, on the reverse strand, counting down.
TACTTTTGTTCACTTTAGATTGCATAGATTTTCCAATTGGATGCAGAACCAGACATACCCTAGTCTCAAATTGCTTTACTCAAATAAATTAGTGGCCTAGACCTTATAAACATTTAAGTTGGCCACTGCTGACCAAGATAAGTCTTTTCAGCTGTAAATCTACTATGAGTGTAGGCTTTCATACAAGTGAAAATCCTTCCCAAAATGTAGCCAAGAGACTCTACATAATTAAAATCCAAGTAACACTCTGAAACAGTGAGCTTCCCTATAACAGGAGTTTTATTTCTGTGACATCTGATCTGTACAATTGCAAGGAATGACAATAATGACCTGATTAGCTCATCCTTTCATCTTCTGCCTCAAGTCTGCCCAGAAACCAGATAAATCTAGAATTTGAGGAAACAAGGAAAATACATGCTGATGGCATCTGAATGGGCTCTTTACTTTCTGACCAAAACCATGCTTTATCACAGACTTCACGTGTCCTGTACTTATCCTGCCCTCAGTGGGCAATAAGTCCTCCCCAGGCCATGGCTCAGAGTCAGAAACAAAGCTGCATTTTACACAGTGACAAATTAAAAAAGCCTGAATGATGTGAGATTAGGGCACAGCTTATAAAAGGATGACTACCACAGGGGTGGGATCTGCTACATCTAGTACTTTCATATGCCAGCAGTCTGCTTTCAGCTCCCAGGGAGGAAATCAGCCCAGAATAGCAGCTGGAGATGTCAACAGCCAGATATGGGGACCAATGTTCAGCAAGCTGTAATTTACATAACCTAACCAACTGCTAGTAAGGTACATCAACTTCTGCAATGTTCTTGTGAAGCCTTATCCCAAGTTCAGAAAGAAGAAAATCTGAGAACACACATGAACGCGCGCGCACACACACACACACACACACACACACAGAATAAAAGTCTGAACAACAGGAGAGGCAGATATTTGACTGTGTAGAAGACACAACTAGCAATTTCTTGTAAAGCAGCCAAAATGGTATCAAAATTCCTAATTATAGGAAACCAACATACCACAGGTCACAAAGGATTTTCACAAGACTCAATTATCCCCAGTTTACAAGGAAGAAAACGGAGTTTCAAAGATGTATAAGAAATTGCTCAAGTTGCACATTTAATAGCATAACTGAAGAAAGAATCTGGGTTTCCTACAAAAGTAAAAATAAACTATCAGGACTTCATCAAAATAAAAGGCTTCTGCATAGCAAAGGAAACAATCAACTAAACTAAAAGGCAACTTGTAGGGTTGGGAGGAGATATTTTCAAATGACATATCTGATAAAGGGTTAGTATACAAAATATATAAAGAACTTATAAAATTGAACACCCAAACAACAAATAATCCAATTAAAAAATGATCAGAAGACAGGAATGGACATTTTCCCAAAGACATACAGATGGCAAACAGACACATGAAAAGATGCTCAATATCACTGATTATCAGAGAAATACAAATCAAAACTACAATATGATATCATCTCACACCTGTCAGAATGGCTAAAATTAACAATACAGGAAATCACAGGTGTTGGGAAGGATGTAGAGAAAGAGGAAACCTCTTGCATTGTTGATAGGAATGCAAACTGGTACAGCCATTCTGGAAAACAGTAAGGAGGTCCTCAAAAATAGAGGAACTACCCTATAATTCAGTTAAGTGCACTGGTAGATAGTAACCAAAAGGATACAAAATCATTGATTGAAAGGGATACATGCACCCTGATGTTTATAGCAGCATTATCAACAACAGCTAAACTATGGAGAGAGCTCAAATGTCCATCAAATTATGAATGGATAAAGAGGATGTGGTGTGTGTGCGCGTGTGTGTGCGTGTGTGTGTGCGTGTGTGTGTGTGTGTGTAAACAGAATACTACTCAGCTACAAAAAGTGAAATCTTGCCATTTGCAATGATGTGGATAGGGCTAGAGGGTATCATGCTATGTGAAATAAATCAGTCAGAGAAAGACAAATACCATATGATTTCACTCATATGTAGAACTTAAAAAACAGAACATATGGCCATTTGAGAAGGGGAAAAATAAACAAACAAAAAGATGAGAGGGAAACAAACCATAAGAATCTCTTTATGATAGAGAACAAACTGAAGGTTGATGGGGAGGAGGTGTGTGAGAGATGGTCTAGATGAGTGATGAATATTGAAGAAGGCACTTATTGTGATGAGCCCCGGGTGTTGTATATAAGTTATAAGTCACTGAATTCTAGTCCTAAAACCAATATTGTGCTGTATGTTAACTATCTAAAATTTAGAATTTGAAGACTCTGATGGAAGATGTCATATAGATAGAAGAAAAAGAATTGGATATTTCATTTGGAGATTCTCAGGATCAGAGGATTAGAAATCATTTTGTTTACTTCTCTGCTTCTGAATACTGTCTTCATCTAAATCATTCCAACCAGGTAACAGTGTTTTCTGGGTTTACAGCCCTCCAAGGAAGGAAGTCTCTTTTAACCATTAAGATCTTTTGGGGCTAATACGCTGGTGACAGTGACCATGAGGAGGATAATGATGGTAATAAAACAAGTTATCATTTGCCAAGTACTCACTGTGTGGCAAGAACTGTGCTAATCACTTTACTCCTTTGTGTGATCTCATTTAATCATCATAAAAATTCTGTTATCCTTATTTTTCAGATGATGAAATCAAAGTTCAGGAAATTGAAAAATTTTGCCAAAAGCAATGGAGTTGGGAGGTAGTAAAGCTGAAATTGCATTTTGGGTTGTCTAATTCCGGGAATAACCTGCTCCTTCAATTATGTCACAATGTCATCATTGAAGTCTTGTGGGCTTTCATCTTCCAAAGAGCCCAAACCAATCTGATCTTTTGTTGGACATCAGATATCTTACAGAATAAACCAACCAAAGGTGATAGGCTATAGTAAAGATGATCATAAAACATCCTGATATAGCTTTGGTACTTGTACTGCCAAAGTTGTCACCATGTGAATTATTTCATTCACTGTGATATCCACTGGCATGAAAGAATTATCAATACCATTTTGTGGATGGGGGAAAAAATCACAGCTCAGAAATACTAAAAGAACAGATTCTAGCTTATAACTCTAAGGAAGGCCAACAGTTGGGACACCAGGCCAGTGCTCTTACATCATAGCATCCTGCCAATTGGTGACCCAGAGGGAGCGGAAATTGCTAAGGAACCCTTTCTCAAGTGCCCCTTCTATTAGGGGCTAGGTTTTTCGTGGTGCAATGTCAAAAGGGCCAAGGTCTTACAAGCATCAAGCTGCCCGCTTCCCAACCCTCAACACATTTTAGATCCCAGTTACCTGACTCAAAGTAAGATCTGCAGTCAGTAAACTGTAGCCCCTAGAGGGTAGGGAGCCCACACTCATACATTAACATCTGAAGACAACACACAGGGGTGTTCATACTTCCCTAATAAGAGAAAGAAGGCAAAGCAGACGGAGGAGTAAGGAGGGGAAGGAAAGAGAGGGATCTATAAAAAGAAAGAACAAAAAAGGGGAGACAAGGAAAGTAATAAAAGAAAAGAGATAAGAAAAGTAAGTTCAAAGCAATATAGAGTTAAAAGAGTCTTCAAAAACCATCCAGACCAAAAGGGAACTGATTTGTACAAAGTCACAACACGTCAAAGTCAGGAGGCAGAATATGGGGATTGTTAAATTAAATAAGGGGGAAAAAAAAGAAAAGAAAAGACTCAAAATTAGAAGGGAAAAGATTAAAGAAGGCCTAAGTCCTGGGTAAAAGACAAAAACAAAAAAAGGTAGGGGGAATGTGAGAGGAGCCACCGGAAGAGAAATGAGCAGAAAAACAGAGGCTGGTGAGGGGAAAGCCATGGGCAGGTAGCCAAGGAGACAGGAGAGGAGAGTGAAGGCTGACACTCACCCTCACAAAGCTGGCAGGAAACCATCCCTCCTCATCGTCGATCTGGCCCCACCACCAATCCTTGTTGGAAGCATCCAAGACCTTGATGACGTCGCCAGCTTTAAATGCCAACTCCCGGTTGGCCATGGTGACGTGATCCCATACTGCCTCAGCACTAACGATGGAATCTCCAGTGATCAGCTTAGGAGACAAAATGAGAATGTGTTCAGTCCACACAGCTGGCTACCTTACTTGCCCTTTACCCCACCCACACAACTCTACTATTTATGGAAAAGCTGACATACTAGTGGTGAAGGGCTGGGGAGAGGGAGATGGCACTGGGAGCACAAGCTCCACTGGACCACAAGACAAACAATACTTGTCAACTTTCCATTAGCCAGTGGGTGGGATGACCCAGAATGTGAATATGGACTACACAGGCCTCATGCTTTTATTCCTACTCATAAGCTCCTTCCCCAGAGAAGAAAGAAGGTTCCAGTGCATCTTCCCTTGGTGCTTCAAGGCAGTCCTCGGTCTGGAATGGATGAAGAGGTTGAAATCAAAAGCTAAAATGAAGCTCAAAAATATTTGCTCTAAATTCTCTGTGTTCCTCCCCTTTTTCTCCTCCTCATTGGAAATGACCAACTGAGAATTGGTGTTACATTATTTAACACCACTGTACCCCACCCCCAAAGGGTTACAGACCATGGCATTCCTCACACACAATGGACTCCAGTACTGCAGACTCCTTTTCTCACCCACACATTATGCCATCCAGAGAAGTCATGGGTATGAAAGAATATGGCTTTCTCTGATGCCTTACTCAACCTTGGCACAGATTCACTCAGTGATTTTTTTTTACCACCACCCGGTGAGATACATATGGAATCTAGGTTGAATCCTGCATTTGATAGATGGCATAACTGAGCCATAAGGAAGTTAAAGGGTGAGCTCAGGATCACGCAGCAAGGCAGGGGCTGTGCAAAGACCTTAACCCTGGTCATTAAACTTTGTGACCAGCAGGACTGGGCTACACACAACAACAAGAAGACATCTATCCCAGTGCCATGTCACACACACACACACACACACACACACACACACACTCACTCATAACATTCCCCTAAGCATAGTGATGAGGATAAGGGTGGGGGAATAGTCTGTCTCTTTCTGGGTGCCATCCTGACCCCTGTGTTGTTCGTTTTCCTTTTTCCTCAATTGGTTCCAGCCTATATAGGCCATCAATCTTCCTAGCATTTAGAGAAACAGATCCCAGAACAGAGAACATATGGCCTGTCGAGGCAAAAGATTTAAGAACTTTTCCCTTAGAACTAAATTTCTGAATATGTTGTCTAGAAGTCAACTTTTCCATCAGTCTGCTTTGATGAAGGACTGATTCCCCAAGGTAACTATAGCTCCACAAGACCAAAGGCAACAGTTCAAAGACAACAGAGACAGAATATGTAACATGCATCCTCTCACATAGGTCTGCTTTTCAATATACCAACTGAAGAAGAACCCTATGGTCATGAAATTAACACATAACACATTACATACATAGGAAAATACACCCTATACTGAATTTGACTTAGTTAAGTCATTCTGTTGGTCAGGTAAGGCATACTGGGAGCTCCGCAGCATGGATGCAAACAAGATTTCCAACAGGGCTTTTATAATACCCCTTTCAATGACCTCATGCTTCACTATTTACAAAAATATATTCATATCTACTGTATCACTTAATCCTTACTGAATGACTACATCTCACTATTACCCATATATTTTTCAAAGATTTTATTTATTTATTCATGAGAGACAGAGAGAGAGAGGCAGAGACACAGGCAGAAGGAGAAGCAGGCTCCATGCAGGGAGCCCGACATGGGACTCGATCCCAGGTCTCTAGGATCACACCCTGGGCTGAAGGCAGTGCTAAACCGCTGAGCCACCCAGGCTGCCCTATTACCCACATTTTAAAGATAAGGGAACTGAGGCTCAGAGAGGTGACCTGTCCTTTGTCCAGTCATACAAATAAAAAATTATGGAGCCTGGCCTTCTGACTGCATATGCTCTAACACCCATGATACTACCAATGTCTACTCATTAGCTACACTGAATTCATAGAACTCCATCCCTAATATTACAAAGCAGATGACTCCTATTCATAAAGAACTACAGAGAAGGAGATATGGACAGCCACCTTTAGCCCACCAGTGGCCCTGTCTATGAGATTTTTTTTTTATGTTGAAATTGCTTTCTTCCAATTGCACTAAAAGTCAATTTCTTCTTGTTCTGGCCTCAGTGGAGAATTGCTGGTTACTGGTCTCAATAAAATAAATCTCCATAAAGAAAATCTCCCTCTCCTGACAAAGACATGTTCCAGCTGGTGTTGTTAGAGTTCAATAAGAATATACAGCCCTGGGCAGCCTGGATTGCTCAGTGGTTTAGCGCCGCCTTCAGCCCAGGGCATGATCCTGGAGACCCAGGATGGAGTCCCACGTCGGGCTCCCTGCATGAAGCCTGCTTCTCCCTCTGCCTGTGTCTCTCATGAATAAATAAATAAAATCTTTAAAAAAAAAGAATATACAGCCCCAACTCACAACACCATGAAGGCTTATGGCTTAAATCTATATCCTTGACTTTTTACCAAAGGTCAAGCATATTTTAATATCAATTACCAACCCTCTGCTCATGATGCTACCTGTGATGCTGTCTGAGGTACTCTAGGCCCAGGTCTGGCTGATTTCACTGTCTGTGCTCTTTCTACAGTACAGTCATCTTTTTATCAATTTTATGTTCAGCTTTTCCCAAGAGCAGTTGGCTCACTCGTGTCCCCATTTAGTCCAGCTGACCTGCCTGGGCCCTCAGATCACAGAGCCCAGCTATACACTAGACAAGGCCAATCTAGGATCCAGTGGCCATAAACCAATTGTAAACCTATTGTCAGGGCCTACATAGAATCAAAGACAGTAAGAATTGGACAGCATTTCAAAGACCATCACCCATAATCCTTCATTCTATAGATCAGGTATGATATAGCAGGAGTAACTTGCCTACAGTCATCTGATGGCCAGCTTCCTGGACCACTGTTCCCCCAAAGTAACATCATAGATAGAGAAGGTATCTTATCTTGGATTTAAGACCTTCCTCTGCTACTTGCTAAAGGTGTAATGATAATGATGATGATATTAGCCAATATAGAGTATTGCTCTATGTCAGGCACTATTCCAAGCACTTTACACACATTAATCCATTAAAGCCTCACAGAAGCCCTTTGAGGAAAGAATATTATTATTCCTATCTTATAGACAAGGATACTGAAGCTCAGAGAGATTAAATAATTTTCCCAAATTTACATAGAAAATAAGTATTAAAGATATAATTCAAATGAAGCTACAGTATGGCTTTAGAGTATCTGCTCTTATAAACTATGGTGCCATTGGGTCAGTTTCTTTATTTTTTTTAAAGATTTTATTTATTTATTCATGAGAGATACAGAGAGAGAGGCAGAGACACAGGCAGAGAGAGAGAAGCAGGCTCCATGCAGGGAGCCCGACGTGGGACTCAATCCCGGGCCTCCAGGATCATGCCCTGGGCCGAAGGCAGGTGCCAAACTGCTGAGCCACCCAGGCATCCCGGGTCAGTTTCTTTACCTGTTAAACATGGATAATTCTACATACCTACCTGTTTCCATTTTAATATACTAAACCTAGACTTGATGGATATGTGTGCAGACATGAAAGAAGGGCTAATCCACGAGAGAAGGAGTTGTATGGGGCTCCTGTGCTCTTCAATCACAAATAGAAGCAGGAATAAGGGGATACTACTCACCCATCCTCTGGATTGTTTTAACAGTGAATTAAATCTGGGTTTGAAATTGGTCTCAAATCTCCCTTTTTTGTACAGGATTGACTTAACTTGTTATGATTTTTTAAATAAATATGCGCTTTGCTCATCCATTTTCCATCCAACACTCATTCAGTGACCCCCACTATCTATATATACAGGAGTCTTCTTACTGTGATTCAGACACAGTCCTTAACTGAAGATCAAAGACCCTTCAAGAACCAACAGTGAATGTCTTTCAAGCAATATGCAAATATGGTTAAGACAAGCAAAACTAGCTTCAATTCTTGGCTTTTCTACCTTAGAAAGTAGCAGTGATAATGGGAGGTGAGGAAAGGAAGAGCCAGAGAAACAAACCAAAAAGGAACTCTCAGCATGTAATCAGGATACCTAGAAGTGCAATATCACAAAAGACAAGGACAATAGTTTCAAGCTATACAACCCTGGGCTTCAGTTTCTTTATAGACAAAATGGGGATAATACCTGCCTCAGGGTTGTAGAGAGGGTAAACTGAGCACTAGATATGCAGTGCCTACTGCAGCGCTTAGTATATGTTGGCCTAGTACAAGGCTTCAGAGGAAGGGAGTAATATATGTGCCTATTGGGCTCTAGAATGATTGTGTGGGACACTGAAGATAGATCTTAAAGAATGGGTAGGATTGTAACAGAGGAGGGAGGAGGAAAGGCATTTGAGGCAGAGAAATGAGGAGTGAGACTACAAAAGTTCTCAAAGGTAAGGACTACAGGGAATTTGATAGCAAAGAGGTAACAGAGTTTGGAAAGGGCTGGGAAGAGGGGCTTGGGGAGTGGGAAGGAAAGCTTGAAAGGTAGGCAGGAGTTCTGTTTGAAGGCTCTAAAATTTAATTTGAGGAAAAGGAAGAAATCAAAGTTGATTTAGGGGTGGAGGTGTTTCAAGTCAAAGTGTGATGATTAAAGCATGAGGGTAAACTACACAAAGAAATGCTCATTTGGGAGGGTAAAAAGAGGTGACAAATTTTCTCTTCAATGTGTTGAATATAGGGGGCCAGAAGGACATGAAGGCATATTTGAAGTTCAAGATATGTCAGGAGAGATAGTTGTATAGGTTTTGAAATCAATGGCCCAGAAATTGTGAAAATAAAGGAAGTCTGCCCTGGAACAAAGTGCTAAGAAAGAAGACCCAAAACCTAGGGAAACAACAATAATGAGAGGTCAGGAAGAGAAGAGAAGCCAGAGAAACAACCCAAAATGAAGCTTTCGGTACATAAGTAGGACACCACGGAGTGTAATCTTGCAAACGTGAAGGACAAGAGTTTTAGGTAGCTGGAGCTGATATTATTGAATGGTACAGAGCTATATATAAAAGGAAGAAAGCCAAGAAAAGGCCATTTGAGAGTGGCTATATCAGGGGTTAAATTCTTTATATCTTAAACTAGTTTATACTCCTCCCCTAAGCAAAAGCCTTAATTTCCCAATTATCCCCACCCTTCATCCTACAAGCCCAATATAAAGCCAAGAAATGGTACTAGGTACCCCAATAGCTCCTGGCCTTGGGAAAGTGCTGGTATGACTTCTAACAGAATAATTCCTAATCCCCAGGACATTTCAGGTATAGCACCAAATATAGATTGGCTCTTGCTCAGACTTGCCAGTGAGTGGGACACACAGTGTTCTGCACCCGTACACCAAAGACACTTTTGGACATGAATAAGAAGATGGGGAGGGGGAAGAGTCATAACATATTTCTTAAAAGATGATATCCTGGGATCCCTGGGTGGCACAGCGGTTTGGCGCCTGCCTTTGGCCTAGGGCGCGATCCTGGAGACCCAGGTTCGATTCCCACATCAGGCTCCCGGTGCATGGAGCCTGCTTCTCCCTCTGCCTGTGTCTCTGCCTCTCCTCCTCTCTCTGTGACTATCATAAATAAATAAAAATTAAAAAATATATATATTAAAAAAAAGATGATATCCTATTTATTTTTGTCTAGGTTTCCCAGGATAACCCTAATTTCAAACATTCTATCCCATCGATACTACAAGTAGATACATCTGTTATCAGACCCATGTTTCCTGATTTTTACCCTGGAAATATGACCACCACACCCTAGAGGCACTGACCTCTAAGAGATTGACTTCTAAGCCTGGTTTCTTGTCAACAATGTGGCATGTGTCTACAGCTAACTTGGAGTAGGCTGGGGGCCCTTTTAGGTGGAAGGAAAAAAGGCAGGGAAGAAGTGACAAAAAAAGTAAAACAGGGAGGAAGAAAAGGAAGGAGGGAGGAAGAAACATATTGGTTGAAAACATATGTTAGGGGGATCCCTGGGTGGCTCAGCGGTTTAGTGCCTGCCTTCAGCACAGGGCGTGATCCTGGAGCCCCTGGATCGAGTCCCCCATTGGGCTCCCTGCATGGAGCCTGCTTCTCTCTCTGCCTCTGTGTGTGTGTGTATCTCATGAATAAATAAATAAAAATCCTAAAAAAACATGTATTAAGCACTGGGCAAGGGACTTTGTAATCTCAATCTCTAACTCTCCAAGGTTAATAACCCTATTTTTTAACTGAAAATAACCTGTGGCATTAACCAAGTAGCTCACAGTCATTCAGTTACAGGTGGTAGAGCAGATTTGAATCTTTAGTAGGCCTTACTGTATAGCTTTGCTTTTGCCAATCACCCACAAGAAGGCAGAGAGAGAAGGCTCCCAGCTGGTTTCTCTTTCCAGGCATATCAGCACATCCTGTGAATGATCTTGAGTAGTAGTTCTCAACCTCTGGAAGGCTTGTTAAAACACATATTACTAGACCTCCAAGTTTGAGTTTCTGATTCAGTTGGCCTTTTAAAAAGAAATATTTTTATTTATTTATTTGAGAGAGAGAGAGAGATCGAGACAGCAAAGCATGAGGTGGGGGTAGTGGCAGAGGGAGAGGAAGAAACAGGCTCTGCACTGAGCAGGAAGCCAAATATGAGGCTCAATCCCAGCACCCTCGGATCAGGATCATGACCTGAGCTGAAGGCAGATGTTTGACCTTCCCAGGTGCCCCAATTCATTGGTCTTAAGTAGAAGTTTCCAGGTGATGACACTTGGTGAATCACTGCCCTGGAGGACCTTCATAGTCTAGGTTTCACCCTTGACTCTCTTGGTGCCTCATTATTCCCAGAGATTCCCATGTTACCCTGTAAGTTGGGCTCCCTGACGATCCTCAAAGTCTTCCTCAGTGGTTGGTAAGTCTGAGAAAGGATACTTTGGGTCATGTAAGGAGTATGCATAATGCCAGGCCTTGCAAACATAGAAAAAAACCTGGGATCCCAGGTTATCCAGAGACATAGCACTTGTCTTCCATTTTTTGCTTTTGCCCTCTAGCTAAACAGTACCACCCCTAAATAGTTAATTAGCCTAGGTGACTACCAGAAATATTAGAGTTTTAATGGCAAGGAGTAGCAGAAAACATTAAAAAATAAACATATGTTGGGCAGAATAGCAAATGTGTCAATTGCCATGAAGGTAGCGGAGTTGGACCTTCCTTCTGAGAAGTTTCACAGGAGGATAAGAAGGTACTTGAGGCATTTTTTGCCTCTAAATGGTTTTCTCCATTGGTGCCTGCCCCATCCTCTCAGAAGGTCCCCTCCTTCAACAGCTAGGCATGGACAAGAGCAAAATCCTTTCCTTTGTTCCTTTTAAGTACATCTAAAATAGGATGGGATTTTATTCTCCCTCCTGAATAGCCTTTTTAATGTAGTCTTATAAACAGATTCTGGCTATATTGCTCAAAGTGTTCAAGGACAATAATCTCCCCACTTCTGGAAAGGTGTGACCTGGGCTGTTCCAACAACAGCTAGGAGGCACCATGATGTGCAGCAAAGACTGGCTATTGGAAGAAGCTCTGCTCATTGAAGACTGGCTATTGGAAGAAGCTCTGCTCATTGAATGATCTTGGGCAAGTTCTTTACCTGCCTCAGTTTCTTTATTAGTCAAGTTACAGACTTGAACCAGACAGACAACCTCTTAATTTGCTTCCACTTCTAGCTTTCTATTGAGGCTAGCATTTCAGCTTCTCAAAGGACAGATATTTCATTATTACAGCATATTTTTTCTTACCCTCCTGTGTGCTTGATAGGATGCTTTTACTGCTCTTAGGAAAATGAGAACTTGGAGCTAACTAGCCCCTTCCTGAATATAACTCATTCAGGCATTGCTGGTGACAGGCTAGTCAGACTGGCTGGGAAAGCTGAGAAACTACTTTAGCTCTTGACTACCCCAATCAAAAGTCAGAAAAATCATTTTCCTCATGATATCAGCTCTCTTACTTCCACTTTCATATTTTGAACTTCCTGCTCTTCATTTCACTGGATGGCCTGCTATCACCTCCAATAAAACATATGTAAAACTCATCATATACCCCCATTCCCCTCCTTCCTAAATTTTCCCATTTCTGATACCTCTTCTTGGCTTACTGATTTTTCCTTCCAGATGTCTCTCAGATATGACCTTTTATATCCAACCTCCCATCCTAGGTCCAGCCCTTATCACCTAAGTTGCATCCCAATTGGCCTTCCTGCTACTGACTAAGCTACTCCTTAATGATGCATTTCTCAGAACTTTGCTTGTGAAACTATCCACACTCAAGAAGCCTCAACAACTCTCTCCTGTCAGTCTTGCAAAGCCCCGCCTATGGATCCAGCCCTTATCTTGACCCTGGCAAGGACCTTCCACTCTGGCCAAATGGATTGTCTTGCAGGCAGATATACTCCTACTTCTGTGCCTCTGATTTACCCAAAGTCATATCCATGGTTAAGTACAGGAACACTGGAACTAGGCTGCCCCTTCTTAGCTGTGTGATCTTGACTTGCCTGTTCATTAATCCCTCACCTGATGACTAGATTGTATCCTTTCTCCCTTTGCCTCTTTCACTAATTTCTAAGTAGGATAAAAAGAAAATAAGGCATTATGGATTTATTCAAGTTGTCAACCAGAGTGTTATTCTCCACACAACCAGAGTGTACACTTGTGAATAGTAGATCTAAACAATCTGCTTAATTCATAATGAACAGCACTGTTTTTAGCCTCTACAGTCTAAGCCTTAAAATAAGGCAAGTTCTGAGGCAGATCACAACAGAATTAGCATCTCTGTCAGGTCTCAGAACATACTATGGGGCTAAGAAAATTATTTACAAAATATGTACCAGGTGTCCTATAAAACAGTCTGTTGTTGATAGGATTTATGGTCAGGTGGTTTGTGGGGTGGGCTGCTGGTTTTTGCTGAAGATGTGCACAGGTGCTTGATGGTCATCAAGGAAAAGAGAAAAGATTCCCAGTAAGAAAAACACCACTATGAATATTTTTTAAAATTCCAATTGGTTTTTTTCCCTGATGACTTAATAGTTCACACCTGGCTGATTTCGGCTTTTTTTTAATTTATTTTTTATTGGTGTTCACTTTGCCAACATATAGAATAACACCCAGTGCTCATCCCGTCAGGTTGATTTCGGCTTTAATCTGGGTGTTGCTATCACCCATAACTAAATAATTTCATTTCTGAGCAGAATAATTAATGAATTTAAGTGATTATGGCTCTAAATGTACTGAAAGGAAGTATGCAAATATCATCTTTTCATGACATGATCATTTTTTCCCTACTTTGTTCATGTGATTTGGACATTGGCTTCCTTCAATGTCCCATCGTACCATCCATTTTTCACTTTAATAAAATAAAATATCTTTTTTTAAAATAAAACATCTATGGTTGGTTTCAGTAACACCTGACAGACACAAAACCTAGCTGGACTGGCTTGATTTAGAAAGGTGGGCCTAGATGAGGATCAGGTCAGCAAAATGTATCACCTGAACGAACCAAAGGCCAATATGTACTTTGGTCATAAGCCAGAACCTAAAAGTTTGGGAATCCTAGATGAGCTTCCTAAGGTATGAAGGACATTTTCCTCATTCATTATAGACTAATAACAAAAGGCTACACCTTTCTGTACCTCTTCCAAAGAAGCTACATGTGATCTTAGCTATAATAGTGACCAAACATATATGAAAGAAGGGGAGTTATTTGCTTGGTCTGGACCTTAGCAATGGACTCTTCTGACATGAAACTTCAGCCACTAGCTCAACCTAACAGGCCCAGGAGTTAGTAAAGTGAGACCTAGCTACTGCCCCAAAGTTCATGATGTTAAGAGTCTGGTCTTGCTGAAGAATTAAGTCCTTTAGAGAAAATGCAGCCAAATACGTCAAGGATTGGACAGATCATGGAAAAGACCTGTTTCTGGACCACCAACCAACCATGATTCTGTTGGCTAGAGAAGTCTCACACCCAGAGCATCTCCCAACATGATAAACATTACCCTGAATGTCCAAAATACTGGAAATAATAGTTACTGTCAAGTTATTCTAGGATCTTTTGGCATTACCCAGATGTCTCCAATCCATTAGACTAGTCTTTCAATGTGTGGTCCACAGACCTGCTGCTCAAAATCACCACAGACTTCTTAAAAAAGCAGCCCAAGTGATCCTAAATCATACATCATATTGAAACCAAGCATCTTAAACTTACTAGAACCAGAGTCTGAAATACAAGAATTTCATCTTACTGCACTGGATCATTTCGAGGAAACCAGAATTTCTGAAACTCTGTCTCCTGGCTTCTCCTTGTATTAGATTCCAGGCAGGTTAAGGAGTAGTTTGTCCAGGATGATCTTCTCAGTCTGCCTTGAGAGGCTATCTGTACCTGTTCTCTTGTACCTCTACTCTGGCCCCTGCCCTGACCTTTAGCCCTAGTGGCCCTAATGGAAAAATCCTTACAGCATGTCTCTATCCTATAGTCTAGAAGCAATTTCCAAGAGCTGTGCTCAAACTATTCAAGTCAGACTCTAATATTCTAAGAGACAAATTATTAGTAAAACAAATAGAGAATGACTCAGGAATGCTCTCTCCATGAGTTGAGACAGAAGCATACCATTCCAAACTGGAGGTTACTCTGACCCCACCTGTCTCTTGAGTCAGCTTGGGCTCCATCTCCAAAATACTCCTGTCCTGGGCATTGTGAGCTGCTTCTTGGACTTGCTGTGAGTACTAATTTCCAGCCACCCACTGGAGTCTCTTTGTTGCCTTCAAACCTTGAGAGATGGCCAGGCCAAACCTAGGGAAGAGGTGGGGAGCTCAAAGAGCCCCCAGTCCCTGAGGTGACCTAGACCTATCTAGGAATCTGCATCTGGGTTCTTGAATTTCTTCATGTGGTTCTACTGGGACCAACCCTGGGATCCTTAACTTTTCCCGGATTGTGACTTGAAGGCCAGCCTTGGACTTTCTGGAGAAGTGGGGGTGGGGCTTCTCTAGGTTTACAGAAGGGGAGGGGGAGGGGACTAGAACTACATGAAGAATCTGTCCTCCATGCCTCCCACATGCATAGTTCTATACTCATCAACACCACAGCCAGAGGGTGGGTGGGCAAGGCAAAACGAATAAAGGAAAGTCATTTTTTATCCATTTGACAGATGTCGTGTTAAAATATTGTAAGGGAAGGAGGGCTGTAGGTGGGGGGAGGAGCAGAGGAGGAGATAGGTTAGAACTAATGGTTCTAATGTGGTCTTTAAACATGGCCATCTGCTCTAAGATGATGAGAACAGAAACAGAATTTATAGGAGCATTTTGACCTGTTCCTTTATCTGGAGAACAAAAGAAAAAATACATTTATTTCAATCAATTTAAACCACCTTGAAGTCTACTAAGCATGTCCACCAAGGACACAGGTTTACAAAGGTTCTGAGCCTTTCCAAAGACAATGTAACTATCTCTTGGGGAGTGCTTACAATCCAGAAAGGAAATCTGCATTTAAACAGCCCATCAGAAAGGAGAAGATAGTTTCCAGTGGCTTATTGATTTCCCTCTGCCTGTTGATTCACAGTGAGAGAAAAGACATTGGCCAAGGCACTAGCAGTGCCTTTGGTCCCTGTCAGCAGTTCTTCCTGTTCAGAGATGAGCCATGTTTATAGCAAAGCCTAGCACAATCCGGGGTTCCCAGCATACATGGTAAATACTGGATCAGTGGATGGCAGTGGTATTCAGTGAACAGCCACTAGATCAGGCCTCAGGGGATAGAATGGCTGAGTTGGCTTCCCTTCAAACAAAGGGATACATCTAAATTGAGGCTGTCAAAGAGGACACATGAGAAGCACAATCAGACCCATCCTCAAGGCCTGTGAGGGATGGCATTGGGTCTTTGTCTGAAGGAAAAGTAGTTCTGCTTATAACAACAGAATTTCAAGTAGGTCAGCAAGCTTAAGTAAGACACCTTCTATCTGTCTGGGCTAGGTGAAGGAGATGAGGGCAGAGAAGGGAAGGCCCAGGGCAACTAAATGAGGGACAAAGCATCCAGTACAGTGCTAGAATTTGAACCTATGCTTCTTGACTCTATCTCAGGTTCAAGACCCTGACGCTGGATTCTTATACTTAGAGAAGCTCAGGACTGGAGATTCTCAAGAACTAGCACACCTAGTTCAGTCCAACATTTTACAGATAAGAAAACTGAGGTTCCAGTGAGGAGAAGTTACCTAACAAGTAAATCTAGTCAATGGCAGAGCCAAGATTAGAAACCAAGCCTACAGTATTTCAGAAAGTTAGTTGTCAATTATGTTGGGTAAAAAAAAATCAATTGGTCAAAAAAAGGAATACCTATCCCAGTTTCTAAATTACTACTAATTTACTATTTTTTAAATAAAATTTACACAAAAATAGAGATTAAGTAATGATTAGCAATTTAATATATAAAGAACTTCTCATGTTTTCCCCTTAGCTTCACTTTGAAGATCAATGTTTTAGACATTTTCTTGTCCTCTTTCCTCCCTCTGCTCTACAGATATCACCCCTTCAGTACTCTAACAATTACTGCCTCTCCTACCTCCCAGGGCTCCAAAAAAGTCTGACCCTGTTAATTAAGGGGTAAGAACACCTCACTTTGAAGGCTAAACACAGACACTTGCAGAATTTCTCTCACCACCAAATATCTTTCCTAAGGAATTTCAAATTTAAATTCATACTAAAATGCAAATGCAGGATGCCTGGGTGGCTCAGTGGTTAAGTGTCTGCCTTCGGCTCAGGCCGTGATCCTGGAGTCCCAGGATCGAGTCCTACATCAGGCTCCCTGCATGGAGCCTGCTTCTCCTTCTGCCTGTGTCTCTGCCTCTCTCTCTCTCTGTCTCTCTCATGAATAAATAAATAAAATATTTAATTTTTTTTAATTAAAAAAAATAAAATGCAAATGCTAGTGAAAAAACAATGGTATGAGAAGAATGGACTCCAGGGCTGGTTTGGTTACTGATTTGTGGTATGAACTTGGGCAGATCTAGATTCTCTCTGAGCTACTTGGATTAGGTTACCTCAAATGAAAGTTGGGGTCATCTTTGAAAGATGCTGTTGCCTTGCTTCTAAAAGCAGGTTTCACACTAATAAAAGAAAGGATAAGAACCATATGATCCTCTCAACAGATGCAGAAAATGCATTTGGCGAAACACAGGATCCATTCTTGATTTAAAAAACCTTCAACAGGGCAGCCCAGGTGGCCCAGTGGTTTGGCGCCGCCTTCAGCCTGGGGTGTTATCCTGGAGCCCTGGGATCGAGTCCCACATCAGGCTCCCTGCATGGAGCCTGCTTCTTTCTCTGCCTGTGTCTCTACCTCTCTCTCTGTCTGTCATGAATAAATAAATAAAAGCTTTTTTTTTAAAGCTTTTTATTTTTAAAAAAACCTTCAACAAAGTAGGTATTGACAGAACATACCTCAACACCATAAAGGCAGTATATGAAAGACCCACAGTTAATGTCATTCTCAATGGGGAAAAACTAAGAGCTTTTCCTCTACTGTCAGGAACAAGACAGGGATGCCCACTCTCACCATAATTATTTAACATACTGCTGGAAGTCATGGCTTCAGCAAACAGACAACAAAAAGAAATAAAAAGTATCCAAATTGGCAAGAACGAAGTCTAACTTTTACTATTCACAAATGACATGACACTCTTATGTAGAAAATCTGAAAGGCTCCACCAAAACATTACTAGATCTAATACATGAATTCAGCAAAATTACTGAATATAAAACCAACATAGAGAATCTCTTGCATTTCTATATACCAATAATGAAGCACCAGAAAAAGAAATCAAGGTATCAATCCCATTTGCAATTGCACCAAAAACAAAAATATACAAAGGAATAAACCTAACCAAAGATATAAAAGACCTGTACTCTGAAAACTATAAAACATTGATGAAAGAAATTAAAAAAGGTCACAAAGAAATGGAAAGAGAGTCTATGCTCATGGATTGGAAAAGAAAACATTGTTAAAATGTCTATACTACCCAAAGCAATCTACACATTTAATGCAATCCCTATCGAAATATTATCAGAATTTTTCATGGAGCTAGAACAAACAATCCTAAGATTTGTATGGAACCACTTAAGACCCCCAAATAGCCAAAGCAATACAGAAAAAGAAAAGAAAAGTTGGAGGCAACGTGATTTTGGTCTTCAAGCCATATTACAAAGCTGTAATCATCAAGATAGTATGGTATGGCACAAAAACAGACAGATCGATTGAACAGAATAAAAAACACAGAAATGGACCCACAAGTGTATGGTCAACTAATCTTCAACAGGGCAGGAGAGAATATTCAATGGAAAAAAAGACTCTCTCTTCAGCAAATGGTGTTGGCAAAAACTGGACAGCAACATGCAGAAGAATGAAACTGTACTACTTTCTTACACTATACACAAAATTTATTTCAAAATGAATGAAAGATCTAAATGTGAGAAAGGAAACTATCACAATCTAGAGGAGAGCATAGACAGCAACCTCTTTGGCACTGGCCATAGCAACTTGTTACTATATACATCTCCAGAGGCAAGGGTAACAAAAGCAAAAATGAACTCCGAACTTTATCAAGATAAAAATCTTCTGCACAGTGAAAGAGACAATCGACAAAACTAAAAGGCAGCCTATGGAATTGAAGAAAATATTTGCAAATGACATATATGATAAAGGGTGAGTATCCAAAATCTATGAAGAACTTCATAAACTCAACACCCAAAAAAACATATAAAAATGGGCAGAAGACATGAATAGACATTTTTCCAAAGAAGACAATGAGAGGGCTAACAGACACATGAAAAGATGCTCAAAATCACTCATCATCAAGGAAATACAAATCAAAACCACAATGAAATACCACCTCATACCGGTCAGAATGACTAAAATTAACCATCCAGGAAACAACAGATGTTGGGGAGGACGCAGAGAAAAGGGAAACCATTTACAGTATTGGTGGCATTGCAAACTGGTGCAGCCACTCTGGAAAAGAGTATGGATGTTCCTCAAAAATCTAAAAGATTTTAGATTTTTAGACCCTATGACCAAGCAATTGCGCTATTAGGTATTTACCAAAAGGATACAAATATCCGCATTTGAAGGGGTAAATGCACCCTGATGTTTATAGCAGCAATATCCACAATAACCAAACTATGGAGAGAGCCCAAATATCCATCAACTGATGAGTGAATAAAGAAGATGTGGTACACACACACACACACACACACACACACACAGGAATATTACTCAGCCATCAAAAGAAATAAAATCTTGCCATTTACAATGAAATAGATGGAGCTAGAGTGTATTATGCTAAGTGAAATAAGTCAGTGAGAGAAAGACAAATACCATATGATTTCACTCACATGTGGAATTCAAGAAATAAAACAGATGAACATATGGGAAGGGGAAAAAAGGGGGGGGGGAAGCAAACCACAAGAGACTCTTAATGATAGAGAACAAATTGAGGGTTGATAGGGACGTGTTTGGGGGATAGGCTAAATGGGCGATGGGTATTAAGGAGGGCACCTGTTATGATAAGCATTGGATATTATATGTAAGTGATGAATCACTAAATTCTACTCCTGAAACCAATATTACACTGTATGTTAACTAAATAGAATATAAATTAAAATTTTTTAAATAAAATAAAATAAAGCAAGTTTTGACAAGAGACAGAGGGGAGGTAAAGGGAATAGAAGGGAGGCAAACAAAACAAAATAAAACAAAACATGGAAACAAGGAAGTCAGATAGAGGTATGCATTGAGATAAAAAGGTCAAAGACAAAACTTGACTCTTGAATTTTTACCATGAACCACCTCCACCCAGAATAGAGCTCCAGCTCAGGGATGGCCTTTGTGTTCTACTTCCAGAAGAAAGGGCAATGCCTTCTCCATCCAGCTCAGGCCATTGAGTTCAAGTCATCCAAAGTAGTTTCTTTTTTTAAGATTGTATTTATTTATTCATGACAGACAGAGAGACAGAGCATGACAGAGACACAGGCAGAGGGAGAGCATGCTCCACGCAAAGAGCCCAATGTGGGACTCGATCCCAGGATTCCAGGATCATACCCTGAGCTGAAGGCAGATGCTCAACCACTGGGCCACTCAGGCATCCCACATCAAAAGTAGTTTCTATGAAAAGAATAAGCAGCACCATTTCCATGTGCTTAGCACATTACAGTTTCTAAGTTGCTTTCACATCATTTCAAGCTCACTGTATCCTCCTAGCAGCTCTGGAAGATAAGCAGAGTAAGAATAAGACCTTAATTTTAAAGATAAGAAAGCAGGCCAACAAGCACATGAGAAAATGCTCTGCATCACTTGCCATCGGGGAAATACAAATCAAAACCACAATTAGATACAACCTCACACCAGTGAGAATGGTGAAAATTAACAAGACAGAAAACAACAAATGTTGGAGAGCATGTAGAGAAAGGGGAACCCTCTTGCACTGTTGGTGGGAATGTGAACTGGTACAGCCACTCTGGAAAACTGTGTGGAGGTTCCTCAAAGAGTTAAAAATAGAACTGCCCTATGACCCAGCAATTGCACTACTGGGGATTTACCTCAAAGATACAGATGCAGTGAAACGGCAGGACACCTAAATAATATAATAACATCCATCCCAATGTTTATAGAAGCAATGTCCACAATAGCCAAACTGTGGAAGGAGCCTCGGTGTCCATTGAAAGATGAATGGATAAAGAAGATGTGGGATATATATATAATGGAATATTACTCAGCCATTAGAAACGACAAATACCCACCATTTGCTTCAATGTGGATGGAACTGGAGGGTATTATGCTGAGTGAAGTAAGTCAATCAGAGAAGGACAAACATTATATGGTCTCATTCATTTGGGGAATATAAAAAATAGTGAAAGGGAATAAAGGAGAAAGGAGAAAAAATGAGTGGGGAATATCAGTGAGGGTGACAGAACATGAGAGACTTCCTAACTCTGGGAAACGAAAGGGAGATGGGCAGGGGTTGGGGTGACTGGGTGATGGGCACTGAGAGGGGCACTTGACGGGATGAGCACTGGATATTATGCTATATGTTGGCAAATTGAACTCTAATAAAAAAATATACAAAAAAAAGAAAAACTACACCATAACAACATTCATTCTCCTGGGACTGACAGATGACCCTAAGCTACAAGTTCTGATTGTATTCTATTTCTCACCTACACACTGAATGTAACTGGAAATCTGACCATCATCATACTCACTTTTGTGGATCTTCACCTTAAAACACCCATGTACCATTTTTTACAAAATGTTTCCTTCCTAGAGATCTCATTCACAACTGCCTGTATTCCCAGGTACTTGTATAACATAGCAACAGGTAACAAGGTCATCACCTATAATGCTGTGTCATCCAAGTGTTTTTTATTGACTTCTTTGCTGTGACAGAATTTTTTCTGCTGGTTGCCATGTCCTATGACTGCTATGTGGCCATTTGCAAGCCCCTGCATTATATACCATCATGAGCAGCAGAGTCTGCAGAATTCATATTTTTCGCTGTTGGTTGGCTGGATTGTTGGTCATAATCTTCCCAGTTATTCTGGGGCTAAATCTGAAATTCTATGACTCCAATTTCATTGATCATTCTCTCTGTGATGCTGCTCCCCTCCTGAAGATATCATGTTCGGACACATGGCCCATGGAACAGGCTGTTTTAATCTGTGCTGTGCTGACCCTCAGTTTGACCCTTATGTGTGTAATTCTATCTTATATTATCAAAACAATTTTAGGATTTCCATCTATTCAGCAGAGAAAAAAGAAAAAAGGCCTTTTCTACCTGTTCTTCCCACATGATTGTGGTTTCCATCACCTATGGCACATGCATGTTCATTTATATGAATCCTACAACAAAAGAAGTGGCTATTAATAAAGTGGTTTCACTACTGAAAGAAAGAAAGAAAGAAAGAAAGAAAGAAAGGGAAAGAAAGAAAGAGAAAACAGGCCTAGACAAAGGAATTCACTCAACTATCCCAGGAGAAGAGGCCAGAAGAGAACCTAGATCTTCCAACTCACAGTACAAAAAATGTTTTTCTTCTAATCAAAAAAATGGCTGAGTGCTTCTATGTGTCAGAGGTAAATCTAAGTTTTTACATATACTAACTTATTTGATCCCCATTTTGAAAATGAAGAAACCAAGGTGTGAAGAGATGAAGTGATTGCTGAAGGTCACAGAGAGCCAGAATGAAAACCCAAATAATTTGACTTTGGAACCAGTGCTCTTGGGCTGCCTGGGTGGCTCAGTGGTTGAGCGTCTGCCTTTAGCTTAGGGCGTGATCCTGGGGTCCTGGATCAAGTTCCACATCAAGTTCCCTGCAGGGAGCCAGTTTCTCCCTCTGCCTGTGTCTCTCTCTGCCTCTCTCTGTGTCTCTCATGAGTAAATAAGTAAAATCTTTAAAAAAAAAAAAAAAAAAAAAGAACCAGTGCTCTTAATCTCTGCTCTCCACAGCACATCCTCATGCCCCACAGGATCAAAGAACCTCCATGATATAGCAAGGCATATAACAGTGTATATATTACCATAAAAAGAGAAAAGTGAATATATACATATATGCTTATATATCCATAGAACATTTCTGTGGAAGGACTCCCTGGATGCCTATGCAGAGGAAGCCAATGGTTGGAGGGAAGGGGCAGGAGGGAAGTATTTCACTGTGTACCCACTTATATCTTTTAGATTTTGATCATGTGAAGGAAATTTTTTTTTTTTGTGAATGTATTTTTTACTCAAAAATAAAATAATAAAAAAAATGGGTTGGGCAAAGCTATGCTGGGATCACTCTTACCCTTACAGATGCTTTTCAATGCTGGGCCAAACTTTTCCCAGAAATCAAGTTTGCAACATTTAGGTGATCATATAGTTTTGGCTCTTCAGGAACCCTATAGGCAGTGAGGAAAAGTGGAGGACATCAGGAGCAAGGACTTCTTCCTAAACTAGGAAAAGCAAGGTCAGACCTATACCTATACCTGCCATCTGCCAGAGGAAGCAACTTGGAATGGCAGTTCTGACCCTGACCACTTTGGGAGGAAGAGCCACCTCTTCCTCCCAAAAATGAAGAACAGAAGGTGTCTCTCATTTTTTCTCTGGTTTCCCCACTCTAGAAACTGTCTAATCCCCCAGAAAAGACAATACCATAGTCATCCAATAGGTTTTAGCATCACAAGTGAAAAACAACACTTTCAGTTAAGCTCCCTAAGCCAATCAGGGGGCCATAAGAAAATAAGTAGTGGCAGGACAGATGAAGAAGGACACAAAAGGCCATCTTCCCCAGTGTCTAACACCCAATGCATGAGCTCCACAAATTATTCCATATCCTTCCTCTCACCACTAAGTCTCAATGTATCTCTCCAGGGCTCAGAAAGGCAAAAATAAACAAGCTAGAAAGGCTCCAGGAAATCTGGCCCACCTCAAGAGTCTGTGGTGTACAAGGAAGAACACACAAAGTGAGAAAAAGTCAGCTCAGCTGAGATTTAATCTACATCAAGGCCAGGTGAGAATCAGCCAAGATGTTCTCAAGGGACTCTCCCAGCTTTGGTTCTTGGATTTCCTCTATCTTATCCCTCAAGAATTGGTAAAATACTCCACAGATCAAGGCCCTCAAACATTTTCTCAGATAACCTTTTGACCTAAACCCTTACGCAGGTCAGCCACACAAAGCTTCTATACCCAGGAAGCTACGAGAAGGTGGAGGTAGCCAAGGTGGATCAAGTGTTTTCAGGGACCCTTCTGAAGTAGTGTAAGTGGGCAGAACAATTCCCTCTTACAATATAGCTTAGAATCTTCAATGCTTCACCGCTTCCAACATACAAGAGACGAGTAGGATGTGAGCTGCCGTAGAAAGGATGAAAGGTCAGTCAGTGTGCCTCTCATGGGCAAGCAGGGCACTGCTGGGAAGGGTAGGCCCCAAGTAGCACCCCATTTTCTTGCTATGTGTCAGAGATAAATCTAAGTTTTTAATACATATTAACTTAAGCTGCCACCAGCAGCTTCCTTTGGCACTGTAATTCTGGCTAGTAACTTGGGACTATAGAAGGAACACTGAACAGATCTGAAAGCATGGTTTCTAATCCTGAATCCACCACTGCCTATTCCTATATCCTCAGGCTGGTCCCTCCCTTCTCTGGACCTCAGTATCCCCAACCCTAAAGTGGAGCCAACACTGATTAAAAAGAAGAGTAGAGGGAAGGAGTGAGAAATAAAGCAAAGACAAGCTCCTGAATTACCTCTAAACTATCTGTAATAATGACCTGGATGGATTCTTAACAATCCAAACAGGAGCAACACATTTTACAAGGCATGTTCCACATCCTTTGCCATAATGAATTCTTGCACCCAAGAATCCTAAGATTTACATGTAAGCCCATTTTACAGACCAGACAACTGAGCCTTAGAACTTTGCCGACAATGTATAGGAGGAAAAACCTGAACTTGAGCTACATATTGTAGTTCCTGACCCACTCCCTTAAAGAAAGCAGGTGAAATGACCCTGAGCATAAAATGAAATAATATACTCTCTCAGGGTCAGAACTGCCATTCCAAGTTGCTTCCTCTGGCAGGTGGCAGGTATAGGTGGTCTGACCTTGCTTTTCCTAGTTTAGGAAGAAGTCCTTGCTCCTGATGTTCTCCACTTTTCCTTACTGCCTATAGGGTTCCTGAGGAGCCAAAACTATATGATCACCTAAATGTTGCAAACCTGATTTCTGGGAAAAGTTTGGCCCAGCATTGAAAGGCATCTGTAAGGGTAAGAGTGATCCCAGCATAGCTTTGCCCAACCCGATACCATGAGGTTTCCTTCCCATGACTCACTTTTCTTTCTATGGCTACTGTGATAGGAGTCAGGCCTGGTTGTTCATGGGCATTGACACTAGATTAAGGATGGGGGTACAACTTTGTGGGTGAAGAATAAGTATATCTGCAAAGCATTTTCTCAACTCTTAGTCTATATGAGTCTTGCAAGCATCTGAGGGATATACTGGCTATTTTGCCCATAGATCAAATAAGACCAAGACAGAGGAGGGAAACCTGACTGAGGTAGACCCTAAGCTGCAGAATAGTAAATGAATTCATGTTTCTTGATCTTAAGTCCAAAGTTGAGAAATGAGCATAAGCCTGTCACAGTCAACAGTATCCTGCCCAAGAAGCTCTGAGGATACTGCTTTGAAGTCTGCCACAGCAGACCTGGCACACTCTAACCACCTGTTTCACTGCTTCATGCCCTTCAATCCAGACCCAGTCTAGGGTTTTCTCTTTCCAGTTCCAGCCTTTGGTTACTAAAGGCCAGAAAGGCCTCCCCAGGACATCCTGACCTGGTTTCCAGCTTGAGAATCTCTAAAAATAGCAGGTCCTCATTAGTGGGGCCAGATGGCTCAAGCTGTTATGGCCTAGGGGTAGGGCTGTGGTCATTAAGAAAGTGGCTATTCAAGAGGCCTGAGGTGATCTCTGAAAATGGTTCACTATTCTTTTGACCCAGAAAACCCTACAAAATCATGCAAAGCAAGAGGTTCAAATATTTGTGTTCACTTCAAGAACACACATGAAACTGCCCAGGCCATCAAGGGTATGCATATCTGAAAAGTCACCAAGTATCTGAAGGATGCCACTCACTACAGTGATTGAGTTGGTAGGTGGGTCCAGGTCAAACAGAGAGGCTGGACACAGGGCCAGTGGCCCAAAAAGAGTACTGAATTTTAACTGCACATGCTTAAAAATGCAGAGAGTAATGCTGAACTTAAGGGCTTAGATGCAGATTCTCTGGTCATTGAGCATACCTAGGTAAACAACCCCCCTCAAGATGTGGCATAGAAATTATAGGGCTCACAGTCAGATTAACCCATACATGAGCTTTCCATGACACATTGAGATGATCCTTACTGAAAAAGAGAAGATTGTTCTTAAACCAGAAGAAGAGGTTGCACAGAAGAAAAAGATATCCCGGAAGAAATGGAAGAAACAAAAACTTATGGTCTGAGAGTAAATAGTAAATTCTGCATAAAATAAATGCAAATAAAAGTTTTAAAAAAAGAATGTGGTTGTTCTCTCTACCCACCACTGACTCAGGAGAAGTTGGGCCTCTGCACTCCCCTTATGCATCCCACCACTTCCTCTCACATCATCCCACCCATAACTTAGATATACTTGCTCTGGTGTAAATTGTTACTTTACTCCCAAGAAAAAATGAAGTTTAATATTCAGTTACTTTAGGTTTTCTAGGACATTATTCATAATTATATTATTCCATGATGGTTTGTAAGTAGATTGGGGGATAGAGGAGCAGGCTCAAGTTTTCTTAATTGATCAGTAACAATTTATCTTCTCTGTTCTTCTCCATCTGCTTATTAGCTCAACATCTGAGGGCTTAGTTATAAATTTTTTTTTTGCCTTGAAGAGCCTGCTATAACACATGCCATCTTGTTCATTTTATTCCTGAGCTCACTGCCCTCTGAAGCCTGATTTCAGGGATAAAGGAAAGGAAAGCCAGAGCAAACTGATAAAGGCCTATCAGATGAGGCCAGTGCCCTTTGTGCCCAGTTGGAAAGCTGGGACAGTAAGTTGGTCCTAAGGGTCAGCATATGTTCTGGATCAGAGTGTGTCCCACAGGGATGTGTACCACAGGTGTGTTCAAATGTGTCTCATAGGGAGAGGGTGGTTTGTCCAAGTAAGTCCTTAAAAGTGCATCTCAGGGATAGGAGTGTATGTCTTGGGAGTAGAACATATCTGAATGTGCATCTCAGCATGCCCTATGTGTATTTGGGTGTGTAGTTGTGTTTTATATGCATGCATGTATGTCCACACATACAAATTTACATAAGAACGCATCATGTTTGTCCTTGTGTGTATACCATGCCTGTATGGAGTATGTCCAAGTGTGAGTATATCCCATGGTTAACTAAACGTGTATGCTCCAAGCATGTCAGTGTGAAAGTGTACTCCACACGTGTATTCCATATACCTCCCAAATATACCTCACAGAAAGAAAACCTCCAAACTGAACATGAAGGACCATAGCATCTATGGCCACACTTCTGCATTTGGCAAGGCCTCTCATGCATCCCTGGATGATATAATTTTTGAGTGGACGTACCATAGGCCAAATAGATGTATCTGAATTGCCAATTAGTTCAATGCCAACCTAGCCAGAATTATCTAGTGGCATCTATCTGGTTTTATCTGCTACTGACTAGCTTTTATAATAAGACCTAGATAGAATCAAAGTGCAAAAGGCATCTTTAGAACAATCTCCTTGCCCAAGACCACTTGGTATAGGTGGATTGATAACAGTTAACTACATGCTAAGCTCTTCCTTGCACACCTCTGCTTTTAAGAGGAGCACTGATCTGAGTCAATATGAGCAATTCTCTGAGTTTCAATTTCCTTAGCCATAAAATGGGACATAATCCTGGCCTTGCTCACTTTATACGGTTGTGGAGAAAGGACAATGTGGCAGGACTATACAATAGCTCTTACCTTCTTGCTCTGCCCCCTGGAGCAACAAGAATCTTCCAAACAAAATGATGCAGACAATGTGAAGAGTGTTTATTTGTTCTAAGTAGGTCGTTTGCGAGAAGCCTACAATTTCTAAAACAAATCTTAATCATATCATGAGAACCCACTCCTGCTCATCACAAATCCTAGCCAAGGACTTAGGGGCCAAGAATTGACTTTTAATTGCCAAGTGCCTAGATGGTTCTGATTTGATGGACTTGAGAAGGCACTAAATAAAAACACAGTTAATTCTGGCTTTCTTCCAAGCTCCTCTTTTAGTTTTGCAGGAGACAGGGAGAGAGAAAGCCAGTCTGCTATTCATAGCAATATGTGTGTGGCCTAGTGGGGGAGATGGAGCTGAGGGTAAATAAAAGAAAGCTTCCTATAAAAAAAATTCCAGCTATCCACCAAGGACCTAAGACATGTGCCAGGTCATAGGACTTTTATACTTTTAAGTGAGGGAAGTAAAATAGAGTCCTTCATGCTGTGATGGAGAAATAAGGCAAAAATACAATGGTATTTGTTCAAGGTCACCCAGTAACTAAGTTCATCTTTGTAAGCCCCTCTTAATTTATGTGCATGTCTTTCATTAACAAACCTTTAAAAAGGACCTACTGAGTGTCAGTTCCCTCCATTATAGCAGTCACACAGATTTCTGCCCCAGAGAGTTCTCAGGGATTTTCAGCACCAATTAACAGAAAAAAAAACTAACTCAAAGAATCTAAGTACCTTGTCCAAGGACACAGAGCTAAAATATGACAGTTTACTAGTTCAGTCACCCTTTGCTTCCCATCACACCACACAGGTTTCCCTCACCATCCCTGAAAGTCAAGAGCAGCTTGTAAGTCACAGGCCCAGAAACTCACATCCTTGCTAGGCAACGTTCTAGTTCCAGTACTACTACAAACATACTGTGTTTCCTTGGGCAAGTCCCTTCTCTTTCTGGGCCTAGTTTTCCAGCTTCCACAATGAGGGAATTAGATTCAGAACAGCTGCAATACTCCTTTTCTAGAAGATACAGCTGTCTGGAATGACTTTAAATGGCACTAGAACTTCCAGAGTTTGAACCCAGATCAGTTACATGATAATAACTCTTTGAGCCTCATTTTTCTCATCTGTAAAATGATAATCCCTGCCTTTCCAACTTCACAGGGCCACAGAGATCAAGCAAGATAATTTGTAAAACCCAATGATCAGTGTATGACAATGTTCAAGAGGGAGAGTCAAGAATCAAGTGAGCATCACTAGCTCCAGTTGCCTTTCTCTAAATCCAAGCACAGAAAGTGTCTATGTGCATTCTGTGCAATAAATCTTCCTGAGCCCTCCTGTGCAGTTCAACCTAGATTCTTAAGACAAACACCTCGCTGGTTGCAAGATCCAAAAGAAATTAAGAAGTCCTTCTACTCCCTTTGGGCCCTAAGCATAATTTTGCCTTTGTTCTGAGCCCTCCCTTTATACTAGGTCTACCACAGCCTCTCCTAGGGATGCCTGGCTCCCCCCTGCCTGCCTCTTTCTCAATGCCAAAGCACCCACTACTGCCCAGCCCTCCTGCCAACCAGAAGGGTTCACAGAGGGAGGAGGAAGGAAGAGAGTGGGTGGAGGAGAGGCTGTGGGAGGTACAGCTAAAAGTAGCTGCTGTTTTTAGACACCACATTCTGAGGGGGTGGAGGGTGGGCTCTTAGCACATCCTTCCTGCAGCCAGCTGGGCATGGAGGTGCATGGCTCCCCCTCCTCTAATGAAGGCAGGCAGGCAGAGACCAGAGCTGCCAGAACTAGTCCCAGAGCTGGCTATGGATATGCAGTGCTGGCCTCTTCTGGGCCCTGAGGGTGGATGGTTGCACAGAACAGGGCTGCATCTAGGGCTCCCCTGCTCAGGAGAACTAATGTTGTCTGCGGGAAATTCTATGATTCCTCGTTCCTCATCTCACTGCCTGGTACCCCAAGGGCTACTGACAGGCCTGCTCTCTTCCAGGAGGTTATATAATACTACTGTTTTCCCAGTTTCTCTGTCAGCTTGCTTTCTCCAGCCAGATTTGAGAGGTTATTCAGGTCTCTGATCCAGCCAAAAGAGCCCTGAGCCAGCACCCTATAACAGAGGTAGCAGGTTACAGAGGATAAAGGCTTGATTTGAGGAGTCAGGAACCCATGCCCATCACTGAAACCTTGGACAAGTCCCTTTTCCCTTCAGTGCCTTAGTTTTCTCACTTATAAAATAGGAAATAGAAAAGGGAAAGGGAGGCATGTTGCAGATCTCCAAGGCATTCTGAAAGAACCCTCTCCACCCCACCAAAGCTGTCCTATCTTCCAAGCAGTCTGTCTCTCACTGGGCAGGGCCATCCCTACTCTCTTAATCCCAATTCCCCTAGTAACTAAGGTCTGCACTGGCAAGATGATTACCTCAAGACTCTGTCTTCCACCTCTGTCCCTAGGCCCATTTCAACCATATTAGTTCTGCTTTTTCCTGTTCTATATAGAAGTTTCTGGCTCAAATTTCATTTGAGAACATGGTTATTCTGTTGAATCCACTCCTCATTAAATCCACTCTTGAACTTACCTTCTAAGCTTCCTCCTGAGTTTCCCTCTATATTAGTGGAACCCTTTCAGTTCTGAGTCATGACCGCATTATGACCAGGGTCCACCATGCAGACTAAGCTAGAAGAAGTGCAGGATGTGGTATCAAGAGTCCTGGGTTCTAGGTCAAGATCTACCACTTCCTGAACTGTGTGATCTTGAGTAAAACACTTAATCTTTTATCTATAAGAGGCAGTTCAGGAAGCTTAGAAGAAAGGGGGAAAGGGCCAACCTGGAGGAAAAGGAAATATTAAGGGAAGGATGTGTTTGAGGTAAGTTCTTTCTTGCCCTTATCATTCTTCTGTGCTAGTTTCCCCCTGACAAAAATTGGCCATTTGGTCTTTGAGCATCAAGGTCAAGAGTTGGTAGCAGAGAAGAGGGCAAGTTATGCATCTATAGCAGAGACATAGTGTATGGAAGGCAGACCTTCAGTAGGAAATAAAAACACTGGAAATGGCCTTAGAACCCCTGGATGCCAGGCATAGCTATAGCTCTGTTCCAACCTTGCTGCCAGAACTTGATCAAGGCCCTTCCCCACTAGGCCTCAGTTTCCGTGTCATTATAATGAGGAGTGGATTCAACATAAGAACAGAGCCAAATACAATTAGGAAGGCAAGTCTATTACCCCCAAAATTACCTTATATATTCCAAGTCTGCTAAAAGGGATCTTTGGATTACCTGCCGGTTTTGAATAAAAATATTCTTAATCATTTTGATAATTTTTATTAATTACAAAGTAAGCATATGTCATTAGAGCCAGAAGAAATCTGTGAAGCTATCTAATCCTCCTAGCCTTATTTGCAGATGAGGAATCCAAATTTTAGAGGGGAGAAGTAATTTACCCAAGGTCACCCAGCAAATGAACAGAATCTCCCCCACTATTATAGCAAATGCACAGGGACTTTTTCCTGAATGGTTCAAACCATCTCATGGCTGACAATTTTAAATCCAAAAAGGTCCCCAGACCTCTTTGGGGTTGAGTCCTTTTCAGACTGGGTACGAGTCCCTCAAATTTGTCAAGGCCCCCACAATCCTAGAATAAAATCTCACCATCTGCAAAGTCTGCCTATTCACATGTGTGATAAGCTAGATTCAGGCTGATCTGACATTTCCTTTCAACATAGCAGTCATTCTCATCCCTGGATGTTTTCCTGTCACCTCACAGAGCTTTTAAAAAATATTGATGCCAAGGCCTCATCAGATCTCCCCAAGAGATTCTGTGAATTGTTAGTATTGTTAACTTCTCAGGTGATTCCAATGTGTAGCCAAGGTTGAGAACCACTGGTTAATAGAAACAATTCCGCCAACAAAGGGAAACATGCACAAACATTTTCTTGAACTTTTTGAAAACCAATTATATTGTTTTAAAGCTACATCTATGATGTCCTGTTTTTCCAAAAAGGGGAAAACAAACTGATGGTACACAGAATCTACAGTTGTGTGCACTAGCCCTCAGCAAATCCTGGGCCCAGTTAAGAAACACAGTTTAAAAAAAAAAAAAGAAAAGAAACATATAGTTTCTGGGTACTGAAAAAAAATAGGGAATTCTGGAGCCTGCAATAGGATTTACCAGGATTAACATGCCAACTGGACTCATACTCCTTTTTCTGATGAGGTCATTGGTTTGGTAGATGATTACTATTAACCTAGTATACACTTGATGTCTACAGAGCATACAGCAAATCTCTCATGCCACATTATCCTCATTAACACATCAGTAGGATAAATGATGGTAAAATCCAGTGGATTCTGCACTTGCTGACCAGATATATACAAAATTAACACTGTAACTCCAAGACGGGACTCTGGTGAAATTAACTCCAACATATTGAACATTTTTTTGGATCAATAATTCAGATTATACTTATTCAGTTTCCAAACAATGCAATGCTAGAAGAAACTGCTAATTTGTTTCATGGCATAAAGAAAAAGTAATTAACCCTCCCCCCCCCAAAAAAAAAAACATGAATAGGCCAACCAAATGAAATAAAGTTTAACTGATGCAATACTAGAAGGGACTGTTAATTTGTTGCACAGTATAAAGAAAAAAATTTAAAGCCCATAAGAAGTTAGAATTGACTAACCAAACAAAATAAAATTTAATGAATATGGCTCAAAAAAACCCTCAAAAAAACCAATTCCACAACAGAATAGAAGCCTGGACTAGACAGCAAAGCGTTTCAGCCTATAGTCCAAAAAGGTAATATAGTGGTTCTTAATGCTGACTGCATGACTCTGGGGAGCCTTAAATTTTTAATTTAGGGGGGAAAAAAGCTGCCAGGGACCTATCCTACACCAATTAAATCAGAATTTCTCAGAGTGGGGACCTGGTATGGATATTTAAAAACCCCCCAACTGATCTGAATGTTCAGGGAGGGTTGAGAACCAGTAGAAGGCAACATTATTAGATATTTCACAGACAGATCAAAGTCCCTTTGTACTTGTACTTAATCCTGATCAAGTAGCCCCTGGAGTAGCATAATCAGTTCTGGGCAGCATATTTTTAAAGAAATATAGAAAAATAAGAGTACTTTGAAAGGAAAGACAATTGTATGAAAACTGCAATTCCTTCAAAACATTCTGTATTTTAGGCTTCACCAATACACACTGCCTTTCTCTTTAAAGATCCCAAATATTGAGTTTTCATAAGACTAAAGGGAACTCTTTGATATATATTCAAGATTAAAAAAACATTTTACTGAATATGGAATTCTGTGCAAAATTGCTATAAGAATGAAAAGTATGAAAAAGAACTAAAAATGTGAGTAAGCTGAGGAAGCTAGTATGACTTCAGAAGTGACTCACACACCTCCCTCTCCACCTGACTTCATTCAGCTTCACACTAGCTGGGAATGATCAACTCTGACTCTCCCCACTCTCCATTTGAAAGGCAGATCTAAGTCCATCCCACCAAAGTCTCTGACCTTTATTTACCTCATCTGTAAAGCAGGAAATAACAATCATCCCTATACACTTCACAAGGCTGATGTGATGCACAAAATTTAGAAAAGATGTGAACTTGCTATGTAAGCTCCACAGACCCATGCACTGACAAGGGATTACTAGTACTATCATTACTGGACTGTATCCCAAGTCTTCTCTATCCTCTAGGCCCTTTTCCCTTAATAGCCATATTGTGCTTTGGTGCCAGGGCAAAGCATGTTTAACTAAATGTTCTTGAGAGCTAGACCCACCTAATGACAGGAGACACGCTGGGCAGATATCAGAAGAACTAGCTTTGATCAATGATTCTTAGAAAGCCAGAGCCTCAGTTTGCCTAGAACAAGTTGCAGAACTAGAACTAAGAGCTAGAGAGTATAAGATTCCTTGCATCCATCCCACTTCTTGGGGCAAAGCTGCTAGGGCTGGATCCAGAAGCTTTGTGTAAGATCTTCTGAGGACATAGTTAATTTGGGAGAATAGTTTCAATTCTCAATTATGTCCTTGTCCAGAGCAAACACTCCACAAGCCTAAGGGAGCAGGGGCCACAATAACAGACAAAGGCCAGGAAGACATGGCTTGGCTCCATTCCTGCAACTGTAAGACTGTGCTCTCTAGTCATAGCCAGGCACTCTCAATCTGGGCCTCACCACAGGGCAGAAGAGGTTCACTGGGATCTCTCAACTCCCTAAAAACTTAATCACCCACACAAGTGAATGAGACAATCAGCCAAGGCCCAAGACCTGTTCACCAGGCCCACAATCAAAATGGCCTTCCTAATTTGCCCAGCCTTCCCATTTGGAAACTACTCAGAGACCACTGACATAGAAACAAAATCCCCCAAATTCCACACTGCAGTCTGCCTGGGCAGGGTTCCCTAAGCCACAAACAAAATTGGGGCAAACTAGGCAACTGCTTCCTACCCCCACCAATGGGGGGAAAGCACTGCTCAGTTTATTCCCACTATACTATCCCTTCACCTCCTCCCTGCCTCAGCCAAAAGTCAGAGTGAAAAAAATATTTTTCAGGGTCTACAGACTTCTTTGCACTAAAGCTGGACTGTGAAATGATTCAGTCAATCTTAAGAAGCCGTTTGGAGGAAAGGAGAAAGGAATTTGAACCCAGGAATTTTCCAATAAACAGTCCCCATGGCTGGAATGAGGCTAGGCTCTGTACGCCTTCTGTGGATATGTTTTCTAGGCACTTGCAGGCAATGAGGCTCTTGCTTTTTCTTTGTCCGCTTCCCCAAAAGCATCTCTCCAAGTCTTTATAGGCTCCAGCGCCCTTTCTCCAGAGGCCTTCGTGCCTGGGCCTTTAAAGGGTGGGCTCTGGAGCTCGGCAGGAGCTGAGTGACGTAGGAGGTTGCTAGGATACTGATAAAGGGCTGTTCTTGAATCCCCAGGAGGAGAGCTGGGAGGGAAAATTTCTGAGCTGGAATTTTGTCCTAAAAGCAAAAGCTTATCCATTATCCAAGGAGGTCAGAGAGGAGGAAAGGAAGCTAGAAACTTGGGAAAAGTTGGGACACTCAGAGATGAAAAGTCCTCTTCTCTTCCCACTCCTCCTTCTCCCACCACCCGCCCACTTTGAGCAGGCTAGAGGAGGCTGTTATCAGAGGGGAGAATAAATGAAGAAAGGAGAGGGAAGAATAAAATGTTAAAATGTAGAAGGTTCCTTCCACTCCTCTGGGATGCATTTTTCATTTTCTCCCACTCTTTTCTTTTTGCATATCCTCACAAGTCTGAAGGAGAAATGCCAAACCTTTAGGATTCACACAAGTAAAAAGTCACACTGCCAACTTTGGTTCTCTACTTCCCAAACTCCCTTTTAGCTGCTCTTGGGTGGCCTGCCATCTGGCTAGCAACATCCCCTTATTTACCTATAGATAAGTTAATTTGAAAAATGTTTACCCATTTTGTCAGTTAAATTACTGATGGAAAGGCTCAGTCAAGCAACCCCTTTAGCCTAAGGGGTTGTGCGGTGGGGGCAAAGTATTGTAGGGAAAATACCCATCCATTCTGGTGCCAGTCAAATCTTTATAGGCTCTAGCACAAGGAGGCCATTCAGAACTATGGAACACTCAATGCATGCCCTGCTGCTTTTCCTCATTCTTAGCACAACCAACCCCTACCCACATTCAAGAGTGTGCACCCTCTCCTCTCCACACATATGGAAGGGTGTGCATACACACCCACAAACATACTGCCACATATCCTACACACATACATTTCCAAAGTTTCTCTGCCAAGGGTCTGTCAGGCACTCAGAGACGAAGGTTGTGGCATTTCATGACACTACTTTGCCACAAACCTGGCTCAAAGACTAGCCTTAGAGAACCCTTGTCCCCTTAAGGGGAAAAAAAAGCAAAAAGCATTCCATTGTTGTAGTCCAGTTTTCTTCCCACATAGCTAGATAAAAAAAAAAATCTCTTAGGTACAATTTAAATTTCTCCAGATACCAGCAACCAGGTATTCTTCCCCCTCCCCATCACTCATTGATTAATATTTAATTTTCTTTTTTTACTTGTTCTTTCCAGTTCATCTCCCTCTGATTTCAAGTGCCTATGGGCTCCCAAAATCATTGAATGCAATAACCTGGAGGTCACCTAGTCCAACCATCCCCAAGTGCCAATGTTATAGGGAACCCCAAACACATTGAGAAGGAAAAAAATGCCCAAGGTAAAATAACTACTCAAAAGAGAGAACCCAAGTATGTAGCTGATCAGCCTAGATATTTTCTAGTCCAACATGTCTCTAAACAAAGTGCCCAACCAAAATAAAAGCTTACTTTATAGAATATCTCTGGAGGTAAGGGTATGTAGTGGGACGGGGGATCACAAGATTCTCTTTGCAAAGAAACAAGTTCAGTTCAATCCAGCCCCACTCCCAACAAAAGAACCAAAGAGTAAATAACAAGAATCAATACCACCAAACTTCCCAGATCATGCTTATACCATGGTACCAACAGAATTAAAAAAAAAAAAAAAGTCTTTAAGTCTTTTACCCACACAGAGCCAAGAGCACACCCTGGGGCTCAAAACCTCTTCTGAGGCCATTAAATAATCCTCTCTGGGTTCTGAGATCAGGACAATTTCAAGAGCTCCCTTCACAGTTCCCTTCCCTTCATAATCATTTCCAAAGAAACTGAACAACAGGACATGGAACTTGACAGCACAATGCAGGCAGATTTGTACATCACACATGAGCAGCCACCCACACGGGTGTAGGGGAAACATGCATGTAGACTGTATGCACCTGATTCATTGCTACATGGGCCAGAAACAGCACTATTTCAAGTCAGGTAAACACAGAATGAGAATACCTGCCAATTAGCGGATGGGGGTAGGGGGATAATAAATATCATGCACATTGGCAGCAGAGATAATCTTTTCCTGGCTTTTCCAAAGGCGCTTTCTCAGCAAAAAGAGAAAAATAAAAATAATAGCAATAGCAATAGCAATAATGACAGCAACCACCACCACTACCATCTAATACAGACAAGCAAATATATGTCAAAATTGAATGTTGTTTCTAAATCATGTTTTCCCCAGCTCTCATCCCATTCCATCCAGATTTTGGGGGGGATGTGGGGAGGAGTGCTCAAAACTCTTAATTTAGCATGATACATACTTTCATTTTATTATGGAAATCTTTCAATTAGAGAGACCTCTGATCTTTAAAGAACAAGGAAGCAAACAAAACCCACCACTTTCTCATTAGCACTAGCAAATTCTATTTTAAATGCAGTTCAGGAACATCATTGCAAATAAGATTATCCAAAAGAGGCATATACAAATACTATTATTCCCAAGGTGGGTAAAGAGTTAGCTTTTGTTGTTTGTTAGAGGACACAGAGAGAAAATCCACAAACTCAAATCCAGGGGTACAATCTTCTTTGGGAAAAGGAACCCAAACAGCTCTTGTCAGTGTCTCGTCTTGCCAATTCATAAAGATCAGAGAAGGCTTCTATGTCTCAGTCCATAATTCCAAAGAAACTGACATTTAATGCCTTAAGAAATGTTTTTAAAGGTGGCTTCTTTCCAAATTGGAAACTATGAATTGAACCATGGACAGCACATTGAGTCAAAGGACAATCACCAACTGCCAGCTCAATTCACCCCACTATATCACTTCTCAAATTCTCACTTCTCATTAGAAACTAAAGAACCATTTTCCCTAAACTCATTCTTTGTATCAATTTTTTTCCTCTTAACATTCAATGTAGGACTGTCTTTCCTAAAATGTCAAAAATCCATCACACTCTTCCCACAACAACCCTTGTCCAAAAACAAACCCAAATTCACTCCCGATGGCAAGAGAAAATTTTTGACAAAAATTTCCTGATGGAATTTAAAGGTAGCTTTCAAGAAAATGAATTGACAAAACACAAACAGCAAGGCCACTGTTAAGGATGCAGATCTTGCTCCATGAACGTCACATAGATGGAGAATGCACACACATGCAGACTTAAATAGAATGCATTTCTTCATCAACAATTTTACTCAAGCAATAAGCAACTACATTCACAGGCATATTTAAAAGACAAGACATGACAAAAGATTTAGGGAGAGATAATATACCAACGTCATACATATCACAGCGAGGCCATGTTGAAGCTCAAAACGTTTTCCCCCCTGAGTAAAAATTCTTGCTCTTTCCCTTTCTTTCCCTGTCTCTGTCTCTTTTTTATTCTCGGTGGTCTCGGGATGAAATCAAAGCGAGAGTTCGCAACAGCTCAGGAAGCTGGACTCCATTCAGCGCGTTCCCAGGAAAAACATGAGTATGACATTGACAAGCAGGAGGACTACAATCACGGCAAAAACAACTACAGTTTGCACATCCAGGGTCATGGTGCAATGCAGAACACTGTAGTGTTCCAAGTGGGGGGCCGGCAGATTGGGAGATGTCAGTCTCTGTTCTGTCAGACTGTCCATACAGCCACCATGCTAGAAAGGAGAGGAGGAAGTCTGAGGGTTGGGGAAGGGCTGGGTTTGGCGCCCGAGTTTGGTATGGGGTGGGGGGATGGGGACAGGGGAGATTGCTTTCTCCCTCCTCAGGATTAAGCTGATCTTTCTTCCCTAGCTGAGAAATCTTAGCTCGCGCTGAAGTCAGCAGAGTCCAGCATTCTCTCTCGGGCGCCAAGGAAAAGGCAAAATTCTGGCTTTCAAAGGGAAAGGCGGGAGGAACCAGTGCGAGGTTCTCCGGCGCGGGCTCGGTTGTCTGTCCGGACGTGCGTCTGTCCACCTGCCTGGCTACAGGTCAGTCTCGGTCTCCCCTACACCCTCTAGGTCGCTCGCTTTCCTAGCCCCTTCGTTTTTCTAGCCTGCTAGCTTGCTTGCTCTCTCCGCGGGGGTCCCAGCTACCAGCCTCTCATTTAAATCCTGCCTCGCTGGCTCTCTCCCTCTCCTCTCCCCACCCCCCAGCCTGTAGGCGGTGTTTTTATTCACCTAGTGACTGTGGGCGCCTGCGTGGGGCGCGGCCGGAGCTGCTGACAGTTCCCTCGGCCAATAGCTGATGCTGTAGTCGCGCGTTTACTCGCTGGGTGGGGCGGGACTTCAGCTGGCGTGCTAGCGCCGTCAGCCAATCAGAGAACTAAAGCTTCCCCTGCCCCCGACCCACTAGCGCGAGGTAATGATGGCTGGCTCTAACGTAGGTGTGGGGAGCTTGTTGGGAGTGGGTTGACAGAGACACTGGGAGAGGAAAAGGGAGGGTGCGCACAGAAGTGGGAGGAAAGGAAAGGGCGTGGCAAGGAGGGAGGGACGGAGGAATAAAGGGAAGACTATGGAAAGCAGGGGAAAAGAGAAGGAAAAAAGGGAAGGATGGAGATGAGATAGGAGTAGGTGAAGAATGAGAAGGATGAAGGAAAATAAGGGAAAAAATGTTGAAGAAGAGGGACAAGGAATGGGAAAAAAGGGATAGGTAGGTGGGGAGGAGCCATGCCTTAGCACCCAGTTTTTTTGGAGTCTGGGCCAAGGAGGAAGCAAAGGTTTCTTTGGCCACTCCCTAAGTATTTTCAGGCAACTCATAATTAGCTATACACACACGTTCAAAAAACCATTGCTGTCACAGAACCACAAGGAAAGACTACAAGTTATCCAAAATCCAATTCTGTTTGGCTTTCTCTGAGACCCCTGTACTTGCAGGTCAATTTCCTTTCCTTTTTATGGTTTCTTTAGACTATGACTGTTTGCATTCTTCAATAAACTGGGTACTATGAAGAGAAGCCAACTTCGCAGTTGAAACAGCCTCTACAAAACTTGTAATATGCTTGAAATCACTGCTATACTCTGTATCTTGACCCTGTGTCTGGAACTAGGGAAAAAGCCCTGGACTAGAAGACAGAAAGGTTTCAGATTTATTTCCAGCCCTACTTCAAGCTTGCTTTATGACTTTCAGCAACTCCTTTCCCCTCTCTTAGCCTCCATCTCCCTTCTGTCACATGAGGACTTAGACCTACTTGAAAATTCAGTGAAACCTCTGAAACCTCACCTCAGAAAAAATATATGCAATTTCAACAGGCTTCAGGGCCCTCAAAACCCCAAGACTCCCTTATACAGATCTCTAAGGGCCCATCTTCCTCTTACATCCTCGGACTGTAGAAGTGAACAGATAGATATTTGTGGAGGGAGGCAGAAAATAGATTAGCCAGGAATAGAACAAATTAAATTCTGGAACTCCTAGAATACCATAGACTCTAAGAGGAATGAGAATTGCTATTTATTCTCTAGAAATAGTTGAGGCTAGAACAGTCACCCATCTTAACTAGATGACTCAAAATTCTGAATGAATGCAGGTCATAAACAAAATGGCTCCTAGCCCTACAAGACAGAATAAAACCCAAAGTAGTCCCAACTTCAAAGTTTTGGGTTTATAACACCATCTATGAATGACTCATGCCAAAACAAACATAAAACCCTGAATCAGATCAAGCTTCTAGATCAATTATCAATTTACGGAACACACAGAGGACAGAAAAACATATTAAACTGCATATTAAACTGCATATGGAGGTAGAGAAAAAAATAAAATACAGGACCAACAACCTGGATTTTTAACAAATAAACAAAAATGTGACTCAGGTGGAACTTTGTGTGTGTGTCTGTGTGCTTGTGCACACACACATTTGTGATATTCATGAAACAACTGGAAATTTGAACAGACTGAACACTTAATAGGAATAACTATTAATTGCTTAGCTGTCATAACTATATTGTGGCAAAGTTTAACAAAATGGGGGCAATAGGAGTAATCTTTGTGACCTTGAATTTGGCAATGGTTTCTTAGATATGACATGAAAAACACAAGCAACAACAACAAAATATATAAATTGGACTTCATCAACATTAAAAACTTTTGTCCTTCAGGGGATCCCTGGCTGCCTTCAGCCCAGGCTGTGATCCTGGAGTCCCGGGATCGAGTCCCACATCGGGCTCCCTGCATGAAGCCTGCTTCTCCCTCTGCCTGTGTCTCTGCCTCTCTCTCTCTCTCTCTCTCTCTCTCTCTGTCTCTAATGAATAAATAAAATCTGTTTAAAAAAATTTTGTGCTTCAAAGGATACTATCCAAAGTATGAAAAGACAACCCACAGAATGGAAGAAAACATTTGGAAATTACATATCTGATAAGAAATTTGTACCTAGAATATATAAAAAGCTCTTACAAATCAATTATAAAAAGAAGAATAACCCAGTTAAAAAGTTGGCAAAGGTTCTCAATAACATTTTCCAAAGAAATGGTCAATAAGCACAGGGAAAGATGCTCAACATATTAGCCAACAGAAGAATGCAAATCAAATGCAGGAAATGCAAATGCAGGATATTTACTATAACAATATTTGTAATAAGATACCCCAAGAATGGTTATAATAAAAAAGCTGGATGTGGAGAAATCAGAACCATCATAATACTGCTGGTCAAAATGCAAAATGTTGAAGCCACTTTGGAAAACAGTCTGGTAGTTCCTCAAAAAGTTAAGCATAGGGTTACTATTCCACTTCTATGTATATACTTAAGAGAAGTGAAAAAAAATGTCCACACAAAATCTTGTGCATGAACATTCATAATAGCATTACTCAC
The DNA here is from genome assembly GCF_053574225.1 of Canis aureus. NCBI lineage: Eukaryota > Metazoa > Chordata > Mammalia > Carnivora > Canidae > Canis > Canis aureus. The sequence continues at coordinate 75,377,827 of NC_135649.1, read as the reverse complement.
AATAGCCAAAAGATGGAAAAAACTCAAATGTCCATCAACTGGTGAATGGATTAACAAATGTGGTATAGTCATATGATGGAATATTATTCAGCCATAAAAAGGACTGGAGTACTATTATTGCAACAATATAGATGAACTTTGAAAATATTGTAAGTAAAAAAGCCAGACACAAAAGACTTTTGTATGATGCCATTTATATGAAATGTCCATATAATTATAGTTTAATGAGGCTTTTGTTTCATTTATATATAAATATAAATGTGCTAGACTGTGATGTCAAATTTATTTTTTAAAGATTTTATTTATTAGACAGCACAAGTTGGGAGAGGGTCAGGGGGAAAGGGAGAAGCAGACTACCCACTGAGCATGGAGCCCAACATGGGGCTCAATTCCAGGACTCTGAGATCATAACCTGAGCCCAAGTCAGATGCTTAACCAACTGAGCCCCCCAAGGGCCCCATAAGATGAATTTCTTATAGCAGGTAATGTCTAAATAATTTGAAAGCTGCTCTGCTAGATTATGTTAAGACACGTACTAGTGATCAGGACAGTACCATATCGTAAGCAACTAGACTCTTTCTTCTTGCCTTTGTTTCTTTTTTTTAAGGTTTTATTTGAATTCCAGTTCATTAATGTATACTGTAATATTAGTTTCAGCTGTACAATATAGCGATTAAACACTTCCATACATCACAGAGTGCTCATCACAAGTTCACTCCTTATTCCCCATCACATACTTAACCTGTCCCCCCACCCACCACCCCTCCCCTCTGGTGACCCTTGGTTTATTCCACATAGTTAAGGTTGGGTTCCTGGTTTGCCTCTCTCTCTTTTTTTCCCTTTGTTCACTGTTTCTTAAATTCCACATGTGAATGAAAATATATGGTATTTGTTTTTCTCTGACTCAATTTGCTTAACAAAATATATCACATTATATCACATCTTTATCCATTCATCAGTCAATGGACACAGGCTATTTCCATAATTTGGCTATTGTAGATAATGCTGCTATAAACATTGGGGTGCATGTTTCCCTTTGGATTAGCATTTTTGTATTCTTTGGGTAAATACCTAGTAGTGCAATTGCTGGATTGTAGGGTAATTCTATTTTTAACTTTTTGAGGAATCTCCATACTGTTTTCGGTAGTGGCTGCACCAGTTTGTATTCCTACCAACAGACCAAGAGGTTTCCTCTTTCTCCACATCCTTGCCAACACTTATTGTTTCTTGTTCTCCTTGCCTTTGAAAGTGCAGTTGTATCCTATCTCCACTTTATTGTCTACTGACTCTTCAATCCACTGCAGCCTGGCTTTCACTCACATCATCTCATACAAAACTAGAATTTCTCGTGAATATAAACAAATAACCAACTTGTTACTAAATGGCATGGCTAATTTTCCATTTTTATTTTCCCTGACTTCTCTCCCTCTTGATTCCATTAATGCCTTTCTCCTTTCTGAAATGCTCCCTTTGCCATGACAACACCATCCACATGACCTGTCTGGTTATATAATCTTTACTTCCTGTCTGGGTTCTTCTTCATTCAGTCACTGATGATGAACCATGATCTCTCAGGGTTCTTCTAATCTCAGTCCCCTTTTCTTCGCATTCCGCACTTGCATTGAATGGTGGACCCATCCATTCCCAAAGTTTGAATTATCACCTACATTACACACTGGTGCACCTCCTTTCAACAAAGTACTGAACACCAGAGGGAACAAAGCCATTGCCTGCATACAGCTAACAATTCTTTGCTGATGAGTCCCAGGTAGCTCTCTTGAATTCCAGAGATGATTCTCCAACTGCCTTCTGGATATCTCTTCCTGAATATGTCACAAGAACCTCAAATTTAATAAGTCTAGAATTGAAATCTCCCATCCCTGCCAGCTTCCTCTTTCCCCTGAGTTTCCTGTCTTGTAAGAACGTCTCCTTGCAAAAAAAAAAAAAAAAAAAACCTAGTAGATATCCCTAAGTCTTGCTTCTCATTCATCTTGCTTCTGGCCAAGCAGTCCTCTAAGTCCTGGTAATTCTCTTCCTCTTTAATCTCTCTCATGTGTCCTTCCTCTGTCTCCCTGCTACTTGTATTTTTAATCAGTTCCTCATCATCTCTGATTCCATTAACATCCATTACTTGGTCTCTTGTGCTGCTCTCTCCCCCCAGTTCAGCCTCTACTCTCCTGCCCAAATTATCAAAAACAGTTCTACTCTTATCAATCCTATGGTGGATACTGTAGTTTGGTTGCTTAGGATCCATGCCACCCTCCTTCTAGCCTTCCTTTCTATATTGCTGAAAAGCTTAAAACCAAAAACCTACAACAGCCTGTCATTTCTCAGGCTCCTTTGCATCCAGCGTTCTGGATGTGATTTATTTCTGGTAATCATATGCACTCACACAATATTTGGAAGTAGGTAATGACGCAAAAGTCATATTTCTGCTGCTTCTGTTGGCAAGCAGTGATGGAGATTTTAGGGTTTTCTGCAGCCATGTTACTTTTCCATAGGCCCCAGTGTCTGGTCACTGGCCTTGTGTATTTGAGGAACCAGAGAATGGGATGATTTGATTTGATTTTGTTTGTTTTTGTTTTTATCTTCACTTTTTCTCAGTGAGGATCTAGAAGGCATAATGATACTCTAGTCAATAGTTAAGGCAGTGGCAAATTCTTGATTCCTAGACTTCAGATAAGGTGATGTTTCCAAAGCCCCTGATGCCTCACCTTGCTGTTTATGGCACAGAAAACATCTTCCCTGGTATTCTGGGAGTTATTCCTAGAAGCCTAGCCTAAAGGTTGCCCCTGCCACCCTTCTACCAATTTTAGAAGCACCTGATTTTCTGTATTAGGACTCTTTCTGCTGAGAATAACTAGAATTATTTAATTTCTGCAGCTGAAACCTGACTTACATAACTTCTTTGCTTAAAGGCCTTCCATAGCTCCCAACTGCCTTTATGACAAATTCTGAACCTTGCCAATCTGGTGTCTTTTTGTCTTTCTAACCTCAGCTTTCATCAATGCCCTCTCATTCTCCACTCTCCAGCTAGCTAAACAGAGTCTACCATAGTTCTCATAACTATCAGGTTCTCTTGCCTTGAGAGCTACACAACTGCTGCTATCCTTCCCCAGCCCCCATCTCACAACACAACTCAAATGCCATCTCCTCCAGAAGACTTTCTCTGATATTCTTCTTTCAAAATTATTCTGGATCATACAGGATCCTGCATTTTACCCTCTTAGAGCATTTATTAAACTGTATTGTAATTTTTTTTCTTGTTTGTATCCTGCACTGGACTTTGGACCACTCCTGTCTTGTTCACTGCTTTCTCTCCCAAGCCCAGCACACTGCCTAACACTTAGCAGATGCTTAATAAACATTTGCTAAATGCACGGATGTCTTCTTCATCCACTTGTTTCCACTCAGAGAATCATATCTTCCAAGAATATAAAGTAAGACATGATGAGACCGCAGAGAAAATCTAGTCTAAACACTTAGGTTCTAGGTTAGAAAACTGAGCCCAGAGAATGGAAGCAACATACCCAAGGTTACACAGCTAATTTCTGGCAAAGTAGAAACCAAAATCCTTATTTCTTGAATCTCAAAAGTACTTTTGAGAGATTTCAGACCATTGTACATGACACTTGATCCCAGCTCCATCCATGTGCAGTTAGCATTCTGAATGAAGTGACCACCCAATGCTGCTCATAATTAAAAAAATAAAAAGACGAGTCTCCCGTATTTCAAGCAGCAGCATCCCCACCCCATAGCCAACTCTTCTGATGACAAGTACTAAGAAATCAGAGAATTTGGGGTATAGCAAAATCCTACTTCCATCCTTCAATCCCTCCTGCAATATCCCCACTAAATAATTATCCAGTCTAAACTCTAACACCAACAGCAATGAAGAGGTTCTTCTCTCCTAAGACAGTCCATTCATCTCTGGGACAATCTCAGTTGGCAGAAAGTTCTTGCATCTCTTTGAGCCAGATGTTATCACCACTTCTACCACAACCACTGATGAGAAGCTAATCATTCCATGTAAATGCTGGTCTGGAATGTAAATGCTCCAAAACTCACACTGAAATTACTATAAGCACCCAGTATATTTCTCAAGATCTAAAGATCATTCATTAGATAATAATGAACACTTATAAAGGAGGGCGGGGGGTGGGGGTGAATGGGTGACGGGCACGAGCGGGGGGCACTTGACGGGATGAGCACTGGGTGTTATTCTGTATGTTGGCAAATTGAACACCAATAAAAAATAAATTTATTATTTAAAGAAAATGAAAGTGGTTACTCTATACCAGGCACTATTCTAAACCCTTTACATATATTAACTCTTAATTCTCACAAAAACCCTATGAGATAGATACTATTTATTGTTCTTATTTTATAGATGAGGGAACTGAGCCACAGTGGTTAAATAACTTGCCCAAAGTCATATAGCTGGTCAATGGTTGAGCCAGATGAAAACTCAGGCAGTCTGACTCTAAAGCCTATACACTTAGACACTGTGCTTTATAAATGCCACTAAATAATACATGTCCTATCTTCCCATAGCATCTGACAAGATGTCTCCTGGGTCACAGGAATAAACCATTTCAGTGTTCTGATCTGAATCCCAGTGGTCTACCTCCAAAGATCTCTAAGTCTTAAATCTTTGCCTTATCTCAGGGAAAAGCCAATGCCTAGTTGTCTTTTGCCTCTCATGGTTCAAATGGTTCCCAAAGTCACACCTCTTCTAGGAATCATAACCAAGGAAAGTTCCATATTTTATCCTGACCCCTCTGCTATTCACTTATTGCCATTCAGCTCCCCCCCAGTCCCCTGATAATCCCCAATGCTTGCCACAGACAGTCTGAAGATATTGAATCCTGTATGCTCATTGTTTTGGCCAGTTATATGACTAAATACTCTTGCATATTTGTGCATGTCCACTCTATTTAAGAGAATTAGCTTCACTGCTCCTCCAAAATCAGTTAAATGTAATAAACACTTATTCTTTTTTCATTATTATTAATTTGTTTTTATTAAGTAAATTCTGCCCCAGTGTGGGGCTCAAACTCATGACCCTGAGATCAAGAGTTGCATGCACTACTGAGCCAGCCAGGTGCCCCAAGAAGCACTTATTCTGATAGCAGATGGGGTATAGAGATGCTCTTAGGAAGCTTATAGTCTAGTGGTAGACATAGTCACAAACACACATAATTTGCATTTCATACAGTAAAGTGTCCTAAGCATAATCAAATAATGAATAAAATTGTTGATGGCTATAGAATTAATCATATAATTTAATACTCAAAAAGGGAATAAAAGTCATCTTCTCCCAACCTCCCTACATAGGAATCCTCTCTATATTTTGTGATGAGGTAGGGGGAATGGAAGAAGAAGGAGGAAACACCTACTTTGGGCACACATGGTGCTAGGACTTTCAACATACCATTTTATTTAATCCTCCCCAGAAGTCTGAAAAGAAGGAATTGTTATCACTATTTTAAAGAGTAAGAAACTAAGGTTCAGAATATTTATATCAATTACCCTTAGCCATACAGGTAAGATATATTTTCAAAGCCTACTGGCTCTGATGAGTTCTATCCAACAACTGCTGGAATATTTTCAGTAACAGGAAGCTCACTCTGAAGCTTTCAAAGCCATTATTTGTTTTGAGCTGGTTTCAACCATTTGTTAGAACACTATCCTCTGAGCTATACAAAAAAATCCAAGTCCTAAACAATAGTCCTCTTAAAATGTTTCAAAATATCTATCATGGGTTCAAACTCTGATTCTTCCTTAACAACCCACCCCCTGTATACATAGGCGCGCGCGCGCGCGCACACACACACACACACACACACACACACGACTTACTCTCCAAGATAAATGTGACCATGTCTTTAAGGTCTTCCTTGTGGCATGGTATGCAACTTTCTCCAGGCTGGTTGCTCATCAGTTTGTCCAATATACCTCAGAACACATATCCAGGTGGGAGTGACAGTGGGGAGAGGGATTATCATCTCCCTTATTCTAAACACTAGTCCTTAAGAAGAACTACCTGTGAGCTCATGTTCACCTAAAATGTATGATGCTCATGTGTGCTGCTGTGTCCCCAGCATGCCTTGAGAAGCTCATGGCAAAGTGAAAAAGGCAGTGAATAAAAAGTTAAAACTTTCAGATGTAAGTCCAACCTCTGCTTCTTGGTATCTGTGTGATCTCAAACAAGTCTCTTAACTGCCTTAAATCTCAAAAGGCTATGACTTGTTTCAGTTGTAACTTAACATAAAGCACTATTTTAAAATCTCAACTGCCTTACCAAAGGTGTAAGGCATGAAGTTTGTCCCAAGTAGGGTAACCTGAGGACAAGGTGATGGGTGATTTGCTTAAATTAAATAAGGATGCACAGAATTGTTTGGCTGTGAGGGGTGGAGTTTTAGGTGGGGGGAGAATCAGACATAGGGTTAAAAATTTGACTCTGCCTGAAGACTTTTCTCCTAGCTCTCTGTAAGTTTAGCTCTTTCATCTTTTCAAAAGGAATCCTTACCTGACCACCCTCTTTGAAAGTATACCACTGCATCACTATCCTATTAAATTCCATTATCATGATGTTCTTTCTAGCCCTATCACAATATGAGAAATTATATAATTATTTGTTTATTGATTTATTGTCTCCCTTTATAAACTGTAAGCTCCACGAAGGCAGAAACCATTTTGATATTACTAAATCTCTAGCACATAGAGCAGTACTTGATATTCAACAAATATTTTTTAATGACTGAATAACTAAATGAATTAATAAATGAATGAATGAATAAAAGCATAACTGTTTTTAGGATGTAGGATGTAGTCATGGAAAATATTCTCTACTGCAGCCTGTGAATATCAACTTTTGCCCCTCCCCCACCAAAAGGCCTTTGGTAGTTAGTACTCCTCCATAAGGGAATAAGAGTTCCAGTTATAGGCTTAGAATTTCAGACCCCTTCGGTTTTCTGTTCCCAATTGGCACATACTCCACTCTAAACCACCACCCGAAGCCCTTCCCTCAAGAATCACTGCCTATACCGACCTCATGTGGCCAAAGACTGAATACATATTTGAATTAAATACCCAGGAATAGCAATTTCTTCCTGTTCCTTTACATGGATTTATTTCAGGCCTGTTTTGTAGGAGGAGAGAGGCCAAAGGGACTTATTTCAGCTCTATGTCAAGTAAGCCAGTGGACCAGACAACCTGCCTGTACTCAGGGTAGAAAGGACTAGTTGGAAAAGAGCAGCAAGGGGGATCCCTGGGTGGCGCAGCGGTTTGGCGCCTGCCTTTGGCCCAGGGCGCGATCCTGGAGACCCGGGATCGAATCCCACGTCGGGCTCCCGGTGCATGGAGCCTGCTTCTCCCTCTGCCTGTGTCTCTGCCCCTCTCTCTCTCTCTCTCTCTGACTATCATAAATAAGTAAAAAAAAATTAAAAAAAAAAAAAACGGAAAAGAGCAGCAAGGATCTAAAAGCCCCTTCAGAGGAAGTACAATGCTTTCCTATCAGGCTCAGGATCTTTCTGGGGCAGCCAATCATACATCAATTCAAAACTGGGATGGACAGCGAATGCTTCCCTTAGTATAGGCCCAGTATTTAGTTTTGGAGCCTGATCTTCTGGATAGTTCCATTTTGGGGCCTCGTGACTCATTCAACCAGCTGTCCCCTATGACCCCCATTTCCAAATTATTTACCTATAGGCTTCATTTAAACAGTAAACTACTGGGCAGTCATGACAGAAAGCACTCATCATCAAATTAAGCATGAGACTTTGCTCATAGTCTCCCTTTCTCCCCCCTCACTCTCTGCTTCAGTTAAGTAGGCCAGGAAGAGCCCTAGACTTAGAATCAGTATAGCTTGACAGCTGAGAACTCAGGCACTAGAGCCAACCTACTGAGGTTCTACCTTAGTTCTGACAATTGCTGGTTGTGTGACCTGGAACAAGATACTTAATGCCTTTTTTTAAAAGTCTTTATGTTAATTCTAGTTAGTTAACATACAGTGTTACATTAGCTTCAACATAGTGATTGTACAACATAGTGATTCAACAATTCCACAAATCACCCGGTGCACATCATGACAAATCCACTCTGTAATCCCCATCACCTATTTAACTCATCTCCCCATCAACCTCTCCTCTGGTAACCATCAATGGTTCTCCATAGTTAGGAGTCTACTTCTGGGTTTATCTCTTTTTCCTTTGCTCATTTATTTTAATAAACTTCACATACGAGTGAAATCATATGGTATTTATATTTCTCTTATTGCACTTAGCATTATACTCTCTAGCTCCAACCATGTTCTTGCAAATGACAATATTTCATTATTTTTTATGCCTGAATGATATTCTAGTGTGGGTGCGTGTGTGTATGTGTGTGTATACTTGTTGAGGATTTTTGCATCTGTGTTCAGCAGCGATATTGACCTACAGTTCTCTTTTTTAGTGGTGTCTCTATCTGGTTTTGGTATCAGGGTAATGCTGGCCTCAGAAAATGAATTTGGAGGTTTTTCTTCCTATTTTTTAGAATATTTTGAGAAGAATAGGTATTAACTCTTGTTTAAATGTTTGGTAGAATTCAACTTGGAAGCCATCTGGTCCTGGACCTGTGTTTGTTGGGAGATTTTTGATTACTGATTCAACTGCCTTGCTGGTAATAAGTTCAAATTTACTGTTTCTTCTTCTTTCAGTTTTGGTAGGTTATATGTTTTCAAGAATTTATTTATTTCTTCTAGGTTGTCCAATTTTTTGGTGTATATTTTTCATAATATTCTCTTATAATTGTATTACTGTGGTGTTGTTATTTCTCCTCTATCATTTGTGATATTATTTGAGTCCTTTCTCTTTTTTTCTTGATAAGTCTGGGTATGAGTTTATCAATTTTACTGATTTTTTAAAAGAACCAATTCCAGGTTTCATTGATGTCTTCTATTTTTTTAATTTCTATATTATTTATTTCTGCTACAATACTTATTTCTTTCCTCCTGGTTTTAGGTTTTCTTGTTCTTTTTATAGCTCCTTTAGATCTATAAGGTTAAGTTGTGTATTTCAGACTTTTCTTTCTTCATGAGGTAAAGCTGTATTGCTACAAATTTCCCTCTTAAAACCACTTTTGCTACATCCAAAAGGCATTAGACCATTTGGTTTTCATTTTCATTTGTTTCCATGTATTTTTTAAATTTCTTCTTTTGTTTCCTAGTTGATCCACTCATTGTTTGTTTTAAAATTTTATTTATTTATTTATTTATTTATTTATTTATTTATTTATTTATTCATGAGAGACATACAGAGAGAGGCAGCGGGCTCCCTGAGGGAAGCCCAATGTGGGATTTGTTTCCTTTCCGGGATCACACCCTGAGCCCAAGGCAGACACTTAACTGCTGAGCCACACAAGCATCCCCCACTCATTGTTTAGTAGCATTTTATTTAACCTCCCTCTATTTGTGGTCTTTCCAGATTTTTTTCTTGTGGTTGATTTCTAGTTTCACAGAGTTGTGATCAGAAAAGATTAATGGTATAACTTTGATCTTTCTGAATTTGTTAAGGCTTGTTTTGTGGGCTAATATGTGATCTATTCCACTCGAAAAGAATGTGTATTCTGCTGTTTTAGGATGGAATGTTCTGAATATGTCTGTTAAATCCATCTGTCCCAGTGTGTCATTCAAAGCCAGTTTCCTTGTTGATTTTCTGTTTAGATGATTTGTCCATTGATGAAAGTGGGGTATTAAAGGCCCTACTATCATTGTACTATTATCAATTAGTTCCCTCATGTTTGTTATTAACTGTTTTATATATTTGAGTGCTCCCATGTGGGGTGCATAAATATTTACAGTCGTTATATCTTCTTGTTGGATTGATCCCTTTATTATTACATAGTGCCTTCTTTTGTTTCTTGTTACTGTCTTTGTTCTAAATTCTATCTTTTCTGATATAAGTATTGCTACTATGGCTTTGTTTTGACATCCATTTGCATGATAGATGGTTCTCCATCCCCTGACTTTCAGTCTTCAGGTGTCTTTGGTTATAAAATGAGTCTCTTATATGCAGCATATAGATAGGTCTTTTTTAAATCCATTTTGACATCCTATGTCTTTAGATTGCCTTTAGCCATTTACATTCAGAGTAATTATTGGTAGATATGCATTTGTTGCCATTTTAGTGCTTGTTTTGTGATTGTTTCTGAAGATTTTCTCTGATCCTTTCTTGTCTTTCTCTTATGGTTTGCTGGTTTTCTCTAGTCATATATTTGAATTTATTGCTCTTTATTCTTTCCATATTTACTGGTGTTTTTTTGATACATTGTTACCATTAAGTTTGTCTAGAACCTGTTCTGCATGAAACAGTCTATATTAAGTTGATAATCACTTAAGTTTGAACCCATTCTTTACTCCTCTCTCCCCAAGTTTTAGGTATATGGTGTCATATTTTACATCTTTTTGTTTTGTGAGTTCCTTGACTGATATTTTACAAAAACATTCATTTTTGCTGCTTTAGTGTTTCCTACCTTCATACTTTTACTTTTGGACTTTCCTTTACTCAGAGATCCATTTTAATATTTCTTATAGGACTGTTTTAGTGGTCATTAACTCCTTTAGTTTTTGTTTGACTGGGGAAATCTCTCCCCTTCTCTTCTGAATGATAGCCTTATTGGATAGAGTTATTTTTAGCTGCAGATTTTTCCCATTCAGCATTTTGAATATATCATGCTACCTCATTCTGTCTTGGAAAGTTTCTACTGAAAAATCCCCTGATAACCTTATAGGATTTCCTTTGTATGTAACTGTTTAGTTCTTACTGCTTTAAATTTTTGTCTTTATGACTATATTTTGACAATTTAAGTATAATATGTCTTGCTACGGATCTTCTTTTGTTGATTTTGTTGGGGGTTCTCTGAGCCTTCTGCATCTGATACCTGTTTCCTTCCCCAGATTAGGGAATTTTTTAGGTATTTTGTTTTCAAATAAATTTTCTGTCCCGTTTTCTCTCTCTTTTCCTTCTGGAACTCCTATAATGAATGCTATTACATTTCATGGAATCACAGAGTTTCCTAAGTCTATTCGCATTTTGCATAATTATTTTTTTTTCTCTTTTGCTCAGCTTGATTACTTTCCATTACTCTGTCTTCTAGGTCATTAATTTGTTCCTCTGCTCTTTGCATCCTGCTGTTTATTCCATCAAGCATGTTTCTCATTTTGTTTATTTAGCCCTTTATCTTTGCTATGTTTTCCCTTATTTCTGTGTTATGGATCTCAGTGATGCCTTCCACTGTTTTCTTAAGTCCAGCATCTTTGTGATTATTACTTTAAATTCTCCATCAGGCATGTTATTTATATCTGTTTCACTTAGGTCTCGGGCCATGGCCTTGTCCTGTTCTCTCATTTGGAACAAATCCCTCTGTCTTCTCATTTTGTCTAAGTCTCTCTTCTTGAGGGTAATGGCCTTATTAACAAGAGTCTTATAGTGCCCTGAACTGTAGTGTTCCCTGTTCCCCAGGGCCTATGCTTTCCAGAGTGTCTCCAATGTATGTTGCATGTGCTCTGCTGTTGTGTCCTGGCCACTTTATCCTTCAGGCCAGGTGTCTGCAGAGGCTCTGTTTGCCTGTTATGGGCAGTGTTTGGTCCGTGGCCCAAATGTGGTGAGTTTTAATTAGGTGTGCTCTAGTCTGCTTGTGAAATGAGACCTGTTGCCACTGCCACTGGAACCGTGGCTCTGCCAAGCTCCCACATCAGGAAATGCAGTGCAAGCAGGGTTTTGGGCTGGTCTTCTTGGGGAGAGGGCCCCTGCACTGAGACTGAGGCCAGTGTAACTGGCAAGGGCAGTTCAACCAGTATATGAGGGAGAAGGGGGTTTGTTGTAAGCAAGTTAAGTAGTGAGCGTCAGTGCTGTGCTGTTTCCCACAAGTGGCCCTGTGCCTGATAAGGTGTGAGGGAGGGAAGTGGTGCAGGTGAGTTCCTTTGTTCCCAGAGGGGTCTTTATGTGAATACTGGTTCTCTGGGACACACTCCAAGATGAGTAAATAATATCCCCACTGCATGCCCCAGGTTCTCTTCAAATTTCTGCTTTCAAGCTGTATGTCTGTGAGCTGCAGTGTTTTCTCTCCAAGAGCAGCCCCAATGCCCTTCAGGCTCTCCCCAAGCCAACCAATTGACCATTAGAACTCTAGGTTTTAAGCCCTGCTGGTTGCAAGAACTGACCAAATACAGCCCCTCTCAGTTTCCAAGCTAATTTCTATGATGAATCATCATTCTTGTCCTCCCCTGTGTGCTGTCTCTTGCCCTTCTCTGCAACTGCAGCTCCCTCCCATTGCAGTAGCCGTGATCTGCTTTTCTCCCATTCCACATCTCTGCACTCCCTGCCTTCTTTGATGTGGCCTGTTCTCTACCTTTAGTTGTGAAGTTTGTTCTACCAGTCTTCAAGTCAATTTCTGGGGGTATTTATAATGATTTAATTGTTATCTAGTTATATTCCTTTGATGAAGGGGGACGAGAGTCTTCCTACTCTGCTGCCATCTTTCCCTCTCTCTCTACTTAGTGTCTCTGAGGTTTACTTTTCTAATCTTGAAAATGTAGAGAATGGTATAATGTCCTTCACTTGGAGCAAGCCTCATATACTCACTACCCTAGTTTCCTCATCTGTGAAAAACAGATTCATACAGTTGTTGAAGGTTTAAAGAGTGAATACATACAAAACAATTAGGACAATGCTTGGTACATAATAATGCTAAGTAAATACTAACAAATACTATAATATGAGGGCTTGAATACTATCTCTGCCCTTAACTTTCGACAAATAATTTATTCTTTGAGCCTCAGTTTCCACATCTATAAAGAGAAGAAACAAATATTACCTACCAAGGAGAAAATGATATAAAGGATCTGAAAGTGCTCTGTGGAATAAAAATTTATTTAAAATGTGAAGAATTGGGCAGCTCCGGTGGCACAGCGGTTTAGCGCCGCCTGCAGCCCAGGCTGTGATCCTGGAGACCCAGGATTGAGTCCCACATCAGGCTCCTGCATGGAGCCTGCTTCTCCCTCTGCCTGTGTCTCTGCCTCTCTCTCTCTCTCTCTCTCTCTCTCTCTTTCTGTGTGTGTGTGTGTCTCATGAATAAATAAATAAAAATATTTTTAAAAATGTGAAGAATTAGAGAAGTTAAGATGGTGGGGGTGTAGGAGGTAGGGGGACACTAAGTTTGTTTCATTCCCGGAATGCAAGTCTACAAATAGAAAAGCAACCACCTTTTGGAAGGTAAGAGGTGCAGAGTTGACTTGGGGGAGATATAACTGTGGGTATTATGGTGGGGGAGGGGAGCCCTGCTTATGGAGGTTACCACCAAATGTAATAATGGAGCAGAGCATAAAATCTAAACTTTTAGAAGTCCACTACCATGGGGGACATGCCTGGCTTGAAAGTACTCAGGCGGCAAAGCAGGGCAGAATCCCAGGACTCACAGCATGATCTGAGGATCCCTTGGGTTGCAAGAAGAATGGGTGGTGCCAACATGCTGTTCCCAGGCATAGGAATGGGGATGCCAGCGGAGAATAACAAGTCTTCATGCTGGCTTTCTGCTCTGTTTTACCATAAACTGTGAACTGCTGTGTGGTCACATAATTGCTTTACTGGGATGGGCTGGCAAATTGAAAAAGCATGGCAAGACCCTCCCCTAGAGGATCATTGTGGGTCCACACAATAGGAGTCCCTAAAATTTGGAAGTTTGAAGCTCAGTCATGCACCTGAGATAAAAAAGCCTGGACACAGGCAGGGTGAACACAAGGTTCTGACAAAAACTGGGGACATAAGCAAGGGTGACTGATTGCTCTTCTGTAAGGGCTCCCTGAGGAGTGGGAAGCATGAACTCCCAGCACCAGGGCTAGAGAGCTGGGGACTGCCACATTCATCCTGCTCATAAGCACTGAAAGCCTTCATAGAGCAAAACAGCATCACCTAGTGAAGGCCAGAGCCACATACACCAAGCCACGCCCTCCTGCACCCTGGAGGCACATTTCCAATATAGCAAGTCCATCTGAGAATAGCACAACAGGCCCTTCCTCCAGAAGAACAGAAAAAACAACTCAGTCACACCAAGTCTACTGATGATAGAGTGATGCAAAGACTCAGCTCTTTTTTTTTAATTTTTTTAAATTTTATTTATTTATTCATGAGAGACACACACACACACACACACAGAGAGAGAGAGAGAGAGAGAGAGACATAGGCAGAGGGAGAAGCAGGCTTCATGCAGGGAGCCTGACATGGGACTCGATCCCAGGTCCCCAGGATCACGCCCTGGGCTGAAGGCAGCACTAAACCGCTGAGCCACCTGGGCTGCCCCGCAAAGACTCAGCTCTAAGGGAAATAGGATCTAGCTTCCTATTTACTTTTATATATTTTTTATTTTCTTAATTATTTTTTTCAGTCTTTTTCTTAATTTTTCAATTCCTTAATTGAATAACATAACAAATAATTACGTTATAATTTTTAATTTCTATATTTTTGCTTATTTTAATTTTCTGTATTTTATTATTATTATTATTATTATTGGATTTAAATTCTTTCAATAAGCAGACTAAAACACACCCAGGATCTAGATTTTGGTTTTGTTTTTGTTTTTGTTTTGTTTTTTCTTTCCTCTTTTCTTTTCTGGAAAAAATGATGAGACTGAGAAATCCACCCCCAGAAAAGAACACAAAGAAGTAATGGCCAGGGAAGTAATGGCCAGGGATTTAATCGATACAGATATAAGTTAGATATATGAACTAGAATTTAAGATAACTATAATTATACTAGCTGGACTTGAAGAAAGCATAGAAAACACCAGAGAATCCTTTATTGCAGAGATAAAAGAACTAAAACCTTGTCAGGCTGAAATTAAAAATGCTACAACTGAAATGAAATCCCAAGTGGAGGCCAAAAAAATGAAGGTGGATGAAGAGGAACGAACCAGTGAAAGCGAACATATAGAAAATAATGAGGCTGAACAGAAGAGGGAGAGGAAGGTAATAGAATATGAAGGTAGACTTTGGGAACTCAATGACACATCAAAACATAATAACATTCATACTATAGGAGTCGCAGAAGATGAAGAAAGAGAAAAGGTGGCAGAAGGTTTATTTGAGAAAATTACAGCTGAAAGCTTCCCTAATCTGAGGAAGGACATACATATCAAAATTCAAGACGCACAGAGAACTCCCATTAAATTCAACAAAAGTCGACCATTGCAAAGGCATATCAGAGTCAAATTAACAAAATACACAGCAAAGGAAAGAATTCCAAAAGCAGAAAGGGAAAAAAAGTCCTTAACCTACAAGGGAAGAGAGATCAGATTCACAGCAGATCTGTCCACAAAAACATGGCAGGTCAGTAGACCGTGGCATGATATATTCAAAATGCTGTACAGACAAAAATATGTAGCCAAGAATTCTTTATCTAGCAAGGCTGTCATTCACAACTGAAGGAGAGATAAAGAGTATCCCAGACAAATAAAAACTAAAGGAGTTTGTGACCATTAAACCAGCCCTGCAAGAAATTTTAAGGGGGACTCTGGAAAAAAGAAATAACAAAAGCAACAAAGACTAGAAAGGACCACAGAACATCACTGGAAACACCTACTCTACAGGTAATACAATGGCACTAAATTCATACATTTCAATAATCACTCTGAAAGTAAATGGACTAAAATGCTCTAATCAAAAGACACAGGGTATCAGAATGGAGAAAAAAGAAAAAACAAGATCTATCTATATGTTGCATATAAAAGACTCATTTTAAATCTAAAGAGAGCTGCAGATTGAAAGTGAGGGGCTGGAGAATGATCTATCATGCCAATGGAGGTCAAAAGAAAGCTAGAGTACCCAAACTTACAACATACAAACTAGATTTTAAAACACAGATGTGACAAGAGATGAAAAGTGGCATTATATCATAATTAAAGGGTCTAGCCATTAAAAGATCTAACCATTGTAAACATTTATGTACCCTACATGGGAGCACCCAAATATATAAAACATGAGGGAATAACAAACATGAGGGAACTAACTGATAATAGTACAATGATAGTAGGGCCTTTCACACCCCACTTACATCAATGGACAGATAATCTAAACAGAAAATCAACAAGGAAACAGTGGCTTTGAATGACACACTGGAACAGATGGATTTAACAGACATATTCAGAACATTCCATCCTAAAACAGCAGAATATACACTCTTTTCAAGTGTATGTGGAATAGATCACAAAACAAGCCTTAACAAATTCAAAAAGATCAGTCATACCATGCATCTTTTCGGATCACAACTCTGTGAATCTTGAAGTCAACCACAAGAAAAAATCTGGAAAGACCACAAATACATGGAGGATAAATAATATCCTACAAAAAAAATGAATGGGTAAACCAGGAAATTACAGAAAAAAAATTTTTTTAATTTAAAAAAATTTTAAAAACTACATGGAAGCAAATGAAATTGCAAACACGACAGTCCAAAACCTTTGGGATGTAGCAAAAAGAGTGAGTCTGAAAAAGGAAGTATACTGTAATACAGGCCTACCTCAAGAAGCAAGAAAAGTCTCAAATACACAATGTAAGATTACACCTAAAGGAGCTAGAAAGGAACAGCAAATAAAGCCTAGAGCCAGCAGAAGATGGGAAATAGTAAGATTAGAGCAGAAATCAATTATAGGCACAACAACAAAAAAACAGTAGAACAGGTCAACAAAACTAAGAGCTGGTTCTTCAAAAGAGTTAATAAAATTGATAAACCTCTATCCAGATTATCAAAAAGAAGAGAAAGGATCCAAATAGAAAAAATCACAAATGAAACAGGGAGATTACAATCAACACCACAGAAATATAAAAGTTATAATAGAATACTAGGAAAAATTATATGCCACCAAACTGATAAGTCTGCAGAAATAGGCAAGTTCATAGAAATGTACAAAATACCAAACTGAAACAGGAAGAAATAGAAAATTTGAACATACCAATTACCCGCAAAAAAATTGAGTTAGTAGCAATCAACAATCTCCCCCCAAAAAAACAAAAGTCTTGGGCCAGATGGCTTTCCAGGGGAATTCTATGAGACATTTAAAGAATAGTTAATATCTGTTCTTATTAAACCATTCCATAAAATAGAAATGGAAGGAAAATTTCCAAACTCATTTTATAAGGCAAGCATTACCTTCATTACAAATTTGGACAAAGACCCGACTAAAAAGCAGACTTACAGGTCAATATCCCTGATGAAAATGTATGCAAAAATACTCAATAAAATACTATCAAATCGAATTCAACAGTACATTTAAAGAATTATTCACCATGATCAAGTGGGATTAATTCCTGGGCTGAAGGGTTGGTTCAATATTCCCAAATTAATCAACATGATACACTACAGTAATAAAAGAAAGGCTAAGAGAACATATGATCCTGTCAATAGAATTTTTTTAAATTTTTTATTTATTTATGATAGTCACAGAGAGAGAGAGAGAGGCAGAGACACAGGCAGAAGGAGAAGCAGGCTCCATGCACCGGGAGCCCGATGTGGGATTCGATCCCGGGTCTCCAGGATCGCGCCCTTGGGCCAAAGGCAGGCGCCAAACCGCTGCGCCACCCAGGGATCCCGATCCTGTCAATAGATGCAGAAAATGCATTTGACAAAATACAACATCTATTCTTGATGGAAACCCTCAACAAAGTAGGGATAGATAGAATATACCTCAACATCATAAAAAGCATATATGAAAGACACACAGCTCATCTGCAAACTGACAGCTTTTCCTCTACAGTTAGGAATAAGATGGGGTTTCCATTCTCATCAATACTATTTAATATAGTACTGGAAGTCTTAGCCTCAGCAGACAAGAAAAAGTAATAAAAGGCATCCAAATCGGCAAGAAAGAAACCAAACTTCCACTATTTGCAGATGACACGATACTCTATGTTGAAAAACTGGAAGATTCCACCAAAAATTGGCTAGATCTAATGCATGAATTCAGTAATGTCACAGGATATAAATTAACATACAGAAATATGTTGCATTTCTGTATACCAATAATGAAGTAGCAGAAAGAGAAATCAAGGAATTGATCTCATTTGCGATTACACCAAAAACTAGATACCTAAGAATAAACTTAGCCAAAGTAAAAGGTCTATACTCTGAAAACTATAGAACACTTATGAAAGAAATTGAAGAGGACACAAAGAAATGGAAAGACATTCCATGCTCATGGATTAGAAGAAAAAACACTATTAAAATGTCTATACTACCCAAAGCAATCTACACATTTAATACAATCCCTCTCAAAATACCACTAGCATTTTTCACAGAGCTGGAATGAACAATCCTACAATTTTTATGGATCCACAAAAGACCCTGAATAGCCAAATCAATACTGAAAAAGAAAAGTAAAGCTGGAAGCATCACAACTGCTGACTTCAAGCTTTATTACAAAGCTGTAGTCATGCAAGACAGTATGATACTGGCACAAAAACAGACAGATCAATCAGGGATCCCTGGGTGGCGCAGCGGTTTGGCGCCTGCCTTTGGCTCAGGACGCGATCCTGGAGACCCAGGATCAAATCCCACGTCAGGCTCCTGGTACATGGAGCCTGCTTCTCCCTCTGCCTGTGTCTCTGCCTCTCTCTCTCTCTCTCTCTCTCTCTCTGACTATCGTAAATAAATAAAAAATTTTAAAAAGAGATCAATCAAACAGAATAGAAAACACAGAAATGTACCCACAAGTGTATGGTCAACTAATCTCGACACAGCAGGAAAGAATAACCAATGGAAAAAACTCTCTTCAACAAATGGTGTTGGGAAACTGGACAGCAACATGCAAAAGAATGAAACTGGACCACTTACTTACACCATACACAAAAATTAATTCAAATGGATGAAAGACCTAAATGTGAAAAAAGAAGTCATCAAGATCCTAAAGGAGAACCCAGTCAGCAACCTCTTTAACCTCAGCCATAGCAACTTCTTTCTAAACATATCACAAGAAGCAAGGGAAACAAAAGCAAAAATGAACTTTCAGGACTGGACAGTCAAAGAAACAATCAACAAAACCAAAAGGCAGCCTACAGAATGGGAGAAGGTATTTACAAATGACATATCTAATAAGGGTTAGTATCCAAAATCTATAAAGAACTTATCAAAATCAATACCCAAAAAGCAATAATCCAGTTAACAAATGGGCAGAAGACATGAATAGACAATTTTCCAAAAAAGACATCCAGATGGATAACAGACACATGAAAAGATACTCAAAATCACTCATCATCAGGGAAATATCATTCAAAGCTATGACATGAGATACCATGTCACACCTGTCAGGATGGCTAAAATTAACAACACAAGAAACAATAAATGTTGGTGAGGATGCAGAGAAAGGGGTACTCTCCTGCATTGTTCATGTGAATGCAAACTGGCGCAGCCACTCCAGTGAACAGTAGGGAGTTTCCTCAAAATTTTAAAAACAAAACTATCCTACCATCCAGCAACTGGACTATTAGCTATTTACCCAAAGGATACAATAATACAGATTCAAAGGAATACATGCACCCTAAAGTTTATAGCAGTGTTATCAACAATAGCCAAACTGTGGAGGGAGCCCAAATGTCCATCAACTGATGAATAGATAAAGATGTGTATACACACACACACATATATATGTATATGTATATATGTATATAGTAGAATATTACTCAGCCATCAAAAAGAATGAAGTCTTGCCATTTGCAACAATATGGATAGGGCTAGAGAGTATCATGCTAAGTGAAATAAGTCAGTCAGAGAAAGACAAATACCATATGATTTCACTCATATGTGGAACTTAAAAAGCAAGAGATGCCCATATTGAGAAGAGCAAAAACACAAATAAACAAAAAGGTGAGAGGGAAACAAACCATAAGAGTCTCTTAATGATAGAGAACAAACTGAGGGTTGACAGGGGGAGGTGCGTGAGGGATGCTGTAGATGAGTGATGAATATTGAAGAGGGCACTTGTTGCAATGAGCCCTGGGTGTTGTATATAAGTGATGAGTCACTGAATTCTACTCCTGAAATCAATATTGTGATGTATGTTAAGTAACTAAAATTTAAATACAAATTAAAAATAAAATAAAATAAAATGTGAAGAATTATTTATAGTAAAAGTTAAGGGGCAAACTAAATGGAGATTCTACCTATGCAAGGCTCCTTACAGCCACCTACAGCATTCTGGGTGAGATCACATGCAAAGGGCAAGTGAAGGTCTTTAAAGGCCATGAGGTATTTGGCTTGTTTGTTTTTCATGAGTTATTTGTATATTAAATATCAGAAGATGAGTCCTGGTTTCCACCTCTCTAATGAAGAGTGGGCAAAAGGGGTCTCCTTCCAGTAGTTGCCACTCCATTGTAAGATGCCAAGTGTTCCCATGTAATTGTTCCTATTTCTAGGAGGTTCTGAAGTTCAGTGATGCCCCCACCATCCTTAGAAGCTTCTCAGAAAGGAAAGTAAGTGGTACTCAGTCCTGAAGTCTCACTTTCCACCCTCCACACATATAATCAGTTTACAAAGTCCAACACCATTCACATCAGCAGGAGTAGAAATTCTCCAAATCTTGGCGACCTGCCTTTACAGGCTTATTTTATGACATATAATACCCTTTTATCCCCATCATATGATTTTCGCCTCATAATAGCCCAAGAAGGCTGTCAAGGGGTGAGGAGTAATCATTCCCATGTTATAGAAGATGAACATTTTGCTTCTTAGAGGGAAAGCAACTTACCCTAGCTCTCACAACTTCCTAGGAGAATGGAAATAATAAAGGATTAAGAGTCACAAGACCAAGTTCTGGGAAACGTGCTTTAAAATCTGTAAAGTTCTATACATTTGGGATTTTAAGAAACTGTCATGCCAGGGCCATGCCTAGAACCCAAATTTCCTGTCCTCCAGATCAGAACTCTTGCTGCACTGATGACATAAAAGGAAACAGCAATAAGGACTAGGAGAAAATTATTCCTCCAAGAATAATTACAAATTACATTTAGATAGAATTTCACAACTTCCTAAGTACTGTGGTCTTTTATGGTATTTAAACCTCATGGCTGCCTTCTGAGAGAAGTACAGCAGGAAATAGAAACTGAAAATTTTAACCATTCACACATATACTTATTCCTCTTTCCTGCTGTACTTTTTCTTGTTAGTACTTAGAACTATCATAATATGTACTATGTAATCATTTGCTAAGCATGTATCTTCCTTATTCCATGGGGGCAGGATTTTTGTTTGTTTTGTTCACCATTCAGTGCCTAGAACAGTGCCTGGTACATAGCAGAAGCTCAATGAATGTTACTGAATAAATGAATGATTAAGTGTGTGTGTGTGTGTGTGTGTGTGTGTGTGTGTGTGTAGAAAGAGAGAGACAAAGACAAGGAGACACAGAGAGAATGGTCTATTTTGCATATGAGTAAACTAATATCCAGAGCAGTTAATTTTTCCCAGGAAGGACTTCTGAAGTTTCTCATTTCACCAATTCAGCCTATCTCCCTCACTTTACTGCCTGACTGATTCAGAGATATCTTACCTGGGCAAAGGGAACATTTACTACAAATGCCTTTCTTGGGCTAGCTCCAGGCATGGTAGCTACAGGTAAACTGGGGTTCACTCCTTCATCAGCACACTTTTCCATTCCACAAATATTCAGAGTTTCTGCTATGTACACAAAGTATACCATCCCTGGACTATATAATGGTGAGGGAGAAAGGAGAAAAAGTTATTTTAATTCTCAGCATGTGGGCTGAAAGTCCCACAGAATTGTGTCTACCTCATAGAATGGCTGGAAAGATTAAATTAGATGCACATGCAAAACACTTAAAGTGCCTGGCACAAAATGAATGCTGGCTTGGTAAATATTAGCTATTTTTCTCAAGCCTTATTGCATTCATGATCCTATTACCGGTGCCCTTCAACTCTGGAATGAAGGAGGCCAGGCAAATATCCATTTCTGGCAAGTGGGAAGAGTAATGCTTGAGGAGCTAGTATTAAGTTACACACCTATTTCTCGTCCTGCCGCCATTTGGAGATAGGTATGTGAAGAAGATATTTCATCTTTTCCAGGTTTAGTTTCCTCAACTTTATTTTTTTTAATATTATTAATTTATTTATTCATGGGAGACAGAGAGAGAGAGAGAGAGAGAGAGAGAGAAGCAGAGACACAGGCAGAGGGAGAAGCAGGCCCCATGCAGGGAGCCCGATGTGGGACTCGATCCCGGGACTCCAGGACCATGCCCTGGGCCAAAGGCAGGCACTAAACTGCTAAACCACCCAGGAATCCCCTAGTTTCCTCAACTTTAAAATACAAACACTGCTGTGAGACTTCTATGAATTCACATATGTGAAGGTACTTTGAAAATGCAAAACACCAAACAAATGTGAAGGATTATTATTGTATTAAAATAATAAAGGCTATCATTAATTGAGCCCTTGCTATGTGAAAGACACTGTACCAAGTGCTTTACATAGATTAAATCATCTTACCCTCACAATAGTACCAATAACCAGGTACTACTATTATTCAAGTTTCATAGATAAGGAATGATGGTTAATTTTATGTGTCAACTTGAGGGGATGAAGATGCCCAGATATTTGGTCAAATATTATTCTGAATATTTCTGCAAAGGTATTTTTGATGAAATTAACACTTGAATCAGTGGACTTTGAATAAACAGATTATATTTCATAATGTAAGTGGGACTAATCTAATCAGTTGAAGGTTTTTAATAGAACAAAGAATTCCAGAAGGAATTCTGCCAGCAGACTGCCTTTGGACTCAGACTGCAACTCTTAGCTTTCTTTGCTGGCCTACTCTGCAGGTTTTGGACTTGTACCTCTATATTCACATGAACAAATTCCTTAAAATCTCTCTCCCTCTCCCTCTACACAAACACACACACATGCACACACACGCAAACACACATACACCCTGTTACTACTATTTCTCTGGACACCCTGACTAAAATATAAAAAAATTGAAGACTATAATGTTTAAATCCCTTGTCCATAATTACACAGCTAGTCAGTGGCAGAGCCAGAAATCTAAGGATCATCTTCTTTTTTTTCTTTCCTGTCCTACACCTCTTTCAATCAATCCAGCAGCAATTACCATTGATTCTATCTCCAAAACTGATGTTAAGTCTTCCCTCTTCTCCCCAATCTCACTGACTTCATTTCTGCAGCAGTCTCTTAATTGAGCTTGACATCTTCACTTTTGTCCTCCTCAATTCACTGTCTATAAGAGTTTGTAAAAGTCAACTTCTCAGATAAATAAATCAACGCCATCTTTCCACTGCTTCAAATGCTTCCTATTGTACTTAGAATAAATAGCCCTTGCCAGTGTCCAGCACTGTCACATACACTGTGAGCATATTAATTTATTTAATCCTCATAATAATACTATGAGTAGTACCATTATTATCCCCATTTTTAAGAGGGCATAACTAAGGCACAGAAAGTTTAGGTAACATGCTCATGGTCACAAAACTAAGAAGTAGCAGTCAGAATTTGAACCTGGGCAGTCTAGTTCCAGAGTGTGTGCTGTTAACCACGCAACCATGGATAGCTGCCTTTGAGGATAGCTAATGCACACTCTCCCACAGCCTACAAACTCCTTAGGCCTACAGGGTCCTATGTGAGCTGGTCCCTGCCTAACTCTATAGCTTCCTATCATGCCACTTGCCCCTCTCTTCCTGTGCTACAGTCACACTGGCCTTCTTTCTATCCCTCAAGCATAGACTATTTCAACCTCAAGGACTTTGCACATGCTATTCCTGCTACCTCTCCCAAACTCCCGACAAACCTCATTGTCTCCTTCTTTATTCTTTATTTTAATCCAAAGTTGTTAGGATCTTTCCTCAAATCTCTACATGTTGACTCAACATAATGTCACTTCTCTGGGTATGCTAGGCAGGCTCTTTGACAAAATGTTTCCTCATGACAATCAGGCTTCTTAAACCTAGCTGAATGCATTTATTTCCCCCCACCCCTGCCTGGTTTCCATTACCAAACAGCTTAATCATTTGCAGAACTAGTCATGTTCTAACACACACATAGACACACCAAAAATAGTAGCAAAAATAGCATGACGAGCAATGAGCTCCTAAGAAGTTCCTCTCATCATGTCATGTGTTTGGGGCCTTCCTCAGTTTCTCCTCAAGCAGACAATTCAAGAAGCCTAAGGCTTGGGTGGGGGGATATGTTCCTTGTGAATCAAATTCTTACTGCATCTCATAGCACTCAGCAAAAATTCAGGTCTGGTCTTCTGAGGTCTGAATTCAGGTCAGAAGAAAAGATCATATTCTGCCCACCCAACTATGGATCCCTCTGTCCCATCAGAAATACTAATTACTCCCTATATGGGTAGAGAAAAGCAGAGTTCACACAGCCCTTTTCTGTCTACTCACTCATCTGATTCTCACAGTAGACTCAGAAGATAAGTGAAGCTATCTGATGATTAATTTTATGTATCAACTTGGGCCACAGGATACCCAGATATTTGGTCAAACATTATTCTGGGTGTTTCTGAATGAGATTAATAGTTAAATTCATAGACTGAATAAAGCAGTGTCCTCTCCAAAGATGCGTCCCATCTAATCAATTGAAGACCTGAATAAAACAAAAAGGCTAAGTAAGAGGGAACTTCTCCTGCCTGACAGCTTGGGCTAGGACATACTGTGTGTGTGTGTGTGTGTGTGTGGTGGCGGGAGGGGGGGTGGTGTTTGTGTGTTGGTGTGTTGCCTCTAGCTATCAAATGCAACCTCTTCCCTCCTCTTATCCTATCTGTACCACAAAAGGAACCCTCCACCACTCAATCTTATGTCATTGCCCTTTCTAACAGGGAAAAGCTTTTGAGCCTGGTATTCAAGGATTCAAGGGCTTTTTTGATGTGGCCCCAGTTCACCTTGCCATAATTACTGGATCCAGCCACACCAGAGCACCCATATTGTATTTCCAGAACATACTTACCCTTTCATGCTTCAATTCTTTATCTAATGTTGTTCCCTTTGCTGGGAATACTTTTTGGTTCATCTACCATGCCTGTTCTCCACACCAAGCCGACTCTATTATCTGAAAGGCTTAACAGTACAGCTTAAATACTATCTATTCTAGGAAGCCCTGTCCACACCTTGTCTTGACTATCCCATGCCTCAGCCTGCTATAGTGCCCGGAAAGAGTAGCGGCTTGATAAACATCCATTTTCTTAAATGGCTTGCTAAAATCCGTTGCAGCATTGTTTATCATGGCAAATGACTGGAAACAAACTAATTGGCCATCAGTAAAGGACACAATAGAATCCTATGTAGCCATACAAAAAAAGAGGCATATCTGCATGCACTGATATGGAATAATCTCCAAGAATATTATTAATTTAAAAAAGGTAAGCACAGAACTGCTGAATATACTACTAACTATATGAAGAAAAGAAAGTGTGTGTGTGTGTGTGTGTGTGTGTTTATGTACATAAGTAAATGCTTGTAGAAGCATAGGATATATCTATACAAATACCTAAGAAATTTATGAAAGTATCTGTCTCTAGGCTGGGCAACTGAAGACCAGGGGCAGGAAAAAAACTTATAAAGACATAATTTTTACCTCAATCCCTTCCCTGTTCTTTGAATTTTGCACCATGTGCATTTATTACCAATTCAGGATAAATAAATTTTGTCATGCATCTATTACATGGGGAAGGAGTTGTCATTAAGTATTGACATAAATTTTTTTCAGATTAGCTAGAAAGGACCCTGAGGAATGGAATACAATTAGGTGGCAATCACAAACAAATGAAGCTGTGGTTCTAAGCCAATTGGGATGGGCTCTGGCTCTGAAGAGAATATAAAAAAAAACAATAAATATTTATATAGCTTTTACTCTGCTCCAGGCATTTTTCAAAGTACCTTACATGCATTCACTCACAACAACATTTTCAAATGGGGATGTACTATTATCTTCTCAACTTTAAAAATGAAGACCCTGAGGGGTTAAGCAGGCTGTCCAAGACCATGCAGACAATAAGTGGCCAGAACAATTATTTGAATGCAGGGAATCTGGTTCCAGGGTGGGTGCTCCTAAACATTATACAATGTTTCTAATACCAAGACTGAATGATGAAAGCTAGAGAACTCTGCCTGCTATATCACCCACACCTAGCAGTTTATAAATAATCAATAAATACATTGGATAAATGTATAAATGGATGGATGGACCAAATAAATGGATATGTGCATTAGTAAGTAAATCAGTGAGTGGATGAAGGATGGATAGAGGGATGGGGTGAATGGGTTGTAGCTGGCTTTTTTTTTTAAGAATAAGGCTTTTTAAATCAAATCTTATTTTGAAATCTGATGCTGCCCTTTCTTTAACTCTGAGCAAGGTACTTAAATTCTCTATCCCTGTTTCTAAGATGATCTAAGCTATGAACTCCCAGAGGGTAGAGACATTTTTCTGTTTCATTCCTTGCTGTATCCCCAATGACTTGAGTAGAAGAGTACCTGTCACATGGTAGGTGCTCAGCAAATATTTGTTACATGAACTTATAAACTAACAAATGTTGACATTAAAACCCATTTTGTAGGGGCTAATGAAAGGATTGATTGAGATTATATTTAGTATAACTGGCATATAACAGGTAAATTTACCTTCCTTTGCCCCCTAGTAATGAAGGTTGCAGAAGGCATACTTAACTGGGAATTGAGATATGTGGATCCTTTTCCCACTACTGAGTAGCTGTGTGGTCTTGTGTCAAGCACCCTCCCTCTCTGACATTCAGTTTTCTCAATCTATAAAATGAATAGTATTCACATTTTTTGTAGCAGGTAGGGGGAAATGCAGAGCAAGCAAAACTTTTTTGCAAAACCTTAAGCAACAATCCAACATATGATGCAAAAACGCAGGTACTCTTCATAGATTAAAAGGAGGGGACCCAAATTTCTGGCTGCCCCTGCCCATCTCCTTTCCTTGAGGCACCGCCATGGTAATTCTAGGGCATTCAGGTAGGGGTCTGCAAACCTTTTCTGTAAAGGGTCAAATAGTGAATATTGCAGGCTTTCAGGCTATATGGTCTCTGTCACAACTGCTCAACTCTGTCTTTGTATCATAAAGGCAGAATGGGCATGGCTATGTTCCAATAAAACTTAATTTATGGACACTGAGATTTGAATTTCATATAAATTTTCATATAATTTCATATATGTGTCACAAGATATTACTCTTTTTTGTCCAATCTTTTTCCAGCCTATATATTTTAATATAAAAATATATTTTTATATTAAAAATATAAAAACCATTCTTAGCCTGTAGGCTGGATTTGGTTGGCAAACCGTAGTTTGCTGACCCCTGATCTAAGGTGTTGGACTAAATTTTTATTCCCAATATCCTCAGCTTGGACATTATAGCTGAGGCAGCCCATATGCAACATGGATAAAGCCTGAAACTATACTTGCCATGAAATTCTGGAAAATAGATAACAGAGTGAACTGGGTCTGCTTTAAGTTAGAACGCCTCAAAAAAGGAGAAAGCTCAAGTTTTGTTCTCATTTCTCATTTACCCAGGCTGAACTACATTTTGAACTACTTAGTAGTTCATCTACTGTCACAACTTTAACTGTCACTAATGCCTCCCAGTCCTCTGAGCTCAATACGTAGATCACCAACTGTCTATTGGATATGCCCCATACAAGGCTGTCCAAGCATCTCACTCAACATGGCTCAGACTGTACTTGTCATCTCCTCATTCCACCCTCTCCTTAAACATTGGTCCTCATTTTGCATTCCCCATTTCTGTGGGAGATATCACCATTCATTTGGTCTCATAAGAAGACTCTCACTGGGAGGAAGCAAAGGAAGACTAGGGTATGTCACATCTTGATTGATCTTCCACCAGACTGATAGCAATATTTTTACTCTGGCCACATCCATCAAGCTATGGGTCACAGTCCAAAGCCAAATTCAAGTCCTAAGATTTTGCATTTTTTACACTGGCATACATAGATGTGAATTAACTGAGACAATGACTGCAGGTTGTCTCCCCACAGCCCATTCTCCCTTTCTTCCTTTGTATCAGAAACCTTGCTCCGATTGTTGGCTATACACATTGTCACCCGTTTACATGACTACTTTCCCAAGTTTCCCTTGCAACTGGAAGCATTCTTGTGACTCAATTCTGACCAATGAGACATAGGTAGAAATATTAAATAAGACCTTTAAGAATATTTATTTAAAAAGGATGGTCAAGTCCTTTTCCTCTTCTTTTAACCTTCCTATTTCTTAGAATGTGGATGTTAACAGATGTTCTGGAACTTCCATACCAATCTTGGACCAATCTTGGATTAAGTAACCTCAACAATTAAAGCCAAATGCTGGGATCGTAGAGCAGAGAAGTTCATAAACGCTTCATGAAGCTGCCATACTGGCCCTAATATGCCTATCTTCTGACTTCCTTTATGTGGAATAATACCTGTATGCTTTAAGCCAGTGTAGATATATCTCTGATTCATAGCAGAATCAAGTCAACTATATATATATAAAGTTCGACTTGCCAACATATAGTATGGCACCCAGTGTTCATCCCATCAAGTACCCTCTTCAGTGCCCATCACCCAGTCACCCCATCCCCCACTGCCCACCTCCCCTTCTACTACCCCTTGTTCGTTTCCCAGAGTTGGGAGTCTCTCATGTTTTGTCACTCTCTCTGATTTTTCCCACTCATTTTCCCTCCTTTCCCCTATAATCCCTTTCACTATTTCTTATATTCCCTGTATGAGTGAAACCATATAATGATTATCCTCTCTGATTTCAAGTCAACTATTAAACTTACAAATTGGCCATTTTATTTTGCCTATGCAGAGATTTCCACCAAATCCAACAATGTGGCTTTTATAAAGGTCACATGAAATTTGGCATGAAATTTAGCCCATGATTTCATATTCTTCTTCAAAGCAGTGGCATACCAAGGGTGTGACAATAGAAGTAAACAACCCTTAGTGCAGGCAGTGAAGGAGTGTGCTATCTATAGAGATTTTTTATAGATGAAAAGTCAAAGTATTTTTTTAGCACCATGAACCAGCAATTTTAAACAATGTCAGTAATAAAATATTCCTCCCTGAATAAAACCTTTTGCTGGTCAAAGTTCTAGGCAATTGTTATTACTATTGAGGTTTAAATCAGCATCTTGTATTACATATACTTTAATAACACTGTATTTACATGGATGTGGATTTAGTTGCCCCCCACACACACACACACACAGACTTTACAGGTGTTTCTTCAGTTCATTTCACTTGCAAAGCTTTAAAAATCATTTAAGGTAGCTTTGGGTGCATTTCATGGCTTCAATCCCTCTGGTAATATATGTTCCATCATTTAAATTGTAGGCTCAAAGTAAACAATGATAGCACAGATATTGTAAAGTCAAAGAAACGGAATGTAAGTGTCTTCAATTCTGCCATTCTATTTGACCAACTACAGTTTTTATTTATGCTTAAAATTTAAAACAGCAAAAACAATACAAACTGCAATGTGTACTATTTTTGTTCAGTAAGTGCACATTTACAGTTAAATGTGAGATGTTACTGAATTTAAATATCTTTTAAATTTAAGTTCATTCCTCTTTTTCATTACTAATTATTTTAAAATTAAAAACAAAACAAAATAATTATTAGTACAGATTACTATTAAAAATAATTTTGTCAAATAGCTGAGAGTATAAAAAATGAGTTATTTCAGATCTCACATAAATGCTAAGTATACTAGATCTCCAAAGTAGTAATAATCTAATTAATCTTATTGTCCAGAATTCTAGAAAGCAAGGAACTGGCTCACTGGTAATTCACATAGAACCAATCTTCAATTAGCCCCATCAGAGGTCAGGAGCCCAAAGCAGATCATTTGATCATTGACTTAGATGTGAAATGTCCTTGCCTACATATACCCATTATTTGTTCATTCTAGCCCCACACTCAACCATATGAGAAACAGATGGGTGATCAGAAAGGAGAAAGACACAAATTATCTGCAAATGATGCTAGGTATAGCCCTTTTACCCTTGTCCAAACCACCATCACCTCTAACCTGGACTCTTGTAAGAGCCTCCTTACACCTTTTTCCTTTGCCCCACTATATTCTGTTTAATTTTAAATCAGATTATGTCCCTTACATGTTCAAATCTTCCAAAATCTACCAATCTCACTCAGATTAAATGCCCCAGGGAAACTGGCTTCCTTGTTCCTTAAACAAATCAGTTTTGCTCCTTCAATCTCTCTCTCTCTCTCTCTCTCTCTCTCTCTCTCGCGCGCGCGCGCACGCGCGCGCTCTCTCTCCCCCCCCCCCCCCCACCTCGGCTGTTTCTTATGCCTAGAACCCTCCTAAATATCTGCACAGAGCTTGTTTCTTCATTTCCTACACATCTCTGTGCCAATGTCTCTTAATCAGAGAGGCTCTGAGTCATCTGTCTAATATATCATCCCACCCCCTATTTCTCTCTATTCTCTTGCCAGGTTTTCTTTTTCTTTTTAGTGCTTAGCACCACCTGCCATATTGTATATTAATTTGTGTCATTGTATAGTGAGCACCTAGCCCCCAGAATAGAAGATCCATGAGAATGGGGAATTTGTTTTTGTTCACTGCTGTCTCCCCAGCACTTAAATCAGTGCAAACTCATAGTAGATACTCTATTTTTTAATGAATTAACAACTTCAATAGCACCTATGAAATAAGCTATTTTATACCCATTTTATAGACGAGGATTTAAAAAGTTTGACAATTGGCAAGTGTTTCAGAGCTGAGAAGTATAAAAGCCAGGCTTGTGACTCTGAGACCAGCGTTCTCTCCACTCTAGGCTTAACCTAGCACAAATTAATAAGGGGAGCCTGGGTGGCTCAGTTAAGCCTCTGCCTTTGGCTCAGATCACAGTCCCAGCATCCAGGGGTCCTGGGACAGAGTTCAGCAGGGAGTCTTCTTCTCCCTTCCCCTGCTCTTGCACTCTCATGCTCTCTCTCTCTCCCCTTCTCAAATAAATAAAATCTTTTTAAAAAAAGAAGTTATGAATGAATATACTACAATTTACCATCAAAAGTGAACTCACAATTTTTTTCGACACTCTCTACTGAGACAAATCTTATTCTGTAAAATCCCTACTGGTGTTTTTTATGTTCAAAGACCTTCATTTGCAAGTGACACTTGCAATCAGTTAAAACAATCAAATGTTCTAAAAAGGAATCCCACTATTATAAAAAGCCTAATATAAATTACAGGCCCTTTGCAAATGAAAGAGTAAAGACCTTTAGAATGGCCTCGTTAAAAAATGGTGGCTAAATAAATATTCTCTATTTTTTTTGTAATGAGCCACTACTTACATTTTATCCAACATTTACTTCTAAGAATCTGAGAATCTCAGACTTCCAAGGAATTTTGGTGATCATTAATAGCCCCATTTAACAGGTGAGAAAACTAAGTCCCCAAACATTCCTATCAAAACAGTAGTAGGGCCAAGACTAGAGATTTCTTGCCACCAGATGAGAATAAAGTTTCTTAAATTCTGGCAAATTTTTAAATAAATGCTTTTATCACCACTTAAGTCCCCTAAAAATATTATAAGAATTCCCCATCAATCAATCTTTAATTTCATAGTCTCTACAAGGTTTCTGTTACTCTCTCTTTTCTCTCACACACAATTGGCAAAATTTTAGATTTCTCTATTAATTTAATCTGTTGTCAATGGGTGGCTCTGGACCCCTATACTAAAATATATATATAGAAGAGGTGGGAGGTCTCACCCATACTCATCTTCCAGAAATACCAGGACTGTCATATTTTGTTTTGTTTTTCAGGCAAATTTCATGGCATTAGTTCATCCTGAAAGAAATTCTTTCCCAAGATCATGACTGTTTGTTTCTTTCTGCCTCTCAGCACCATTTGAACTGATGATTCTGTGAAGCAGTGGGGAGGGACAATGATGAAGAGATAGAAGACTCCTGTGCTAGACTCAGCTTTGCCTTCATGGAGCTGTGTGGCCCTGGGCAAGTCTCTCCCATTCTCTGGGTTGCAGGTTTCCTGGATGGATGACAAGGACTTGAAGGTCTTTTCCTGACGTAACCTTTTCTGGTTCTACAAACATCTGAAACAGTTTCGATGGGACCGCAGGGAAGTAGAGGTCTAAGAAAGTCTCTCAAAGCTCTGGCATATAGGAATATAAACTGGATGCCTTTAAGAATCAGTGAAACAGAATTCTAAGGAAACCTGGAAGAAAGGAGGACAGCTCCTCTGAATACAGTCCTAATCCATACCAAATTCCTCTTCCCTTCCAGAACAGGAGCAAAAAAGATTTAAATATCAGTTTTTACCCAACTGCTTCAGGCTACTTTCCTTCAGCTGTGGGTTGTGACTGGGAGTGCAGAAGTGTGGGCTAGGGTTGCCATCAGCGCCTGATGACCCAACACAACTGCCCTCCAAGACCCTCTTGCCTCCTACAACCCCCACTCCCCCACCCTGGCCCCAGTCCCTGACTAGACTTGAGCTACCCCTGGCTGAGTCAGAAAGGCATCAACAAGCAGCCACCACTTCCTCTCTTCAAGGGAAGTCATTCCAAGGTCTCCAGGTGGAGAAGGGAGCACCATAGCATACAATGAATTGTTGAAGGATAATACTAAACACACATACAAGCACACACTCCTTGATGGGGGGTGGGGATGAGAAAGAGCTCTCCTAACTGAATGGGGCTCAGACCCATTTCCAAGATGAGGATTTCTGAAGCTCTCTCCTTTACAAAATCCTAAGTGTGTACAGGATGTCTCCAGCCCAGGCAAAGGGCTCCAGGGCCCCCCTATGCAGCTTCCCTGAGAGTCACTCCCTGGCCCTCAAGCCCTGAGACTGGCCAGGGTGAAGGGGTGCATGCAGCCTATTTAGGGGACCATGAAGCTCTCCCAATACTGTCTTCTCCACAATCCCAGGCTTTTTGACTACTCTCTCCCTCCCAAATCCATACCAGCTCACCGGCGCTTTCGAGCCTCACTATTCCCAGAGAGACCCTCTACCAGCCTTCCTTGCTTCATTGGCCTTCCAGGTGACCCCCACTCTCACCCTACCCCAATGGGGGAAGGTAGGTAGGAATGCGGAGGGGGATGGGAGGGGTCTTTCTTCAGCAGGCGAGTGAGCTAGGACTCCTAAAATGGCCACAGGAAGCTCGCTACTGTCTCAAGGACAGAGCCGGAGAGGGCGGTGAGCAGAAACCAGGGGGCTCATTGCAGAGCCTCTGGTGAAGGAGCTGGGGTGGGGCTAGGGGACTGAGGCTCAGGCAGGGTAAACTGGGGTTATATGCACTCACCATTCCTGATCCGCCCCTTATCCACTGCATGGTGCCCGAGAAGAAGTCCGTCTTCTCTGAGGCCTGGGTGGCTGGCGCGGGTTGTCTCAGGCAGGCTGGGCTGGCAGGGCTGGATCAAGCGAAAGCCCTAGCGCCCCCTCCGCCTCCCCTCCTCCACAGCCCTAAAGCCCAATCCCCTCCGCCCCGGACCTCCCCTTCAGTCAGGTTGTTCCATCCCAGCTGGCAGGCTCTGCCTCTCCGCCCTGCAGCTCCAGGGGTGCTTGGCTGGGAGAAGCGTAGGAGGAGGGTCCCAACCGACTGCCTTTGTCCCCAGCCAAGGCTTCAGAACTGGGAGGTGGGGTGCAGGGAGAGGATGGGGGTAAATGACCTTCACCCGGGAGAAGGCGGAGGCCACCTCTTCCTGCCTGAACCCCCTCCCCGTGCTGTAGTTAGATGCTGTTTATTGTGGGGCTCCCCAGTTGTGTCAATTGTGTCGAGTCAGCAAAAAGTCCCCTCCAAAGTTGCCAGAGGTGTTGGGCCAACCTCCGAAATAATAAGATCCTGCCCCAGTGGAGCCACAATAAGATCCTGCCCCAGTGGAGCCACGCCGATACTCTCCTCCCTCCCTCCCTTCCCCCAGCCCTCCCTCTGCATACTCCCCTCGGATCCTGTCTTCTATTGTGTACTCTTGGGGCTTTCATCCTCTTTACTTTCGCTTCTCAGAACAACTCTGTGAACAAAGCATTAGTATCTTCATTTTACAGATAAATAAATGGAGGTTTAGAAGATGGAAGGGACCTATCTAAGGTCACATAAAAAGATAAAGCCTTGACTTTACCCTTTGCAGCTTTCCAAGCCTCTTTTTGCTAACGCAAGTGCGCGCGCGCCCCTAGGCGCGCACGCGCGCGAGCACGCACACATAACACCATTCCAGGATTCTCCCTCACATCCTCAGGAATATGAAAGGTAGCTTGTTGATGGATGAATTTTCCATTTGCTTGTTTTTCTGAGAATGAGTCAAAAGAACATCAGCAAAACAGGCAAACGGAGAAACCACCCACCTCTTCATGATGTCCCTAAATCTGGGCAGTGCAATCCAGGCTGGCACCTTTACAGCTGCTGAATGTTGACATTGCTGGTCACATTCAAACCCATATAGTCCTTACAATTACCCTGTAAGAAGAACATGACAGGGAATGTTAATGAGCCCCCTGTTACACACATAAACACTG
This sequence comes from Canis aureus, assembly GCF_053574225.1. Lineage (NCBI taxonomy): Eukaryota > Metazoa > Chordata > Mammalia > Carnivora > Canidae > Canis > Canis aureus. The sequence goes on along the minus strand of NC_135649.1, from coordinate 75,343,260 downwards.
AAGCCCAAAGATTGAAAAACATTGCCTAAGGTAGTACAGCTAAACAAGAGAAGAATCCAAGTCTCCTGACCCACAGGGCAGGTCAGGCAAAATTGGGATTACAAAAACAATTGTTGCAGCTTCAGCAAGAGGGAATTAAAATATGACAGCAGAAAGAAGTGCCTGAAGGTGATTGGTATGAAGACATCACTGGCATTTTACACACACAAATTTATTTTCCTCTGTTCTAGCAGATTCTCCCCCACTTCATCCAAGCCATTGTGTTTGGCCAGACAGAGCTGGCCAAAGATCTAAGCAGATGCTTTGATAAGCACTCAATCCTGGGAGGGATACAAGCAGAAGGTGAATGGTCCTTTGGCAAAGGATTCTTGAATCAAATGGGAGCTTAGCCTAGGTAGCCTTTCAACTTCCTCCCAAGGCTGATAGTCTTGTAATTCTACAATTGTCTCCTCACTTTCTCATCTCTGAGCCTTCAATCACACTAAGCCTCTTGGATTTACCTCCCCTGCCAACCAGGCCAGTCAGGGCTGTTATCACTCTTAGATTTCTTTAAGATACAGCACTAGGCACACCACCTCTAGGAAGCTTTCCTGGAATATTCCAGGCCCTGGTTTTATTATCTTTTGTCTAATTCCTATAGTGCTACCTTTTATCTCTCTCAATTGAAAATAATCTTTTACTTACTGGTTGTTACAGCCTGAATTGTGTCCCCCTAATATTTGTATGTTGAAGTCTGAACTTCCAATGCCTCATAATGTGATTTTATTTGGAAATAGTATCTTTAAAGAGATAATAAAGCTAAAATAAGATTACTAAGATAGACCTTTTTCCAATATGTCTGGTGTCCTTATAAAAAGGAATTTTGGACTCAAACAGGTACAGAGGAAAGACCATATGAAAAGAAAGGAAGAAGGTAGCCATCTGCAAGCCAAGGAGAGAGGCCTCAGAAGAGACCACCTTGATCTTGGACTCCTAGCCTTCAGAATTTTGAGAAAATTAATTTCTGTTAGTTAAGGTACCCAGTCTTTGGTACTTTGTTATGACAACCCTGACAAACTAATACACTGGTCATGTGTACATTTTTCTATGTCTTGTAATTTAAATGGAATTATAAGTATTTTCTTAAGTCAGGGACAATGAAATACTTAGTATTTCCCTACAATAGTGACTGTCACATAAGAGATATACAATAAAAACCTGGATTTTTTTTTGATGGATACATTCATTCAACAATATTATTGAACCCCTATGTACCAAGCATTGTGATAGATGCTCAAGATGCAAGACAAATTTCCTCATGGACCTTACAATCTACTTTGAGTGGAGGAAAAGTAAACAAATAGTAAACAAACAAGATAATTAAAGATTGTGATATATGTTTTGAAGGATTATAAACTAATTTATGTGATAATGAGTAGTCCTAGGATTATGGGAGTTGTCTATATCAATCATAATCCAGTCAAGAAAATAGAAACTACCCTAGATCTTACCTGGAAGGAAGGAAGGAAATACATCTTGCCTGCAGAGCTAGAAAGTCAAACAGAGCATGGTGAGGAAAGTCAGCATTTAGCAACCACAGAAAACTATTACCACTCCTAGGGATAGATGGATAATGAGAAAGATAATGTTACCAGAATCCAGAAACCGGTGTTAAACGGAAGCTAAAAGCATGGGTGGGTGGCCTGATGGTTCAGAAGCTATGAATGGAGGAATAGTTAAACAGATGCTGGAATCATGTAGGAGATACAACCATTTCCGGAGTACACCTCTCTGAAGCATAGAGGTGGGGAGTAAAGAAAATACCTTCCTTCCACCTGCTCACAAATCTCTCTCAAGTGTCTCCCATTGGACAAAAGAAGTGAGACAATAAGGGACCCTAAGAAATTTAGTGTGTAGATGAAGAGTGGAGAAGGAACCTGAGACCAGACAACCCTGTGTTAATGTATGTGCCTAGAAACTCTTTCAAAAGAATAAATGTTGGGATCCCAGGGTGGCGCAGCAGTTTGGCGCCTGCCTTTGGCCCAGGGAGCGATCCTGGAGACCCGGGATCGAATCCCACGTCGGGCTCCCGGTGCATGGAGCCTGCTTCTCCCTCTGCCTGTGTCTCTGCCTCTCTCTCTCTCTCTCTCTCTGACTATCATAAATAAATAAAAGTTTTTAAAAAAAGAATAAATGTTGATCCCAGAGGCATAGAGGCTATTGAATCCAGTATTCCTTGTGTACCTACGAGCAGTTAGAGATGATATAGTGTAGTAGATAAGAGTATGAACTCTGGGGCCAGAACTGCTTGGATTCAATTATTGGCTTTGCTACTTACTTGGGAAGGTTATTTAATGTCCTGTATCTTGGTAGTTTCCTTATCTGTAAAATAGGGATAATAATAGTGCCTGCTTCATAAGATTTGATCAATTCATCCATGGGAAAAAAGCATTTACCACAGGGTCTGGCAACCAGTAAACATTCAGGACAGAATAGTAGAAATTTGGAAAAGGGGTTTCCACAATCTCCTTGCCCCATACTTCTCCTCTGAAGCCCTGTGATCTCCTAGAAGCCTATTTGGTACTTAGCCTGGCACCAGCTCTCCAGTGGACAAATGCCAAATGTTGTCCTCTTTTCAGCCATGAGTAGCTTAAGGAGAAAGACAGTCTTAGGTAAGTCCCCTGCCTACCACATTCTCTTTGAGTCCATAGTGATTCAAGGAGCTCAGAGTCAGGCTTCTGAGGGCCAGAGGCACCAGCCCAAACTGGTCCCTACCTGTGTGCAGAGATGAGTGAAGAACTGAAATCAATACTGATGAGTAACCCGGGACAGTACCCAATTTCTTTACATCTTAGGTTCCCCAACCATATAATGAACACACTAATTATTATTTACCTTAATAGTGTTAAGCAATCACTTATCCATAGATCCGAGCTGGCAAATATCTTTAAGATTATCTCCTCCAACATTCTTATTTTACAAATGAGAAAATATAGCTCCTAGGAATGAAAGGGACTTCCAAAGTTATAAAGTAAGTTAGTGGCTGGGCTGGATTGAAAACTCAGACTCTTAATTCTCAAGAGTGGAATGGAATAGTGAAAAAAGGATAAAAATTACAAGTACACAACTATTATAATGCCAGTATTGAGAGCCTATGGCTAACATCTACACTATAACCCATGTTGTCTTGAAAAAAGTATTATTTAGTACATAGATCACTACCTATTCTTATTCATTAATTTATAAATTTAATAATAAATAACTAAATAAGGAAAATAAATAAATATGCCAATACAGATGATGATAAGTAATAAGTACTGTGGAAGAAAGTGAAAAGATAGCCGGGGGGGGGGGGGGGGGTAGAATTTAGATAAAGAAGAATTCTCCAAGGAGATGACAGTTAGTTGAGGCCTGCAGGCTTAAAGTGAGCCAGCCAAATAAAGAGGTAGGGAGAAAGTATTCTAGACACAGAAACAGAAAGTCCAAAAGTCCAAAGATTGAATGGGTTTAGTGTTCCAGGAATTAGAAGCACAATGAAGCTAAAACCTAGAGAGAAAGGGGAAAAAGTTATAGGAGACAAATTTGGCAGAAACAGGTCACATAAAGCTTTGAAAGTCACAGTAGAAAATTTTTATTTTAATCTGAGGACAACAGAAACAGAGGGGAAAGAACTGAGTGATTTTGAGCAAGAGAATAAATAGATTTGATTTAAATTTGTTGAACATAAATTGCTGTGTGGTAAACAGATTAAAGGTGAGCCAAAGGGTTGAAACTGTTGCAGTTGTAGTCATTCAGGAGAGAGATGATGCAAATGGACTGGAAGGTCAATGAGGATGACAGACAGAGGTAAACATCCTTAGGCTATATTTTAGATGTAGAAACATCAGAACTTGGTGATGGGTTGACCGTGGAGTGTGAGGGAATGGAAAGAGGAATTATAAATGACTCCAGGTTTTTCACTTAAACAACCGAGTAGATGGTGGCACCATTTGCTGATGTGGAAAGAGTGGAATATGTGCAGGTTTGAGGAGGGGAAGAAACCAAGAATTCCATTTGGGATGTATAAAGAAGTGTGAACTGTCCATTAGTCATATTAGAGGAGATTTAAGAAAGACAATTGAATATACAAACCTGGAGCTCAGAAGAGAAGATCTGCCTGGAGACATACATTTTGGAGTCATCATCATAGAAATGGTATTTAAGGTCATACAACAGGATGTGATCATCTAGGGAGAGAGTATAAACAGAAAAGGGCCCTGAAGCAAGTCTTGAGGCTCTCCAACAATTAGACTAAAGTTGAATAGAAAAAGAAGGGTAAAAATGGAGATCAAGAGGTGGTGGTGAGGTAGAAAACCAGGAGAAATCACATTCAGGTGAAAAAAGTTTTGAGGAATGGAACTGAGAAGTTGAATGGATAATGACAGATACGTCCATTGTATAGGAGACATGGTTGCCATTGATAGCTTTAACAAGAGTAACTTCATCAGAACAAGGGTAACAGAAGTCATTCTGTAGTACTTGAAGAGTGAATGGGGGCGGGGAAGTGAATGAAGGTAAAGTGGAGACAAGTATAGAAAACTCTTTGAGAAGTTTTGCTCTGAAGGGAATAAGAGGAATAGGGTAATATCTGAATGGGTATATGAGATCAAGGAAGCAATTTTTTTCTTTTAACAGGAAGTTAGGAGCATGCCTATATGATTATGGGAATGAGAAGGAGCTGACAATATAAGACCTCACTATTTGAAGGATGTTCTACAGATCTACAGCATCATCATCACCTGGGCACTTGTTATAAACGCAGAACCTCAGGCCCCATCTCAGACCTATTGAATCTGCATTTTAACTAGATCCTCCAGTGATCTGCAAGTACATCAAAGTCTGAGAAGCATTGGGTGTAGCAAAGAGAATGCTTGCAGGAGCAAAGTCCTTGAGAAGGTGGGAAGGGATGGGGTCCAGAGCATAAGAGAAAATATTTGCCCTTGACAGAAACAGGGCTACCTCCTACACTCTAGCAGGAAGGAAGAACAGAGAAAGTGAGTGAGAGTACAAATGCCAGTGGGCCTATGGATTTAGTGAATGAAAGAGGAGGGAACTTGCCTAAAGTGTTATCAGTTTCTTCAATAAAGAGACAAAGTTGAGAGAGGAATATGGAAGGAGTCATTGCAAGTTATAAGAGAGAGGAACAGGTATGAAATAGTCCTCTCAGACCAGTGTTTCTCAACCTTGGCTGCACACTTGAATCACCAGGAGAGCTTTGAAAAATCATTGCTGTCTAAATCCCACCTTCAAGGGACACTTGGTTCAATGGCTGAGCATCTGCCTTTGGCTTAGGTTGTGATCCCGGGGTCCTGAGATCGAGTCCCACATCAGGCTGCCCACAGGGAGCCTGCTTTCCCTCTGCCGTGTCTCTGCCTCTCTCTGCATGTCTCCCATGAATAAATAAATAAATAATTTAAAATAAATAAATAGGGCAGCCCTGGTGGCTCAGCGGTTTAGCGCCACCTTCAGCCCAGGGTGTGATCCTGGAGACTCGGGATCGAGTCCCACATCAGGCTCCCTGCATGGGGCCTGCTTCTCCCTCTGCCTGTGTCTCTGTCTCTATCTCTTTCTCTGTGTCTCTCGTGAATAAATAAATAAAATCTTTTTAAAAATAAATAAACAAATAAGTAAATAAATCCCACCTTCAAGAATTATGATTTAATAAGAGTGAGGTATTGCCTGTGCATCAAGATTTTATAAGATCCTTAGATAATCCTAAATATGCAACTAGGGTTGAGAGCCACTGTCTTAGAGAGAATGGAAAAGCAAACATGTTAGTGACATACAGTAGGGTTTGGAGGAAGTGTTGAGTGCCCAAGGCTTGTGGCAAAGCAAAATCAATCAGCCCAAGATGTGAGACTTTTATCATGCCCATTCTGCTGCTCAAGCACAGGCATAAAGAAGGTAGGTAGTTGGGTGGAATCTAGGGGAGATTTTCCAGAAAAATAAAATGAGAAAATAAATGGACAATAGAGTTGCAAATATTTTCAAGGAAGTGATATTAATGGACCAAGGGATCTAAGCTGGACAGAGAAGAAAAGATTACAGGAAGAGATATGATTAGTAATGATCTCGGCTTAATGGAACAGTGGGATTAATGATAGATCTTTATAGTATAGAAGAATTGTTGGAATAGAGGTAACAGAGTAAGTAAGCTCGAAGAACAGAGCAGTGATCAGAGAAGAGATTCCTGAAATCAAGATTCTGGAGGAAATCCAGTTATTCATACACTATGACATGATCCAGGGTATTACCACAGGATTTTTCTGACTGTACTGAGGTAAAGAAACAGGTTGTTGAAAGCAAGGCCAGGGTTGAATAGGCCATCTAATAGGGAGTGTTGAGGTTAGAGAGACAAAAGAAAGATGAAGACAGTGATGATCCAGGAGCTAAAGTTTTCAATGAGTGAGGAAGAATGTCCAGAAAGACAATCTGTCAGCCGAGAGTTATGTGTAAAATACCTTTATCTGATACATCATTTGCAAATAAGATGAATGGATAAAGAAGATGTGGTTTATGTATACAATGGAATATTACTCAGCCATTAGAAATGACAAATACCCACCATTTGCTTCAACGTGGATGGAACTGGAGGGTATTATGCTGAGTGAAGTAAGTCAATCGGAGAAGGACAAACATTATATGTTCTCATTCATCTGGGGAATATAAATAATAGTGAAAGGGAATATAAGGGAAGGGCAAGAAATGGGTAGGAAATATCAGAAAGGGAGACAGAACATAAAGACTCCTAACTCTGGGAAATGAACTAGGGGTGGTGGAAGGGGAGGAGGGCGGGGGGTGGGGGTGAATGGGTGATGGGCACTGAGGGGGGCACTTGATGGGATGAGCACTGGGTGTTATTCTGTATGTTGGCAAATTGAACACCAATAAAAAGTAAATTTATTATTTAAAAAAGGAAAAAAAATAAAATACCTGCTATTTACCAAGTTCTTTCTAGGTACTGGGAACACAGTAGTGAATAAGATAGACTAAGTCTCTTTCCTCAAGGAACTTATATTCTAATGAAGGGATTTAGACATTGAATCCAAAACCAATAAATAATTTTAGGTATTGAATAGCTACAAAAATAATAAATAAGATGATATAATAGAAAGTAACTGAGGAAGAAAGACACTGTTTGGGGAGCCTGAGTGTCTCAGTAGTTGAGCATCTGCCATTGGCTCAGGTAGTGATCCAGGGGTCCTGGAATCAAGCCCCTCATCAGGATCCCCGCAGGGAGCCTGCTTCTCCCTCTGCCCATGTATCTACCTCTCTCTGTGTCTCTCATGAATAAATAAATAAATCTTTTTTTTAAAAAAAAAAAAAAGACACTGTTTTACCCAAATAGCCAAGGAAGGCCTCTCTTAGGAAGTGACATCTGAGTTAATACCAGAATGATGGGAAGAAATCAGTGATGTAAAAAATCTACGGTAAGAGCATTCCAGACATGAAGGAGTGACAAATGCAAAGGTTCAGAGATGACAATAAGACTGATAACGTGCAAGGAACAAAATAAGGTCAGCATGGCAGAATGTGGTGGAGGATAATATAGTGGTGGTAGATGATGTCAGAGGAGCAGGCAGGGCCAGAATGTCAGGAGATGGAAGCAAAAAGAAGAGATATAGTGGGTGGCAGAGGCAGATGGCATGTGCTTCCAAGAAGCTGGGAGTTGTGAAGGCAGGAGATAAAGAAATGGGAAACATGATAGATGTCATCCCAAATAAGCTAACACAGGAAAGAATTCAAAGCACGATGTTAGTGTAATAGTAAAAGTATGTATAGATTAAATGCAATCTATTTTAGACTTTGAAAAGTAAAATCTGGCTGGATGAATTCTTAAGGTCATCTATCCCTTAGCTACTACTCAAAATTTGGGCCTCAGACCAATAGCAGTAGCATCACCTGGGAACTTATTAGAAAGGCAGAATCCAAGGCCCACCTCAGACCTACTAACTAGCATTAGTATTTTCACAAAATTCCCAATGATTTACATGCGCATTAAATTGTAAGAAGCCCAGCTCTAGACCAAACTAATGTCACTATGTTGGAGTCATTGAGATAAGTTTCTTTGCCCAAAAAAGAATAAGAAACATCTTCATCTGTAGAAGATTAATAGTCGGAGATGTTGAGGACAGTCAGGGTTCCTAATTTGGGGAAAAAGGTTTGCTGGGCATATGGACTCCCATTTTCTCTGTGAGGATATTAGTTAAGACAGTCATTCACCTGGGAACACAATTTCTTATCCCTAGATTTCCCAAGCAGCTATCTGACCTTGTAGACCCAGGCCAGAGAAAAGACTCAATAGACCCTACAGGCATTTGAAGCAAGCTCCAAGCAGCTCAGGGGAATACAGGGAGGAGGTAGCTATACTTGTCTTTCTTCAGGCCTCAACAGGCAAAGTGTGGAAACAGGGTGAGATGCTGCTTAGTGGCCTGCTACAGAAAGTACCACTTGGAATGCAGAAGGCCTTGGCCCAACAACTTCCCTGCAGGGCCACTTCAGCTTGATCATAGGGACCAGACAGTGAAAATCATATTCCCTCTACTATGATTAACCCATTAGTTATTCTTTTCCTTTAAGCTCTCCATGGGTTCTATTCTCTCAAGTTAGTATAAATGACTTCAAGTTCACCTCACCCATCCCTTTTCCTAGCAGTCACCCCTTTCCTCTTTAGCTTTCTCTTCTCTTTCTCCCATGCCATGCCTTCAGCCTCAAAGGACTTCCTGTCTATCCAAGGAATTTGCTTTTCAGTCCACTACTTATTTTCAGTACAAAGGCAGGAGCTGAAATAACTTCATAAGGAGTTTCAATTAGATGAGCAGATTTAACCTACATCTGGTTTGAGGTGTTACTTAAAACACTTGGGCAGATTTCAGGACCTGCAGAACTTACAAACAATATATATCTGCCTAATGATTCTTGGGCAAGCCAAATTCACTTGTTAATGTCCAGTTTTATCAAATGATGAGCTTCCCATCATTGAAGTCATCCAAGTCTGGAAGAGTACCTACTAGAGATGCTATAGAGTAAATCCTCCATCAATGGAAGGCTGTGCTAGAGAACCATGCAAAGAAGTCAGTGAGCCAAGATGAGAAGAGCACTGGATTGGAATTCTGGTGACTGCTAAATTGCTGTGTGACCTTGAACGGGACACTCCGTCTCTTCATCTGTCAAATGGTCTTGTCAGAGTTTCTCAATGCTTTTTGACCTGTGCTTCTATAGAATGTAGGGAAGGTCCTTCAGAGGCTACTCCTTGCCTTATAGGGCATAGGGAAGGCTGAGTGGGAAGATCTTTGGGCCCCACTTCAACCAGAGTGGTTTTCTTTTCATATGCTTAATACATTAGGCTTTCAGGTAAGACTGTGATTACATAAACAGTCTCTGCTGCTAAAAACAAACAAGCCTAGACTACATCAGAGGCTGTAAACAGAAAATCTGGCTAACAGTCCATCATGGTGTTTTAATTTTGTTGGATGTTAAACTACTATTATATTATATTATTTTATATATAATTTTAATAAGGATAGTTCATATAATAATCTAGAATTCCAGCTTTTTTTATTTTTTTAAAGATTTTGTTTATTATTTATTTATTCATGAGAGACACAGCGATAGAGAGAGAGAGGCAGAGACACAGGCAGAGGGAGAAGTAGGCTCCATGCAGGAAGCCCGACGTGGGACTCAATCCTGGGTCTCCAGGATCACGCCCTGGGCTGAACGTGGCGCTAAACCACTGAGCCACCGGGGATGCCCAGAATTCCAGCTTCTTTATTTTATTTTTTTTTAAAGATTTATATATTTATTCATTCAGAGAGAGAGGGAAAGAGGTAGAGAGAGAAGCGGGCTCCGTGCAGGGAGCCCGACGTGGGACTCGATCCCAGGTCTCCAGGATCACGCCCCGGGCTACAGGCGGTGCTAAACCGCTGTGCCACTGGGGCTGCCCCAGCTTCTTTAAAAACATCAGAAGATCCGGTAGCCCTGGGCTAGTATTCCTACCTTGTAACAATTAGTTGGAGCTGGATGACAGCTGCCTCCTTTTAGAGCCAGAGTCCCTGCTTACAGACCCCTGCCTTGCCTCTGCTGATGTCTGAGTGGTGATCTTTGCCCTCCAGGGCTCTGTGAACTTCAGCTTCTTTACCCCTCCTAGCAAACCTAGAATGGGTTGCTCCAGGAATGGCAGTGCCAGGAATGCAGAACAGGGCTTTTCAAACTTTAATTTTCACAGATGTTCTTGTTAAAATGAAGATTCTGATTCAATAAGTCTAGGGTGGGTCCTGAAATTCTGCATTTCTAAAAAAAACTCCCAGGTGATATGCTGTTGGTCCTTGGATCACAATTACAGAAGTAAGAAGATAGTAGAAAGAGCAAGAAGTGGAGAAGCAAGAGCCATACCTTTAGCCCTAGCTCTCAATGACTTTCATTAACTACATTGGGAAAACTGTTAAACCTCTGTTCCACAGGCCTAGTAAATCATTCTCCAGGGAGATGGTAAAAACAAACAAACAAACAAACAAAAGGAGATTCTTCTGGCCAGAGGAGTGATTGACAAGAAAAGCATTAAAAAGAAATCTGGCAAGGTATCTGTTTAATGTTACGTGAGGTTACTTTTAGGGGATTTGCCCTCACCAACCTGGGATGGCTAAAGTCACCTTTCAGGTTCCAAGTGCTGAGTCCTGAACTCCAAGGGAAATTTGTTTTGTTGTTGAAGACCCTGAGGAGGGTCAGGGAGAGAAGGGAAAAGAGAAGGAGGGAGATGATAAAGGAAAAAATGAAAAAAAGGAAGTTGAAGAGGAAGATGAGAAGAAATGGAAGAGAAAGAGTCAAATATAGAGGAGGAAGAGATGGAGGGGGAAAAGGAGGAAGAGGAAGATGGTGGATGAAGAGGAAGATGGTGGATGAAGAGGAAGATGGAATCAGGTGGAGGGGGGAAGGGAGAGGAGCAAAGGGGAAGAGGTGAACATAAAGGATCAAGTCTGAGGATTTTCCTGAAAAGGCTCTTTCTTTGTTAGAAATATCCATCCTCATTCACCAACCCCTCCTCACAGGAGGACATCCTCACAGCAGGAACCTGAGCTCCTTTTCCAGCTTTAAAATTCTATGATCTTCTGAAATGCTATAGCAACAAAATGAGCTGGCTCCATTCAGCCTGGCCTCCTGGCTTGCCTATGATGAACTGTCTTCTCTTCCTTATCTGTTGCATAGTAGTACCACCCACCCATTCCCATGCTCCCTCTACAAGGTATAGATGAATTCCCAGAATTCATTAGGCTGCCATGGAAGCCCTGAGGTGAAGGGCAAACCAGGAAGGAGAAAAGACATCACCTCTACACACATACATATAATTAGTTGCCAACTACTGTTGCCTCTACCCCAATGTCATTTCTTCTGTGTGCCCCCTCCTCTACCTCTAACCACTACTCCAAGTCAGGCTCTCATTTATGTCTCTCCTGGACCATTATATCAGCCTGCTAGGGGTCTACCTACTTCCATTTTTGCTGCTATCCAATTCATTCTCACACTGCTTCCAGTTAGAACTTTAAAGCATTGCTTGGTCCTCCTCTGATGAAACACTTTTTTTAATGTATATGTTTTATTGGAGTTCAATTTGCCAACATATAGTATAATGCCCAATGCTCATCCGCTCAAGGGCCCCCCTCAATGCCTGTCACTCAGTCACCCCATCCCCCTGCCCAGCTCCCCTTCCACTACTCTTTGTTCGATTCCCAAAGTGAGAAGTCTCTCATGTCTTATCATCCTATCTGCTTTTTCCCACTCATTTTCTCTCCTTTCCACTATAATCCCTTTCACTATTGTTTTATATTCCCTGTATGAGTGAAATCACATGATGGTCTTTCTAAAATTGACTTATTCACTCAGCATAATCTCCTCCAGTTCCATCCACTTCGAAGTAATTGGTGGGTATTCGTCGTTTCTAATGGCTGAGTAATATTCCATTGTATATATACACCATATCTTCTTAATCCATTCATCTTTCCATGGACATGGAAGTTCCTTCCATAGTTTGCCTATTATGGACAAGGCTGCTATAAATATTGGGGTGCAGGAGTCCTGGTGTTTTACTACATCTGTATCTTTGGGATAAATCCCCAAGAGCACAATTGCTGGGTTGTAGGGTAGCTCTATTTTAACACTCTGAGGAACCTCCACACAGTTTTCCAGAGTGGCTGCACCAGTTCACACTCCCACCAACAGTGCAGGAGGGTTCCCCTATGCTGTGCAGAGGCTTTTTATCTTGATGAAGTGCCAATAATTCATTTTTGCTTTTGTTTCCCTTACCTTCATAGATGTATCTTACAAGAAGCTGCTATGGCCAAGTTCAAAAAGGCTGTTGCCTCTGTTCTCCTCTAGGATTTTGATGGATTCTTGTCTCACATTTAGATCTTTCATCCATTTTGAGTTTATCTTTGTGTATGGTGTAAGAGAATGGTCTAGTTTCATTGTGCATAGAGATGTACAATTTTCCAGCACCATTTATCGCGTGAGACTGTCCTTTGTCCAGTAGATAGTCTTCCCTGTTTTATCGAATATTAGTCAACCATAGAGTTTAGGGCCCATTTGTAACTTCTCTATTCTGTTGCATTGATCTATGTGTCTGGTTTTGGGCCAGGACCACACTGTCTTGATGGTGACAGCTTTGTAGTACAACTTGAAATCCGACATTGTGATGCCCTGAACTCTGGTTTTCTTTTTCAATACCCCCCTGGCTATTCGAGGTCTTTTCTGATTCCACACAAATCTTAAGATTGCTTGTTCCAACTCTCTGATGAAAGTTCATGGTATTTTGATAGGGATTGTACTGAACGTGCAAATTGCCTTGGGTAGCATAGACATTTTCACAATATTAATTCTTCCAATCCATGAGCATGGAATATTTTTTCATCTCTTTGTGTCTTCCTCCATTTCTTTCAAAAGTGTTCTGCAGTTTTTAGGGTATAGATCCTTATCTCTTTGGTTAGGTTTATTCCTAGGTATCTTATGCTTTTGGGTGCAATTGTAAATGGGATTGATTCCTTAATTTCTCTTTCTTCAATCTCATTGTTAGTGTATAGAAATGCCACTGATTTCTGGGCATTGAATTTGTGTCCTGCCACGCTACCAAATTGCTGTATGAGTTCTAGCAATCTTGGGGTGGAGTCATTTGGGTTTTCTATGGACAGTCTCATGTCATCTGCGAAGACGGAAAGTTTGACTTCTTCTTTGCTAATTTGAAATCCTTTTATTTCTTTTTGTTGCCTGATTGCTGAGGCTAGGACTCCTACTACAATGTTGAATAGCAGTGGTGAGAGTGGATATCCCTGTCTTATTCCTGATCTTAGGGGATTTACATTTTTTTTAAATTCCCCTGGCTATTCAGGATCTTTTCTGATTCCACATATCTTAAAATAATTTGTTCTAACTTTCTGAAGAAAGTCCATAGTATTTTGATAGGGATTGCAATAAACGTGTAAATTGCCCTGGGTAACACTGACATTTTCACAATATTAATTCTGCCAATCCATGAGCTTCATGGAATATTTTTCCATCTCTTTGTGTCTTCCTCAATTTCTTTCAGAAGTGTTCTATCGTTTTTAGGATATAGATCCTTTACCTCTTTGGTTAGGTTTATTCCCAGGTATCTTATGCATTTGGGTGCAATCGTAAATAGGATTGACTCCTTAATTTCTCTTTCTTCAGTTGCATTGTTAGTGTATAGAAATGACAGTCACATTGTTAGTGTATAGAAATGACTTCTGGGCATTGATTTTGTATCCTGCCACACTGCCAAATTGCTGTATGAGTTCTAGCAATCTTGGGGTGGAGGCTTTTGGGTTTTCTATGTAGAGTATCATATCATCGGCGAAGAGGGAGAGTTTGACTTCTTCTTTGCCAATTTGAATGCCTTTAATGTCTTTTTGTAGTCTGATTGATGAGGCTAGGACTTCCAGTACTATATTGAATAGCTGTGGTGAGAGTGGACATCCCTGTCTTGTTCCTGATCTTAGGGGAAAGGCTCCCAGTGTTTCCCCATTGAGAATGATATTTGCTTTGGGCTTTTCATAGATGGCTTTTAAGACGCTGAGGAATGCCCCCTCTATCCCTACACTTTGAAGAGTTTTGATCAGGAATGGATGCTGTCTTTTGTCAAATGCTTTCTCTGCATCTATTGAGAGGATCATATGGTTTTTGTTTTTTCTCTTGTTGATATGACCTATGACATTGATTGCATTATGAGTGTTGAACCAGTCTTAAATCCCAGGGATAAATCACACTTGGTCATGGTGAATAATCCTCTTAATGTACTATTGGATCCTATCTTGTCGAGAATTTTTGCATCCATATTCATCAGGGAGATTGGTCTATAATTCTCCTTTTTGGTGGGGTCTTTGTCTGGTTTTGGAATTAAGGTGATGCTGGGCTCATGAAACGAGTTTGGAAGTATTCCATTCCTTTCTTACTTTCGGAACAGCTTTAGTAGAATAGGTATGGTTTCTTCTTTAAACGTTTGATAGAATTCCCCTGGGAAGCCATCTGGCCCTGGACTTTTGTGCCTTTGGAGGTTTTTGATGACTGCTTCAATTTCCTCCCTGGTTATTTGCCTGTTCAAGTTTTCTATTTCTTCCTGTGCCAGGTTTAGTAATTTGTGGTTTTCCAGAAATGCATCCATTTATTCTAGATTACCTAATTTATTAGCATATAGCTGATTATACTACTTTTTAAAAATCGTTTGTATTTCCTTGGGATTGGTTGTGGTCTCTCCTCGTTCCTTCATCATTGTATTAATTTGAGTGTTTTCTCTTTTCTTTCAATAAAGAAGGCATTAGCCTTCTTATTAATTCTTTCAAAGATCAAACTTCTGGTTTTGTTGATCTGTACTACACTTCTGGTCTCTGTTTCTATGAGTTCTGCTCCAATGTTTACTATCGTACTTCTGCCTGGTGTAGGGTTTTTTTTAATCTTTCTTTTTTAATAATAAATTTATCTTTTATTGTTGTTCAATTTACCAACATACAGAATAACACCCAGTGCTCATCCAGTCAAGTGCACCCCTCAGTGCCCCTCACCCATTCACCCCCAACCTCCGCCCTCCTCCCCTTCCACCACCCCTAGTTCATTTCCCAAGGTTAGGAGTCTTTATGTTCTGTCTCCCTTTCTGATATTTCCCACACATCTCTTCTCCCTTCCCTTATATTCTCTTTCACTATTATTTATATTCCCCAAATGAATGAGAACATATAACGTTTGTCCTTCTCTGACTGACTTACTTCACTCAGCATAATGCCCTCCAGTTCCATCCACGTTGAAGAAAATGGTGGGTATTTGTCATTTCTAATGGCTGAGTAATATTCCATTGTATACATAAACCACATCTTCTTTATCCATTCATCTTTCGATTGATACCAAGGCTCCTTCCACAGTTTGGCTATTGTCGACATTGCTGCTAGAAACATCAGGGTGCAGGTGTCCCGGTGTTTCATTCCATCTGTACCTTTGGGGTAAATCCCCAACAGCACAACTGCTGGATCGTACAGCAGGTCTATTTTTAACTCTTTGAGGAACCTCCACACAATTTTCCAGAGTTGCTGCACCAGTTCACATTCCCACCAACAGTGTAAGAGGGTTCCCTTTTCTCCACATCCTCTCCAACATTTGTGGTTTCCTGCCTTCTTAATTTTCCCCATTCTCACTGGTGTGAGGTGGTATCTCATTGTGGTTTTGATTTGTATTTCCCTGATGGCAAAGGATGCACAGCATTTTCTCATGTGTAGGTTGGCCATGTCTATGTCTTCCTCTGTGAGATTTCTGTTCATGTCTTTTGCCCATTTCATGATTGGATTGTTTGTTTCTTTGGTGTTGAGTTTAAGAAGTTCTTTATAGATCTTGGATACTGGCCCTTTATCTGATATGTCATTTGCAAATATCTTCTCCCATTCTGTAGGTTGTCTTTTAGTTTTGTTGACTGTATCCTTTGCTGTGCAAAAGCTTCTTAATCTAGATGAAGTCCCAATAGTTCATTTTTGCTTTTGTTTCTTTTGCCTTCGTGGATGTATCTTGAAAAAAGTTACTATGGCCAAGTTCAAAAAGGATGTTGCCTGTGTTCTCCTCTAGGATTTTGATGGAATCTTGTATCACATTTAGATCTTTCATCCATTTTGAGTTTATCATTGTGTATGGTGCAAGAGAGTGGTCTAGTTTCATTCTTCTGCATGTGGATGTCCAATTTTCCCAGCACCATTTATTGAAGGGACTGTCTTTCTTCCAATGGATAGTCTTTCCTTCTTTATCGAATATCAGTTGACCATAAAGTACAGGGTCCACTTCTGGATTCTCTATTCTGTTCCATTGATCTATGTGTCTGTTTTTGTGCCAGTACCACACTGTCTTGATGACCACAGCTTTGTAGTACAACCTGAAATTTGGCATTGTGATGCCCCCAGATATGGTTTTCTTTTTTAAAATTCCCTTGGCTATTCGGGGTCTTTTCTGATTCCACACAAATCTTAAAATAATTTGTTCTAACTCTCTGAAGAAAGTCCATGGTATTTTGATAGGGATTGCATTAAACATGTAAATTGCCCTGGGTAACATTGACATTTTCACAATATTATTCTGCCAATCCATGAGCATGGAATATTTTTCATCTCTTTGTGTCTTCCTCAATTTCTTTCAGAAGTGTTCTATAGTTTTTACGGTACAGATCCTTTACCTCTTTGGTTAGGTTTATTCCCAGGTATCTTATGCTTTTGGGTGCAATTGTACATGGGATTGACTCCTTAATTTCTCTTTCTTCAGTCTCATTGTTAGTGTATAGAAATGACACTGACTTCTGGGCATTGATTTTGTATCCTGCCATACTGCCGAATTGCTGTATGAGTTCTAGCAATCTTGGGGTGGAGGCTTTTGGGTTTTCTATGTAGAGTATCATGTCATCAGCAAAGAGGGATAGTTTGACTTCTTCTTTGCCCATTTGAATGCCTTTAATGTCTTTTTGTTATCTGATTGCTGAGGCTAGGACTTCCAGTACTATGTTGAATAGCTGTGGTGAGAGTGGACATCCCTGTCTTGTTCCTGATCTTAGGGGAAATGCTCCCAGTGCTTCCCCATTGAGAATGATATTTGCTGTGGGCTTTTCATAGATGGCTTTTAAGATGTTGAGGAATGTCCCCTCTATCCCTTCACTCTGAAGAGTTTTGATCAGGAATGGATGCTGTATTTTGTCAAATGCTTTCTCTGCATCTAATGAGAGGATTATATGGTTCTTGGTTTTTCTCTTGCTGACATGATGAATCACGTAGATTGTTTTACAAGTGTTGAACCAGCCTTGCATCCCGGGGACAAATCCGACTTGGTTATGGAGAATAATTTTCTAATGTACTGTTGGATCCTATTGGCTGGTATCTTGTTGAGAATTTTTGCATCTGTGTTCATCAGGGATATTGGTCTGTAATTCTCCTTTTTGGTGCGGTCTTTGTCTCGTTTCGGAACTAAGGTGATGCTGGCCTCATAGAACAAATTTGGAAGTACTCTATCTCTTTCTATCTTTCCAAACAGCTTTAGTAGAATAGGTATGGTTTCTTCTTTAAACGTTTGATAGAATTCCCCTGGGAAGCCATCTGGCCCTGGGCTTTTGTGTCTTGGGAGGTTTTTGATGACTCCTTCAATTTCCTTCCTCGTTATTGGCCTGTTCAGGTTTTCTGTATCTTCCTGTTCCAGTTTTGATAGTTTGTTGCTTTCCAGGAATGCATCCATTTCTTCTAGATTGCCTAATTTATTGGCGTATAGCTGGTCATAATATGTTTTTAAAATCGTTTGTATTTCCTTGGTGTTTTTAGTGATGTCTCCTTTCTCATTCATGATTTTATTAATTTGAGTCTTCTCTCTCTTCTTTTTAATAATTGTGGCTAATGGTTTATCTATCTTATTAATTCTTTCAAAGAACCAACTCCTGGTTTTGTTGATCTGTTCCACAGTTCTTCTGGTCTCGATTTCATTGAGTTCTTCTCGAATCTTTATTAACTCTCTTCTTCTGCTGGGAGTAGGATCTATTTGCTGTTTTTTCTCTAGCTTTTTTATGTGTAAGGTTAGCTTTTGTATTTGAGTTCTTTCTAGTTTTTGAATGGATGCTTGTATTGCAATGTATTTCCCCCTCAGGACTGCTTTTGCTGTATCCCAAAGATTTTGAACGGTTGTATCTTCATTCTCATTAGTTTCCATGAATCTTTTTAATTCTTCCTTAATTTTTTCTGGTTGACACTGTCATCTTTTAGCAGGATGGTCCTTAACCTCCACGTGTTTGAGGTCGTTCCAAACGTCTTCTTGTGATTTAGATCTAATTTCAAGGCATTATGGTCTGAGAATATGCAGGGGACGATCCCAATCTTTTGGTATCGGTTCAGACCCGATTTGTGACCCAGTATGTGGTCTATTCTGGAGAAAATTCCATGTGCACTTGAGAAGAATGTGTATTCAGTTGAGTTTGGATGTAAAGTTCTGTAGATATCTGTGAAATCCATCTGGTCCAGTGTATCATTTAAAGCTCTCGTTTCTTCGGAGATGTTGTGCTTAGAAGACCTATCGAGTATAGAAAGAGCTAGATTGAAGTCACCAAGTAAAAGTGTATTATTATCTAAGTATGTCTTAACTTTGGTTATTAATTGGTTTAAATATTTGGCAGCTCCCACATTCGGGGCATATATATTGAGGATTGTTAATTCCTCTTGTTGGATATCTCCTTTAAGTCCGATATAGTGTCCCTCTTCATCTCTCACTATAGTCTTCGGGGTAAATTTTAGTTTATCTGATGTAAGGATGGCTACCCCTGCTTTCTTTTGAGGACCATTTGAATGGTAAATAGTTCTCCAACCTTTCATTTTCAGGCTGTAGGTGTCCTTCTGTCTAAAATGAGTCTCTTGTAGACAGCAAATAGATGGGTCCTGCTTTTTTTTCCAGTCTGAAGCCCTGTGCCTTTTGATGGGGTCATTAAGCCCGTTCACGTTCAGAGTTACTATTGAACGGTATGAGTTTAGTGTCATCATGACATCTATTCAGTCCTTGTTTTTGTGGATTGTTCTACTGAACTTCTTCTTAAAGGGGAATTTTAAGATTCCCCCTTAAGATTTTTGCAGAGCATTTTGGAGGTCACATATTCTTTCAGTTCCTGCCTGTCTTGGAAGCTCTTTATCTCTCCTTCCATTTTGAATGAGAGCCTTGCTGGATATAGTATTCTTGGTTGCATGTTCTTCTCATTTAGGACCCTGAATATATCCTGCCAGCCCTTTCTGGCCTGCCAAGTCTTTGTGGAGAGGTCTGCTGTTACCCTAATACTCCTCTCCAAAAAAGTCAGGGATTCTTGTCTCTTGCTGCTTTAAGGATCTTCTCTTTATCTTTGGAATTTGCAAGCTTTACTATTAAATGTCGAGATGTTGAACGGTTTTTATTGATTTTCAGGGGGATCTCTCTATTTCCTGGATCTGAGTGCCTGTTTCCCTTCCCAGATTAGGAAAGTTTTCAACTATGATTTGTTTAAATACATATTCTGGCCTTCTGTCTCTTTCGGCGCCCTTGGAAACCCCAATTAAACGTAGGTTTTTCTTCCTCAGGCTGTCGTTTATTTCCCTTAATCTATCCTCATGGTCTTTTAATTGTTTGTCTCTTTTTTCCTCAGTTTCACTCTTTGCCATGAACTTGTCTTCTATGTCACTCACTCGTTCTACCTCGTTAACCCTCCTCTTTAGGACTTCTAGTTTGGATTGCATCTCATTCAATTGATTTTTAATTTCTGCCTGATTAGATCTGAATTCCGCAGTTATGAAGTCGCTTGAGTCCTTTATGCTTTTTTCTAGAGCCACTAGTAGTTGTATAATAGTGCTTCTGAATTGGCTTTCTGACATTGAATTGTAATCCAGATTTTTTTTTTTATTGGTGTTCAATTTACTAACATACAGAATAACACCCAGTGCCCATCACCCATTCACTCACACCCCCCGCCCTCCTCCCCTTCTACCACCCCTAGTTCGTTTCCCAGAGTTAGCAGTATTTACGTTCTGTCTCCCTTTCTGATATTTCCCACACATTTCTTCTCCCTTCCCTTATTTTTCCTTTCACTATTATTTATATTCCCCAAATGAATGAGAACATATAATGTTTGTCCTTCTCCGACTGACTTACTTCACTCAGCATAATACCCTCCAGTTCCATCCACGTTGAAGCAAATGGTGGGTATTTGTCATTTCTAATAGCTGAGTAATATTCCATTGTATACATAAACCACATCTTCTTTATCCATTCATCTTTCGTTGGACACCGAGGCTCCTTCCACAGTTTGGTAATCCAGATTTTGTAACTCTGTGGGAGAGAAGACTGTTTCTGATTCTTTCTTTTGGGGTGAAGTTTTCCTTCTAGTCATTTTGCTCAGTGCAGAGTGGCCAAAAACAAGCTGTATTGGGAAAAGGAGAAAAAGAGAGGAGAGAAAGAAGGAAAGAAAAGGGAAAAAGTAAAAAGGAAGAAAAAAAAGAAAAAAAAGAGATGATAAAGAGAAAGAAAAAGAAAGAAAGAAAGAAAGAAAGAAAGAAAGAAAGGATGAAAGAAAAAAAGAAAGAAAGAAAGAAGAAAGAAAGAAAGAAAGAAAGAAAGAAGAAGAAAGAAAGAAAGAAGAAAGAAAGAAAGAAAGAAAGAAAGAAAGAAAGAAAGAAAGAAGAAAGAAAGAAAGAAAGAAAGAAAGAAAAGAAAGAAAGAAAGAAAGAAAGAAAGAAAGAAAGAAAGAAAGAAAGAAAGAAAAGAAGAAAGAAAGATAGGTGGGGGAAGCAAACAGAAATCAAAAAACAAAACAAAACAAAACCACGGGGGAGTATCTTCTGTTTCTGTATACTTTTAGTCCCTTGACTTCCCCTGGAACTTGTCCGTCTAGCTGGTCTTCTGGGGAGGGGCCTGTTGTGCTGATTTTCAGGTGTTAGCACTTGGGGGAGCTGTTCTGCCCCCTGCCTGGTGCAGGGCTCAGTTGGAGTTGTTTACCCCATGAGGCCCCAGGAGGAACAACCACAGTGGCTGCGGCCAGCTCTGGAGCCCTGTATTCAGCTTCTGCAGTAACTATGGAGCTGTCGGTCTGCAGGAGCCTGGATACTCCTAGGGGCGGGGCCGCTGATCTGCTCAGCTCGGGGCAGGAGCGTCCTTGCTGTCCTGGGCCCTCCTGGCCTCTTCCTGTCCCGGGGGGAGGCTGGATCCTTGGCTGTGTCCCGGCGCCCAGTGTTCCCCGGCCTGCGCTGTTGGATTCGCGCTCCTGGCCTCGTAGCCACCTCTCTGTGGAGCCGCCGCCCGAGCCCCTCCGAGCTGCTCCCGGAGCCCCGCAGCCCCCTCCACCCGGAGCCACCGCCCGAGTCCCTCGGAGCTGCTCCTGGGTCAGTGCGTGCGTGCGCTGCAGCCCTTTAGGTAGCTCGGTGCACTCTCCCTGGGGCGCAGTTGCTCTGTTAGTGTCCCAGGCAGCCCGAGGGCATCCCCTCCCCTCCTTGGGTCCTGCTCCAACTCCGGCGAGCGCCTTTCCGCCCAGGAAGATTGGTGAGGCTCCTGCTTCTCTGGGACGGGGCTTTCCTGTCCTGGGGACACTCGCCCAGGCCTTAGCCCTGCTCTTGCGGGGCCCCTCCCCCTTGGATGCCTTTTGTTTCATTTCTTTTTTCCCATCTTCCTACCTTGATAGAAGTGCGAACTCTTCTCACTGTAGCATTCCATCGGTTCTCTCTTTAAATCTCAGGCTGAATTCGTAGATTTTCAGGATGATTAGAAGGTTATCTAGGTAATTTGGTGGGGACAGGTGATTTGGGGACCCTACTCTTCTTCCATCTTGCCCCTCCTCCCCTGCTGTAGGTTTTACTTGCTTTTCTTTCTCCAGTTCCTTTAGGTGGGAGGTTAGCTTGTGTATTTAATTTTTTTCCAATTTTTTCAGGGAGGCTTATATTGCAGTGTATTCCCTCTCTGACTCCTTTTGCTGTATCCCAAAGATTTTGAATGGTTGTATCTTCATTTTCATTAGTTTCCATGAATGTTTTTAGTTCTTCTCTAATTTCCTGATTGACCACTTCATCTTTTAGCAAGATACTCTTTAACCCCCAAGTGTTTGATTTTCTTCCAACATTCTTCTTGTGATTGAATTCTAGTTTCAAGGCTTTGTGGTCTGAAAAATATGCAGGGGCAATCCTAATCTTCCGGTATTAGTTGAGACCTGATATGTGACCCAGTATGTGGTCTATTCTGTAGAAAGTTCCATGTGCTCTTGAGAATGTGTATTCAGTTGCGTTCAGATGGAATGTTCTGTGTATATCTGTGAAATCCATCTAGTCTAGTGTATCACTTAAAGCTCTTGTGTCTTCAGTGATGTTGTGCTTAGGATATATGTCATTTACAGAAAGTGCCGTGTTGAAGTCTCCTACTATTAGTGTATTAAAATCTAAGTATGTCTTTACTTTGGTTATTAATCAATTGATATACCTGGCAGCTCCCTCATTAGGAGCATAAATATTCATGATTGTTAGGTCCTCTTGTTAGATACTCTTTTGTTTTTAATATAGTAAGTTCTCTATGCTTTTTTATTTTTTTTAAGATTTTATTCATTTACTCATGAGAGACAGAGACAGAGAGTGAGAGAGAGGCAAAACACAGGCAGAGGGAGAAGCAGGCTCCATGCACGGGAGCCCGATGTGGGACTCGATCCCGGGTCTCCAGGATCGCCCTGGACCAAAGGTGGCACTAAACCACTGAGCCACCCGGGCTGCCCTAGATAGACTCTTTAATTATGATATTGTGTCCCTATTCATCTCTTACCACAGTCTTTAGGATAAACTTTGATTTATCTGATATGAGCTTTGCTACCCCAGCTTTCTTTAGAGGACCATTTGAATTGTCAATTGTCTATCCTTTCATTTTCAGACTGTAGGTGTCCTTCTGTCTAAAATGAGTCTCCTATAGACAGCAAATAGATGGGTCTTGCTTTTTTATCCATTCTGAAACCCTGCATCTTTTGATGGGATCATTTAGCCCATTCACATTCAGAGTTACTACTGAAAGATATGAATTTAGTGTCATCATGATACCTATTCAGTCCTTGTTTTTGTGGATTATTTCTTTGGGTTTCCCCTTTGTTTTATAGGTTCCCCCTTAATATTTCTTGCAGAGCTGGTTTGGTGGTCACATAGTCTTTCAGTTTCTGTCTATCTTGGAAGCTCTTTATCTCTGCTTGCATTTTGAATACAGCCTTGCTGGACAAAGTATTCTTGGCTGCATGTTCTTCTCATTTAGGACCCTGAATATATTCTTCCAGCCCTTTGTGGCATGCCAGGTCTCTGTGGAGAGGTCTGCTGTTAATCTGATATTTATCCCTATGGGGAGAATATGTTAAGAATATTTTCTCTCTCACAGCTTTAAGGATTTTCTCTTCATCTTTGGAATTTTTAATTTTCACCATTGAATGTTGAGGTGTTGAATGGTTTTTATTAATTTTGGGGGGTGGAAACTCTCTATAGCCTGGATCTGAATGCACATTTCCCTCCCCAAGTTAGGGAAAGTCCTCAGCTATGATTTGTTCAACTATGCTTTCTGGCCCTCTGACCCTCTCAGCATTTTCTGGAACTCCAATTATACATAGATTCTTCCTTCCGAGGTTTGTCATTTATTTCCCTTAACCTTTCCTCATGGTCTGTTAATGTTTACTGCTTTTTTCCCCAGCTTCCTTCCTTGCCATCAACTTGTCTTCTATGTCGCTCATTCTTTCTTCCGCCTCATTAACTCTCTTTGTTAGGACCTCCAGTTTGTATTGCATCTCATTAAATTGATTTTTTATTTCAGCCTGATTAGATCTAAATTTTGCGGTCATGAAGTCTCTTGAATCCCTTTTGCTTTTTCCCAGAGCCACCAGTAGCTTTATAATTGTGCTTCTGAATTGGCTTTCTGACATCGAATTGCAATCCATATTCTGTACTTTGACAGAGAGTACTATTTCTGCTATTTTCTTTTGTGGTGACATCTTCCTTCTAGTCATTTTTCTCAGTTCAGAGTGGTTGTATGAGTAGGCTGAGTCCAGAATATCAACCACAAGCTAAGTAAATTTCACCCTGGATGATTCTGTCGAGGTCAGAGACCAGAAATTAAAAACAAAGATAAGATCAAAATAGAACAGAAGGACCACTAAAGTGGAAAACCAATTTTATTTTATTTTATATTTTATTTTATTTTTTATTTATTTTTTAAATAATAAATTTATTTTTATTGGTGTTCAATTTGCCAACATACAGAATAACACCCAGCGCTCAACCTGTCAAGTGCCCCCCTCAGTGCCCCTCACCCATTCACCCCCAACCCCCGCCCTCCTCCCCTTCCACCACCCCTAGTTCATTTCTCAGAGTTAGGAGTCTTTATGTTCTGTCTCCCTTTCTGATATTTCCTACTCATTTCTTCTCCCTTCACTTCTATTCCCTTTCACTATTATTTATATTCCCCAAATGAATGAGAACATATTTTTGTCCTTCTCCGATTGACTTACTTCACTCAGCATAATACCCTCCAATTCCATCCACGTTGAAGCAAATGGTGGGTATTTGTCATTTCTAATGGCTGAGTAATATTCCATTGTATACATAAACCACATCTTCTTTATCCATTCATCTTTTGATGGACACCGAGGCTCCTTCCACAGTTTGGCTATTGTGGACATTGCTGCTAGAAACATCGGGGTGCAGGTGCCCTGGCGTTTCATTGCATCTGTAGCTTTGGGGTAAATCCCCAGCAGTGCAATTGCTGGGTCTTAGGGCAAGTCTATTTTTAACTCTTTGAGGAACCTCCACACAGTTTTCCAGAGTGGCTGCACCAGTTCACATTCCCACCAACAGTGTAAGAGGGTTCCCTTTTTTCCGCATCCTCTCCAACATTTGTTGTTTCCTGCCTTGTTAATTTTCCCCATTCTCACTGGTGTGAGGTGGTATCTCATTGTGGGGAAAACCAATTTTAAAACAAAGTTGTAAAAAATAAAAGGCCAAGAATCCCAAAGAAGAAAAGAGAGAGAGAGAAAGAAGAGAAAAAAGCAAAATAAAGAAGGAAAAAAGAAAAAAAGAAAAGGAGAAGAAGGGGGAGTCCTGGGAAATGGCGGTGGAGATGAAGTTGCAGTGAAGTGAGAATGTAATCTACCTGAGGGGTTCTAGAGGGTGATCCTCTTGGTTTTGACTGTTTTAAGTTTTGTATTTTAGAAGATGCTCATTCCCAAATTTATATAAAGCAGAAATACTTGTAGAAAGCCCCTACATTGTCCACCAAAACATAAATAGATAAAAGATAGGGGAAGAATGGGAATGAAGAGAGAATATAATTTCACAAAATGAACCAGCACGGTGTACCACTTGGTTCTGGGTGCATTTTGGTCATTTTTTAGAAGATATTAACTTCTACCATTGTAGAACAAAATGAGGCAGAGAAAACAAAAAACACAACACAAAACAAAACAAACCATGTCTTGCATATCTCCCAAAAATTGATTATGTTTTAGGGAATCTAGAAGAGGAAAATATATCTAACACATGTAATTGTAGATATATGGAAGTCAAAAAGGAAGAAACCTAAAAATGAAGAGGTGGTAAAATATTGTAGTTAAGGTGGGAAAACAGAAAAAAATTTGGAAATTTTTAGTCTGATATAAAAAGGAGTTTTACTGGAAAAATTGAAAAAAAATGGGGGGGTACCCTCTATTTCTATATTCTAAATCCCTGGACTTCCGCTGGAGCTTTCTAGCACTGCTTGGTCAAGAAGCTCTTCCCGGATTCTTCTAGTGGGTCTTCTGGGGGAGGGGCCTTCCATGCTGATTCTCTGGTTTCTGTGCCTGGGCAGAGCTGCCCTGCCCCAGGCTGGGTGCCAGACTCAGTGGGAGCTGTTTATCCTGTGAGGCCTTTGTTCCCCTCAGCCTGCCTCTCCCAGTCACATGCTGAAACAAAGAGGAAATACCACAATAGCAGTGGCCAGATTTCCAGCTCTGGAGTTGAGCTCCCCTCAAGTAACTAATGTAGTCTCCCAGTCCGCACTGGCCTAGATGCTCCTGGGGCTGGCTTGGGTGTGCTGATCTGCACAGCTTGGGGGCTCCCAGAGGCAGGAGAGTCCTTGCTGTCCTGTGCCCTCCCCACTTCTGCCTGTCCCAGGGGGAGTGCAACATCCTGGGCTTCATCTGCTTGGGGCCCTGGGATTGGGGGCCCTGTGCTGCTGGAATCGAGTTCCCGGGGAGTGTGGCTCCTGAGGGCAGCAGGGCACAGACAACTCCTTCTGGAGCCAGCCCACCAAACCGACTGGCTTCTCCCAAATGCCGCATCAGCTGAGCGCTCCAGCTCTTTACAGAGATGGTCCACAATTTGTGGTGCACTTTCCCCTGGGGCGCACTTCCTCCATTACTGACTCCCAGAAACTGGAGGCTTTACTGCCCCTCCTCCAATTCTGCCGGATTTCCCTGCTAAGCACTTTTCTGTCGTGGAGAGGAAGAATCTAGTGCGGATTTTTAAAATTATGGCTTCTCCGGGGCTGGGCTTTTCTGTCCTGGAGGCTTTAGCCATTAGGCTTTTCTGGCTCCTCACGGTGCCCCTCCCCCACTCGATTCTTTTTTTATTTTTTTTTCTGCCTTCCTACCTTGCTAGAAGCGAAAACCCTTCTCTCTGTAGCGTTCTGGCTGTTCTCTCTTTAAATCTCAGGTCGAATTCGTAGGTGCTCAGGATGGTTTGAAAGTTATATAGGTAAGTTTGTGGGACCAGGTGAGTTGAGGACCCCTACTCTTCCACCATCTTGCCCCCCAAATAACTCTTAAATCAAGTTTGTATTTGCTGAAAAAGTTAAGACATTTTTCATTTGATCCATAAAAACTATCCCTATGTTATAGTTGGAGAAAGAATTTCAAGAAACAAATAACAGACTTGTTCATTCAGTGAGTTAGTGGCAGTGTGCTTTGTCCTTACTTGCTATCTGCAGCTCGCTGTGTGGCTAGTTTGTTGACTTGTCTTCCCAGCTCCAGCAATTGCAATTTTGTAGACAGACTCCCACATCTGCTTTAACTAAGGTGTGGAAATTGGTTACTAAGCCATGCAGTTGGTTGCTAGGCTTCCTTCCCTCATTCCTGTCCCAACACATTTCAACAACTGAAAGTTAATAATCTGTCAGCAAATTTAATTTGGTAAAAAAAATTAGCATGTTAATTGGGAACTATGTGACCCAAACTCATCTCAGAGGATTAACTTTCTACCAAATATATCTCCTGTGTGGGCTGTTGCTTCCCCACCAGATGCATGAACTCCTGGACCTCTGTAAATCTAAAAAGGCCACATACATTTCTTTGGACTGCTAATAGACATCTTTATGCCTTTACCTAAGCACTTCTTCGTCTCAAATGCCCTAAGCTCATGTTTCCCAGCGTGTTGTAGTTAAGAGGTGATTGTAGGTGGTGGAGGCCTTATTGCATATGGCAGATATTCTTACCCCTGGCTGTGTCTAAGAGTCACCCAGGAGGTTTGTAAAAACACAAATGCTGGAGATCCATCCCCAAAATTCTGATTTATTTGGTCTGAGTGGGCCCAGGCATGAGTATTAAAAAAATACTCCCCAGGTGATTCTCATATGTAGCCAATGGTGAGCATAAATGGGCTAGTGATTTATAATATGGACCTGCAGCTCAAAGCCCAGATCTGCTACTCGTTATTTGTACAAGTATGGGCAAGTTGCCTAACCCCTATGGGCTAGGACTGTAAACAGGGAAGGCAATACCCCTGTAGCATAATTTTGTCATAAGAATTAAATGAGTTAGTACATGTAAAGCACTTAGAACAAGATTTATAAGCAATTAGTGTCAAAGCAAAACCAAATTATCAGTTTACAGCACTTAGAACTACTCCTAGGACATAGTAAGTACTCAAGAAATCCTAGTTATTATTACATTAACAAAATCTTTAATAGATGCTTATTTTAAATGTGTGTTTAGGAACAGATAACTAAAATCACCTTATATAGCACCAGTATAAAGTTTTTTAAAAACAAATATCAAACTTTTTAAAAGTGAGTCATTTAAGGAAAAATAGTAAGTAAAATGGTGTCTGCAAAAGGCAAAAATTCTGAAGTTTGAGAAACACTTCTTCTCTAAACTCTTCCTATGCTCCCTCCCTCTACTAACTCTGTATATCCAATCCTATCTCTTCTTCCAAGCCTAGTATAGCATAGATTTCACCTTCATTGTAAAGTCTCCCATTACTTCCTCATCTGGAAATCTTTTCCTTCTCTGAATTCCCATGGCTTCTTTCTCTTATAGGCATCTCAAACATGGCCAGCAAAAAAAAAAAAAAAATCTCACTAAGGAAGGCACTTGATGGGATGAGCACTGGGTGTTATATTGTATGTTGAAAAATTGAATTTAAATAAAAAAATTAAAAATATCACTTTTCACTGATTCACTACCTCCATCCCATTTTCCCCATTTCTTTAACCAGGAGTGCCACCATTCACCAAATTGATGGGGCCCCAAACCTGGCAGTAGTCGTTTATTTCTCATTTTCCTTCATACCCCTATCCAACCCATCAGGAAAACCTATTTGTTAGTTTTACCTTCTTTTTTTTTAAAAAAAAATATTTTATTTATTCACGAGAAACACACAGAGAGAGGCAGAGACATAGGCAGAGGGGGAAGCAGTCCCCATGTAGGGAGCCCAATGTGGGACTTGATCCTGGGACTCTGGGATCACACCCTGAGCTGAAGCAGACACTTAACCACTGAGCCATCCAGGCGTCCCTAGCTTTACCTTCTAAATATATTCAGACTCTGACCACTTGGTCTAAACCAGTACCCTCTCCTCCCACCTGAATATTGCAGTAGCCTCCTCACTCGTGGCTCCCTTGGGCCCTATAGACCACTCTCCTCCCAGAAAGCAGAAAGCTATTGAAATTCTATTACTGCCCAGCTTTCAAACTCCTTGGTGGCTTCTCACAACAGATCAAAATACAAACTCCTTACTATGGCTCCAAGGTTCTGTGTGATCTGTCACCTGTCAATCTCTCTGAAGTTATTTGCCTAATATACCTCTTTCCTCCCTCCACCTCCCTCCCCCACCATAGCCACTTGATCTTCCTTCACACTGAAAAGGTATTGTTGCCATAGGTATGGGTGGGAGAGAAATTTGAGTTCAAATGCCAACTCCAATGCTTATTATGTTAGGTCTCCACTCTGGATACTTTTAGACATCAGGCATAATTCAAGGTGTTTTGTTTGTAGTAATAACTTACATAATCCTTTCTAATTCTGTTCTTTTTGTCAGATGGGAATTTTAGAAAGATAGTCTCTGATTCTCAGGATTTTATAAGGATTAAATGCATTATTTATTTGTAATTGGTCTTGTCACAGTGCTTGACACACAGTCAGCACTCAATAAATGTTAATTATTACACTTATCAACCAAGGTTTTAACCTCAGAAAAGACATAAGTGAATGCATTTAGGTACTATTGTATGGCGATGAGCACAATGGACTCTGGAGACAGATTACCTGGGTTGTAAATCCTAGTCCTACCATTTACTAGCTTTAGGATCTTGAACATAATATGTAACCTCCTTACGCCTCATTTATGTCATGTGTAAAATAGGAATGATAATAATTGTATCTACCTCATAGGGTAGTTGTAAGGATTAAATGAGCTAATATGTGTAGATTATTTAAAACAGTTCTTGGCCTATAGTAAATGAGGTAATGAACTCAATAAGCATTGAACTCAATAAATGCTAGCTGTTATCACTATTATTACTGAGTCATATCTGCCCAATTCCACTCAATTAGCTTTTTGATTTACTCTTTTTAGTAAGCCCATAGATTCAAGCCTCTTATGGACTCAATTCATTTCAATTAGCTGTCATCCTTGTGTGTGTGTGTGTGTGTGTGAATGTTCTTGTTTTATGTGTCAGTACTTGGCCAGTGGGAGGGCTTTTAAGCCTGCATCAGCTGTCATTGAACAACAAGATTACCCCATACAGGGGGACGCCTGGGTGGCTCAGTGGTTGAGCATCTGCCTTTGGCTCGGGTCATGATCCCAGAGTCCTGGGATCAAGTCCCGCATCAGGTTCCTCATAGTGAACGTGCTTCTCCCTCTGCCTATGTCTCTGCCTCTCTCTCTCTGTGTGTCTCTCATCAATCAATAAATAAAATCTTTAAAAAAGTACCCCATACAACTTTGGAGGGTTCTTCTGAAAGTATGTAGTATAGTGGTTACAAGTATGCATTTCACAAACAATCTAGGTTCAAATCCCAGATCTGCCACTTAGTAGCTGTGTAGCTTAGAGAAAGCGATTTTACATCTTGTATAGCAACATTATCTCTATACCACAGGGATGATGATGATACTACTACTTACTCCCTAGGGCTGTTGTAAGAATTAGTGTAAAGTTTTTAGAATAACAGCTGAAGTGGAGTAACATTACAATTGATTTTGGCTATCATTATTAAAAGGGGGCACCTGTGTGGTGCAGTTGCTTAAACATCTGACTCTTGGTTTCAGGCTAAGCGTCTAACTCTTGGTTTCAATTCAGGTTGTGATTTCAGGGTGGTGAGATCAAGCCCCATGCTGGCCTCTATGCTCAGTGCTCAGTATGGAGTCTGCTTAAGACTTTATCCCCTTCTCCCTCTGCTCCTTCCCACGGAGTGTGCTCTCTTTCTTAAATCAATCTATCAGTCTTAAAAAGAGAATCTAGCCCAAAGTAGATACTCAATACATGACCTTTGTAGTTAGTATTACTGTTATAACTCACATGTGTATATTACAATTTTTTTTACTTGCTTTGATATTCATTATCAAATTTGAATTATATGATGGTCCTGCCAGACAACCAGGGAAGAGATTAACAACTCCAGTTTGCTGTTGGAGAAATTGAGACTGGATTGGACTCCATTCACATTTCTGATGTTTAACATGGCCATTTTTTTTATTTTGCACAGAAATTCTCAAACCTCAACATAAGATTAAAGGTTATTTACCACAATGCAATGTTTTTTATGTTTTTAAATAAGTAAATTATTTATAATTCCTTTAATAAGACTGAATAAAATAAGTTCTGACCTTATTAAATGTCATCTATAACCTAACTACATGTAACTGTTAAGTTGTAGTAGTCAAAAGTAATATGAAACTGTGAAATACTTCACTCTCTTGGAAATTAAGGTGTGTGTGTGTGAGAGACCTCCAAATGTCAACCAAAATACATACTGCCCTCTGCAGATAATCTCATCTAAGTTACCACATAAATTTCACCAATCATATCCACATCTTAATTTATTATTTATTTATTTATTTTAAATTTCTTTATTATTTAAATTCAATTATCCAACATACAGTTTCAGATATAGAGTACAATAATTCACCAGTTGCATATAACACCCAGTGCTCATCACATTCCCTCCTTAATGCCCATCACCCAAGTACCCCATCCCCCTACCTTCCAGTAAGCTTCAGTTTGTTAATAGTCTCTCATGGTTTGTTTCCCTCTGATTTCTTTCCATTCAGTTTTCCCTCTCTTAACCTATAATCCTCTTTACTGTTTCTTATATTCCAGGTATGAGTGAAACCACACAATAATTATCTTTCTTTGATTGACTTATTTCACTCAGCATAGTACCCTCCAGTTCCATCCATGTCAATATAAATGGTAGGTATTCATTCTTTCTGATGGATGAGTAATATTCCATTGTATATCTACACATCAAATCTTCTTTATCCATTTATCTGTCAATGGACATCTTGGCTTTTCCCCTAGTTTGGCTATTATGGGCATGGCTGCTATAAACATTGGGGTCCATATCTTAATTTCGACTTGGGGTTGAGAGCAAGATGGCGGAAGAGTAGGGTCTCCAAATCACCTGTCTCCACCAAATTACCTAGAAAACCTTCCAATCATCCTGAAAATCTATGAATTCGGCCTGAGAATTAAAGAGAGAACACCTGGAATGCAACAGTGAGAAGAGTTCGCGCTTCTATCAAGGTAGGAAGACGGGGAAAAAGAAGTAAAGAAACAAAGGCCTCCAAGGGGGAGGGGCCCCGCGAGGAGCCGGGCTGAGGCCGGGGCGAGTGTCCCCAGGACAGGAGAGCCCCGTCCCGGAGACGCAGGAGCTGCACCAACCTTCCCGGGCGGAAAGGGGCTCGTGGGGAGTTGGAGCAGGACCCAGGAGGGCGGGGATGCCCTCGGGCTCCCGGGGACACTAACAGAGGAACTGCGCCCCGGGAGAGTGCGCCGAGCTCACTAAGGGCTGCAGCGCGCACGGCGGGACCCGGAGCAGCCAGGAGGGGCTCGGGGGCGGCTCCGCGGAGGGGGCTGCACGGCCCCGGGAGCAGCTCGGAGGGGCTCGGGCAGAGGAAGAGGCTCCGTGCGGAGGGGGCTGCGCGGTTCCAGGAGCCGCTCGGAGGGGCTCGGGCCGCAGCTCCGCGGAGGGGGTTGCGCGGCCCGGGAGCGCGAATCCACCAGCGCAGGCTCCGGAGCACAGAGCGCCGGGACACAGCCCAGGATCCGGCTTCCCCCGGGACAGGCAGAGGCCGGGAGGGCCCAGGACAGCAAGGACGCTCCTGCCCCGAGCTGAGCAGATCAGCGGCCCCGCCCCGGAGCCTCCAGGCCCTGCAGACGGAGTTCCTGCCGGAGCTGAATCCAGGGCTCCAGAGCTGCCCCGCCACTGGGGCTGTTCCTCCTGCGGCCTCACGGGGTAAACAACCCCCACCGAGCCCTGCACCAGGCAGGGGCACAGCAGCTCCCCCAACTGCTAACACCTGAAAATCAGCACAACAGGCCCCTCCCCCAGAACACCAGCTAGACTGACAACTTCCAGGAGAAGCCAAGGGACTTAAAGTACACAGAATCAGAAGATACTCTCCAGTGGTTCTTTTTTTTGTTTTGTTTTGTTTTGTTTTGCTTTTTGATTTGTTTCCTTCCCCCACCCCCTTTTTTTTTCTCCTTTCTTTTTCTCTCTCTCTCTTTTTTTTTTTCGTTTTTTTCTTCCCTTTTTTTTTCTCTTTCTCTTTTCTTTCCTTCTTTCTCTCCTCTCTTTTTCTCTTTTTCCCATATCTTAATTTCTATAATTTGTATTACAAGTATAGCCAAAACTCAGTTGAAACATGCCCTAGATACTATACCCACCCTGCCAGTAGAATAAATCTTGCCTGACTTCTCTTAGTAAAATATTTTCTTGTCCAATTATTCCGACTTCAGGAGCTATAACAGAGTAAGCATTATTGTACTGCAGACATAAAGAAATAAGGGATTCCAAAAGGGGGATAACTAGAGCAAGATCTTAACTTATAAATTATACAGCACTTATGAGACAGGCACAATCCTAGTAGCTTTACCTGGAACAAGTTACTGAATGCTCACAAAAACCTGGGGAGGCAGGTATTTCATATCTACCCTGCTATCTGAAAGTATAACATTCCTATGAAACTTTTCCTAAGCCCAAATGGGATAACATAAAGAAGTAATTACCATTATTTTTATATGGAAAAAATTTTGCGCAGTACTAGGCCCCCAAAATAACCTCTCTTAGGCTTTGCTGATACCCTAGGACATATCTTGTTAGTAAATGCATAAAAATAAATTGAGAAAAACCATATCTGCTCACAGACACAATTAGGCATGATGCTGAGATGCTGTGTGTAGTTCTCAGGGAAGAACCTTGGCAGTGCTACTCCCCTGCTAGGGATGTGCTGCCTCTATTATGACTTGCTGCAAAACAAACACTGAACACTATCTTGACTTTTTGGCTTCTTTCATAAAAGCAAAAACCCTCTTCAGATTTCTTTCAGTTAGGAAAAGCAGGGACTAGTGTAAGGGTTTCATAAAAGCAAAGTAGTCTAACACAAACTTTCAACAAGTGAGGGATACCTGTATTATTATCCCTGATTTGCAGAAAAGGATACTGGGCCAAGAGCTTAACTATGTTGCCAAAGATCACACTAATTAGAATGAAAAGAGTCAGGCTTCAAACACAAGTAGTTTGTTTCCAGAGCTCACACACTCTTCACTGCTATGTTTCAAAGCAAGCAAATGATAGGGAAAAAACCAGTGACCTTGCCATGGGAAAAAAAAAAAAGGCAAGCTTATATGGAGGCCCTATCAGTACTACAGAAAGGGGTGATACCTGGCAAACTGCAGACAGCTTCCTTCCCAACAGCTTCTGGCTGCGGTCAGAGACTTCCATCATACCCTCTTCAAAGCCTGCCTGTCATTGTCACCCAGGAGAACCGGCGCCACTAGGCAAGGACCACAGAAGGATGGCTGGTGGAGGAAATTAAATTGGAAAGATGATCCAAACCATTTCAGGTTTTTGTGGAGGTGAGGGCAAGGACATGTTGCCAGAACAATGCTATGCACTGTGGTCTGTAGACCAGTTCGGTCCGTGGACTGCTCTAGGTCTGTGATGAGGTCAGTAGAGAGGTCAACAGTAAGCATTTAGAAACTTCTATGGCCATTTGACAGAGTGAGTTTATATTTCTTGATGCTAATAAAAATACAAATTTTGGTTTACAAAAAAAAAAAAAAAAAAAGGAAAGGGGTGATAAGCCCAGGCTGGGGATTGTAAGTGTAACAGTGGTTAACACTGTTCACACAGGGTCAAAAATTCTAGAAATCATGACTGACTCTCCCTCCCACTGGGCTCTCGCTGGCTTTCAGTGAGGAAACAGGTACTATAGGACCACAGGCAAGGAGGTGGGGGATAATGGACTTGAACTCAATCTACTGAATCATCTCGACCAGCATTTGTTGCACTTGCAGTTGCCTGGACCTCCTTTCTCTGTATTTTGTTGGCTTGACTGCAGCCTCAGCAAGTATATCAGTATAATGATAAGGTGTTTCATGTAATTTGTCAAAGATTAACAGTGAATCTCTCTCCTCAGAGGGGCTTGTTGATGCATGTACACATGCACACCCATGCATATATGGTGCATTCTTCCTCTCTACACACACACACACACACACACACACACACACTTTCTTCTCTGTGGCCCTAAGGCTACTTAGCAATATGCATTTGGTCATTTGTTTACCTATCAGACTCCAGGGCCCATGCCCTTAGGCTGCAGGCAATTCCTTTCCCTTGGCATTTGCTGCAGTGGTGCTTTTAGTTTTTCTAGGTCTCAAATTATGCCTATGTGCATCTCACCACCTGCCCCTTCTAGTCCTTGGAGATTCCATTCCCAGTGGTATATCTCCTCATTCTTGGACTCCTGCAAGGAGAAGAAATGGCAAGGGCAGCTTGTAATTTCTAGTCTGGGCACCTCCTTGCCATATGACCTTGCATAAGTCAGTCCTCCTTTCTAGTATCTTCAGCTCCACTGCTGAAGCAAGCAGAAGAAATAGCTTTGTGTCCAGATTTAGCAACATAGGATATAAAAATGATTATTTTCATATACTAAGTGACAGCTTATAGGCAAAAATAAATAGACTTCATTTCAAAGGGAAGTCAAAGGAAGATTGGAATGAAGTTTAGAATGGGAGTGGGCTGGAGAGGTATCCCTCACTGAATGCCCCTTGGCTGTCTTCTGTAGGTTTCAGATAAGTCTCCTTGCCATTAAGATCACCAAACATTTTTTTTCTGTATAAATTGGGTTTTGACCTGTATTTTTGGCCTTGTTGCTCTCTGAGCCTCCTCCCCCATCCTACTGCTCAGCAGCTGCTGCTAGGTGTGGGAAGCTCATCCAATCCCTCTTTGCCCCCACTTCCCTATCAGCTCATTGGAAGGTGCCTGCTGAGGAGGTTGCTGAAAGCTAAGCAGCTGATATGCCTAGTCTATAAGCTGACCCAATTTAACAGATTTTTTAAAAAAACCTGAGATGGCTGCTTTCTATGCTGCAATATGCAGCAGTACACAGAGACTAGGGCAGCAAGCTCCAAAGATTTTCAAATTACTCAACCAATATTTATTGGCTCAATGCTGTGAGCCAGACATGTAGAATACCCTGACGAGGAATATTCAGATCTTAGTTTAATACAATCATGTTGCTGTATTTGTTGTATTAGTGTGTGTCGGGTGGGAGGGAGACAATGGAGATAACATATAACTATACAGCTCTGGGACAGGATAGAATATGTCAAGTGCTGTTAGGTAGGTATTAACAGCCCAAAGGAAGGCAGTCACATGATGCAGGGGCTTTGTAGAAGTGGTGGCCTCCAGCTAAATAAAGTCTAAATAGGTGAATGTAAGCCAGAGAGCATTATAGAGAACAGGATTGCCTCAGGAAAAAATGGGAAAGCAGCTGCTTATGAGGAGTGGAGCCACTGGAAGAATTGTGCTTGAAAACAGTAACCTTTGTACGTCAGGGAAGATGGACCAGAGTGAGGTGAGATGGGACGTAGGAAGAGTTGCTGGGAGGCTATTGCACCAGTCCAGGTGAGAAAACAATAAAGGCCTTCAATTAGGACCAAGGAGAAACAGTACAACACATAATTAAGATATAAAGCAATTGCACTGTTGGGGATTCACCCCAAAGATACAAATGCAATGAAACGCCGGGATACCTGCACCCCGATGTTTATAGCAGCAATGGCCACGATAGCCAAACTGTGGAAGGAGCCTCGGTGTCCAACGAAAGATGAATGGATAAAGAAGATGTGGTTTATGTATACAATGGAATATTACTCAGCTATTAGAAATGACAAATACCCACCATTTGCTTCAACGTGGATGGAACTGGAGGGTATTATGCTGAGTGAAGTAAGTCAGTCGGAGAAGGACAAACATTATATGTTCTCATTCATTTGGGGAATATAAATAATAGTGAAAGGGAATATAAGGGAAGGGAGAAGAAATGTGTGGGAAATATCAGAAAGGGAGACAGAACGTAAAGACTGCTAACTCTGGGAAACGAACTAGGGGTGGTAGAAGGGGAGGAGGGCAGGGGGTGGGAGTGAATGGGTGATGGGCACTGGGGGTTATTCTGTATGTTAGTAAATTGAACACCAATAAAAAATAAATTAAAAAAATAAAAATAAAAATAAATAAAGCTAGAATCTGCAACACCTAGCAAATGTTTATATGGGGAAGTAAAGAAAGAGGGAGTCAGAGGAGACTCTGAGGTTTCATAGTTATATGACCATATGCAGGGCTGGAGCAGGTAGCTCCCTATAAGGGGTGATATATGAAACAAATTTCCTTATATTACTCTCTCACCACCACTAGCAGTCTGTTATGTTGCTGAAATTCCAATGATGATATTTGTTTCCAAAAGGCAGTTACTATCTGCCAATGACCCCAGGGAATGAAAGTATATGCCTGGATGTTGAAAAGCCTGATGTCTGGGATATAACTCCTTAGAAAAATTGTGAAGAATATTTGTCTCTGGCATTCTTGTCATTCTGCTGATACACTTAAGGAGTGATCCCTCTGAAAGAACATTTACATTTTCTTAGGGTTATAACAATCTAAAAAAATTCCTTCAAGGATCTGCAAAAGAAGGTCTAATGGTTGGTTCTAAGACCAAGTGAAATGCAGGGGATTTGTGAGTTGAGCTCAGTAGTCTAGAAAAAGAGGAACAGGCCTAGCTAACAGGAAAGGGAAGTTCTAGTCCTGACTGAGCAATAAACTTACCTTGTGACTTTAGAGAGATCACCTAACTCGCAATGCCTGTAATCTGGCCAAGAATCCCTACTCTCACTCCCTCATCTCACAGGCTTCTTGGTGAGCTTGAAAAAAAGGACATTGGATGGTGGTAATTGTTATCTTCATCAAGCTTTACTGGGTTGACAAATTTTTATTCACACTGTGAGGAGAATCAAGCATTTAAAAATTGCTGTATCATCCCCCTTCCAGAGCTGCTTTTGCTTTTGCCCCACTCCCCTTCCTTCTTCTCCATTTCCTGTTCCTTCTTCTCCTCTTCCCTCTTCTCTTCTCTCCACTTCTTTCTCTTTCTTATTCTCTCTCTCTCTCTCTCTCATATACATTTGCCCTGCTAACCTGGGATAGTATTAAATATATTCTTTACTGTTCACTAAGAGCATACCTCCTCCTTTGCCATGGCTTCCACTTTCTCCACAGTTCCAACATCCCTTGACCATTTTCCTCTTTCCCTTTTTCATTCTCCACCTATAGTTTCAGTCTTGTGTGGACACAGGCAAGTTATTGTTACTAACTTATAATGATTTACAGGCCATACCAAATACTCCAGGTGGGCCCACAGAACCTCCAGTCTACATATCTTTCAGTGAAGACTCTTCAGAAGCAAGGTCTGTGTACCTGCTAAAAGCAATCTCCAATGTGAGAGACATTGCGACACATCTTTGTTTTCTTTAGCAATTTATTATGGTGCTGTCATTTAAGCATTTACCTCTAACTAACTAACTAACTAACTAACTAACTAACTAACTAACTTCTTTCTTTCTTTCCTTCTTTTGTGGAATGTAATGGAAAGAATACTATATTAGGAGGAGCACTATATTAGGAGAATACTGTGCTAATCCTTGCCTCAATATCTTTCTTCAAAATGTTTGTCCCAGCATTCCTCACCTATGCCAACCTACCACACCCCCTCTCTATTTTCTTGTCTCATGAGTGATTGATACATTTCATTCTTTGCCTTTTACCATTTAATACCACATGCTCAGAGCACTTAGGAGAGTAAAACATAATCTCCAACCTTGAGGATATGTTTCTATTCCTTGAAAAAGTCCCTAACCTTTAAGACACAGTTCTTGATTTTGAGGAGTAACCAAAATGGTAGGAGAGGCTAAGAAATCTATGCTCTGGACAGAGCACTGAACTTGGAGTTACAAATTCTTTCCGTATTTCTCCATTCTGCTATTTGAGGTCTGTGTGACCTTGGACTAGTCATTTTAACCTTTTTGAACCTCAGTTTATTCATTTATAAAATATGATTTACATTAGTCTACAGTATAACTTGCCAGTGTTGTTCTGAGGCTTATATAAGAGCAGTATTGTTACTAACACTTTTTTTTTAAGATTTTACTTATTTATTCATGAGAAACACAGAGAGAGAGAGAGGCAGAGGGAGAAGCAGGCTCCATGCAGGGAGCCCAACATGGGATTCAATCCCAGATCTCCAGGATCATGCCCTGGGCCGAAGGCTGTGCTAAACCGCTGAGCCACCCAGGCTGCCCTGTTACTAACACTTTTAAAACAGGAATTCTCAGCCCAGGCTATACATCAAAATCACCTGGGAAGATTTTAAAAAATACAAATCCTCAGGCCCCACTCCAGAGCAGTGACATATCTGTAGTTTTTATTTTTATTTTTTAAAAATATTTTATTTATTTATTCATAGAGACATAGAGAGGCAGAAACAGAAGCAGGCCCCGACATGGGACTCGATCCCAGGTCCCCAGGATCACACCCCGGGCTGCAGGCGGCGCTAAACCGCTGCACCACCAGGGCTGCCCATATCTGTAGTGTTTAAAGATCTTTAGGTCATTCCAGTTTGCAGCTATGACTGAACCACTGGCTTTAACAGCAAAAGCACCTAGGAATAATATCATCCCCACTTATTGAGCACTGGACTAAGTGGCAGGTGTTTGTCAGGCAGTTTTTCTTAAGGGAATACCATTAAGATGTCACATGTAGGGATCCCTGGGTGGCGCAGCGGTTTGGCGCCTGCCTTTGGCCCAGGGCGCGATCCTGCAGACCCAGGATCAAATCCCACGTCAGGCTCCCGGTGCATGGAGCCTGCTTCTCCCTCTGCCTGTGTCTCTGCCTCTCTCTCTCTCTGTGTGACTATCATAAATAAATAACAATTAAAAAAAAAACTTAAAAAAAAAGATGTCACATGTAAACAATGATGATATATGACAATATGTGGAAATGTCATAAGAGCTGTACAGACACACAAATTATCTGGGAATGTAGCAGAGGAAGAGGTTGCAAAAGCTCAGGATAAGCTTTAGGGAGGAAGCAGCACTTAAGCTGGGCTAGAGGCATGGTAGGATTTCAAAAAGCGGAAGTGGAGGATAATAGGCAGTGGCTAGTTCTGGCAGAAGAAATGTCATAAACCAAAGCCAAAAGTATGTGCCAGATATTATTCTAAGTGTCTGACACCTACCAACTTATTTAACCTTCACAATATATCATTTTACAAATGAGGAAACTAAGGCCCAGGGAAGTTAAAGTCACCTAGCTAAGAAGTAGCTGAACTAGGATATTTGCTCAAGTAGGAAGTCTGGCTTCCAGAGCCTACACTCTGATGACAATATTCCACAGCTTTTCTAATATGAGCAGTGCTGTGCCTTGTGAAGATTA
This sequence comes from Canis aureus, assembly GCF_053574225.1. NCBI lineage: Eukaryota > Metazoa > Chordata > Mammalia > Carnivora > Canidae > Canis > Canis aureus. Next base: position 75,302,987 of record NC_135649.1, on the reverse strand, counting down.
ATCTGGCCACAGACTGGATGATGACGATTGAATCTCTGTCTGATAAAACCTCTAGATTTCTCTAATTTATAAGAGATAGAAGAGAGGGGAACATTAAAGTCTACCACAGAGATGTGTGTAAAACTGTGGGAAGCTCCACAGGACAAATCAACCAGTTCAGTTTCTTCAATAAATACAGAGGAATCGGGGTGAGGGGAGATTGTACAGCTTGAACTTAACAGAGACTTAAAAAATGTGTCAGTCAATTTTAATATATGGACCTTAATGAGGATACGTATGGGAATATAGCCATTTAAAAATAACATTTATGAGGCAATCAAGGAAATCTGAATACTGATTATTGAATATTATTAATGAATCATTCTTAGTATATTTTTAAGTTTGATAATGGTATTGTAGTCACAATATTTAGAATTCTTGTTATTTAGAAATACATACTATTTTTGGACAAAATGATAGGATGTCAAGGATTTGCTTCAAAATAATCTAGAGAAGTGTGGTGAGGGAGTGGGTGGAGAAATAGACAAATTACTGATTTTTGAAGCTGGATAATGGGTATGTAGGGGTTCATTATACTGTTTTCTCTGTTTTGTGTATGTTTCAAAGTTCCCATAATAAACAAAAAAATGTTTAAAAATAAGCTGTGTAGATTTGTCCAGTAATTTTTATGTGTTCCACAGTTCTGAATGCATACCTTAAAGGGAAAAGATTTCATGTATTAGGGTGGGGGCATTTAAAGTCCATTTATACATCAATCCCAGCAATGCCATTTTGATTTGTTTCTATATAGCTTTAATATCCTATCTTTGGTAACCCAGGCCTACTTGAGTTTTGCTACCCACTCAGGGTACTTCAAACCAATTACACTTTAGATTGAAGGAGATCTACTTTTGAACCTTTACATACATACAAAAGCAGAGAAAATGGCATAAACAGATTTTTTTTTATTTTTAGTGGCATAAACAATAAACATTTATTATTGCTCACAGCTTCTCTGGGTCAGGAATTTGGGTGGCTTAGCTAGACAGTTCTGGCTCAGGGTCTCATGAGGTTCCAGTTATCAGCTTGACTGAGGCTGGAGGATCACTTCTAACATGGTTCACTCCCATGGTGTGCAAATTGGTGCTGGTTGTTCATGCAAGGCCTCAATTCCTCTCCTTATGGAATTCTCCACAGGGCTGCTCAAGTGTTCTGATGACACAGTGGCTGGAGTCCCACGGAGTGAGCAATTCAAGAAATCAAGACGAATGCAACAACACTTGTTATGATCTAGCCTCAGAAGTCACACACTGTCACCTCTGATTCTTGATTAGCCATACCTACCAGCTCTGTTTCAACATGGAAGAGAACTATACAAGGGCATGAACACCAGGAATCAAGGATCATTAGCGAATATCTGGGAGGCTGCCTTCTACACCCTGTTACACTTGAAATGATCATTATCTCCTAAAACAAACTGAACAAAGTTCAAGTAAAGGAGAAACCATAAATTTAGATTGCTTTAAACAAAACTTCTTTGGGGACTTCTCGATTTTCAAAATTATGTATGTTATCTGGCCCTCTCTACATTTGATCCTCATCTACAAATGGGTCGAGGACTCTTCTTAAAGGAAGGCAGAGCCTATGCCTCATTTTCAGGGTTCTTTCTGGTTCTTGGATTTCTGATTTTACATAATAATCAGAAAATAAGGGTTTGTAAATATCTTTTAGAGTTGATATTTACACTAAGATTTATAATTCAACAAAAACATTCTAAGGTACATCATTATAAGAATCATCTCTGTTTTATTTATTCTACAGAATAATGATTTAAATTGAATACATTTGGGCACAGTAAATATTTGACATGACATAAACAGATTTTATAGCCCCCATTCCTAGATTTTTCTGTGGCTTTGGGGACCCTGAAGTCTCTTGAATCATTGGTCTCCAGGAACTCTGCTCTGGATCTAGATGCAAGCTACAAATGTGAGAAATATCATTTATACTTTGCCTTAGAGAACCTTTCTTCCTTGTCAGAACTCCCTCTCTCCCCAAGTAAATAAGGCATACCACACCTCCAACCCAAATGACTCATTCCTGAATACCCTATCTGTCCTTTGTCCCAACCCCTAGTAGTTTTCCAGACCCATTCATAACAGTGGTGTTAGAAATGCCTTTCATATACAATAAAATTAAGTCATGTTTTCCAGGAATAGAAGAATTAGAAAGATCTTGGGGGAAGGTCAGGGGTCAGTATATGAGGCCTTATCTGACTGGAAAATAAAGGACAGGGAGACTTGGAGTGTGCTCTGATATGAACCCTACCAATGATCAGGCGATATTGTTAAATATGGGCCTGTTGGGTGACATGGTACAGCTATGGATACTAACCTGGGAGAAAAGTGTCCCTCTAGGAGATTGGATGGGTCAGAAAATAGTCCTCAGTTGGAGACAGAGATCCTGTTAGACTGCCCCTCTTATTTTCCAGCTCCATAGTTCTTTCCCAACCTATGACAGTTCTAAACCAGAAGTGGAAACAGTTTTGAGAGGCAATCTCAGAACCCTAAAAGGAAAATTCTTTTCCACTTCCCGAGAATTAGGCAGTCAGAGGGAGATAAGATGCTGGGTAAGGCCTGTCAAATATCCATTATCTCTGAGCTACACTCCAATCTTCTGAGGGACAGAAGTGAGATATAAGACCCTCATCCCTGCTCTCAGCCCTAACCTTTGGAATACAGCCACCAGCCCCCTGCAAAATCTGGCAAGCATCTTCTTTTTTTTTCATAGTGTCATATTTAGAACTAACATGAAAGGACAATTTTACATTTGACAAAATACAGCATTTTTTCTTGATAAAAACTTTCCACCATGTAGGAATACAGGGAGCATGCCTCATTATCATAAAAGCCATATATGAAAACTCCACAGTGAATATCATTCTCAGATTATCCAATAATCTAGCTAAGACAATTAATGCAGGCAGTTACATAAACAACAGATTTTCAGTGTAGATGAAGTATCCTTTTATTGGAAGAAGATACCATCTGAGACTTTCATAGCTAGAGAGGAGAAGCTGTGCCTGGCTTCAAAATTTCAAGGGACAGGAGGAGGCAGGGCAAGATGGTGGAAGAGTAGGATCCCCAAGTCACCTGTCCCCACCAAGTTACGTAGATAACTTTCAAATCATCCTGAAAACCTACAAATTCTGCCTGAGATTTAAAGAGAGAACAGCTGGAATGCTACAGTGAGAAGAGTTCGAGCTTCTATCAAGGTAGGAAGAGGGAAAAAATAAACAAATAAAAAAGCATCCAAGGGGAAGGGGTCCCCGCAAGGAGCCGGACTAAGGCTGGGCGGGGAGAGCCTCCAGGGCAGGAAAGCCCAGTCCCAGAGAAGAAGGAACTTTACTAATCTTCCCGGATGAAAAGGCACTCCAGGGAGCTCAGGCAGGATCCCAGGAGGGGCAGTGATGCTCTCAGGCTCCCAGAGTCACTAACAGAGGAAGTGTGCCCTGGGGGAGCACACACTGCGGGCATAGCTCCCTAAAGGGCTGGAGTGCACCCCCGGTGAGGCCCCTGAAGAAGCTCAGGCAGGGGATCAGGCAGCGGCTCTGAACGGAAGGGGCTGTGCAGCCCCAGGAGCAGCTCGGGCAGTGGCGGCTCCGCAAGAGGAGGCTGCGCGTCTGGGAGTGCAATTCCAGTGGCGCAGGCCCTGGAGCACAGGGCCCCAGGGGACACAGCAAGATCCAGCGCTCCCCGCAGGACAGGCAGAGGCCCGAAGACACAGGGCAGCAAGGAAGTTCCTGCCACAGGGCGGCCCTGAGCTGTGCAGATCAGCGCCCCCGCCCCTGGAGCATCAAGGCCCCTGCAGAATGGGAGACTGCGGTAGTTACTGCTGGAGCTGACTCCAGAGCTGGAGAGCTGGCCACTGCAACTGTTGTTTTTCCTCTTGGTGTTACCTTGAACCTGTGACTGAGCAGGGCCGCCAGGGAGCAGGGGCCTCACAGGATAAACAGCTCCCACTGAGCCATGCACCTGGGAGGGGCGGGCAGCTCCTCCAGGTGCACACACCTGAGAATCAGCACAGAAGGAACCTCCCACAGAAAACCAGCTGGAAGGACAGAAGAGCAAGTTCTTGACCAAGCAGCGCTGGAAAGTTCCAGGGGAAGTCTAGGGACTTACAGTATATAGAATCAGAGGCTACCCCTCCTTATTTTTTGTTTTTTGTTTTTTGTTTTTTGTTTGTTCCCCACCCCTTTTTTCTCTTTTTCTCCTTTTTCCAGTACAACTTGTTTTTAGCCACTCTGCAGTGAGCAAAATGACTAAAAAGAAGAACTCACCACAAAAGAAAGAATCAGAAACAGTACTCTCTCCCACAGACTTACAGAATTTGGATTACAATTCAACGTCAGAAAGCCAATTCAGAAACACAATTATAAAGCTACAGGTGGCTCTAGAAAAGAGCATAAAGGATTCAAGAGACTTCATGACTGCAGAATTTAGATCCAATCAGGCTGAAATTAAAAATCAATTAAATGAGATGCAATCCAAACTGGAGGTCCTAATGATGAGGGTTAACGAGGTAGAAGAAGTGACATAGAAGTGAGTGACATAGAAGACAAGTTGATGGCAAGGAAGGAATCTGAGGAAAAAAGAGAAAAACAATGAAAAGATCATGAGGATAGGTTAAGGGAAATAAATGACAGCCTCAAAAGGAAAAACCTATGTTTAGGAGTTCCAGAGGGCTCTGAAAGGGACAGAGGACCAGAAAGTGTATTTGAACAAATTATAGATGAGAATTTCCCTAACTTGGGAAGGGAAACAGGCATTCATATCCAGGAGATAGAGAGATCCCCCCTAAAATCAAGAAAAACTGTTCAACACCCCAATATTTAATAGTGAAACTTGCAAATTCCAAAGATAAGGAGAAGATGCTTAAAGCAGCAAGAAACAAGAGATCCCTAATCTTTATGGGGTGAAGTATTAGATTAACAGAAGACCTTTCTACAGACACCTGGAAGGCCAGAAAGGACTGGCAGGATATATTCAGGGTCCTAAATGAGAAGAACCTACAGCCGAGAATACTTTATCCAGCAAGGCTCTCATTCAAAATAGAAGGAGAGATAAAGAGCTTCCAAGATAGGCAGAAACTGAAAGAATCTGTGACCACCAAACCAGCTCTGCAAGAAATATTAAAGGGGACTTTGTAAAAGAAGCAGGAAGTCTAAGGAAACAATCCACAAAAACAGGGACTGAATAGTTATTATAATGACACTAAATTTATATCTTTCAATAGTAACTCTGAACGTGAATGGGCTTAATGATCCCATCAAAAGGCACAGGGTTTCAGACTGGATAAAAAAGCAAGACCCATCTATTTTCTGTCTACAAGAGACCCATTTTAGACCTAAGGACACCTACAGCCTGAAAACGAAACGATGGAGAACCATTTACCATTCAAATGGTCCTCAAAAGAAAGCAGAGGTAGCCATCCTCATATCAGATACATTAAAGTTTATCCCAAAGACTATAGTAAGAGATGAAGAGGGACACTATATCTTACTTAAAGGATCTATCCAACAAAGGACCTAAAAATCATGAATATTTATGTCCCAAATGTGGAAACTGCCAAGTATATCAATCAATTAATAACCAAAGTTAAGACATACTTAGATAATAATACACTTACACGTGGACTTGAAGACGGTGCTTTCTACAAGTGATAGATCTTCTGCACAACATCTCCAAAGAAACAAGAGCTTTAAATGATACACTGGACCAGATGGATTTCACAGATATTTACAGAACTTTTTGTGCAAACGCAACTGAATACACATTCTTCTCAGGTGCACATGGAACTTTCTCCAGAATAGACCACATACTGGATCACAAATCAGGTCTTAACTGATACCAAAATATTGGGATCCTCCCCGGCATATTTTCAGACCATAATGCTTTGAAACTAGAACTAAACCACAAGAAGAAGTGTGGAAGGATTTCAAACATGTGGAGATTAAAGACCATCCTGCTTAAAGATGACAGGATCAACCAAGAAATTAGAGAAGAATTAAAAAGATTCATGGAAACTAATAAGAATGAAGATACAACCATTCAAAAACTTTGGGAATCAACAAAAGCAGTCATGAGGGGGAAATGCATTGCACTACTAGCATCCATCCAAAAACTGGAAAGAATTCAAATACAAAAGCTAACCTTGCACCTAAGGGAGCTTAGAGGGAACAGCAAATAGATCCTATGCCCAGCAGAAGAAGAGAGTCAATAAAGATTCAAGCAAAACTCAATGAAATAGAGACCAGAAGAACTGTAGAACAGGTCAACAAAACCAGGAGTTGCTTCTTTGAAAGAATTAATTAGATAGATAAACCATTAGCCAGCCTTATTAAAAAGAAGATAGAAAAGACTCAAATTAATAAAATCATGACTGAGAAAGGAGAGATAACCACCAATACCAAGGAAATACAAACGATTTTAAAAACTTATTATGAGCAGCTATGCACCAATAAATTAGGCAATCTAGAAGAAATGGACTCATTTCTGGAAAACTACCAACTACCAAAACTGGAACTGGAAGAAATAGAAAACCTGAACAGATGATAACCAGGAAGAAAATTGAAGCAGTCATCAAAAACCTCCCAAGATACAAAAGTCCAGGGCCAGATGGCTTCCCAGGGGAATTCTAACAAACGTTTATAGAAGAAACCATACCTATTCAACTAAAGCTGTTCTGAAAGATTGAGACGGAATACTTCAACCTTGTTTTATGAGGCCAGCTTCACATTATTTCCAAAACCAGACAAAGACCCCACCAAAAAGGAGAATTATAGACCAATATCCCTGATAAACATGGATGCAAAAATTCTCAACAAAATACTAGCCAATAGGATCCAACAGTACATTATGAACATTATTCACCATGGCCACGTGGGATTTATCCCCGTGATGCAAGGCTGTTTCATCAATCGTAAAGCAATCAATGTGATAGGTCATATCAACAAGAGAAAAAACAGGAACCATATGATCCTCTCAATAGATGCAGAGAAAGCCTTTGACAAATACAGCATCCATTCCGGATCAAAACTCTTCAGAGTGTAGGGATAGAGGGAACATTCCTCAGCATCTTAAAAGCCATCTATGAAAGACCCACAGCAAATATCATTCTCAATGGGGAAACACTGGGAGCCTTTCCCCTAAGATCAGGAACATGACAAGTATGTTCACCCTCACCACTGCTCTTTAACATAGTATTAGAAGTCCTAGCCTCAGCAATCAGGCAACAAAAAAATAAAAGGCATTCAAATTGGCAAAGAAGAAATCAAACTCTTCGTCTTTGCAGATGACATGATACTGTACATAGAAAACCCGAAAGACTCCACCCCACAATTGTTAGAACTCATAGAGCAATTCAGCAGTGTGGCAGGATACAAAATCAATGTCCAGAACTCAATCAGTGGCATTTCTATACACTAACAATGAGACTGAAGAAAGAGAAATTAAGGAGTCAATCCCATTGACAATTGCACCCAAAAACATAAGATACGTAGGAATAAACCTAACCAAAGAGGTAAAGGATTTATACCCTGAAAACTACAGAACACTTCTGAAAGAAATTGAGGAAGACACAAAGAGATGAAAAAATATTCCATGCTCATGGATTGGAAGAATTAATATTGTGAAAATGTTTATGCTACCCAGGGCAATGTACACTTTCAGTGCATTCCCTATCAAAATACCATGGGATTTCTTCACAGAGTTGGAGAAAATCATCTTAAGATTTGTGTTAATCAGAAAAGATGCTGGATAGCCAGAGGAATATTGAAAAAGAAAACCAAAGCCCTAGGCATCACAATGCCAGAATTCAAGTTGTACTACAAAGCTGTGATCATCAACACAGTGTGGTACTGGCACAAAAACAGACACATCGATCAATGGAACAGAATAGAGAACCCAGAAATGTGCCCTCAATTCTATGGCCAACTAATATTTGGCAAACCAGGAAAGACTATCCACTGGAAAAAAGTCTCTTCAATAATGGTGCTGGGAAAATTGGCCATCCACTTGCAGAAGAATGAAACTAGACCATTTTCTTATACCAAACACAAAGAGAAACTCAAAATGGATGAAAGATCTAAATGTGAGACAAGAATTCACCAAAATCCTAGAGGCAAACTCTTTTTGAACTTGGCCACAGCAACTTCTTGCAAGATACATCTATGAAGGCAAGGGCAACAAAAGCAAAAATGAATTATTGGGACTTCATCAAGATAAAAAGCTTCTGCACAGCAAAAGAAACAGTCAACAAAACTAAAAGACAACCTACAGCATGGGAGAAGATGTTTGCGAATGACATATCAGATAAAGGGCTCATATCCAAGATCTATAAAGAACTTATTAAACTCAACAGCAAAGAAACAAACAATCCAATCATGAAATGGGCAAAAGACATGAACAGAAATTTCACAGAGGAAGACATAGACATGGCCAACAAGCACATGAGAAAATGCTCCGCATCACTGGCCATCAGGGAAATACAAATAAAAACCACAGTGAGATATCACCTCACACCATTGATAATGGTGAAAATTAACAAGACAGGAAAAAAAATGTTGGAGAAGTTGTGGAGAAAGGGAAAACTCTTCCACTGTTGGTGGGAATGTGAACTGGTACAGCCCCTCTGGAAATCTATGTGGAGATTCCTCAAAGAATTAAAAATAGAGCTACCCTACTACCCAGTAATTGCGGTACTGGGGATTTACCCCCAAAATACAGATGCAGTGAAAGGCCGAGACACCTGCACCCCAATGTTTATAGCAGCAATGTACACAATAGCCAAACTGTGGAAGGAGCCTCAGGGTCCATCGAAAGATGAATGGATAAAGAAGATATGGTGTGTAAATATATTTATATATATATATATTTACACACCATATCTTCTTTATATATATTTATATATATATTGCTATATATAAATATTGTATATATATACATATAAATATTGTGTATATATATAACATATAAATATTGTTTTATATATATATATAACAATATTTCTCAACCGATAGAAAGGACAAATACTCACCTTTTGCCTCCACATGTATGGAAGTGGAGTGTATTTTGCTGAGTGAAGTAAGTCAATCAGAGAAGGACAATCATTATATGGTTTCACTCATATGCAGAATATAAGAAATAGTGAAATGGATGATAGGGGAAAGGAGGGGAAATGAGCGGGAAAAATTAGAGAGGGTGAGAAAACATGAGAGACTTCTAACTCTGGGAAATGGACAAGGGGATGTGGAAGGGGAGTTGGGTGGGGGTTAGCGTGACTGGCTGATGGGCACTAAGGAGGGTACTTGATGGGATAAGCAATAAGTGTTATACTACTGGGTGTTATTCTGTATGTTAGTAAATTGAACACCAATAAAAAAAAAATAAGTGTTATACTATATGTTGGCAAATTGAACTTCAATATAAATATATATGTATATATTTTTATATATATGAAAAAAAACACAATGAGACCTTTAAATTTACCAGAAAAGACAGAACAGGAGGTAGTAGTCACTGCCAGCTTTTTATATATTATGGAGATAAGAAAATGTCTGAATTAGAATTTGAAACAATTGTTATAAAGCTACTAGCTATGCTTGAAACAAAGCAGAGAAGGCACTCAAGAATCCCTTACTATAGAAATAAAAGAAGTAATGTCTAATGATGCCAAAATTAAAATTGCTATGACCGATATGCTGTAAAAAATAGAGGCTATAACATGGAGGACATATGGGTCAGAAGAGAGATGCAGTGATCCAGAAGACAAAATGATGGAGAATAAAAAAAAAATGATGGAGAATAAAGAAGGTGAAAAAAGAGTGAAAGACAGCTACTGGATCACAACCTGAGACCAAGTAATCAGCAATATAGCAAAGTGAAATAATATTTAAATAATAGGATTCCCAGAAGATGAGAGAGAGAGAGAGATATTTGAATAAAGTATAACTCAGAAATTCCCTACTTTGGGGAAGGAGGCAGGCATTCAAGTCCTGGAGGCTCAGAACATTTACCTCAAAATAAATAAAAATGGGAAAAAAACCATGTCATATAATAGTGATGCTTGCAATCTTCAAGGATAAAGAGTAAATCCTACGAGCAGCTTAGGACAGGATGTCTTTAACCTACAAGGGTAGAAATAATAGGTTGGCAGCAGAGTTCTCCACAGAGATCTTGTAGGCTGGAAAGGACTGACATAATATATTCAATGTGCTAAATGGGGAAAATATGGAGTCAAGAATACTTTATCCAGCAAGGCTGTCATTCAGAATAGAAGGAGAAATAGTTTCCAGGACAAACAAACTAAAGAAATTTGTGCGCACTAATCCAATCATACCAGAAATACTAAAGGATCCCTTGAGCAAGGAGACAGCCCAAAAGTAACAAAGACCAGAAAGGAACAGAGACAATCTATGGAAACAGTTACTTTACAGGTAATACAATGGCACTAAATTCATACCTTTCAATAATTATCCTGAATGTGAATGGACTCAATGCTCCAATCTTTGATTGGAGGCTTAACAGATTGGAATAAAAAACATGACCCATCAATGTGCTGCTTACAAGAGACTAATTGTAGACCCAAAGACACCTCCAGATTGAAAATGGGGAGTAAAGAACAATTTATCATGCTAATGGACATCAATTAAAGGTGGAGTAGCCATCTCAATAGCAGATCAACTACATTTTAAACCAAATACTGTAATAAGAGATGAAGAAGTACACTATATCATAATAAAAAGGACTATCCAGCAAGAATATGTAACAATTGTAAATATTTATTCCCCTAAATTGGGAGCAGGCAGTTAAATATACCAATTAATAACAAAATTAAAGAAACACACTGATAATGATAGTAAATACAATGAACAAGTCATCTAAGCAGAAGATCAACAAGGAAATGGACTCTGAATGATACACTGGATTAGATGGACTTCATAGATATATTCAGAGAATATCATCCTAAAGCAGCATAATATATATTCATTTTGAGTGTATATGGAACATTCTCCAGAATAGATTATATTGGGTCACAAATCAGGTCTCAACAAGTATAAAAAGATTGAGATCATTTGGTGCATATTTTGAAGACTACAATGCTTTGAAATTTGAATTCAATCACAAAAGAAAATTTGGAAGGAACACAAATGTATAGAAGTTAAAGAGCATCCTACTAAAGAATGAATGGGTCAACCAGGAAATTAAAGGAGAATAAAAAATGCATGGAAACAAATGAAAATAAAATAACTACAGCTCATAACCTTTGGGATTCAGTAAAGACAGCCTGAGGAGGGAAGTATATAGCAATACAGGCCTTACTCAAGAAACAAGAGAAGTCAAAAATACATAACCTAACCTTACACCTTAAGGAGCTGGAAAAAAGTAAGTAAAGCCTAAAACAGCAAAAAAGAAAAATAAAAATCAGGGTAGAAATGAATTATATAGAAATTAAAAAATCAGTTGAACACATCAACAAAACTAGGAGATGGTTCTCTGAAAGAATTAATAAGATCGGTAAGTCCCTACTCAGACTTATCAAAAGGGTAAGAGAAAGGACCCAAATCAATAAAATTATGAATGAAAAAGGATAGATGACAACCAACATTGCAGAAGTACAATTATAAGAGAATACTATGAGCAATTATATGCCAACAAATTGGGCAATCGAAGAAATGGGTATATTGCTACAAACATATAAATTACCAAATATAAAACAGGAAGAAATAGGAAATTTGAACAGACCCATAGTCAGCAAAAATATTTTATCAGTAATCTAAATCTCCCAACAAACAAGATCCCAGAGCCAGATGGCTTTCCAGAGGAATTCTACCAAACATTTATTGAAGAGTTAACACCTTTTTCTCTGAATCTGTTCCAAAAATTATAAGTGAAAGGAATACTTTTTTATGAAGCCAGCATTACCTTGATTCCAAAACCAAAGATCCCACTAAAAAGAATTACAGTCCAATATCCCTGATGAATACAGATGCAAATTTCTCAACAAGATACTAGCAAATAGAATCCAACAGTACATTAAAATAAGCATTGCATTCCAGTAAGAATTTTTCCTGGGCTGCAGGGCTTGTTCAATATTCACAAATAATTCAACATGAGACACCACAATGATTAAAAAAGGGTAAAAGCCATATGATCCTTTCATTCAATGGAGAAAAAGCATTTGTCAAGATTCAGCATTCTTTCTTGATAAAGACCCTCAAAAATATTCGTGATAAAGGAAACATAGTTCAACCTCATTAAAGTCCCACAGTAAATATCATCCTCAATGGGGAAAAACTGGGAACTTTTCCCTTAAGGTCAGAAAAATGACAGGAATATCCACTCTGAGCATTACCATTTAACATAGTACTGGAAGACCTAGCCTCAGCAATAAGACAGCAAAGAGAAATAAAAGGCATCTAAATCAGAAACGAATAATTCAAACTTTCACTATTTGCAGATTACATGATAGTCTATATAGAAAAAACAAAAGATTCCACTAAAAATTGCTGGAATTGATAGATGAATTCAGGAATGTTGCAGGATATAAAATCAATGCATAGAAAACTTTTGCATTTCTATACACTAATAATGAAACAGAAATCAAGGAATTGATCCCATTTACAATTGCACCAAAAATCATAAGATACATAGGAATAAACATAACCAAAAAATTAAATTATCTGTACTCTGGAAACTATAGGACATTTGTGAAGGACATTGAAGAAGATGCAATGAAAAGGGAATACATGCCATACTTATGGATTGGAAGCACAAATATTGTTCAATGTCTATACTACCCAAATCAATCCACATATTCAATGAAATCCTTATCAAAACAAAACCAGCATTTTTCAGAGAAGTAGAACAAATAATTCTAAAATGTGTATGTTAGTAGTAAAGTCCCCAGATAACCAAAGTTATGTTGAAAAATAACTGAAGCTGGAGGCATCACAGTTCTGAACTTCAATCTATATTACAAAGCTTTATTCATCAGGACAGTATGGTACAGGCACAAAAACTGACACATATATTAATGGAACAGAATAGAAAACCCAGAAGTAGTCCTGCAACTCTATGGTCAAGTGATATGACAAAGCAGGAGAGATTACCCAATGGAAAAAAAATCTTCAATAAATGGTATTGAGAAAACTGGACAGCCATATGCAAAAGAATGAAACTGGACGACTTTCTTAAACCATACACAAAAATAAACTCCTAATGGATGAATGTCCTAAATGTGAAATAGGAATCCATCAAAATCCTAGAGGAGAACACTGGCAGCAAGCTCTTGGACCTTGGCCATACCAACCTCTTACTAGATATGTCTGCAGAGGGTAGGGAAACCAAAGCAAAAATGAACTCTTGGCACTTGCTCAAAATAGAAAGCTTCTGCACAGCAAAAAACAAACAAAAACAAACAAACAAACAAAAGCAAAGCTAAAAGTCAGCTAACGTAATAGGAGAATATATTTGCAAATTATATATTAGTTAAAGGGCTATTATCCAAAATCTATAAAGAATTTAACACCTCAAAAATTTAAAAAAAAAACAGTGAAGTAATAGGCAGAAAAGATGAGCAGACATTTCTCCAAAGAGGACATACAAATGGCCAACAGACACATGAAGAAATGTTCAACATTACTCATTTTCAGGGAAATACAAATCAAAACCACAATGAGATACCACCTTACTCTTGTCTAAGTAGCTAAAATGAACAACTGAGGAAACAACAGATGTTGGCGAGGATGTGGAGAAAGGGGAACCCTGATGCATGGTTGGTAGGAATGCAAACTGGTGCAGCCAAACATTATAGAGGCTCCTCAAAAAGTTAAAAATAGAACTACTGTATGACCCAGCAACTGTACTACTAGTTATTTTACCAAAGGATACAAACATACTGATTGAAAGGAGCACATGCACCCTAATGTTTATAGCAGCACTATCAATGATAGCCAAATTATGGAAAGAACCCAAATGTCCATATGTCCATTGGTGGATGAATAGATAAAAAAGAGGTCAATCATATATATTCCATACACATATGGAATATTATTTGATATATACATGGATATCACTCAGCCATCAAAAATAATGAAATCTTGCCATTTGCAATAATGTGAATGGAACTAGAGTGTATTAAGTGAAATAAGTCAGTCAGAGAAAGGCAAATATATCTCATTCATATGGTGGGATTTATGAAATATGACAGATGAACATTGGAGAATAAAATGAAAAATAAAATAAGATAAAAACAGAGAGGGGGCAAACCATAACAGACTCTTAACTATAGAGAACAAAGTGAGGGTTGCTGAAAGAGAGATGCGGGAAGGGATAGGCTAAACAGGTGATGGACATTAAGGTGAGTACTTGTTGGGATGACCACTGGATGTTACGTGCAAGTGATGAATCACTAAATCCTACTCCTGAGACCAATACTATGCTATATGTTAAGTAACTTGAATTTATTTTATTTTTTTTTAATTTTTTCCCCAAAGAGACTGCATAGTGCTGTTCATTTTCTTTTAATGAATAAAGCAGAGAGGAGGGGCAAGATGGCGGAAGAGTAGGGTCCCCAAATCACCTGTCCCCACCAAATTACCTAGATAACCTTCAAATCATCCTGAAAATCTATGAATTCAGCCTGAGATTTAAAGAGAGAACACCTGGAATGCTACAGTGAGAAGAGTTCACTCTTCTATCAAGGTAAGAAGACGGGAAAAAAGAAATAGAGAAACAAAAGGCATCCAAGGGAGAGGGGCCCCGCTAGGAGCCAGGCTAAGGCTGGGGCGAGTGCATCCAGGACAGGAAAGCTCCCTCCCAGAGAAGCAGGAGCTTCAGCAATCTTCCTGGGCGGAAAGGCGCTCCCAGGGAGTTAGAGCAGGACCCCGGAAAGGTGGGGAAGCCCTCAGGCTCCCTGGGACACTAACAGAGCAACTATGCACCAGGAAGAGTGTGCCGAGCTCCCTAAAGGGCTACAGCGCACCCACGGCTGGACACCGGAGCAGGGCGTCGGCTCTGCAGAGAGGCGGCTGCATGGCCGGGAGCAGCTCGGAGGTGGCTCCGGCAGAGGAAGAGACTCCCTGCGGAGGGGGCTGCGCAGGCCTGGGAGCAGTTTGGAGGGGCTCGGGCGGAGGCTCCGCGGAGAGGCGGCTGCGGGGCTGGGAGCGGGAATCCAACAGCGCAGGCACCGGAGCACAAGGCGCCAGGGACACAGCCCAGAATCCAACCTCCCCCTGGGACAGGCAGAGCAAGGGGGCTCCTGTCCCGAGCTGAGCAGATCAGCGGCCCCGCCCCCCAGAGCATCCAGGCCTTGTAGACTGAGAGCTCCTTAGTTACTGCGGGAGCTGAATCCAGGGCTCTAGAGCTGGCTGCAGCCACTGTGGTTGTTCCTCCTGGGGCCTCACGGGGTAAACAACCCCAACTGAGCCCTGCACCAGGCAGGGGGCAGAGCAGCTCCTCCAAGTGCTAACACCTGAAAATCAGCACAACAGGCCCCTCCCCCAGAAGACCAGCTAGACAGACAAGTTCCAGGGGAAGTCAAGGGACTTAAAGTATACAGAATCAGAAGATACTCCCCCCTGTTTTTTGTTTTTTGTTTTTTGTGTTTTTTTGTGTTTTTTTTTCTTTTTGATTTCTGATTGCTTCCCCACCCTATTTTTCCCTTTCTTTCTTTTTCTTTCTCTTTTTTCTCTTTTTTCCTTTTTTCTTCCTTTTTTCTTTTTTCTTTTTCTCTTTTCTTTCCTTCTTTCTCTCCTCTCTTTTTCTCCTTTTCCCAATACAACTTGCTTTTGGCCACTCTGCACTGAGCAAAATGACCAGAAGGAAAACCTCACCTCAAAAGAAAGAATCAGAAACAGTCCTCTCTCCCACAGAGTTACAAAATCTGGATTACAATTCAATGTCAGAAAGCCAATTCAGAAGCACTATGATAAAGCGACTGGTGGCTCTAGAAAAAAGCATAAAGGACTCAAGAGACTTCATGACTGCAGAATTTAGATCTGATCAGGCAGGAATTAAAAATCAGTTGAATGAGATACAATCCAAACTAGAAGTCCTAACGACGAGGGTTAACGAGGTGGAAGAATGGGTGAGTGACATAGAAGACAAGTTGATGGCAAAGAGGGAAACTGAGGAAAAAAGAGAGAAACAATTAAAAGACTTCTAACTCTGGGAAACGAACTAGGGGTGGTGGAAGGGGAGGAGGGCGGGGGGTGGGGGTGAATTGCACTGTTGGGGATTTACCCCAAAGATACAGATGCAGTGAAACGCCGGAACACCTGCACCCCGATATTTATAGCAGCCATGTCCACAATAGCCAAACTGTGGAAGGAGCCTCAGTGTCCATCGAAAGATGAATGGATAAAGAAGATGTGGTTTATGTATGCAATGGAATATTACTCAGCCATTAGAAATGACAAATACCCACCATTTGCTTCAACTTGGATGGAACTGCAGGGTATTATGGTGAGTGAAATAAGTCAATTGGAGAAGGATAAACATTATATGGTCTCATTCATTTGGGGAATATAAATAATAGTGAAAGGGAATAGAAGGGAAAGGAGAAGAAATGGGTAGGAAATATCAGAAAGGGAGACAGAACATAAAGACTCCTAACTCTGGGAAATGAACTAGGGGTGGTGGAAGGGGAAGAGGGCGGGGGAGGGGGTGAATGGGTGACGGGCACTGAGGGGGGCACTTGACCGGATGAGCACTGGGTGTTACTCTGTATGTTGGCAAATTTAACACCAATAAAAAATAAATTTATTATTTAAAAAATTTCCTAAAAAGAAAGAAAAAGAAAGTCCACGGTATTTTGATAAGGATTGCATTAAATGTGTAAATTGCCTGGGTGACTTTGACATTTTCACAATATTTATTCTTCCAATCCATAAACATGGAATATTTTTCCATCTCTTTGTGTCTTCCTCAATTTCTTTCAGAAGTGTTCTGTAGTTTTTAGGGTATAGATCCTTTACTTCTTTGGTTAGGTTTATTCCTAGGTATCTTACACTTTTGGTGCAATTGTAAAAGGGATTGACTTTCATTTCTCTTTCTTCAGTCTCCTTGTTAGTGTATAGAAATGCCACCATTTCTGGACATTCATTTTGTATCCTACCACACTGCCAAATTGCTGTATGAGTTCTTGCAATCTTGGGGTGCAGCCTTTTGAGTTTTCTATGGGCAGTCTCAAGTCATCTGTGAAGAGGGAGAGGTTGACTTCTTTGCCAATTTGAATGCCTTTTATTTCTTTTTGTTGCCTGATTGCTGAGGCGAGGACTTCTAGTACAATGTTGAATAGCAGTGGTGAGAGTGGACATCCCTGTCTTGTTCCTGATCTTAGGGGAAAGGCTCCCAGCATTTCCCCATTGAGAATTATATTTGCTGTGGGCTTTTGGTAGATGGCTTTTAAGATGCTGAGGAATGTTCCCCCTATCCCTACACTCTGAAGAGTTTTGATCAGGAATGGATGCTGTATTTTGTCAAATGCTTTCTCTACATTTATTGTTAGGGTCTTATGATTCTTGTTTTTTCTCTTGTTCATGCGATCCTTCACGTTGATTGTTTTATGAGTGTTGAACCAGCCTTGTGTCCCGGGAATTAATCCTACTTGGTCATGGTGAATAATTTTCTTAATGTACTGTTGGATCCTATTGGCTAGTATCTTTTTGAGAATTTTTGCATCCATGTTCATCAGGGATATTGGTCTATAATTCTCCTTTTCGGTGGGGTCTTTGTCTGGTGGTGGAATTCAGGTGATGCTGGCCTCCTAGAATGAATTTGGAAGTACTCCATCTCTTTCTATCTTTCCAAACAGCTCTAGTAGAATAGGTATGGTTTCTTCTTTAAACGTTTGGTAGAATTCCCCCTGGGAAGCCATCTTGCCCTGGACTTTTGTGCCTTGGGAGTGTTTTGATGACTGCTTCAATTTCCCCCCCAGGTTATCAGCCTGTTCCGGTTTTCTATTTCTTCCTGTTCCAGTTTTGGTAATTTGTGGTTCTCCAGAAATGCATCCATTTCTTCTAGATTGTCTAATATAATGGCACATAACTACTCATAATATGTTTTTAAAATTGTTTGTATTTTATTTGTATTGGTTTTGATGGCTCCTCTTTCATTCATGATTTTATTAATTTGAATATTTTCTCTTTACTTGTAATAAGGCTGGCTAATGGTTATCTAACTTTTTTTTAACTTATTAATTCTTTCAAAGAACCAACTCCTGGTTTTATTGATCTGTTCTACAGTTCTTCTGGTCTTTATTTCATTGAGTTCTGCTCAAATCTTGATATTCTCTCTTCATCTCCTTGGTGTAGGTTTTATTTGTTGTTCTTTCTCCAGTTCCTTTTAGTGTGAGGTTAGCTTGTGTATTTGAGTTTTCCAATTTCTTGAGGAATACTTCTATTGGGATGTATTTCCCTCTTAGAACTCCTTTTAATGTATCCTAAAGGTTTTGAATGGTTATATCTTCATTTTCACTAGCTTCCATGAATCTCTTTAATTCTCTAATTTCCTTGTTGACCTATTCATCTTTTAACAGGATGCTCTTTAATCTCCACATGTTTGTGTTTCTTCCCCATTTCTTCTTATGATTAAGTTCTAGTTTCAAAGCACTGTAGTTTGAAAATGTATAGGGGACAATCCCAATCTTTTGGTATCAGTTGAGACTTATTTGTGACCCAGTAGTGTTCTATTTTGGAGAATGTTCCATGTGACTTTGAGAAGAATATGCATTCAGTTGCATTCATATGTGAAGTTCTGTATATATCTGTGAAATCCATCTGGTCCAGTGTATTATTTAAGGTCCTTGTTTCTTTGGTGATGTTGTGCCTAGAATATCTGTCATTTGCAGAAAGTGCTGTGTTGAACTCTCCTACTATTCGTGTATTAAAATCTAAGTATGTCTTTACTTTGGTTATTAATTGATTGATATCCTCGGCAGCTCCCACATTAGGGGCATAAATATTCATGATCGTTAGGTCTTCTTGTTGGTTAGACCCTCTAAGTATGATATAGTGTCCCGCTTCCTCTCTTACTACAGTCTTTGGGATAAACTTTAATTTATCTGATATGAGGATTGCTACCCCTGCTTTCTTTTGAGGACCATTTGGTAAATGGTTCTCCAACCTTTCGTTTCCAGGCTGGAGGTGTCCTTATGTTCAAAATGAGTCTCTTGTACACAGCAAATAGATGGATCTTGCTTTTTTATCCAGTCTGAAACCCTGCATCTTTTGATGGGATCATTTAGCCCATTCATGTTCAGAGTTACTACTGAAAGATGAATTTAGTGTCATTTTATTTTATTTTATTTTTTTTTAGTGTCATTTTAATACCTAAATGGATTTTGTGTTTTGTGGATTATTTCTTTGGGTTTCCTCTTTGTTTTACAGTATCCGCCTTAGTATTTCTTGCAGAGCTGATTTGGTGGTCACATTTTTTTCAGTTTCTGCCTCTCTTGGAAGCTCTTTATTTCTTCTTCTATTCTGAATGGCAGCCTTGCTGGATATAGTATTCTTGGTTGCATGTTCTTCTCACTTAGGATCCTGAATATATTTTGCCAGACCTTTCTGGCCTGCCTGGTCTCTGGTGAGAGTCCTGTTAATCTGATATTTCTCTGTGCATATTTTAAGAAACTCTTGTCTCTCTGCTTTAAGTATTTTCTCCTTATCTTTGGAATTTGCAAGTTTCACTATTAAATGTCCTGGTGTTGAACGCTTTTTATTGATTTTGGGGGGGACCTCTATCTCCTGGATCTGAATGCCCATTTTCCTCCCCAAATTAGGGATGTTCTCAGCTATGATTTGTTCAAATATGCTTTCTGGCCCTCTGTCCCTCTGAGCACTTTCTACATCACTAATTATATGTATATTTTTTCCTTCTGAGGCTATCTCTTTCCTTTAACCTTTCCTCATGCTCTTTTAATTGTTTTTCTCTTTTTTCCTCATCCTCCTTCCTTGCCATCAACTTGTGTTTTATGTCAATCACTCTTTTTTTCCACCAAGTAACTCTAGTTAAGATATCCATTTTGGATTGCATCTCATTTTATTGATTCTTAATTTTTGCCTGATTAGATCTAAATTCTGCAGTAATGACATCCCTTGATTCCTTTATGCTTTCTTCCAGTGCCACCAGTAGCTTTATAATTGTGCTTCTGAATTGGCTTTCTAACATCGAATTATAATTCATATTCTGTTACTCTTTGGCAGAGAGTACTGTTTCTGTTTCTTTCTTTTGTGGTGGATCCTTCCTTCGAGTCATTTCACTCAGTGCAGAGTGGGTGTATGTGTGGCTGATTTAAGAGTATTAACCACAACTGAAGTAAATTTCACCCTAGATGATTCTGACGAGAGCAGAGACCAGAAATGGGAAACAAAGATCAGAACGAAATAAAATAAAAGGACTAGTAAATTGAAAATCATATTTTAAAACAAAGTATTTAAAAATAATAGGGCAAAAATACCAAAGGAGAAGAAAAAAAGATAAAGAGAGAAAGAAGAGAAAAAAAAAGGAAAGAGGAAAAAAGGAAAAAAATAAAAGAAAAAGGGGGGACTGGGAGATGGTGGTGAAGTAGTTGTAGTGGAGGGAGAATGTAGTCTACTTGAGGGGTCCTAGAGGGTGTCCTCTTGGTTCTGAGAGTATTAAGTTCTGTATGTTAGAAGATGCTTATTCCCAAATTTATATAAACCAGCAATACTTGTAGAAATCCCCAACATTGACCACTAAAACATAAACGAGATGAAAGAGGGGGGCAGAATGGAATGAAGAGAGAATATAATCTCAGAGAATGAGCCAGCACAGTATTCTACTTGGTTCTGGGTACATGCTCAACATGTTTTAGAAGGTATTAACTCCTGCCATTGTAGAACAAAATGAGGCCGAGAAAACAAAAAATACAAAACAAAATTCATATCTCGTATATCTCCCAGAATTAAATTGAGTATGTCGAATGGAATCTAAATTGGAAAATATATATCCAACATGTAGTTGTAGAAATATGAAAGTCAAAAATGAAGAAACTTAAAAATGAGTATGTGGTAAAATATTGTAGTTAAGGTGGGAAAAGAGAAAAATATTGGAAATATTTAGTCTGATATAAAAACAAGATGTAATGGAAAAAGGGAAAAAAATTTAAAAAGAGGGGCCTCTAGTTCTATATATTGTAAATCCCTCCAACTTCCCCTGGAGCTTTCCAGTGCTGCTTGGTCAAGAAGTTGCTCTTCCTCTGTTCTTCCAGCTGGTCCTCTGGGGGAAGGGTCTGCTGTGCTGATTCTCAGGTGTGTGTGCCTGAATTGAAATGCCCCACCCCCCTGCTGGGTGTTAGGCTCAGTGGGAGCTGTTTACCCAGTGAGGCCTTTTTTCCCTGGTGGCCTGCCTCTCCCAGGCACAAGATGAAACAAGGAGTTAAAACAACAATGGTGGCAGCTAGAATTGCAGCTCTGGAGTCAGCTCCCCACTAGTAACTAATGCAGTCCTCACTGGCCTAGATGCTCCAGGCACAGGCACGGGTGCACTTATCTTTTTTTTATTGTAGTTCAATTTGTCAACATATAGCATAACACACAGTGTTCATCCCATCAAGTGCCCCCCTCAGTGCCCCATCACCCAGTCACCCCCACCCCCCACCCACCTCCCTTTCCATCACCCCTTGTTCATTTCCCAGAGTTAGGAGTCTCTCATGTTCTGTCTCCCTCTCTGATATTTCCCACTTATTTTCTCTCCTTTCCCCTTTATTCCCTTTCACTATTTTTTATATTCCCCAAATGAATGAGACCACTTATCTGCACAGCTTGCAGGGTGCCCACAGGCAGGAGAGTCCTTGCTATCCTGTGCCCTCCCCACTTCCGCCTGTCCCAGGAAGAGTGCAACATTGTGGGATTCATCTTCTTGGTGCCCTGGGATTCAGGGTACTGTGCTGCTGGAATCATGCCCCCAGGTGGGGTGGCTCCCGAAGGCAGCAGGTCACAGACAACTCTGTACGGACCGCCTAACAGCCCTGCTGGCTGTGCTCTAGCCCCTTACCAAGATTGGTGTGCAGTTTTTGGTGCAGTTTCCCCAGGCACACTTCCTCTATTAGTGTCTCCTGGAAACTGGAGGCTTCCCTGCCCCTCCTGCGATTCTGCCCAATTTCCCTGCTAAGTGCTTTTCTGTCCGGAAGAAACTGGTGTGGATTTTTAAAGTTCCCACTTCTCTGGGGCTGGGCTTTCCTGTCCCAGAGGCTTTTGCTTCCCCAGCCTCAGCTGGGCATCTTGCGATGCCCTTCCCCCATTTGATTCTTTTTTTTTTTATTTTTTTCTGCCTTCCTACCTTGCTAGAAGCGAAAACCCTTCTCTCTGTAGCATTCTTGCTGTTCTCTCTTTAAATCTCAGGTCGAATTCATAGGTGTTCAGGATGATTTGAAAGTTATCTAAGTCAGTTGGTGGGACCAGGTGAGTTGAGGACCCCTACTCCTCTGCCATCTTGCCCCACCCTCTGACTTCAAAACTTTTGTCCTTTTCAGCACACCAGGCTAATAGAAGGCAATCTCTATTGCCTTTCTGATTTTACTCAATAACTATTTGTTGAGTGAGCGAGTGAGTGAATAATGAGAGGAAGTAGTACTAGAGCATATTCAGGTTGAATCCCATGTTAATGTATATATGCATGTTTCGGTAAGTTCTTGGGCAAATGGAGCTGGTAAAGGACAGTGGTAAGAAGAATATCCCATGACAGCACATCTGTATGCCAGGAACTATGGCAGGAAAATTCATTTAGACTCTATTTCATTCAATACTCACAATGATCCCAGGAGTCAAATGTTATCCAGCATCTCTTCTTCAGTTGGGCAAATAGGCTCAGAAGGGTTATGCAACTTGCTCAAGGTGGCAGAATAGGAATGTGAACGTGGGTCTATCCAACTCCAAAGTAGATCCTGCTTCCACTATATTGCTTTATCCTGGGAAACTTCAGATTAGAAGCTGTGAGGCAGAGGCCAGTAGAAATATATGTGGAGCAAGATGGAAGGACAGAGATTGAGCACTAGAAAATACACTGAATCCTTTAGACTGAGGAAGATAGAGGTATAAAAAATACTAAACATAATGGGAATGAGATCTTTGGATCCCATTGCCTCCAGGGTTGGGGATATAAGAGGAGATAAATGACAACTGGCTTCTGAAGTGGGATCCTGATGTCATTCTTCTTCTTAGTGATATCTTTAGCACAAGTGTCTATTGGGGACCTTGAGAAGCAGAGCCACAATGTGGAAGCCACTTATATCCCAGAGGTGAGAGCAGCTGCTGAGGTGATGGCAGGACCTGTGCCAATCTCAGGGATACATTTTCCCAGCCATGAGGTTATTTATAAATAACCCCAGAGCATTTCACAAAATAAGTATTAACCCTAGCTTTGCCAGGCCTTTCCCGGAGGGGCTTTCATCTGTTCCTGACAATCAGGAGGCTAGTGTGTGTCAGGGTGAATTTTATATACGGGCAGTGAAGTAGTAACAGCTTCTTTAAAAGGCGTCTGAATTTCCAGGAGTTGGGATCACTTCCTAATTTGGGAGGAGAGTAATAGCTATGACCAGATAATCTGCATTAGACTCCCTGGCCTGACCTCCCAGGGGATTGTGAGAAAGTGTCTTATTCCCAAGGCAGAGGATTTACAAAATATGGCAACCATCTGCTACTATTTTGATGAATTGTTTTGTGCCCATTGCCTAGTCTCCTCTGGGGAAGGAGGTGGTTGGCAATTCCAGTACAGGTGAGCTTAAATGTAACCAAGGCTTGTCATTCTGACATTTAAGACTGGGGAAACCTCTAGGCTTTCACTGGGTTAAATGAAGCTGCCTTGAACCTTGAGGGGCTTTCTGTGGTCAGTAGTCAGTGAAGGAGAGGAAAGACCTGGGATCCACAGCGAGTAAGTCTAGGCAAGTTGCAAGAGAGTCAGGCTTAGGATGACCCCATGGAGGATGGGGACCACAGGGCTGGTCCCTTTGAGGTCAGCAGGATGTATATAAGAGCAGTGAGAAAATGGTGGAGGGAGTAACTGGAGCTTATGAGACCTGGAAAGTATTAGGTACAGAGGGATTGGGGGAAAAGTCCTGAGGCTTTAGGAAGGTGTAATATTTGAGTATTTTGAGCTGAAGGGCCCCCCAAATGAGGAAATTTGCATTTTAACAGAAGAGCATGGAGAGAGGAAAATCTATACCAAGGCATTGTTAACAGTGGATTTTCAGATACCAAAGGAAGAGCTCTGGGTGTTGGGGGGGGTGTCAGTGAGGAAGGAGGAGGATAAATGTCAATACAGCTTGCCTATGCATAAGGACTGCTTTTCCTTTCCTGCCACAGAAACCAGGACATAAAAGGCACACCTGTGCAAAGCTTTGTGGGTCTCCTTCACCTCACTTGATCCAGCTCCATGGGGATGCTCTGTGAGATTTGTAGAAAGTGGCATTTCTCCAGGAGAATTCTGAGTTGTGGAGTCCTTGGTGATGGTTCAGCTGGGGAAAGGAAAGCCTGCACAAAAACCAATTAGGGGGATCCCTGGGTGGCGCAGCGATTTGGCGCCTGCCTTTGGCCCAGGGAGGGATCCTGGAGACCAGGGATCGAGTCCCACATCGGGCTCCTGATGCATGGAGCCTGCTTCTCCCTCTGCCTGTGTCTCTGCCTCTCTCTCTCTCTGTGTGACTATCATAAATTTTTTTTTTTAAAAACCAATTAGGTTTAGTTAATGGAGGTGGGAAGTGGGCCAACTTGGCTTAAATAGAAGAGCTTCTGATTTTGAAATATCATCTGGTCCAGTTCCCAAATCTAGGCAGGGTTACTGTTTATTATCAATAAATGCAAGCAAAGAACCAATTACCAAAAGTTTAAAAGACATCACACAGTAGAGAAAGTGAAAATCAGGCAACCGATTTAAAGAAAGGATAGCAATACTTATATGGGACAAACTAGACTTTTTTGTCCTTGTATTGTTTTTATCCTGCTTTGGAATCAGGGTAGTACTGGCTAATGGAATGATTTTTAATGTTTTCTCTCTATTCCATTATTGGTAAGCTTTTGATAAAGATTGTCATTAATTATTTTTTTAAATGTTTGTTAGAATTCACCAAGGAAAACATGTGGTCTTGGTCTTTTCTGTGATAAGAGTGTTTTGATTCCTAATTTAACTTTCATTCTTGTTTCTGGTGTAAGAAGATTTTCTACTTCTTGGATTCAAGATTCATGATTCAATCTTGGTAACTTGTGTTTTTAGGAATTATCTGTTTTTTTTTTCCTAAGTTATCTGATTTGTTAGTATATAGTAATCTTATCACACTATGTGTTTCTGTGGTTATCTGTTGTATTGTTTTCTTTTCCATTTTTCATTTTCATTTTGAGTCTTCTCTTTTTTGTGTAATGTAATTAAATCATTGCCAATTTTATTTATCTTCTTTTGGAAAACTGGTCATTACTTTAAATGTTATGCTATTGTTTATTTTGGTGTCTATTTATTACTGACTTTTCTTTATTTCCTTCCTCTACTACATTCCAGATAAGTTCCTTTTTCTAGTTCCCTGTGGTATAATACCATTTATTTGAACTTTTTTCTTAATACAAGCATTTATAGCATAAATTTCACTCTGACATATGCTTTTACTGCATCCCATAGGTTTTGGGACATTGTGCTTTCTTTTTCTTTTGTTTTGAGACATATTTTGATTTGACATTTGATTTGTCATGTGGCCAATTGTTTATGCAATAGTGTGTTAATATTTACATATTAAATATTTAATATTTACATTGCAGACTTTCCAGCTTTGTTTTAATGTTGGTCTTTAGATTTTACACTTGTGGTTGGAAAATATACTTGGTATGATTTCAGTCTTCTTAAATTTGTAATATTTATGTCTCATTTTATGTGATTTAACCAGGGGATTCTTCTGTGTGTACTTGAGGAAAATGTATGTTCTATTTGAATTGGATGAAATGTTTTATATATATATATAATCTTTTAGAACCATGTATTCTAAAATATGCCTCAAGTAAAAAAATGTTCTTATTGAAAAAAAAGAAAACCTGAAGGTACTCATTTAAAATAAAGCATATCAGAGGGGAAAAGGGGGAATGGGTGAAATAGGTGAAGGGGATTAAGAGTACACTTATCATGATAAGTACTGAGTAATGATGTACAGAATTGTTGAATCACTATATTGTAGACCTGAAACAAATATAACATTTTATGTTGACTCTACTGGAAATAATATTTTAAAAACTTAACATAATAGCACTCTAAATGCAGTGATACTTAGTTTCATGCAAAAGAAAACCTTTTGTATGTATTCTTCTTTTTTTATGTATTTAAGGAGTGTTTTGAAAATAAATGCTCATGTTTAAAGTATTATTTGAAATTCACATTAGGCATCATTACAGATGTTTCTATGGAATCTTCAATCTCCAGGACAATAAAACACTACTCTTACTCTATTTAAGAAGCTGTAGAAAAAAAGTGGCTAGGAGAGTGGAACTTGAAAATTCTCATCAGAAAAAAAATAAAAGTTTGTAACTATGTATGATGATAGAAGTCAACTGGGCTGTTAACTGGTATCATTTTGTAATATACACAAATATCAAACTATGACATCGTATTCTGAAACTAATATAATGTCATGTCAATCATATCTCAATAAAAATAAAATTAATTTAAAAATTAAAGAAAATAATTTCTATGTTTCTCCTTTCTTGGGCATTGTATGTGTGTTTGGTTTGTACTTTGATAATGGGAATAAATATTCTTCATTTGTTATAAATTTTAACCTTTATTCAACGTGAGAACTGAGGCAAATGATTTCATCTCTTTGAGTCTCAGTTCCCTCAACTGCCTAAAAGGAATAGTAATAAGACCTACCTTGCAGAGTTGCTAGGATGAGAAAATGAGAATGCACATATATTAAAGTAAATAATAAAGCACTTGAAAAAGTGTGTGTGTGTGTGCGGGGACAGAGATGGAAAAAAACAAACAACAACTTGCCAGAAGCACATCTTGGCTAAGTTCAATTCTTGTCCTTGGATAGCAATATAGTCAGCTGCTTTTCTTTAAATTTATTTTTTATTGGTGTTCAATTTGCCAACATATAGAATAACACCCAGTGCTCATCCCATCAACTGCCCCCCTCAGTGCCTGTCACCCAGTCACCCCCACCCCCCCCATCCACCTCCCTTTCTACCACCCCTTGCTCGTTTCCCAGAGTTAGGAGTCTCTCATGTTCTGTCTCCCTTTCTGATATTTCCCACTTATTTTTCTCCTTTCCCCTTTATTCCCTTTCATTATTTTTTATATATTACCCAAATGAATGAGACCATATAATGTTTGTCCTTTTCCGATTGACTTACTTCACTCAGCATCATACCCTCCAGTTCCATCCATGTCGAAGCAAATGGTGGGTATTTGTCATTTCTAATGGCTGATTAATATTCCATTGTATACAAAGACCACATCTTCTTTATCCATTCATCTTTCAATGGACACCGAGGCACCTTCCACAGTTTGGCTATTGTGGACATTGCTGCTATAAACATCGGGGTACAGGTGTCCCGGCGTTTCACTGCATCTGTATCTTTGGGGTAAATCCCCAACAGTGCAATTGCTGGGTCGTAGGGCAGATTTATTTTTAACTCTTTGAGGAACCTCCACACAGTTTTCCAGAGTGGCTGCACCAGTTCACATTCCCACCAACAGTGCAAGAGGGTTCCCCTTTCTCCACATCCTCTCCAACATTTGTTGTTTCCTGCCTTGTTAATTTTCCCCATTCTCACTGATGTGAGGTGGTATCTCATGGTGGTTTTGATTTGTAGTTCCCTGATGGCCAGTGATGTGGAGCATTTTCCCATGTGCTTGTTGGCCATGTCTATGTCTCCCTCTGTGAGATGTCTGTTCATGTCTTTTGCCCATTTCATGATTGGATTGTTTGTTTCTTTGCTGTGGAGTTTAATAAGTTCTTTTTTTAAAAAAGTTCTTTATAGATCTTGGATACTAGCCCTTTATCTGATGGGTCATTTGCAAATGTCTTTTCCCATTCTGTAGGTTGTCTTTTAGTTTTGTTGACTGTTTCTTTTGCTGTGCAAAAGAGGGAGAGTTTGATTTCTTCTTTGCCAATTTGAATGCCTTTTATTTCTTTTTGTTGCCTGATTGCTGAGGCTAGGACTTCTAATACTATGTTGAATAGCAGTGGTGAGAATGGACATCCCTGTCTTATTCCTGATCTTAGGGGAAATGCTCCCAGTGTTTCCCCATGAGAATATTTGCTGTGGGCTTTTCGTAGATGGCTTTTAGGATGCTGAGGAATGTTCCCTCTATCGCTACACTCTCAAGAGTTTTGATCAGTAATGGATGCTGTATTTTGTCAAATGCTTTCTCTGCATCTATTGAGAGGATCCTATGGTTCTTGTTTTTACTCTTGCTGATATGATCAATCACATTGATTGCTTTACGAGTGTTGAACCAGCCTTGCATCCCGGGGATAAATCCCACTTGGTCATGGTGAATAATCTTCTCAATGTATTATTGTATCCTATTGGGTAGTATCTTGTTGAGAATTTTTGCATCCATGTTCACATCAGGAATATTGGTCTATAATTCTCCTTTTTGGTGGGGTCTTTGTCTGGTTTTGGAATTAAGGTGATAGTCAGCTGCTTTCATCCCAAGTTTTTCTTTCTTTCCCAAAATACTTACCTCCAAATGGAAAAAGAGTAAAGAAATTAACACCTATGAAATATCTATGAAACACCTAGTTTCAGATACCTTGTATCTGTATACAGATACACCTGTATCAGATACCTTGCTGAGTATATTCATGCATGCTATCTCATTCAGTTTTCATAGCTATTTCATAAGAGATAGTGGCACATTTTATAGTCAGGAAACCAAGGTTAAAAAAGGATAAGTGTGTTATCCAAGGATCACATAACTAGTAAATGGTGGGTCTGTCTGCCCACAGACATGCTACTCTGACTTTCTAGACAAGATTAAAGCAATTCCTGGAGACCCACAATCTTCAAGTTCAGTATGATCTCATCTTAACTTGATTATATCTGCAAAGACCCTATTTCCAAATAATGTCACATTTACAGGTCCTGAGGATTAGGACTTGAAGATATATCTGGAGGTACACATTTATACCCAATACAGAAGGACAAAGTCTTTTCGAAATTGCACCTTGGGGAGGGACCAAAACTAAGCAGCTTGAAGCTTAGAGGACAGGGGCAATGCCCCCACAGCTGGAAATGGGTAAGAAAAGAAGGGTGGAAGGCAACCATTAATACTTTTGCTAAAGCTCCTCCTGAATTAAGGTTAAAATCTCTATGGCTCTTAATGTCTTTAAAGGATATTTACTACCTGCCTGCTCCAACTGAAGCTCCTATCACATCAATTTCATAATTTTGTGTGTTCAGAAATATCTTGATACCCATTTTGGACTTTCCTCTTTTTTGTCAAATATCCCCGATGGTCTGGATAGCAGAACCTACAGCAGGGAGGCAGCCTTGCTTACTCAGAAAGTGCCCTACCCAGCCTTCCCACCAGGAAAGAGAAGCTGAACACATAGTGAGTACCCAAGTCAATAGTTGGGGTGGGGGAGGAGATGAGAGAGGCCAGAATAGTTGGCAAATTGGTCAGAAAAGCCTGACTGTAGTTTCCTTCACAGTCCATAGTTTTGAAAGGTACCAGCTTTGAAAGGTACCTTAGTAGCTAAGA
Source organism: Canis aureus (assembly GCF_053574225.1). NCBI lineage: Eukaryota > Metazoa > Chordata > Mammalia > Carnivora > Canidae > Canis > Canis aureus. Next base: position 75,273,240 of record NC_135649.1, on the reverse strand, counting down.
GAATGGAGAAATTAGACTCAGTAATTCTCAAGAGACCCAAGAATGGAGTGAGAAGCAGTATAGACCCAGCATTGACATAAAGTCTAGGATCCCTATGTCTACCACTTTGCATCCTTAGATAAGTATCAGTCTCTTCAGCTGTGAGACAGGGACAATAGCCACTGTCCTAACTGCTTCTGAGTATGGTAATGAGTACCATTTCTAGGCAGAAGCATAGTAAAATAGAGTGGTGATGAGATCAATAGAGCAGGGACACTGGGGAGATCAAATAAGATAATAGAAGTAAAAACACATAGGTATTCAACATGTCTATGTTTTCTTTCTTTCCTAGGAAGAAAACAGGGGATACTTCTTATTTCCAGTTGACAAATGAAGGAAACCAAGAATCAAAGTGGTTAAATGACTTATAAAAAGTCACATACTCAATTAAGTAATAGAGCCAGGACTTTGAAACTAGGCATTTTGACGTCAATGTATTGTTCCTCATATAGCATGACCCAAATTCCTCATATCATATGGAAACAATGATGATAATAATAATGGCAATTATAATTAAAATAGTTTTGCAAGTATTTCTCTCTCTCTCTCTATATATATATATATATATAGCAATCTGCAAAGTATAAAGTCCTGTACAAATCTAAAGAATGCTTATTCCTCATCTTACTCCCTTAACTTTCATTCTACTAATTCTTACTAAGGTGTTAGCTAATAACAGACTTGAGGTACAATCCCTGTATGTGACATTTGCTTTTAATAACCAATGCAAATAATTAACAGGTATTGCACAATGATTCTTGGCCACACACTGTTACAAGTACTTATGTGAACAATCCTATAAGGTAGGCATTATTATCACCTGAATCGTAAAGATAGTCTCCAATGTATAGGGTAGTTATGTGGTGAAATGAACTCATACACGTAAATGGCTGAGAAGAGTGACTGAGCACTGTGTAAATGTTAAGTATTACAATTATTAGTATTACTCTCCCCATTATCCTAATTCAATGAGCAAAGCACAGAGAATTTACAGTCCCCACTGACACTTGATAAACTTCCCAAATGAAGAGCTCTGAAGAAACCCCACCCTACCTTCTGACCTCATCCTCTTGAAGCTTCACCACTTCCTGGGCTACAAGTGCAGGCCTAGGTGTGACCAAAGCCAAATCTGGGCCAAAGCAGCTATAGTTTCAAGAGCCACTTAGCTCTGGAGAGTTGGATAAATAGGCCTTAAAGATAAAACACCCTGGATGAAGTCAGTCAAAGCCCAGTGTCCCTGAGAAATACAAAAGGATCTGAGCCATTCTGCTAGTCCATTTTCTTATAATGACCCATTGCAATCAGGTACCATTTTCTAGTTAGCAATGCATTGTTTTTATATCCATTATCTCAACTTAGCTTCATAGTAGACCTGAAAAGTGCCTGAGAGTAGGATGAGGATTTCCAGTTAGCAGAGAAGAATGTTAAAACCCAGAGGGAGAAGGGGGTTTGTCAGTAGAATTTGTGGCAGAGCCAACACTAGAACTCTCAGGTCCTCTTTACTTCCAGTTGTCTCTGTGTTGGGAAATTTTTTCCCTTCTTTGGGACTGTAAAATGTCCCAGTATAAAATGAAGTGATTGAACCAAAGATCAATGGTACCCTTAACCTACATCAATGACCCCTAATATTCAGCTTTTCCACTCCATTTTGCTTTTTCCCTGGACCCCAGTCCCTGTCTGCACAGGTGTTTATAACACTCAGAGGAAAGATAGCCAGCATCTCTCAGCAACCAGCAGAGGGCACAGGGAACCTGCCAAGGAAAGTTATTCTGAAACAAGCCACTGGGCAGCAAAGAATCTGCTGTTGCACCCAGAGAAACAATTAATGGCTTAGCTGGGAGGAAATAATTAGAGATAGGCAGGAAAGATCCTCAGGAATTATCTGGTGTAAATCCTCTGGTTCAGATGGAGAAACTGAGGCCCAGTGAGGGGAAGGATCTGTCTCAAGGTCACAAATCAAGTCAGGGGGAGAATTAAGACTAGATGCTAGTTTCCTGAACTTAGACTCTGCTCCTTCAACTGCATTAATCAACTGCTGCTACTTCACTGTCTTGAATTATTTCTCTGGCTGGAAATTATTCACCTAATAATTTGCCAAATCTCAATAATGACAACCGCTACCACTCTGTGGATGCCTATAACATCTCACAAATGGTGCTAGACTTGGAAACTTACATTTTCTGGCTTGTTTGAATCTCCACAACAGCCCTCTTAGGTGTGGAGTACTTTGTTCCATTTCACTGACTAGACGGTAAGTCACACTCAAGGCTTTGTGACTCCAAAGCCTGTGCCTTTAAAGAACCAACTTGGTATCTCTGCACGTTGTCCACACAGCGCCTTAGTAAGGTGTACTCATCTGTGACATGGTTCCTAGTGACCTCAAGCTCTAGTGCAAGCTTCACTTTTTCTGGATATCCTATTCATGTGCCAGCAGGTGTGACACTGCAGACTGCATCTGGTCACGTTTATAAAGCCAATGTACCAATTATGGTGACACAGACTTCTGGAAGAGCAAGTATTCTACATCCAATTCAGCAAGTATTTCAGCAGCTGGGGCAGCCTCCAATAATCCAGACCAGTGTTCCACAATTGAACCCATGTTCTCTCCACGCCACTACTGAAAAATCACAGAGAATAGAAACTGTGCTCCAGCAACCCACAATTCTTCATTCTGGGACAGTGGATAGGAAACATTTAGAAAATGCCACGAGTGATATATTTGCACCTCCTGCAAATGAGCGTGAAATCATGTCTGAAGCCTTGTTGAGTCAGCCGGAAAGTTCGCAGTACATCAGTCTTCCAGGTGTTGTGTTTCCTCCACAGGTCTCTCAGACAGATTCCCAAGTGGAGCCTGTGCTCAGTGTTTCAGGCAGCATGACTCAAAATCTGAATGGTAGGCCCTTCTCCACCAGCCAACAGGGGGCCCAGCACTGGCACATGTCTGATACTCAGCTTCATGTTCTTAAAAATAGGATGTTTGGATGTGATTCTATAAAGCAACAAAGAAATACAGAGGAGCCCAGCAGCCTACCTGTCTCAGAGAAGGATTCTAATTCTCAGATGGATTTAAGCATTCAGGTAACTGATGATATTAATGAAATAATTCAAATAGATGGAACCGGTGATACATTTTCCAATGATGAAATAGGAAGAACAAGAGATGTAGATGAGAACCTTGACATGCAGTACCAAATTGCAACTATTAGCTACTAGAGTCATTAGGTATGTTTGCTTGTTTACTGCTTGATTGGTCTTTAACACCACTGAAATTAAATTATCTTCCAATAATATTATTCCAATTTTTGTGTCCTTAAACCTTACCAAAAACTATAAATATAGAAAGAGAATGCTTGGGTGCCTGGGCTGCTCAGCCAGTTAAGTGTCTGCCTCTGGTTCAGGTTATGATCCCAGGGTCCTGGGATTGAGTCCCTCATCGGAGTCCCTGCTCAGTGGAGAGTCTATTTCTCCATCTGCCTTTCCCCTTGCTTGTGATCTCTCTCTCTCTCTCTCTCTCCCAATAAACAATAAAGTCTTTAAAAAAGAGAATGCTTGTAAACATATTAATATCCTTCTCCAAAAAAGCAGTCTTATTGCTTCTATCCTGATGGGGCCCAATTTTCTGAAAGTGGGATATGAAAGATCACAAAACAAGAGGTTGATTGAGAACTATCAAGCTAGACCCCCTACCACCGCAGATAAGAATTGTAATTAACTTCTCCTAAAAATACTTTATTGTAAAATTATCTGTAGAAACTATAGCATACCCCCCCTTATGAAAACATTCTTAAGTTTCAAAGCCGGAAATTTCCTCATATTGTTTATGCAACATTCCTCCTACTATAATTCTAGCACCTGCTTGTCACCTCTCTAAATGAACCCTCTGAAAACTATAGTGAGCTAGATAAAAGCACTAGAGCTGGAGTCAAAAGCGAGATCTGAATCCAAATTTTCTCACAATGTGAATGACTTTGGACAAGTCACCCAACATCTCGGAGCTTGTTTCCTCACTGGTAAAAATGAGGGTAATCACTGCCACTTCACAAGGTTATTTTAAGAGTTAAACATAAACAATGTACATGATAGCACCCTGCAAAATACTAGACATAAAGCTACCACTCAATGAATGTTGTAAGAGGAATGTTAATGGGCTGCCCACTGCCTACATTCTTCAGGTCGAATAACACAGTGTTGTTACCAGAAAGTGTCTAGGGATCTCTGAAACACCAAGACAACACCTTTCCCTCCATAAGGAAATTGAGGTCCAGCAAGATGAAAAGACTTGTCTCAAAGTTATACGGACAACAGGGCACAGAGCTGGGACATAAATCCAGGTCTCCTGACACTCTCCCCAGAGACTTTTCTTTTTACCAGTCTCTAGATTCATCTCCTCCTGGTGGAGGAGGGGAAGGTTGCAAAGCCAATAAAAATGTCCCCCAAACTAAGGAAAATAGTTGTCTTACGCATCATTAAATGATCCATATCACTTGGCTTCCATTTCCAGAACTTCAGTTTTGGTTCTAGGTTGAATTGAGGTGTGACTGCAGGAATCTGTCCAAGAAAAGACAAAAATTGCCCAGGGTTTTAGGATTAGTCAAGTCTCAGGCATCTGTCTGGTAGGAGTATTCTTTCTGCTATATTCCTGGTAAAAGGTGGGGTTGTGGGGAGGAGTTTAGATTGTGCACGGAGTTTAGCTGGCTTTGGGGTTTCTGAATGTTTCAAATGGTGATTTGGAAGAGCCAGCTTACACCTCACCTGAGTACTGGGAACTCCAGTGTAAGCCCTGCTGGCTTCACTCTCAGCCTTCACTGCACCTGTATCCAAGTTGGACTCCTTGGGCTGCCCTGCCTGGCTGTATCCCTTAGGCCCCTTGCAGGCCTCCTGCTCCTCTGTCTCACTAGGCTTTTCCTCTAGCTTCTCCATGATAGCATCAGTGGTGACCCTCCTGACACAGGTGCTCATCTCAAGGGATTGTCCAGGACTGTCACCTTCTTGAGGAAGCTGAACACAGTCTCAGTGTCTTTGTTGAGCTCTTTGGAGGAAGAGTGTTCCCTGGTGAAAGCACAACAGTAGTGGCTGCTGCAGCCATTCTGTGGCATCCTGGAAATCAAAGATAGTCAAAGCTAAGGCTGAGGCCAAGGCAGAAGTGGTAAGGGCCTTGCTTGGCATCTCCTCACCCACAATGCTAATTTTGAAAGTGCCTGAGGCCCGCAAGGCCTTGCATTGGCAATGCAGGTACCTCCCAATGGCACTGTTCCACGGTACAGCCTCAGGGGCCTGGCAGGGAGGGTCAAGTGGATAGGAGGCCTGAGAGGTGGCACCTTTCAGAATGAAGCCTTCACTGCCACTGACAAAGTAAGCCTGATGGTGATGGCCCATCTGTGGCTCTTTTTTTTATTAAATTAATTTTTTATTGGTGTTCAATTTACCAACATACAGAATAACACCCAGTGCTCATCCCATCAAGTGCCCCCTTCAGTGCCCGTCACCCATTAATCCCCAACCCCCGCCCTCATCCCCTTCCAACCACCCCTAGTTTGTTTCCCAGAGTTAGGAGTCTTTATGTTCGGTCTCCCTTTCTGATATTTCCCACACATTTCTTCTCCCTTCCCTTATATTCCCTTTCACTATTATTTATATTCCCCAAATGAATGAGAACATAACTGTTTCTCCTTCTCCGATTGACTTACTTCACACAGCAAAATACCCTCCAGTTCCATCCACGTTGAAGCAAATGGTGGGTATTTGTCATTTCTAATGGCTGAGTAATATTCCATTGTATACGTAGACCACATCTTCTTTATCGATTCATCTTTCGATGGACACCGAGGCTCCTTCCACAGTTTGGCTATTGTGGACATTGCTGCTAGAAACATCGGGGTACAGGTGTCCCGGCATTTCATTGCATCTGAATCTTTGGGGTAAATCCCCAACAGTGCAATTGCTGGGTCGTAGGGCAGGTCTCTTTGAGGAACCTCCACACAGTTTTCCAGAGTGGCTGCACCAGTTCACATTCCCACCAACAGTGTAAGAGGGTTCCCTTGTCTCCACATCCTCACTAACATTTGTGGTTTCCTGCTTGTTAATTTTTCCCATTCTCACTGGAGTGAGGTGGTATCTCATTGTAGTTTTGATTTGTATTTCCTTGATGGCAAGTGATGCAGAGCATTTTCTCATGTGCTAGTGGCCATGTCTATGTCTTCCTCTGTGAGATTTCTGTTCGTGTATTTTGCCCATTTCATGATTGGATTGTTTGTTTCTTTGGTGTTGAGTTTAAAAAGTTCTTTATAGATCTTGGATACTAGCCCTTTATCTGACATGTCATTTGCAAATATCTTCTCCCATTCTGTAGGTTGTCTTTTAGTTTTGTTGACTGTATCCTTTGCTGTGCAACAGCTTCTTATCTTGATGAAGTCCCAATAGTTCATTTTTGCTTTTGTTTCTTTTGCCTTCGTGCATGTAACTTGCAAGAAGTTACTGTGGCTGAGTTCAAAAAGGGTGTTGCCTGTGTTCTCCTCTAGGATTTTGATGGAATCTTGTCTCACATTTAGAGCTTTCATCCATTTTGAGATTATCTTTGTGTATGGTGAAAGAGAGTGGTCTAGTTTCATTCTTCTGCATGTCCAATTTTCCCAGCACCATTTATTGAAGAGACTGTCTTTCTTCCAGTGGATAGTCTTTCCTCCTTTATCGAATATTAGTTGACCATAAAGTTCAGGGTCTACTTCTGGGTTCTCTATTCTGTTCCATTGATCTATGTGTCTCTTTTTGTGCCAATACCACACTGTCTTGATGACCACAGCTTTGTAGTACAACCTGAAATCTGCCATTGTGATGCCCCCAGCTACGGTTTTCTTCTTTAATATGCCCCTGGCTATTCAGGGTCTTTTCTGATTCCACACAAATCTTAAAATAATTTGTTCCAACTCTCTGCAGAAAATTCATGGTATTTTTTTATAAATTTTTATTTATTTATGATAGTCACAGAGAGAGAGAGAGAGGCAGAGACACAGGCAGAGGGAGAAGCAGGCCCCATGCACCTGGAGCCCGACGTGGGATTCTATCCCAGGTCCCCAGGATCGCGCCCTGGGCCAAAGGCAGGCGCCAAACCGCTGCGCCACCCAGGGATCCCAAATTCATGGTATTTTGATAGGGATTGCATTAAACGTGTAAATTGCCCTGGGTAACATTGACATTTTCAGAATGTTGATTCTTCCAATCCATGAGCATGGAATATTTTTCCATCTCTTTGTGTCTTCCTCAATTTCTTTCAAAAGTGTTCTATAGTTTTTAGGGTATAGATCCTTTACTCTTTGGTTAGGTTTATTCCTAGGTATCTTATGCTTTTGGGTGCAATTGTAAATGGGATTGATTCCTTAATTTCCGTTTCCTCAGTCTCATTGTTAGTGTATAGAAATGTAACTGACTTCTGGGCATTGATTTTGTATCTTGCCACACTGCCAAATTGCTGTATGAGTTCTAGCAATCTTGGGGTGTAGTCTTTGGGTTTTCTATGTAGAGTATCATGTCATCCGCGAAGAGAGAGAGTTTGACTTCTTCTTTGCCAATTTGAATGCCTTTTATGTCTTTTTGTTGTCTGATTGCTGAGGCTAGGACTTCCAATATTATGATGAATAGCAGTGGTGAGAGTGGACATCCCTGTCTTGTTCCTGATCTTAGGGGAAAGGCTCCCAGTGTTTCCCCATTGAGAATGATATTTGCTGTGGGCTTTTCGTAGATGGCTTTTAAGATGTCGAGGAAAGTTCCCTCTATCCCTACACTCTGAAGAGTTTTGATCAGGAATGGATGCTGTCTTTTGTCAAATGCTTTCTCTGCATCTAATGAGAGGATCATATGGTTCTTGGGTTTTCTCTTGCTGATATGATGAATCACATTGATTGTTTTACGAGTGTTGAACCAGCCTTGTGTCCCGGGGATAAATCCTATTTGGTCTTGGTGAATAATTTTCTTAATGTACTGTTGGATCCTATTGGCTAGTATCTTGTTGAGAATTTTTGCATCCATGTTCATCAGGGATATTGGTCTGTAATTCTCTTTTTTGGTGGGGTCTTTGTCTGGTTTTGGAATTAAGGTGATGCTGGCCTCATAGAACAAATTTGGAAGTACTCCATCTCTTTCTATCTTTCCAAACAGCTTTAGTAGAATAGGTATGATTTCTTCTTTAAACGTTTGATAGAATTCCCCTGGGAAGCCATCTGGCCCTGGACTCTTGTGTCTTGGGAGGTTTTTCAGGATTGCTTCAATTTCCTCCCCGGTTATTTGCCTGTTCAGGTTTTCTATTTCTTCCTGTTCCAGTTTTGGTAGTTTGTGGCTTTCCAGGAATGTGTCCATTTCTTCTAGATTGCCTAATTTATTGGCGTATAGCTGTTCATAATATGTTTTTAAAATCGTTTGTATTTCCTTGGTGTTGGTAGTGATCTCTCCTTTCTCATTCATGATTTTATTAATTTGAGTCTTCTCTCTATTCTTTTTAATAAGGTTGGCTAATGGTTTATCTATCTTATTAATTCTTTCAAAGAACCAACTCCTGGTTCTGTTGATCTGTTCCACAGTTCTTCTGGTCTCGATTTCGTTGAGTTCTGCTCGAATCTTTATTAACTCTCTTCTTCTGCTGGGTGTAGGATCTATTTGCTGTTTTTTCTCTAGCTCCTTTAGGTGTAAGGTTAGCTTTTGTATTTGAGTTCTTTCCAGTTTTTGAATGGATGCTTGTATTGCGATGTATTTCCCCCTCAGGACTGCTTTTACTGCATCCAAAGATTTTGATCGGTTGTATCTTCATTCTCATTAGTTTCCATGAATCTTTTTAATTCTTCCTTAATATCCTAATATCTTTTAGCAGGATGGTCCTTAACCTCCACGTGTTTGAGGTCCTTCCAAACTTCTTGTTGTGATTTAGTTCTAATTTCAAGGCATTATGGTCTGAGAATATGCAGGGGACGATCCCAATCTTTTGGTATCGGTTCAGACCCGATTTGTGACCCAGTATGTGGTCTATTCTGGAGAAAGTTCCATGTGCACTTGAGAAGAATGTGTATTCAGTTGAGTTTGGATGTAAAGTTCTGTAGATATCTGTGAAATCCATCCGGTGCAGTGTATCATTTAAAGCTCTCGTTTCTTTGGAGATGTTGTGCTTAGAAGACCTATCGAGGGTAGAGAGAGCTAGATTGAAGTCAACAAGTATAAGTGTATTATTATCTAAGTATGTCTTAACTTTGGTTATTAATTGGTTTAAATATTTGGCAGCTCCCACATTCGGGGCATATATATTGAAGATTGTTAAGTCCTCTTGTTGGATAGATCCTTTAAGTATGAGATAGTGTCCCTCTTCATCTCTCACTACAGTCTTCGGGGTAAATTTTAGTTTATCTGATATAAGGATGGCTACCCCTGCTTTCTTTTGAGGACCATTCGAATGGTAAATGGTTCTCCAACCTTTTATTTTCAGGCTGTAGGTGTCCTTCTGTCTAAAATGAGTCTCTCGTAGACAGCAAATAGATGGGTCCTGATTTTTTATCCAGTCTGAAGCCCTGTGCCTTTTTATGGGGTCATTAAGCCCGTTCACGTTCAGAGTTACTATTGACAGATATGAGTTTAGTTTCATCATGATATCTTTTCAGTCCTTGTTTTTGTGGATTGTTCCACTGAACTTCTTCTTAAAGGGGAATTTTAAGAGTCCCCCTTATAATTTCTTCCAGAGCTGGTTTGGAGGTCACATAATCTTTCAGTTCCTGTCTGTCTTGGAAGCTCTTTATCTCTCCTTCTATTCTGAATGAGAGCCTTGCTGGATAAAGTTTTCTTAGCTGCTTGTTCTTTTCATTTAGGACCCTGAATATATCCTGCCAGCCCTTTCTGGCCTGCCAGGTCTCTGTGGAGAGGTCTGCTGTTAATCTTATATTCCTCCCCATATAAGTTAGGGATCACTTGTCTCTTGCTGCTTTAAGGATCTTCTCTTTATTTTTGGAATTTGCAAGTTTCACTATTAAATGTCGAAGTGTTGAATGGTTTTTATTGATTTTAGGGGGGGATCTCTCTATTTCCTGGATCTGAATGCCTGTTTCCCTTCCCAGTTGGGGAAAGTTTTCAGCTATGATTTGTTCAAATATATATTCTGGACCTCTGTCACTTTTGGTGCCCTCGGGAACCCCAATTAAACGTAGATTTTTCTTCCTCAGGCTGTCACTTATTTCCCTTAATCTATCCTAATGGTCTTTTAATTTTTTGTCTCTTTTTTCCTCAGTTTCACTCTTTGCCATGAACTTGTCTTCTATGTCACTCACTCGTTCTACCTCGTTAACCCTTGTCGTTAGGACCTCTAGTTTGGATTGCATCTCATTTAATTGATTTTTAATTTCTGCCTGATTAGATCTAAATTCTGCAGTCATGAAGTCTTTTGAGTCCTTTATGTTTTTTCGAGAGCCACCAGTAGCTTTATAATAGTGCTTCTGAATTGGCTTTCTGACATTGAATTGTAATCCAGATTTTGTAACTCTGTGGGAGAGAGGACTATTTCTGATTCTTTCTTTTGAGGTGAGGTTTTACTTCTAGTCATTTTGCTCTGTGCAGAGTGGCCAAAAACAAGTTGTATTGGGAAAAGGAGAAAAAGAGAGAAGAGAAAGAAGGAAATAAAAAGAAAAAAAGAAAGAAAGAAGAAAGGAAAAAGGAAAAAAAGCGGGAGGCAATCAAACAGAAATCAGAAAACAAAAAATAAGGGGGAGTATCCTCTGATTCTGTATACTGTAAATCCCTCGACTTCCCCTGGAACTTTCCAGTGCTGCTTGGTCAATATTTTTTTTTCCCCTGTTGTTCTAGTTTGTATTCTGGGGGTGGGGCCTGCTGTGCTGATTTTCAGGTGTTAGCACTTGGGGGAGCTGCTCAACCCCTGCCTGATGCAGGGCTCAGTGAAAGATGTTTAAGCTGTTTATAGGGTGAGGCCACTGTGAGCCTCTGTGGGGGTTGTTTACCCTGTGAGGCCCCAGAGAAACGATAACAGTGGTGGTGGCCAGCTCTCGAGCCCTGGATTCAGCTCCTGCAGTAACTACAGAGCTCTCAGTCTGCAGGGGCCTGGATGCTCTGGGGGCACAGCCGCTGATCTGCTGAGCTTGGGGCAGGAGTGTCCTTGCTGTCCTGTGCTCTCCTGGCTTCTGCCTGTCCCGGGGGGAGCACCGGATCCTGGCCTGTGTCCCCGGCACTCTGTGCTCCTGGGCCTGTGCTGTTGCATTCGCGCTCCCGGCCAAGCAGCCCCTTCCTTGCAGAGCCCCTGCCGTAGCTGCCTCCGAGCTGCTCCGGGGGCCGCGCAGCCCCCTCCGCGGAGCCACCCCAAGCTGCTCCCGGGTCCAGCCAGGCACGCTGTAGCCCTTTAGGGAGCTCGGCCGCGGGGTGTTGCGTGCTCTCCCCGGGGCGCAGGTGCTCTGTTAATGCCCCTGGGAACCTGAGGGCATCCCCGCCCCTCCTGGGGTCCTGCTCTAACTCCCTCCGAGTGCCCTTCCGTCTGGGAAGATTGGTGAAACTCCTGCTTCTCCAGGCGGGACTTCCCTGTCCTGGGGGCACTCGCCCTGGCCTTAGCCCGGCTCCTCGCAGGGCCCCTCCCCGTTGGATGCTTTTTGTTTCTTCATTCCCCCCCCACCCCCCCCACCCCCCGTCTTCCTACCTTGATAGAAGCATGAACTCTTCTCACTGTAGTATTCCAGCTGTTCTCTCTTTAAATCTCAGGCCGAATTCGTAGATTTTCAGGATTATTTGAAGGTTATCTAGGTAATTTGGTGGGGACAAGTGACTTGGGGACCCTACTCTTCAGCCATCTTGCCCCGCCTCTCCCATCTGTGGCTCTTTCTGGGAAAATGTCCTCCACTTGTGGGCCACCTCAGCCACAGTGCTGAAGAACTTGATAACACCACCAAAGGGCATGGCCTTGTCTTCTCCTCATTGCACACTTCTACATGCCCTTCCAAGGTGGGGCCCTTGATGGGAGACTTGAATTCCTGAATTCTGGGGTCTCCACATATATATGGGAGGCCTCCTGGTCCCCAGGGAACATGCTTTTCATGTAGCTCCTGGCTTGCCTGCTGCCATTGTACTGTTCAGGATCCTCTTCCTCCCAAAAGTCTTCTTCCCCTTGGATGCCAAAGTCATCAAAGGCTAGCACTTTTTGATTTACCTTCTTGGGGGGTGTGTACCAGCCTCTTCATACCTGCAAGGAAGGGCTCCAAGTCCTCAATGTGGCCTACATAAGAATGGCAGAAGGGCTTCATGAACTCCTCTGCCTTCCTCATCCAGTAGGTACCTGAGGCTTTTTGGGGTTCCTGGGCCTTGCTATTCCTAGGGGAGTATTCTTAGAGGCTACAGTTGAAGGCTTCAGCCTTTTCAATGACTTCAGTTCATCTAGTAATGTGATTTTGGTTTTCAATTCTGATGGCCTGGAGGTGTTTCTTAGTAAGATCATAGACTGGGGTCACTTCCCCTGATTGGAGGGCCCTTTTCTGCGACTCACAAAATTCCAGATCTTGCTGGCTTTGGTTTTCTTATTATTCTGACCACTCTCTTCCCTGAGACTCAAGTCACCCTGGTCACACTATTCAGATTCCTCCAACTCTTCCTCCCCAGCCAGGCCTTCTGTATCAGAGTGACCTAAAAAGACCTGAACCAAGTAACCATTGGGCATCAGCTTAGAAAGAGAGGCAGTCTGGCAGCTTCTGAGAGTCTCCATGATCAGAGCAGGGGATGGCAGTGCCAAGGCACAAAGAGAGGTCTGGCCAGTTATTTCCAGCTGAAAGGGAGAAAGAGAGGAAAGATAGATTAGACAAAGCCATAAACAAGGTTCTATATAGATTTGTCATGATCAAATGCACAGAATATACATTGTAACCACTGTGCCATCAAATATTTAGGATCTTTACAAAGCAAAACTTAATTTGGACCCCACTAGTTTAGGATTGAAGGAGATCACAGCTTATCCTTTGTACCCAGAAAAGCTTTGATTCCTACTTAAATGCAAATGTACTTGAGAGGGAAAATAACTTAAAGCTATTATTATCAGATCTTCACAACTGAGCAAATATATATATAAATATTTAAAATATATATTAAATATATATTTAAAATATTAATATATGTATATATTTATATAAATATAATTATTTTAAATATATATAAATATTATATATATATATATATATATTTAAAGCCAAGAAAAATAAAGAAAAGAAACTGAAAGGTAACTCAGAAGCACATTACTTTGATCCCCTCATTTTACAGAAAGGCACTGGAGATCCACCAAAGACACTGCTCTTGCCTAAGCCACGAAGCCAAGAGAGCAGAAGATAGAGATCCATCTCTAATTTGCTCCTACATTCACTCAGGAAGGCAGCAAGTAGTGAGTTTTCCTGCCAGATCATCTGCTTAGCACTAACAATTCAGCTAGATCCTGGACGTCACTAATATGAAACAGACACACACAGCTAGTTACCCAAGCTCACAGGCTACTGGGAGACACTGGTGGGCATAAACAATTGCCATACAGCCTGATAAGTGCTCTAATAGATGTATGCATAAGGGTAGTGGAAGCTTAGAGGAAAGGAGGGAGGAAACAGTAGACTGAAAGGAAGTGTGGGCTGGAGATATATGGAGAGCTAGATTAGGGGCCCTGAGGAATGCTTCCCATAAAGCTGGGACAAAACTAGGAGCTCATTCATGGTAAAGTCTCTCTCCATCCAGTGATCTTTGTTCCTCTGCCCTGCACAGCCTGAGAGCAGGGTTTGATAAGAGGAAAAGAGACAAAAGGACAGGTTGACATTCAGAAGCTGAAGGGAAAGGAAGAGAAGAGAGAGAAAAGTGGGTAGAGCCCTAAAGACAGTTTCTGCCTTCTTGGTGGTTTTGCCAGGGGTCAACTCCCTAGCTCAGGGTTTGTTTATTCCTCCTTTTCTGGTCTGATATTCAAGGTTAACCTCACCTGACCTGGATCATGCGTTTACTCTGCATCTTTCCTGTACAGCCTTCATAAAATGCGTTTGACTTAGAAAATGTTCAAGATGGGTGAAATATTATCTAGGTTTGGAAAACAGGACCAAAAAGAGTCAGAGGCTTGACCTAGGTCACACATCAAGCCAATAGCAGGCTAAGAATACAAGCCTTGTATCTTCTGCCTCCCAGGCTAGGAAGGGCCCTTACTTCTATCCCACACTGCTATTCTTATTCACAAGTTCTGTTTCTCCAAGGAGGCTGTCTGGCCAACTCAGGATGGTAATAACAGCTAACATTTATAAGTATGAAGAATTGCATAAGTTCTTTATTTTTTCTCACAACAAACCTATGAAGTGGGTACTATTGTCATCCCCGTTTTAAAGATAGTTCAACTGAGGTGCAGAAAGCTTAAATTATCTGCCTAGGTTCTCCATAGTCACTAATGGAATTGGGATTTGAATCCAGATGGTGACCCCAGAGGCCATGCCCTTAACCATTATACTGTACTCTCTTTCTAGAACAAGGCTTTGTATACAGAGGATGGTCCATACACAATTCTGCCTGACACTGCCTGTTTCTTGACTTTCTTTGGCAGTACCAGAGCAGAACGATCTTCCTAAAAAACATCTGGACACATTCTTTGTGTCAGGGCCCAGAGCAGGGCATGGTGGGGACAGGGAAGTTGGTGAGAGATGACCACGGTATCTGATAATCCTCCTATCGAAAGCCTTCCCAAATTAGGCAAGCCAACTAAGAACTCTCACTTTCCCTAATTTTCTATCTGGCCTAGCCCTTTCCCTTTGCTCCAAGTATATCCCAAAAAAAGAATATGCCCTGAAAATAACCAGTCTTAGCCTCTAAGTGCAACTTTTTAAAAACAATTTTATTTATTTATTTGTGAGAGACACAGAGAGAGGCAGAGACACAGGCAGAGAGAGAAGCAGGCTCCACGCAGGGAGCCCGATGTGGTATTCGATCCAGGGACCCCAGGATCACACCCTGGGCCGAAGGCAGATGCTCAATCACTGAGCCACCCAGACGCCCCTCTAAGTGCAACTTAAAATCAAAGAGAACTTTGGGAATCTATTAGTCTGCCCTATCCACACTTCACAGGATGAAATTGAGGTACAGAAAATTCAAAGGAAAAGCATGCCAGGTGCACACTCTGTATTTGTGCACCAACCACAACAGCAGAGCTGAAAAGGATGTTGGGAACCATTTTTCTGGGCTCATCATACTGCTTGTCAAGATGATGAAGGCCAAGGGAGCTGTTCCCAGCACACAACTAGTGAATGAAAGAGTAAGGCCAGGCTTCCCAATATGCAGGCCAGGTTACTATGCCACTCTGTCCCTCTTATCACTCTAGTGTTTAGAGGAAGTCCACCAACAAAAGGGACAACTACAAAGCAGAATTTCCCTATGGACATAAGAAAAATGTTTTGTTTTGTTTTTTAATTCTATTTGGTCTGAGCATTCTTTTAAGAATCTCAGGATATAATTCAGTTTAACAAGAGGGATATATGAGATGAAACCTTACTCGATAAATTTTATGTTTCACTGAACCAAAAAGACTCTTCCTAAGAGAGAGAGTAGAGCCATCATCACAGCACACAATAATAGGGGCTTCCTTTTTCATGAAGCAAACACACTCCATTCATGCTTCTTATCACTTATCATCTTGCATTTTGATTACCTGCTTATGTGTCTGACTTTTCCATAAGACTGGGAGCTTTTCCAGGATAAATACTGGGTCTTATTTATCTTGCTATTACTCGGTGCTTGCTAGGTGCCTGGCATTTGGTTGGTACTCAATAATGAGGATCTAGATCAGGAGTCAGCAAACCAAGTCCTGCCACCTGGCTTTGTAAAGTTTTATTAGAATACAGTGACATTCATTCTTTTACTTATTTTCTATGGCTCCCTTTTTTGCTACAAAACCAGAATGAGTCATTTCAATTGAAACAACATGACCCTCAAAGTCTAAATTGTTTATTATCTGGTCCTTTAAAGAGAATGTTTGCTGACCCCTGCTATAAGTAATATTTTGCATGTATAGTCCTCTATAGTTTACTACTTTTATATTCCTATAGAGTGGGCATCTATGGGTCCATTTTAGAGATAGTCACAATGGGACTCAGGAGAACAAATTCAGAAGAATTCCACAAACAGGTAAGATTTAAAGTTCCCGCTTCTGTGGGGCTAGGCTTTCCTGTCTAGGAGGCTTTCACTACCCTGGACCTTAGCCCAGCTCCTTGCAGTGCATCTCCCCCACTTGACTCTTTTTATTTCATTTTTTTCCCTCCTTCCTACCTTGTTAGAAGTGAAAACATTTCTCTCTGTAGTGTTCTGGTCGTCCGCTCTTTAAATCTCAGGTTGAGGGATCCCTGGGTGGCTCAGCAGTTTAGCGTCTGCCTTCTGCCCAGGGCGTAATGCTGGAGTCACAGGATCGAGTCTCACATCAGGCTCCCCACACGGAACCTGCTTCTCCCTCTGCCTGTGTCTCTGCCCGCCCCCCTCTGTCTCTCATGAATAAATAAATAAAATCTTTAAAAAAAATAAATCTCAGGTCGAATTCGTAGGTGTTCAGGATGGTTTGAAAGTTATCTAGGTCAGTTGGTGGGGCCAGGTGAGTTGAGGATCCCTACTCCTCCACCATCTTGCCCCGCCTCCCTGATAAAAACATGTTTCATTTATCAAATCAAAAGTTCCTGGCCCCACAGGCAATGAATGGAAGAGCTAGGATAAGAACACTGAGCATCTGGTGTCAAGTCCAATGTCCACTGTCCTGCATCTTACTCTTTCATTAGGATCCTCAAGTAGAAAAATGAAAGAAGATTCATTGCCAATTCCCACTTATGTAATGTTCATTGAATGACACAAGAATTGCTTAGGTTGACAGATACTTATTCCCAAGTTCATTTAAAATCTCAACACAGTTCTCCTAAATATCAAGCAATCTTGCAATCCACTTTTCATACTATATAGGTGTTATGAGTATTTCTTAAGATTGTATTTATTTATTTATGACAGACACAGAAAGAGAGAGGCAGAGACATAGGCAGAGGGATAAGCAGGCTCCATGCAGGGAGCCTGATGTGGGACTCGATCCTGGGACTCCGGGATCATGCCCTGAGCCAAAGGCAGATGCTTAACCGCTGAGTCACCCAGGTGCCCCCTGTTATGAGTATTAAATGAGATAATGCTTAACACAATAAGGGTGATAATGAGTAATATGTCTTTAGCACTTACTCTGAACCAAGCACTGGGTTAAGCACTTTATTTATATGTATCATCTCACTAATCCTCATCACATGGCTAGGTAGTATTATGATCTTCATTTTGAATGCAGAAAAGAAGGCTCAGAGTATAGAGATAGCTTACTCAAGGTCACAGTTAGAGTCAGAATTTGAACTAGGTGCATTTGATGCCAGAGTCTATGTTCTTTAATCACTACCTACACTGTCCCTCCAAATGTAAGTGACTGGCATATCATACCACTCAATTAGCAATTCCTAGATTACGTTTTACTTTCCATTTTTATCAGCATCTACCATTTATTGAAAGCTTATTATGCTATGTATTAATTAGTTGAATATTCAAAGCTGCACAATGAGGTTGGTACTATTATCACCACTTTGCAATTGAGGAGGCTGAGAGACTAAGACATTTGACAAAAGTAACACAGCTAGCAGATGGTTTGCAATAACAACATGCTCAGTACTCCAGGGGAGAAGAGGCGTGAGACTCAGCCTGTAAGAAACCTAGAAAACTAAATAAATAAAAATTTAAAAAAAAAATTAAAAAAAAAGGGATCCCTGGGTGGCGCAGCGGTTTGGCGCCTGCCTTTGGCCCAGGGCGCGATCCTGGAGACCCAGGATCGAATCCCACATCGGGATCCCGGTGCATGGAGCCTGCTTCTCCCTCTGCCTGTGTCTCTGCCTCTCTCTCTCTCTCTCTGTGACTATCATAAATAAATAAAAATTAAAAAAAAATTTAGAAACCTAGAAAACCACTTAACAGACCATGACTGCCCCCATTCCAGACAGGGTGGTATAATGGAATGAAAATGGAGCTTTGGTGTAAATGAGGCCTAGAAGAATAATATCCACTTTCCCTGCAATGGTTCCAGTAGATTATGACCTGCTTTCTAGATTTTTTCATTTTCTGTAGAAAGACAAACAGGACAATCCACTTCATAAGAATGAGGCACAGGAAACTGGTGCTTTAAAGACTGCTTAAGAAGACAGGCACTGAGGGGGGCACTTGACGGGATGAGCACTGGGTGTTATTCTGTATGTTGGCAAATTGAACACCAATAAAAAATATATTTATTATTAAAAAAAAGAAGAAGATAATAATGGTGGTGGTGGATTGCTCTTTTTGGGCTCATAGCTAATCATCCCATTTGTCTCATACCACTTACCTTTGCTCTTCCTCAACAGAGAAGAAAAAAAGATTACCTGACTACCCTTCCCCACTTTATTTTTAGAGGGAAAGAGAGCGAGTACAAGCTGGGAAGAGGGCCAAGGGAGTGGGAGAGAGAAAATCTTAAGCAGGCTCCATGTCCAGTGCAGAGCTGGATGCAAGGATTGATATCACAAACCTAAAATCATAACCCGAGCCGAAATAAAGAGTCAGATGCTTAACTGACTGAGCCACCCAGGTGCCCTTTCAAACTTCAAATCACAGAGTCATAGGCACAAGACTTCTAATCCAGCCTTATTACATTCTTACTGTTACCTTGCACATGCCACTTCCTCTCTCTAAGCCTCGGTTTATATATATGTAAAATGAGGAAAGAGACATTCCCCTTGTTGAGTTGGTATGAAGATTCAGTGTAATAATAATATGCTCCAAATCCTCAGTATAATGCCTTATATTAAAAAAAAAACATTGGGATGGAAACTCCACCTCTCACAAAGTTGCCCATAAAAATGCCCAAGTGAATGCTGAATCAGGACCATTTTCAGAAATTCCAATAGCGCACTGATATACATTCTCTGAGGTGCCTTCTTCATAAGTGGCATCCTTAGCATCCTGTTTGTCTGGTCTTAAGGATAAGGGACACCTTGGTGTCTCAAGCCCTGGGAGTATATAAAGCCTGAACTTAGCCTGAAGAATGGATGAAAACACAAACCACCTGGGGAAACCAGTAGAGATGTGGCCAAAGATCTCCATCAGATCCATTCCCAGAAGGAAAGGAGGCTAAAAGGCTCTAGTAACAAGTGAGTGGCTTGAATTTCATGATTATTTTGTCCATTTTGAAATCTTGCTAAATTAGGACTCTTTGCTATAATTACCCTGCCACCCAGGACATGAGTTGCTGCATACCTAGCTCCTTCTTACCTAAACCCAATAGTATTTTGGAAACCAATAATAAAATGGCAGAATTAGAACTCATCTCATCTAATCTCTCATATAGCAGATGAGGAAATGGAGGCCCAGAGAGACTAAGTGGCTTAACCATATTATATACACAAAAGTCCTCAAGAATATTTGTCCTTCCAATCCATAAACAGGGGATGTTTTTCCATTTATTTGTGTCATCTTCAATTTCTTTCATCAGTATATTATAGCTTCCATACTACAGGTCTTTGACCTCTTTGGTTAGGTTTCTTCTTGGGTATCTTGGTTTTGGTGTAATTACAAAAGGATTCATTCCTTGATTTCTCTTTCTGATGCTTCATTATTGGTGTATATAAATGCAACAGATTTGTGTACATTGATTTTATATCCTATGATTTTACTGAATTCATTTATCAATTCTAGCAGTTTTTGGTGGAGTCTTTCAGGCTTACTATATAGAGTATCATATCGTCTGCAAAGAGTGAAGATTTTTACTTTTTCCTTGACAATTTCTTTTTATTGTCTGCTGAGGCTAGGACTTCCAGTACAATGTTAAATAACAGATATGAGGGTCCATCAAAAAAAAATTGCTAGAACCGATTCAGCAATGATACAGAATGTGTCAGTTGCACATAAGTCAGTTGCATTTCTATACACTAACAATGAAGCAAAAGAAAAAGATATCAAGTTATCAGTCCTGTTTACAATTTCACCAAAATATATAAGATACCTAGTAATAAACTTAACCAAAGAGGTAAAGGATCTGTACTCTGAAAACTATAGAAAACTTATGAAAGACATTGAGGAAGACAAAAAGAAATGGAAAAACATTCTATGCTCATGGATTGGAAGGAAAAATATTGTGAAAATGTCAATGCTACCCCAAATAATCTACACATTCAATGCAATCTCTGTCAAAATACCATCAACATTTTTCACAGAGCTGCAACAAACAACCCTAAAACTTGTATGCAATGAGAAAATACCACAAATAGATAAAGCAATCCTGAAAAAGAAAATCAGAGCTGGAGACACCACAATTCCAGACTTCAAGCTGTATTACAAAGCTGTAGTCACTAAGACAGTGATACTGGCACAAGTACAGACACACAGACCAGTGGAACAGAATACAGAACTCAGAAATGAACCCTCAACTCTATGGTCAAATAATCTTTGACAAAGCAGGAAAAAATAACCATTGGAAAAAAAGTCATTTGTTCTTTAACAAATGGTGGTGGGAAACCTGGATAGCAACATGAAGAAGAATGAAACTGGACCACTTTCTTTTTTTTTTAATTGTTCAAATTTTTATTTTGATGCACAGTATGAGAAACAAACTTTTAAATCATCTGAATCTTATGGAAAATGAAACAGCAAATAAATTAGACCCATGTTAAAATAGAAAGTCAGTTATATGTCCAAACTTAAGGATATAAGAGCCACAGATAAACTTCGATTCCACAGTCTTCTTTGAGAGGTCAAAGTCTTTCAAACACAACTTTGCTATGAACTAACTGGTCCAGAGCTCAACAGCACGTGGGAATGTTTAACAGGGGTTGGTGATCAGGGACACGTTTCCTTGGTGCTGCTTTGACAATGTTGTCCACATGCAGAATCACCTCCAAGACACAGCGAAAAGCCATTTAAAAAATATCATGAAGTCGGGATCCCTGGGTGGCTCAGCAATTTAGCGTCTGCCTTTGGACCAGGGCCTGATCCTGGAGACCTGGGATCGAGTCCTGCATCTGGCTCCCTGCATGGAGCCTGCTTCTCCCTCTGCCTGTGTCTCTGCCTCTCTCTCTCTGTGTCTCTCATGAATAAATAAATAAAATATTAAAAATCTAAAAAAACCTGCAAATATAAATTCAAAATGGATGAAATATCTAAATATGACAGTATGGAATCCTATAAGTATGGAGCCAGGAATCCATCAAAATCCTACAGGAAAACACACACAACAATCTCTATGACATTAGCCACAGCAACTTCTTACTACACACATCTCCAGAGGCAAGGGAAGCAAAAACAAAAATGAACTATTAAGACTTCATCAGGATAAAAAGCTTTTGCACAGCAAAGGAAACAGTCAACAAAGCAAAAAGGTAATCTATGGAATGGGAGAAGATATTTGCAAATGACTTATTAGATAGAGGGCTGGTATCCAAAACCTAGAAAGAATATATCACCGTAACCCAATATTCATAGCAGCTATGTCCACAATAGCCAAACTGTGGAAGGAGCCATGATATCCTTCTACAGATGAATGTATACAGGAGATGTGGTATACATATACAATGGAATATTACTCAGACATCAGAAGAGATGAATACCCATCATTTGTTTCAACGTGGATGGAACTGGAGGGAATTATGCTGAGTGAAATAAGTCAATCGGAGAAGGACATTATCCTATGGTTTCACTCACACGTGGGATATAAGAAATAGTGAAGGGGATTTTAAAGGAAAGGAGGGGAACTGAGTGGGAAAAATTAGAGAGGGAGACAAAACCATGACAGACTCCTAACTCTGGGAAAAAACAAAGAGTTATAGAAGGAAAGGTGGGTAGCAGGATGGGGTGACGGGCACTGAGGAAGGCACTTGATGGCATGAGCACTGGGTGTTATACTATATGTTGGCAAATTGAATTTAAATTTTAAAAAGTTAAAAAAAAGAAACTACAAACACAAAAAAATGGTGTAGGAATAAATGAATATCTGCATGCAAATAAGGAAACTGAAACAACCTAGACATAGAACTTATGACTTTCACAAAAGTTAGCTCAAAATATATTATAGGTATAATATAAAATTTCAAAAGTATAAAAGTCCCAGAAGATATCAGAAATATTAACATGATCTTGAGTTTGTCAGTGACATTTTATTTTTTAAACTTTTTAAAATTTAAATTCAATTTAGGTAACATACAGTTTATTATTAGTTTCAGGGATAGACTTTTGTGATTCATTATCAGTTGCACATAACACACAGAGCTCATTACATCAATTTCCATCCTTAAAGCCCATAACCCAGTTATCCCATCTCCTTATCCACATTCTCTCCAGCAACCCTCAGTTTGTTTCCTGGTTAAGTGTCTCTTACAGTTTGTCTCCCTGTTTTTATCTTATTTTACTTTTCCTTCCTTTCCCCTATTTCATCTTTTTTGTTTCTTAAATTGCACATATGAGTATTTGTCTTTCTCTAATTAACTTATTTTGATTAGCGTAATATCCTCTAGTTCCATCCACATCATTGCAATTGGCAAGATTTCATTCCTTTTGATGCTGAGTAATATACTGTTTTCCAAAGTGGCTGCACCAGTATGCATTCTCACCAACATTGTAAGAAGGTTCTCTTTTCTCTGCATCCTTGACAACATCTGTTTCATAAGCTGTTCATTTTAGCCATTCTGACCAGTGTGAGGTGGTATCTCATTGTAGTTTTGATTTGTATTTCCCTAATATCGAGTGATGTTGAGGATCTTTTCGAGTCTGTTGGCCATTTGTATGTCTTCTTTGGAGTAATGTCTGTTCATGTCTTCTTGGCAGTGACATTTTATTTATTTTTTAATTTATTTTTTATTGGTGTTCAATTTGCCAACATACAGAATAATAATACCCAGTTCTCATCCCATCAAGTACCCCCTCAGTGCCCATCACCCAGTCACCCCCACTCCCCCACCCACCGCCCTTTCTACCACCCCTAGTTCGTTTCCCAGAGTTAGGAGTCTCTCATGTTCTGTCTCCCTTTCTGATATTTCCCACCCATTTCTTCTCCTTTCCCCTTTATTCCCTTTCACTATGTTTTAGAGTCCCCAAATGAATGAGACCATATAATGTTTGTGCTTCTCCGATTGACTTATTTCACTCAGCATAATACCCTCCAATTCCATCCACGTCGAAGCAAATGGTGGGTATTTGTCATTTCTAATGGCTGAATAATATTCCATTGTATACAAAGACCACATCTACTTTATCCATTCATCTTTCGATGGACACCGAGACTCCTTCCACAGTTTGGCTATTGTGAATATCGCTTCTATAAACATTGGGGTGTAGGTGTCCTGGTGTTTCACTGCATCTGTATCTTTGGGGTAAATCCCCAGCAGTGCAATTGCTATGTCGTAGGACAGATCTATTTTTAACTCTTTGAGGAACCTTAACACAGTTTTCCAGAGTGGCTGCACCAGTTCACATTCCCACCAACAGTGCAAGAGGGTTCCCCTTTCTCCACATCCTCTCCAACATTTGTGGTTTCCTGCCTTGTTAATTTTCCCCATTCTCACTGGGGTGAGGTGGTATCTCATTGTGGTTTTGATTTGTATTTCCCTGATGGCAAGTGATGTGGAGCATTTTCTCATGTGCTTGTTGGCCATGTCTATGTCTCCCTCTGTGAGATTTCTGTTCATGTCTTTTGCCCATTTCATGATTGGATTGTTTGTTTCTTTGCTGTTGAGTTTAATAAGTTCTTTATAGATCTTGGATACTAGCCCTTTATCTGATACGTCATTTGCAAATATCTTCTCCCATTCTGTAGGTTGTCTTTTACTTTTGTTGACTATTTCTTTTACTGTGCAGAAGCTTCTTATCTTGATGAAGTCCCAATAGTTCATTTTTGCTTTTGTTTCTCTTGCCTTCATGGATGTATCTTGCAAGAAGTTACTGTCGCTGAGTTCAAAAAGGGTGTTGCCTGTGTTCTCCTCTACGATTTTGATGGAATCTTGTCTCATATTAAGACCTTTCATCCGGGATCCCTGGGTGGCGTAGCGGTTTGGTGCCTGCCTTTGGCCCAGGGCATGATCCTGGAGACCTGGGATTGAATCCCACGTCGGGCTCCCAGTGCATGGAGCCTGCTTCTCCCTCTGCCTATGTCTCTGCCTCTCTCTCTCTCTCTTTGTGTGTGACTATCATAAATAAATAAAAATTAAAAAAAAGATCTTTCATCCATTTTGAGTTTATCTTTGTGTATGGTGCAAGAGAATGGTCTAGTTTCATTCTTCTGCATGTGGGTGTCCAATTTTCCCAGCACCATTTATTGAAGAGACTGTCTTTTTTCCAGTGGGTAGTCTTTCCTCCTTTGTCGAATATTCATTGACCATAAAGTTGAGGGTCCACTTCTGGATTCTCTATTCTGTTCCATTGATCTATGTGTCTGTTTTTGTGCCAGGACCACACTGTCTTGATGACCACAGCTTTGTAGTACAACCTGAAATCTGGCATTGTGATGCCCCCAGCTCTGGTTTTATTTTTTAATATTCCCCTGGCTATTTGGGGTCTTTTCTGATTCCACACAAATCTTAAAACAGTTTGTTCCAACACTCTGAAGAAAGTCTGTGGTATTTTGATAGGCAGTGACATTTTAGATCCAACAGTAAAATCATGGTCCATGAAAGAAAAAAGTTAGATTTTATTACAATGAAAACATCTGCTCAGTGAAATAACTGTTAAGAGAATAAACAGTGAAGCTGCAACTGGAAGACAGTATCTGTAAAACATATATCTGATAAAGTCCTGGTTTCCAAAATATATAAAGAACTCTTAAAACTCAGCAACAAGAAAAGAAACAACACATTTTTTTAAAAATGAGGACAAGTTCTGAACAGACACCTCTCCAAAGAAGACATACAAGTGGCAGATAAGCATATGAAGAAATGCTTAACATTATATATTATTAGGGAATTACAAATTACAACAATGAGATACCACTATACACCTTTTAGAATGGTTAAAATCCCAAATGCAACACCAAATTCTAGTAAGGATATGGAAGAATAGGAAGTCTTATCCATTGCTGATGGAAATACAAAATGATGTTGCAAAAAATGATACAGGACAATTTGGCAATTTATTGCAAAACTAAACATACTCATATATAATTCAGCAATCATGTTCTATGGTATTTCCTACATTTAACTGTAAAGTTATACCCACACAAAAATTTGTACACATGTCTTTTTAAAAAATATTTTATTTATTCATTCATGAGGGACACACACACACACACAGAGAGAGAGGCAGAGACACAGGCAGAGGGAGAAAAAGGCTCCACACACGGAGCCCAATGTGGGACTCGATCTGGGGTCCTCAGGATCACACCCTGGGCAGAAGGCAGCGCTAAACTGCTGAGCCACCCGGGCTGCCCTGTACACATGTATTTATCACAGTTTTATTCATGTTCACAGTTTACCATTTCCTTTAGTTTTTGTTTGTTCTGGAAACATTTTATCTCTCCTATTTTGAATAACAGCCTTGATGGATAAAATATTCTTAGCTGCATATTTCCCCTATTTACCATGTTGAATAATCATGCCTGTTCTTTGGGCTGGCAGGTCTCTATGGACAGGGCTGCTTCTAGCCTTATGTGGCTACCCTTGTA
The DNA here is from genome assembly GCF_053574225.1 of Canis aureus. NCBI lineage: Eukaryota > Metazoa > Chordata > Mammalia > Carnivora > Canidae > Canis > Canis aureus. The sequence continues at coordinate 75,247,511 of NC_135649.1, read as the reverse complement.
GGTTAAGAACCTCTTGTCCTGAGGGCCTTATGCTTTCAGAATTTTCGCTTTATCTCTGAAATTTGCAAGCTTCACTATTATGTGTTGTCATGTTGTCCTATTTTTATTGATTTTGAAGGAGTTTCTCTCTTCTTCCTGGACTGGAAAACCTGTTTCCTTCCTCAGATTAGGGAAGTTTTCAGCTGTATTTTATTCATATAAACCTTCTTTCATTCTCTCCCACTCTTCATTTGCTGAGACTCCTATTATATGGATATTATTTTGCTTTATTAAATAATTGAGTTCTGTAGGTCTCCCTCAGTGAGCTAGTAGTTTCTTTTTCTCTTCTTTTCAACTTCCTTATTTCCCATCATTTTATCTTCTATATCACTGATTCTCCTTTCTGCTTTGTTCATCCTCATTTTTATGGCCTCCACAGGGGACTGCATATCCAGAATAACATTTTTAATTTTAAACTGACTAAATCAGAGAAGGACAAACATTATATGGTCTCATTCATTTGAGGAATTTAAAAAATAGTGAAAGGGAATAAAAGGAAAAGGAGAAAAATGAGTGGGAAATATCAGAAAGGGAGACAGAACATGAAAGACTCCTAACTCTGGGAAACGAACTGGGGTGGTGGAAGGGGAGATGGGTGGGGTGGTGGGGGTGACTGGGTGACAGGCACTGAGGTGGGCACTTGACGGGATGAGCACTGGGTGTTATTCTATATGTTGGCAAATTGATCACCAATAAAAAATAAACATTATATGTTCTCATTCATTTGGGGAATATAAATAATAGTGAAAGGGAATATAAGGGAAGGGAGAAGAAATGTGTGGGAAATATCAGAAAGGGAGACAGAACATAAAGACTCCTAAATCTGGAAAACGAACTAGGGGTGGTGGAAGAGGAGGAGGGTGGGGGTGGGGGTGAATGGGTGACGGGCACTGAGGGGGACACTTGACAGGATGAGCACTGGGTGTTATTCTGTATGTTGGCAAATTGAACACCAATAAAAAGTAAATTTATTATTAAAAAATAAATAAAAATAATAAAAAGAAAATACTCAGAATGGGAGAAAATATTTGTAAACTATAAGTCTGTTAAGAGACTTGTAGCTTTGATATATAAAGTACTTCTACAATTTAATAAAGAGACAATCCAGTTTTTAAAAAAATAAGTTTATAAAAAAATTTTAAACTGACTAGATTTAATTTCATTTATTTTACAGTAAGGGATTCTCTAGTGTCATCTATGTTTTTTCAAGGCCAGCTAGTATCTTTATAATCATTGTTTTAAATTATAGTCCAAAAATCTTACTTACATACATAATGATTAAATCCCTGACACTGAGCACTATCCCCTTTTCTCTCTTTTCAGGTGAATTTCTCCATCTAGTCATTTTTTCCGAAAAGAAAAGAAGAAATAAAGAGAAAAAACCAATACTAGCAACAATGAAGACATTAAAACAACAACAAAAAAGTTTTGCAGAAGGGAAGGTGGGTGGGGGGATACGGTAACTGGGTGACGGGCATTAAGGAGATGAGCACTGGGTGTTATACTATATGTTGGCAAATTGAATTTAAATAAGATTTTTTTAAAATTTAAGTTAAATAAAAAAAGTACAACAGAAATTTAGATCTTAGGTGTTTTTCATCTACTTATAAAATGAAACTAGGTCTCAAAATAAGAGAAAGAAGAACTCCTATATACAATAATAAAATAAAGTAAATTATAATAAAATGAAAGGAAATAAATAACATATAATATACATAAATAAGAATTTAAAAGAATTAACAATGAAAATAAAATGACTGAAGAAATAATACTTAAAGACTAAAGAATAAAAACACAAAGATGCTGTATACTGTTTGCCTCAAAAGTTGAAGTTTTTCATCCCTCTATGATCAATAAAGTTGTTGCAAGCCAGTAGTTTGTGCTGTTCTTCTGGGAGAGTAGTCTGTTTTGCCAATTCTAGATGGATTTGCCCTATTGCAAATGTGCCTCCCTTGCACAGAGGTGGGTTCAGTGTAAGCAGGTCTGGATTCGACTATGTGGTCCAGTTTTCCTCCCTGAAGCCTTTCAGTACCAATGACTGGGATGTATATGGCTGCTCCCCACTCTCTAGCCCCCAAGCTGAATTTGCATCCCCCACTCTTCAGTGATCCTTAACAGAAAAGCAATCAATCACTTTTGTCTCTCTGGTTTCTTTCTAAACTCTGTTTTCACCCAGGGTGTGGCTGAGTGTTTTTATCTCAGGCACACGACTGAGTTCCAATACTCCAAACTTTATGGACTCCTACAGCATGGACCCACACTGTTCCTTTCATGGATGGAGGGGTGGGTCTTGCCATCCTTCTGCCTTTTACTGGGCCCCTCCTAAGAAAGCAGTTGCATGACCATGCAGCAGTTTTCATTTTTTGGTAACATAAATCAGAAAACCAGCACCTAGACTCACTGTTTTAAGCTGGCTTACTCACTCCTATTCCTAGGAACTCTTTTTATTTTTATTTATTTATTTATTTATGATAGTCACAGAGAGAGAGAGAGAGAGAGAGAGAGAGAGAGAGAGAGAGAGGCAGAGGGAGAAGCAGGCTCCATGCACTGGGAGCCCGACGTGGGATTCAATCCCGGGTCTCCAGGATCGCACCCTGGGCCAAAGGCAGGCGCCAAACCGCTGTACCACCCAGGGATCCCCTATTCCTAGGAACTCTGTCCCCACACAGTCACACATCCACATTCATTTTGTGACCCTTGGAATTCTGAGACCACACTGTCTCACCTGGGATTCTGCCCCACTTCACTACCTGGGCACCTTTAAGCTATGGATGTCCCCCACTATAGCAGACTTCTAAAATCCTGATTTTTCATTCCTTTGTTTATAATACTTTTCAGTACCTTCCTTAGGCAGTCTCCCTCCCCTCTAGCATATCCTCAGCTATCTCACCCTGGGTGCAAACTTCTGCAACCGCCTACCTTCTAAAAGATGGTCACTTTTCTACTTGTAGACTTGTAGCATTTCTTTTCTCAGATCTCAGATTGCTCTGGTGTTCAGAATGATTTGATAACTATCTAGCCATATTCATAGGAGACAAACTTACGGGTTCCTACTCCTCTGCCATCTTAAAAACTCCTGGTTGGTTCATAGTTTATGGTAAAGTGCAGCACAATGCCAGCACCACGGTTTGCTGCCCTTGGCAGTGATATCTGTTTCTATGCTAAAGAACAGGGCAGCACATTGGCACTCATCAGCTCTTTTTTCCCCTTGGATTTTTTGTGCTGCCACTCCTCAATGCACTTCACAGGGGGAACTGTTTCTCTCCATGCGACCCAGGGGATCCTCAGACGGCACTGCCCCCTCCCCAGCCTCCACTCTACTTCCCCATTGGAGCACTACTAAGCTTACCAGGTATCACACAAGTGATGTTGTGGACTTCTAAATCTTCAGACTTTGAGCTCGACCACATTTAAAAACTTACAGTACTCAGCCCCCCTCTTTTTCACAGCCAATGGTTTGGGGAAGAGGCTTTCTTGTGCAATCCCCTGTGCATGGCTCTCACTGTTGAGTGCTCTCTCTGTCTCTCTCCCTCTCTCTCCCCCCTCTCCGTGTAATCAGGGCTCCCTCTGATGCAGCACTCAAAATTCTTTTCTTCCCTGCATCAATTCTCCACAGCTCCTACCTTCTGTGATGTGGCCATTTTTCTACCTGTAGACGTGCAGTTTTTTTCTCTCAGTCCTTAGACTGATCTCTTGGGTGTTAAGAATTATTTTACATTTATCTAGCTGTGTTTGAGAGATAAGGCAAGCTTAGGGTTCCCCCACTCATCCGCCATCTTAACTCCTCCCCTAGCTAACTGAAATTTAACTAATAACTTGAAACTACAAAAAAAAGAAACTTAAAAAACCCCACTATCTTCAAATAACACGCTGCACCAGAACATAAAGACATAAAGGAATTCCAAGCAGACTTGCTCTGGATGAAGCAGGCATCAAGATCCTAAGGTACCGGAGAAGAGACTGGCAAGATGGTCGAAGAGAAGGCGTCCTCAATTCATCTGGTCCCAGAAACATACACAATAACTTTCAAAATACCTGAATATCTATTAATTCGACCTGAGGTGTGACGAGAGAACAGCTAGAATGCTACAGAGAGAGAAGTTTTGCTTCTAGCAAGGGTGTATTTTTCATAGGCCATGGTTGATATTTTGACTCAGTTTATTTATACAGAAACTCTATACTGTTAAAATGACTAGAAGGAATAATTCACCACAAAAGAAAGAACCAGAAGCAATACTCTCTGAAACAGAGTTACAGAATGTGGATTTCAATATGATGTCGATATGATGCCAGGAATTCAATTCAGTACAATTATAAAGCTACTGGTGGCTTGGGAAAAAATGTAAAGGACTCTGGAGACTTTGTTACTGCAGAATTAATATCTAATCAGGGCGAAATTAAAAATACTTTAACTGAGATGCAATCCAAATTGGATGTTCTAACTGCTAGGGTTAATGAAGGGGAAGAGAGAGTGACATAGAAGACAAGTTGATGGAAACCAACGAATCTTAATAGAAAGAGAAAAACAATTAAGAGACCATGATGAAAGGCTTAGGGAAATAAATAATACCTTGAGAAGGAAGAATTTACATATAATTGAGATTCCAGAAGAGGCTGAGAGAAAGAGAGAGGACCACAAAGTATACTTAAACAAATGATAGTTGAGAACTTTCCTAATCTGGGAAAGGGAACAGGCATTAAGATCCAAGAGATACAGAGGACTACCTCAAAAAATCAATAAAAACTGTCCAAAACCTCAACGGTAAATAGTGACTCTTGCAAATTTCAAAGATAAAGAGAAAATTCTTAAAGCACCTCGAGACAAGAGATTCTTAATTTATATGGGGAGAAATATCAGAATAACAGCAGACCTTGCCACAGAGACCTGGCAGGCCATAAAGGACTGGCATGATATATTCAGAGTACTAAATGGGAAAAATTTGCAGCCAAGAATACTTTATCCAGCAAGGCTGTCATTCAGATTAAAAGGAGAGATAAAGAGCTTCCAGAATAGGCAGAAACTGAAAGAATATGTGACCCCAAAACCAGCTCTGCAAGAAATATTGAGGGTGACTCTTTAAAAGAAAGAAGCCCAAGGAAATAATCCATAAAACAGGGACTGAATAGGTAATATGATGACACTAAATTCATATCTTTCAATTTCAAATGTGAATGGGCTAAATGATCCCACAACAGTGGCAAGGGATCCAAAAAATTAAACAGCAAAACTCATCTATATGCTGTCTACAAGAGACACATTTTAAATGTAAGGACACTACCAGGATGAAAATGAAGTGGGGGAGAACCATTTACTGTTCCAATGGTCCTCAGGAGAAAGTTGGGGTAGCAATCCTCATATCAGATAGATTAGAGTTTATCCCAAAGCCTGTAGTAAGAGATGAAGAGGGACACTATGTCATACTTAAAAGGTCTATCCAACAAGACCTAACAATCATGAATATTTATGCCCCTAATGTTGAAGCTGCCAAGTATATAAATCAAATAATAACCAAAGCAAAAAGATACTTAGATAATAATACACTCATAGTAGGAAACTTCAACATGGCACTCAGCAAATGACATATCTTCTGAGCAGGATATCACCAAAGAAACAAGGGTGATACATTGGACAAAATAGATTTCACATATAAATATATACAGAACATTGCATCCAAACGCAACTGAGTATACATTCTTCTCAAGTGCACATGGAAATTTCTCCAGAATAGACCATAAACTGGGTCACAAATCAGGGCTCAACTGATACCAAAAGATTGGGATTGTGCCCTGCATACATTCAGGCCACACAATGCTTTGAAAATAGAACTCAATCACAAGAATAAATTTGGAAGAAACTCAAACACTTAGAGGTTAAAGAGCATCCTACTAAAAGATGAATGGGTCAACCAGAAAATTAGAGACGAATTAAAAAGATTCATGAATATTAATGAAAATGAAAATACAACCATTCAAAATCTTTGGGACACAGCAAAAAACGTCCGAAGAGGGAAATACTTCACAATACAAGCATCCCTCACAGAATTGCAAAAAACAATAACACAAGCTAACATTGCACCTTAAAGGAATTGGAAAGAGAACAGCAAATAAAGCCTATACCAAGAAGAAGAGAGATAATGATAATTGAGCAGAACTCAATGAAACAGAGACCAAAAGAACTATGAAACAGATAAACAAAACCAGAAGTTGGTTCTCTGAAAGAATTAATAAGATAGATAAACCACAAGCCAACTTTATTAAAATGAAAAAAGACCCTAATAAAATCAGGAATGAAAGGAGAGATCGAAACCAATACCAAGGAAATACAAATGATTTTTAAAAAGTATTATGCGCAGCTATATGCCAACAAATTAGGCAATCTAGAAGAAATGGATGCATTTCTGGAAAACCACAAATTACCATAACTGTAATAGGAAGAAATAGAAAACCTGAACAGGCCAATAGCCAGTGAGGAAATTGAAGCAGTCATCAAACACCTGTCAAGACACAAAAGGCCTACCTTGATAGAAGCGTGAACTCTTCTCAAAAAAAAAAAAAAAAAGAAGAAGACACAAAAGGCCAGAGGCAGGGCAAGATGGCGGAAGAGTAGGGTCCCTAAGTCACCTGTCCCCACCAAATTACCAAGATAACCTTCAAATCATCCTGAAAACCTACGAATTTGGCTTGAGATTTAAAGAGAGAACAGCTAGAATGCTACAGTGAGAAGAATTCACGCTTCTATCAAGGTAGGAAGAAGCGGGGGGAAAAAAGAAATAAAGAAACAAAAGGCATCCAAGGGAGAGGGCCCCCGTGAGGACCAGGCTAAGGCCGGGGCGAGTGTCCCCAGAACAGGAAAGCCCAGTCCTGGAGAAGCAGGAGCTTCACCAACCTTCCCAGATGGAAAGGCGCTCGCAGGGAGTTAGAGCAGAACCCCAGGAGGGGCGGCGATGACCTCAGGCTCCCTGGTACACTAAAAAGCACCTGCGCCCCAGGGAGAGCGCGCCACACCCCGCGGCCAAGCTCCTGAAAGGGCTGGAGCGAGCCAGGCAGCCCTGGGAGCAGCGTGGAGGCGGCTCAGGCAGAGGCTCTACACAGAGGGAGCTGCACTGCCGGGAGCACGATTCCAACAGCACAGGCCGAGGAGCACAGGGCGCTGGGGACACAGCTCAAGATCTGGCGCTCCCCCCTGGACAAGCAGACGCTGGGAGGGCACAGGACAGCAAGGACGCTCCAGCCTCTGGGCAGACCGGAGGTGAACAGATCAGTGGCCCCGCCCCCAGATCATCCAGGCCCCAACAGACTGAGAGCTCCACAGTTGCTGCAGGAGCTGAATCCAAGGTGGGAGAGCTGGCCGCTGCCACTGTGGTTATTCCTCCTGGGTCCTCACAGGATAAACAACCCCCACTGAGGTTCACAGTGGCCTAAACAACCTTCACCAAGCCCTGCACCAGACTGGGGGCTGAGCAGCTCCCTCAAGTGCTAACACTGGAAAGTCAGCACAGCATGCCCCTCCCCCAGAAGACCAGCTAGACGGACAGGGGAAAAACAAATTATTGACCAAGCACCACTGGAAAGTTGCAGGGGAACTCGAGAAATTTACAGTATACAGAATCAGAGTATACTCCACCTAGTTTTTTGTTTTCTGATTTCTGTCTGCTTCCCCCCCCCTTTTTTTCTTTTTTTATCTTCTTCTCTTATTTTTTCCTTCTTTTTTTTCTTTTTCTTTTCTTATTTCTCTTCTCTCTTTTTCTCCATTACCCAGTACAACCTGTTTTTGGTCACTCTGCACTGAGCAAAATGACTAGAAGAAAAAACTCACTTCAAAAGAAGGAAACAGTCCTATGGCCCACAGTTACAAAATTTGGATTACAATTCAATGTCAGAAAGCCAATTCAGAAGCACAATTATAAAGCTATTAGTGGCTCTAGAAACAAGCACAAAGGACTCAAGAGACTTCATGACTGCAGAATTTAGATCTAATCAGGCAGAAATTAAAAATCAGTTAAATGAGATGCAATCCCAACAGGAGGTCCTAATGACAAGGGTTAACGAGGTAGAAGAACGAGTGAGTGACATAGAGGACAAGTTGATGGCAAAGAGGGAAACTGAGGAAAAAAGAGACAAACAATTAAAAGGTCATGAGATAGATTAAGGGAAATAAACGACAGCCTGAGGAAGAAAAACCTACGTTTAATTGGGGTTCCCGAGGGCGCCGAAAGGGCCAGAGGGCCAGAATATGTATTTGAACAAATCATACCTGAAAACTTTCCTAATCTGGGAAGGGAAACAGGCATTCAGATGCAGGAAATAAAGAGATATCCCCCTAAAATCAATAAAAACGATTCAACACCTCGACATTTAATAGTGAAGCTTGCAAATTCCAAAGATAAAGAGAAGATCCTTAAAGCAGCAAGAGACAAGAGATCCCTAACTTATATGGGGAGAAATATCAGATTAACATCAGACCTCTCGACAGAGACCTGGCAGGCCAGAAAGGGCTGGCAGGATATCTTCACGGTCCTAAATGAGAAAAAAATGCAACCAAGAATACTTTATCCAGCAAGGCTCTCAATCAAAATGGAAGGAGAGATAAAGAGCTTCCAAGACAGGCAGGAACTGAAAGAATATGTGACCTCCAAACCAGCTCTGGAAGAAATTTTAAGGGGGACTCTTAAAATCCCCGTTAAGAAGAAGTCCAGTGGAACAATCCACAAAAACAAGGACTGAATAGATATCATGATGACACTAAACTCATATCTTTCAACAGTAACTCTGAACGTGAATGGGCTTAATGACCCCATCAAAAGGCGCAGGGTTTCAGACGGGATAAAAAAGCAGGACCCATCTATTTGCTGTCTACAAGAGACTCATTTTAGACAGAAGGACACCTACAGCCTGAAAATAAAAGGTTGGAGAACCATTTACCATTCAAATGGTCCTCAAAAGAAAGCAGGGGTAGCCATCCTTATATCAGATAAACTAAAATTTACCACGAAGACTGTAGTGAGAGATGAAGAGGGACACTATATCATACTTAAAGGATCTATCCAACAAGAGGACTTAACAATCCTCAATATGTATGCCCCGAATGTGGGAGCTACCAAATATATCAATCAATTAATAACCAAAGTTAAGGCATACTTAGATAATAATACACTTATACTTGGTGACTTCAATCTAGCGCTTTCTATACTCAAGAGGTCTTCTAAACACAACATCTCCAAAGAAACGAGAGCTTTATTTATTTTTAATTTTTATTTATTTATGATAGTCACAGAGAGAGAGAGAGACAGAGAGAGAGAGGCAGAGACATAGGCAGAGGGAGAAGCAGGCTCCATGCACCAGGAGCCCGATGTTGGATTTGATCCTGGGTCTCCAGGATTGCGCCCTGGGCCAAAGGCCGGTGCCAAACGGCAGCACCACCCAGGGATCCCGAAACAAGAGCTTTAAATGATACACTGGACCAGATGGATTTCACAGATATTTACAGAACTTTACATCCAAACTCAACTGAATACACATTCTTCTCAAGTGCACATGGAACTTTCTCCAGAATAGACCACATACTGGGTCACAAATCGGGTCTGAACCAAAACCAAACGATTGGAATCGTCCCCTGCATATTCTCAGACCATAATGCCTTGAAATTAGAACTAAATCACAACAAGAAGTTTGGAAGGACCTCAAACACGTGGAGGTTAAGGACCATCTTGCTAAAAGATGAAAGGGTCAATCAAGAAATTAAGGAAGAATTAAAAATATTCATGGAAACTAATAAGAATGAAGATACAACCGTTCAAAATCTTTGGGATACAGCAAAAGCAGTCCTGAGGGGGAAATACATCGCAATACAAGCATCCGTCCAAAAACTGGAAAGAACTCAAATACAAAAGCTAACCTTACACATAAAGGAGCTAGAGAAAAAACAGCAAATAGATCCTACACCCAGCAGAAGAAGAGACTTAATAAAGATTCGAGCAGAACTCAATGACCAGAAGAACTGTGGAACAGATCAACAGAACCAGGAGTTGGTTCTTTGAAAGAATTAATAAGGTAGATAAACCATTAGCCAACCTTATTAAAAAGAATAGAGAAAAGACTCAAATTAATAAAATCATGAATGAGAAAGGAGAGATCACTACCAACACCAAGGAAATACAAACGATTTTAAAAACATATTATGAACAGCTATACACCAATAAATTAGGCAATCTAGAAGAAATGGACACATTTCTGGAAAGCCACAAACTACCAAAACTGTAACTGGAAGAAATAGAAAACCTGAACAGGCCAATAACCATGGAGGAAATTCAAGCAGTCATCAAAAACCTCCCAAGACACAAAAGTCCAGGGCCAGATGGCTTCCCAGAGGAATTCTATCAAAAGTTTAGAGAAGAAACCATACCTATTCTACTAAAGCTGTTTGGAAAGATAGAAAGAGATGGAGTACTTCCAAATTCGTTCTATGAGGCCAGCATCACCTTAATTCCAAAACCAGACAAAGACCCCACCAAAACGGAGAATTATAGACCTTGATGAACACAGATGCAAAAATTCTCAACAAGATACTAGCCAATAGGATCCAACAGTACATTAAGAAAATTATTCACCATGACCAAATAGGATTTATCCCCGGGACACAAGGCTGGTTCAACACTCGAAAAACAATCAATGTGATTCATCATATCAGCAAGAGAAAACCCAAGAACCATATGATCCTTTCATTAGATGCAGAGAAAGCATTTGACAAAAGACAGCATCCATTCCTGATCAAAACTCTTCAGAGTGTAGGGATAGAGGGAACATTCCTCAACATCTTAAAAGCCATCTACAAAAAGCCCACAGAAAATATCATTCCCAATGGGGAAGCACTGGGAGCCTTTCCCCTAAAATCAGGAACAAGACAGGGATGTCCACTCTCACCACTGCTAGTCAACATAGTACTGGAAGTCCTAACCTCAGCCATAAGACAACAAAAAAACATTAAAGGCATTCAAATTGGCAAAGAAGAAGTCAAACTCCCCGTCTTCGCTGCTGACATGATACTCTACTTAGAAAACCTAAAAGCCTCCACCCCAGGATTGCTAGAACTCATACAGCAATTTGGCAGTGTGGCAGGATACAAAATCAATGCCCAGAAGTCAGTGACATTTCTATACACTAACAATGAGACTGAAGAAACAGAAATTAAGGAGTCAATCTCATTTACAATTGCACCCAAAAGCATAAGATACCTAGGAATAAACCTAACCAAAGAGGTAAAAGATATATACCCTAAAAACTATAGAACACTTCTGAAAGAAACTGAGGAAGACACAAAGAGATGGAAAAATATTCCATGCTCATGGATTGACAGAATTAATATTGTTAAAATGTCAATGTTACCCAGGGCAATTTACACGTTTAATGCAATCCTTATCAAAATACCATGGACATTCTTCAGAGAGTTGGAACAAATTATTTTAAGATTTGTGTGGAATCAGAAAAGACCCCGAATAGCCAGGGGAAATTTAAAAAAGAAAACCATATCTGGGGGCATCACAAATCCAGATTTCAGGTTCTACTACAAAGCTGTGGTCATCAAGACACTGTACTGTGGTACTGGCACAAAAAGAGACACATAGATCAATGGAACAGAATAGAGAACCCAGAAGTGGACCCTGAACCTTATGGTCAACTAATATTCGATAAAGGAGGAAAGACTATCCACTGAAGAAAGGCAGTCTCTTCAATAAATGGCGCTGGGAAAATTGGACATCCACATGCAGAAGAATGAAACTACACCACTCTCTTGCACCATACACAAAGATAATCTCAAAATAGATGAAAGATCTAAATGTGAGACAAGATTCCATCAAAATCCTAGAGGAGAACACAGGCAACACCCTTTTTGAACTCAGCCACTGTAACTTTTGCAAGATACATCCGCGAAGGCAAAAGAAAAAAAAGCAAGAATGAACTATTGGGACTTCATCAAGATAAGAAGCTTTTGCACCTCAAAGGATACAGTCAACAAAACTAAAAGACAACCTACACAATGGGAGAAGATATTTGCAAATGACTTATCAGATAAAGGGCTAGTATCCAAGATCTATAAAGAACTTATTAAAAAAAAAAGAACTTATTAAACTCAACACTAAAGAAACAAACAATCCAATCATGAAATGGGCAAATGACATAAAGAGAAATCTCGCAGAGGAAGACATAGACATGGCCAACAAGCACATGAGAAAATGCTCTGCATCACTTGCCATCCAGGAAATACAAATCAAAACCACAATGAGATTCCACCTCACCCCAGTGAGAATGGGGAAAATTAACAAGGCAGGAAACCAAAATTTTGGAGAGGATGTGGAGAAAGGGGAACCCTCTTACACTGTTGTTGGGAATGTGAACTGGTGCAGCCACTCTGGAAAACTGTGTGGAAGGTACCTCAAACAGTTAAAAATAGACCTGCCCTACGACCCAGCAATTGCACTGTTGGAGATTTACCCCAAAGATACAGATGGAGCAAAACACTGGGACACCTGCACCCCGATGTTTCTAACAGCAATGGCCACAATAGCCAAACTGTGGAAGGAGCCTCAGTGTCAATCAAAAGGTGAATGGATAAAGAAGATGTGGTTTATGTATACAATGGAATATTACTCAGCCATTAGAAATGAAAAATACGGGGGGGAGGAGCAAGATGGCGGAAGAGTAAGGTCTCCAAATCACCTGTCTCCACCAAACTACCTAGAAAACCTTCAAATTATCCTGAAAATCTATGAATTCGGCCTGAGATTTAAAGAGAGACCAGCTGGAATGCTACAGTGTGAAGAGTTCGCGCATCTATCAAGGTAGGAAGACGGGGAAAAAGAAATAAAGGAACAAAGGCCTCCAAGGGGGAGGGGCGCCGCGAGGAGCCGGGCTGAGGCCGGGGCGAGTGTCCCCAGGACAGGAGAGCCCCGTCCCGGAGGAACAGGAGCTGCACCGACCTTCCCGGGGGAAAGGGGCTCGCGGGGAGTTGGAGCAGGACCCAGGAGGGCGGGGATGCCCTCGGGCTCCCCGGGACAGTAACAGACACCTGCGCCCCGGAGAGTGCGCCGAGCTCCCTAAGGGCTGCAGCGCGCACGGCGGGACCCGGAGCAGCTCGGAGGGGCTCGGGCAGAGGAAGAGGCTCCGTGCAGAGGGGGCTGCGCGGTTCCAGGAGCAGCTCGGAGGGGCTCGGGCGGCGGCTCCGCGGAGGGGGCTGCGGGGCAGGAGCGCGAATCCACCAGCGCAGGCTCCGGAGCACAGGGCGCCGGGACACAGCCCAGGATCCGGCCTCCCCCGGGACAGGCAGAGGCCGGGAGGGCCCAGGACAGCGAGGACGCTCCTGCCCCAGCTGAGCAGAGCAGCGACCCCGCCCCGGAGCCTCCAGGCCCTGCAGACGGAGTTCCTGCCGGAGCTGAATCCAGGTTTCCAGAGCTGCCCCGCCACTGGGGCTGTTCCTCCTGCGGCCTCACGGGGTAAACAACCCCCACTGAGCCCTGCACCAGGCAGGGGCACAGCAGCTCCCCCAACTGCTAACACCTGAAAATCAGCACAACAGGCCCCTCCCCCAGAAGATCAGCTAGACTGACAACTTCCAGGAGAAGCCAAGGGACTTAAAGAACACAGAATCAGAAGATACTCCCCAGTGGTTCTTTTTTTTTTTGTTGTTGTTGTTGTTTTTGTTTTGTTTTGCTTTTTGATTTGTTTCCTTCCCCCACCCCCTTTTTTTTCTCCTTTCTTTTTCTTTCTCTTTTTCTTCTTTTTTTTTTTTTCGTTTTTTTTTTCTTTTTCTTCCCCTTTTTTTTTTCTCTTTCTCTTTTCTTTCCTTCTTTCTCTCCTCTCTTTTTCTCTTTTTCCCAATACAATTTGCTTTTGGCCAATCTGCACTGAGCAAAATGACTAGAAGGAAAACCTCACCTCAAAAGAAAGAATCAGAAACAGTCCTCTCTCCCACAGAGTTACAAAATCTGGATTACAATTCAATGTCAGAAAGCCAATTCAGAAGCACTATTATACAGCTACTGGTGGCTCTAGAAAAAAGTATAAAGGACTCAAGAGACTTCATGACTGCAGAATTTAGAGCTAATCAGGCAGAAATTAAAAATCAATTGAATGAGATGCAATCCAAACTAGAAGTCCTAACGACGAGGGTTAACGAGGTGGAAGAACGAGTGAGTGACATAGAACACAAGGTGATAGCAAAGAGGGAAACTGAGGAAAAAAGAGACAAACAATTAAAAGACCATGAAGATAGATTAAGGGAAATAAACGACAGCCTGAGGAAGAAAAACCTACGTTTAATTGGGGTTCCCGAGGGCGCCGAAAGGGACAGAGGGCCAGAATATGTATTTGAACAAATTCTAGCTGAAAACTTTCCTAATCTGGGAAGGGAAACAGGCATTCAGATCCAGGAAATAGAGAGATCCCCCCTAAAATCAATAAAAACCGTTCAACACCTCGACATTTAATTGTGAAGCTTGCAAATTCCAAAGATAAGGAGAAGATCCTTAAAGCAGCAAGAGACAAGAAATCCCTGACTTTTATGGGGAGGAGTATTAGGGTAACAGCAGACCTCTCCACAGAGACCTGGCAGGCCAGAAAGGGCTGGCAGGATATATTCAGGGTCCTAAATGAGAAGAACATGCAACCAAGAATACTTTATCCAGCAAGGCTCTCATTCAAAATGGAAGGAGAGATAAAGAGCTTCCAAGACAGGCAGCAACTAAAAGAATATGTGACCTCCAAACCAGCTCTGCAAGAAATTTTAAGGGGGACTCTTAAAATTCCCCTTTAAGAAGAAGTTCAGTGGAACAGTCCACAAAAACAAAGACTGAATAGATATCATGATGACACTAAACTCATATCTCTCAATAGTAACTCTGAATGTGAACGGGCTTAATGACTCCATCAAAAGGCGCAGGGTTTCAGACTGGATAAAAAAGCAGGACCCATCTATTTGCTGTCTACAAGAGACTCATTTTAGACAGAAGGACACCTACAGCCTGAAAATAAAAGGTTGGAGAACCATTTACCATTCGAATGGTCCTCAAAAGAAAGCAGGGGTAGCCATCCTTATATCAGATAAACTAAAATTTACCCCAAAGACTGTAGTGAGAGATGAAGAGGGACACTATATCATACTTAAAGGATCTATTCAACAAGAGGATTTAACAATCCTGAATATATATGCTCCGAATGTGGGAGCTGCCAAATATATAAATCAATTATTAACCAAAGTGAAGAAAATCTTAGATAATAATACACTTATACTTGGTGACTTCAATCTAGCTCTTTCTATACTCGATAGGTCTTCTAAGCAAAACATCTCCAAAGAAACGAGAGCTTTAAATGATACACTGGACCAGATGGATTTCACAGATATCTACAGAACTTTACATCCAAACTCAACTGAATACACATTCTTCTCAAGCGCACATGGAACTTTCTCCAGAATAGACCACATACTGGGTCACAAATCGGGTCTGAACCGATACCAAAAGATTGGGATTGTCCCCTGCATATTCTCGGACCATAATGCCTTGAAATTAGAACTAAATCACAACAAGAAGTTTGGAAGGACCTCAAACACATGGAGGTTAAGGACCATCCTGCTAAAAGATAAAAGGGTCAACCAGGAAATTAAGGAAGAATTAAAAAGATTCATGGAAACTAATGAGAATGAAGATACAACCGTTCAAAATCTTTGGGATGCAGCAAAAGCAGTCCTAAGGGGGAAATACATCGCAATACAAGCATCCATTCAAAAACTGGAAAGAACTCAAATACAAAAGCTAACCTTAAACCTAAAGGAGCTACAGAAAAAAACAGCAAATAGATCCTACACCCAAGAGAAGAGGGGAGTTAATAAAGATTCGAGCAGAGCTCAACGAAATCGAGACCAGAAGAACTGTGGAACAGATCAACAGAACCAGGAGTTGGTTCTTTGAAAGAATTAATAAGATAGATAAACCATTAGCCAGCCTTATTAAAAAGAAGAGAGAGAAGACTCAAATTAATAAAATCATGAATGAGAAAGGAGAGATCACTACCAACACCAAGGAAATACAAACGATTTTAAAAACATATTATGAACAGCTATACGCCAATAAATTAGGCAATCTAGAAGAAATGGACGCATTCCTGGAAAGCCACAAACTACCAAAACGGGAACAGGAAGAAATAGAAAACCTGAACAGGCCAATAACCAGGGAGGAAATGGAAGCAGTCATCAAAAACCTCCCAAGACACAAGAGTCCAGGGCCAGATGGCTTCCCAGGGGAATTTTATCAAACGTTTAAAGAAGAAACCATACCTATTCTCCTAAAGCTGTTTGGAAAGATAGAAAGAGATGGAGTACTTCCAAATTCGTTCTATGAAGCCAGCATCACCTTAATTCCAAAGCCAGACAAAGACCCCGCCAAAAAGGAGAATTACAGACCAATATCCCTGATGAACATGGATGCAAAAATTCTCAACAAGATACTGGCCAATAGGATCCAACAGTACATTAAGAAAATTATTCACCATGACCAAGTAGGATTTATCCCTGGGACACAAGGCTGGTTCAACACCCATAAAACAATCAATGTGATTCATCATATCAGCAAGAGAAAAACCAAGAACCATATGATCCTCTCATTGGATGCAGAGAAAGCATTTGACAAAATACAGCATCCATTCCTGATCAAAACTCTTCAGAGTGTAGGGATAGAGGGAACATTCCTCGACATCTTAAAAGTCATCTATGAAAAGCCCACAGCAAATATCATTCTCAATGGGGAAGCACTAGGAGCCTTTCCCCTAAGATCAGGAACAAGACAGGGATGTCCACTCTCACCACTGCTGTTCAACATAGTACTGGAAGTCCTAGCCTCAGCAATCAGACAACAAAAAGACATTAAAGGCATTCAAATTGGCAAAGAAGAAGTCAAACTCTCCCTCTTCGCCGATGACATGATACTCTACATAGAAAACCCAAAAGTCTCCACCCCAAGATTGCTAGAACTCATACAGCAATTCGGTAGCGTGGCAGGATACAAAATCAATGCCCAGAAGTCAGTGGCATTTCTATACACTAACAATGAGACTGAAGAAACAGAAATTAAGGAGTCAATCCCATTTACAATTGCACCCAAAAGCATAAGATACCTAGGAGTAAACCTAACCAAAGAGTAAAGGGTCTATACCCTCAAAACTATAGAACACTTCTGAAAGAAATTGAGGAAGACACAAAGAGATGGAAAAATATTCCATGCTCATGGATTGGCAGAATTAATATTGTGAAAATGTCAATGTTACCCAGGGCAATATACACGTTTAATGCAATCCCTATCAAAATACCATGGACTTTCTTCAGAGAGTTAGAACAAATTATTTTAAGATTTGTGTGGAATCAGAAAAGACCCCGAATAGCCAGGGGAATTTTAAAAAAGAAAACCATATCTGGGGGCATCACAATGCCAGATTTCAGGTTGTACTACAAAGCTGTGGTCATCAAGACAGTGTGGTACTGGCACAAAAACAGACACATAGATCAGTGGAACAGAATAGAGAATCCAGAAGTGGACCCTGAACTTTATGGGCAACTAATATTCGATAAAGGAGGAAAGACTATCCATTGGAAGAAAGACAGTCTCTTCAATAAATGGTGCTGGGAAAATTGGACATCCACATGCAGAAGAATGAAACTAGACCACTCTCTTTCACCATACACAAAGATAAACTCAAAATGGATGAATGATCTAAATGTGAGACAAGATTCCATCAAAATCTTAGAGAAGAACACAGGCAACACCCTTTTTGAACTCGGCCATAGTAACTTCTTGCAAGATACATCCACGAAGGCAAAAGAAACAAAAGCAAAAATGAACTCTTGGGACTTCATCAAGATAAGAAGCTTTTGCACAGCAAAGGATACAGTCAACAAAACTCAAAGACAACCTACAGAATGGGAGAAGATATTTGCAAATGACATATCAGATAAAGGGCTAGTTTCCAAGATCTATAAAGAACTTATTAAACTCAACACCAAAGAAACAAACAATCCAATCATGAAATGGGCAAAAGACATGAACAGAAATCTCACAGAGTTAGACATAGACATGGCCAACATGCATATGAGAAAATGCTCTGCATCACTTGCCATCAGGGAAATACAAATGAAAACTACAATGAGATACCACCTCACACCAGTGAGAATGGGGAAAATTAACAAGGCAGGAAACAACAAATGTTGGAGAGGATGCAGAGAAAAGGGAACCCTCTTACACTGTTGGTGGGAATGTGAACTGGTGCAGCCACTCTGGAAAACTGTGTGGAGGTTCCTCAAAGAGTTAAAAATAGACCTGCCCTACGACCCAGCAATTGCACTGTTGGGGATTTACCCCAAAGATACAAATGCAATGAAACGCCGGGACACCTGCACCCCGATGTTTCTAGCAGCAATGGCCACGATAGCCAAACTGTGCAAGGAGCCTCGGTGTCCAACGAAAGATGAATGGATAAAGAAGATGTGGTTTATGTATACAATGGAATATTACTCAGCTATTAGAAATGACAAATACCCACCATTTGCTTCAACGTGGATGGAACTGGAGGGTATTATGCTGAGTGAAGTAAGTCAGTCGGAGAAGGACAAACATTATATGTTCTCATTCATTTGGGGAATATAAATAATAGTGAAAGGGAAAATAAGGGAAGGGAGAAGAAATGTGTGGGAAATATCAGAAAGGGAGACAGAACGTAAAGACTGCTAACTCTGGGAAACGAACTAGGGGTGGTAGAAGGGGAGGAGGGCGGGGGGTGGGAGTGAATGGGTGACGGGCACTGGGTGTTATTCTGTATGTTAGTAAATTGAACACCAATAAAAAAATAAATAAAAAAAAGAAAGAAATGAAAAATACTCACCATTTGCTTCAACGTGGATGGAATTGGAGGGTATTATGCTGTGAGGTAAGTCAATCAGAGAAGGACAAACATTATATGTTCTCTTTCATTTGGGGAATATAAATAATAGTGAAAGGGAATAAAAGGGGAGGGAGAAGAATTGTGTGGGAAATATCAGAAAGGGAGACAGAACATAAAGACTCCTAACTCTGGGAAACGAACTAGGGGTGGTGGAAAAGGAGGAGGGTGGGGGGTGGGGGTGAATGGGTGATGGGCACTGAGGGGGGCACTTGATGGGATGAGCACTTGATGTTATTCTATCTGGCAAATTGAACACCAATAAAAAATAAATTTGTAAAAATAAATTTATATATATATAACACAAAAGGGCAGGGCCAGATAGCTTCCTATAGGAATTCTATCTGACCTTTAAAGAGCAAATAGTATCTATTCTACTGAAGCTGTTTTGAAGGATAGAAAGGGAAGGAATACTTCCAAACTCATTTTATGAGGCTAGCATCACCTTGATTCGAAAACCAGACAAGGACCCCTCTAAAAAGAAGTTTAGACCAATATCCCTGATGAACATGGATGTAAATATTCTTTCCATGATATTAGCCAATAGGATCCAATAGTACATTAAGAAGATTATTCACCATGGTCCAGTGGAATTTATCCCGGGAAAAATGGGTGGTTCAACATTCGTAAAACAATCAACGTGATAGATCCCATCAATTAGAGAAAAAGCAAGAACCATATGATCCTCTCAATAGATGTAGAGAAAGCATTTGAAAAAATACAGCAGCCATTCCTGATCAAAACTCTTCAGAGTGTACGGATAGAGGGAACGTTCCTCAACAAGTTAAAAGCCATTTATTGAAAATAGCCCAAAAGAAATATCATTGTGAGTGGGGAAATACTGAGCGCCTTTCCCGTAAGATCAGGTACATGACAGGGATGTCCACTCTTACTACTGTTATTCAAAATAATACTCAAAGTCCTAGCCTCAGCCATCAGACAACAAAAAGAAATAAAAAGCATTCATATTGGCAAATAAGAAGTCAAACTCTCCTTCCTCGCAGATGACATGATACTGTATATGGAAAACTCAAAAGACTCCACCCCTAAGTTTGCTAAAACACATACAGCAACTCATCAATGTAGCAGGATACAAAAATCAATGCCCAGAAATCAGTGGCATTTCTTTCTTTTTTTTTAAATTTTTATTTATTTATGATAGTCACAGAGAGAGAGAGAGAGAGAGAGAGAGGCAGGGACATAGGCAGAGGGAGAAGCAGGCTCCATGCACCTGGAGCCTGACGTGGGATTAGATCCCGGGTCTCCAGGATCGCGCCCTGGGCCAAAGGCAGGCGCTAAACCGCTGCGCCACCCAGGGATTCCCAGTGGCATTTCTATACACTAACATTGAGACTGAAGAAAGAGAAATTAAGTAGTCAATACCATTTACAATTGCACCCCAAAGCATAAGATACCTAGGAATAAACCTATCCAAAGAAGTAAAGGATCTATACCCTAAAAACTACAGAACACTTCTGAAAGAAATTGACGAAGATGTAAAGAGACAGAAAAACTTTCCATGCTCATAGATTGGAATTATAAATATTGTAAAATATCTATGCTACCCAGGGTAATTTACACATTCAATGCAATTTCTATTAAAATACCATGGACTTTCTTCGGAGAGTTGGAACAACTAATCTTAAGATTTGTGTGGAATCAGAAAAGACCCTGGATAGCCAGGACACTATTGAAAAAGAAAACCAATGCCAGGGGCATCACAATGCCGGATTTCAAGCTGTATTACAAAGCTGTGATCATCAAGAAAGTATGGTACTGGCACAAAAACAGACACATAGATCAATGGAACAGAATAGAGATACCAGAAGTGGGCACTCTATTCTATGTTCAATTAATATTCAACATAGCAGGAAAGAATATACCTTGGAAAATGGACAGTCTCTTCAATAAATGATGTTGGGAAAATTGGACAGCTACATGCAGAAGAATAAAACTGGGCTACTCTCTTACACCATACACAAAGATAAACTCAAAATGGTTGAAAGATCTAAATGTGAGACAATAATCCATCAGAGGAACACAGGCAGCAGCCTTTCTCAAGTTGGTCAGAGCAATTTCTTGCAAGACACATCTATGAAGGCAAGGGAAACAAAAGCAAAAATGAACTCTCGGTACTTAATCAGGATAAAAACTTCTGCTCAGCATAGGAAACAGTCTACAAAACTAAAAGACAAGTACAGAATGGGAGAAGATATTTGAAAATGACATATCAGATCTTTATCTGATATGTTGGCTAGTATCCAAGATCTATAAAGAACTTATAAAACTCAACACCCAGGAAACCAAAAATCCAGTCATGAAATGGGCAGAGGATATGAACAGAAATTTCTCCAAAGAAGTCCTACACATGGCCAACAAGCACATGAAAAAATGCTCCACATAATGGCGAAAATTAACGACACCGAAAATGAGAAATTTTGGAGAGGATGTGGATTAAGGGGAACCCTCTTGCACTGTTGGTGGGAATGCAAACTGTTACAGCCACTTTGGAAATTAGTGTGGAGATTTGTCAAGAAATTAAAAATAGAGCTACCTTATGACCCACCAGTTGCACTACTGGGTATTTACCCCAAATATACTGATGTAGTGAAACGCTGGGACACCTGCACCCCAATGTTCATAGCAGGAATGTCCACAATAGCCAAACTGTGGAAGGAGCTATGATGTCCTTCAACGAATGAATGGATAAAGACGTTGTGGTCTATATATACAATGGAATATTACTCATCCATCATAAGAGATGAATATTCACCATTTGCTTCAACGCGGATGGAACTGGAGGGTATTATGCTGAGTGAAATAAGTCAATCAGAGGACAATCCCTTATGGTTTCACTCATACATGGAATATAGGAAACAGTTAAAGGGATTATAAGGGAAAGGAGGGGAACTGAGTGGGAAAAATTAGAGAGGGTGACAAACCATGAGAGACTTCTAACTCTGGGAAAGAAAGGGTTGGGGAAGGGAAGATGGGCGGGCCATGAGGTAACTGGGTGATGGGCCCTGAGGAAAGTACTTGATGGGATGAGTACTGGGTGTTATAGTATATGTTGGCAAATTGAATTTAAAGTAAAAAAAATGTAAAGCAGATAACACTTGCATTAATATAAACATGTATGTAAACAATTTTGTAGAAGCATGTAGAAAGAGCCTCAAGCTTACTTCTTTAAAACTGCACTTAGTATTAAAAAAAAAATCTAAGATACCTCCTAGTAGGCTTCACGAAACCTAAAGAGTTAAAAATCCCTAAGCTTGAACATAAGAGCTAATTGAAAGTGACCTTTAATTAATCATTTAATCCTCACAATCATCCTAGGTGTAGGAAACAAAGGTAGAGGAAAAATTAATAAATTTCCTTACTGCCAACAGCCCATTGACAGGTCCTTGAAATAGGCAGGGAGACATTTCTTTAGGGACTCAACTGCCTCGATGTTGATACTTTGCCAAGGGCAAAAAGAAATCTTAGCTCAACCCCCAGGACCTTGTAAGTCTACTTTAACATATAAAAGTTCTTTTGAAAACTTCTTTTATCTCTACTCCCCCAAGATATATGTTGGAAATCATCCCCCAAAAATATGACCCACCAATATTCATTTGAAGGGTGTCATGACTCAGGTTTTATTTGACAGTAATAAATGACATTTTCCCTAGAATAACTAGCTCCCTCAAGGTCCTGGAAACCTTGCTTCCAATTTTCCTTAGAAACTTAATGCTATCCCTAACCATCTCCCAATTTGAAGGTATATAATGCGCCACGCCTCATGACTCCAGCACAGCTCTTTTTGCCCATGTATCCTGTCCCTGTGCTTCAATAAAACCACCTTTTTTGCATAAAAGATGCCTCAATAATTCTTTCTTAGCTGTTGGCTTCAAACCCTGACGTTTCTCCTACATCAGGAGGTAGTGCTAGTATCATCATTATTATCTACCTTGTACAGTGGAGCAAACTGAGATACAGAGAGGTTAAGTTACTTCGTGAAGGTCACATATCTAGCAATTTGTAGAGCTGGGACTCAAAATCAAGCAGCATTGTTTGATCAGGAAGATCTTTTTTTAAGATTTTATTTATTTATTTATTTATTTATTTATTTATTTATCTATTTATCTATTTATTTATTTATTCATGAGAGACACACAGAGAGAGATAGAGGCAGAGACACAGGCAGAGGGAGAAGCAGGCTCCATGCCAGGAGCCTGACTTGGGACTCAATCCGGGGTCTCCAGGATCACACCCTGGGCTGAAGGTGGCGCTAAACCGCTGGGCCACCAGGACTGCCCTGCTCAGGAAGATCTTTATCTCAATTCTGGCCTCACATTTCCAGAGAAGCCTCATTAAATAAGTGCCAACATAAATAGACTCACAGAATGCATTGACCAAAGTTTTGTTGACTAGATGAGCTCTCAAGGCTCTCAGTACAAGGAAACTGATATTTCACTTAAAAGGAAACCCTATAGTAGCCCTGAATTTTCGTATCCACCAGATCTACACCCATTTGTATATATTTAATGTGCTATAGAGTCCTTATTCATTAAGGCAGGCCTACACTATGCTAGTAGATAATTTATGCTGTCACATGTAGAAACATCAAATAGCATTTAGTTCTCCCAAATTCCACAATGCAGATTAGCTTCATTCCAAATTAGCTTTAATTTGTACAGTATGACATATCTTGGCTTTTGAAGATCCCATTACTCAAAAGGTTTAGTTTAATAAACATGCACCATGTTCTAGGCAATGCATGTGGTGCTGCAGCCGGATATCAATGCAATAACCCTAACTCCAGGAGTTCATAGTGTGTCCACACACCATTATAAGCACCATGGGTCCTGATATAGGCATAATTTGAAAACTCCAGGATCGCAAAGACTTCTGTATAAGCAATACCTATAATATGGTGGGTGCCCAACAAATATTTTGAATTAATGAGCAAAAGCAAGATTCAAACAAAATTTTCAAAATTGCTGTTTCTGCCTATAAAAAAACTTACAGTATAACTGGTCAAGTACCACATGCAAAAAAGATTTAATATTTATTAAAGGTGATTAATTGACAAATAATCACCAAATTAATGACAAACTAGTAGACAAATATATTCAATTAATTCTAAGCACTTTTATATCCATATTTTTTGTTCTCATAACACTCATGAATTAGGAGGAGATGGGAATTTTTCTCTCCAGGACACAGGTAAAGAGATTGGGACCTAGAGACATTTAGAGTCAGAAGGGATTTCAGAGATTATCTTATGCAACTGCTAACACTACCCCAAAATGCCCTTCCTCTATATCACCCCACAACTATTGGCAAATCCTGAAAGCTGAGGACAAAATCTCTCATTCTACAATGAAAGGTCCACAGTTCCCTCAACAGTATCTCTGACAAGTGATCATTCAGCCTCTAGTGGATACTTACAGGGTTATATTTACACCAACCTGACTGCTGGTTTTTTATTAGCTTGCCTCAGTAAACAAGTCCTCATTATATGGGGTTGAAATATTTCTTTCTATGATTTGCCCTAGTTATGGTCTCTGGAAATGTTCCATATGCCAGGCCTTCAAAGAAATAAAGGGATGTATCCAAGGCTAGTAGAGGTCCTCCCAATTTCACCACCCCCCTTATGATTTCAAGATAACAGATATCCTTTATGGAGATTCAGTCAATAAAATACTTCTTTGAGCATTGGGCTAAAGAGGATTCTTCTAAGAGCTGTCAATCTAATAAGAGAAAAAGAAATCTAAACTGGTTATTGTAATGCAGGGTAATTAATGAAACACCTGAAATGCAGTGAAGAAGAAAAGGAGCTAGCTGCTATGGACCTCAAGGAACACTTCACATATATGGCATATGAGCTAGGCTTTAACAATTAAGAAAGAGCTATGTAGTTGGAGAATCTAAAGAGTTTCAAGGAAGAGAAAACAATGGGTGATAGTTCAAAAGAACATTGCATTTCTAGGGACATCGCAAAAAAGTTGCTTTCACTGGGAAAGTGTCTATGGAAAGGGAATGGTAAAAAATAAGGTCAAAAAGGCAGAACTGAAGAGGCCTTTCTTATGAAAAGGCCTTTTCACATTCATTGAAAAGTGAATGGACTTTATTCAATGTTCAGCACCTTTTCATGTGTCTGTTGGCCATTGCTTTTAACTTTAATCCACCTGATTAAGTTAGGCCAAAAATTCTGACCTGCCACTGTGGGCTGTGATTCTAATGTCAATGTAGTTTTAAGTGTTTGCAATATTATTCAGATCTGTCCCATGTCTGTGCCACCCAGTGGCCAGTTTGGGATTTAGGTGGACATCAAACTTGTAGTTCAGTTCTCAAAGTCTTTATTGTGTTTACCATTTAGGATCAGATCTATACAAATATAGCTCTTGGGTAAGCCCATATAATTTATGGGATAAATTTCTTAAGCACCCACTTTTCTGTGATTTCTACAATACATTCTAGATCCTAAGAGCTCTGCTTCCTGGTTGCCTAGAAAGAAGCCTGTGTTTTAGAAAAACAACAACAGAGGAATCATTGCTGGATCAGTCTTCTGGTCTCCTTTCCCAAGATGCCTACTGCCATTTACTTATTATCCTCAGATAGCTGCTTCACTCAGTCTCTATAGGGTTTTCAGTGGAAAAGACAAAAATTGGTGGAAAAGACAGGGTGGAATATATTTAAACCATCTTAACCAGAACCAGAATTTCAGATATTTAACAGGTAAACTATCTAGACTTTGGTGATGAATTACATGTAGAATATGAGGGAAAATGAAAGGAGTCTTAGGTATACGTCAAGATTTCTGTCATGGGTGATTGGATAGTGTTATCATTAACCAGGATAAGAAGTTTTACAGGTAGGGCAACTTTATGAAAAATCCTGCACATTAGCAAAATGATTCCAAACTCTTTTTTTCTTCATAGAAACATTGAAAAATTCACCAGAAATTGTCTGAATAAACTTTTTCAGAGTTTAGGAAAATAATCAAGGGATTAGCAAACAAGTGAATTCTGAATCAAAAAACAAATACCTTCAAAATGGCATGAAAGTTTTATGGCCTTTTTACTCACTCCTATTCCCTCTCCAATGTAGCAGTGGTTTTGGTATTAAAGGAGTGGAAGTCTGGTTCCTAGTTCCTGTTCACAAATCAGGGGGAGCAGAGAAGACTATTTGCAAACTATTGCATACGTTTATTCTGACATACCTGGGGGAAACCCAAAGGATCAATGCAAGATGCTTATCTTGATTTTACATAATTCAGACAAAGCATCAGACATTGCACATAAGAGCTGCAAAGCAGATTATAGACTTCAGACATGGAGCAAGATATGATGGCTGGGAACATACAAAAGACTATATAAGGCACAGAGATCTTGAGGGGAGACTTTTTGGGAAATTATGACATCCAAAAGCAGTCATATATGTGGGGAAATTTAGAAGCTATGTACGTGTCTTGGAAAGATGCAGACTCAAAAAACACGAGATGAGACATTAAGCAGGCTGATCCTTAGGTTCAGAGCAAACCTAACTCAGTTATAGGAGTGACACAGCACAGGGAGAATCCACAAAGACTCTGTCTGAGAGGTTTGTGTTTTTTCATGCTTCTCATTTTTTCTTTGTTTGAGCTCCTGAGATTCAATAAAACTTCTGTCAACACATTAGTCGAAAAAAAATTCAGTTATCACACACAAGTTATAATCTGTGGAAAGTTTGAAAAGTTTTTAAAAAGACAAACACAGTCTTCATTAATCAAATAAAAACCAGCAAACGCCTTTTTAATTTTTTTTTATTGGAGTTCAATTGCAAAAATAGCATAACACCCAGTGCTCATCCCACCAAGTGCCCCCCTCATTTCCCATCGCAGTCACCTCAAACCCCCCCCCCCCCGCTTACCTCCCCTTCCCCTACCCCTTGTTCATTTCCCAGAGTTGGGTGTCTCTTATCTTTTGTCACCCTCACTGATATTTTCTTTTTTTTAATAATAATAAATTAGTTTTTATTGGTGTTCAGTTTGCCAACATACAGAATAACACCCAGTGCTCATCCTGTCAAGCGCTCCCCTCAGTGCCCGCCACCCAGTCACCCCCAACCCCCGCCCTCCTCCCCTTCCAACCACCCCTACATCGTTTCCAAGAGTTAGGAGTCTCTAATGTTCTGCCTCCCTTTCTGATATTTCCCACCCATTTCTTCTCCCTTCCCCTCTATTCCCTTTCACTATTATTTATATTCCCCAAATGAATGAGACCATATAATGTTTGTCCTTCTCCGATTGACTTATTTCACTCAGCATCATACCCTCCAGTTCCATCCCGTCAAAGCAAATGGCGGGTATTTGTCATTTCTTTTTTTTTTTTTAAATAAAATAAGGGATCCCTGGGTGGCGCAGCGGTTTAGCGCCTGCCTTTGGCCCAGGGCGCGGTCCTGGAGACCCTGGATCGAATCCCACGTCGGGCTCCCGGTGCATGGAGCCTGCTTCTCCCTCTGCCTGTGTCTCTGCCTCTCTCTCTCTCTGTGAGACTATCATAAATAAATAAAAAAAAAGAAGTTCTTTATAGATCTTGGAAACTAGCCCTTTATCTGATACATCATTTGCAAATATCTTCTCCCACTGTATAGGTTGTCTTTTAGTTTTGTTGACTGTATCCTTTGCTGTGCAAAAGCTTCTTATCTTGATGAAGTCCCAATAGTTCATTCTTGCTTTTTTTTCTTTTGCCTTCGCGGATGTATCTTGCAAGAAGTTACTGTGGCCAAGTTCAAAAAGGGTGTTGCTTGTGTTCTCCTCTAGGATTTTGATGGAATCTTGTCTCACATTTAGATCTTTCATCCATTTTGAATTTATCTTTGTGTATGGTGAAAGAGAGTGGTCTAGTTTCATTCTTCTGCATGTGGAGATGTCCAATTTTCCCAGCACCATTTATTGAAGAGACTGTCTTTCTTCCAATGGATAGTCTTTCCTCCTTTATCGAATATTAGTTGGCCATAAAGTTCAGGGTCCACTTCTGGGTTCTCTATTCTGTTCCATTGATCTATGTGTCTCTTTTTGTGCCAGTACCACACTGTCTTGATGACCACAGCTTTGTAGTACAACCTGAAATCTGGCATTGTGATGCTCCCAGCTATGGTTTTCTTTTTTAATATGCCCCTGGCTATTCAGGGTCTTTTCTGATTCCACACAACTCTTACGATGATTTGTTCCAACTCTCTGAAGAAAGTCCATGGTATTTTTATAGGGTTCCCCTTTCTCCACATCCTCTCCAACATTTGTGGTTTCCTGCCTTGTTAATTTTCCCCATTCTCACTGGTGTGAGGTGATATCTCATTGTGGTTTTGATTTGTATTTCCCTGATGGCAAGTGATGCAGAGCATTTTCTCATGTGCTTGTTGGCCGTGTCTATGTCTTTCTCTGCCTCACTGATATTTTCACTCATTTTCTCTCCTTTCCCTTTATTCCTTTTCACAAATTTTTATATTCCCCAAGAAAATGAGACCATATAATGTTTGTCCTTTTCAGACTGATTTATTTCACTCAGCATAATACCCTCCAGGTCCCTCCACGTCGAAGTAAATAGTGGGTATTCGTCATTTCTAATGGCTGAGTAATATTCCATCGTTCCCTTTTCTCCGCATCCTCTCTAACATTTTTGGTTTCCTGGGTGTTATTCCATATGTTGGCAAATTGAACACCAATAAAAAAATAAATGTATTATTAAAAACAAAACCACAATGAGATACCACCTCACACCAGTGAGAATGGGGAAAATTCTCCCATTTTCCTTGTGGGGGTTCCTCAAGGAGTTAAAAATTGATCTGCCCTATGACCCAGCAATTGCATGCTGGGGATTTACCCCAAAGATACAGATGCAATGAAATGCTGGGACACCTGCACCCCGATGTTTCTAGCAGCAATGTCCACAATAGCCAAACTGTGGAAGGAGCCTCGGTGTCCATCAAAAGATGAATGGATATAGAAGATGTGGTTTATGTATACAATGGAATATTACTCAGCCATTAGAAACGACAAATACCCACCATTTGCTTCTATGTGGATGGAACTGGAGGGTATGATGCTGAGTGAAATAAGTCAATCTGAGACGGACAAACATTATATGGTCTCATTCATTTGGGGAATATAAAAAATAGTGAAAAGGAATAAAGGGAAAGAAGAGAGGATGAGTGAAAATATCAGCGAGGGTGACAAAACATGAGAGACACCTAACTCTGGGAAATGAACAGGCGGTGGTGGAAGCAGAGGTGGGCAGGGGGTTTGGGTGACTGGGCGATGGGCAATGAGGGGGGGGCACTTGGTGGGATGAGCACTGGGTGTTATGCCATATGTTGGCAAATTGTACTCCAATAAAAACATTTAAAAAATAAATAAAAATATAACATCTTAGTGGTTCTTTACATAAGAATGAAACTGGAACACTTTCTAATACTGTAGACAAAAACAAACTCAAAATGGATTAAAGACCTAATTGTGAGACCTGAAACCACAAAAATCCTAGAAGAGAACATAGGCAGTAATTTCTCTAACTTGGCCATAGCAATCTTTTTCTAGATATATCTCTTTAGGCAAAGGAAACAAAAGCAAAACTGAAGTATTGGGACTTTGTCAAAAAAAGAAAAAAATAACTTTTGCACAGAGAAGGAAACCATCAACAAAGCAAAAGTAAATTTACTGAATGGAAAAGGATATTTACAAATGATATATGAAATAATGTGTTAATACCCCCCAAATATAAAGAATTTTCACAACTCAACACAAAAAAAACAATTCAATTAAAAAATGGGCTTAGGACATTAATAGACATTTATCCAAAGAAGATATACATATAGCTAACAGACACATGAAAAGATGCTCAACACCACTCATCATCAGGGAAATGCAAATCAAAACCACAATGAGATATCATCTCATACCTGTCAGAATGGCTAAAAATTAATGACACAAAAAATAACAAGTGTTGGCAAGGATATGGAGCATAGGGAACTGTTGTGCACTGTTGGTGGGAATATAAATTGGTATAGCCACTGTGGAAACAGTATGGAGTTTCCTCAACAAATTAAAAATAGAAATATCGGGGATCCCTGGGTGGCGCAGTGGTTTGGCGCCTGCCTTTGGCCCAGGGCGCGATCCTGGAGACCGGGGATCGAATCCCACGTCAGGCTCCCGGTGCATGGAGCCTGCTTCTCCCTCTGCCTGTGTCTCTGCCTCTCTCTCTCTCTCTCTCTGTGACTATCATAAATAAATAAAAAAAAAAAAATTAAAAAAAAAAAAAGAAATATCGTATGACCCAGTAATTGCACTATTAGATATTTACTGAGAGAGAATGAAAACAGTAATTTGAAAAGTTATCTGTACTTCCATGTTTATTGCAGTATTATTTACAATAGCCAAGATAAGGAAACAACTTATGTGTTCACTGATGGATAAAGATGTAGTGTGTGTGTGTGTGTGTGTGTGTGTGTGTGTGTGTGTGTGTATGAATATTATATAGCCATAAAAGGGATAAGTTCACGCCATTTGTGACAATGTGGATGGACCTAGAGGGTAAGTAAAATAAATCAGACTGAGTAAGACAAGTACCATATGATTTTACTTATATGTGGAATCAAAACAAAACAAATTAGCTAAAAAACAGAGTCATACTTCTAGATATACAGAACAAACTGATGGTTGCAAGAGGGTAAGGGAGTAGGAGAATAGACATAGGAGAATGGGCAAAATGGGTGAAGATGAATTGGAGATAAAGCTTCCAGTTATGGAATAAATGAGACAGGAATAAAAGTTACAGCATAACGAATATAGTCAATGAAATTGTGATAGTGTTGTATGGCAACAAATGGTAGTTACACTTGTAGTGAACATAGTATAACATATAAAGATTTTGAATTGCTATTTGTACACTGAAATGAATATAACATTGTGTGTCAACTATACTCAAATAAGGAAAAATTAGTTTAAGAAAGAAGGCACATCCTGGGCATTAAAACTGCCCCAGGAATCTATGCCAGCGGAGGCGAGCAGGAAAAGGACAGATGGCATAGGAAGAATTTAAGCATCAAAAGGGGAAGGGTAAAAAAAGGACTGAAGCTTGAGATTCTATGTTCTCCAGCCCTCTCATTTACAGATGAATAAACTGAGGTTCTGAGAAATCACCCAAATTTCCATCAGTTGCAGACAGAGCAGGGACTAATATCATGGTGTCCTCAATTCTAGGACAGTGAATTTTTTTTTCAATAAAGCAGTATTTTTGTGGCAGGGTGATTTCCAGAAATATTCACATTTGTGTGTGTGTGTGTGTGTGTGTGTGTGTGTGTGTGTGTGTGTGTTGTCCCTCTATGTCCTCACTTCCTATCTTCCTGCTCTTTGGAATCCCCTAACAGACCTCTTGCAACAGGGATTTCACAGTGTAGAAAGCAGAAGCAAGCTTAGGTGACCAAATATTTTTTTATAAAAGCCTGATAATCTCATTGATTATATACTATCATAAAGGAAAAGGAAGAGGCATTGTAAAGCCCAAAGGGAAAAAATAGGAGAGATCCCTACCCCTCCCAGCCCTACCGAGAATGGAAGAGTATGTCTGAGGCAGCAGGAACTCAAACACTGATTGAGTGCAATTCCTCAAGGATGGGGAGGGGATGGCTCTAAGGAGGGAAGCAGAGTTTATATCCCTAAGGCTCTCAGCTTTCCTTCTCCTACT
Organism: Canis aureus; assembly: GCF_053574225.1. Lineage (NCBI taxonomy): Eukaryota > Metazoa > Chordata > Mammalia > Carnivora > Canidae > Canis > Canis aureus. The sequence continues at coordinate 75,215,790 of NC_135649.1, read as the reverse complement.
GCTGGCATGGAAAATGAGGGTGTCAGTAGTGATTGGAATAGGTTAGAGATTAGTTGCCCTCACCCTAATTAATGGGTACCACAAATGTACCCTGAATTCCAGTTTTACCCTTGAAGGAGTCCTCAGTCATGACTGACAGAATTTTCTGCTTCTCTGTTAGGATAGGGAGTTTGAAGTCAGAATTTAGTTACAAAACAAAACAAAGTACTATTTATTACCTACCCACATCTTAGTTTGTGGACAGATAGATGCTTATTCCATTTTTGTTTCCTTGGAGAACATAACAGTACTTTTAATCTTGGGATTTCTGGCCAGGCAGATCATCCACTTCCTGTTAGCAATGGGTGCTGCACAGAAGCCTTTGAGAAACCTCATCAGATGCTCCATGTACTGAGAGAACAACATGGAAAATGTGCTCAGGCATCCAAAGAGAGAAAGTGGAAAAGCAGGAAAGAAACTGAAGGAGAGGAGGAGAGCAGCCTTCAAGAGCCCACCAGATAGCAGCTATTCTCCCAGAGAAAGAGACTGTTTCCCATTGTGCCTATTAAGTGATTTATAATTAAGTACCTCTTCATAAGGTGGTGCTCCAATTGTCATCATGTTTCCCAGACCACTTATTAACAGGTTTAAGGGGGTCTACCTGGCTGGGAACAATTCCCAGAGATCCAAGGCTAGGGGTGGGAGTAGGGGGAAGGGAGTCCTTTCTTGGGCTTACAAGGGCCTCTGATCTAGGCTTGGAGCTGGGAGACTGTTCTGGGCTCAGTGGAATAAGGAAGCAGCCAGAGGTCCTCTTTAGTTTTAGGATGCTATTACTTTGGGCTTGCTGCTGAAGTCATTTCTGGGATTTATTCATCCTTAACATCCCTAATGTGCAACTAACCTGAAGCTTCACTACAAGTATGATAGAAAAATGGAGATTTGGAGTCCACTTATCTGTCTGTGTGAACTTTGGTAAGAGTCTTAACCTTTCTGAGGCTCAGTTTTCTCTTCTTAAAATGAGACATCCTAAAATGTACATAACAACATTAACCTCATAGAGTTAAAGATTGCACAAGATGACATGATTAAAGTGTCTAGTGCCTGCACATATCAATGATATAATTCATTTGGTGATGGATGAATTATTAGCAGTGATCTTTTCCATCATATCTTCCACCCCTACCTGCCCATTCTGTTTCTCATCTTGACTTACAGTCGATGTACTCTATTACCATGAGCAAATCATTTCACTTTCCCATGGCTCCTTTCCCACCTCTATAAAGTGGGGATGAGATCTTCTGCCTACCCACATGCATCAGGGACCTTTTAAAAGATAATGGAGATGAAAGGAGGTTGCAGATTAGAAAGTGCTACCCTCTGGTCCCTTGCTTTTATTGGCCAGGTCTGGATCCCAGAAGCTATGCATCCCAGCTAAAGTGTAGGAATTATCCAGAGAAAGAACATGGTCAGTACGGCCTAGAACCCACTGGGGGTGGGGGCAGTGGGGAGCTAGTAGCTTACCCACAGTGTCATCCAAAGGCTTGTACTAAGATATTTTTTCTGTCGGATTTATATCTGTTCTAAACAGATACTAGGAACAAAGGCCTGTTCACCAGGCACAACCCCAGTCCTTAAGCAGACTAGAGAACAACACTGGAGCTGACCAAGGTGGGTTTGGTTTCTTGGTGATCCAAAGAACCCTCCACCAACATCTCTCCACTGACATCCCCTTCCAGTATTGCAAAGGGCTCCCCAGAGGGTCACAGCCATCAGTCACAGCAGAACACAAAAAGCTCTTACCACTCATCTTGTCCAGCAGGTCCAATGCACCTGTTATGTGGGATCCACACCACAGAAAATAACTCCATCCCAGGACAACTGAGTCAGAAAGGGGTGAGGAGTGCTGGATTTAGGCAGTTGAGAAAGTTCTATAGGTTACTCAGTGGTAGCCCAGTCCTCTGACTGGCATATGGAAACTAGCCTAGTAAAATCTATGCCCATGCCACCCACATATTATTGATGGGGAAACTAAAACTCAGAAGGGATTTTCCCAAACCCAACTGATTAATGAGGGATGAAGAGTAAGGCAGAAATTTAGGCTTCCCATACTACAAAACTACTTGAATTTCCAATGGATGTAATAAGACCTTCCTAAAAGGTCTTGCTACAAAAGCTCTCTGAGCAACCATGACCCCATTCCTTCCATGGCAGGCAATTCAACATCTATGGATTATTAACTCCCCTCCCAGGAGCTTCTCTCTTTTCTCTCTCATTAAATTGCTTTTATTTTGGGTTTGCTTGATTCATGAGGTACTGGGGGCCACAAACTTCTTTTCTAGTCTGGGAAGGGACCCCAGGGAGCTTTCCTATGTGTCTGTGGCGACAGACTACAGTCTATAGCAGTTTCAAGGAGAGACTATTTTAGGTCTTCTGGCTTGGGCATGGCAATTGGGATTAACTCAAAGGAGCCCACTAGCAGGTGTCAGAATCCCTTGCTTATCAGGAGCCAAGGGTAAAACACATTTTTCCCACTCAACCCCATAGTTGAATCAGTAGAGCAGGCAGCTGCCCAGGCAGCATCTTTGCCCATAAACCTAGGTGAGGAATGCCATTTCTGAAGCTTGGCTGGGGAGTCCCACCATTGGTCTTATCCTTTTCATGGAGTCATCAGTAGGAAGTTGACACCTCTGCCTCCTGGCTGGTGGAGATGCCAGCACACTTGCATTAACTGAGGCTAATTTTAGAAGTGCTAACCAGCCTCTGGCAGTTCTCAAAATGTGAAAAGTGTGATGGAGAGATTACCAACACATCATCAGACATATGGAGGGCATGACTTGGATAAAAAACTGGTTTCCCATACTTTTAGTTTCAGGTCTGGCTTCTGTTTCCCCAATGGATGACCCCACCCCCTCACAGCCTTTTTGCTTTTTCCATCTCCCTTCAAGGGCAAACTCAACAACCATGGGTCACAGGTATGCTGCTGTGGAACAAACCACAAAAATGCACTTTTGTGATGGGGAAGGGTCCTTCTTGAACCCAGTTTATTAGCATTCAGCAAAAGAAATATATGTTGTTACAAATAGGCAGTGCATCAAGATATCCAGGTGTCAATGAGAGCTAGGATTGGAGAAGTCACAATCCAGACAATTACGTGATATCTCAGGGATAAGGAAAGGGAAACTAGGGCACATCCAGGGATCATGCTCCTCATTTTACACTGGGAGAGAAAAACTCTTACACTTGGGGTGGGTATGTACTGCAGTTACCAATTTCTTCCCTCTGTCCTCCAGCCATTTTATTTAATGTGACTTAAATATACATTCCTGGTTTCTTCTCCACTCCGCTCCCATCTACAGCAGGGAAAATAAGCACCAATAGTAACAGGAATAGTAAATCCCTGCCTCTTGGGATGCCTGGGTAGTTCAGTGGTTGAGCGGCTCAGGGAATGATCCCGGGACCCCAGGGTCCCGGGTTCGAGTCCCACATTGGGCTTCCCGCATGGAGCCTGCTTCTCCTCTCTCTGCCTGTGTCTCTGCCTCTCTGTGTATCTTTCACGAATAAATAAAATATTTTTAAAACTCCCTCCCTCAGTAGGCCAACCCTCACACATACACATGCCATGTGGATTTTCTTCTTTGGAGTGACTGTAGGATAGAAAAGTGGGAATCAGACCAGCAATCCATTACCCTCATAATCACTGTTCCCCCAGTGAACTGGAGCAGGACAGGGGAGGAGGAATGGTGGTAGGGAGATAGATACCCCCAAAGCAGCAAGAGGGGTCAAGGAGTTCTCCAACATCTCTTCTGGGCAAATGTCACAATCAACTGAGCTATTTGGAAAGCTTCACACAAGGGTTTCCCCAATGAGGTGGTTGAAGCATCACCGCCATCGGTCTCCTCGGCTTCTTAGGGAGAAAGGGCATGATAGAAACTCCATGTACTCCCCACTGGGTGGAGAATGTCCCCAAAATGCTCCTTTGGAGAAATTCAGTATGACAGCACAACATAGGGACTTATTTCAAAATGAAAGCATAAAACATAAAAATAACAGAAAGAGAGACAGAGACAGAGACAGAGACAGAGACAGAGAGATGGGTTCTTCCAGAAAGTCTACATGTAGGGAAGGCGTAGGGCTCGATAAAAAAAAATAAAGCCATAAAACAACATCTATCTACCAGGTTCTCCATGCCTGAGTCACCTGGCATTTGTCATAGTACCTGGGAATCTTTTGTTATCCCTATCATGGAGGGAGGGGATGGACACATTGAGGTGAGGAGACGGGAAAGAGAGAGGGCCCTAGGCAGTTGAGATACCAGCCCTCTGCACAAGCAGCAGCAATTTCTGTGTCATCTTTGTTTTGTTTAAAACTGTAAACAGCACCACTTAAAAATAAAATATATCAGAAAAGAACAATTGATACATTGTTTTCCATGAATATAAAATGCAAACAATACAAAAATAGATAATTGACTTTTGAGATATATATATATATATGTATGTGTGTGTATATATATATATATGTATATATATATATATATATAAAACAACTTATATGCAACATACACATGGGTAAACTTGAAGTCTCCCTGCTAAATCCCCCATGCCTCCCTCTAGCAATTGGGCCCAGGAGCTAAGTGTGAGTGGGGTGGTAGTACTGACAAGGGTGGGAAAGTTGCTGACAACAGGATGAGAGGAACACACTCTGGGTGTAGGAAGCTACTTCCCTGCTTGATACAGCACTAAGGAAGGAGAGAGACTAGTGTTGACCAAAGCTTTTGGCCCAGGAGGCTCATGGACAGGTGCTCAAGATGGGTGCCCCATGGCAGGGCTTTCTTGAAGGTGTTAAAACACTAAGAAACTGGTAGCCCTGAAAGAAGCCTGCTATTTGGACTTCTCTATCCAGTCACTGGTTCCCCAAGGATTGGCCTCATCTGAGAATTCTCAGGTCAGAGCTGTCTGACACTAGATTAGCCTGATGGGTAGCAAGATGATGGCAAACACCTCCTCTCAAGTCATCTTTCCTTAAATCACAACCACAAGCATGACCCCAGGACTTTACAATGCAGACATGTTGTTCATCTGGACACAGCCTAAGATATGTGGGCTTGACATCAATACCTTTAGTAGTCCAGGGCATACCTGGTGTCAGCCAAGCAAGCACTGGCTATCTTTGGGGAGAGGCCTGGTTGGTTCTCCCATTGTCAATCTGTGCTGCCATCACACGTTCCCAGCTAGATCTTCCTTCCTCTTCTAGGCTGCAGCTGGGATTTGAACGTGAACTATTTGGATATAGAGTAAGACTCAAAGGAGCCTGCTTCTGCAGCCATGTACCCTGATTATACCACTTCTGGTGGTGAGAATCCTGTCCCTGGGCTGGCAAGGACATTGAAATGGCTTGCAGGCAGCAATGTACAAACCATGACATGTTGCTCAGTTCTAGGCCCTACTCCTTCCAAAGCCCAACAGAGTGTATCAGTACAATGGCTGTTCCCCTCAGGGGCAGCACCTCTCTTATTTCTCTCTTTTCAATGAGAGAAGCCCTCTGCCCTTGGCCAAAGGCTGACCACCTACTTTTTCTCTTCTTAGATAGGCTGGAGGCCCAGCAGGCTCTGGAGGCTGGTGATGGCTCTACTACCTGCTGTGGCTGGCACAGTCCACATACAGATAGGAGTTGAACTGCCCTGAAGGCCAAGCAGAGAGAAAGGAGGCAAGTAGTGGGATTTCCCCTGTTGTAAAGGCATTTGGTGTTTACTTCCTGCCAAACAGCCAGGCCTATTTCAGCCCCACCCTCCCAGGGCAGCTTTGATAAGAGGCCAGACAGTTGGAATTTGGGCACTTCTCTCCTAATGCTGTGCTTGGGGTGAGGGCCTTCCTTGTGCTCTTTCTCCAAATCCATGATTTATGTATTTCTTCACAATGCAAACAGCCTGGAGAGTTGGACTAGGCCCCTTGAGCAGTGGTGTTAAGTATAAACTCATTTGGTACTTCCAGTGGGTAAAGCTTTTATCAGAGGTTTGCTTTTTGTGGGAAGAAGCACTACCAACCCTAATCTGAGAAATGGTGATAAAAACCAGCACAAATACATTTCCTGGCCAAGGGGAAGTTTGCCATAAATTTTGCTCCCTTGACTCAGAGGCCAACATTCTGTTCACAAGAGCCCAGTTGCCCTCCTCTCTTAACAGGCATAGAGATAAGTGGGGTAAGGGACAGGGGTAGGGAGGCAAGCATTATAATTTAGGTCAACACATCCAGGCAAAAAATGTCTCATATTCTATTTCCAAAAAAGAAATTAAAAATAATTTTTCTCTTCTTGATTAATGAGAGGTTGAGTCTGGTTAGATTAAACTGTTGCAATGTCTTCCTGACAGCAACTCTTCCTCACCAGTATTTCCCAGCTAGTTTAACATGAAAACTGTGGATGCAGAAGAGTGCACCATTCACTCCATAAAGGGCATGGAGTGAATGCAAATCAGAATCCTGTAGCTTGGTAGAGTGAGGGCAGGTCATAGTCTTTCCTCTTAAGAAGGCCAGTCCTTTGAGGATGCTAAGGACTTGGCTAATTAGAAATGAAAGCTCTTTAGAGAGACCAGAATAGCAGCCTAGATGCTTTTGGTATCCTGTTTCTTGAGAGTGCTAGCCTGGTGTCTCTGGAGCCTCTTTACAGCATCCAAATGAAGGGGTGGGCAAAGGTTGAGGAACTTTTTCTCTTCTAAGAAGCTGGGTTACCTTGAGCTCTGCAATGTTGAAAATTCTCTCCTGCCAGCAGGGACAAATGGATCTCCTTTTCCTATCCTTCCCTTGCAAGCTGCAAGAACCCTGACACCCTATAGCCAAGCCTAATTTAGGCCACTTCTCTTCCTGTATCTCAGTTAAAACAATATTTTCCTTGTGAAGAAATTATTAAAATTTCCTTTGGAGTAAAAAAAAATTCAAGTGACTGCAACTCAGGCATCACAAGCCAAGAAAAGAAGGAAAAAAAATCCCATCACTCCACAACTCAAGACTTATGGTAGTATCTACAATAGAGCCCTAATTTGTCTTATGTTTGTAACTGAATGAATTTGATTATTCCATTAAGTGGATAGCATTTTTGTCTTTAACCTAAGCTATGGCAGACCAGATTAAAAGGCCCCCATCTGGTTACAATGACAAAGTCCACAGCAATAGGCAGTGAAACACATGCTACTTGATCCTCTCTAAGGGCAGCTAGCTGGGGTGAATAGATTATAATCATCTGATGTAATGGTGAAAGCTATGCCAAGACTGAAGGAAGTGGGGGTGGGGAGGATCTGTACCATTATTTCACATTGTTAACAGCAAACAAGCCCCCTGTCCTCAAGTGGAAAGCAGTGCAGACCTGGCTGCTCATCAGTGGTTCATCATTCACTGTGTGTGTGTGTGGGGGGGGGGTGGCAGGGGTACTAAGCCTGTGTCAAGGATGCATGCTATATATATAATCACTAACTGGGCAACTGGAATAGGCACAAAAGTATAGCATCCCAAAAAACCCTATGTGGGTAACAAGAAACCCCAAAAGGAAAAGCTGGAGCACAGAGCAAGAGCAGCCTCCTAGGGCAGATGTACTCAAGCTGAATGTGACCACAGATTGGCAGAAGAGGGAAGTGGGAAAACAAAGGCAAAAACTCATTGGAGCTTTCCTTGGCCAAAAGGATTTTCAAGTTAAATAGCAACCCCCACCACCCACCCCTCTGCCCAACCCCTGTTCCCCATTCACATGCTCAGGCCCCATGCCCCCACTCCAGAATAGATAATGACTACTCAGCTAGCTTTCCATTCACAGCAGTGGAGTAGCTGGTGGGAAGGGGGAGAGAGGCACCTTGCTCAGCCATCTCCTTTGATAGGTCAAGGCTGGAAACCTTACAGTGAATGGGTTGAGGTTGTTGGGGCTCAGGCTGGACCCTGGGCAGCTGAGGGATGCCATGAGTGATGCCCACAGGCTTGGCCTGGGACAGAGGACTGGAGCTGAAGCCTCCAGAACTGGAAAAGCAATTGGGCTCATCAATAGGCAGCAGCATATCTTGAGGCCTGGCCCTCACACTCTGAAAGGCCTGTGGCTGCAGGTTATAACAAGAGACCATAGGCAGGGGTAGGTACGAAGGCCGAGATAGCTGAGGCCTGGATATCCCAGGTACCCTTGGCTCTGGCCCTGGTACTGACAACAACATTGACATGGCCACAGGAGGTATGCAACAGGCTGTCTGCTCATATGGAGACTGGCTAGAAGACCCATCCAACTGGCTGGGACTTATCCAGGCAGGACCTGGCCCCACTGGGAGAGGACAGGGAGCCCAGGCAGACCAGTCGTAGGCCCCTGGTGGTTCAGTATAAAGGGACAAAGGACTGTCTCGACCCCATTCTTCCTCTTCTTCTTCTTCATTTGAATCTTCCTGCTGAGCCTGAAGCTCATCAGACACTATGTATCCCTGGGCAGGGCGGGAATTGGAAAGCTCCAGCTCCAAGGTCTCTGCAGTGTCCAGGGAGCGACTCCTCCTGTTGAGGGCCATAGCAGCAGGTGGAGGTCGAGGGTGCATGCCAGGCAGTCCCAAATAGCGAGGGAGACTGCTCACACCCCAGGGAAGACCTTGGTAGAATCGGCTGTGGTAGTTGTTGAATGTATGTTTCTGGTAGTAGCCCAACTCAAAAGCTTCCAAGGAGGCTGCAAGGTCTTCATTGTGGAACTCAGGATGCTCTTCACACTTGCCTTCCCCCTCCCGTTCCACATCAGCGATGTCAAAAGTCACCATAGGGGGCAGTTCAGGAAGGTTTTGAGCGAAGGATGAGTCAGAATCAGAGCTGCAGGACATGCTGGAGAAGAGGTTCCCGCTGCTGGTAAACTCCACAAGGGCCTGTGAGAAGCTCACTGTGGCATTCCCTTCCTTTTCAGCCTCCTCTTCCTCTGGCTCCTCAGAGGGTGAATAAGTAGGGTAGGCCCTCCTGGGAGATCCTCCAAAGTTTGCTTCTTGCATGTCTGGCTCAAACATAGCATCACTTTGGAAGAGCTGCATCAGACAGGTACTTTGATCTTTCTTGGAGCAGATTCCCTCAAAACGCTTCTCCAGAGGACGGAAGTCCCTCCAGTCTGGCTCACTGCTTGCAGTGGCAGGGAAAGCTGAGGTGGTTGCCCGATGAGATGTCTGAGAGGCCCCTGATGCCCCTGCTACCAGGCCCATCACTGATGGGCCTAAGGGCCTCATATGATATTCTATGATGGGCTTCTCCTGCCAGGCCTGAACCTCTCGGACTTGAGCCTCTTGAGCATGGGCCTCCCGGACCTGGGCTTCCCTGGCATAGGCCTCTCGGGCTTGGGCCTCTCTGACATGAGCTTCTCGGACATGGGTCTCTCTGGCATGAGTTTCTTGGGTATAGGCCTCCCTGGTGTGAATCTCTTGGGCACATGCCTCCTGGGCCTCTCGGGCCTCAAGCTGCTCTCGCCGAAGCTCCCAACACAACAACTGTTTCTGGATAGTCACTAGCCGTTCTTCCTCTGTCTCCATTGCCCCAGGTGGCCTAGAGGAAGAAAAGAGCTCAAAGTTCAAGAAAGGGTCAAATATCTCAGAGCTGTGACCATGGAGGTCATAAAGACAGTCATCCACAGGTGGGGAGGTCTCAAGACTATCATCTGGCTCATAGAACTCATACAGGGCATCTCCACTGTAACTGTCTCGGGGAAGGCAATCCCTGCGGATAAGCCCCAAGGCCTCACCTGAATCATCTTCAAATCCAGGTGTTGTGGAGTCATAATAACCCTCATCACTATTGGGGGCAGACTCTTGCTGGTCACTCTGAGGAGTCAAAAGTTCCCCAGGAGCTAAGCCAGGATAAGATCGAACTGAGTCAAGGAGCATGTAGCCATGGTGGCCTGGGGATGTGATGGGATGGTAGCTCAAATTCAGATTAGACTTTGGATACATCTGGGCACTTGCCCAGAGATATTCTAAGTCATAATCTTCTTCCTCCTTGACATCCTCTTCTTCCTCCTCTAATTCCACCTCATCTTCCTCCTCTTCCTCCTCATCATCATCTGGCAAGGCCATCTCCTCTCCACCTCCTTGGTAGGTCACCAGGCAGGAACTTCGCTTGGTCCCATCTCGATTGGCCCTCTGGCCTCCAGAAGCCATGCTGTCTGTCATACTGTCCATGTCTTGCTCTGCTATGATATCACCACAACCTGTCAGTGAGTCAAAACTTTTCAGGGATGTGACATCCCCAAACAAGAGGCTCAGCTGGTCCCCAACAGGGCCATTTGGTGGATTTACCTCTTCTGACACCACTTTCTCCCCTGTTTCTGGACTATGGGGCTCTTCTGGGCCGCTAGCTTCTAAGGTAGGCTTGGGTTGCATAAGTGCTGAAGCACAGGCCTCCACAGATTTTTCTGGATCTTTACAGGCTGTCTTCTCAATGACAGCTGGAAAAGGCTCTGGTACTAAAGAAAGTTTTGACCCAGGAGCATCTTGAGGTTTGGCATTTTCCTTTCTGGGGGCTTGGAGGATATCCTCAGTATGGTGCAGAATGACTGAGCTCACATATTCATGAGGCCTAGCTCTAGCCCCTTCAGGCCCCTTGGCCCTTAACTCACTTTTTTCAGCCCCAGAGACCTTGCTTTTCCGGTGACGGCGGATACTGCTAAAAAAACCTTTCAGGCCTTTCTTTGGCTTGGACAGAGAAAGAGCCTTCTCAGCCTCAGCTTTCTCTGTGGCTCCAGCCACAGATGTCTTGCATCTGGAGTCTGTCTCCAAAACCCCATGGGCACTCTGGGAACTGGGAAGTTGGCAGGATGATTCAGGCAAAGGTAAGGCAAAGCTGGTTCCTTCACTAAAAATGTCTTTAGGGCCATGGGCTGCTTCAGTCAGGCCATCATGAGTCTTGCTCTTGCTAAGACCCTTCCTGGAGATGCTTTTCCCAGAACCTTTGCTTCGCCCCCCTCCAAAGAAACTAGGCAGGGTACAGATGCCCTTCTTGCCACCAAAAAGTTTCATGGCAGTTTTCCTTAGCCTACCTGGGCCAGATGAGGGTGGTTCTGACACTGGCCCTTCTGTTATCTCAGCTGCCTTGTTCTTAGCTCCTTTCTCTGCCCCTTGGTCCTGAGTGTCCATAGAGGCTGATGCTTCTTTGGCCTGAGAAGCTTCATCCTTTCCAGTCTCCATGGTGATGAAGACAACTCAGGTATGTTCAGCTGAAAAAGCAGCCTTCTGGCTTCCAAGCACTGTTATAACATCATCAGTCAGGAAGCATCCCAGTTGGGTCTAGAGAAGATGAGAGAAACAAAGATAGAAAGAGTATACTGGTAAGCAAGCATCTAGGCTGGGTTTGTTTTCACAGATGTCTGTTATTTCAGGCTTGAGTGGAACCAGAAAGAAAATAAATGAAGGGAAAACCTTAATGCATTCCATATGATTGGCTTGCTAGGCCAGCCTCCTCTGGGACCCATGGCAACAAAGTCCTACATTGAACAATAGGCAGCCATCACCCAGCCGCTCATGGGGTTCACTCCCTTCAGGCCACCCTAGGCTCAGGAGAACACTGGGCAGGGAACTGTAGATGTGGGAAATGCCCAGTTGTGCTGACCACAAGAGGAATTATCAAAGGGGGTAGAGTAGGGGGAGGCAAGAAAAGCAGCAGGGAGGTCAGCTCCAATGACAGAATTTTTGAAAACCTGGCAAAATGGCCCATTGAGTCCTCACTGGGCTCTGCAAGACCCAGGCCATTAGTCTGGTTTCTCACTGACATTTTTCCTGGGGCTATATAGAAATGTAGACCTGAAGTTTCACCTCTTTCCCACAGGATCCCTAGATTGCCTACATGCCCATGCTCAGACCTTCAGAAGCCCAGAATAGGAGCCTCATAAATCCACATTCCAGAGCTACAATCCAGGATCTGCTAAAAGCACATTGTGGCCTTGGGGCAAGGCACTCTCCAAACTTCAATATCCTTGGCCTAAGAGGCCTGGCAATACTTCCCCCGCATAGTGGTTATGTGAAGGGTAGGTCTAGGTCAGATTCTCTATTGACTGTCCTGCTAGGAAAAAAATTTTAATGTGGCTCTTGGCAACTGGAGCCCTCATGTTCCACTTTAGAATCATGAGGCCAACTATTTCTTCTCCACTCCTCTCATTATTTTGGCCCCCATATAGCTCCCTATCTAGAAAGGGAACTCCTTGAAGGCAAAACTCCTCGTGATTCATATTCCTGGCCTATAAGTTAGGATCTCAGTGCTACTCATAAATAAGCCTGGTATAAGGCACACCCTTCTGGTCTAGGCTCCCAATCCTCCAAACATCCAAATGCCACAGAGATGTAATAAAAATGACTATCCACCATCCACCTCAACTCATGTCCTTCATCCTAAGTCTTATGTTTTCATTCTAGTGACTATAGCTGGTTGACAGATGGATCAGTGACCAGTCTGCTAAAACCCTACGACCTATTCCTGGAAAGTTCCTCATCACTGTGTCCCCTCTCTGTAGGGTAGCCACCAGCAGACAGGCAGCTAGGGTAAAGAAGGGAGGCAAAACAACTGCTGGGACCCAGAAAGAGACAGGCAAGCCCTGTTGGTGTCCCTGGAGTAGTTTGCCAGCTCATCAACCCTATAATTGGTTGCAAGAGTATTAAGACTCACATATTCACCTGCAGTGGAAGATTACAGACCAGCACTGGGGATGGAGAGAGACCAGCAGCTACCTACCCCTGACCTCATTGGAGGCTCTGATCCTGTCCTGCAAACATTAATTTTGTGTCTTGTGCCTTGGCTTGACACTTGAATCATCAGTGTGACCAGGCTTCCATCAGGACCATTCTGCATAACTGAATATTAAACTTGGAGCAAGGTAATGGCTGGTTATCCAGAAAATAAAAGAGAAAAAATATCATCTGATCCTTTCTCTGCAGAGATCTGCAATGTCATTTGCTCAGGTTAGGTTTTTATTTTTTCTGGATGACTTATTTTTACATGATATTGTTCTAGCTCAGCTCCCTCTCCCCTACCAAGAGTTAGCCCTATAGAAGTGCCCCCCTGCCCCCTCCCAAAATAGACAATCATATACACAACCATTTAGAGTTCTCTCCTCATGAATGAGATGAGAGCAGGGGCCCTATCATCTATCTGAATTCCCCACTTTACAAAGCACAGATGTTTTTACTTCAGCTCTGAAAATTTTGACAGTGTTGTCATTTATGGTGCTAGACATGGGAGAGATGGGACAGCAGTAGTGGAATTATGAAATTGTATTCCTCTCTGTGGAATTTGTGAAATAAACATCTCCTGAATATTTGGTAAGTGATAGACATTGAGCTCAGTTCTACAAAGTAGACCAAGAAGGGGAAACCCCTAACTAATGCTTTTGTGGGAGTGCCTAGGCTAATAGGGACAGGGTCCTAAATATAGGATACACAACATAACACAAGCCTTAATACATTGCTTAAGATGCATGGTAGAGTATTATACTTCATACCTTGTTATCATATCCCAGGATAAATTTGAAAAGCAAAGATAACCCCTGGGTTCAGAAAAGCTACTTTGAGAAGGCATTCACTCTGAACCTTGTCAGACAGGAGTTAGTAGAAATGGCAATGATTTATGGGAGGGGATGAGTGAGACTAGTAAATATGGCTGGGCATCAAGAAAGACCAATGGCCAAGTGGAAAACCTCATGGGCCTAAACATCCTTGTGGATAGAAAGCTGAATTTCCCTGCTAGGTTTGGGGATGGAGTTATGAAGGGAGGGATTATGCAAATTGAATTTAAAAATATTTTACTTATTTATTCATGAGAGACACATAGAGAGAGTCAGAGAGAGAAGCAGGCTCCCTGCAGGAAGTCTGATGCAGCACTGGATCCCAAGACCCCGAGATCATGACCTGAGCCAAAGGCAGACACTTAACCACTGAGCCACCCAGGTATCCCTGGCGAATTGAATCTTAAAGAGGGTTGCTTTTCAGAACCTTGATGCCCTGGCTGGAGGGCAGTTCCTATTGGCCTTCTCTTACCCTTGCTCCTGTGCTCCATTGGGGTAAAAAGCCAGCCTACTACTTCCTACATTGTCCCCTTCCCTGCCACAGGAATCTGCAGTGTGTGTGGAAGGAACCATGAGCTGCAGAGCTGGGTTCCAGGCTATGCCAGGGGACCTTGAATAGGCCAAGACACCCTTCTTAGGCTTGAGCACTTATGAAATGGAGATCACTAGAGTGGTGGTATGAGACTTAGATGGGATAATGGATACCAAACATACTTTATAAACTGTAAAGTGCAGTGTAAATGAGAAAGATTGATATTGCTATTATTATTACCACATTCCAAGTCAGATCTCAGTTTCTTATGAAGTAGTAGACCATGTGTAAAAGGCCATTTATTTGGGAAAGGCATTCACTGTGAGGAGCCCAGGGGACCAGCTGCCTTGGCCATGCTGAGGAGGAGCCAAATGTGAGGGGATTTTAAAAACAGGAGTGTGCATTTATACAAAGTCTTTTGATAAGGGCAATTTTAAAAGCCTTCTACATGTGTGTGGTGGGAGTGGGTGAACTAGGCAGCGGTATCTCTGAGACTGGGATTCTGTCTCCACAACTTCAGGGCCCCCTCCTAAGTAGGACCAGGGTCATCTCTGCTGGCAAGGACCAGCTTTGAAACTATGCTGTCTCCCATTTCCCTAACTTGTCCTTCCCAGGGCCATGTACCTCCCCACAGCCACCCATAATGTCTATGCCTATGCCCCCCACCCAAAGATAGAATAGGAGGTGGCAGGAATCACCCATAGCTGGCATCCCCCTAGCCCAGCCCTACCTAGTTACCTCTGGCCCAGATCCCTTCTCCATACTCCTTGCTACCCTACCTAGTCCCAGTGCTGTCCTTCCCCAATGGGCTATGTGCCTTTATTTGGAGCCACAGAATTGACTGGCCAGGGGAGTGAGGTGGGGCAGAAGGCAAAGGGGCCAGCAAGGGACAGACTCTGCAACCCTTCCAGGTTGTAGCTCACTTCCCTCATGGTTCCTGCCAAGAAAGTGGTACTGCCAAATGCAGAGCCCCTCAACCCTTAGGTTTCTCAACCTATATGACTAAGGGCTACTCTGTGGTCCCTGCAGGGGCTGTTTATTACAGCTGCTGCTATCATGGCAGGGAGTGGGATATGGCCATCTCTGCTCCAAGGACCAGCCTCAGGCCATGCTGGGACCAGTAGAAGGCTGACTACTAGGGCAGAGCTTGTTTCTCCTCCCTTCTTCTCAAAACAGAAGCAGAAGAATAGCCACAAACTTGCCCCAGGTACCCTTCTTAGTGAGTAGGAAACAGCTGCAGCCTGAGCCTTACATATTTTGCTCCCAGCTCAATTTCCTGGGGCTAGCTCAGGCAACTTAGAGTTCAGGGAAGAAGTGTGTGGATTCATGCAGTAGCTCCAGAGGCATGACCTCAACCAGTCATAGTTCCCTAGACCTCTACCAAGTAATTTTCCTGGGGGCAAGCCTACTCTGGACCCATCTTGTCCTTGTGTATGGTGGGGGTGGGGAGGTGGTAACTAAGGAAGCAGTGGTGAGGATAGGGACACCTCCCCCCCCAATACACACAAGAGTCAGCCATTTCTGCACTAGAATAGGCTCTGCCTACCTGGGGGGAATCTAGCAAGTTCTTTCAGTTTCCTCAACTGGAAAATGAGGCTATTTTAAGAGTGTCTACCTCTTAAACTACTGTAAGGAACAAAACCAATGTATATCTGTATACCAAATAAAATTCATTATATAGTAGAGGCTCAAAAGCATAGCAACTAATTTTTAAAACATTTTCTTCCAATTATAGTTGGCCAATTTTCCAGCAGCATAACTGCTTGGTTTTTGTAAGTCACCAAAACTCCTTGGGCCTCAGTTGCCCCAAATGGTAAATGAAGGTGACTATGTAGTTATCTCACAGGAGGCTTTAGATGTTCTTTTAGCCAACCTTTGTTTTGATATTCAGGGACCTCCAGTTGAGCACTTGCCTCCAGTTGCCTCCAGTCAGCCTCCAGTCAGCTACTGCTAAAGGTATCAACATGGAAAGAAATGCAAATCAACAGGCAGCCTTCACCCAATGGGACACATAACCAGTTTACAAAGAACTCCCCCACTCCCTCACCACCACCCCCATTTGCCCTTCCCAACAATCCATTAAACAGTCCTGGTGTGATATGGTAACTCCTTGTCACAGAAAAGGAAACTTTCTAGGCTTGGGAAAAGACTTAACTAAGTTCATCCAGTGGGATGGTGACAGAGCCACACCAGCCCTCAGGCTTCTGGAGTTTCCATTGCAATGCCATTTTGCTGCACAGGGCTAATCCCAATCCAAATCCAAGAAGAAAGACTGAGAGCAAGGACTGAACAGGTTTTCCTCACACCTGAAAGCCATCATCTCCCCTTCTCCTTACACCCGTGTCCCAGCTCAGCTGAGCTTTCTCTGAATCATTTCCAGTCCTTGCTTGGCTACCACTGTTTTGGCCCCACCTAGTACATTCCAGAATGCCTGCTGACTTCAGAATCCAAGGGCTGCCAACCCAAAACTGTGGCTGCTCTCCTCATCAGCAACTCTACCACAACCACTCTCAAACTGTGGCACATATGCCTTTACTCTCCTTTTCCTTGGGAGATAAGTTTGAGGGGCCAAAAAAAGGGTCAAAGAGAAACCTGCCACTGGGGACAAAGATGAGAATTTGAGCTACTGCTTAAAGGAAATAACTTATGAGATGATCTGGACCTTGAACCACCCATTTCTGAAGCCCACAGCCAAGGTACACTCTCAAAACCATTTGTTCAGGGCCTGAAGGAAAGGCTACCTGTCTTCACACACTTTCGTGTAGAGACTGCAGGCAGGGGTAACACAAGCAACCTCTGCAACCACCTCTCCCCTAACTTGCAGCCTTACCATTAAGGAGCACATCCTCTCAAGGGGGTATCCCATAACCTCTAGATGTAGCACAGACCCCCAAAATGAGCCCTCTTGCCTTGGCTCCCATTTGCCCACCACCAGCCCCTCAAATAAGTTAGCATACATAGCCAAGGGCAATTCATTCTGGCAGGCCTCAGACTGTCTGTTCATCTCTCTCAAAGGGATCCTTCTTAATCTTATAGTCACTATACCTAATACAGAGCAGGATTTCAAATAACGTTGGTTCAATTGAAATCTAATTCAGCTAGAGTTTGTCAGTCCAGAACTAAAATGCTAACTTCACCCCTTACAAGTGGTAGGGTTTGAGAAATTGGCCTAACCTCTCTGAGACTTAAACACCTTATCTAGAAAATGAAGAAAATGCTACCTATCGTGCAGGATTGCTGTAAGAATCAGAGATTATAAATCAATAGGGTAGTTACTTAAGCAGATATTCAATAAAAGACCCTTGTGCTAGGGCCTCTTGCAGCCGCCTTCTCCACTCTAGCTCCTCAGCTGCCAGCCCATGTCCTCTGAGGTTGACACAAGTCTCTTAGCTGAGTTCCCTCTGCTTCTTCCTTGCCACAACTCTAAAATCCCACCTTTCCCTCCCCATATTCATCTTCTTCACACTCTTGCCAGATTCATTTTTACAACCCTGATTTCAATGCAGCACTCCTCTACTTACCAAATTATTCCACACTGCCTATAGGATCAGAGTCAAACCCCTTTCCCTGACCTTCAGGACTCACTCACATTGCATGCCTCCTGCTGTTTTCCTAGCCACACTTCTCTACTCTTTAGCCCTCAACACATAGGGACTTCTATAGTCTGGAAGGTATGGTCACCAGGACATCATTTCTTCCTAGAAATTGGCTTTCCTGGTAAGCCTTCTTGATGCTCCACCTTCTCCTCAGGCTGTTGAGATTCCCTGCCCAGCTTGCCTGGAATGATGGGGGCTCTAGGAGCCAAGCCATCTATTTGCTACTCCCTTCTCAGGGTCCCAAACTTCCTAGAGAGGAATATATCTGAGGTGGGTGCCTTGCCTGCATAGTAAGGCTTCTATGTCAGCACTAACCCAGCAAGAGGGGCATCAAAGACAGGTACCACCTCCCCCCACCAAGTTGGGATGAAGAATAAGAGGAGCTAACTCCAAGGAAACAGATGTGACAAGGTAGCCAATTAAAGCCTGAAGAGGAACAGCTGGGCCAAATGAACAATGGAGACCCTGAACTTACCCATGTATCCACTGCCCTGTATGTAATATACTCTATATGAGAGACCAGGTAAGGAAATTGAGGCTTGGGAGGGGATCAGAATCAGTGTACTCAGAGGAAGAAATCTTGAATTGAGGGCCAGGATCTTTGTGCTCCTTTGTAAACTTGAGCAAATCCCTTCCCTATTCATGGCCTCAGTTTCCATATCTAGAAATGGGAGATTGAGCTAGGAGTCTGCTTGCCCCAGATTGTGTGCGAAGCCAGGAGAAGGATAGTCCTGTGCCCAGTTTTCCAGTGGCTGCAGAAAGAGGAGCCATGGTTGGGGCATGTGATTTTGGGGGTCCTAGGCTTCAGTGGAAGGCCTACATGCCTAGCCAATAGGGCTCAGTCCACCACTGTACTACAGCCCAGCCTCACTTCTCATGCCTCCCTCCACAGAACCCCACCAAACATTTTACTTTTTCAAAAAGCACTAGGCCTGGCCTGCAAATATTCCCCATATGTCCAGAGGGGAAGGGTATCATAACTGGGCCAGCCCAGCCTCTCTCCACTGAGTACCCCCAAGCAGGGAGGACTGACGAGTGCTGGATGGAGAAGTTGAGTTAGTATCTGCTTGGAAGCCTAGCAGGGAAAAAATCCTGTAGGAGATGAAAGCACTGAAGGTTCTGCAACGAGAACTGCAGATCAAAAAGTCCCAAATGCCCCTGTAACACCAGTATATCTCTACCTGTGCTGCCACCAAGACTCCTCATATTATTTTCTTCATTGTCTATATTATCCCCTAATCCCAAAAGGGGAGGTGTGGGGAAGCAATGCACCCTCACTCAGACGGCACCTACACTTCCTCAGTGGCTCTGGTTTCCCTAACTTTATTCCTAGAGATAGACTTACACATGCACAGGTTTGAACAATAAGACCAAGGAGAGGAGGTGAAAAGCTCTGACTATCTAATTCAGAGAACAGAAGTTGGGAGTAGGAAAGACAGTTTAATGCCCATGAAATCTCCAATGGTTTGTTAAGCAGGAGCAATGATGGCCAGCTGCCCCCAACTTCATCCCCCAACTCTCTCTCTCTCTCTCTCTCTCTCTCTCTCTCTCACACACACACACACACACACACACGCTCACATGCACGCAAGCATGCACACACAGTTTATGTATGGCATGAAAGGCTCAGATTAGCCCTAAGAAGTTCCTGGCAGTGTGAGATGTGTGGCTGAGGAATGAGTGACACAAGGAGGAAATGCCTCCTCTGGAGCCTTTACATTTATCACTTAGTTTATTTGCCTGGACTGATTCAAGGCAGGGGAACTGATGGAATAACACAGGGCATGCCTTCTTCTAGCCTAGAGTAGCCTATCTGTGAGGGAGCTGGAAGCCCCTCTGCCGTGGCAGCCTATCCCTAAATGCTGTGTGGCCTTAAGGAAGTCCCTGTTGCTTTCCAGGATCAGAATTTCCATCTCATAAGCACAGGAGTCCAAACTGGTACTCCCTGAAGGTCTGTCCAGTTGGAAGGATGGAGATCATCAGAGGCCTGCGAGATATTTAGCCTCCACCATATTGGTATGCAGGCTCTAGGCACCCTCCTTCAACTTCATCCCCTGCAAAGCTTAAGGGAAGCCAACATGGCACAAGTTCCTCCAGAGAAAGCTGCCCTTTGGTTCTATGTCCAGATTCAAAGATGACCTCTTACAGTTCCGACTTACAGCATGCTTTCAATCTCTAAGACCTCTTTTTAAAATCCCGTATTATGGCATATTTGTATATACACATAGAAGTATCAAAACCTCCCAATTTTCCATTCTTCAATGGCCCTTTCTTCCATTCTCCCAAGATCAAGATGCCCATTCCACAGCCTGACATTTGGGAATACCCATCACTGGGCACCAATCTCCTCTCTACCTTAAATGCAACAATCTCAACCTGAAGTCACATCTTTCAGCTTGGTTACCAGCCACACCCTCACATTCCTAATTTTGCTTATACTACTACCCTATACCTAGCCAAATCCCTCTAATTTCTGGAAGCTTCCAGGGTGATCTCTCTGCATATACAGATTTCTTCTCTCTCTCCACAATAGTTTGCCTCTAGGCTCATGAATCAGCAACCAAAGATATGTGTAGTCTGGGGTCTAGGCAGTATAGATCTTGAGCTTGCTATTGAAGGGAGACATGATTTATTTTGTTCTTATAGTTGCAACCCATCACCCTTCTCCATTCTCATTAGGTATACTCAATAAATATCTGAGCCTTGAGTATCATTTCTCTAATCACTTTCATATGGATCAGGACAAGTGTAACTTGGAGAAGATCTTCTTGAAATATCCACAAGGACAGCAAGTCTTTCTGGAGCATTCATGAATTGTTATGCATTGCTAGGCTTTGAGGGGGCTGTGGCTGAGTTCAAGGTTTCATTTACCCTTCTGTGGGTAAATGATCCATGATATCACGAAGACAAAGTAGAGGCAGGGAGACCTAATTATAGTTTGTCTCCTATTATAATTTAGGCTCCTAAGTGGCCAAAGGATGCAGGCAAGCCTGGAGGAGTTCTGAGAAAGAAGAGGTCATTACGGGTTGCAAGAGACAGGCGGAAAAGATACGCAGGAGAAGTTGGGCCCAGAGCTAAGGCCTGAGAGGGAAAAGCATTTGGGCAGTGGTTTGGGTGTAAGGAGGGGAGTTATATATGGAAGAAATAGGTGGCTGTTGGTTTGAGGCAGGGCAGAAAAGCAGGTCTAGCCCTGAGTTGCAGCCCTAGCTGCAGAGGGTTGGTTTCTGTTAGTGTCTGGTCAAAGTGGCAAGAAGTGACTATTGTGCATTATCTGCAGTCCTGGCTGGGTCACAAAGGTCCCCAGCTAGCCTTCCCCCAGGTGAGGGATTTACTCCTCTCAAATACCCAGTTTTTGCAGCCCACAGGGTTCGCCACCTCAGAGACTGGTTAAAGGTCCAAGAGCCTGCCAGCCGCTTGGTCACTTTGTCTCTCCTGTTCTTGGGAAGGCCTAGAGTGTATTGCCAGAAGAAAACCATGGGACAGTGACTGAGAGGTGGATGAGGATGAATGTGAGAAGCTGTAATGGCCGGGAGAGGGCTCTGCTAAAATGCCCTCAGGTGGGGCAGGGAGTCTAATAGCACAGTACCCTCCACCTAGCCCATATCCATGCCTGTGCAGCAGGCCAGCAGAGTGACAGAGGTAAATGTTTGTGTGCAGGAGGAGACTCCCCTTGACCATGTGGGCCATGACAAGATGAGCCTGACCAAACCGAGGCCAGCTCTGTGGGGCTAGTTCAGCTGCTACCTGGGCACCTGGACTGTGGATCACATGGAGGCCACAGCCTGTCTTTGCCAGGGAGCCTAGGCAAAGTCCTGCAGTCAGGTGGTCACCTGTGTCAGAGGTGTCAGCGGTAGACAATGACAGCAGCTCAGCAGGCTGGGTATTTTAAGTAACTGCGAAGTTGGAGGGTTTGGCTGTCTCTCTACCTCTCTCACACAGACACAAACAGTGTGTTCTCTACTACAATAATTGCTCCTTCGGCCTCTGGCACAGAAATCCTCCCACCAACACGATGCTTATCACTATTTTTAAATGAGGGGCAGAAGAGAAAAAAGCGGCCTGTGTTCTCCAAGGGGAGAAGAGGCGGGTTGAGAGGGGACAAAGCGGCCTTGCAGATCTAACCCAAGGACTAGCTTGAGCTGCAGCCCCAGCCTAAGGTCCAGCAAGAACTCCGTTGCCAGTCTGCCTTTCCGCGGGGGCGGGCGCAAGATGTGCCTGGAGGCCCAGGAGCAGGGGGTGAGGCTGGTTGGGGCCCACAAGGCCGAGGTTCCTAAGTGGACAGCCCACAGGCCCAACTGAGCTTTCTGGGAGAGAAGGCCGACAGTGTGGATAGCCCAATCCACGCCAAAGCTAGTATCCATTGGGCCCAGGCCAGCGCGCTGGCTCCATCCCACAGAGTGGAGAAGCAGGCAGGGGATGTGCAGGGGAGAAGGGGCGGCAGCTGGGCCTCTGGGGTGAGCAATACCCACGTAACACAGCTGTTGCAGCTAATGTGCTACAACAAAGCTGCGGAGCTCCGGAGCTCCCGGCCTACAAATGCACCGCTGGGGGTGCTGGCTGGCGGCTCCCCCCCCTGGGCCCCTGCGGTAGCACGTGTGGGCCCCATCCCCGCCTGCCCCGAGAGCCTGGAGGAATGGCCCAGGCTAGCCTGCTAGCCTACCCGCCCTCTACGCCCTCTCTAGCCGCGGTCGCCCGCTCCCAGAGGATTTTGCTTTTCCCCTCACCAGCCAGTCCTCAAAGCTGGTTCCCCGGGAGAACGGAGAGCGGCCCGAACGCCCACTGGCCCAGCTCTTGGAGCCGCTCTTCAGGGTGCCAGAGCGGAGCACGCGGGACTGCACCGGACTGCTGGCAGGCGGAGGCTCCCGGCTGCGCGCAACGCTTACCCGGCCGAGTCTGGTTTCCAGCCCGGTTATTGTCTGCTGCGCCGCACTGGCCCAGGCTGGAGCCTAGGCTGCTGTGGCTGAGATCACCGCCACTGCTGCTCCCGCCGCCGCCACCGCGGTTCCAGTCACCTCCTGCACTGGCTCCCCTTCCCCAGGCTTGGGGGAGCTCCCCCATACCCCCTCCCCAACGACTCCACAGACACAGGGTGGGGCGTCCGCGCCCTGATTGGCAGACGTGTGGCCCAATCGCCACTGTAGGAAGGCGTGTCCTGACCCGCCCACTGTTTTCCTTGGTGCCTTTTCCTTTAAATGCAAATAAGCACGGGCGTGGTGTTGGCAGAAGGCGGAGAGGGTGAAGAACCCTTTGCTGGGACTCCCTATTCCCGCCCCCACACTTGGCGGGTCTGGGCTTGGCTACCCAGCGAGCTCGCTGTGCCGGTCCCGCCCAGATGGGGCTCGCTGGAACCCTGGAGTTCGGTTTCGGTTTTGCATTAAGCTCCCATTTCCGTGGACTCTGTGCAATCGTTCTGAGGCGACCTGACCGCCACCCGGCAGTTTATTCTTCTAGAAGGAGAGGCCGGGCGGAGAAGCTGGAGAACCTGGGGGACTGCGAAGACCCTTGACACCTCACCAGGCCCAACCTTAGGTGGCGCCCGCCCTCAGGCCACTCAGAGGGGGGACTCACCTGCCAGGAAATCTAATTGTAGCGTCCATGCCCCAGCTTCTTTGGCTTCTCAGGCACACCAAGAGCCCATCGAGGTCAGTTTGCACCTAAGGGCCTGCTGTTGCTCAGAAAAGGGAAGGCACTTTTCTGAGATCACCTAGCCTGCCAGCGACGGGGCAGATTTGGGATTCAGAACCCCAGGCTCCTGTCCTACACTGCTTTCAGTTTTCTCTTGAGAGACCTGTTCCTGTAGTTTGACCCTCACCCAAATTTCCCATCTTTCATGCAACAAGAGGGGATCTCCAAGGACTCTAGAGGGGTCCTCAACCTTTTCATGGTAAGCCAGGCTTTGTACATTTCCCTGTCCCTGAAAAGTCTACAAATTTTTTTTTTTTTTAAAGTCTACAAATTGAGGGAAAAATCTTGTGTGGGCCCAGATTGGAGGTCAAGGCTGAGGGTGGAGTGAGGAAGCCTGTACCAGCCCAGCTGGCTTCTGTGTTTGGGATGTGGCAGGTGGCCAGCCTGAGCTTGGGTCTTAACCAGCCTGAGGGCAGTAGGGGGCTGCCAAGGACTAGTGAGATGAGGCAATAAGGAATCCAGTTCTACCACTAGCTCAAGAATATCCAGAAAGCCCTACCCTAAAACTCTGAATATCTGAAAAGGGTGAGGGGATTAAAGTTGGAGAGAGAGAAGGGATTAGAGAACAATGCCTACTATTTTTGCATTGCAGCAGGAGTGTTCTCTGCTACTCTAGAGGGTCCTGTATGCCTTGAAAAGATCTAACTGCTAGAGTGGAAAGAGGAGGACTGTTGCCTCTGCATGTGTGGAATACAGGAACTTCCATGGCTGTTAGGGCTGGGATCTGGCTCCAGCTCTACCTCAGATTTGCTGTATCACGTTGGCCAGTCCATTTTCCTCTCTGGGACAGTT
The DNA here is from genome assembly GCF_053574225.1 of Canis aureus. Classification (NCBI taxonomy): domain Eukaryota; kingdom Metazoa; phylum Chordata; class Mammalia; order Carnivora; family Canidae; genus Canis; species Canis aureus. Next base: position 75,191,676 of record NC_135649.1, on the reverse strand, counting down.
TATCACCTCATCTCCACAAGCAAGGTATAAGATTGACCGAGTTCCTTGATCTCTTCCAACTTCCATGACATTCTATACATCTCCAACAAAAATCAGTAATTTGAACATCAGACCTCCTAATTTGGTCCTGAGTCTGGATAAATGGCAGGGAGTAGGGAGCCACCTACTATAAGTTACAGGCCCCTGTAACTTTGTTGGGTGGGTACTTTCTCCTCCCTAGCCTTAGTTTTCCCATATGGGTGGCTGAACTATATTTCCCTGGAGCTGTGCTTTGTAAAGTCCTGATTCTCATTTGTTGGATCTGAATTGGAGATGTCTTTTTTTCAGCACCTCCTCCATAGTCTTCTGCAACTCCCTTGTGCCTCTAGTTGCCTGCCATTTGTTCATGTTTCACCCAAAACCTTGATTTTCTGAAGTAGGCCAAATATTACAATTTGAGGAAGACAGTTTCCAAATCTTGAGCCAAGGGCAAAACAGGGACAGGGCAGTCTCAGCTATGGGAATAGGGAGATAGTAATTGTGCAAACAGTCCAGTGATGGGCTTGAAATAATTGTGAGGTAAGGAGGTACTGCTGTGCTACTCCTGTTACAGGAGGTAGTCTTCCATGTCCTCTTCCCAGCTACCAAACATTCTGCCATACCAGTTAGCCTTGAAAGTTGGACTGGGTCCAAAAGATAAAGGGTTTTAGAAAAACAAAAGTAGTCTTTGACATGCTAAATTGGTCTCCCAGCTGTGTGCCCTTCTTCTTGGTCTTGATATTTCTAAGTCTCAGGATGATATTGTATATGTGTACATTAAGGAGGAGAGGGTGGTGATGAGGTGGCACAGCTCTTGACTTGTATGATTCACTCCTCACCAGAGACATTGTATGGAACGACCAAGTATTGGCATAAACTTGTAACTCAAAATGCCTTCTCAAAGAGGGAGTCCTCCAGGCCCCACTTCCACATGCTGACTGACACATGATCAGCTTGTTTGATCACTATAGGGGCTGGTCATGGGAGAGCAAGAATACTTTAAGTTTCTTCACCTACAAAATGGGGATAATACCTCTGCTGCTTGGTGTAATGTAGTGTGGAGGCCGAGAAAAATTAAGGCCATCCCACCTAAAGTTTAGCATTAGCACAAGTACAGCCATCTTAGGCCCCTGTGAATAAGAGCTGAACTTTACGGGGGGAAAAACTGCAGAATGTCCTCAATGTCCTTGGCAGGGAATCCCATATCAGAAAGACAACAGAGCTCAGAATTGCCCTGGGCAGAGAATCCCATATCAGAAAGACAACAGAGCCCACCCTGTGGTAGAAATTCCCATATTAGAATGATAACAGAGCTCAATGCCCTTGAAAGCCCCATATCAGAATGTAAACAGAACTTGAGAAATTCCTCCACCCCTTCTGAAAATCCCCTAGACCAGCCTATAAAAAACCCAGCTGTAACCCACTTCGGGGTCCAAGTCCCTGCTCCCCTGTGTCGGGTATACTTGGACCCAAGCTTGAGCTTGCTAATAAACCCTCGTGCGCTTGCATCGGTGTCGGCTCCTTGGTGGTTTCTCGGATTCACAATCTTGGGCACAACAGTAGCTGCAGTGAAAAGCTTATAAGAACAGATGAGCAGGCTGTGTGGAGGCAATTTCATAATAAACTCTGGTAGACAGACTGGTCCACATGAATACAGTGCTTCTTTCTTTCCTTACTAAATGTTTCATAGGTACCTCCTCTATGCCAGGCCTGGTGATAAGCATTGGGAAGAGGGGGGTACAGTGGTTACATTCTGGGAGAATGGGCACTCTGTGGATGGAGTTCTGAGAGGAGCTGAATGCTAGTCTGGCAAAGGTGATCTGGAGCATTGTAGATGAAGAGCGTCCTATCCCCAAGGGTGGAGAGGGGCATCAGATAAATGTTCCCCCGAAGGGATGACCTTGATGATTTTGTCAAGTCATGAAATTAGGGAAAAGATTCCTGCCCAGTCCAAAACCCATCAATATTAGAGGATGTAGTAGGCTGGGCAAGAGCTAGGACTCTGGACACCTGGGGATGGTGCATATTGGTATAGGGGGAGAGAAAGAACTGAAAATTGGGGCTAAAAAAGGTAGGTCTGGAGCCAGTGTATGAGACCGTGACTGGCTAAAAGACTGAGGCTCAGCTAAGCTAAGTTTATCTTTCTCAGGGAAGCAAGTGTAGTGACTTTGCTACCAGCCTGCCTGAGCTGGGATGCTGGCCCCATCACTTAGGGGTGATGTGATCTAGACAAGTTATTCCACCTTTCTGAGTCTCAGTTTTCTCTTCTGCAAAATAGGAATAATAGTACCCATATCACAGAGCTGAGGTAAAAATTAAGTATTTCATATAAGTATTTAGCACAGAGCCTGATACATCCAAAGCCCTCAATAAATGCTAGCCACTGCTACTGTTATTATTATTGTTGGTCTCCTAATCCAATGTACACATCTTCAGAGTTATAGAACTTATGACTTTGAAGCCACTTTTTGATATGAACACACATGAGTCTATGATTTTTTTTGAGTCTATGATTTCTTATACACAACTTTTGATTGTACAGAGTCAGACCAAATTTCTTAGAGGATCTCTTTGATCATCTTTGTATCCTTAACACCCAACAGAGAGTTTAGCACAAGCTTAATGCTCACCCTATGTTTGTTGAACACAGCAAAGTGAGGCATCTTCAGGTCTAATATTAAGCTTAGTTGCCAGTATCCACCAGAGTGGTGTTGCCACTTTCTAAGCACCACTGTGTCAGGCTCTGTGTTTGGATAATGGTAAACTAGATACAGATCCTGGCCTTAGCACAGCCAATATAGTGGAAGAGGCACATGATATCAGACCAAAGCCCTGTTGTTTCTGACTTAGGCAAGACACTGGATGGTGTTGCCATCCACTGAACTGAGAAATATTAGGAACAGGATTAAGAAAAATGCAACAAAGTGGATAGAACTAAAGCATAGTATGCTAAGTGAAATAAGTAGAAAGTGTAATGATTCTGTTTAGAACATTCTAAGTTTGACCTGTCTGAAATCCTACCTCCAGGGCTTTGTACTTGGTGTTCCTTCTGCCTACAGTGTTTGTCCTCTGAATACTGACATGGTTTGTGTCTCATTTCCTTCAGATGTCAGCTCAAATGACATCTTATTAGTGAGACCTTTCCTGGACACTTAACATATAAAATAACAATCCCCATTTTTACCCCCTTCACTCTCCAATCCCTTAATTGGGCTTTTTTTTTTCTTACTCAGAGCTTATACCACCTCCTGGCATACTAGTTTTTATTGTTATTTATTTTTGTCAGTTTTAATTTTTTTCCAGTAGGAAAAAGGGCTAAGCTCTGAAGCAGGGAATTTATTAATAAAAAATTCATTTTTTTTCTAATTGAAATATAATTGACATACAATATTATATTAGTTTTAGGCGCACAACATAGTAATTGACATTTTCTAATGTAAAATATTTTTTAAAGATTTTATTTATTCATGAGAGACAGAGAGGGAGAGAGAGAGAGAAAGAGGCAGAGGGAGAAGCAGGCTCCATGCAGGAAGCCCGATGTGGGACTCAGTCCCGGGACTCAGGGATCACGCCCTGTGTCAAAGGCAGACTCTCAACCTCTGAGACACCCAGGCGCCCCAGTAACTGACATTTATATACATTACAAAATGATCACAATGAATCTAGTTACCACCTGTCACCATACAAAGTTATTGCAATATTATTGAATATATTCCTTATGCTGTAAATCATCCCCATGACTTATTTTATAACTGGAAGTTTGTATCTCTTAATCTCCTTCGCTATTTCACCCATCCCCTAACCCCCGCACCAGTTTTTCTATAAATTTAAGAGTCTGTTTTGTTTTTATTCATTTATTTTGCTTTTTTTTAATTTTACATATAAGCGAAATCATACGGTATTCATCTTTGTCTGACTTGTTTTACTTAGCATAATACTCTGTAGGTCCATCCATGTTTTAAGAGTACCTTATCATGATGAGCATTGAGTAATACATAAAATTGTTGAATCATTATATTGAACACTTGAAACTAATATAACATGGTATGCTAATTATACTTTAATACAAAATTAACTTTAAAAAAGAATAAAAGGAATGAAATTTATTATCAATTGTTAATTGTCTGTTTCCCATCATGATAATGAAATCTCCATGAAGGCTGACAATGAACAAAATGTGTAAGTAAAATATGTAGTATATCAGATAGCAATGAATGTGGAGAAAAGGAGTACAGGGAATATTGGTGGGAGGATGCTATTTTAAAAAGGGCTGTTGAGATAGACCTTACCAAAAAGGTGATATTCAAGCAAAGATCTGAAGAAATTGAGGGAGCAAACTATGAGAATATCTAGAGAAAAAGCATTCCAGGCAAAAGGAACTAAAAAGACCCTGAGGTGGGAACATACTGTAATGTTAGAGGAACAAAGCAACCAGTGCAGCTAGAGCAGAGTAAGGGTAGATGAAAAGTGGTAGGAGAGGGGGTCTGAAAGGGGCATGGGAAATAGATGGTTATGGGTTTATGAGTCATTTAAAAGACTTTAGACTGTGTAGGTTTTTAAGCTGAGGAGTGGCATGGTTTTAGTGAAACATCCAGGGATCTCTAACAACAAGGGAGGAAGCAGTGAGGTGTAGAAGGAAGCTCCTAGTGATGTAGGTGAGAGATATTGGTGGCTCAGACCAGGGTGGAGATAGCAAAATGTTGAGAAGTGGTTAAAGTTTGGATGTATTTGGAAGATAGAACTGTCCAGACTTGGTGATGGCACCTTAGATGAAAGGTGTAAGAGAGAGAGGAGTAAGGAATAGGAGCCCACAAAGCCCTCAGAGGGGAGAATTGACAAGGTGAACCAGGAGCCAGGAGAACTGAGTCTCTCAGAAACCAAGGAAGACATGAGAATTTTATGGAAAATCATATTACTAAGATGTATGTGTCACATGCTACATAGAAGTCCAGCAAGATAAAGGTAGAAAAGATAACATTGTATGTTTACCTGGGAAGTCACTGGTAATATGGGCAAGGCCACTGTGGAGCAAGGGTAAGGGTGTATACCAGACTACAGTGGAGTGTCAAGAGAATGGTCTGCAAGGAAAGGGAGACCTTCTTGTTCCAGAAGTATGACATCTATTGAGATGGTGGCTAAAGAGGGAACTGGAGCTCAGATTTGTTTTTATAAGGTGGAAGGATGTAAGTTTGCTTATATGATTAGGGGGAAACCAATCAAGTTGAAGATACAGGAGGCAGGATTATTGATGGGTGGGAGGCCCTGAATAGAGGTGGAGGATGGGATCCAAAGCCCCTAGAGATGAGTTGGCCTTGATGGGGAGGAGGGACCAAGATGAAAGGGAATGATGGATAGATGCAGTAGAGTCTGTTGTAATGACAAGTTGAAGATGTCATGCCTAATGACCTCTAGGTACTCTGGGAAGTGGGAGATAAAGTCCTCAAAGTGAGAGGAAAAATAGTAGGTTCAAGGGAGTTGTTAATATTGGACAATATTTGAAATAGTTACAGCAGAGAATGCGCAAGTTGCTAAAGGCCTGTCATCCAGGAATATACCGTGATCTCACTCAGTTTCATGAGATCCCGTTTCCTGTCTGTGTGACCTTGAGCAGGTTACTTTACTATGCCTGTTTCTTCATCTATAAAGTAGACATGAGTAAAATAAGGTCATTGAACTAAATGAGTTAATCCATGCTTAGCAATTACTGAGCACATTGCTTGGCACATAGTAAGTGTTCAATGTATATCAATTCTTTAGATTTCTATGATGATTACTTACTTTGATTTCTTCTATGGTGTTCATCAGCCCAGGCTTAGGATAGGATGGGCCCAGCGTGTACAGGCCAAGGCCCTTGAGCCCCCAGCACTGTGCTTGCCACCGCCGACCTCCGAGTGAGACTCCTGCCTGCCTCTGCTGCCCCAGGCTCAGGCCACCATGTCTGGGGTCCAATGTTGTCCCTTCTCAGCACTTGTCAAAGCTGGATCTGGGGCCTCTGTATCCCCTAGGCCTGTGCCAAAGTGTGACCAGAGACTAGGCTGGCCGTGGGACCCATGAGCCCACTGCCCAGGCTGCCCCAGATGGGTCTGCCTCTGCCTTGCAGCTCCCAGGGCTCCTTGTCCCACGTGCTGGGCCCTGTCCTAAAGACACCTCTTATAGAAACGCCCCGGCCAGGGCCATGGGAAGGGGGGAGGAGGTTGTCCCCGGCCAACTCTCAAACATTCCAGACTCCCCTCTTAACAATAGACACATGTGCCCAGCAATAATCCATCCCTCCCTGTGTGTGCCTGTGGTATGTGTGTGTGTGTGAGAGAGAGAGATTGAACGTGTGCATGAAGGGGGTAGGTCGAGGTGTGTGTGTGCCTATATCCCAGGCCCCAGTTCTGGTCCTTCCCAGATTGTGATGGCCATCCTGGTCCCAGTGTTAGGGTAGCATGGGATTACAGGGCCCTGGTTTTTCCGTATGTAAAGCTAATTTTTATTACTCATTTTGTCCAATGTAAGCTGCCACGTGTCTCTGAGTGAATACAGTCGAGCACATACCTGGCAAAAAAAAAAAAAGTCAGTTTGGTACTGGGTAAGAGATTGAAGTGATTGAATGGATTGAATGAACACAGAAACAAAGATGGATAGGGAAGGACATGAAGGCAGGGGAGAGGAGCAAATGGACAGAAAGTAAGAAATCATATAGTACCTGAAACTCAGAGCCTGGCACATATTAGGTCTCAACAAATCTTCATTGAGTGAAAGAATGGGAAAGTCTGTGGGGTCAGCAAGGTCACTTTTGGAAAAGCAGGTGGTTCTGGTTGGAAAGAAGGATCTGTATTTCCAAGTGAGGCCAAGGAAGTAGGGTTAAAATGGAGATTATATGATGGTGTGAGAATCAAGGGGGTAAAAGAACTACAGGTGAACTGACCACTGGATGAGACTCTGCCATCAGCCCAGCCTCTGCTTTCCTATTGGGAGGAGGCTGTCGTGCTAGGAGGAAATTGGCAAAGTAGGAGCTATTAAATACTGTCTGGAAGCGAATGCCTTCTGTGACTATAGATAGACAGAACTTAGATGGTGCCAGGATGAAGCAGATGGTCATTCATCTTGCATCTTGGTCAAGCAGATTGCTTGACTGTGGAAGAGCAGGATTTCCCTAGGTAGCTCAGAAACTATTCTAGAAGTAAATGAAGTGATGAGTGCACAAATAATTTGTAAGCAACCAAACGCTCTACACTTGCAAGAGGATAGTTAAATTAATGCTGCCAGAATAAAACCAGGAATATATGGTCAATTAATTTATGGCAAAAGTTATACAATGGGGAAAGGAAAATTTTTTTAATAGATGATGTTGGGAAAACTGGACAGCCACATACAAAAGACTGATATAGACCACTATCTTACACTATACACAAAAATTAATGTAATATGGATTAAAGACTTGAATGTAAGACCTAAAACTGTAAAAATCCTAAGATAAAATATGAGCAGTAAGTTCCTTGACAGAAGTCTTGGCAATGACTCTTCTGGATTTCACATCAAAAGCAAAGTCAACAAAAACAAAAATAAATAAGTGGGACTAAATCAAACCAAAAAGCTCCTACAAAGCAAAGGAAGTCATCAACAAAATGAAAAGTCAACCTACTGACTGAGAGTAAATATTTGTAAGTCATATAACTGATAAAGGGTTAATATCCAAAATATATAAGGAATTCATACAACTCAATAGCAAAAAATACAAAATCAATCATTAGAAAAACAGGCAAAGGATCTGAATAGACTTTGTTTTTCAAAAAAACATACATTCATTATATGATTTCACTCATATGGGTACTATGAAAAATAGTGAAAGGGATTATAGGGGAAAGGAGAGAAAATGAGTGGGAAATATGAGAGAGTGACAAAGCATGAGAGACTCCAAACTCTGGGAAACGAACAGGGGGTAGTGGAAGGGGAGTTGGGCGGGGAAATGAGGTGACTGGGTGACGGGTACTGAGGAGGGCACTTGATGGGATGACCACTGGGTATTATACTATATGTTGGCAAATCAAACCCCAATAAAAATATACAAAAATAAATAAATAAAGATAAAACTAAGGTTCAGAGAAAAAAAATACAGATGGCCAACAGGTACATGAAAAGGTGCTGAACATTACTAATCATCAGGGAAATGAAAATCAAAACCAAAATGAGATATCACCTCACATCTGATTAGAATGGCTACTATCAAAAAGGCAAGAAATAACAAGTGTTGGTAAATATGTATGGAATAGGAAATCCTTGTTCACTGTTGGTAGGAATATAAATTGCTTTGGCCACTATGAAAAATAGTATGGAGTTTCCTCAAAAAATCAAAAATAAAACTACATATGATCCAGAAATTGCAATTCTGAGTATCCAAAGGAAAAGACAACACAAACTTGAAAAGATATATACACTCCCATGTTCACTGCAGCATTATTTACAATAGTCAAGACATGGAAGCAACCTAAGTATCCACTGATGGATGAATAGATGAAGTAAATGTGATATATATACAAATACCATATGATCTCCTTTATATGGAGAATCTAAATATTTAAAAATGAGATTATAAGTACAGAGGAAAGATTGTGGTTACCAAAAGTGGGACGTGGGGGTTAGTTGAAATGGGTAAAGTGATTAATAGGTACAAACTTCCAGTTGTAATGTAAATAATTCATGGGGGATATAATGTACAGCATGGTAACTATAGTTAATAACACTGTATTGCATATTTACAAGTTGCTAAGAGTAGATCTTAGAAGTTCTCATCACAAGAAAAGATTTTGTGACTATGTATGGTTATGGATGTTAACTAGACATTGTGGTGATCATTTCATTTTTTTAATATTTTGAATCTTTTTTAAGATTTTATTTATTCATGAGAGAGAGAGAGAGGCAGAGACATAGGCAGAACGAGAAGTGGGCTTCTCACAGGGTGCCGGATGTGGGACCCAATCCCAAACCCTGGGATCATGCCCTGTGCCAAAGACAGACGCTCAACCGCTGAGCCACCCAGGCATCCCATGTGGTGATCATTTCATATGATAAATAAATATTGAAGCAATGTTGTAGATATGAAACTAATAAAATGTTATGTGCCAATTATATCTCAATTTAAAAACATGATACCAGATTTTCCCTTGGAAATCAGGGAACATGTTCTCCATACATTCAACAAGCCATTCTTATGACTGTGCATACCCCATTCTAAGAATTGAAATCTTTAAGTCCAAAACAGCTGAGTATTCAGGGCCCTCTCCAGTCTAGTCCCCAGCCCAGCTCTTTTTCAAATACATTGAATTCAAACCAAACTAAACTGGTTACCCAAACTGGCCTGCTTTTTCCTACTTCTGTGTCTTTACCCATAGGGTTCCCTCCACTCGTACCTTTTTTCCTCTCTACTGATTAAAACTCTTTCCACCAAGGTCAAGACCAAGTACAACCTCTTCCATCAGACTTTCCTGCAAGTTAGCAACTGACAGGGATCTTTCTGGTGTCTGAAGTCCAGTGGGCCATTTTGCACTTTGGGTCTAGTCTTTGAGGTCCACCTTTCTGAGTAAAGCAAAAGAATTTTCACATTGCAGGAGAGAACACAAACTTATCAGTACCAAATGCAGAACTGAACAAGCCCAGGTTTATGGCAATGCCAGGAAGGAAGAGAGGAAAAGAAGGAAAGAGGGAGGGAAGGAGGGAAAGGGAGAGAGGGAGAGGAGGGGAAAGAAGTGGCCTAGCTCACCTGAAAGGGTTAATACATGGCTTCCTGGAAACTGGTAGTTGTAGTAAGGGAAAATGTGAGTGTGGTGGTGCTGGGGAGACTGGGTTATCATCTGGGGCCAATACCAACAAGAAACTAAAGGCCAAGGGTAAAGTTTCACTCCAGGAACAGACACATCATCTCTGCCTCCTCCTCCTCTTCTTCCTCTGCCTCCTCCTCCTCATGCCTTCTAGTTAAAGTTGCCTCAGAAGATTCATCATCAGAATTTAAGATTACCCATTCCAATCCTTGGCCTTTTGTCCAAATGGGAATGGTCAGGCCTGGGGAGGGAAGGGGAAGAAACTAAGGCACCAGGTCTTGAAGTTGTCTCTGCTCACCAGAAACACAGGCAACTGGAAAAATAACAGCTAGGGGTAGTCTGGAGAGCTGGAACAATATGGGAACTTGACTTTGTCAGGTTCTCAGTCTGTTCATTTGAGTTCTAGCCCTTGTTTTCTGACTAGAATTTGGTATGCTCTTACATTCTTCTCAAATGCAATTCCTTTTGAAATGCCCAGAGTGTCTACATGTTTTCATGAGTCAGCCAGAGAATCTGTGTCCCAGATGCCACAGGAAAGGCCAACCTGGCCAGGCCCCATTTGAAAGGTGTACTTTCCTAGGAGCCTATAGCAGATGGAGCTGCTGAAGTTGAATCCTCATCCTCAAGGGCCCTAAGGGGTTGGGGGAAAGAGCCAAGCATGGGGTCCTGGAATACTCATTCCTCAGGACCCCAGATTGAAAGAAATGTAGAAGAGGGCTAGGGCTGACTTCCCTGAAGCTCTGTCTGTGCTTACAGCTGAGTCCTTTGGTTCTGTTGCTCCTTGGAGATTAACAGTTGCATTACTTTCCAAAATGAGAATGAACATCTAGAAGCTGAGTGGGGTAGGACTATGGAGATAGATGTCCAATTTTAAAAAATCTTCCTTCCTAAAGTCTCTCAGGCTCTAGGAGCTAGGGAGAGTGGGGGGAGGTAAGAAGGGGAGAGGCAAGTCATCTCAAGACCTTATTCCCTGCTTCCCTTTCCTCATAATAGGAGATCGTGTTGTAGAGGGACTGTCAAGGCAACTCCCAAGAAGAGCTCTAAACATCAAAGATTATCTGGGAACTTTCTTCCACTCTTTCATCTTGTGTCTCTTTTAGTGTTTGCCCACATCCCCACCCACAGTTGTGCAGGAGAAATACAAGAAGGTACTGTAGATGCCTAGATCTGAATTTGGATGGTTAACTGCACTGGTCCAGGGCATGTTTACCTCCTTCTATTCTTCTCTACATTATGGGGGGACTGACCACTGTAGGATGCATTTCCTAGTTTCCCTCAGCAATCATCTGGCTGGGTTCAACAAGGCACTAGTAAGAGATTAGAAAAAATGGAGAAACCATGGTATTCAGCCTCTGTCTTTTGTCCCTCTGGTGGTGTCTCTTCAGTGTCTCTTCTGTGGCTCTCAATGTCAATAACTTCCAGTTCTACTGTGTGATCCCATCTCCTGGCTCAGATCATACCACTTTTCCCCACTGCTTCTCTGTTTTTTACCATCCCCTGCTCTGCCCTATGTAGCAATGGGGCTGACTCCTGTAGGCTGTGTTTCCCAGGCTCTCATATTAGTTCACTTCTGGTTTCCTCCAATGAAATTGACATTGGAGGCAATCTGAAGGGCAACAATGAGGAAAAGGAGAGGGTATTTCTTCCTTTCTTCTGGTTTGAATAGTGTCTTTTTTTATGGTTCTAGTACCTGTGGACAAGCCTATGATTCCACTTTCCATCAGGTGACCACTGTCCCTGAACTCTGAACATACCTCCTCCCTCACCCCTTAAGAGTAAGGGTGGTGTTGACATCCTCCTATAACTAATATCTGGGCTACCTTCCTGTCCTGCTTGGGTTCTCAACCTATCCTCTATGTAATGTATTTCTTATCTGCATTAAATTCTCTACTATAAATATTTGGTAGTTTGTTTTCCCACTTAGATTTTGACTATAAACTAGACTAGTAGAAATGTGGTCCATGATTCAAGGTGAATGAATGGGAAGATCCTTAGTTACTTGGCTCAAAAGAACATGAGGTTGGATGAAAGCCCCAGAAAGAATGCCTTGTAGCAGCCAGAAAAGTGAATGGAGGTACAAGGCTGAGCAAGCAGATGCTACTTTTCTATCCACTTGAATTCTTCAGGACCTTGCTTCTAAGGACAACACAGCTCTAAAGTTTCTTGAGAATCTTGAAGGAGGTGTGAGGCATTGGGTTATTTTTTCTTCTTTTTCAGTTGCCAGGACTCCTATGCCTGTCAAATGACAGATAATTACCATCCTTCCCCTTGGCCAACCAGACCCCTTCCCCCAATGAACCCCCTTTCTCTACACACATAGCAGTCATAAGAGCCTCCAGGATTTATTTCGATGAGGATTTTATTGTGGAGGATAATACAGGAGAACAGCCACCAGGATTTATTTTGATGAGGATCTTGTGGAGGATAATACAGGAGAGCAGCTTCAGGTGAGTGGGTGGAGCTATAGCACCCTCCAGCTACCTGGATCCCTGGGTGGTTTTTGTAGGTGTTGTGGATTTCTGGTAAGGCTGCAAGATTACAGTTGATGTTTGAGGTAGCTAATCAACACAGGGGCAATATCCAACTGGTCGATGGCTTGTGGTTGGCTGGCCTGGCGCAGGGCTCTGCGGATTACTAAACGGGCCTGTGATAGTAGTGACCGTGGAGTGGCTACAGCAAGGAGAAACAGGTCATAAGAAGCAATTCTTGGTGTAATTCTCACACCCAAGGCTGCATTCACCGTGACCTGGATCCTGGAGCCTTAAATTGCTTTCTCTATTCTGAGAAATTCCCCACACTCTGTCCCCAATGCATTGTGCCAATAAGAACACACTGAGGCCTATATGGGGCATGCTCAAGGCCACAAAGACAGTTATTGGCAGGGCCAGAAACAGAAATTCTGCTGTTGCTATCCCCCACTTTATCTTATTGATCCTTTCCCTAATAAGGGATCTGTAACTTCTTCTCCACTGGAGTCCCAGGAGAGGGAGGAAGATGGTATTTTCTCCAACTCATCCTATCCTAGAAAAATTCACTTGTGGGGTGACTTGTGGCCTTTGAACCTCTAAGCAAGAGATTCCATAGAGCTGAACTGCTTGGTACTCACCTCGAGCCTGTAGCAGCAATGCAGTGCTTTTATCATCTTGCAAGTTCGGATCCAGGGAGAGAGATGGAAGGTAGATGTTAGCACCAAAATCAATTAACAGCTGGATGTACTCTGGTTCACAATTATGGTGGAGGCAGATTTCGAGAAGGGTGCGGGGCCGTGGGACACGAGCCAATAGGCGCTGGTCAGTACAGTTGTAGTTGGGATCTGCACCATGGAGCAAAAGCAGGCGGAAACAGTCAAGGTGCCCATAGACTGCTGCCAAATAGAGGGGGCCAGAACATGAAGCTATGTTTGATGCCCAGACTGGCAGTTTAGCTTTGATATTGGCTTCTGCACCATGGCCCAGGAGTTCCTGAAGGATGGCAGCAGCGCCATCACGGGCAGCTATGAGCACAGGAGAACAGTTGTTGTAGATGCTACCACCAGGACAGGCACCAGCTTCCAAAAGCACACGCACACAGTCCAGATGACCATGACTGACAGCAGTAAAAAGTGGTGTCTGTGCCTTGACATCCAAGCTGTCAACATCAGCACCATGTGCCAGGAGGACCTGCAAACAGCTGAGGTGACCATAAGAAGCAGCCAAGCGCAAAGGTGTCCCAGGAACACCCCAGCCACTTCTACTGTTGATAAAACGTTTGTAACGCTCCTGGCACAAAAGCTGGTCCAAGGTATGGGAGTCATTGTCATACACTGCTTGATTGAGAGCCTGCTTCTCCACCATGTCGGTGTCCTCCTCCTCCTTGTCGGGCTGCAGGAGGGAGAAAATCTTGGTGATGTCCATGAGGTTCATCTTGATTGATTGGAGCAGAACTATTCTCATTATGAGCAGGAGGATATGCCAGGTCTGTAGGTGACAAATATTGGAGGGAGACTGAGGGCCCACATCAAAAAGCCTGCATGCCAGCCCTTGCCCCTCACCCTTCACCATCAGATGATTCACTCATGGACCTCCTTCTTCTCATTCTTACTCCATCTTATTTTATGGCTCAGAGATGGCTTCCAAAACAGATCAGGCCATTTCACAGCTTGGTGCCTTTGTATCTGCTGCTCTGCTTGACCTGCAAACTCTTACTTCTGGGAAGCATTCCCTAATCTCCTCCTCTTGCTCAGGGATTTCAAAGGATCACAACTAAACTTTAGCTATGAACTTTCACACTACATTGGCACTTATCTGTGCTTCATTGTATATACTCCAGGATAAGGAACCCTGTATCCATCTTGTATTCCTCCACTCCCAGTAGGACCTACATCATGACTGGAGATTTGGTAGAGGCATCTTCCTTAGTTCAGAATGTGTGGACTAGTGAGATGGCTCCAGTTTGGCAGTTGCTAGGCCAGCAGAATACTGTTTTGTGGTGTTAAGTTGTCATCCCTGAGAATTCTAACATTAGTCTCATGAGGTAGGCCCTCAATTCCATCTGTCAGCCTTTTAGGTGGAGTTCAACCTCCTCACAGTCCTTTATGTGTGACCTCCCCTCAGACTCAGGCCCCATGCTGAACAAGAGCTACATAGGAAATGGCTGTTGAATGACATTTACTGATTAAATAAAGAGGTGACATTAAAAAGAACATTTCAAGTAAAATGAAATCAAAGAGATGGCAGGAAATAGTTATTTCCAGGGCAAGTCCTCCTATTTGGTGGACAACTGGTTTATCCTCCAGGACCACTTAAATACAGAAGTCCCTTTGATTTCTAGCACCACTTGCAACCCGTGGATTTCCCATCCCCTTGGGTCAAAATTTACCCAAAATTTTTACCCATCTCTTCCCCAACCAGCTTAGAGCCTTGCCCCAACCTTCAACTCTTCTCTCACCATTATCCCCAAGCCTTACAAAATTACCCATGGCCCAATAACTGACTTAACCCCTTGACCTTACCTGTCCTGTTCCTAGTGCTCCAAAGCCAAAGTTACCCACCTCAGTTTGTAATGTCATCGGGGTAAGCTGGTAGGTTTTTCAGAATTCAAGTCTCCCTACTCTCCCATACCCTGCAGCCATGGTCTCAGGGACACACATCTCCTTTTATTCACTGTCTACCTCCACCTCTCTTTGTTAGCCTGGGACCTCAGATACATACCTCATAGAAAAAAATTGTGAGGTGGGTGGGTGGGGTCTCCCTCAACATTAGGCTCCTCCTCACCCACTAGCATCAATTCCATGTATGGTCTTATTATTTATTCATTTGTGGTATGCAATAGTAAGTAGAGAGTTTTAGATATCAGACAGACCTAAGTTTGCAACTCAGCACTCCTAGCTGAGAAGACTTGGGCAAATCTTTTCCCTTCTTTGGGACTCAGTTTCTTCATCTTAAAAGACAGAAATGATAGTCCCTGCCTCATGGGGCTGTTCAGAAGAAAAGAGCTACCCATACATTAGGACTTTAAAGGTGAGTTTTCTCTCTCTACCCCTTCAACCTCCTCAAAGGCTCCTTCCCCTCAACCACCTTAGGAAACAAAACACTTCTATGATCCTTGCCTCACTCTAGCTACCTTTTATCTTTCTCTTTCTCTTTTTCACCAAGCATATCCAAAAAGTTGTCTACTATCTACTTCCCTATCTCCCATTCATTTCTTCACCTTTGCAGTCTGGCTCCATCCTTCCTCAATCACATACTAAGATAGCTCTTTAAAAATCATCCTTGTAGTTAAATCTTCTGGCTGCTTCTCAGATCTTTCCTTCTGTGACCTTTCTGGTACATCTGTCCCCACTGATCACTTTCTCCTACACACCCCTCACTTAGCTTCCTGACCAGCACATTCTCCTGATTTTTCTCTCCTACCTTCTATCTTGAAATAGTTATGCTCCCCTTTGTTCTCTCCTTGATCCTCTTCTTTCCAGTCCCAAAGGGGCAGCTTTTATATTAATTCCAATGATTTCAAGTTTATCACTCCAAGCCCCTCAGCTCTCTTTTCAGCAAAAAGTATATATTCACTGAGTTTTTTCAGGTACTTCAAAGTAAGCAGTATCATACCACCACTACCATCACCACCATCACCAAACTTGATCCATATCTGTTTCTCACTATCCACCTGGTCAACCAAATCTGAAACCCAAGACTCATCTCAGTCCTCTTATCTTTTTGCCTTGCTTTCATCTAATTCCTCATCAAGTCCTGTGGATTTTACTTCCTAGAGTCCTCTATAGCCCACCCCATTCAGACTTATCCCCACTGCCAGTGCTTTACCTAAGCCCTTATCATTTTTTGTGTCAACTGTTATAGTAGTCTCCTGTTTTCCCTTCTCAATATTTTCTCCACATTATAGCTAAAGCAATCACTTAAAAATACAAATCTGGCCTGTGCCAATCCCCTGTTTTAAAGCCCTTAATGGCTCCCCTTTCTTTCATAGTATAGCCCAGATACTTTAGCCTGGCTCACAGATCCTTCCTTTATGAGCAAATCTTGGCCAACATCTCCAGGCTCACTTCCTGCTACTTCTCTGCTTATACCCCAAGACCCAGCAATAAGGGAAAATAAATGAAGGCTCTCCATATATATCATGCTTCTTTCTGACACATGCAGTTCCTTCTATTGGGTTATTTCCTCCAACGTATACTCTCATATAACTATAGCAGTCATGACATTGTATTGTAACTTCTTTATATGGGTTTGTTTTACATCCACTGCAGAATGAGAAGCCATATAAAGTAGTGGTAAGACATGGTCTGGAATTCTGGTTCAATCCCAGCTCCAGCTACTACTTAGTAGCTGTGTGACTTAAAGCAGATTACTTAATCTCTCTGTGCTTATTTCTTCATCCATAAAGAGAGGATGATAATAGTACCTGTCTCAGAGAGTTATTTGTTAAGATTAAATGAGTTAATACTTAAATTAATAATTGAGTTAAGTGTTTAGAATAACACATGAATGTATTAGTCAGGTGTAGTAACTCAGCAATTGTAGTATCAAGTGATTATTATTACCTAGGTCTCTAATTTCTACTACGGCTCCTTTACTTAAAGTCCTATAATTTCAGAGCTGTAATGCACCAAATAAATCATTTAATTCCCCTAATTTAGAGATAGAAAACCCAAGTCAGACAAGAACATGGACTTTTTCCTAAGGCCACATGAATGTTATTGTCAATTGTCTCATTAGCAAGAACCCAGAACACGTTTATAATCTCATGCTTTTCAAAGCTATTTCACATAGTGGGACAGGTAATATCATGCCCATTTTGTGGATGAAGAAAACTGAAGTCTGAGAGGGAAGGGATTTGCCAGCTGCCTTACATCAAGGTAATAGCAGAGATAGACCCATGTTTCCCTATTCTCCATCTTATTCTTTCTATTGCAACTTGAAAAACAAACATATGCCCCTTTCCCTTGTCTTAAGTAGAATCACATTGCAGCTCCCAGAGTCCTCAGTTTTGAGGATCATGCTGAATTCCAGGGACTTTATTCATGGAAAGTTTCTTCACAGATCATTTTTTCTGATAGCCAATAGGGATTCCCTTACTATTTCATGGGGGAAGGGGAGGATGGTTTCAGGAAGATGAAGAGAGGAGGGAGTATGGAAGGAAATGAAGCTCTCACCAAGGTCATACCAGGAGCCCCCAGCAGAGACCATCTAATGGGCCTCCATAGGAAAATCAAGTCATGGACCTCAGCTGGCTTGGGCACTTGAGTGAACTGTGCCTTTTTAGATAGGATAAGAAAATCTAATTAATCTATTGTCTAACTTCACCTTTCTGTGGTTTATTAAGCTAAGAATTATTATGTGGCCATTCTATGCAAGGATCCCCTTCCTGATCCCCAAAGAACAGGGGTTTTAAATCTTTTTTTTGTGACATTGACCTCTATGGAAATCTGGTTAAGTCTCTTATCCCCTCTTAGAATAATTTTTAATACATAAAATACATAAGATTAAAGGAAACCAGTTATATTGAAATATAGCTATTTTTAAACCACATGATATAGTAATAAATGTTCTTTATTAACATATAAATACCAAGATCTATTAATAATTTCTAAGTGATGATAAGCATAAATGACATTTCCAGATCTCTTTCACAAGTGTAATATGATATGAAATGCCTGACTCCTTCTGGTGACCAAGTTATAGGAACTGGTAATACTACTGCCATTTGCTGTCTGCATTCGTCCTTGAAAGGAAATGGTAAATTTCAGTTAGATATTAGAGGTAAAAAAGGGTAATTGTTTGCTTCATCCATGTTTTTGGACCCTTTGAATTCTAAGACCCTCTTGTGGGTCTGTGAATATAAGTTAAGAACTACAGAGAAGTGGCTAGTTTCAGTGGGCCCTAGAACAGTCCTCTAAGTATTAGTAGATTATTTTCAAGCTTTAGCTTCCTTCCTACAACCCGAGGAGCTCTGCCCTTCTGCCCTTGAATCCAACCAGATGCACCCCACAACACAGACAAATAAAACACAGGGACACAAAGACAAATCTTTGCCATCCCTGTATTGTATAACCACAATTTCCCTCTAGAAGTAGGTCCATTTGGGCCCCAGAGCCAAGGCACACACATCTTCTTGGGACAGACATAGCAGGAAGCCATCATCATAACCTTCCTTCCCTCTATGGGCAGATTTCTCTACCAGTCTTCCATGCACCCCCCAGAAACCAGATCCAGTGGGAAACACCTATTAAGGGTGGTAGTTACAGGTCCATGGGCCTGCAACCCTAAGGGTTCATTCCTCCCCGGCAGCATCATTAGGTTCTAGGCTCCAGATACTCACTGGGATTCCACCTGAGACCAGGCTGCCTGGTGTCACTGTCGTCTGCTGCCTCTCTGTGAAGCACTGGGCCCTGGTGGTCCCTCCATAGGGAATTCCTATTTGCCCTGGGGCCTAAGCAGGCAGGTCCTTGACTTCCACTGTTAACAACACTGCCTAAAGGCTAGGTGTCAGATCTAGAGGCTAATTTTAGGTTACCCTCTACTCCCCTTCCAAGGGCCGTCTTATCTTACTAGTGCCTTTCTGGGAGCGATCCCAGCAAAAGGGAGGGCATTTGCAGAGAAGTCCTGGAAGTTCTGACTGACAGACTGACAGGTGCTTGGTGAGGCCAGGGCTCAGGCTTCTAGTGTGTCCCTGCTTACTCCTCCCCACCATTGAAACAGGCAACACAGCCAGACTCCTGCACTGTGGATGTTCCCACCTATCCACCAAGGGGCCTGAGAAGGCCCAGCCTCCTCTACTGCATCTCCCTCTGAGCCACAGACTCTTTTCTTTCCATCCCTAACCTACTTAGCCTTTCTGAATTTCCTTTTTACATTCTTGAAGGTCCAGCAACACATTGTTCTCTCCTTATCTCACCCTGTCCCCACTCCCAAGAGTGAGGAGGACAATGGGAAGCAAAGACTCCCATACTGGAACATGTATCAGTAAAATTTAGTTTTTAAAGAAGGTTTGAGAAGGCCCTGCTCATTTATAAAGGCCTCGCCAACCCAGTAACCTCAGCTCTGCTGAAAGAAAATGCCCACAACCACGCTACTCTTCTCATACCTAAGACATCAAGCCAAATATGTCCAGTGCTAGAAACTTTCTCAAAAGCTCAGTTCTTGGGGGAGGAGGGGCAAGATGGCAGAAGAGTAGGGTCCCAAATCACCTGTCCCCACCAAATTACCTAGATAACCTTCAAATCATCCTGAAAATCTAAAATTCGGCCTGAGATTTAAAGAGAGAGCAGCTGAAATGCTACAGTGAGAAGAGTTCGTGCTTCTATCAAGGTAGGAAGACGGGGGGGGGGGGGGGGAATAAAGAAACAAAAGGCCTCCAAGGGGGAGGGGCCCCGTGAGGAGCCAGGCTAAGGCCAGGGCGAGTGTCCCCAGGACAGGAGAGTCCCGTCCCGCAGAAGCAGGAGCTGCACCAATCTTCCTGGGCGGAAAGGCGCCTGCAGGGAGTTAGAGCAGGACCCCAGGAGGGCGGGGATGCCCTCAGGCTCCCTGGGACACTAACAGACACCTGCGCGCCCAGGAGAGTGCCCCGACCGGGAGCAGCTCAGAGGGACTCCGGCAGAGGCTCTGTGAAGAGGCGGCTGCGCGACTGGGAGCACAAATCCAACAGCTCAGACCGGGAGCACAGGGTGCCAGGACACAGCCCAAGATCCAGTCTCCCCCCGGAATAGGCAGAGGCCAGGAGGGCCCAGGACAGGAAGGACGCTCCTGCCCCAAGCTGAGCAGATCAGCGGCCCCACCCCGGAGCCTCCAGGCCCTGCATACAGAGAGCTCTGGAGTTACTGCGGGAGCTGAATCCAGGTTTCCACAGCTGCAGCAGCCACCGGGGTTGTTTCTCCTGGGGCCTCACGGGGTAAACAACCCCCACTGAGCCCTGCACCAGGCAGGGGGCAGAGCAGCTCCCCCAAGTGCTAACACCTGAAAATCAGCACAACAGGCCGCTCCCCCAGAAGACAAGCTAGATGGACAAGTTCCAGGGGAAGTCAAGGGACTTAGAAGAAGATACTCCCCCGTGTGTTTTTTTTCTTTTTGATTTCTGATTGATTCCCCCAACCTTTTTTTTCACCTTTCTTTCTTTTTCTTTCTCTTTTTCTTCTCTTTTTTTTCTTCCTTTTGTCTTTTTTCTTTTTCTCTTTTCTTTCCTTCTCTCTCTCTCTTTTTCTCCTTTTCCCAATACAACTTGTTTTTGGACACTCTGCACTGAGAAAAATGACTAGAAGGAAAACCTACCTCAAAAGAAAGAATCAGAAACAGTCCTCTCTCCCACAGAGTTACAAAATCTGGATTACAATTCAATGTCAGAAAGCCAATTCAGAAGCACTATTATACAGCTACTGGTGGCTCTAGAAAAAAGCATAAAGGACTCGAGAGACTTCATGACTGCAGACTTTAGATCCAATCAGGCAGAAATTAAAAATCAATTGAATGAGATGCAATCCAAACTAGAAGTCCTAACGACGAGGGTTAACGAGGTGGAAGAACGAGTGAGTGACATAGAAGACAAGTTGATGGCAAAGAGTGAAACTGAGGGAAAAAGAGACAAACAATTAAAAGGTCATGAAGACACATTAAGGGAAATAAACGACAGCCTGAGGAAGAAAAACCTACGTTTAATTGGGGTTCCCGAGGGCGCCGAAAGGGACAGAGGGCCAGAATATGTATTTGAACAAACCTAGCTGAACACTTTCTTAATCTGGTAAGGGAAACCGGCATTCAGATCCAGGAAATAGAGAGATTCCAACATTTAATAGTGAAGCTTGCAAATTCCAAAGATAAAGAGAAGATCCTTAAAGCAGCAAGAGACAACAAATCCCTGACTTTTATAGGGAGGAATATTAGGGTATCAGCAGACCTCTCCACAGAGACCTGGCAGGCCAGAAAGGGCTGGCAGGATATATTCAGGGTCCTAAATGAGAAGAACATGCAACCAAGAATACGTTATCGAGCAAGGCTCTCATTCAAAATGGAAGGAGAGATAAAGAGGTTCCAAGACAGGCAGGAGCTGACACATTGTGTTTCGGCGACAGACAGACAGGCAGGCAGACGCAAGACAGGCAGGAACTGAAAGAATATGTGACCTCCAAACCAGCTCTGCAAGAAGTTTTAAGGGGGACTCTTAAAATTCCCCTTTAAGAAGAAGTTAAGTGGAACAATCCACATAAACAAGGACTGAATAGATATCATGATGACACTAAACTCATATCTTTCAACAGTAACTCTGAACCTGAATGGGCTTAATGACCCCATCAAAAGGCGCAGGGTTTCAGACTGGATAAAAAAGCAGGACCCATCTATTTGCGGTCTACAAGAGACTCATTTTATTTTTATTTTTTTTATTTATGAGAGTCACACACACAGAGAGAGAGGCAGAGACACAGGCAGAGGGAGAAGCAGGCTCCATGCACCGGGAGCCTGACATGGGATTCGATCCCAGGTCTCCAGGATCGTGCCCTGGGCCAAAGGCAGGTGCTAAACCGCTGCGCCACCCAGGGGTCCCAAGAGACTCATTTTAGACAGAAGGACACCTACAACCTGAAAATAAAAGGTTGGAGAACCATTTACCATTCAAATGGTCCTCAAAAGAAAGCAGGGGTAGCCATCCTTATATCAGATAAACTAAAATTTACCCCGAAGTCTGTAGTGAGTATGAAGAGGGACACTATCTCATACTTAAAGGATCTATCCAACTAGAGGACTTAACAATCCTCAATATATATGTCCCGAATGTGGGAGCTGCCAAATATTTAAACTAATTAATAATCAAAGTGAAGAAATACTTAGATAATAATACACTTATACTTGGTGACTTCAATATAGTTCTTCCTACCCTCGATAGGTATTCTAAGCACAACATCTCCAAAGAAACGAGAGCTTTAAATGATAAACTGGACCAGATGGATTTCACAGATATCTACAGAACTTTACATCCAAACTCAACTGAATACACATTCTTCTCAAGTGCACATGGAACTTTCTCCAGAATAGACCACATATTGGGTCACAAATTGGGTCTGAACCAATACCAAAAGATTGGGATCGTCCCCTGCATATTCTCAGACCATAATGCCTTGAAATTAGAACTAAATCACAACAAGAAGTTTGGAAGGACCTCAAAAATGTGGAGGTTAAGGACAATTCTGCTAAAAGATGAAAGGGTCAACCAGGAAAATAAGGAAGAATTAAAAATGTTCATGGAAACTAATGAGAATGAAGATACAACCATTCAAAATCTTTGGGATGCAGCAAAAGCAGTCCTAAGGGGGAAATACATCGCAATACAAGCATCCATTCAAAAACTGGAAAGAACTCAAATACAAAAGCTAACCTTACACCTAAAGGAGCTAGAGAAAAAACAGCAGATGGACCCTACGCCCAGCAGAAGAAGAGAGTTAATTAAAATTTGAGCAGAACTCAACGAAATGGAGACCAGAAGAACTGTGGAACAGATCAACAGAACCAGGAGTTGGTTCTTTGAAAGAATTAATAAGATAGATAAACCATTAGCCAGCCTTATTAAAAAGAAGAGAGAGAAGACTCAAATTAATAAAATCATGAATGAGAAAGGAGAGATCACTACCAACACCAAGGAAATACAAACGATTTTAAAAACATATTATGAACAGCTATACGCCAATAAATTAGGCAATCTAGAAGAAATGGACGCATTCCTGGAAAGCCACAAACTACCAAAACTGGAACAGGAAGATATAGAAAACCTGAACAGGCCAATAACCAGGGAGGAAATTGAAGCAGTCCTCAAAAACCTCCCAAGACACAAGAGTCCAGGGCCAGATGGCTTCCCAGGGGAATTCTACCAAACGTTTAAACAAGAAATCATACCTATTCTACTAAAGCTCTTTGGAAAGATAGAAAGAGATAGAGTACTTCCAAATTCGTTCTATGAGGCCAGCATCAAGTTAGTTCCAAAACCAGACAAAGACCCCACCAAAAAGGAGAATTACAGACCAATATCCCTGATGAACATGGATGCAAAAATTCTCAACAAGATACTAGCCAATAGGATCCAACAGCACATTAAGAAAATTATTCACCATGACCAAGTAGGATTTATCCCCGGGACACAAGGCTGGTTCAACACTCATAAAACAATCAATGTGATTCATCATATCAGCAAGAGAAAAACCAAGAACCATATGATCCTCTCATTAGATGCAGAGAAAGCATTTGACAAAGTACAGCATCCATTCCTGATCAAAACTCTTCAGAGTGTAGGGATAGAGGGAACTTCCTCGACATCTTAAAAGCCATCTACGAAAAGCCCACAGCAAATATCATTCTCAATGGGGAAGCACTGGGAGCCTTTCCCCTAAAATCAGGAACAAGACAGGGATGTCCACTCTCACCACAGCTATTCAACATAGTCCTGGAAGTCCTAGCCTCAGTAATCAGACAACAAAAAGACATTAAAGGCATTCAAATTGGCAAAGAAGAAGTCCAACTCTCCCTCTTCGCCAATGACATGATACTCTACATAGAAAACCCAAAAGCCTCCACCCCAAGATTGCTAGAACTCATACAGCAATTCGGTAGCGTGGCAGGATACAAAATCAATGCCCAGAAGTCAGTGTCATTTCTATACACTAACAATGAGACTGAAGAAAGAGAAATTAAGGAGTCAATCCCATTTACAATTGCACCCAAAAGCATAAGATACCTCGGAATAAACCTAACCAATGAGGTAAAGGATCTATACCCTAAAAACTATAGAACACTTCTGAAAGAAATTGAGGAAGACACAAAGAGATGGAAAAATATTCCATGCTCATGGATTGGCAGAATTAATATTGTGAAAATGTCAATGTTACCCAGGGCAATCTACACGTTTAATGCAATCCCTATCAAAATACCATGGACTTTCTTCAGAGAGTTAGAACAAATTATTTTAAGATTTGTGTGGAATCAGAAAAGATCCCGAATAGCCAGGGGAATTTTAAAAAAGAAAACCATAGCTGGGGGCATCACAATGCCAGATTTCAGGTTGTACTACAAAGCTGTGGTCATCAAGACAGTGTGGTACTGGCACAAAAAGAGACACATAGATCAATGGAACAGAATAGAGAACCCAGAAGTGGACCCTGAACTTTATGGTCAACTAATATTCGATAAAGGAGGAAAGACTATCCATTGGAAGAAAGACAGTCTCTTTAATAAATGGTGCTGGGAAAATTGGACATCTCCACATGCAGAAGAATGAAACTAGACCGCTCTCTTTCACCGTACACAAAGATAAACTCAAAATGGATGAAAGATCTAAATGTGAGACAAGAGTCCATCAAAATCCTAGAGGAGAACACACGCAACACCCTTTTTGAACTTGGCCACAGTAACTTCTTGGTAGATACATCCACGAAGGCAAAAGAAACAAAAGCAGAAATGAACTATTGGGACTTCATCAAGATAAGAAGCTTTTGCACAGCAAAGGATACTGTCAATAAAACTAAAAGACAACCTACAGAATGGGAGAAGATATTTGCAAATGACATGTCAGATAAAGGGCTAGTTTCCGAGATCTATAAAGAACTTCTTAAACTCAACACCCAAGAAACAAACAATCCAATCATGAAATGGGCAAAAGACATGAACAGAAATCTCACAGAGGAAGACATAGACATGGCCAACATGCACATGAGAAAATGCTCCACATCACTTGCCATCAGGGAAATACAAATAAAAACCACAATGAGATATCACCTCACACCAGTGAGAATGGGAGAAATTAAGAAGGCAGGAAACAACAAATGTTGGAGAGGATGCGGAGAAAAGGGAACCCTCTTACACTGTTGGTGGGAATGTGAACTGGTGCAGCCACTCTGGAAAACTGTGTGGAGGTTCCTCAAAGAGTTAAAAATGGACCTGCCCTTCGACCCAGCAATTGCACTGTTGGGGATTTACTCCAGAGATTCAGATGCAATGAAACGCCCGGACACCTGCACCCCGATGTTTCTAGCAGCAATGTCCACAATAGCCACACTGTGGAAGGAGCCTTGGTGTCCATCGAAAGATGAATGGATAAATAAGATGTGGTTTATGTACACAATGGAATATTACTCAGCCATTAGAAACGACAAATACCCACCATTTGCTTCAACGTGGATGGAACTGGAGGGTATTATGCTGAGTGAAGTAAGTCAATCGGAGAAGGACAAACATTATATGTTCTCATTCATTTGGGGAACATAAATAATAGTGAAAGGGAATAGAAGGGAAGGGAGAAGAAATGTGTGGGATATATCAGAAAGGGAGACAGAACATGAAGACTCCTAACTCTGGGAAATGAACTAGGGGTGGTGGAAGGGGAGGAGGGCGGGGGGGGGTGTGTTGAGTGCGTGACAGGCACTGAGGGGGACACTTGATGGGATGAGCACTGGGTGTTATTCTGTATGTTGGTAAATTGAACACCAATAAAAAATTAATTTATTAAAATAAAGCTCAGTTTTTTTTTAAGATTTTTATTTATTTACTCATGAGAAACAGAGAGAGAGAGAGGCAGAGACACAGGCAGAGAGAGAAGCAGGCTCCATGCAAGGAGCCCGTCGTGGGACTTGATCCTGGGTCTTCAGTATCATGCCCAGGACCAAAGGCATCACTAAACCACTGAGCCACTCGGGCTGCCCCAAAAGCTCAGTTCTTAAGAATATCATTTTATCTCCCTGGCTGTCTTTAAATGAAGGAAGTCGTGGAAGATACTTTTAGAAATTGTCACAGTATTTGTTTTAGGTGTTGTGCAAAAAAAAAAAAATCTGGGAGCCAGCTCCCTCTTCCCTCTGTGAAAAAAATGCCAGCCTAGTATTTGGTATACACACTATACCACAAACAATCTGATCATGTCTAAGAAACTCTTTATGGAGGAACTATCAAGTAGCCACTATGTGTAAGGTTCTAGATGAAGAAAGAACACACAGAAAAGACAGACATGGTGTCCCTGAAGGAGCTCACAATTTATTAGGAAAATCAGATATGGAAACAACTATATTTCATATAATGCAGAAATGCCAGAACTAAAAGCTGGCCATGGTTATCCTGCATCCACATCAGTCTCTCAAATTAGTTCAGGAAGTTAATGAGGGGTTCTGTGTCCCTACATGCTCCCACAAACAATAGTAGCTTGAACTTTTCTGTAAAGATATTCCAGTCTACATAGAATACTGATCCCAAGACATCAGAGTACTTCTATTTCTCTTCCAATCAATCACCAAGGAAGAGAGGGTTTCAATTAGGAAAAAAACAGCAAGTCAATGAAGGAATCAGAGATGTATTGAGATAAAGCACTAGCAACCTAGCTTCACATGATTACTTTGGTGTTAGAATTTGTACATTGAAAAGAAATTTCCGCATTTCTGAAAGATGTTCAATTACTTCTGCTTAAATCCTTCCAAAAATAGGGCACTCTCCACATGTAAAAGCAGTAAATATTACTGGGCAGCTCAGCTAGTCTTTCTTTCTGCTAAACCTATATCTGCACCTATAAAGCACCCCTGAAGTTTACTGCTGATCCTATGTTTGCTCACACTTAGAACCTCAGAGAACATGGCTACTTCTTTTGCCCCCAAAAATTCCTTTAGGGATCTGAACTCAGGGGTCCTATCCTTTATGTCTCCTTATCTCAGGGAAAATAGTCCAACTCTTCCAATTATTTCTTTCAAGCTGGTATTTACCCAGTCCCTTCCTTAGCCTTGTATACCACACTTATGAAGTGGTCATGCAGCCTGATTACACATTGACAGTACCAAGGAATTCACAGGATGTCAGATGACTTCTTAGGAAAGTGTAATAGTATCCCAGTGTGATCAACATCTCTGAAGATCAGAAGCATCAAAAAACGAACTAGGGGTGGTGGAAGGGGAGGAGGGCAGGGGGTAGGGGTGAATGGGTGACGGGCACTGAGGGGGGCACTTGACGGGATGAGCACTGGGTGTTATTCTGTATGTTGGCAAATTGAACACCAATAAAAAATAAATTTATTATTTAAAAAAATCATATCTACTTCAGCTTAGTTTGAACCAGTGGCCCATAGCTATTCATTATCTGAGGCCTTGTCCAAACATTATTAGCAGCCAGTAAATAAGCTATTATGATGCTAAAGATGAAAAAGGGAAAAATATTAGTAGAATTTTTTGTGGTAGTAATTTTATTGAAATAATTGTACATTCATATGCAGTTGTAAAAATTATACAAAGATCTCCTGTACACTTTACTGTTTCTGTGAAGACTATATAGTACAATATCACAAGTAGGATATTGACATTGATACAGTGTTATTCAGACTTGTAGTCATTTGTGTATATGTGTATATTTACTGTTATACAATTTTATCACATATGTCAATTCTTGTGTATACAACCACAGATAATATACAGAATAGTTCTGTCACACTAAGGATAACTTATGTTGCCTATTTTTTTCATGTTGCCTATTTTGAGCTCTTATATTTGAGCTTATTCTTCATTTAACTTTTAAAACACTACTATAGTTGAATATTAAAACAAAAACAATAGCAAGTAGTGAGCTACGATTATAGTCCTTCATTCATTCACTACTGCATATAAAATGCCAGCAGCAGTGTTATTCACTGGCCCCATTAAGAGGTCTGACACTGAACACCATCCCTAGGATGATGTTCATCATCCTCATATGCTTCCCCATTGTAATGGCACTGTCTTTTCTGATTGGGATCAAAGTCCACCAGTTCTACCTGGTCCATTTCATCAGTTTCTTCTACTTCCTTCCTCTCAGGTAGGAGTTTTTCTAGCAAAGAAAGTTTATCAGGAGAGAGAAAGCCATTCTCAGGGAAGTTTACCTTAAATTCGATGATTAGGCGACCCTTCTCATATGGTCTATGACAAATTGGCATGCCTTCGTTTAGCACCCTTGCTTGATATCCCCATGCCTGACAATATGACCTGGATGAAAGGTGATGACGATGGTTGGGTTGTCAAGAGTAGATATTTGCTTTTGAAAGCTACACAGGGCTTCAACCAGCTGTATATCCATACACATGAAAAGATCTTCTCGTCGAGTAAAAACAGCATGGTCCTTCTGATCTAAAACAATGATAATATCTCCTGGTTCCAGTCCTGGTTCTTGGTCTCCCTCACCATGGAATGTTATCTTCTGGACATCTTTCATGCCTTTGTCAATATGCACTTCTAGAATCTTCTTCTCTCAAACTATCTTCATTCCATTGCAGTTTTTACATCTATCTTTAGGACTGATCTGTTCCCCATGGCCCTGGCACTCCATGCACACAGACTGAATTTGCTGAACCATTCCAGGTCCTATCTGATGCATTCCAGTACCTCTGCAATTGGAACAACATTTGACTGCTCCTTTCTTACCACCTCGGCCTTCACATTTATCGCAAATCACATTCTTTTGCAGAGATAGTTTTCTTGTTGCACCATTACATAAATCTTCTAAGGTTACTGAGAGCTGATGTACAACATTTTTACCTCTCCGTTTTCTCTGCATCCTGCCTCCTCCTCCAAAAAACATATCAAGGATGTCCATGAGGGAGCCAAAACCACCACCAGCTCCACCTTCTTTAATTGCCTGTTCTCCTCCTTCGTCATATAATTTCCTTTTCTTTGCATTAGAGAGTACTTCATAAGCTTGAGAAATTTGTTTAAACTTCTCTCCTTCATTTGGATTCTTATCAGGGTGGTACTTCAAGGCCAGTTTCCTGTAAGTCTTTTTCCATTCCTCCTGGGTGGCATTGGGTTTGACCCCCAAAACATCATAGTAAGTGGTTTCTTTCACCATTTTCTATAGCTGGTGAGAAGGCCGAGGCTGGTGTGACGAAGCGGGAAGGAGCACGTTGCTGAGCGCAGCTCGGGCAGCTGCCACTCCTCCGCGTCTCACCGAGCATTCTGGAAAGTTCCCTCATGTTGCCTTTTTATAGCCATATGAACTTCCTTCCCACTCTAACCACGTTGGTCCCTAACCCCTGGCAACCTCTGATCTGCTGTTCTCCATTTCTATAACTTTGTCGTTCAAACTTATATAAATGAAACCATACACTTTGGAACTCACTGTTTTTCATCTAGCATGCCCTTGAGATTCATCGAAGTTGCTGCATGTATCAAGTTTGTATTTGTTACTGAGTATGATTATGTAGTATGCATGTTTGTTTAACCACGGACTCTGTGAAGGACATTTAGGTTGTATCTAGTATTTGGCTATTAAGAATAAAGCTTCTATGGACATTTCTGTACAGGTCTTGATCACAGTAGTTATATTGTAGGCTTTATTATTGGGAAGGGTGATTACTCCCATTTTACTTTTCCATGGCAAGACGGTTTCAGCTATGCTAGGGCCTGTACCTTTTAATATACATTTTAGAATAAACTTGTCTATGTCTATTAAAAAAAAAACCTTTGCTGAAGTTTTGGTAGGAACTGTGTTAAATCTATATATCAATTTGAGGAGAATTGACTGCCTTACTGTATTGTCTTCTAATCCATTCACATAGTGTGTTTTTACATTTATTTAAGTTCTCTTAATTTCTTTTCTTGGCATTTTGTAGTTTTCAGCATATAGATCATGTACATATTTTAAGTGTGTACCGAGTATTTCAATTTCTTCAGAGCAATTGTAAAAGTTATCAGGTTTTGATTTTGGTTTCCATGTGTTCATTGTTACTACGTACAATGTGATTGTTTCTTGCATGTTGATCTCATATCCTGCCACAGTGTTGAACTCACTAGTTCCAGGACTGTTTTTATTTTTTGTAAATTCCTTGGGAATTTTCTAAATAGTCAATCATGTCATCTGCAAATTGGGACAGCTATATTTCTTCCTTTCCAATCCGTATGTTTTATTTTCCTTCCTTAACTTGCTGCAGTGGCTAGAACTCCCAGAACTATGTTAAATAAGAGTGGTGAGAGTGGATGTGTCTTTTCTGAGTCCTGGGTGAAAGCATTTAATTTTTCACCATATAGTTAACAATGATGTTACCTTTAAGTTTTTCATATATGCCCTTTGTCTGGATTCATGAAGTTCCCTTCTATTCATACTTTGCTGAGAGTTTATTTTTTATTTTTTTTTTGAGAGTTTATTATCAGGAATGGATGTTGGATTTTTTTTCAATCCTTTTTCCACATTAATTGATGTGATCATATGATTTTTCTTCTTTAACCTGTTCATATAGTGGTTTATGTTCATTGACTTTCAAATGTTGAACGAGCCTTTCATCCTTGGAATAAGATTGACTTGGTAATGGTATATAATTCTTTTTATGCATTGTTGGATTAGGTTTGCTAATATGTTTTGTGAGGAATTTTGCATATAGGTTGATGAGAAATACTGGTTTTTAGATTTTTTTTTCTTCTAAATTTGATTTTGGTACCAGGGTAATATTGGCTTCATAAAATGAGTTGGGAAATATTCTCCCCTGTTCTAATTCTGGATGAGATTGTATAAATTCATAAGATTGGTGTTAATTATTTAATGTTTGGTAGAATTCTCCAGTAAAGACATTTGGGCCTGAATATTTCCCTTTTGGAAGCTTTTACATAATGAAGAGCATTTCTTTAATGGATGTAGAACTACTCATATGTATTTCATCTCTATTAAAGTGTTAGTAGGGGTAGCCTGGGTGGCTCAGCGGTTTAGCACAGCCTTCGGCCTGGGTCTTGATCCTGGAGACCCAGGATTGAGTCCCAGATGAGTCCTGCATCGGGCTCACTGCATGGAGCCTGCTTCTCCCTCTGCCTGTGTCTCTACCTCTCTCTGTCTTTCTCCGTGTCTCTCATGAATAAATAAATAAAATCTTTTAGAAAAATAAAGTGCTAGTAGTTTGTTTTTGAAGAATTGGTCAGTTTCTTCTTAATTGTATTTATAAGTGCAAGGTTGTTCAAGGCATTCCCTTTTGTAATTATTTTATTATAGTAAAAATATATGTAACATAGAATGCAGCATTTTAATAATTATTTTTTTGTTTTTTTAGGAGAAGTTTAGGTTTACAGGAAAAGTGAGAGGAAGGAACATGGATTTCTCATATACTTGCTGTCCCAGCACATGACTAGCTTCCCACATTATCAATATTCCCCAGAAGTGGGACATTTATAATAATTACTAAACCTAAATTGACACACAGTAATCAACCTAAGTCCCTACTTTTCATTAGGGCTCACTCTCAGTGTTGTACATTCTATGGGTTTGGACAAATGTGTAATGATATGAATCCATCATTATAGTATGCAGTGTATTTTCTCTGCATCAAAAATCCTCTGGGCTTTACCTGTTCATTCTCTCACCACCTCAAGCCCAATCAAGCAGTGACCACTGACAGTACAAATACTGTCACCATGGTTTTGCCTTTTCTAGAATCATGCATAATCGGAATTATGCAGTATGTGGCTTTGTAGCTTTCTTAGATTATCTTTTCACTGAATAATGTGCATTTAAGTTTTTTCCGTGTATTTTCATGTCTTGATATCTCATTTTTTTCAATGCTTAAGCGTATTTCATTGTTCAGATATACAAAGGCTTATTTATAATTTCGCCTACTGAAGGACATCTTTGTTGCTTCTAAGTTTGGGCAATTATGAGTAAGGCTGCTATAAACATCTGCATCATGCAGGTTTTGTGTGTATATAATTTGCAAACTACTCTGAGTGGGTCCCAAGAAGTATGATTGTTGGAATGCATGATTTAGTATTGTAATAAAATGCCAAACTGTTTTCCAAAGTGGCTGTACAATATTGTGTTCACACCAGCAATGAATGAGAACTTCTTTTGTTCCATATCCTCAGGATTTGGTGTCGGTATTAAAAATTTTGGTCATTTGGGCAGCCCGGGTGGCTCAGCGGTTTACACTGCCTTCAGCCCAGGACCTGATCCTGGAGACCTGGGATTGAGTGCCATGTCAGGGCTCCCTGCATGGAGCCTGCTTCTCCCTCTTCCTGTGTCTCTGCCTCTCTCTCTCTCTCTCTCTCTCTGTCACTCATGAATAAATAAATAAAATATTTTAAAAAATTTTTGGCCATTCTAATAGGTGTGTATTTCTCTCTCTCTCTCATTGATGGCATATGATTTGGAGAGACTTTTCATATGCTTAGTTGATATCTGTGTACATTCTTCAGGGAGGTGTCTGTTATGACCTTTGGCCTATAATTTAAAATTGATTTGTTTTCTTATTGCTGAATTTTATTTTTTTTACATTTTTTTATTTATTATTTTTTGTACTTTTTTATTGGAGTTCGATTTGCCAACATATAGTATAACACCCAGTGCTCATCTCATCAAGTGCCCTCACCACTGCCGTCACCCTGTCACCAAATCCCCTCACCCACCTCCCCTTCCACTACCCCTTGTTCATTTCCCAGAGTTAGGAGTCTCTCATGTTTTGTCACCCTCTCTGATTTTTCCCATTCATTTTCTCTCCTTTCCCCTTTAATCCCTTTCACTATTTTTTATATTCCCCATACAAGTGAAACCATATGATGATTGTCCTTCTCCAATTGACTTACTTCACTCAGCATAATACCCTCCAGTTTAATCCCTGTCAAAGCAAATGGTGGGTATCCGTCATTTCTAATGGCTGGGTAATATTCCATTGTGTATTTATATATTTATATATATATGTATATGCATATGTATACAAATTATCTATATACTATTACTATTACTATTATCTATATACTATACTATATACTATCTATATACTATTGTGTGTATATACAAATTCACATCTATCTATCTATCTATCTATCTATCTATCTATCTCATATCTTTTTTATCCATTCATCTGACAAAGGACATTGTGGCTCCTTTCACAGTTTGGCTATGATTTTGCCGCTATGAATATTGGCATGCAGGTGTCCCATTGTTTCACTACATCTGTATCTTTGGGGCAAATACCCAGTAGTGCAATTGCTAGGTCATAGAGCAGCACTATTTTTAACTTCTTGAGGAACGTCCACATTTTTTTCAAGGGTGGCTGCACCAGCTTGCATTCCCAACAAAACTGCAAGAAAATACCTCTTTCTCCACATCCTTGCCAAAATTTGCTCTTTCTTGTCTTGTTATTTTTAGCCATTTTCACAGGTGTAAAGTGGTACCTCATTGTGATTTTGATGTGTATTTCCCTGATCGCAAGTGATGTGAGGCATTTTTTTCATGTGCTTGCTGGGTATGTGTAGGTCGTCTTTGGAGAAATATCTGTTCATGTCTTCTGTCTATTTAATGACTGGATTGTTTGTTTCTTGCATGTTGAGTTTGATAAGTTCTTTGTAGCTCTTGGATACTAGCCCTGTATCTGATATGTCATTTGAAAATATCTTCTCCCACTCTGTAGGTTGTCTGTTAATGTTGTTGACTGCTTCTTTTGCTGTGCAGTAACTTTTTATCTTGATGAAGTCCCAATAATTCATTTTTGCTTTTGTTTCCCTTACCTTTATGGATGTATCTTGCAAGAAGTTGCTGTGGTCAAGTTCAAAAAGGGAGTTCCCTGTGTTCTTCTCTAGGATTTTGATGGAATCTTGTCTCACACTCAAATCTTTCATCCATTTTGAGTTTATCTTTGTGTATGGTGTAAGAGAATGGTCTGGTTTCATTCATCTGCATGTGGATGTCCAATTTTCCCAACACCAGGTATTGAAGACAGTGTCTTTTTTTCCAGTGGAAATTCTTGCCTGCTTTGTAGAAGTTGGTTGACCATAGAGTTGACAGTCAATTTCTGCATTATCTATTTTGTTCCACTGAACTGTGTGTCTGCTTTGTGCCAGTACCATACTGTCTTGATGATGACAACTTTGTAATACAGCTTAAATTTAGGCATTGTGATACAACCAGCTTTGGTTTTCTTTTTCAACATTCCTCTGGCTATTCAGGGTCTTTTCTGGTTCCATACAAATCTTAGAATTTTTTTAATTGGAGTTCAATTTGCCACCATATATCATAACACCCAGGGCTCATCATGCCAAGTTACCCCCTAGGTCCCCATCACCCAGTCACCCCAAACCCCCACCTACCTCCGCTTCCACCAACCCTTGTTCATTTTCCAGAGTTAGGTGTCTCTCATGTTTTGTCACCCTCACTGATATTTTCACTCATTTTCTCTCCTTTACTTTTATTCCATTTCATTAATATTTATATTCCCCAAGTGAATGAGACCATATAATGTTTGTCCTTCTCCGATTGACTTATATCACTCAGGATAATACCCTTCAGGTCCATCCACGTCCAAGCAAATAGTGGGTATTTATCATTCATAATGGCTGAATAATATTCCATTGTATATATGCAACATGTTCTTTGTCCATTCATCTTTCGATAGACACCGAGGCTCTGTCCATAGTTTGGCTATTGTGGACATTGCTGCTATGAACATCATTGCTGCTATGAACATAGCATAACATATGCTATGTTCCAGCATTTCACTGCATCTGTATAGTTGGAGTAAATCTGCAGCAGTGCCATTGTTGGATCCTAGGGCAGATGAATTTTTAACTCTTTGAGGAACCTCCACACAGTATTCCAGAGTGGCTACACCAGTTCACATTCCCACCAACAGTGCAAGACGGTACCCCTTCCTCCACATGCTCTCCAACATTTGTGGTTTCCTGCCTTGTTAATTCTCCCCATTCTCACTGGTGTGAGGAGGTATCTCATTGTGGTTTTGATTTGTATTTCCCTGATGGCCAGTGATGTGGAGCATTTTCACATGTGCTTGTTGGCCTAGTCTATGTCTTCCACTGTGAAATTTCTGTTCATGTCTTTTGCCCATTTCATGATTGGATTGTTTGTTTCTTTGCTGTGGAGTTTAATAAGTTCTTTATAGATCTCGGATACTAGCCCCTTATGTGACAGGTAATTTACAAATATCTTCTCCCATTCTGTACGTTGTCTTTTAGTTTTGTTAACTGTTTCTTTTGCTCTGCAGAGGCTTTTTATCTTGATGAAGTGCCAATCATTCATTTTTGCTTTTGTTTCTCTTGCCTTCATGGATGTATCTTGCAAGAAGTTACTGTGGCCAAGTTCAAAAAACCTGGCATTGTGATGACCGCAGCTATGGATTTCTTTTTTAAAATTCCCCTGGCTATTCATGGCCTTTTCTGATGCCACACAAATCTTAAGATGATTTGTTCCAACTCTCTGAAGAAAGTCCATGGTATTTTGATAGGGATTGCATTCAATGTGTAAATTTCCCTGGGTAACATTGAAATTATCACAATATTAATTTTTCCAAACCATGAGCATGGAATATTTTTCCATCTCCTTGTGTCTTCCCCACTTTCTTTCCGAAGCGTTCTGTAGTTTTTAGGGTATAGATCCTGTACGTCTTTGGTTAGGTTTATTCCTAGGTATCTTATGCATTTAGGTGCAATGGGAAATGGGATTGACTCCTTAATTTCTCTTTCTTCAGTCTCATTGTTAGTGTATAGAAAAACCACTGATTTCTGGGCATTGATTTTGTATCCTGCCACACTGCCGAATTGCTGTATGGGTGGAGTCTTGGGTTTTCTATGGAAAGGATCATGTCATTGGTGAAGAGGGAGTGTTTGACTTCTTTTTTGCCAATTTGAGTGCTTTAATGTCTTTTTTTTGCCTGATTGCTGAGGCTAGGATTTTTAGTCCTTTGTTGAATAGCTGTGGTGAGAGTGGACATCCCTGTCTTGTTCCTGATCTTATGGGAAAGGCTCTCAGTGTGTCACTATTGAGAATGAGATTTTCTGTGGGCTTTTTGTAGATGGCTTTTAAGATGTCGAGGAATGTTCCCTCTATCCCTACACTCTGAAGAGTTTTGATCAGGAATGGATGCTGTATTTTGTCAAATGCTTTATCTGCATCTATTGAGAGGATCATATGGTTCTTGGTTTTTCTCCTGCTGATATGATGAATCACATTGATTGTTTTATGAGTGTTGAACCAGCCTTGCATCCAGGGGATAAGTCCCACTTGATCATGGTGAATAATCTTCTTAATGTATTGCTGGAACCTACTGGCTCCTATCTTGTTGAGAATTTGTGCATCTGTATTCATCAGTGATATTGGTTTACAATTCTCTTTTTTGGTGCAGTCTTTTTCTGCTTTTGGAATTAAGGTGATACTGGCCTCATAGAATGAGATTGGAAGTACTCCATCTCTTTCTATTTTCTGAATAGCTTTAGTAGAATAGGTATGGTTTCTTCTTGTTGTTTTTTTTTGTTTGTTTGTTTGTTTCTTCTTTAAACGTTTGATACAATCCCCTGGGAAGCCATCTGGCCCTGGACCTTTGTGTCTTGGGAAGTATGGATGACTGCTTCAATTTCCTCCCTGGTTATTGGCCTGTTCAGGTTTTCTATTTCTTCCTGTTCCAGTTTTGGTAGTTCGTGGTTTTCCAGGAATGCGTCCATTTCTTCTAGATTGCCTAATTTACTGGCGTATAGCTACTAATAATAACGTTTTAATATCATTTGTATTTCTTTGCTGTTTTTTTCCAGCTCCTTTAGGTGTAAGATTTGCTTTGGTTTTGAGTTCTTTCCCGTTTTTGGATGGATGCTTGTATTGTGATGTTTTCCTCCTCAGGACTGCTTTTGCTGTATCCCAAAGATTTTGAATGGTTGTATCTTCATTCTCATTAGTTTCCATGAATCTTTTTAATTCTTCCCCGATCTTCTGGTTAACCCTTTCGTCTTTGAGCAGGATGGTCTTTAACCTCCAAGTGTTTGAAATCCTTCCAAACTTCTTTTTATGGTTTAGTTCTAGTTTCAAAGCATTTTTGTCTGAAAATATGCAGGGGACAATCCTAAACTTTTGGTATCGGTTAAGACCTGGTGTTTGACCCAGTATGTGGTCCATTCTGGAGAAAGTTCCATGTGCACTGGTGAAAAATGTGTATTCAGTTGCCTTTGGATGTAAAGTTCTGTAAATATCTGTGAAATCCATCTGGTCCAGTGTATTATTTAAAGCTTTTCTTTCGTTGGAGATGTTGTGCTTAGAAGATCTGTCGAATTATAGAAAGCACTGTGTTGAAGTCTCCAAGTATAAGTGTATTATTATCTAAGTATGTCTTAACTTTGCTTATTAATTGATTGATATATTTCTCAGCTCCCACATTCGGGGCATGAATATTCAGATTGTTAGGTCCTTTTGTTGGATAGATCCTTTAAGTATGATACAGTGTCCCTCTTCATCTCTTACTACAGTCTTCGGGATAAACTTTAGTTTATCTGATATAAGGATGGCTACCTCTGCTTTCTTTTGAGGACCATTTGAATGGTAAATGGTTCTCCAACCTTTTATTTTCAGGATGTAGGTGTCCTTATGTCTAAAGTGAGTCTATTGTAGACAGCCTGGACAAGTCTTAACTTTTTTATCCAGTCTGAAACCCTGTGTTATTTAAATTTTTGGTAGAATTCCTCTGGCCCTGGACTTTTGTTTTTTGGGAGGTTTTTGTTGATTGCTTCAATTTCCTCACTGTTTATGGATCTGTTCAGGTTTTGTATTTATTCCTGATTCAGTTTTGGTAACATATAGCTTTCCAGGAATGCATCCATTCTTCTAGATTGCCTAATTTGTTGGCATGCAATTGTTCATAATATGTTTTTTAAATCATTTGTATTTCCTTGGTATTGGTTGTGATCTCTCCTTATTTCATGATTTTATTAATTTGAGTCCTTTCTTTTTCTGTTTAATAAGTCTGTCTTGGGGTTTATCTATCTTATTAATTCTTTCAAATAACTAGCTCTTCATTTTATTGATTTGTTCTACAGTTCTTCGGGTCTCTATTTCATTGCGTTCTGTTCTAAGCTTTATTATTT
The DNA here is from genome assembly GCF_053574225.1 of Canis aureus. Classification (NCBI taxonomy): domain Eukaryota; kingdom Metazoa; phylum Chordata; class Mammalia; order Carnivora; family Canidae; genus Canis; species Canis aureus. The sequence continues at coordinate 75,153,564 of NC_135649.1, read as the reverse complement.
CTCTTCTCCTAATTGGTATAGCCTTCATTCACTCTTCTTTCTCCAGTTCCTTTAGGTGTAAGGTTAGCTTGTGTATTTGAGATTTTTCCGGTTTTGGGGGGAGGCTTGTGTCCAAATGTATTTCACTTAGGCCTGCCTTTGCTTTATCTCGAAGGTTTTGCATAGTTGCACTTTCATTTTTATCAGTTTGCATGAAAATTTTAAATTTTTCTCTAATTTCTGAGTTGACCCATTCACTTTTAGTAGGATGCTCTTTAACCTCCAAGTGTTTGAGTTCCTTCCAAATTTCTTCCTGTGAGTTAGTTCTAGTTTCAAAGCCTTCTGGTCTGAAAATATTCAGAGAATAATCCTAATCTTTTGGTATCAGTTAAGACCTGATTTGTGATCCAGTATGTGGTATATTCTAGAGAAAGATCCATGTGCACTTAGGAAGAATGTGTATTCTCTTGCATTAGGATGGAATGTTCTGTAGATATCTGTGAAATCCATTTGTTCCAGTGTGCCAGTCAAAGCCTTTGTTTCTTTGGTGATGTTCTGTTTAGAAGATCTGTCTTTTGCTGAGAATGCCATGTTGAAGTTTCCAACTATTAATATATTACTATCTGTGTGTCTTTTTTCTTGTTTATTAATTGGTTGATATAATTGGCTGCTCCCTTATTGGTTGCATAAATATTCATAATTGTTAGGTGTTCTTGTTTGATAGATCTTCAAGTATGATATAGTGTCCCTCTTCATCTCTTACTATAGTCTTAGGTTTAAAATCTAATTTATCTGGCATGAGGATCGCTACTCCAGCTTTATTTTGAGGACAATTTGCATGGCAAACAGTTCTTTAACCACTCATTTTTAGGCTGAAGGTGTTCTTGGGTCTAAAATTAGTCTCTGCTTTTTTATCCAGTCGGACACCCTGTGCCTTTTGACTGGATCATTTAACCCATTCAGGTTTAGAGTAACTATTGAAAGATATGAAATTAGTGTCAATGTATTACCTATACATTTCCTGCAAATTGCTTCTTTGGGATCCCTCTTTGCTTACAGGGTCCCCCTTAATATTTCTTGTGGAGTTGATTTGGTGGTCACATTTTCTTTCAGTTCTTGTCTGTCCTACAAGCTCTTACTCTCTCCTTCTATTCTGAATGACAGACTTGCTGGATAATGTATTCTTGGCTGCATGTTTTTCTCATCTATTACTTTGAATATATCATGCCAGCCTTTTCTGGCCTGTCAAGTCCCTTTGAAGAGGTCTGCTGTTAATCTGATATTTCTCCCTATATAATTTAGTAAGCTCTTTTCTCAAGCTGATTTTAGGATTTTCTCTTTATCCCTGAAATTTGCAAGCTTTATATGTCAAGGTGTTGATCAGTTTTTGTGATTTTAAAAGGCGTCCTCTCTGTCTCTTGGATATGAATGCCTGTTTCCTTCCCCAAATTAGGGTAGTTCTCAGCTATTTTTGTTCAATTTCTGCTCATCTCTGTCTCTCCACAGCCTCTGGAATCCCAATAAAATGGATATTATTCTTTCTAAAACTATCATTTAAGTCTTGGAATCTCTCTTTGTGGGCACTTCGTTGTTTTTCTCATTTTTAATCAGCTTCATTCCTTTCCATCAACTTGTCTTCTATGTCACTCTGTCTCTCTTTTGCCTCACTTGCCTAGCTGTTAGAGCACACAGTTTAGAGTGCATCTAAGTTAGAGTATTTTTAATTTTGGCCTGATTAAGTCTCATTTCTGCAGCAAGAGATTCTCTAGAGTCTTTATGCTTTTTCCAAGAGCCATCAGTAATTTTATAATTGTAATCCTGAAATTCTACCTCTGACATCTTACCTCAATCAATATCCATTATATCTGTGTCAGAGAGTATTACTTCTGGTTCTTTTTTAAGTGGTGAATTCTTGCTTCTAGTCATTTTTTCCAGTGCAGAATGGTTGTACAATTGAGCAGAGTTGAAAACATCAACCATGACCCAAACAAAATAAACCAGAGTGGACCAAGATATTGAACCCCTTGGTTCTGAGTGTATTTTTGTGTGTATTTATGTCCTAAATTCCACATTTATATAAAAAAGCAAAACTTGGGATCCTTGGGTGGCGCAGCGGTTTGGCGCCTGCCTTTGGCCCAGGGCGCGATCCTGGAGACCCGGGATCGAATCCCACATCGGGCTCCCGGTGCATGGAGCCTGCTTCTCCCTCTGCCTATGTCTCTGCCTCTCTCTCTCTCTGTGACTATCATAAATAAATAAAAAATTAAAAAAAAGCAAAACTTATATAGAGAAACAACAGCAACAACAAAAATAAAAACAAAAAGATAAAAGAGAGGAGCTGATTGAGAAAGAAGAGAGAATATAATTTCAGAGTAGACCAACCCAGTGGTTCTTGGTTCTGAGTGTATGTTAGAAGGCACTAAATTCCAGAATTATAAAACAAAGCAAAACAAAACAAAAAACCCCTCAAAACATATATGTATATATACATATATATGAAAATTAAATTGAATATGTTGAAAGGAAGCCAAAAATGAAGAATATATCTATTGCACATAATTGTAAAAAATATGAAGGTCCAAAAGGAATAAACTTAAAAATGAAGAGTTGATAAAATATTGTAGTTAAGACAAGAAGAAAGAATATTGGAAATTTTTAACCCGAAAGATAAATGAATCATAAGGAAAAAACTTCAAGTTCTATATTCTCTCAGTCCTGTAGTTTTCTGTCCTGTTTGGTCAGTAAACTTGCTTTTCCCCTGTTCTTCTAGCTGGTCTTCTGTAGGAGGCACTTGCTGTGCTGATTCTCATGTGTCTATGACTGGGTGGAGATGCTCTGCCCCTTGCCAGGTTCCCTGGCTCTATGTAAGCTGTTTGCACTGTTAGGTCTTTGTTTTCTGGAGGCTGCACCTCTATTGAGAGTGAAAGAAAAAAAAAGTGGTGGTGGCCAGATCTCCAGCCCCAGGAGCCAAGAGCTCCCAGCATGTACGGAACTACAGCCTCTTAGTGCCCACTGACTCAGATCCTTTTGGGGGCAGGCCTGGGGGCACTGATTCATACAATCTGAAGGGTGCCATGCTGTGGGAGAGCTTTCACTGGCTTGTGTGATCACCGGCTCCACCCCTCCTAGAGGAAGTGGAGGGTAGCTCGGTTCTGTCTGCTGCTGGCCCTGGGGTGGAGCGCATTCATCTGCTCCAGTGTGCACCTGCTCAATCACTCCCAGATGCAAGGGATTGTGGGGTTGATGTTGCTGCTTTCCAGTCTTTTCAGGGACCTAGAGCCTACAGAGGTCCCCCAATCCAACTCCAGTTTGCGGTTCATGGTACAAGTTGAGCTTTCTCCCAGGTTCACTGACTTAAACTCCAATGCTTGGGAACTGTGCCAGCTTAGGCACCCCGTTCTTTCTGTGTCTCCATAAATATTGAGACTTCACTGCTCCTCCTATGATTCTGCCCTGTTTTACCACTGAACACTTTTCAGGCAGGGAAGACTCTCAGGATCATAATTCTAAAGGTCCCCATTGTGTGCCCCACTGCTGGATCACTTTCCTGCAGCCAGCTTACAAAGGCTCGTGCCCCCCATGTCCCAGCCACTGTATATCTTCTGATATATCCTATCTGTTTCTCTTCTCCACACTCCTACCTTGCAAGAATTGGTCACTTTCCTATTTTTAGCACTCCAGTTGTTCTTTCTTTACATCTCAGGTTTAATTCATAGGTGTTCAGGATGGTTTGAAAGGTATCTAGCTAAATTTGGAGGACCAGATGAAATGAGGACCCCTACTCTTCCACCATCTTGCATCCTTCCTCCGATATAGGCCTATTCAGAGATGGTCTATTTCCTCTTGTGTGAATTTGGTAGAATTTGTCTTTCAAGGAATTGGTCTATTTCATACAGGTTATCAAATTTGTGATCATAGAATTTTTCATAATATTTCTTTATTAACTTTAATTTCAGTTAATGATTTGTGTCTTCTTTATCTTTTGCATATTTGACATGGCTAGATGTCTAGCAACTTTAGTGATTCTTTCAGAGAAAGGAAGTTTTATTGATTTTGTTTTTGATTTCATAAATTTCTGCTCTCAGTTTTATTGATTTTTTTGATTTCATAAATTTCTTCTCTAATTTTCTTTCTTTTCTTCTCTTTTCTTTTGTTTTTTAATTATTATATTATTTTTCACTCTAGTATAGTTAACATACAGTGCTATATTAGTTTGGGGGTGTACAATATAGTGTTTTAATTTTCTTTTCCTAGTTTTTTAAGGTAGAATTTAGATTATTTAATTTAGGTCTTTCTTCTTTTCTAATTAAATGACATAAATTTATCGCTAATATTACTTTCACTAAATCCCACAAATTTTTATATGTTGTATTTTAATTTTCACGTAGTTAGAAACAATTTAAAATTTCTTTTTTTTTAAATTTATTTATGATAGGCACAGTGAGAGAGAGAGGCAGAGACACAGGCAGAGGGAGAAGCAGGCTCCATGCACCGGGAGCCCGATGTGGGATTCGATCCCGGGTCTCCAGGATCGCGCCCTGGGCCAAAGGCAGGCGCCAAACCGCTGCGCCACCCAGGGATCCTACAATTTAAAATTTCTCTTGAGAAATCTCCTTTGACCCATGTGTCATTTAGAAGTGTGTTGTTTATTCTTCTAGTATATTGTGCTTTTCCAATTACCTTTTGGTTATCAATTTATAGTTTAATTTTGTTGTGGTCTGAGAATATATTTTGATTTCTATTCTTTTATTTATTTTTCCTGCTTTATTTTTGTGTGATTGACATGTATCATTATTTAAGTTTAAAGTTTACAAAGTAATGTGATAATGTGATACCCATATATATTCTAAAATGTTTCCAAGTTAGGTTAGTTAAAACATTTTTAACCTCATATAAATTACCATTTGATACTGTTTGGATAAGAACACAAAGCTTTACTCTCATAATAAATTTCAAGTATAAAATACAGTATTGTTGACTGTAGTTAGCATATTGGACTTTAGATTCCGTAAATGTGTTCATAATTAAAAGTTTCTACATTTTGACCAACACCTCCTCATTTCCCCCACCCATTAGTCACTGGACACCACCATTCTCTTCTCTTTTTCTATAAGTTAGAAGTTTTTAGATTCGTTCAAGTTTTCTATTTCATCCTCATCCAGTTTTGGTAGTTTGTGGTTTCCAGAAATGCGTCTGTTTCTTCTATTTCCTAATTTATTGGCGAAAAGCTGCTCATAAGTTTTAAAAATCGTTTGTATTACCTTGGTATTGGTGTTGATCTCTCCTTTCTCATTCATGATTTTATTAATTTCAGTCTTTTCTCTCTTCTTTTTAATAAGGCTGGCTAATGGTTTATTTATCTTATTAATTCTTTCAATGAACCAGCTCCTGGTTTTGTTGATCTGTTCCACAGTTCTTCTGGTCTCGATTTCATGGAGTTTTGCTCAAATCTTTATTAATTGTCTTCTGCTGTCTGCTTCTTCTGCTTTTATTTGCTGTTGCTTCAGCACGTTAGGTGCAAGGTTAGCTTTTGTATTTGAGTTCTTTAGAGTTCTTGGAAGGATGCTTGTATTGCGATGTATTTCCCCCTCAGGACTGCTTTTGCTGTATCCCACAGATTTTGAACAGTTGTATCTTCAATCTCATTAGTATCCGTAAATCTTTTGAATTCTCTAATTTCCTGTTTGGCCCTTTCATCTTTCAGCAGGATGGTCCTTAATCTCCACATGTTTGAAATCCTTCGAAACTTCTTCTTGTGGTTTAGTTCTAATTTCAAAGCATTATGGTCTGAAAATACACAGGGGATGATCCCAATCTTTTGGTATCAGTTAAGACCTGATTTGTGACCCAGTATGTGGTCTATTCTGGAGAAAGTTCCATGTGCACTTGAGAAGAATGTGCATTCAATTGCATTTGGCTGTAAACTTCTGTAAATATCTGTGAAGTCCATCTGGTCCAGTGTATCATTTAAACCTCTTGTTTCTTTGGAGATGTTGTGCTTAGAATATCTATCAATTGTAGAAAGCACTGTGTTCAAGTCACCAAGTGTATTGTTATCTAAGTATGTCTTAACTGTAGTTATAATTGATCTATTATCAATAAGTATATATATTATAATAAGTATATATATTATATACTTAGCAGCTCCCGTATTTGGGGCATAGATATTCATGATTGTTAGGTCTTCTTGTTTGATAGATCCTTTAAGTATGATATACCATCCCTCTTCATTTCTTACTACAGTCTTCGGGATAAACTTTAATTAATCTGTTATGAGGATGGCTACCCCAACTTTCTTTTGAGGACGATCCGTGGGGTTTTTTTGTTTTGTTTTGTTTTTATAAATTTACGTTTATTTGTTTTTTTTTAATAAATTTATTTTTTATTGGTGTTCAATTTGCCAATATACAGAATAACACCAGGGCTCATCCCCTCAAGTGCCCCCCTCAGTGCCCGTCACCCATTCACCCGCACCCCCCGCCCTCCTCCCCTTCCACCACCCGTAGTCCGTGTCCCAGAGTTAGGAGTCTCTATGTTCTGTCTCCCTTTCTGATATTTCCCACACGTTTCTTCTCCCTTCCCTTATATTCCCTTTCACTATTATTTATATTCCCCAAATGAATGAGAACATATAATGTTTGTCCTTCTCCGATTGACTTACTTCACTCAGCATAATACCCTCCAGTTCCATCCACGTTGAAGCAAATGGTGGGTATTTGTCGTTTCTAATGGCTGAGTAATATTCCATTGTGTACATAAACCACATCTTCTTTATCCATTCATCTTTCAATGGACACCGAGGCTCCTTCCACAGTTTGGCTATTGTTGACATTGCTGCTATGAACATCGGGGTGCAGGTGTCCCAGCGTTTCATTGTCTCTGAATCTTTGCAATTGGTGGGACATAGGGCAGGTCTATTTTTAACTCTTTGAGGACCCTCTTACACTGTTGGTGGGAATGTGAACTGGTGCAGCCACTCTGGAAATTTACGTTTATTGGTGTTCAATTTGGCAACATATAGAATAACACCCAGGGCTCAACCCATCAAGTGCCCACCTCAGTGCCCATCATCCAGTCACCCCACACCCCACCCACCTTCCCTTCCAACACACCTAGTTCATTTCCCAGAGTTAGGAGTCTCTTATGTTCTGTCTCCCTCCCAGATATTTCCCATTTTTTCTCTTTTCCCCTTTATTCCCTTTCACTATTTTTTATATTCCCCAAATGAATTAGACCATATAATGTTTGTCCTTCTCCAATTGACTTCTTTCACTCCACATAATACCCTCCAGTTCCATCCACATCAAAGCAAATGGTGGGTATTTGTCGTTTCTAATGGCTGAGTAATATTCCATTGTATACATAAACCACATCTTCTTTATCCATTCATCTTTTGATGGACACCGAGGCTCCTTCCACAGTTTGGCTATTGTGGACACTGCTGCTAGAAACATCAGGGTGCAGGTGTCCTGGTGTTTCATTGCATCTGTATCTTTGGGGTAAATCCCCTACAGTGCAATTGCTGGGTCGTAGGGCAGGTCTATTTTTAACTCTTTGAGGAACATCCACACAGTTTTGCAGAATGGATGCACCATTTCACACTCCCACCAACAGTGCAAGAGAGTTCCCCTTTCTCCACATCCTCTCCAACATTTGTGGTTTCTTGCTTTGTTAATTTTCCCCATTCTCACTGGTGTGAGGTGGTATCTCATTGTGGTTTTGATTAGTATTTCCCTGATGGCAAGTGATGTGGAGCATTTTCTCATGTGCTTGTTGGCCATGTCTATGTCTTCCTCTGTGACATTTCTGTTTATGTCTTTTGCCCATTTAATGATTGGATTATTTGTTTCTTTGCTGTTGAGTTTAATAAGTTCTTTATAGATCTTGGATACTAGCCCTTTATCTGATACGTCATTTGCAAATATCTTCTCCCATTCTGTAGGTTGTCTTTTAGTTTTGTTGACTGTATCCTTTGCTGTGCAAAAGCTTCTTATCTTGATGAAGTCCCAATAGTTCATTCTTGCTTTTGTTTCTTTTGCCTTCATGGATATATCTTGCAAGAAGTTACTGTGGCCGAGTTCAAAAAGGGTGTTGCCTGTGTTCTCCTCTAGGATTTTGATGGAATCTTGTCTCACATTTAGATCTTTCATCCATTTTGAGTTTATCTCTTTGTATGGTGCAAGAGAGTGGTGTAGTTTCATACTTCTGCATGTGGATGTCCAATTTTCCCACCACCATTCATTGAAGAGACTTTGTTTCCAGTGGATAGTCTTTCCTCCTTTGTCAAATATTAGTTGACCATAAAGTTCAGGGTCCACTTCTGGATTCTCTTTTTGATCCGTTTATCTATGTGTCTGTTTTTGTGCCAGTATCACACTGTCTTTCTTGATGACCACAGCTTTGTAGTACCACCTGAAATCTGGCATTGTGATGCCCGCAGCTATGGTTTTCTTTTTTAAAATTAACCTGGCTATTCGGGGCCTTTTTTGATTCCACACAAATATTAAAATAATTTGTTCCAACTCTCTGAAGAAAGTCCATGGTATTTTGTTAGGGATTGCATTAAACGTGTAAGTTGCCCTGGGTAAATTGCTTCATTTATTGCATTGACATTGGCGAGCGACTTTCTGTCTGGGAAGATTGGTGAATCTCATGCTTCTCCAGGACGGGGCTTTCCTGTCTTGGGGGCACTCGTCGCGGCCTTAGCCTGGCTCCTTGTGGGGCCCCGCCCTCTTTGATGCTTTTTATTTATTTTCCCGTCTTCCTACATTGATAGAAGCACAAAGTCTTCGCACAGTAGCATTCCAGATGTTCTCTCTTTAAATCTCAAGCTGAATTCGTATATTTTCAGGATGATTTGAAAGTTATCTAGTTAATTTGGTGGGGAAAGGTGGCTTGAGGACCCTACTCTTCTGGCATCTTGCCCCGCCTCTTGAGGAGCATTTGAATTGCCAATGGTTCTTCAACCTTTCATTTTCAGGCTGTAGGTGTCCTTAGGTCTCCAATGAGTCTCTTGTAAACAGCAAATTGATGGGTGTTGCTTTTTTATCCAGTCTGAAACCTTGCACCTATCTGTATAAAATAGGTATACGATGAGAGACTCCTAACACTGGGAAATGAACAAGGGATGGTGGAAAGGGAGGTGGGCCGGTGTGGGGGTGACTGGGTGACGGGCACTGAGGGGAGCACTAGATTGGATGAGCACTGAGTGTTATGTTATATGTTGTTAAAATGAACTCCAATAAAAAATAAATAAAATGGAATATTACTCAGCCATCAGACACAAAAAATACCCACGTTTTGCTTTGACATGGATGGACCCAGAGGGTATATTGCTGAGTGAAATAAGTCAATCAGAAAAGGACCAATATTATATGGTCTCATTCATTTGGAGAATATAAAAATTAGTGAAAGGGAATAAAGGGAAATGAGAGAAAATGAGTGAAAATATGAGTGTGGTTGACAAAACATGAGAGACACCAAACTCTGGGAAATGAACAAGGGTGGTGGGGGAGGTGGGTGGGGAGTTGGGGTGACTGGGTGATGGACACTGAAGGGGGCACTTGGTGGGATGATCACTGGGTGTTATGCTATATGTTGGCAAATAGAACTCTGATAAAAAACTAAAGAAAAAATAAAAAAGACCCCACCAAAAGAATTATATACCAATATCCATGATGAACACAAATTAAAACTTCTCAACAACATACTAGCCAATAGGATCCAATAATATATTAAGAAGATTATTCACCATGACCAAGTGGGATTTAACCGCAGGATGCAAGGCTGGTTCAACCATCATAAAGCAAACAATGTGATTGATCATATCAGGAAGAGAAAAAACAAGAAACATATGATCCTCTCAATAGATGCAGAGAAAGCATTTGACAAAATACAGCATCCATTCCTGAACAAAACTCTTCAGAGTGTAGGGATTAGAGGGAAGATCCCTCAACATCTTAAAAGCCATCTATGAAAAGACCACAGCAAATATGATTCTCAATGGGGAAGCAATGGGAGCCTTTCCCCTAAGATCAGGAATAAGACAGGGATGTCCACTCTCACCACTGCTATTCAACATAGTACTAGAAGTCCTAGCCTCAGCAATCAGGCAACAAAAAGAAATAAAAGATATTCAAATTGGCAAAGAAGGGAGGAGGGGCAAGATGGCGGAAGAGTAGGGTCCCCAAATCACCTGTCCCCACCAAATTACCTAGATTACCTTCAAATCATCCTGAAAATCTATGAATTCAGCCTGAGATTTAAAGAGAGAACAGCTGGAATGCTACAGTGAGAACAGTTCGCACTTCTATCAAGGTAGGAAGATGGGGAAAAAAGAAATAAAGATACAAAAGGCATCCAAGGGGGAGGGGCCCCGCGAGGAGCCGGGCTAAGCCCACAAGTGTCCCCAGGACAGGAAAGCTCCGTCCCAGAGAAGCAGGAGCCGCAGCATTCCTCCCGGGTGGAAAGGCACTCGCAGGGAGTTAGAGCAGGACCCCAGGAGAGCGGGGATGCCCTCAGGCTCCCTGAGACACTAACAGACACCTGCGCCCCGGGGAGAGTGCACCGAGCTCCCTAGAGGGCTACAGCGCGCACAGGGCTGGACCCAGGAGCAGTTCGGAGGGGCTCGGGCAGCAGCTCTCTGCGGAGGGGGCTGCACATCTGGGAGCAGCTCGAGGGGTTCAGGCGGAAGCTCTGCCCGGAGGGGGCTGCAAGCTCTGGGAGCAGCTCAGAGGGGATTGGGCGGCAGCCCCACGGAGAGGGGCTGCGCGCCGGGAGAAGCTCCGAGGGCCTCGGGCGGCGGCTCCGCGGAGAGGCGGCTTGTGGCTGGGAGCGTGAATCCACCAGTGCAGGGACACAGCCCAGGATCCGGCCTAACCCCGGGACAGGCAGAGGCAAGGAGGGCCCAGGACAGCAAGGACGCTCCTGCCCCGAGCTGAGCAGATCAGACGCCCCACCCCCCGGAGCATCCAGGCCCCTGCAGACTGAGAGCTCTGTAGTTACTGCGGAAGCTGAATCCAGGGCTCCAGGGCTGGCGGCCTCCACTGTGATTGCTCCTCCTGGGGCCTCACGGGGTAAACAACCCCTGCTGAGCCCTGCACCAGGCAGGGGGCAGAGCAGGTCCCCCAAATGCTAACACCTGAATATCAGCACAACAGGCCACTCCCCCAGAAGACCAACTAGACGTACAAGTTCTAGGGGAAGTCAAGGGACTTATACAGAAACAGAAGATAACCCCCGTGGTTGTTTTTTTTTTTTTTTTTTTGCTTTTTCATTTCTGTTTGCTTCCCCCACCCTTTTTTCCCTTTCTTTCTTTTTCCTTCTCTTTTTTCTTCTCTTTTTTTTCTTTTTCTCTTTTCTTTCCCTCTTTCTCTAGTCTCTTTCTCTCCTTTTCCCAATAAAATTGTTTTTGGCTACTCTGCACTGAGCAAAATGACTAGAAGGAAAACCTCACCTCAAAAGAAAGAATCAGAAACAACCTTCTCTTCCACAGAGTTACAAGATCTGGATTACTATTCAATGTCAAAAAGCCAATTCAGAAGCACTATTATAAGCTACTGGTGGTTCTCGAAAAAGCATAAAGGACTCAAGAGACTTCGTGACTGCAGAATTTAGATCTAAACAGGCAGAAATTAAAAATCAATTGAATGGGATGCAATCCAAACTAGAAGTCCTAATGACAAGGGTTAACGAGGTGGAAGAACGAGTGAGTGACATAGAAGACAAGTTGATGGCAAAGAGGGAAACTGAGGAAAAAAGTGACAAACAATTAAAAGATCATGCAGATAGATTAAGGGAAACAAATGACAGCCTGAGGAAGAAAAACCTACGTTTAATTGGGGTTCCAGAGGGCGCCGAAAGGGCCAGAGGGCCAGAATATGTATTTGAACAAATCCTAGATGAAAACTTTCCTAATCTAGGAAGGGAAACAGGCATTCAGATCCAGGATAGAGGGATCCTCCCCTAAAATCAATAAAAAACGTTCAACACCTCGATATTTAATAGTTAAGCTTGCAAATTCCAAAGATAAAGAGAAGATTCTTAAAGCAGCAAGAGTCAAGAAATCACTGACTTTTACGGGGAGGAGTATTAGGGTAGCAGCAGACCTCTCCACAGAGACCTGGCAGGTCAGGAAGGGCTGGCAGGATATATTCAGGGTCCTAAATGAGAAGAACATGCAACCAAGAATACTTTATCCAGCAAAGCTCTCATTCAAAATGGAAGGAGAGAAAAAGAGCTTCCAAGACAGGCAGCAACTGAAAGAATATGTGACCTCCAAACCAGCTCTGTAAGAAATCTTAAAGGGGATTCTTAAAATTCCTCTTTAAGAAGAAGTCCAGTGGAACAATCCACAAAAACAAGGACTGAATAGATATCATGATGACACTAAACTCATATCTTTCAACAGTAACTCTGAACCTGAATGGGCTTAATGACCCCATCAAAAGGCACAGGGTTTCAGACTGGATAAAAAAGCAGGACCCATCTATTTGCTGTCTACAAAGGACTCATTTTAGACATAAGGACACCTTTAGCCTGAAAATAAAAGGTTGTAGAACCATTTACCTTTCAAATGGTCCTCAAAAAAAGCAGGGGTAGCCATCCTTATATCAGATAAACTAAAATTTACCACGAAGTCTGTAGTGAGAGATGAAGAGGGACACTATATCATACTTGAAGGATCTACCCAACAAGAGGACTTAACAATCCTCAATATATATGCCCCAAATGTGGAAGCTGCCAAATATATCAATCAATTTATAACCAAAGTGAAGAAATACTTAAATAATAATACACTTATACTTGGTGACTTCAATCTAGCTCTTTCTACCCTCGATAGGTCTTCTAAGCACAAAATCTCCAAAGAAACAAGAACTTTAAATGATACACTGGACCAGATGGATTTCACAGATATCTACAGAACTTTACATCCAAACTCAACTGAATACACATTCTTCTCAAGTGCACATGGAACTTTCTCCAGAATAGACCACATACTGGGTCAGAAATCGGGTCTGAACCAAAACCAAACGATTGGAATCATCCCCTGCATATTCTCAGACCATAATGCCTTGAAATTAGAGAACTTTACATCCAAACTCAACTGAATACACATTCTTCTCAAGTGCACATGGAACTTTCTCCAGAATAGACCACATACTGGGTCACAAATCGGGTCTGAACCAAAACCAAACGATTGGAATCGTCCCCTGCATATTCTCAGACCATAATGCCTTGAAATTAGAACTAAATCACAACAAGAAGTTTGGAAGGATTTCAAACACGTGAAGCTTAAGGACCATCCCGCTAAAAGTTGAGAGGGTCAACCAGGAAATTAAGGAAGAATTAAAAAGATTCATGGAAACTAATGAGAATGAAGATACAACCGTTCAAAATCTTTGGGATGCAGCAAAAGCAGTACTAAGGAGGAAATACATCACAATATAAGCATCCATTCAAAAACTGGAAAGAACTCAAATACAAAAGCTAACCTTACACGTAAAGGAGCTAGAGAAAAAACAGCAAATAGTTCCTAAACCCAGCAGAAGAAGAGACTTAATAAAGATTCGAGCACAACACAAGGAAATCAAGACCAGAAGAACTGTGGAACAGATCAACAAAATCAGGAGTTGATTCTTTGAAGGAATTAATAAGATAGATAAACCATTAGCCAGCCTTATTAAAAAGAAGAGAGAGAAGACTCAAATTAATAAAATCATGAATGAGAAAGGAGAGATCACTACCAAAAGCAAGGAAATACACACTATTTTAAAAACATATTATGAACAGCTATACGCCAATAAATTAGGCAATCTAGAAGAAATGGACACATTCCTGGAAAGCCACAAACTACCAAAACTGGAACAGGAAGAAATAGAAAACCTGAACAGGCCAATAACCAGGGAGGAAATTGAAGCAGTCCTCAAAAACCTCCCAAGACACAAGAGTCCAGGGCCAGATGGCTTCCCAGGGGAATTCTATCAAACGTTTAAAGAATAAACCATACGTATTCTACTGAAGCTGTTTGGAAAGATAGAAAGAGATGGAGTACTTCCAAATTCGTTCTATGAGGCCAGCATCACCTTAATTCCAAAACCAGAGAAAGATCTCACCAAATAGGAGAATTATAGACCAACATCCCTGATGAAAATGGATGCAAAAATTCTCAACAAGATACTGGCCAATAGGATCCAAAGTACATTAAGAAAATTATTCACCATGACCAAGTAGGATTTATCCCCGGGACAAAAGGCTGGTTCAACACTCATAAAACAATCAATGTGATTCATCATATCAGCAAGAGAAAAACCAAGAACCATATGATCCTCTCAATAGATGCAGAGAAAGCATTTGGCAAAATACAGCATCCGTTCCTGATCAAAACTCTTCAGAGTGTACGGATAGATGGAACATTCCTCAACATCATAAAAGCCATCTATGAAAAGCCCACAGCAAATATCATTCTCAATGGGGAAGCACTGGGAGACTTTCCCCTAAGATCAGGAACAAGACAGGGATGTCCACTCTCACCACTGCTAGTCAACATAGTCCTGGAAGTCCTAACCTCAGCAATCAGACAACAAAAAGACATTAAAGGCATTCAAATTTGCAAAGAAGAAGTCAACCTCTCCCTCTTCGCCGATGACATGATACTCTACATAGAAAACCCAAAAGCCTCTACCCCAAGACTGCTAGAACTCATACAGCAATTTGGTAGCGTAGCAGGATACAAAATCAATGCCCAGAAATCAGTGTCATTTCTATACACTAACAATGAGACTGAAGAAAGAGATATTAAGGAGTCAACCCCATTTACAATTGCACCCAGAAGTATAAGATACCTAGGAATAAACCTAACCAAAGATGTAAAGGATCTATACCCTAAAAACTATAGAACACTTCTGAAAGAAACTGAGGAAGACACAAAGAGATGGAAAAATATTCCATGCTCATGGATTGACAGAATTAATATTGTGAAAATGTCAATGTTACCCAGGGCAATTTACACGTTTAATGCAATCCCTATCGAAATACCATGGACTTTCTTCAGAGAGTTAGAACAAATTGTTTTAAGATTTGTGTGGAATCAGAAAAGACCCCGAATAGCCAGGGGTATTTTAAAAAAGAAAACCATAGCTGGGGGCATCAGAATGCCAGATTTCAGGTTGTACTACAATGCTGTGGTCATCAAGACACTGTGGTACTGGCACAAAAAGAGACACATAGATCAATGGAACAGAATGGAGAATCCCGTTGTGGATCCTCAACTTTATGGTCAACTAATATTCGACAAATCCGGAAAGACTATCCACTGGGCAAAAGGCAGTCTCTTCAATAAATGGTGCTGGGAAAATTGGACATCCACATGCAGAAGAATGAAAGTTGACCACTCTCTTTCACCATACACAAAGATAAACTCAAAATAGATGAAAGATCTAAATGTGAGACAAGATTCCATCAAAATCCTAGAGGAGAACACAGGCAACACCCTTTTTGAACTCAGGCACAGTAACTTCTTGCAAGATACATCCACGAAGGCAAAAGAAACAAAAGCAAAAATGAACTATTGGGACTTCATCAAGATAAGAAGCATTTGCACAGCAAAGGATACTGTCAACAAATCTAAAAGACAACCTACAGAATGGGAGAAGATATTTTCAAATGACATATCAGATAAAGGGCTAGTATCCAACATCTATAAAGAACTTCTTAAACTCAATAGCAAAGAAACAAACAATCCAATCATGAAATGGGCAAAAGACATGAACAGAAATCTCACAGAGGGAGACGTAGATATGGCCAACAAGCACATGAGAAAATGGTGCACATCACTGGCCATCAGAGAACTACAAATCAAAACCACAATGTGCTACCACCTCACTAGTGAGAATGGTGAAAATTAACAAGACAGGAAACAAGAAATGTTGGAGAGGATGTGGATAAAGGGGAATGCTCTTGCACTGTGGGTGGGAATGTGAACTGGTGCAGCCCTTCTGGAAAACTGTGTGTAGGTTGCTCAAAGAGTTAAAAATAAATCTGCCATATGACCCAGCAATTACACTGCTGGGTATTTACCACAAAGATACAGATGCAGTGAAATGCCGGGACACCTGCACCCTGATGTTCATAGCAACCATGTCCACGATAGCCAAACTGTGGAAGGAGCCTTGGTGTCCATCAAAAGATGGATGGTTTAAGAAGATGTGGTTTATGTATACAATGGAATATTACTCAGCCATTAGAAATGACAAATACCCACCATTTTCTTTGATTTGGATTGAACTGGAGGGTATTCTGCTGAGTGACATAAGTCAATCAGAAAAGGACAAACATCATATGGTCTCTTTTATTTGGAGAATATAAAAATTAGTGAAAGGGAAAAGGGAGAAAATTAGTGAAAATATCAGTGAGGGTTTCAAAACATGAGACACACCGAGCTCTGGGAATCCCACAAGGGGTAGTTGGGCACGGAGTCAGATCACTGTGTGATTGGCCCTGAGAGGGGCACTTGGTGGGTTGAGCCTGGGTGTTTTGTTATATGTTGGCAAATTGAACTCCAGTAAAAAAATTTAAGAAATGAAAAATATGAATTTAGCGTCATCATAATACTTATCAGTTCCTGTTTTTGTGGATTGTTTCCTTGGACTTCCTCTTTCTTTTTCAGAGTCCCACTTAATATTCCTTGCAGAACTGGCTTGGTGTCTACATATTCTTGTAGTTTCTGTCTATCTTGGAAGCTCTTTATCTCTTCTTCTATTCCGAATGAGAGCCTTGCAGGATAAAGTATTCTTGGCTGCAGGTTCTTCTCATTTAGGACCCTGAATATATCCTGCCAGCCCTTTCTGGGAGAAGTATTAGTCTCCTCATAAAGTTTATGGATCTCTTGTCTCTTACTTCTTTAAGTGTCTTCTCTTTATCTTTGGAATTTGCAAGTTTCACTATTAAATGTCAAGTTGTTCAGTGGTTTTATTGATTTTAAAGGGGGATCTCTCTATCTCCCGGATCTGAATACCTGTTTCCCTTCCCACGTTAGGGAAGTTCTCAGCTATGTTTTGTTCATATACACTTTCTGGTCCTCCTTCTCTTTCGGCGCCCTCTAGAACCCCAATTGAACATAGATTTTTCCTTCTGAGGCTGTCATTTATTTCCCTTAACCTTTCCTCAATGTCTCTAATTGCTTTTTTCTTTTTTCCTCAGCTTCCTTCCTTGCCATCAACTTGTCTTCTATGTCACTCACTCTTTCTTCTACCTCATTATCCCTCGTCGTTAGGACCTCCAGTTTGGATTGCATCTCATTTAATTGATTTTTAAATTTGGCCTGATTAGATCTAAATTCTGCAGTCATGAAGTCTCTTGAATCCTTTATGCTTTTTTCTAGAGCCACCAGTAGCTTTATAATTGTGCTTCTGAATTGGCTTTCTAACATTGAATTGTAATCCGAATTCTCTAACTCTGTGGGAGAGACTACTGTTTCTGATTCTTTCTTTTGTGGTGAGTTCTTCCTTCTAGTCGTTTTGCTAGGTGTGGAGTGGTTAAAAACAAGTTGTACTTGAAAAAAGGAGAAAAGGAGAAAAAAGGCGGGGTAAACAAACAAAAAACAGAAAACAAGGAGGGGTATCCTCTGATTGTATATACTGTAAGTCTCTAGACTTCCCCTTGTTAACTTTCCAGCACTGTTTGGGAAGAACAAGTTCTTCCAGCTGGTCCTTCAAGCTGGTCTTCTGGGGGAGGGGCCTGCTGTGCTGATTCTCAGGTGTGTGCCCCTGGGGGAGCTGCCCAGCCCCCTGCCTGGTGCACGGCTCTGTGAGAGCTGTTTTTCCTGTGAGGCCCCTGCTCCCTGGAGGCCCTGCTCAGTCCTAGGTACATGGTGACAACCAGGAGGAACAACAAAAGTGGCCGCAGCCAGCTCTCCAGCTCTGGAGTCCGCTCCAGCAGTAACTACTGCAGTCTTCCAGTCCGCAGGGGCCTGGATGTTCTGGGGGCAAGGGGCGCTAATCTGCACAGCTCATGGACGCCTGGCAGCAGGAGCGTCCTTGCTGCCCTGTGTCCTCCTGGCCTCCACCTGTCCTGGGCAGAGCACCAGATCTTGGGCTGTGTCCCCCAGCGCCCTGGGCGCTGGGGCCTGTGCCACTGGAATTGTGCTCTTGGGGCCGTGCAACCCCCTCTGCACGGAGCCATTGCCTGAGCCACACTGCCTGAGCTGCTTCCAGGGCCCTGCCTGGCGAGGGCTCCAGCCCTTCGGGAGCTCGGTCTGTAGTGTGTTGTGTGCTCTCCCCTGGGGCACACTTCCTCTGTTATTGACTCTGGGAGCCTGAGGGCATCACTGCCCCTCCTGGGATCCTGCTGGAGTTCCCTTCGAGCACCTTTTGGTCCAGGAAGATGGGTAAGGTTCCTGCTTCTCAGGGACTGGGCTTTCCTGTCCTGGAGGCTCTCACCACTGGCCTTAGTCTGGCTCCTCGTGGGGGCCCCTCCCCCTTGGATGCTTTTTTATTTCTTTATTTTTTTCTGTCTTCCTACCTTGATAGACACGCAAACTCTTGTCACTAGCATTCCAGCTGTTCTCTCTTTAAATCCTCAGGCCAGATTCGTAGGTTTTCAGGATGAGTTGAAAGTTATCTAGGTAAGTTGGTGGGTACAGGTGACTTGGGGACCCTCCTCTTCTGCCATCTTGCCCCGCCTCCCCGTGTCCTGTGTTTTATAGTTTTTGCGGTCATTTTCTCTACTACAACCTTCTTTTGTGTTTAGTTGATTTTTTTGTAGTTACACATTTTGTTTCCCTTCTCATTGCCTTTGGTATATCTTCCATTGATATTCTCTTTGTGGTTACTTAACATAAGCATTACATAAAACATTTTAATGTCATAATACTCAATTTAAAGTTGATAGCAGTTTAACTTCAATTGTATATAGAAACTACCCTTTACAACTCTGCCTCCTTTACTTTGTTAGTAATGTCACAAAGTACATTTTTATACAACATGTACCCATTGACATAGATGTATAATTATTTTCAGATATTTGTTTTTTAAATCATGTGGAAAACAAATAGTTGAGTTACAATCCAAATTACAATAGTATTGGTTTTTATATTTGTCAATATATTTACCTTTCATGAAAAACTTTATTTTTTGTATGACTTGGACTCTCTAGCATCTTTTCATTTCAACTCAAAGGACTCTGTCTCTTGTAGGGCAGGTCTTGTAGTTTAAAAAAATGGCTAATTTAAATGCCACAATTCCCTTAAGAGTCTATCCCCAGCTTCTTGGGGACTTCTAGCTTTTATGTTTTATTCCTTTAACTGTATTTTCTTGTTCCCATTTTCTGTGACTCTGTAGTCCCCCCTGAAACTTTCATGAGCAATGTTCATTGCTTCCCATGTCTTTTCTTAGCTAGAGGTCTGAGTTCTATGTTAGACAACACAGAGACCAACCCTCTAGGCAACTCCCTGATAAGTTAAAACATTGAAAAATAGGTCCACTCTGCTTTCTGGTCCACTGCTTCTTTCAAACCACCCCAGCCTGGGAGGGAGTGGCTTGAGGGTGAGTAAAAATGACACAAAATTTCTTAGCTTTTTGAATGTGGTTATTCTATGATTGGGCACATAGTTGGGTGCTATAGATATTTGTATGTCTTCCAGAACTCGTATAAAGTCATTTATTCAGTCTCTAGTTGTTGTTCTTTTTAAATTTTTAAATGTATCTATGGGACAATGTAGGTTTGGATCATCCTAGGCCACCATTTTGCTTAAAATTTTATCTCCTTCACTTTTATATAATAATTTCACTGATAAAGAACTTTATATTGGTAGTTTTCTTCTTTTAATAGTTTATACACTTAACTCCGTGCTTGCATGGTTTTAAAGAGAACTTTGATGTAATTATTATCCATGCTATAAGTATGGCTGTTTTTCCCTTCACCCTCCAGTTCAAGATTTTCTATTTGATTTTATGCATTTTGTTTTATTTCTAAAGATTTTATTTATTTATTTGAGAAGCAAAGAGTTAGAGAGGGAGAGGGCACAAGCACCAGAGGGAGAAGTAGACTACACATGGAACAGGGAGCTCAATGCAGGGCTTGATTTCAGGACCCTGGGATCATGACATGAGCCAAAGGCAGACGCTTAACCCAGTGAGCTACCCAAGCACCCCAGATTTTATGCATTTTAAATATCATATGTGGGCAGCCCTGGTGGCTCAGCGGTTTAGCACTGCCTGCAGCCCAGGGTGTGATCCTGGAGACCCGGCATTGAGTCCCACGTCGGGCTTCCTGCATGGAGCCTGCTTCTTCCTCTGCCTGTGTGTCTGCCTATCTCTTTTTCTCTCAGTTTCTCTCTCTCTCTGAATAAACAAACAAATAAATAAATAAATAAATAAATAAATAAATAAATAAATAAGATATACATAGATATAGATTTTTCTGACATTTAATCATTCTGTGAGATTTCTAGACCTGTGTTTTGGTGTCTATCATGTATTCTGGGAGATTCTCAATCATTATTGCTTCAAATATTGCTTATTTCTCTCTTTATTCTCTTTCTGGTATTCCACTTTTACTTAGGTTATGGCTTTTGTGATTGTCCCACAGTTTTTGGTTATTTTATTATGTACTTATTATTTTTGTCTCTTTGAACTTCAGTTTTGGAGATTTCTATTGATGTTTCTTCTGCTTATTTATTCTGTCCTTGGCTGTGTCCAGTTTAGTAATGAGCACACCAAAGGCGTTATTCATTTCTATCACATTATATTCCATTTCTAGCATTTCTATTTCATCTTTCCTTAGAGTTTACATTTCCCATCTGTTCTTGCATGCTGTACATTTTTTTTCATTATCACCCTTTATATATTAATCATAGTTCTTTTAAATTCCAAGTCTGACAATTCCAACATCTTTGCCATATCTAGGTATAGTTCAGATGCTTGTTTTGTCTCTTCAAACTGTTGTTTTTAGTATGCATTGCAATTTTTTGTTGAAAGACAGACATGGCATGCTAGTTAAAGGGAACTAAGGCAAATAGTTCTTTGGTGTGAGGTTTTATATTTATCTTGCTAGGGATTAGACTATGTTTCTGGTTCCTGTAACTATAAGTGTCAGCAGGCAACATTTCCTCTCATTTTCTTGTTTTTGTCTTTTCTGTAGTTATTTGGGTCTTTCTAAAAACTTCTGAAGTAAAGTCTGTCATATTCAATACTTTCAATTATATTTCCATTATTATACAGGAGTCTGATGTGATACGATATGAGAGAGGGGTACAGAGAGTGTTCTACTTTCTTATGATTAGATCTCAGTGTTTTAATGTGCTTCTGCTCAAGGTCTGTGACTTTTAAAAGTGCCTCTCATTTTCCTTCTCACCTCTACTAGTTGTGATTGGAAGGTTAGGGGGGACTGGGTTTGGCTATTTCCCTTCTCCCAGCTTAGCTAGGTTCTAGGAAAAACCCAGTCAGTTAAGCTCTGGTGAACATTTCTTTTGAGGGAAGGCCTTCTTAAAAAGAATAAAAGTATCTGAGTATATTTCAAAATGGCTACTTTCCCCATTCCCCTGCAGGAAGCATGAGGAGTTTTCCTCCATTCTCTACAATGAGAAGCTGGTACGGCTCTATATAATAGTGGGGTTATTCCTAAGATTTGGTACACTTGGAGTTTTCTTCTCAACTCTTAAACTTGTCCACACAGAGTCTCAAGTAAGTCTTCAATTAAATTTTAAGTTTTCCTACCTGATACTGCTTTCCAGGGAGATTTTTGCTCATGAGTTTCTGCTCTGATAAACTGTGATTTCTCTTAATCTGCCTGTCCCTCCAATTTTGAAAGAAGTAGTTTGCCCTGTGATCTCAATTCTCTGATGGATGTAAAAAAAACTTGGACTTTCAGTTTGTTCAGCTCTTTTCTTGCTTATTGGATGGAAGTAATGGGTTTCAAGCTCCTGACGTCCTGGAACAGAAACAGAAATTCCTTCAGTGTGTTTTAAAATATCCTTCGAGACTTTCTGTTTGTTTCATGGGTTATTGAAAAGTGTACTTATTAATATCAAAGTGTTTAGATACTTTTACTGTTATTTTTCTATTATTGAGTTCTAGTTTCATTGCACTATTGTCAGAAAACACACTCTGTATGATTAAAAATCCTTATGTTTGTTGAGTTTGTTTTATGGCCCAGGATATAGTCTTTTTTGGTATATGTTCTTTCAGAGCTTAAAAAGAATATGTATTCTGCTGTTGTAGGATGGAGAGCTCAATATATGTCAATTAGATCCTCTTGATTGATTGCATTTTTCAGTCCTATATTCTTGCTGATTTTCTGTGTAGTAGTTTTATCAGTTGCTGAAAGGTGGAAATGCAGTTCCCAACTATTATTTTGATAGTTTGATAATCCTATAATCATTTTCTTTGCTATAAAGTATACTTAACTAGATGTTAATATAGCCAATGTTTGTTTCCATCCTTTTTTTCAATCTACCTAAGTTACTGAATTTGAAGTTTTTCTTAGTATATATGGTTGTTTTTTATTCCATTCTTCTAATCTCTGTCATTTGATTGATGTCTTTTTTTACAGCTTTTTAAAAAAGATTTATTTATTTATTTATGACAGACAGAGAGAGAGACGGGGGGGGGGGGCAGAGACACAGGAGGAGGGAGAAGTAGGCTCCATGCAGGAGCCTGACGTGGGACTTGATCCCAGGTCTCCAGGATCACGCCCTGGGCTGCAGGCGGCACTAAACCGCTGTGCTATTGGGGCTGCCCATGACTGATGTGTTAAGACCATGTACATTTAAGCTAATTTCTGAAATGTTAGGGCTTAAGTTAGCCATTTTATTGTTTCTCTGTGTTTCCTGTGGTTCGTATTCATGGCTTCTTATGGGTTACTTTGACATTTTTAAGATTCCATCTTGATTTATTTATAGTGCTTTCAAGTTTATTTTATTATATAGTTTTGTAGTGGTTGCTCTGGGTGTTAAAATATATCAATATGACTTGTCACAGACTATGAGGATTAACACTTTACCACCTCACTGTGAAGTATGGGAAACTTTGCTTCCATTTAAGTTATTTACCTTCATGCTTTTTAAATAGTATTGGCATATATCAGGTGGTGATATATATTTATATATTTATATATAAATATATATTTATATATATTTATAATATATTATATATATATATTAGTGGGTTATTTGGGATATTTTTGGCCATTATTTATTCAAATACTCTTTTAGGCCCACTCTCTCTTTTCCTCCTCTGATTCCAGAGATGGGAATAATTTTTTTTTTATTCTTACACAGATGCCTGAGGCTCTGGTCATTTTTAAAAGTTAATTTTCTCGGGATCCCTGGGTGGCGCAGCGGTTTAGCGCCTGCCTTTGGCCCAGGGCGCGATCCTGGAGACCCGGGATCGAATCCCACGTCGGGCTCCCGGTGCATGGAGCCTGCTTCTCCCTCTGCCTATGTCTCTCTCTCTCTCTCTCTCTCTCTCTGTGACTATCATAAATAAATAAAAATTAAAAAAAAAAAAGAAAGAAACCCATGTGGCATATTTTAAAAAAAAAAAGTTAATTTTCTCTACTTTTCAGATTTGCTAAATTTTATTGATCTGTC
Source organism: Canis aureus (assembly GCF_053574225.1). Taxonomy (NCBI): domain Eukaryota; kingdom Metazoa; phylum Chordata; class Mammalia; order Carnivora; family Canidae; genus Canis; species Canis aureus. Next base: position 75,129,998 of record NC_135649.1, on the reverse strand, counting down.
CCTAAGTTCATGGGTTCTATATTCCGTTATCTCCAAACTACTGAGATCCCATTCCGAATGTTTTTGTTTTACTGTTTCTGTTATTGTGTTTCTTAGTTGTATAATTTCTATTTGCTTCTTTATTTAAGTAACATCTATTTCTTTGCTAAGAGGTTTTTTATTTGCTTTAAAATAATTTTAATTGCCTTTTCAGTAGTTTTTATTATGGCAGATTTAAAATCTTAGTCAGATAATTCCAATATTTGATAAATGTTGATGTGGATGTTAGTTGATTGTCTTTTATTATTCAGACTGTGACTTTCCTGGCTCTAGGTAATACGTGTGGTTTTCTGCTGTATTTCAGACATTTTGTTTAGTGTGTTAGAAGACTCTGGGCTCTACGTAAATATCTTTTTTGGAGGGAAGATGGTGGAAGAGAAAGAGACTCTTATTTCATCTGGTCCTTTGAATTTAACTAGGTATCTATCGAATCATTTGGAACACCTATAATTCAACTTGATATCTCAGAGTTATTGCAATTCTACAAATAGAAAAGCACCAATTTTTGTGATCAGTGTGGAAAGACTTCAGGGAACAAAAGCCACATAGAAGAACCCAAAACAGCTTACACTGAATCTGGCCCTATGAAAAGGGGTGGTCCAACTCTACCAAGGCAAAGACACTTGAAATTCAGGACAACTGGCCCCTCCCCCAAAATACCAGCGGGAACATCAAGCAAATACCAAGTTTATGGATTATGCAGAACTGAAAAACTCCTAAACTAGGGGAAAATAGTATATAGAATTCGAGTTTTTTTTTTCTCATTATAATTTAGGGTTTAAGCTTAAATTTTTCTTTTTTAACATAAATATATTTCTTTTATTTTACCTTAAACAACATAAAAATTAATTAATTTTTTTATAATAAATTTATTTTTTATTGGTGTTCAATTTGCCAACATACAGAATAACACCCAGTGCTCATCCCGTCAAGTGCCGCCCTCAGTGCCCGTCACCCATTCACCCCACCTCCCCCCACCCTCCTCCACTTCCACCACCCCTAGTTCATTTCCCAGAGTTAGGAGTCTTTATGTTCTGTCTCCTTTTCTGATATTTCCCACACATTTCTTCTCCCTTCCCTTATATTCCCTTTCACTATTATTTATATTCCCCAAATGAATGAGAACATATAATGTTTGTCCTTCTCTGATTGACTTATTTCACTCCGCATAATACCCTCCAGTTCCATCCACGTCGAAGAAAATGGTGGGTATTTGTCATTTCTAATGGCTGAGTAATATTCTATTGTATACATAAACCACATCTTCTTTATCCATTCATCTTTCGAGGGACACCAAGGCTCCTTCCACAGTTTGGCTATTGTGGACACTGCTGCTATAAACATCAGGGTGCAGGTGTCCTGGCATTTCATTGCATCTGAATCTTTGGGGTAGATCCCCATCAGTGCAATTGCTGGGTCGTAGGGCAGGTCTATTTTTAACTCTTTGAGGAACCTCCACACAGTTTTCCAGAGTGACTGCACCAGTTCACATTCCCAACAACAGTGTAAGAGGGTTCCCTTTTCTCCACATCCTCTCCAACATTTGTGGTTTCCTGCCTTGTTAATCATGAAAATTAATTTTATTTAATTTTTATAAATTTATTTTTATTGGAGTTCAGTTTGCCAACACATAGAATAACACCCAGTGCTCATCCCATCAAGTGCCCCCCTCAGTGCCCATCACCCAATCACCCCCACCCACTACACACCTCCCTTTCCATAATCCCTAGTTCGTTTTGCAGTTACGAGCCTCTCATATTCTGTCTCCCTTTCTGATAATTCCCACTCATTTTTTCTCCTTTCCCCTTTTTTCTCATTCACTATTTTTTATATTCCCCAAATGAATGAGAACATATAATATTTGTCCTGCTCCAATTGACTTATTTCACTCAGCATAATACCCTCAGTTCCATCCACATCGAAGAAAATGGTGGGTATTTGTCGTTTCTAATGGCTGAGTAATATTCCATTATATACATATACCACATCTTCTTTATCCATTCATCTTTCGAGGGACACCAAGGCTCCTTCCACAGTTTGGCTATTGTGGACACTGCTGCTATAAACATCAGGGTGCAGGTGTCCTGGCATTTCATTGCATCTGTACCTTTGGGGTAAATCCCCAGCAGTGCAATTGCTGGGTCGAAGGGCAGATCTAGTTTTAACTCTTTGAGAAACGTCCACACGGTTTTCCAGAGTGGCTGCACCAGTTCACATTCCCACCAACAGTGTAAGAGGGTTCCCCTTATTCCACATCCTCTCCAGCATTTGTGGCTTCCTGCCTTGTTAATTTTCCCCATTCTCACTAGTGTGAGGTGGTATCTCATTGTGGTTTTGATTTGTAGTTCCCTGATGGCAAGTGATGCAGAGCATTTTCTCATGTGCGTGTTGGCCATGTCTATGTCTTCCTCTGTGAGATTTCTGTTCATGTCTTTGGCCCATTTAATGATTGGATTGTTTGTTTCTTTGGTGTTGAGTTTAATAATTTCTTTATGGATCTTGGAAACTAACCCTCTATCTGTTACGTCATTTTTTTTAAATTTATTTATGATAGTCACAGAGAGAGAGAGAGAGGCAGAGACACTGGCAGAGGGAGAAGCAGGCTCCATGCACCGAGATCCCGACGCGGGATTCGATCCTGGGTCTCCAGGATCGCGCCCTGGGCCAAAGGCAGGCGCCAAACCGCTGCGCCACCCAGGGATCCCTGTTACGTCATTTGCAAATATTTTCTCCCATTCTGTAGGTTGTCTTTTAGTTTTGTTGACTGTATCCTTTGCTGTGCAAAAGCTTCCTATCTTGATGAAGTCCCAATAGTTCATTTTTGCTTTTGTTTCTCTTGCCTTCATGGATGTATCTTACAAGAAGTTACTGTGGCAAAGTTCAAAAAAGGTGTTGCCTGTGTTCTTGAGGATTTTGATGGAATCTTGTCCCACATTTAGATCTTTCATCCATTTTGATTTTATCTTTGTGTATGGTGCAAGAGAGTGCTCTAGTTTCATTCTTCTGCATATGGATGTCCAATTTTCCCAGTACCATTTATTGAACAGACTGTCTTTTGGCCAGTGGATAGTCTTTCCTGCTTTGTCGAATATTAGTTGACCATAAAGTTGAGGGTCCACTTCTGGATTCTCTATTCTGTTCCATTGATCTATGTGTCTGTTTTTGTGCCAGTACCACACTGTCTTGATGACCACAGCTTTGTAGTACAACCTGAAATCTGGCATTGTGATGCCCCCAGCTATGTTTTTTTTTTTAATTCCTTTGGTTATTCGGGGTCTTTTCTGATTCCACACAAATCTTAAGATAATTTGTTCCAACTCTGATGAAAGTCCATGGTATTTTGACAGGGATTGCATTGAATGCATAAATTGCCCTGTATAACATTGACATTTTCACAATATTAATTCTTCCAGTCCATGAGCATGGAATATTTTTCCATCTCTTTGTGTCTTCCTCAATTTCTTTCAGAAGTGTTCTGTAGTTTTTAGGGTATAGATCCTTACCTGTTTGGTTAGGTTTATTCCTAGGTATCTTATGCTTTTGGGTGCAATTGTAAATGGGATTGATTCCTTCATTTCTCTTTCTTCAGCCTCATTGTTAGTGTATAGAAATGCCTTTGACTTCTGGGCATTGCTTTTGTATCCTGCCACACTGTCAAATTTTGCTGTATGAGTTCTAGCAATCTTGGGGTGGAGACTTTTGGGTTTTCGATGTAGAGTATCATGTCATCTACGAAGAGGGAGAGTTTAAATTCTTCTTTGCCAATTTGAATGCCTTTTATTTCTTTTTGATTCCTGATTGCTGAGGCTAGGACTTCTAGTACTATGTTGACTAGCAGTGGTGAGAGTGGACATCCCTGATTGTTCCTGATCTTAGGGGAATGGCTCCCAGTGTTTCCCCATTGAGAAGGATATTTACTGTGGGTTTTTTGTAGATGGCTTTTAAGATGCTGAGGAATGTTCCCTCTATCCGTACACTCTGAAGAGTTTTGATCAGGAATGGATGCTCTATTTTGTCAAATGCTTTCTCTGCATCTAATGAGAGGATCATATGGTTCTTGGTTTTTCTCTTGCTGATATGATGAATCACATTGATTGTTTTATGAGTGTTGAACCAGCCTTGTGTCCCAGGGATAAATCCTATTTGGTCATTGTGAATAATTTTCTTAACGTACTGTTGTATCTTATTGGCTAGTATCTTGGTGAAAATTTTGCATCCATGTTCACAAGGATATTGGTCTGTAATTCTCCTTTTTGGTGGGGTCTTTGCCTGGTTTTGGAATTAAGGTGATGCTGGCCTCATAGAACGAATTTGGAAGTACTCCATCTCCTTCCATGTTTCGAAACAGCTTTAGTAGAATAGGTATGGTTTCTTGTTTAAACGTTTGATAGAATTCCCCTGGGAAGCCATCTGGCCCTGGACTCTTGTGTCTTGGGAGGTTTTTGAGGACTGCTTCAATTTCCTCCCTGGTTATTGGCCTGCTCAGGTTTTCTATTTCTTCCTGTTCCAATTTTGGTAGTTTGTGGCTTTCCAGAAATACGTCCATTTCTTGTAGATTGCCTAATTTATTGGCATATAGCTGTTCATAATATGTTTTTAAAATCCTTTGTATTCCCTTTGTGTTAGTAGTGATCTCTCCTTTCTCATTCATGATTTTATTAATTTGAGTCTTCTCTCTCTTCTTTTTAAAAGGCTGTCTAATGGTTTATCTATCTTATTAATTCTTTCAAAGAACAAACTCCTGGTTTTGTTGATCTGTTCCACGGTTCTTCTGGTCTCAATTTCATTGAGTTCTGCTCAAATCTTTATTAACTCTCTTCTTCTGCTCAGTGTAGGATCTATTTGCTGTTTTTTCTCTAGCTCCTTTAGGTGTAAGGTTAGCTTTTGTATTTGAGTTCTTTCCAGTTTTTGACTGGATGCTTGTATTGCAACGTATTTCCCCCTTAGGACTGCTTTTGCTGAATCCCAAAGATTTTGAATGGTTGTATCTTCATTCTCATTAGTTTCCATGAATCTTTTTAATTCTTCCTTAATTTCCTGGTTGACCCTTTCATCTTTTAACAGGATGATCCTTAACCTCCACGTGTTTGAAATCCTTCCAAAGTTCTTGTTGTGATTTAGTTCTAATTTCAAGGCATTATGGTCTGAGGATAAGCAGGTGATGATCCCAGTCTTTTGGTATTGATTCAGACCCGATTTGTGACCCAGTATGTGATCTATTCTGGAGAAAGTTCCATGTGCACTTGAGAAGAATGTGTGTTCAGTTGAGTTTGGATGTAAAGTTTTGCAGATATCTGTGAAATCCATCTGGTCCAGTGTATCATTTAAAGCTCTCGTTTCTTTGGAGATGTTGTGCTTAGAAGACCTATCAAGGGTAGAAAGAGCTAGATTGAAGTCAGCAAGTATAAGTGTATTATTATTTAAGTATTTCTTCACTTTGGTTATTAATTGGTTTAAATATTTGGCAGCTCCCACATTCGGGGCATATATATTGAGGATTGTTAAGTCCTCTTGTTGGATAGATAGATCCTTTAAGTATGAGATAGTGTCCCTCTTCATCTCTCACTACAGTCTTTGGGGTAAATTTTATTTTATCTGATATAAGGATGGCTACCCCTGCTTTCTTTTGAGGACCATTTGAATGGTAAATGGTTCTCCAACCTTTCATTTTCAGGCTGTAGGTGTCCTTCTGTCTAAAATGAGTCTCTTGTAGACAGCAAATAGATGGGTCCTGCTTTTTTATCCAGTCTGACACCCTGTGCCTTTTGATGGGGTCATTAAGCCCATTCACATTCAGAGTTACTGTTGAAGGATATGAGTTAGTGTCATCATGATATCTATTCAGTCCTTGTTTTTGTGGATTGTTCCACTGGACTTCTTCTTAAAGGGGCATTTTGAGAGTCCCCCTTAAAATTTCTTGCAGAGCTGGTTTGGAGGTCACATATTCTTTCAGTTGCTGCCTGTCTTGGAAGCTCTTTTTCTCTCCTTCTATTCTGAATGAGAGCCTTGCTGGATAAAGTATTCTTGGTTGCATTTTTTTCTCATTTAGGACCCTGAATATATCCTGCCAGCCCTTCCTGACCTGCCAGGTCTCTGTGGAGAGGTCTGCTGTTACCCTAATTCTCCTCCCCATAAAAGTCAGTGATTTCTTGTCTCTTGCTGCTTTAAGGATCTTCTCTTTATCTTTGGAATTTCCAAACTTATTTATTAAATGTCGAGGTGTTGAATGGTTTTTATTGATTTTAGGGGGGGATCTCTCTATTTCCTGGATATGAATGCCTGTTTTCCTTCTCAGATTAGGAAAGGTTTCAGCTATGATTTGTTCAAATACATATTCTGGCCCTCTGGCCCTTTCCACGCTCTCCAGAACCCCAATTAAACGTAGGTTTTTCTTCCTCAGGCTGTCATTTGTTTCCCTCAATCTATCCGCATGGTCCTTTAATTGTTTGTCTCTTTTTTCCTCAGTTTCCCTCTTTGCCATCAACTTGTCTTCTATGTCACTCACTCGTTCTTCCACCTCATTAACCCTTGTCATTAGGACTTCTAGTTTGGATTGCATCTCATTCAACTGATTTTTAATTTCTGCCTGATTAGATCTAAATTCTGCAGTCATGAAGTCTCTCGAGTCCTTTATGCTTTTTTCTAGAGCCACCAGTAGCTTTTTAATAGTGCTTCTGAATTTGTTTTCTGACATTGAATTGCAATCCAGATTTTGTATCTGTGGGAGAGAGGACTGTTTCTGTTTTTTTTTTTTGTTTTTTGTTTTTTTTGTTTTGAGGTGAGGTTTTCCTTCTAGACATTTTTCTCAGTGCAGAGTGGCCAAAAACAAGTTGTATTCAGAAAAGGAGAAAAAGGGAGGAGGGAAAGAAGGAAAGAGAAGAGAACAGTAAAAAAGGAAGAAAAAAAAAACGAGAAGAAAAAGTGAAAGAAAAAGAAAGAAACGAAAAAAGGGTGGGGGAAGCAAACAGAAATCAAAAAGCAAAGCAAAAAAAAAAAAAAAAAACACGGGAGAGTATCTTCTGATTCTGTACACTTAAATCCCCTGACTTCCCCTGGAACTTGTCTTTCTAGCTGGTATTCTGGGGGAAGGGCCTGTTGCACTGATTCAGGTGTTAGCACTTGGGGGAGCTGCTCAGCCCCCTGCCTGGTGCAGGGCTCATACCTGCATCCCGTGAGGCCCCAGGAGGAACAGCAACAGTGGCGGCGGCCAGCCCTGGAGCCCTGAATTCAGCTCCTGCCGTAACTATGGAGCTCTCCGTCTGCAGGGGCCTGGATGATCCGGGGCGGCCGCTGATCTGCTCAGCTCGGGGTAGGAGCATCCTTGCTGTCCTGGGCCCTCCTGGCCTCTGCCTGTCCTGGGGGAGGTCGGATCCTAGGCTGTGTCCCCCCATGCCCCGGGCTCCGGGGCCTGCGCTGTTGGATTTGTGCTCCTGGCCGCACAGCCGCTCTCTGCGGAGACGCCACCCAAGCCCCTCCGAGCTGCTCCTGGGTCCAGCCGTGCAGGCGCTGCAGCCCTTTTATGGAGCTCGGCTGTGAGGTGGCGCACTCTCCCTGGGGCACAGGTGTCTGTTAGTGTCCCAGGGAGCTTGAGGACATCCCTGCCCTCCTGGGGTCCTACTCTAACCCTGTGAGTGCCTTTCCGCCTGGGAAGATTGGTGAAGCTTCTGCTTCTCTGGGACAGAGCTTTCCTGTCCAGGAGGCACTCACCCCAGCCTTAGACTGGCTCCTTGCGGGGCCCATCCCCCTTGGATGCCTTTTGTTTCTTTACTTCTCCCTGCCCCCGTCTTCCTACCTTGATAGAAGCGAGAACTCTTCTCACTGTAGCATTCCAGCTGTTCTCTCTTTAAATCTCAGGCCGAATTCATAGATTTTCAGGATGATTTGAAGGTTATCTAGGTAATTTGGTGGGGACAGGTGATTTGGGGACCCTACTCTTCTGCCATCTTGCCCCTCCTCTCTACGTGGAATTTGAGACACAGTACAAAGTAAAAAAAGAGAGAAAAGCCAAATAATCCAGACTCTTAACTATAGAGAACAAACTGATGGTTACCACAGGGGAGGTGGGTGGAGGTTATAGTTAAAATAGGTGAAGGGGTTTATGAGTACACTTATGATGAACAATGAATAATGTATAGAATTGTTGAATCACTATATTGTACACCTTAAAGTAATATAACACTGTATATTAACTATACTGGAATTTTAAAAAAGAAATACACTTATGATGAGCATTAATGTATAGAATTATTGAAATATTATATTGTATATTGAAATTAATATAATGCTGTATGTTAATTATGCTTGAATTTAAAAAATACAGTCATTTATACACACTGTTGTGCCTTGGTAAGTTCAGACTTGAACTGCTATGACATTATCATTATGTAAAACTGAGGTTAATGAAAAGTCAGGTTCTCTAAGAACCTATGCAACTTGGATTCTGACATATTTATCAGTTGCATGATGTCCATGCATGTATGTAGTTAACACATTACATATAACACTAGTCATAATATATTTGAATCTTACTTCTAAAACTACCTGATCAATACATCCTAAGGAAGAGGCCAATTTTTTCACTATCACTTTGGTTTGTGTCTTTGGCTTAACATGTCATAAAGTCTTCATGGCATGTAGCTGACTAATATAAGTTGGAGGTCTAGCACAAAAGAGTTATTTATTCTTGGATAAATTTTCTTCATCTGAATGCCCAAATTACCTTTGAGGCCAGATACTATTACAGTTACAATAAACACACATACAAATACTCTCACTATGAGTTACATTCAAAAAGCCTGGAACTATTACCTGTTCCTAAACCCAAGGCATTGTTAATTAGAATACAGAACATGCTCTGTTTCAGAATTTGGATTCATGCTCTTCATTCCTATCAGCATTTATGAAGTATAGAAACTACTCTGTATGAAAATGTGAGTGAGGGGGAGATGTGGAGATACTTTATGTAAATGGGTATAGCCAATTTCATGTGAGGTGGGATCAGAGATATGTCTTTAAACAGTGATCACCCAGAAACTTTGGTGTACATGTTCCCCACCTGACTGGTGAGGAGTCCAATGACGTTTCAGCTATAAAGAGGCAAAGAAGGGAGCTCAGGACTCATCTGCCTTGGAGACATATTAAGGAGAGAGAATACTGTTCACTATTCTTGACCCTTTAAAAGAAAAGAGAACCCAGCATTACATATCCTAGCAGAGAAAAGTATTGACAAAAACATACAACTCAGAGCGTTCTTAAACAGTTTCAGCCAGTGTAAAAGCCTAAAAAAAAAACCAACATGTCAGCCACAGTACTGCATAGAAAATAGAATCTTTTCGGAACCTTTTTGGAGCATATGAAATCTTAAGTAACTGGAATACTGATTATCCTTGGCCAATATATATCACTTTTGTTTTACTGGCCAGGTGTATTTGTGTATTACCGTATCTTCCCTCTTGCCTTCCCTCTATCTTCTCCACAGCTGGGAATCTGTGAGGGCTTGTATAGGCTCTCTAAAGAATCAGAGTATAAAAGCAAGAAAATGAAAGGCAACAACAAAGTGTTGGAAAAGAAAGAGACTTTTAGCCTACCCCCAAAGATTTTAAAAATACCAAGGGACAGAACACCAGACTTAACATGGAAACTACTGGTTTCACACTGGCCAAATTCTGAACATGTTTTTATTTAGTCACAGAAAAACACATAGATCCAGATTATCTGCCTTCAAAATGCACTTGCCTTTTTGAAGACAAGTCACAAATCACAGAGCATAAAACGTTTTACTTGTATTGACATCTATAGGAGACATGGGCCACTGTGATTGATGACAAAAGTAATACTTCCTATTTAAGGCAAAGGCACGGACTGTCAGTCTCATAGGCAGGGGAAAAATTGAAAATAACTTTTTTTTCTGCCTTGGAAAAGCTTCTATGTAACCATTCAAAGTCTTGAAAACAGAACTGCCTTTAAAAGGACAACAAATTAAGAGTCCTTTACAACCCCAAATCTTTTCCATTATCATTATGTCTGTTTGGTGTCACCTAAAAACTAAGCCACTTCTTCACATTATAGGAGGGAGGGGGGATGGAGTAATTGGGTGATAGGCATTAAGGAGGACACCTGATGTAATGAGCACTGGATGTGCAAGGATGAATCTCTAAATTCTACCCCTGAAACTAATACTATGCTATATGTTAACTAAATTGAATTTAGATAAAAAATAATTTAAAAAGCCAGCCAAACAAAATAAACTCACAGGAAGAAATTAAGCCTTAACCTATATCTATTTTTTGTTTTTAAATGTCTATATCAAATATCAGCTCCTAGAAAAAAGCAACCACATTTGGTTGGAATCCTATCTGCCTGTATCATACATAGAATTCTGGGAGAGAGATTTGTTACAACAGAGACTACTAAAGCATACACATTGGAAATCAAGAGAGAAAGTGAGAACAATCTTCCTAGGTTTAAACCATTCTGAAGGGATGCCTAGGTATCTCAGTGGTTGGGTGTCTGTCTTTGGCTCAGGGAATGATCCCAGATTCCTGAGATCGAGTCCCACATCTGGCTCCTTGCATGGATCCTGCTTCTCCTCCCTCTGCCTGTGTCTCTCCCTCTTTTTCTGTATCCTCGTGAATAAATAGATAAAATCTTTTTAAAAAATTCTGAAGTATATTTTTCTTAAAGGTAATTTACATTTTCTACACAACTATTTGGAAAAAGGCTACTTTATAAAATGCTCTCATAGAAGGATTTTTCCAGTGATGTATCAAAACTTCATAGCATCACTAAAAGTTATTATGTGTTTAATAAAAGCCAGAACAAAGATCTGACATAGTCACAAATTTCTTTTTCTGCTAAATTCAGGCTGAGCTTAAATATTTACTAATTTGGTTTGAAAAACACCTCTTAAAAAGATTCAGATTTATTCTGGTTGGAAGTGTTTAGTAAAAGATTTTACTTTCAGTGAAATGTGAGCTGTGTCTCAGACAAAGGTGTCTATGCATGTTTATAGGCAATAACAACTTGGTAGTAATTGAACACAATTTCTAAGGTCACTTTATAAAGATACCTGTGCCCAATATATGCACTATAAGCTTTACATTCTTGCCTTTTTAGTTCCAAATAGAGTTTCAGGTTGTATTTCATACAGCAAACCCTATCCCTGAATTTCTTCCTTAAGAAGTCAGACTACAAGCTGTTATTAGATTTGTTATTTAGGCTTGTTTTATTTATTACCATGAGAAACCTGACATTCTATAAACTAACTACATAATTAATTAACTTAAAAAAGTATCCAAACAGAGTCTGAGCTTGGCCACAAGCAAAGGCACAGAACCTGCATGTTTAGAAAAGATAATCAGTGGCACCCAGGCCCATGATATTTGTGTAGGTGATAGGCAGAAGTCAGGTTAGTAGATGAGGCAGTGGCAGCTGGTTAAATGCCTTCTTACTTAAGGGGGGCAGTCACATGAGAATGGAATTTCTGTTCAGGGAACTTGAAGGGTAGGACAGTGTAAAAGGGAGTCACATTTCATTTACAATACAATTACTGTGTGAGAGTATGAAATGAAAATAATTAGTAGACCATCTTTTCTAGTACCCAGCAACTTTCCTTAGGAGTCTCCTCTCTTATTGCTAGGCTTCTAACTATTGGTTTTCCCAGTGCATAAATATTTAGATTCCACCAAACTTTTTCCTCTGTCAGATATTTCAAATCTAACTGTAAAATGTGGAGGTGTTTAGTGTTGAGAGCACATAGGGAATTTTCACAAGGTTTTCCTTAGTTCCATAGTTCCATGTCTGTTATATACAAATAATTAATAGGAAATGTTTGGGAATAAAAATAAAAGACCAAACAAATTGAGTACACAAATCTTTAGGCTGAAACTTCCAGCCTAGATCCATGGCCTTAGATCCTAAACAAAACAAAATAGTGTTTTTTAATTTTATTTTTGCTTTTGAAATACCAGTGTTGCCTTTTACCACTTCTCAGTTTAAAACTGCATTAAAAAGACCCTTTCACTATCGATAAATTTTATTTTAGATCTAACAAATAAGGTTTGGTACTATGGTACTATGTACTGCCCTTGTATAGGTCGATAGAAATAAATTTGAGACTCTTTACTTTTTATAGGATTTGTAAAAACTACTACATCTTGCCATTTGTGTTTCTCCTTTCCCTGAATAAACCTTAATATGCTATCTGGAATATCATGCTAATTAATGGACTGTAAAATTCAGATTGAGATATGGAAGAAGGCCTCTGGTATAAAGCAAGAGAACCAGAATAAACTCACTTGTGTCAGGTATCAGTACAGTCATCCTCTTTGACAACTTCCTTCACAAAGTCAAGGTTAAGTGGATTCTCCAGACCAAAATGATTTGCACAAATCCAAATTTTTTCCAGAAGTAAAATGTGAAATGAAAACTGGCAACATCTGAAAATTTAGGTTATATAAGTCAAAAATCAAATTGTGCAAAGAGGAGGATCAGAGGAGATACAATAGCAAGTCACCTTGATATTTTAAAATTATAGGAATAAGGTAGAAAAATGGACCCTGTTTATAAATGAAAGAGACTCAAATGAGTTAGTTTTTTAAAAACACAGAATAAAGATAGCAACCAAAGAAGAGGTAAGTAGAAAAACTGGCCTTTATTTACATATGAAAAAAGACAACCAAAATTATTTGGAATTCTTCCTCTAAAGAAGAAAGTTGTTTAGGGTCCATAGTTTAGCTTGGAGTAAGAAATTAATAAGTCAGTGAAGCAAGTCAATCAGAGAAAGACAATTATTATATAGTTTCACTCATACGAGGGATATAAGAAATAGTGAAAGGGATTATAAGGGAAAAGGGGGAAAATCAGTGGAAAAATTTAGAGAGGGTGACAAACATGAGAGACTCCTAACTCTGGGAAATGAACAAGGGATAGTGGAAGGAGAAGCAGGCTGGATATGAGGTGACTGGGTGATAGGCACTGAGGTGGGCACTTGACGGGATGAGCACTGGGTGTTATAGTATGTGTTGGCAAATCGAACTTCAATAAAATATATATATATATATATGTATATATATATTTGCATGCATGCACATACTGGAGATACATACATACATATATATACTGGATATATGTATATATTTTTATATGTTCATATATAAACATATTTATAATTTTTACATATACATATATATAAATTTATACATATATAAATAAATAAGCCATTCTTGCTCTTTCCTCCTACTTCTGACACTTGATTTAAATAACACTTTCTTACAGAGAAAAGTAACTAATGTGGCAATCCTTTAGAGATATCTATGTTTACAACTGGATATGGTAGTAACAGAGATGGAGATGGCTCTTTCACTAAGACATCTATTTTTGAGCTTAAACCAGATACAGAGTATTTGGAATAGACATCTTCGGTGAAGACCTGGATTCTCTTGACACTGGGAGCTCTGAAAATGCTGACAATGTATAGTACATGATCCAAACCTCATGAGGGCTACCCTACCCTGCATGTGGAACTGGATAAAGCATGACTGAATATTCAAGAGGAAAGTATACAGCAAGCATATAAACCTCAAAGGGAAAATCTGGTGTTTAATAGACAAATAAAACCCTTCCTCCAGGAGTATTTGGGCCTGCTCTTAGAACAGACTTTTTCAAAAGTATACATAACCACAAGAGATAAAATACCAGATTTTTGAAGTAGTGCCAAATGTATCTAAAAATCCATAAACTTGATGTGATGTTACAGAAGCAAAACCACTGGTCTTCATAAAAAGACCTAGGATGAGGCCTATTTTAGGAAAACTCACGTGGACATAGGAGCCATGTGTAAGCCAGGGTCTAAAGCACTGAGATTTTCAGTTGTCTCCCAAAATTATGTCAAGAATGCTATTAATCAGTATTATTAATTCAGATCCCACTAATTTGGAATTGATCATTTTAGAATGCAGCAGATTCAAGTTTATCTATGAAAAAGGAGGTGGCTGAGTATTATAAATAGATCTAACTGGGGTGTGGGTTGGGGAGAGCAAATGTTATAACCTATTTCTTTAATTTTTAAAAGGGACGCCTGGGTGGCTTAGCAGTTGGGCGTCTGCCTTTGGCTCAGGGTATGATCCCGGGGTCTGGGGGTCAAGTCCCACATTGGGCTCCCTGCGGAGGGCCTGCTTCTCCCTCTGTCTGTGTCTCTGCCTCTCTGTGTATGTCTCTCATGAAGGAATAAATAAATAAACTTCAAAAAACTAATAATATTTTATTTATTTGAGAGAGAGAGAGAGCACAAGCAGGGAGAGTGGCAGGAAGAGGGAGAGGGAGGCAGGAGAGGAAGCAGGCCCCCTGCTGAGCAGAGAGCCCAATGTGGGACTTGATCCCAGGACCCTGGAATCGTGACCTAGACCAAAGGCAGATGCTTAGCTGACCGAGCCACCCAGGCACCCCATTTACTTTTTTTTCTAAGCCACCAAGAACCCATGCACCCATGCTAATAATTAAGGATATTTCTCAGGCAAATGTTGGGGTCCCCATTGGGAATAACATTAGCTTATATCCTATAACTGACCATATATAAAGGTAAAATTTCCTTTTAAGTCATTCTGCAATTCAATTACCTGCTATACATCATCTCTACAGTCCCTCAACAGGGTCTTAATTCTCAACTGTGATAATATTTTCACTTTGTTCTCATCCTATAGCAGTGAGGGTGGAAAAGTTGGGGAGGTTGATCATTAAGGAAGATGGAATAATAGAACCAGACTAATATCTCAGCAGGAAAGGAACATTTCCTTAAATCCCATTCTAGAACAATAATATACTTTCTCTTGCCTATATTATGGGCTGCTTAACATGCATATACTGGTTGCTTAATCAGCAAAGGCCATAAATCACCCTCCAGACTCTTAAGTGGGAAGAGGGGTGCCCCAGATTCATCCAATTATTAAAGAAGCATAGCCTTCTTTGGACAAGGAGAACTGTGGGTGCTGGATGTACACCTGGCATGGCAACAGATGAGTAGCTCATTGCTGTTTAAAGCAGCCTGCCTCATTGGTGCTGCCCTTGGAGATACCTATGTCCCCAGAGATGCCCATGCTCCCAACAAAACTCATAGCCTCAGAGAGGCTGATGTCTCCAGAAGAGCCCATAGCCTCAGAGATGCTTGTGGCCTCATTGATGTCCCTAGACTCAGAGATACCCATGTTTCTAGAGAATCCCATATCCCAGAAATGTTTATGGCCTAAGGCTGCCTATGATCCCACAACAGTCGTGATGAAGGTCTGCACATTGGCTTTTCACTTTATCCATCTGAGCTCAGAGGTTTCCTTCCCTGGACAGGGTATCATTCTCCACCAAGGTGTTCAGGTCTCCATAAATACCCATAAAGCCAGCAGGATTGGTCAAAGGACTTCCCAGATTCTGTGATAATAAATGTCCTAATTGAGAGCATGTACAGATTTCTGGTGGCTCATCATGGGCTTGTTGTTTCTGACATGAGAACAAGGAATGTTTGAAAAGAATTAGGAACAGAAGGAAAGCTAAATAAATAATACAATGACCTTCAGGGATCTTGCTGCTGTTACTAATATGGTAGACCATAAGTTTTTGCTCCATCCTTACACCCAAATATCTTTTCTTCATTACTTGACATAGTGCTTTACAATCCCTACCGCTAAAGATCCTCAGGGGTCTAGTATTGATATAAGTCTTCTTTTCTGATAAATACAATTTTATTACTGGAAGCAGGGAGGTCAAGGAAGAGGATCACTAAGATTTACTAAATACCTCTATGTGCTGGAGACTTTACATATAGTATTTCCTTTTATACTTATAAGAATCCTTATAAGGATTAGGTATTAGCTATATTTTACAGATGAGAAAACTGAGGCTCAGAGAATTTAAGTAAGACTAAAATTCACACATTTAGGAAATGGCAGACCTGGGATCTGACCCTGCCTCTTAATGCCAATTTCAAAGACCTAACACCTCATCCTACCTCCAATGGATGTTTTCACTTTAAAGATAACAAAATGACTCAGTGATACTTTACAATGGTGATTCTTAGTTTTGGGAGTGGCATCATAGACCACTTTGAAAATATGAATAAAATAATGAACTTTCTTCTCAGAAAGATGCATGCATGCATATATGTGTACATGAAACAGCACACACACACACATGTACACACAGTTTTATGTATAATGCCAGGGGCTTCATAGCTTCCCCCAAAGGGTATCTGTGGATACCTATGAGTTCACGGACTCCAGTTAAGAGCTCTCTTTATAGGGTATAAGCATCTTATTGTCTTTCTTTTTGGAAATCAGAAAATCACACACACAAAAAAACAAACAGTGATAACCTTTTCAAGAGAGGAAATGAATGGGTGGGTGGCTAAGGGAGTCTTAAACCTTCCATTTTGTATGTTTTCATATTCTGCACATTCTTTTTTTATTGGAGTTTGATTTGCTAACATATAGTATAACACCCAGTGCTCATCCCATCAAGTGCCCCTTCAGTGCCCGTCACCCAGTTACCTCGTCCCCCCACCCACCTCCCCTTCCACTATCCCTTTTCATTTCCCAGAGTTAGGAGTCTCTCATGTTATGTCTTTATATTTGTACTACTCTTCTCAAAATCTCAACAGAGAAAAATTTCTGGGAAGATGGCAAAGCAGGAAGATCCTAACCTCACCTTGTTTCATGAACACACCAAGATAACAGCCACAGCCGTGCAACCAACCCAGAGGATGACTGAAAGACTGGTAGAACAGATTTTACACTGTTAATCATAGAGAAGACCCCACATCGGAAAGGGTAGGAGGGGCAGAGATGTTGTCCAGAACCAAATTCCTGGAAAGACTAAGTACAAACAACAGGGATGTCACAAGAACAGAGAAGAGAGAGGAGCAGACCCCACACCAGGCACTTCAGACATAAGGTCAGGAATTGGGAAGTGATACCCCCATAATATTTGACTTTGAAAACTAGTGGGGTTTAACATCTCAGGTATTTACAATCAGCAGGAATGAACTCCAGGTACTTAAAAATCAGCAGGCTTAGCTCTGGGAGAGCTGAATATGAACCAGAGTTCCTGTCCTTAAAGTTTGTTATATGCAGGATCCCTGGGTGGCACAGCGGTTTGGCACATGCCTTTGGCCCAGGGCGCGACCCTGGAGACCCGGGATCGAATCCCACATCGGGCTCCCAGTGCATGGAGCCTGCTTCTCCCTCTGCCTGTGTCTCTGCCTCTCTCTCTCTCTATCTCTCTCTCTCTCTGTGACTATCATAAATAAATAAAAATTTTAAAAATGTTATTAAAAAAAGTTTGTTATATGCTATAACAAACATAACAAAGAAGTTTGAAAAGTACCTGGAATATACATAAAAGAGGTTATTTACTAATCTCATAAAATGTGTCAGAGGGGCAGGGATCAGTAGGAGACATCTCCAAGAACAAAAGAGCTGGAAGGCACCATTTCTCTCTTCCCACCTCCTCTCACTCAGCACAGATAACAGGACACTTGCAGTAGCCAGCTAAAAAATCCTCCACTTGCCTTGCTAACACCATGTGCTCTGCCTCCACAACCACCCAACCTGCTCTGCAGGCATCCTTTAAATTTGCTCCTGCCAAAAAAAAAATTCTGTTTGTGGCCTTGGTTAAGACTGGTACCACTCCAAAGTGATTCCAGCTCAGGGGAGAGGGCATGATAACCACATACAACAATTCAAATGTAGGCCAAGCAGACACACTAGGGGTAGGCATTGTATTGGGCAGCTTGTCTGCTGACCAACAAAAACCTCTCAAGATACAAGGTAGGGAAAGTACCCTGCAAGTCGATGATAATGCAGCTCCAAAAGACAGACTGTGGGCAGGCATCTGGTTGGACTTCAGACTCTTCCCAAAAATAAAAGTTTCTCAGGAGATGACCCTGAGGGTCAGTGAAGCTGCAGTCCCAGCAGAAGGGGTGAGGGTAGGCATCTAGTATGATTGCTGACACCAATCAACTGCAAATCCACGGTAGCCCCAGAGTGGCTTCTTAACACCAATCCCTGCCCACAACTAGCAAAGTGGGCCATTGCAGCCAACTGTACTAAAGGCAAATAAAGATCAGCCACAACAGTAGGATGTACAAAACCCACATAAGAGATTACCCTGAAGAACTGGTTCTGGTGAATTATATTATACTACAGAGCACTATAGGTCTGCTTCTTCATAAGGACAGTACTTTCAAGGTTGGGAGATTCAGCTAAAATACATAGAAACAAACACAGAGAGTTACAAAAAATGAGGAGACAGAGGAATATGTCCCAAATAAAAGAACAGGACAAAACCATAGCAAAATAGCTAATTGAAATGGAAATAAACAATATGCCTAATAAAGAATTCAAAGTAAGGGTCATAAAGATACTCAATGGATTTCAGAAAAAAACTGAAAGATCCCAGTAAGAATTTCAAATAGATGGAAAATTTTTAAAAAGTGGTCATAGATAAAGAACTCTGTAAGTGAAATAAGTACACCAGAAGGAATTGATAGCAGATTAGAGGAAGCAGAAGAATGGATCAGTGAGCTGGAAGACAGAGCAATGCAAAGCAACCAAGCTGAAGAGCAAAAAGGGAAACTTAATAATAAAAAATGAGAATAAGTTAAGGAAACTCAGTGACATCATCAAGTGTAATAACATTTGCATTTTATGGATCCCAGAAGAAGAGAAAAGAGGGCAGAGACTTTATCTGATTAAATAATACCTGAAAACTTTCCTAATCTAGGAAAGTAAATGAAAGGAAACAGATATCCAGATCTAGGAGGAATGGAAAGCTCCAAACAAAATCAACCCAGGGAAGTCCACACCAAGACACATAATTAAAATGGCAAAAAGTAGTAATAGAATTTCAAAAGCAGCAAGAAAAAAGGAAAATAAAATATATGCAAGGAAAATCTCATAAGCCTATCAGCTTTTTCAGTAGAAATGTTGCAGGCCAGAAGAAATAGTACGACATTATCAAAGTACTAAAAGGGGGAAAAAAACGATGACTTAGAAAACTCTATACTGCAAGGGTGTCATCCAGAATAAAAGGGGAGATACAGAGTTTCCAGGACAACAAAAGTTAAGGTGTTCATCACCCTAAACGAGCATTATAAGAAATGCTAAAGGAAATTCTTTGAATAGGAAGAAAAGGCCATAATCAACAGTAAGAAAGTTATGAAAGGAAAAAAATTTCACAGGTAAATGCAAACATAAAAAATAATGGATTAATCACTTATAAAATCAGCATGGATGTTACTGAACAGAAACAGTAAAATCAAATATATCTATAAAAATCAGTCAGGTATTCACAAAACAAAAGGATGCATAGTATGACATCATATACATAAAATGTGTATATGGATGAGTGAAACTTGAATTTCTTACATTAGTTCAAATTTAGGCTATCATCAACTTAATATAGACTGTAGTATGCATAAAATGTTATGTATGAACCATTGGTAACTACAAATCAAAAATCTGTAATAGATTTAAAAAATAAAGAGAAAGGAATCCAAGCATATTATTAAAGAAGCCATCAAACCACAGGGGAAGAGAGTACAAAAAAATGTATGGAGAAGTACAGAACAACCATAAAACAAGCAACAAGTACTTACCTATCAATAATTACTGTAAATGTAAATAGAATAAATGCTCCAAGCAAAAGACATAGGGTAAATGAATGAATAAAAAATAAACACCCATATATATGCTGCCCAGAAGAGAATTCAGACCTGAAGACACATGGAGATTGAAACTAAATGGATGATAAAACATTTACTATGCAAATGGAAGCAAAGAGAAAGCTGGGGTGACAATATTTATATTGGACAAAATAGCCTTAAAAAGACTAATAACAGACAAGGAAGGACAATACATAATGATAAGGGGAAAAATCAAACAAGAGTATATATAAATTAAAAATATTTTTAGCTCAACATAGGAACATCTAAATACAAAAAGCAACAATTAAAAGACACAAAAGAAGAAATTGATAGTTCTACAATAATAGTAGGCTACTTTAGCACTATACTTAAATCAATAGAAAGATCATCCAGACAGAAAATTAATAAGGAAACTGACTTTGAAGGAGACAATATACCACATAGACCCAACAGATATATTCAGAACATTCCATCCTCAAACAGTGGAATACACATTCTTTTCGGGTACACATTGAAGAGTTTCCAGAATAGATTGCATGTAAGGTTACAAAACAAATTACAATAAATTAAAAAATATATATATATATATATTTGAATATCATGCATCTTTTCCAATCACAATAATATGAAACAAGAAATAAATCATGAAGAAAAATCTGGAAAAAAACACAAATACATAAAGACTACATCACATGCAACTAAACAATGAAAGGGGCTAACCAAGAAATCAAAGTAGAAATTAAAAGAAAATACATGGAGATAATTGAAAATGAAAAAGGAATGGTCCAAAATCATTGGGATACAGCAAAACCTGTTCTATAAGGGAAGAGTATAACAATACAGGCCTACCTCAAGATTCAAGAAAAATTTCCAATAAACAATCTGACCTTACATCCTAAAAAGCTAAAAAAGAAGAATAAAGCTCAAAACGAAAAACAAAAAGGATTGTACTATGTTGAATAGCAGTGGTGAGAGTGGACATCCCTGTCTTGTTCCTGATCTTACGGGAAAGGCTCCCAGTGCTTCCCCATTGAGAATTATATTTGCTGTGGGTTTTTCCTAGATGGCTTTTAGGATGTTGAGGAATGTTCCCTCTATCCCTACACTCTGAAGAGTTTTGATCAGGAATGGATGCTGTATTTTGTCAAATGCTTTCTCTGCATCTATTGAGAGGATCATATGGTTCTTGGTTTTTCTCTTGCTGATATGATGAATCACATTGATTGTCTTACGAGTGTTGAACACAAGGCTTTGTGTCCCAGGAATAAATCCTACTTGGTCATGGTGAATAATTTTCTTAATGTATTGTTGGATACTATTGGCTAGTGTCTTGTTGAGACCAATATGGTCTGTAATTCTCCTTTTTGGTGGGGTCTTTGTCTGGTTTTGGAATTAAGGTGATGCTGGCCTCATAGAACGAATTTGGAAGTACTCCATCTCTTTCTATCTTTCCAAACAGCTTTAGTAGAATAGGTATGGTTTCTTCTTTAAACGTTTGATAGAATTCCCCTGGGAAGCCATCTGGCCCTGGACTTTGGTGTCTTGGAAGGTTTTTGATGACTGCTTCAATTTCCTCCCTGGTTATTGGCCTATTCAGGGTTTGTATTTCTTCCTGTTCTAGTTTTGGTAGTTTGTGGTTTTCCAGGAATGCGTCCATTTCTTCTAGATTGCCTAATTTATTGGCATATAGCTGTTCATAATATGTTTTTAAAATCGTTTGTATCTCCTTGGTGTTGGTAGTGATCTCTCCTTTCTCATTCATGATTTTATTAATTTGAGTCTTCTCCCTCTTCTTTTTAATAAGGCTGGCTAATGGTTTATCTATCTTATTAATTCTTTCAAAGAACCAACTCCTGGTTTTGTTGATCTGTTCCACAGTTCTTCTGGTCTCGATTTCGTTGAGTTCTGCTCGAATCTTTATTAACTCTCTTCTTCTGCTGCCTGTAGGATCTATTTGCTGTCTTTTCTCTAGATCCTTTACGTGTAAGGTTAGCTTTTGTATTTGAGTTCTTTTCAGTTTCTGGATGGATACTTGTATTGCGATGTATTTCCCCCTCAGGACTGCTTTTGCTGTATCCCAAAGATTTTGAACGGTTGTATCCTCATTCTCATTAGTTTCCATGAATCTTTTTAATTCTTCCTTAATTTCCTGGTTGACCCTTTCATCTTTTAGCAAGATGGTCCTTAACCTCCATGTGTTTGAAGTCCTTCCAAACATCTTGTTGTGATTTAGTTCTAATTTCAAGGCATTATGGTCTGAGAATACACAGGGGATGATCCCAATCTTTTGGTATCAGTTAAGACCTGATTTGTTACCCAGTATGTGGTCTATTCTGGAGAAAGTTCCATGTGCACTTGAGAAGAATGTGTATTCAGTTGAGTTTGGATGTAAAGTTCTGTAGATATCTGTGAAATCCATCTGGTCCAGTGTATCATTTAAAGCTCTCGTTTCTTTGGAGATGTTGTGTTTAGAAGACCTATCGAGTGTAGAAAGCGCTAGATTGAAGTCACCAAGTGTAAGTGTATTATTATCTAAGTATGAAACGCCAGGACACCTGCACCCCGATGTTTATAGCAGCAATGTCCACAATCGCCAAACTGTGGAAGGAGCCCCGGTGTCCATCGAAAGATGAATGGATAAAGAAGATGTGGTTTATGTATACAATGGAATATTACTCAGCCATTAGAAATGACAAATACCCACCATTTGCTTCAATGTGGATGGAACTGGAGGGTATTATGCTGACTGAAATAAGTCAATTGGAGAAGGACAAACATTATATGGTCTCACTGATTTGGGGAATATAAATAATAGTGAAAGGGAGTAGAAGGGAAGGGAGAAGAAATGGGTAGGAAATATCAGAAAGGGAGACAGAACATGAAGACTCCTAACTCTGGGAAATGAACTAAGGGTGGTGGAAGGGGAGGAAGGCGGGGGGTGGGAGTGAATGGGTGACGGGCACTGAAGGGGGGCACTTGACGGGATGAGCACTGGGTGTTATTCTGTATGTTGGCGAATTGAACACCAATAAAAAATAAATTTATTATTTAAAAAATGAATGTGAATAGGCTAAATGAACCCATGAAAAGAGGCAGGTTTCAGACTGGATAAAAAAGCAAGACCCATCTATTTGCTGTCTAAAGAGATTCATTTTAAGCCTAAGGACATCTCCAGCATGAAAATGAAAGGTTGGAGAACCATTTACCATTCAAGTCCCCCTCAGAAGAAAGCTGGCGTAGCAATCATCATATCAGATAAAGTTTATCCCAAATACTGTAGAAAGAGATTAAGAGGGACACTACATCACACCTAAAGTGTCTATCCAACAGAAGAACTAGCAATCATGAATATTTATGACCCTAATGTGGGAGCTGCCAAGTATATCAATCAATTAATAACCAAAAAGGTACTTAGATAATAACAAACTAATAGTAGGAGACTTCAACATGGCACTTTCTGCAAATGACAGGTATCCTAGGACAACATCACCAAAAAAAAAAGGGGGGCTTTAAATGATACACTGGACCAGACAGATTTCACAGATATATAGAGAACTTTGCATCTGAATGCAACTGAATACACATTCTTCTCAAGTGCACATGGAACTTTCTCCAGAATAGACCACATATAGGGTCACAAATCAGGTCTTAACCTGTACCAAAAGATTGGGATTGGCCCCTGCATATTTTCAGACTATAATGCTTTGAGAGTAGAACTAAATCACAAGAAGAAATTTGGGAGAAACTCCCACACATTGAGGTTAAATAGCATCCTGGTAAAAGATGAATGGGTCAACCAGGAAATTAGAGAATTAAAATCATTCATGGACACTAATGAAAATGTAGACACAATTATTCAAAATCTTTGGGATACAGCAAAAGCTGTCCTAAGAGTGAAATACTTTGCAATACAAGCATCCCTCAAGAAATTGGAAAAGAAACTCAAATACACAAGCTAACCTGGCACCTAAAGGAACTGGAGAAATAGAGCAAGTAAAACCTTCACCAAGCAGAAGAAGAGAGATAAGAAACATTTGAGCCGAACTCAATGAAAAGAGACTAGAAAAACTGTAGAAGAGGTCAATAAAACCAGGAGTTGGTTCTTTGAAAGAATTAATATGATAGATAAACCATTAGCCAGCCTTATTAAATAGAAAAGACTCAAATTAATAAATTTATGAAATAGGAGAGATCACAATCAATACCAAGAAAATACAAATGATTTTAAAAACATATTATCAGCAGCCATACGCCAACAAATTAAGTAATCCACAAGACATAGATGCATTTCTGCAAAACCACAAATTACCAAAGCTGGAACAGGAAGAAATAGAAAACCTTAACAGGCCAATAACCAGCGAGGAAATTGAAGCAGTCATCCAATACTTCCCAAGACGCAAAAGTCCAGGGCCAGATGGCTTTCCAGGGTAATTCTGTCAAACGTTTGAAGAAGAAATAATGCCTATTCTACTAAAGCTGTTCCAAAGGTTAGAAAGGGAGAGAATACTTCCAAACTTGTTTAATGATGCCAGCATCACCTTAATTTCAAAACCAGACATAGAATCCACCCAAAAGGATTATTATAGACCAATATCCCTGATGAACACAGATGTAAACATTCTCATCAAGATAGTAGTCAATAGCATCCAACAATACATTAAGAAGATTATTCACCATGACCAAGTGGTATTTATCCCCAGCATGCCAGCTTACTTCAACACTGTCAAAACAATCATCCTGATAGGTCACATCAACAAGAGAAAAAACAAGGAACATATGATCCTTTCAATAGATGCAGAGAAAACATTTGACAAAATACATCATGCATTCCAGATCAATACTCTTCAGAGTGTAGGGATAGAGGGAACAATCCTCAGCATCTTAAAAACCATCAATGAAAATCTCATAGCAAATATGATTCTCAATGGGGAAACACTTAGAGCCTCTTCCCTAAGATCAAGAACACGACAGGGATGTCCGCTCTCAAAATTGTTATTCAACATTGTACTAGAAGTCCTAGCCTCAGCAGACAACAAAAAGAAATAAATGGCATTCAAATTGACAAATAAGAAGTCAAACTCTCCCTATTTGCAGATGATGTGATACTGTATGTAGAAAACTCAAGAGTCCACCCCAAGATTGATAGAGATCTTACCGCAATTCATCAGTGTGGCAGGATACAAAATCAATGCCCAGAAATCACTGATTTTTCTCTACACTAACAGTGAGCCTGAAGAAAGAGAAAATAAGGAGTTAATCCCATTTACAATTGTACCCAAAAGCATAAGATACTCAGGAATAAACCTAACCAAAGAGATAAAACATCTGTATCCTAAAAACTACAGAATACTACTGAAAGAAATTGAGGAAGACACAAAGAGTTGGAAAAATATCCCATGCTCATAGATTGGAAGAATTAATATTGTGAAAATGTCTATGCTACGTAGTGCCCAGGGAGTCTCAAATGAATCAGTGTGCCCTCTCATGGTCCTTGAGGAGTAGATCACATTGGGGCCTTCCCAGACCATGGCCACCATTGGGCTGGAGGGCATGTAGCTGATGAAGCCTGGGTAGAAGGCCTTCTTCAGAAGGCAATGGTCGTGCTCAGGAAGGACACTCGTTGGCACCTGGAACATCTTCATCCCCACCAGTTTGAAGCCTCTCTACTCAAAGTGCTGGATCACATCCCCAATAAGCCACCAATGCAACCCATCCCCATCTGCAACCTTCTTCACCGCAAACAGGGTCCACTTCTAGGTCCTGAGTTGGGACATGTGACCAGTATCAGGCCACAGCCTGTGGGCCACTCAACAGCCCCGGCTGTGTGGGGTGCCCCAAAATGCTGCCCAGGACCCCCTGCCCATCAGCCGCTGGCTCTATATCATTGATTTCTGCGCTAATCTTTATTTTTCTTCTTCTGCTGGATGTAGGCTTTGTTTGCTGTTTTCTTCCAGCTCCTTTAGATTTATAGGTAGGTTCTGCATTTGAGACGTTTCTTGTTTCTTGTGGAAAGCCTGTATCACTATATGCTTCCCTTTTAGGACTGCCTGTGCTGCATACCAAAGATTTTGAGCAGTAATGTTTTCTTTTTCTTAAGATTTTTATTATTTATTTGACACAGAGAGAGAAAACACAAGCAGATGGAACAGCAGGCAGAGGGAGAGAAAGAAGTCCGCTCCTTGCTGAGCAGAGAGACTGATGTGGGGCTCCAACTCAGGACCTTGGAATCACGACCTGAGCCGAAGGCAGATGCTTAACTGACTGAGCCACCCAGGTGCCCCATATCTGTCATGTTTTTATTTTAATTTCCTTCCATGTATTTTTAAAATTCTTTTTAATTTCTTGGTTAAACCATTCATTAATTTTTTGTATATTATTTATTGGAGTTCGATTTGCCAACATATAGTATAACACCCAGAGCTTATGACATCAAGTGCCCCCCTCAGTGCCCATCATATAGTCACCCCATCCTCCAGCCCACTTCACTTTACACTACACCTTGTTCCTTTGCCAGACATAAGAGTCTCTCATGATCTGTCACCCTCTCTGATATTTCCCACTCATTTTCTCTTTAATCACGTTCACTATTTTTTACATTTCTCATATGAATGAAATCATATAACGTTTGTCATTCTCCTATTGACTTACTTCAATCGTCATAATACCCTCCAGTTCCATTCATGTTGAAGCAAATGCTGGGTATGCGTCACTTCTAATGGCTGACTAATATTACATTGTATATATACCGCATCTTCTTTATCCATTCATCTTTCGAGGGAAACTGAGGCTACTTCCACAGTTTGGCTTTGTGGACATTTTTGCTATAAAAATTGGCGTGAAGATGTCTTGATCTTTCACAGCATCTGTATCTTTCAGGTAAATCCCCAGCAGTGCAATTGCTAGGTCATAGGGTAGCTCTATTTTTAACTCTCTGAGGAACCTTCACAGAGTTTTCAAGAGTGGCTGTAACAGTTCACATTCCCACCAGCAGTGCAGGAGGGTTCCCCTTTCTCCACATCCTCTCCAACATTTGTTGTTTCCTGTCTTGTTAATTTTCCTCATTCTCACTGGTGTGAGGTGATATCTCATTGTGGTTTTGATTTGTAGTTCCTTGATGGCAAGGGATATGGAGCATTTTCTCATGTGCTTGTTGGCCATGTCTATGTCTTCCACTGTGAGATTTCTGTTCCTGTCTTTTGGAGGGAAGGCAAGATGGCGGAAGAGTAGGGTTCCCCAAGTAACCTGTCCCCACCAAATTACCTAGATAACTTTCAAATCATCCTGAAAATCTACGAATTTGGCCTGAGATTTACAGACAGAACAGCTGGAATGCTACAGTAAGAAGAGTTCGTGATTCTATCAAGGTAGGAAGACAGAAAAAAAAAGAAATAAAAAGCATCCAAGGGGGAGGGGCCCCATGAGGAGCCAGGCTAAGGCCACTAGGCGAGTGCCCCCAGGACAGGAAAGCCCTGTCCTGGAGAAGCAGGAGCTTCACCAATCTTCCTGGAAGGAAAGGCACTGGAAGGGAGTTGGACCAGGATCCCAGGAAGGGCGGGGATGCACTCAGGCTCCCAGGGGCATGAACAGAGGACCGGCACCCCGGGAGAAAGCACATCACACCCCGCGGCCGAGCTCCCTAAAGGGCTGCAGCGCTTGCCCCGCGGGGCCGGGGAGCAGCTCAGGCAGCAGTTCGGGTGGCGGCTGCTGCCGGGAGGGGTCTGCACGCCCCAGGAGTGCAATTCCAGCAGTGGAGGGGTCACAGCCCAGGATCCGGCACTCCCCCTGGGACAGACAGACGCCAGGAGGGCACAGGACAGCCAGGACGCTCCTGCCGCTGGGCGGCCCGGAATGTGCAGATCAGCGCCGCCGCCCCCGGAGCATCCAGGCCTCTGCAGAAGGAGAGCTGCGGTAGTTACTGCAGAAGCTGACTCCAGGGCTGGAGAGCTGGCCAACGCCACTGTTTTTATTCCTCCTGGGGCCTCACAGGATAAACAACTCCCACTGAGGCTCACAGTGGCCTCACAGGATAAACAAGATAAACAACTCCCACTGAGCCGTGTACCAGGCAGGGGGGATGAACAGCTCCCCCAGGTGATCACACTTGAGAATCAATCAGCACAGCAGGCCCCTCCCCCAGAAGACCAGTGAGAAGGACAGGGGAAAAGCAAGTTATTGACCAAGCAGCGCTGGAAAGTTCCAAGGGAAGATGAGGAATTTACAGTATATAGAATCAGACGATACTCCCCCGTGTTTTTTGTCTTCTGTTTGCTTCTCCCCTCTTTGCTTTCCCCTCCTGGGAAAACTGTGTGGAGGTTCCTCAAACAGTTAAAAATAGATCGGCCCTAGGACCCAGCAATTGCACTGCTGGGGATTTACCCCAAAGATACAGATGCAGTGAAATGCCGGGACACCTGCACCCCAATGCTTATAGCAGCAATGTCCACAATAGCCAAACTGTGGAAGGATCCTCAGTGTCCATCAAAAGATGAATGGATAAAGAAGATGTGGTATATGTATACAATGGAATATTACTCAGCCGTTAGAAACGACAAATACCCACCATTTGCTTCAATGTGGATGGAACTGGAGGGTATTATGCTGAGTGAAATAAGTCAATTGGAGAAGGACAAACATTATATTGTCTCATTCATTTGGGAAATATAAAAAATAGTGAAAGGTAATAAAAGGGAAAGGAGAAAAAATGAGTGGGAAATACCAGAAAGGGTGACAGAACATGAGAGACTCCTAAGTCTTGGAAACGAACAAGGGGTGGTGGAAAGGGAGGTGGGCAGGGGGTGGGGGTGACTGGGTGACGGGGACTGAGGGGGGCACTTGATGGGATGAGCACTGGGTGTTATTCTATATGTTGGCAAATTGAACTTCAATAAAAAATAAATAAAATAAAATAAAATAAAATAAAATAAAATAAAATAAAATAAAGCTCTTGTTTCTTTGGTGATGTTGTGCTTACAAAATCTGTCATTTGCACAAAGTGCCATGTTGAAGTCTCCTACTATTAGTGTTTTATTATCTAAGTATGTCTTTACTTTGATTATTAATTGATATTCTTGGCAGCTCCCACATTAGGGGCATAAATATTCAATATTGTTAAGTCTTCTTGTTGGATAGACCCTTTAATTATGATATACTGTCTCTCTTCACTTCTTACTACAGTCTTTGGGATAAACTTTCATTTATCTGATAGGAGGATTGCTACCCCAGATTTCTTTTGAGGACCATTTGAATGGTAAATGGTTCTCCAACTTTCATTTTCAGGCTGCAGGTGTCCTTCGGTCTAAAATGAGTCTCTTGTAGATTGCAAATAGATGGGCATTGCTTTCTTATCCAGACTAAAACCCTGTGTCTTTTTATGGGATTATTTACGCCATTCACATTCAGAGTAACTATTTAAAGATATGTATTTAGTGTCATCCTAGTACCTATCCAGTCCCTGTTTCTGTGGATTGTTTCTTTGGGCTTCTTCTTTCTTTAACAGGGTCCCCCTTCATATTTCTTGCAGAGTTGGTTTGGTGGTCACATATTCCCTCAGTTTCTGCCTATCTTGGAAGCTCTTTAACTCTTCTTCTATTCTCAATGTCAGCTTTGCTGGATATAGTATTCTTGGCTGCATGTTGTTCTCATTTAGGACCCTGAATATATCCTGCCAGCCATTTCTGGCCAGCCAGATCTCTGTGGAGAGGTCTTCTGTTAATGTAATATTTCCCCCCATGTAATTTAGGGATCTCTTGCTTTAAGGGTTTTCTCTTTAACTTTGGAATTTGTAAATTTCACTATTAAATGTTGAGGTGTTAAATGGTTTTTATTGATTTTGGGGGGGACCTCTCTATCTCCTGGATCTGAATACATGTTTCCCTCCCCAAATTAGAGAAGTTCTCAGCTATGATTTGTTCTAATATGCTTTCTGGCCCTCTGGCCCTCTTGGCACTCCTTTGAACCCCAATTATAGGTAGATTTTTTTCTTCCGAAGCTGTCGTTTATTTCCCTTAACCTTTCCTCATCATCTTTTAAATGTTTTTCTCTTTTTTTCTCAGCCTCCTTCCTTGCCATCAACTTGTCTTTTATGTCACTCACTCTTTCTTCTACCTCATTAACACTGATCATTAGGATCTTCAGTTTGGATGTCATGTCATTTAATTGATGTTTAATTTTGGCCTGATTAGATCTAAATCCTGCAGTCATGAAGTCTCTTGATTCCTTTGTGCTTTTTTTCCTGAGCCACCAGTAGCTTTACAATTGTGCTTCTGAATTGTCTTTCTGACATCAAATTGTAATCCAAATTCTGTAATTCTGTGGCAGAGAGTACTGTTTCTGATTCTTTCTTTTGTGGTGAGTTCTTCCTTCTAGTAATTTTGCTCAGTGCAGAGTGGCTGTTTGAGTGGGCTGAGTCAAGAATGTCAACCATGGGAGAAGGGGCAAGATGGCGGAAGAGTAGGGTCCCCAAATCACCTGTCTCCACCAAATTACCTAGAAAACCTTCAAATTATCCTGAAAATCTATGAATTCGGCCTGAGAATTAAAGAGAGAACAGCTGGAATGCTACAGTGAGAAGAGTTTGCACTTCTATCAAGGTAGGAAGACGGGGAAAAAGAAATAAAGAAACAAAGGCATCCAAGGGGGAGGGGCCCTGCGAGGAGCGGGGCTGAGACCGGGGCGAGAGTCCCGAGGACAGGAGAGCCCCGTCCCAGAGAAGCAGGAGCTGCACCAACCTTCCCGGGAGGAAACGGGCTCCCAGGGAGTTGGAGCAGGGCCCAGAAGGGCAAGGATGCCCTCGGGTTCCCTGGGACAGTAACAGAGCAACTGCGCGCCCAGGAGAGTGCGCCGAGCTCCCTAAGGGCTGCAGCGCGCACGGCGGGACCCGGAGCAGCTCGGAGGGGCTCGGGCAGAGGAAGAGGCTCCGTGCGGAGGGGGCTGCGCGGTTCCAGGAGCAGCTCTGAAGGGCTCGGGCGGCGGCTCCGCGGAGGGGCTAAGCAGCCGGGAGCGCGAATCCATTAGCGCAGGCCCCGGAGCACAGGGCGCCGGGACACAGCCCAGGATCCGGCCTCCCACGGGACAGGCAGAGGCCAGGAGGGCCCAGGACAGCAAGGACACTCCTGCCCCGAGCTGAGCAGATCAGCGGCCCCGCCCCGGAGCCTCCAGGCCCTGCAGACGGAGACGTCCGGAGTTCCTGCCGGAGCTGAATCCAGGTTTCCAGAGCCGGCCCCGCCACTAGGGCTGTTGCTCCTGGGCCTCACGGGGTAAACAACCCCCACTGAGCCCTGCACCAGGCAGGGGCAAGGCAGCTCCCACAACTGCTAACACCTGAAAATCAGCACAACAGGCCCCTCCCCCAGAAGACCAGCTAGACTGACAACTTCCAGGGGAAGCCAAGGACTTAAATAACACAGAATCAGAAGATACTCCCCCGTGATTCTTTTGTTTTGTTTTGTTTTGCTTTTTGATTTGTTTCCTTCCGCCACCCCCCTTTTTTCTCCTTTCTTTCTTTTTCTTTCTCTTTTTCTTCTTTTTTTTCGTTTTTTTTTCTTCCTTTTTTTTCTCTTTCTCTTTTCTTTCCTTCTTTCTCTCCTCTCTTTTTCTCCTTTTCCCAATACAACTTGCTTTTGGCCACTCTGCACTGAGCAAAATGACTAGAAGGAAAACCTCACCTCAAAAGAAAGAATCAGAAACAGTCCTCTCTCCCACAGAGTTACAAAATCTGGATTACAATTCAATGTCAGAAAGCCAATTCAGAAGCACTATTATACAGCTACTGGTGGCTCTAGAAAAAAGCGTAAAGGACTCAAGAGACTTCATGACTGCAGAATTTAGAGCTAATCAGGCAGAAATTAAAAATCAATTGAATGAGATGCAATCCAAACTAGAAGTCCTAACGACGAGGGTTAACGAGGTGGAAGAAGGAGTGAGTGACATAGAACACAAGGTGATAGCAAAGAGGTAAACTGAGGGAAAAAGAGACAAACAATTAAAAGACCATGAAAATAGATTAAGGGAAATAAACGACAGCCTGAGGAAGAAAAACTTACGTTTAATTGGTGTTCCCGAGGGCGCCGAAAGGGACAGAGGGCCAGAATATGTATTTGAACAAATTCTAGCTGAAAACTTTCCTAATCTGGGAAGGGAAACAGGCATTCAGATCCAGGAAATAGAGAGATCCCCCCCTAAAATCAATAAAAACCATTCAACACCTCGACATTTAATACTGAAGCTTGCAAATTCCAAAGATAAAGAGAAGATCCTTAAAGCAGCAAGAGACAAGAAATCCTGACTTTTATGGGGAGGAGTATTAGGGAAACAGCAGACCTCTCGACAGAGACCTGGCAGGCCAGAAAGGGCTGGCAGGATATCTTCACGGTCCTAAATGAGAAGAACATGCAACCAAGAATCCTTTATCCAGCAAGGCTCTCATTCAAAATGGAAGGAGAGATAAAGAGCTTCCAAGACAGGCAGGAACTGAAAGAATATGTGACCTCCAAACCAGCTCTGCAAGAAATTTTAAGGGGGACTCTTAAAATTCCCCTTTAAGAAGAAGTTCAGTGGAACATTCCACAAAAACAAGGACTGAATAGATATCATGATGACACTAAACTCATATCTCTCAATAGTAACTCTGAATATGAATGGGCTGAATGACCCCATCAAAAGGCACAGGGTTTCACTGGATAAAAAAGCAGGACCCATCTATTTGCTGTGTACAAGAGACTCATTTTAGACAGAAGGACACCTACAGCCTGAAAATAAAAGGTTGGAGAACCATTTACCATTCGAATGGTCCTCAAAAGAAAGCAGGGGTAGCCATCCTTATATCAGATAAACTAAAATTTACCCCGAAGACTGTAGTGAGAGATGAAGAGGGACGCTATATCATACTTAAAGGATCTATTCAACAAGAGGACTTAACAATCCTCAATATATATGCCCCGAATGTGGGAGCTGCCAAATATATAAATCAATTATTAACCAAAGTGAAGAAATACTTAGATAATAATACACTTACACTTGGTGACTTCAATCTAGCTCTTTCTATACTCAATAGGTCTTCTAAGCACAACATCTCCAAAGAAACAAGAGCTTTAAATGATACACTGGACAAGATGGATTTCACAGATATCTGCAGAACTTTACATCCAAACTCAACTGAATACACATTCTTCTCAAGTGCACATGGAACTTTCTCCAGAATAGACCACATATTGGGTCACAAATCGGGTCTGAACTGATACCAAAAGATTGGGATCGTCCCCTGCATATTCTCAGATCATAATGCCTTGAAATTAGAACTAAATCACAAGAAGAAGTTTGGAAGGACCTCAAACACGTGGAGGTTAAGGACCATCCTGCTAAAAGATGAAAGGGTCAACCAGGAAATTAAGGAAGAATTAAAAAGATTCATGGAAACTAATGAGAATGAAGATACAACCGTTCAAAATCTTTGGGATGCAGCAAAAGCAGTCCTGAGGGGGAAATACATCGCAATACAAGCATAAAAACATATTATGAACAGCTATATGCCAATAAATTAGGCAATCTAGAAGAAATGGACGCATTCCTGGAAAGCCACAAACTACCAAAACTGGAACAGGAAGAAATAGAAAACCTGAACAGGCCAATAACCAGGGAGGAAATTGAAGCAGTCATCAAAAACCTCCCAAGACACAAGAGTCCAGGGCCAGATGGCTTCCCAGGGGAATTTTATCAAACGTTTAAAGAAGAAACCATACCTATTCTCCTAAAGCTGTTTGGAAAGATAGAAAGAGATGGGGTACTTCCAAATTCGTTCTATGAGGCCAGCATCACCTTAATTCCAAAACCAGACAAAGACCCCACCCAAAAGGAGAATTACAGACCAATATCCCTGATGAACATGGATGCAAAAATTCTCAACAAGATACTGGCCAATAGGATCCAACAGTACATTAAGAAAATTATTCATCATGACCAAGTAGGATTTATCCCCGGGACACAAGGCTGGTTCAACACCCGTAAAACAATCAATGTGATTCATCATATCAGCAAGAGAAAAACCAAGAACCATATGATCCTCTCATTAGATGCAGAGAAAGCATTTGACAAAGTACAGCATCCATTTCTGATCAAAACTCTTCAGAGTGTAGGATAGAGGGAACATTCCTCAACATCTTAAAAGCCATCTATGAAAAGCCCACAGCAAATATCAGTCTCAATGGGGAAGCACTGGGAGACTTTCCCCTAAGTCTCCTTTCCTAAGTTCCTAAGATCAGGAACAAGACAGGGATGTCCACTCTCACCACTGCTATTCAACATAGCACTGGAAGTCCTAGCCTCAGCAATCAGACAACAAAAAGACATTAAAGGCATTCAAATTGGCAAAGAAGAAGTCAAACTCTCCCTCTTCGCCGATGACATGATACTCTACGTAGAAAACCCAAAAGTCTCCACCCCAAGATTGCTAGAACTCATACAGCAATTCGGTAGCGTGGCAGGATACAAAATCAATGCCCAGAAATCAGTGGCATTTCTATACACTAACAATGAGACTGAAAAAAGAGAAATTAAGGAGTCAATCCCATTTACAATTGCACCCAAAACCATAAGATACCTAGGAATAAACCTAACCAAAGATGTAAAGGATCTATACCCTCAAAACTATAGAACACTTCTGAAAGAAATGAGGAAGACACAAAGAGATGGAAAAATATTCCATGCTCATGGATTGGCAGAATTAATATTGTGAAAATTTCAATGTTACCCAGGGCAATATACACGTTTAATGCAATCCCTTTCAAAATACCATGGACTTTCTTCAGAGAGTTAGAACAAATTATTTTAAGATTTGTGTGGAATCAGAAAAGACCCCGAATAGCCAGGGGAATTTTAAAAAAGAAAACCATATCTGGGGACATCAATGCCAGATTTCAGGTTGTACTACAAAGCTGTGGTCATCAAGACAGTGTGGTACTGGCACAAAAACAGACGCATAGATCAGTGGAACAGAATAGAGAACCCAGAAGTGGACCCTGAACTTTATGGTCAACTAATATTCGATAAAGGAGGAAAGAGTATCCATTGGAAGAAAGACAGTCTCTTCAATAAATGGTGCTGGGAAAATTGGACATCCACATGCAGAAGAATGAAACTAGACCGCTCTCTTTCACCATACACAAAGATAAACTCAAAATGGATGAAAGATCTAAATGTGAGACAAGATTCCATCAAAATCCTAGAGAAGAACACAGGCAACACCCTTTTTGAACTCGTCCACAGTAACTTCTTGCAAGATACATCCATGAAGGCAAAAGAAATAAAAGCAAAAATGAACTATTGGGACTTCATCAAGATAAGAAGCTTTTGCACAGCAAAGGATACAGTCAACAAAACTCAAAGACAACCTACAGAATGGGAGAAGATATTTGCAAATGATGTATCAGATAAAGGGCTAGTTTCCAAGATCTATAAAGAACTTTTTAAACTCAACACCAAAGACACAAACAATCCAATCATGAAATGGGCGAAAGACATGAACAGAAATCTCACAGAGGAAGACATAGACATGGCCAACACGCACATGAGAAAATGCTCTGCATCACTTGCCATCAGGGAAATACAAATCAAAACCACAATGAGATACCACCTCACACCAGTGAGAATGTGCAAATTAACAAGGCAGGAAACAACAAATGTTGGAGAGGATGCGGAGAAAAGGGAACCCTCTTACACTGTTGGTGGGAATGTGAACTGGTGCAGCCACTCTGGAAAACTGTGTGGAGGTTCCTCAAACAGTTAAAAATATACCTGCCCTACGACCCAGCAATTGCACTGTTGGGGATTTACCCCAAAGATACAAATGCAATGAAATGCTAGGACACCTGCACCCCGATGTTTATAGCAGCAATGGCCACGATAGCCAAACTGTGGAAGGAGCCTCGGTGTCCCTCGAAAGATGATTGGATAAAGAAGCTGTGGCTTATGTATACAATGGAATATTACTCAGCTATTAGAAATGACAAATACCCACCATTTGCTTCAATGTGGATGGAACTGGAGTGTATTATGCTGAGTGAAGTAAGTCAGTCGGAGAAGGACAAACATTATATGTTCTCATTCATTTGGGGAATATAAATAATAGTGAAAGGGAATATAAGGGAAGGGAGAAGAAATGTGTGGGAAATATCAGAAAGGGAGACAGAACGTAAAGACTGCTAACTCTGGGAAACGAACTAGGGGTGGTAGAAGGGGAGGAGGGCGGGGGGTGGGAGTGAATGGGTGACGGGCACTGGGGGTTATTCTGTATGTTAGTAAATTGAACACCAATAAAAAATAAATTTTAAAAAAAAGAATGTCAACCATGACCTAAATAAATTTCACCCTATATAATTCTGTTGAGGTCAGAGACCAGAAATTGAAAACAAATATCAAAACTAAATAAAACAAAAGGACCTTTAAAGTGAAAAACAAATTTTAAAAGAAAGTTGAAAAAAGGGGGCAAGAATCCCAAAGAATAATAATAAAAAAAAATGAAAGAGAAATAAAAGAAGTGAAAAAAGCAAAGGTAAAAAGGAAATAAAAGGAGAAGAAAAAAATGGGAGGCGGGGGGTACTGGGAGATGGTTTTGGTGACGAAGTTGTAGAGGAGGTAGAATGTAGTCTACCTCAGGGGTCGTCGAGGGTGATCCTCTTCGTTCTGAGTATATAAATTCTGTATGTTGAAAGATGCTCAGTCCCAGATTTATATAAACCAGTTATACTTGTAGAGAGCCCCAACATAGATCACCAAAATATAAATGAGATAAAAGAGGGTGGCTGAATGTTAAGGAGGAATCTCACAGAATAAATCATCATGGTATACTACTTGGTTCTGGGTGCCTGCTAGTCATGTTTTAGAAGATATTATCTTCTGTCATTGTAGAAAAAAATGAGGCAGATAAAACAAAAAAAACACAAAACAAAAAAAAACACATTTCTTGTATATTTCCCAAAATTGAGTATTTTGAAGGGAATGTAGAAGTGGAACATATATTTAAGACCTATAATTGTAGAAATATGAAAGTCAAAAAGGAAGAAACTTACAAATGAAGAGGTGGTAAAATATTGTAGTTAAGGTTGGAAAAGAAGAAAAAATTAGATATTTACAGTCTGATATAAAAAAGAGTTGTACTAGAAAAAGGAAGAAAAAATAAGAGGGGTATCCTCTAGTTCTGTATACTGTAAATCCCTTGACTTACCCTGGAGCTTTTCAGTGTTGCTGTGTCAAGAACTTGCTCTTCCCCTGTTTTTACAGCTGTCTTCTTGGGGATGGGCCTGCTGTTTTGACTCTCTGGTGTGTGTACCTAGTGGAGCTGCCCTCCCTCTCCTGGGTGCCAGGCTCAGTGTGAACTGTTTACCCTGTGAGGCCTCTGTTTCCTGGCGGCCTTGCCTCTCCAGGCACGAGGTGACACAAGGAGGAACAACAATGTTGGCAGCCAGCTCTCCAGCTCTGCAGTCAGCTCCTGCAGTAACACAGTCTCCCAGCCTGCACTGGCCTAGATGCTCCCTATGCTGTGGGGGACACTGATCTGCACAGCTTGGGTGTGCCCGGCAGCAGGAGAGTCCTCGTTGTCCTGTGCCCTCCACACTTCTGCCTGTCCCAGGGGGAATGCAGGATCCAGGGCTGTGTCCGTTCAGTGCCCTGGGATCTGGGCCCCTGCACTGCTCCCATAGGGCTCCCAGGGCCACAGCTTAGTGAAGGCAGCAGGGCACAGACGCCTCCATCCAGACTCACCCGCCTGACTGGCTTCTCCCAGATACCCTGCTGGGTGGGCACTCCAGCCCTTTACCAAGATTGGCTCAGTCTGTGGCAGCTTTCCCATGGGGCGCACTTCCTGTTTAGGGAAACTGGAAGCTTCATTGCCCCTCCTGCGATTCCGTCTGATTTCCCTTCTAAGCACTTTTATGTCCAGGAAGAATCTGGTGTAGAGTTTTTAAAGTTTCCACTTCTCTGGGGCTGGGCTTTCCTGTCCCTGAGGCTCTCGTCATGGGCTTTAGTCCAGCTCCTCATGGTACCCCTTCCCTACTCAATTCTTTTTAATTTTTTTCCACCTTCCTACCTTGTTAGAAGCAAAAACCTTTCTTTTTTAAAATTAATTTATTTTTTATTGGTGTTCAATTTGCCAACATATAGAATAATACCCAGGGCTCATCCCATCAGGTGCCCCCCTCAGTGCCTGTCACCCAGTCACCCCCAACCCCTGCCCACCTCCCTTTCTAGCACCCTTTGTTAGTTTCCCAGAGTTAGGAGTCTCTCATGTTCTGTCTCCCTCTCTGATATTTCCCACTCATTTTTCCTCCTTTCCCCTTTATTCCCTTTCACTATTTTTTATATTCCCCAAATGAATGAGACCATATAATGTTTGTGCTTCTCTGATTGACTTATTTCACTCAGCATAATACCCTCCAGTTCCATGCACATCGAAGCAAATGGTGGGTATTTGTTGTTTCTTTTTTTTTTTTATTTGTCGTTTCTAATGGCTGAGTAATATTCCATTGTATACATATACCACATCTTCTTTATCCATTCATCTTTTGATGGACACTGAGGCTCCTTCCACAGTTTGGCTATTGTGGACATGGCTGCTATAAACATCAGGATGCAGGTGTTCCGACGCTTCACTGCATCTGTGTCTTTGGGGTAAATCCCCAGTAGTGCAATTGCTGGGTCGTAGGGCAGATCTATTTTTAACTGTTTGAGGAACCTCCACAG
This sequence comes from Canis aureus, assembly GCF_053574225.1. Lineage (NCBI taxonomy): Eukaryota > Metazoa > Chordata > Mammalia > Carnivora > Canidae > Canis > Canis aureus. The sequence goes on along the minus strand of NC_135649.1, from coordinate 75,091,543 downwards.
TTTTCCAGAGTGGCTGCACCAGTTCACATTCCCACCAACAGTGCAAGAGGGTTGCCCTTTCTCCACATCCTCTCCAACATTTGTTGTTTCCTGCCTTGTTAAACCTTTCTCTCTGTAACAGTCCAACTGTTCTCTCTTTAAATCTCAGATTGAATTCGTGGGTGTTCAGAATGATTTTAAAGTTATCTAGGTAAGTTGGTGGGGCCAGATGAGTTGATGAGCCCTACTCCTCTGCCATCTTGCCCCGCCCCAACCCATTCTTTTTTTAATAGGATATTCTTTAACCTCTAAGTATTTGTGTTCCTTTTAAATTTTCTTCTGGTAGTTGACTTCAAGTTTCAAAGAATTGTGGTGTGAAAATATGTATGGCATAATTTCAATCATTTTGTACTGGTTGAGACCTGATTTGTGATTCAGTATGGGATCTATTTTGGAGAATGTGCCATGTGCACTTGAAAAGAATGTGTATTCTGCTGTTTTAGAATGAATTGCTCTGAATATATCTGTTATGTCCATTTATTCCAGTGTGTCATGGAAAGCCATAGTTTCCTTATTCACCTTATGCTTAGATGATCTGTCCATAGCTGGAGTGGGGTGTTAAAGTATCCTACTATTATTGTATTTTTAACAATGAATTCGTATTAATTGTTTTGTATATTTGGTTGTTCCCAAATTAGGAGCATAAATATTTATAATTGATAGATCTTGTTGGATAGACACTTTTATAATGATCTAGTGTCCTCTATTACAGTCTTTAAAATCTTGTTGGATAGACACTTTTATAATGATCTAGTGTTCATCTATTACAGTCTGTAGTTTAAAATCTAGCTTATTTGATATAAGGATGACTAGCTATCTTTTGATTTCCATTGGCATGATAATCGTTCTCCAATCCCTCACTTTCAATATGGAGGTGCTTTTAAGGCTAAAATGAGTCTCTTTTAATGGGTCTTGTGTTTTATCTATTCTGATGGCCTGTGTCTTTTGATTGGAGCATTGAAGCCATTTACATTTAGAGTAATTATTGAAAGATGAATTTAGTGTCATTGTATTACTTATAATGTTCCTGATGATTGTCTCTATTTCTTTCTGGTCTTATTACTTTTAGGCTCTCTCTTTACTGAAAAGATCCCCTTTAATATATCTCGTAGGGCTGGTTTACTGTTGACAAATTCCTTTTTTGTTTGTCCTGGAAACTATTTATCTCTCCTTCTATTCTGAATGACAGACTTGCTGGATAAAGTATTCTTGGCTGCACATTTCTCCCACTTAGCATGTTGAATATATCATGCCAGTCCTTTATGGCCTGTAAGGTCTCTGTGGACAGGCCTGCTGCCAGCCTTATGCATCTACCCTTGTAGGTTGAAAATCTCTTGTCCCAAGCTGCTTTCAAGATTTTCTCTCTACCTTTGAAATATGTAAGCTTCACTGTTATATGTGGAAGTGTTGACCTATTTTTATTTTAAGAGAGGTTCTCTGTGTCTCTTGGACAATCTATGTCTGCTTCCTTCCCCAGATAAGGGAAGTTCTCAGCTATAATTTGTTCATATAAACCCTCTGCCACTCTCTTCTGCTCTTCATCTTCTGGGACTCCCATTATCTGCATATTTTTGCTTTATGGAATCGCTGAGCTCTCTTAGTCTCCCTTTGTGATCTAATAGTTTTCTTTCTCTCTTTTTTACATCATTTTATCTTCTATGTCACTGACTCTCTCTTCTGCCTTGTTTACTTTCATTTTTCAGCCTCCATTTGGGACTGCATCTTTGCAATAGCGTTTTTCATTTCAGTATGACTAGATTTTAGTTTTTTATTTCCACAATAACAGATTCTGTAGTGGTTCTATGCTTTTTTCCAAGCCCAACAATTATCTTTATAATAGTTTTTTACATTCAAGGTCAGACATCTTACTTATATTCATATGAACTAAATCCCTGGCATTGAGTACTACCTCCTGTTCTTTCTTTTGGGGTCAATTTCTGTCTCATCATTCTGTCTAGAATAAAAAGGAAGAAATAAAAAAAAAAACAAGAAAAACAACATAACAACAACAACTTCAGAAAGTGTTTATGGTGTATGCTGTGTAAACCCTGCCTTCGCATTTTGGCTCCTCTTCCTACTAGTCCTTTCCCTACAGTGTTCTTCTTTGGTTATAGTGGGGAATGTTTGGAACTTTAAGTAGGTGTACTTTTATTTGCCAAGATAAGCCTATAAAAGCAAAAAGAAACAACAACCCCCAAAAAACAACAAAAAAAAAGCCTGATCCAAGAGAAAAGGAAAATAAATGCAAACAAACAAAAAACTGTATCAGCCTGATTCTAAAAAATAAGAGAGAAGCAAGCCTGATTCTATTTCCACTGGAAGCTCATGTTTTGGAGCATTCTTCAATTAGTAGACTTGGTAGATGCTGGGGCCTGTGTTAGTCTTTTGAGGAAGAGGCCTGCTGGGCTGGCACACAAGCTGACTTGTCTTTGTAAAGATGTCCCTGCCAGCTGCAGGGGAATGGCGACTTGTGTAGGGGACTCCAGCCTCAACCGAAGGCACTTTTTCTCTTTGAAGTCCAACTGTGCTGGTGGGCAGAGAGGGAGACGTGGTGGAAGAGGAAGAATACAGTGTCATCCCACCCTCTTGTCCCCATGAAGGGGAATTCTGGGCCACTGCTATTTCGAGGCTCTTGCAGAACAGTGAACAATGTCCTGTGTCCTGAGTTTTCATCAGATCCCTGCCCTTAACTGGTCTGTGCCTATACTTTTGACATGCCTGGAGCTACAATTCTCCTGTATTTTATCTCTGGCCAGGATTTGAATTCAAAACTTCAAGTTTTAAAGGGCCTGGCAAGGTGCAAGCCAACTCCCTCCTCCAAAGCAGATACTTGTGGCATGTTCAGCACTGTCCCATTCCCAGGACTGTCTAGTCCCCAAAAGCAGTCACAGAGTGTGCATGCAGAGGCTAGAGTTTATTGTAGTGGTCAGTGAAAGTCTGGAACCAGGTTATCAGCCTTCTGTGTGCTACTCAGTCCCCTACTCTATTCTGTCCCAGGAAAGCAGTCACTGAGTGTTGAACCTATTTTGGCACACAGCAAAGAGCAGAGGCCAGGTTATTGGCAATCTGCTCCTGACTCTGCTCTCTGCTCAGTTCTGCTGCAGAAAAGCAGCTGTTCTGCATGCATACAGAGGTTTAAGCCTATTGTGTCTCACAGGGAAAAATTGTTAGGTATTCTGCCCTCTGAGCTCACTTCTGACCCTGTTGCTGGGCACCACTTAGTGGCTTTTTGCTGGCCTTCTGTCCTTGGAGAAGCAAAGTATGCTCTTTCAAATTGATTCCAGGAAAAGGAGTGATCTCTTTCTGTGCAACCCAAAGTATCTCCTCCCTAAGGCTACTTGTGAGATTCCTACCCACTGTGCTCCCTTTCACCTGCTCCCTATCCCTGACTTTGCTTGGCAAAAAGGGTTCCCTTGCCTTTGTGGCCACATGGCATAACTCTACCTCAATCCACAGCTCCAAGCCTGTCATATGCCATGTTCTCTCCCTCCAATAGTGCAGATTCTTTTCTTAATCCTCAGATTATATTCCTAGTTGTTCAAAATAGTTGGATGTTGACCTCACTGTGTTTGGAGGATAAGGCAATTTCAGGGTCCCCCTACTACACCACCATCTTAATCCCTTAGAGTGCATTTATCTGAACAATATGTAAAATTGTTGAATCATTCTACTGTACACCTGAAAGCAATATAACGCCATATGTTAAATATACTTCAATTAAAAATAGAAATAAAAACCTCAAAAAATCCATTGAGGCTAAAATGTTTTGAGTAAAGAACTGAGGAGTTAATAATTTTTATATTATAAGCCTCATTGAGAAGGCAGCAAAATCTACTGATCTATTTTTTTTAATTTTCATTCCAAAAGAATGGTTAGTAATTAGAGAAGCTAAGTCTAAAGACCAACAGATGGTATTGATATTCTTTCTCAAGATAGCACCAAATGACCATCCTATTAACCATTTTTATTGTTAAGTTTAGTTAAAAAGTTCACAGAAAATGAAAAGGAAAATTAGAAATACCTGGATACAAATGAAAGCAAAGGGATCCCTGGGTGGCGCAGCGGTTTAGCGCCTGCCTTTGGCCCAGGGCGTGATCCTGGAGACCCGGGATCAAATCCCACATCGGGCTCCTGGTACATGGAGCCTGCTTCTCCTCTGCCTATGTCTCTGCCTCTCTCTCTCTCTCTCTCTCTCTGTGACTATCATAAATAAATAAAAATTTTAAAAAAGAAAGCAAAAACACAAGCTATAAAAACTTATGCAGCAAAAGCAGTGCTTAGCAGTAATATATGAGGTGTAAATGCTTACATTATAAAAGAAGAAAGGTCTCAAATAAAAACTTTAACTTTTCACCTTAACAAAGTAAAATAAAAACAAACAAACTGGGCACCTGAGTGGCTCAGTTGGTTAAACATCTGCCTTTGGCTCAGGTTATGATCCCAAAGTCCTGGGATCAAGCCCCCAGCTTCTTCCTCTTCTCCCTACTCATGCTCTCACTATCTCTGTTGCTATCTTTCTCTATCTCTTTCTCTCTCTCTCCCTCAAATAAAAAATAAATCTTTAAAAAAAATAAGAAACCTAAAATAAAAGTAAGAAAATAATGATGTTTAGAGCAGAGTTAAACAGAGTTCTCTCTTAAAATAGAGAACATAAAACAATAGGAAAAATTCAATGACACAAAGACAGTATTTGAACAGACCAAGAAAAATTTGTAGATCTTGAAGGCAGTCTGGACACTTGCAGAAGCTGAGCTCTGTTGCTTCATCCTCTTGATTATCCACCACAGTTTCAGAAGGAAGATCCCCATGTATAGCCATGATCAAACATGAAGAATTCATATACTGAACCAATCTATGGGAACCATCCTGCAGGTCCCTATCTGTGTCTACCAAGAACCATGAGATGTCAAAACCCAGGGAACTAGTTACAAGAGTCTGCCTGCCTATGAGTTAAGCATGGCCAGCTTATGTATACTTTGCTTTTCACCACAATTCCTACCTTCATGTTTCTAGCAACTTAAGGTGCCCACCTGTGGCCCCAATGAGCCTTCAAGCGTCCAAACCTTGGGAACCATCCAAGGGAAATTGCTTATATTTTCTTGGGGGAAAGAAGTTTAGGAGTTTATGAAAGATTAAACAGCACAAGTAGGAGCAGACAAAACACAATAGTAGAGTGCACACTCTGAAACACCTCCTGAAGGACCAGGCCCAAGACATTATAAGATCTCTTCTTAATATAGCCATTACCCTCAGGGGCAGGGATAGAATAGGCTTTCCTAACAATCACACAAAAAAGCAGGGACTTATACAAAATGATAAGGTGGAAGAATTCACCCCAAAAGAAAGAACCTGAAGAAGTAATGGTCAGGGATTTGATCAAAACAGATATAAATAAGATGTTTGAACTAGAATTTTAAAACACCAATCATAAGGATACTAAATGCACCTGAGAATAACATAGAAGACAGTAGTGAATTCCTTAGAATTCACTAAGATGAGAATGCAGAGATGAGATAAATAAAAAGTAGGTCAAAATAAGAAATGCTATAACTTAGATGCAGAACTGACAGGATGCAATGACAACAAGGATAAATGAAGCAGAAAAACAAATCAATGATATAAAAGATAAAATTATAGTAAATAATGAAGCTGAAAAGAAGAGGGAAAGAAAAGTATTGGATCATGAATGTAGACTTAGGGAACTGAACGATTCCTTAAAGAGCAATAGCATTTGTATCATAGGAGTCCCAGAAGAAGAAGAGAGGGAAAGGGAAGTAGAAGATTTACTTGAGCAAATTATAGCTGAAAACTTCCCTAATTTAGGGAAGGAAACATACATTGAAATTTAAGATGCACAAAGAACCCCTACCAAATTGAACAAAAGCAACTAAACACCAATACTTATTGTAGTCAAAGCCACAAAATACACAGACAAGGAAAGAATCCTGAAAGAATCAAGGGAAAAACATCCTTAAGCAACAAGGGAAGACAAATCTGGTTTGCAACAGATTTGTCCAGAGAAACTTGGCAGAACAGAAAGGAGTAGGATGATATATTCAATCTGAATGGGAAAAATATGAAGCCAAGAATACTTTATCCAGCAAGGCTGACATTCAGAATAGAAGGAGAGATAAAGAATTTCCCCCACAAAACTAAAGGAGTTAACTTAAACCACTAAACCAGCTATGCAAGAAATACTAAACAGGATTCTTTTAGTGGGAAGCAAAGACCAAAAGCAACAAAGACTTGAAAAGAACAGAGAAAATCTCAAGAAATACCAACCGAATAGGTAATACAATGGCACTAAATTCTTATCTATCAACAATCACATTGAATGTAAATGGACTCAATGCTTCAATCAAAAGACACAGACTATCAGAATCAAACACACACCCCCACACACACACACATATAGCCATCTATATGCTCCCTGCAAGAGACTTTAGACCTAAGACACATGCAGATTGAAAGTGAGGGAATGGATATCCATCTATCATGCTAATGATCATCAAAAGAAAGAGAGTAGTCATATATATATGAGACAAACTAGATTTTAAACCAAAGACTGTAACAAGACATTAAGGGCACTATATTATAATTAAGGGATCTATCCATCAAGAATATCTATCAATTATAAATATTTATGCACCCAAATTTGTAGCACCCCAATATATAAATCAATTAATAAGAAATATAAAGAAACTAATTGATAATAATACAACAGTATGATATTTTAACACCTCACTTACAGCAATGTACAAATCTAAGCAGAAAAACAAGGAAACAATGGCTTTGAATGACACACTGGACCAGATAGATTTAACAGATATATTCAAATGATTTCATCCTAAAGCAGCGGAATACACATTCTTTTTGAGTGCACATGGCACATTCTCCACAGTAGATCACATACTGAGTTACAAATCAGGCTTCAATTGATACAAAATGATTGATATCATATCATACATATTTTGAGACCACAATACTATGAAACTTGAAGTCAAACACAAGAAAATATTTGGAAAGACCACAAATACATGGAGCTTAAAGAACATCTTACTAAAGAATGAATGGGTTGACCAGTAAATTAAAGAAGAAATAAAAAATGTACATGTAGGGAATCCCTGGGTGGCTCACCGGTTTGGCCCCTGCCTTCAGCCCAGGGTGTGATCTTGGAGTCTCGGGATCGAGTCCCACATCAGGCTCCCTGCATGGAGCCTGCTTCCCCCTCTGCCTGTGTCTCTGCCTCTGTGTGTGTGTGTGTGTGTGTGTGTGTGTGTCTCATGAATAAATAAATAAAATCTTTTAAAAAGTACATGTAAACAAATCAAAATGAAAACACAATAGACCAAAACCTAAGACAGTCCTAACAGGGAAGTAAGAAAAGTCTAAAATACAAAAAATAAACTTACACCTAATAGAGGTAGAAAAGGCCTAAATAAGGCCTAAAACCAGCAGAAAATGGTAATAATAAAAGTTAGAGAAGAAATGCCATAGAAACAAACAAAAACATAGTAGAACAGACCAATGAAACCAAGAGCTCGTTGTTTGAAAGAATTAATGAAATTGATAAACCCTTAGCCAGACTTATCAAAAAGAAAACAGAAAGGACTCAAATACATCGAAGCACAAATAAAAGAGCAGAGATCACAACCAACTCAACAGAAATACAAAAATCACAAGAGAATATTATGAAAGATTTACATGCCAAATATTTGGAAAACCTGGACAAAATGGATACATTCCTAGAAACATACAAATTACCAAAACTGAAATAAGAAGAAATAGAACATTTGAACAAACTCTTGACCAGCAAGGAAATGGAATCAGTACCAAAGCCTCCCAATAAATTAACATCCAGGGCTAAATTGCTTTGCAGAGGAATTCTACCAGACATTTAAAGAAGAATTAATATTATTCTTGAATGGTTTCAAAAATAGAAATGGAAGAAAAACTTCCAACTCCTTCTCAAAAGCCAGCATGACTTTGACTCCAAAAACCAAACAAAATCCCCCACTTAAAAGGAGAATTACAGGCTAATATTCCTGATGAACATGGATGCAAAAATTCTCAACAAGATACTAGCAAATCCAATCCAAAAGAATATTCAAAGATTTATTTACCACAATCAAGTGTGATTTATTACTGGTTTGCAAGGGTGGTTCAATGTTTGCAAATCAATCAACATGATACACCACATTAATTTAAAAAATGACAAGAACCATATAATCCTGTCTATAGGTGCAGAAAAAACATTTGACAAAATACAGCATCTATTGTTGATAGAAACCCTCAACGAAGTATAGATGGAACATATCTAAATATCATAAAAGCCATTTATGAAAGAAATACCCACAGCTAATACCATTCTTAATGGAGAAAACCAGAGCTTTTCCTCTATGGTCAGGAATAAGGCAGGGATGCCCATTCTCACCATTCTTATTTAACGTAATAGGAGAGGTCTTAGCCTCAGCAATCAGAAAACAAGAAATAAAAAGCATGTGGATTGGTAAGGAAGAAGTCAAACTTCGACTCTTCACATACGACATGGTACTCTATGTAGAAAACCTGAAAGACTTCACATAAAATTGCTAGAACTAATACATGAATTCCACAATATCACGGGATATAAAAGCAATGTACATAAATATGTTGCGGGGGGGAGCCCAAGATGGCGGAAGAGTAGGGGTCCTCAACTCATCTGGTCCCACCAACTTACCTGGATAACTTTCAAATCATCCCGAATACCTATGAATTCGACCCGAGATTTAGAGAGAGAACAACCAAAATGCTAGAGAGAAGGGTTTTTGCTTCTAGCAAGGTAGGAAAGCAGAAAAAAAATTAATAAAAAAAGAATCAAGTGGGAGAGGGACACCACGGGGAGCCTGGGTAAAGCTGGGCAGCGAAAGCCTCTGGGACAGGAAATCCCAGCCCCAGAGAAGTGGGAACCTTAAAAATCTGCACTAGATTCTTCCTAGATGATAAAGTGCTCAGCAGGGAAATCCTGCAGAATCACAGCAGGGGAAGTGAAGCCTCCAATTTCCCTGAGTCACTAATAGAGGAAGTGCACCTGGTAGAAAATGCACCACAAACTGTGGACCAATCTTGGTAAAGGGCTGGAGAACTCCTGGCAGGGCATCTGGGAGAAGCCAGTGGGTTAGGTGGGCTGGCTCCAGAAAGAGGTGTCTGTGCCCTGCTGCCTTGTGAGCCACGTGTCTCAGCAGGACAGGGCTCCTGATCTCAGGACATGGAATGGACACAGACTGCGATCCTGCAACCCCCCTGGGACGGGCAGAAGGGGGAAGGGCACAGGACAGCAGGAACTCTCCTGCCACTAGGCACCCCCAAGCTGTGCAGATCAGTGCCCTTGAACCGGCCCCAGGAGCATCTAGGCCAGCATAGACTGGGATATTGCATTAGTTACTACGGGGGGAGCTGACTCCAGAACTGGAATTCTGGCAGCGCCATTGTTGATTTTCCTCCTTGTTTCACCTTGGGCCTGGATGATGTGGGACCATCAGGGAACAAAAGCCCCACTGAGCCCAGCACCTGGCAGAGGGTGGGGCAGCTCCGCCCAGGCACACACACCTGAGAATCAGCACAGAGACCCTTCCCCAGAAGACCAGCTGGAATAAGAGGGGAAGGGCAAGTTCTTGACCAAGCAGTGCTGGAAAGCTCCAGGGGAAGTCAGAGGGATTTATAGTATATAGAACTAGAGGCTACTCCTCCCTCCCCCCCCCTTTTCCGGTACAGCTTGTTTTTGTATCAGACTAACCATTTCCAATATTTTTTTTCTCTCTCCTACCTTAACTACAGTATTTTACCACCTCTATATCTTTAAGTTTCTTCCTTTGTGACTTTCATGTTTCTACAATTCTAGGTCTTAGATATATTTTCCACTTTTGGATTCCTTCAAAATACTCAATTCAATTTTAGTAGATATACGAGATATGGGAAGGGGCAAGATGGCGGAAGAGTAGGGTCTCCAAATCACCTGTCTCCACCAAATTACCTAGAAAACCTTCAAATTATCCTGAAAATCTATGAATTCGGCCTGAGAATTAAAGAGAGAACACCTGAAATACTACAGTGAGAAGAGTTTGTGCTTCTATCAAGGTAGGAAGATGGGAAAAAAGAAATAAAGAAACAAAGGCATCCAAGGGGGAGGGGACCCGCGAGGAGCCGGGCTGAGGCCGGGGCAAGTGTCCCTAGGACAGGAGAGCCCCGTCCCGGAGATTCAGGAGCTGCACCAACCTTCCCCGGCGGAAAGGGGTTCGCAGGGAGTTGGAGCAGGACCCCAGGAGGGCGGGGATGCCCTCGGGCTCCCTGGGACAGTAACAGACACCTGCGCCCCGGGAGAGTGCGCTGAGCTCCCTAAGGGCTGCAGCGCGCACGGCGGGACCCGGCGGAACCCGGAGCAGCTCGGAGGGGCTCGGGCAGAGGAAGAGGCTGCGTGAGGAGGGGGCTGCGCGGTTCCAGGAGCACCTCGGGGAGGCTCGGGCGGCGGCTCCGCGGAGGGGGCTGCGCGGCCCGGGAGCGCGAATCCAACAGCGCAGGCCCCAGAGCACAGGGCGCCGGGACACAGCCCAGGATCCGGCCTCCCCCGGGACAGGCAGAGGCCGGGAGGGCCCAGGACAGCAAGGACGCTCCTGCCCGAGCTGAGCAGATCAGCGGCCCCGCCCCGGAGCCTCCAGGCCCTGCAGACGGAGAGCTCCGGAGTTCCTGTGGGGGCTGAATCCAGGTTTCCAGAGCTGGCCCCGCCACTAGGGCTGTTGCTCCTGGGGCCTCACGGGGTATACAACCCCCACTGAGCCCTGCACCAGGCAGGGGCACAGCAGCGCCCCCAACTGCTAACACCTGAAAATCAGCACAGCAGGCCCCTCCCCCAGAAGACCAGCTAGACTGACTGACAACATCCAGGGGAAGCCAAGGGACTTAAAGTACACAGAATCAGAACATACTCCCCCGTGATTCTTTTTTTTTTCTTTTTTTTTTGTTTTGCTTTTTTATTTGTTTCCTTCCGCCACCCCCCTTTTTTCTCCTTTCTTTCTTTTTCTTTCTCTTTTTCTTCTTTTTTTTCGTTTTTTTTCTTCCCCCCTTTTTTTTTCTCTTGCTCTTTCCTTTCCTTCTTTCTCTCCTCTCTTTTTCTCCTTTTCCCAATACAATTTGCTTTTGGCCACTCTGCACTGAGCAAAATGACTAGAAGGAAAACCTCACCTCAAAAGAAAGAATCAGAAACAGTCCTCTCTCCCACAGAGTTACAAAATCTGGATGACAATTCAATGTCAGAAAACCAATTCAGAAGCACTATTATACAGCTACTGGTGGCTCTAGAAAAAAGCATAAAGGACTCAAGAGACTTCATGACTGCAGAATTTAGAGCTAATCAGGCAGAAATTAAAAATCAATTGAATGAGATGCAATCCAAACTAGAAGTCCTAACGACGAGGGTTAACGAGGTGGAAGAAGGAGTGAGTGACATAGAAGACAAGGTGATAGCAAAGAGGGAAACTGAGGAAAAAAGAGACAAACAATTAAAAGACCATGAAGATAGATTAAGGGAAATAAACGACAGCCTGAGGAAGAAAAATTGGTGTTAATTGGTGTTCCCGAGGGTGCCGAAAGGGACAGAGGGCCAGAATATGTATTTGAACAAATTCTAGCTGAAAACTTTCCTAATCTGGGAAGGGAAACAGGCATTCAGATCCAGGAAATACAGAGATTCCCCCCCTAAAATCAATAAAAACCGTTCAACACCTCGACATTTAATAGTGAAGCTTGCAAATTCCAAAGATAAAGAGAAGATCCTTAAGGCAGCAAGAGACAAGAAATCCCTGACTTTTATGGGGAGGAGTATTAGGGTAACAGCAGACCTCTCCACAGAGACCTGGCAGGCCAGAAAGGGCTGGCAGTATATCTTCACAGTCCTAAATGAGAAGAACATGCAACCAAGAATCCTTTATCCAGCACGGCTCTCATTCAAAATGGAAGGAGAGATAAAGAGCTTCCAAGACAGGCAGCAACTAAAAGAATATGTGACCTGCAAACCAGCTCTGCAAGAAATTTTAAGGGGGACTCTTAAAATTCCCCTTTAAGAAGAAGTTCAGTGGAACATTCCACAAAAACAAGGACTGAATAGTTATCATGATGACACTAAATTCATATCTCTCAATAGTAACTCTGAATGTGAACGGGCTTAATGACCCCATCAAAAGGCGCAGGGTTTCAGACTGGATAAAAAAGCAGGACCCATCTATTTGCTGTCTACAAGAGACTCATTTTAGACAGAAGGACACCTACAGCCTGAAAATAAAAGGTTGGAGAACCATTTACCACTCGAATGGTCCTCAAAAGAAAGCAGGGGTAGCCATCCTTATATCAGATAAACTAAAATTTACCCCAAAGACTGTAGTGAGAGATGAAGAGGGACACTATATCATACTTAAAGGATCTATTCAACAAGAGGACTTAACAATCCTCAATATATATGCCCCGAATGTGGGAGCTGCCAAATATATAAATCAATTATTAACCAAAGTGAAGAAATACTTAAATAATACACTTACACTTGGTGACTTCAATCTAGCTCTTTCTGTACTCGATAGGTCTTCTAAGCACAACATCTCCAAAGAAACGAGAGCTTTAAATGATACACGGGACCAGATGGATTACACAGATATCTACAGAACTTTACATCCAAACTCAACTGAATACACATTCTTCTCAAGTGCACATGGAACTTTCTCCAGAATAGACCACATATTGGGTCACAAATCGGGTCTGAACCGATATCAAAAGATTGGGATTGTCCCCTGCATATTCTCAGACCATAATGCCTTGAAATTAGAACTAAATCACAAGAAGAAGTTTGGAAGGACCTCAAACACGTGGAGGTTAAGGACCATCCTGCTAAAAGATGAAAAGGTCAACCAGGAAATTAAGGAAGAATTAAAAAGATTCATGGAAACTAATGAGAATGAAGATACAACCGTTCAAAATCTTTGGGATGCAGCAAAAGCAGTCCTAAGGGGGAAAGACATCGCAATACATGCATCCATTCAAAAACTGGAAAGAACTCAAATACAAAAGCTAACCTTACACATAAAGGAGCTAGAGAAAAAACAGCAAATAGATCCTACACCCAGGAGAAGAAGGCAGTTAATAAAGATTCGAGCAGAACTCAACGAAATCGAGACCAGAAGATCTGTGGAACAGATCAACAGAACCAGGAGTTGGTTCTTTGAAAGAATTAATAAGATAGATCAACCATTAGCCAGCCTTATTAAAAAGAAGAGAGAGAAGACTCAAATTAATAAAATCATGAATGAGAAAGGAGAGATCACTACCAACACCAAGGAAATACAAACGATTTTTAAAACATATTATGAACAGCTATACTCCAATAAATTAGGCAATTTAGGAGTAATGGGCGCATTCCTGGAAAGCCACAAACTACCAAAACTGGAACAGGAAGAAATAGAAAACCTGAGCAGGCCAATAACCAGGGAGGAAATTGAAGCAGTCCTCAAAAACCTCCCAAGACTCAAGAGTCCAGGGCCAGATGGCTTCCCAGGGGAATTTTATCAAACGTTTAAAGAAGAAACCATACCTATACTCCTAAAGCTGTTTGGAAAGATAGAAAGAGATGGAGTACTTCCAAATTCGTTCTATGAGGCCAGCATCACCTTAATTCCAAAACCAGACAAAGACCCCACCCAAAAGGAGAATTACAGACCAATATCCCTGATGAACATGGATGCAAAAATTCTCAACAAGATACTGGCCAATAGGATCCAATGGTACATTAAGAAAATTATTCACCATGACCAAGTAGGATTTATCCCTGGGACACAAGGCTGGTTCAACACCCGTAAACATTCAATGTGATTCATCATATCAGCAAGAGAAAAACCAAGAACCATATGATCCTCTCATTAGATGCAGAGAAAGCATTTGACAAAATACAGCATCCATTTCTGATCAAAACTCTTCAGAGTGTAGGATAGAGGGAACATTCCTCAACATCTTAAAAGCCATCTATGAAAAGCCCACAGCAAATATCATTCTCAATGGGGAAGCACTGGGAGACTTTCCCCTAAGATCAGGAACAAGACAGGGATGTCCACTCTCACCACTGCTATTCAACATAGTACTGGAAGTCCTAGCCTCAGGAATCAGACAACAAAAAGACATTAAAGGCATTCAAATTGGCAAAGAAGAAGTCAAACTCTCCCTCTTCACTGATGACATGATACTCTACGTAGAAAACCCAAAAGTCTCCACCCCAAGATTGCTAGAACTCATACAGCAATTCGGTAGTGTGGCAGGATACAAAATCAATGCCCAGAAATCAGTGGCATTTCTATACACTAACAATGAGACTGAAGAAACAGAAATTAAGGAGTCAATCCCATTTACAATTGCACCCAAAAGCATAAGATACCTAGGAATAAACCTAACCAAAGATGTAAAGGATCTATACCCTAAAAACTATAGAACACTTCTGAAAGAAATTGAGGAAGACACAAAGAGATAGAAAAATTTTCTATGCTCATGGATTGGCAGAATTAATATTGTGAAAATGTCAATGTTACCCAGGGCAATCTACACGTTTAATGCAATCCCTATCAAAATACCATGGACTTTCTTCAGAGAGTTAGAACAAATTATTTTAAGATTTGTGTGGAATCAGAAAAGACCCCGAATAGCCAGGGGAATTTTAAAAAAGAAAACCATAGCTGGGGGCATCACAATGCCAGATTTCAGGTTGTATTACAAAGCTCTGGTCATCAAGACAGTGTGGTACTGGCACAAAAACAGACGCATAGATCAATAGAACAGAATAGAGAACCCAGAAGTAGACCCTGAACTTTGTAGTCAACTAATATTTGATAAAGGGGGAAAGACTGTCCACTGGAAGAAAGACAGTCTCTTCAATAAATGGTGCTGGGAAAATTGGACATCCACATGCAGAAGAATGAAACTAGACCACTCTCTTTCACCATACACAAAGATAAACTCAAAATGGATGAAAGATCTAAATGTGAGACAAGATTCCATCAAAATCCTAGAGAAGAACTCAGGCAACACCCTTTTTGAACTCGGCCACAGTAACTTCTTGCAAGATACATCCACGAAGGCAAAAGAAACAAAAGCAAAAATGAACTATTGGGACTTCATCAAGACAAGAAGCTTTTGCACAGCAAAGGATACAGTCAACAAATCTAAAAGACAACCTACAGAATGGGAGAAGATATTTGCAAATGACATATCAGATAAAGGGCTAGTGTCCAAGATCTATAAAGAACTTATTAAACTCAACACCAAAGAAACAAACAATCCAGTCATGAAATGGGCAAAAGACATGAACATAAAATCACAGAGGAAGACATAGACATGGCCAACATGCACATGAGAAAATGCTCTGCATCACTTGCCATCAGGGAAATACAAATCAAAACCACAATGAGATACCACCTCACACCAGTGAGAATGGGGAAAATTAACAAGGCAGGAAACCACAAATGTTGGAGAGGATGCAGAGAAAAGGGAACCCTCTTACACTGTTGGTGGGAATGTGAACTGGTGCAGCCACTCTGGAAAACTGTGTGGAGGTTCCTCAAACAGTTAAAAATATACCTACCCTACGACCCAGCAATTGCACTGTTGGGGATTTACCCCAAAGATACAAATGCAATGAAATGCTGGGACACCTGCACCCTGATGTTCATAGCAGCAATGGCCACGATAGCCAAACTGTGGAAGGAGCCTCAGTCTCCAACTAAAGATGAATGGATAAAGAAGATGTGGTTTATGTATACAATGGAATATTACTCAGCTATTAGAAATGACAAATACCCACCATTTGCTTCAACGTGGATGGAACTGGAGGGTATTATGCTGAGTGAAGTAAGTCAGTTCGAGAAGGACAAACATTATATGTTCTCATTCATTTGGGGAATATAAATAATAGTGAAAGGGAATAAAAGGGAAGGGAGAAGAAATGTGTGGGAAATATCAGAAAGGGAGACAGAACGTAAAGACTGCTAACTCTGGGAAACGAACTAGGGGTGGTAGAAGGGGAGGAGGGCGGGGGGTGGGAATGAATGGGTGACGGGCACTGGGGGTTATTCTGTATGTTAGTAAATTGAACACCAATAAAAAATAAATTAAAAAAAAAGAAATGAAGAGCACAATATAATTGTGCCTATTGTTTTTTCATCCACTTTTTAAAATTAAACCAATATTTATGAGGTTTTACTGACTATTCAATCTATCCCTCTTCTCCATCCTCACTGTCTTTGGTCTAATGAAATCAGTTTTAGGAAAGGAATACAGATGTTTACATACAGGAGCATGTATGTGAAAAGGAACAGTATGAAGAGTTCTTAGACCAGTGTGCTTGAAACAGCCAAGGGGGTCAGAGAGTAAACATTAAAAACATATTGCAATGAAAAATTTAGGTAATGGGACCAGGAAAGCAAAAAACATTGGGATTGGATATTTAAAGCAGTTATTTATACACACTCTTCAAGTCTCTTAAGTCAGAGACTATATATCTCTGGTAGCCTCCGCTGGAAAAAAAATGACAGCAGAGTGATGAAAAATCATTCTTTCTTTTTCTTTCTTCTACCAAATAATAGGGGTGGAAAGAAGAGGGAGAATTCTCATGGAGGAATATATAAACAAAACCTAAAATGAGAAAATACACATTCCAACCTTTTTTTTTTTTCATTACCTATTAAATGACGCAGAGGCCAGGATTCTGGAGGTCAGAAACTAAGTGAATTAGCATAAATGAGTGATGAAGCCTGCCCAGACTGTATTCAGAAGCAGACCTATCCAAAGAAGCCAGAAAGTTCTGCTTTATACTCAGAGCTCTAAAAACCCATAGATATACAAGCTCTGCCAATTTAATTTCCACTAAGTCTTACTTCCACTTAATACCTCAGGATCAAGTCAGAAATACTTCAGAAAGTATTTGAGGTGAAAGAACCATTAGATACTATCTAAGACTTTTACCTGAGGTCCAGGGTTCTGTAGACACTCTATGGGGCACCTGGCTGGCTCATTCAGTAGAGTGTGCAATTCTTGATTTCAGGATCATGAACTGGAGCCCTACATTGAGCATGGAGCTTACTTAAAATAAATGAAATGCTATTTATAAAAATAAAATCGTGGTCCCTTTCCTGAAATTAAAGTCCATAGCCATATGTATATTTACCAAGGGGGAAGGGTCAATCACATCCCCAAAGAGTTCTGTGGGTCCCCAAAATGTTATACCATTAGATTCTCATCCAACAACTTTATTTTACAGATGGAGAAACTCAAACTCAAAAGAGGGAGGAGATTTGCCAGGACATACAGTGAATTAGTGGTAAAGCTGAATCTAGAAACTAAGTTTCTTTCCTCTATTCTTTACACCATGATACATTTGCTATCTCAAGAGATCCCATAATTAAACTTAGTGCAAGTTTTTAATAATTATTACCTTTGCAATAATAACTCCAGAATCCATAATAGCTTTAATGTGTCTCAACCACCCTGAGCTCTCCAGGCAGCTAAGAAATTCACTCATTGTTGGGAGTTTTCAGTTCACAAACTAAGGTAGAGAAGGAAGCAGAGATTGAAATTCACAGTAACCTCAGTTTACTCAGGGGAACAAAGTGGATCCTCATTTTGTAAATGAGGAAGCTAAGGCATAGAGAGTTTAAATGATATGTTGGAAACCAAACAGTGAGTCAAGGACAAGACTAGGGCTGGAGTCTATCATAACCCACAGGTCAGGTATCTGGGGTTTTTTGAGTTGCTTAACCAACCCCCAAGCCCACAGAAATCTCTGGAGAGCTAGAAGACTGACTCAGCATTCATAAGAAAATATCAACATCCCCTCTTATTAGAAAATACATTTTATTCTCATCCTAATTCCACCCATTCATCCTACTCTGCAGGCTCTTTTTAAAATTTTATTTAAATTCAATTAATTAACATATAGTGTATTATTAGTTTCACTTACTCTGCAGGCCCTTAACATCTGTCTCTATTCTCACAATCCTACCTACTTTCTGTAGCTCTGTGCTATCTCAACAGGTTGAAAACAAATCCCCAATTTTCAGGCACTTCGCACTGATTACCTAGCAGAAGGCATTCTTTTGTCTCAAAAATCTGTGAAAAGTCCCTTTTACTCATACTTCTATAGAAATTCTGAGACAAAAAAGAAAAGAGGAATAACCCAAGAAGACAAACCCTAATATCCTAAAAATGATACAGATTGAGAGACAGGATCATATAAGAGTCATAAGGGAAAAGTTCTGGTAGACAATATAAGTACAAAGTTGAAGAAAAGAGATGAAAAACAGAGTGCACTGAAGAAGACAGTTTTTCAAGATCTCTTCTTTACTGTATTATGGAATCCTGTGTAGTGGGTTTGGGAAAAATGTTCTAGACTCAAGAATCCTGGAAGGCCCCAATCTCACCTTGCCTCTTTTCTCATCCATTATTTTGCAGTAATGGCAAATGACCCCAAATGTCTCTCCTATCAATTCATCTCCTTCACCATCACATTGACGAAATCATTCTGACTCCTTAGAATAGATTAGATGTGGTTATGTTAGACGATGAAATAAATCCCAAATTCATTTATACTTATGTTGATCTACCCACTCCTAAACATCAGTCTCTGTAACTCTATAGAGAGAAATGATTTCTACAGCAACTGAACCCAGATGGACTCTACTAAGTTATGAAACTGAACATCTTAGTTCCTCTGCCAGACCAACACTGCCATAACTCAGTATTATGTAAACTGGATTCATATTATAATTAAAAAAACCCTTGTCATCTATTGACTCTGCTCACCTGTTGCTTTTACATTTCACCCCAAATCAGGCATGCTTTTTGTGTATATGATAATGTAAGACTATGGTCTCTGGACTAGCCAAGGTGAAATCCCTGTACCTTCCAAGAGTTTCTGCAGGCTGCTCCATATGACATGGATGTTCTCAATGCCCATTAACCTGAAGTGAATGTTGGCATAGCTGTCTTCATTTTCATACTCTTTCCAAGCTGCTTGGTTGACCATGGCACTCAACTGCAGTAGTTGAGGACATAATAGAGCAGATAGGGTAAATGATGAAAGAATAGGGTTCATCAATAATGTCTCATTCTAAACAGTTTTAAATCTTATCCATTTAAAAAGAAGTTAAATCATGGGCAGCCCAGGTGGCTCAGCAGTTTAGCACCACCTTCCACCCAGGGCATGATCCTGGGGACCTGGAGGGAGCCTGCTTCTCCCTCTGCCTGTGTCTCTGCCAATCTCCCTCTCTCTCTCTCTCTCTCTCTCTCTCTCTCTCTCTCTCTCTCTGTGTGTGTGTGTGTGTGTGTGTCTCATGAATAAATAAATAAAATCTTTAGAAAAAATAAAAAATTAAACTAAGTTAAATCAGACAGGACATATTCTGGAATGGAGAAAATTTCGCTGAATTTTACATCAGCTATCTTAAGGAACAAAATAGTATAGGGAAAGAGAGGGAGACTTAGTGATTCCTGCTTACAAGATATGGCAGCTATGAGGATATCTGATCTGGAGAACTGAAATAATTTTGAACTTCATATCACAAACAATATTTTATTGGCTGAAAAGCCTTTATGCCAAGGAACATGTGGGAGTTCAAAAATCCTTACAGTTGGAAAGCTCTAGAAATAAATATAAGAGCTTCAGGGCCAATTAATATTAAATAGCTATTCTATAAAAATGTCTAATGCATTACTTCATCAGATAAATAACTCACTCACTGATGAAATTGAAATGGGATACCAAGAACTATTTTAACACTACACTGAGTTTCTGATAATCAGAATATTTCTAGGTTATATGAAGAGTGTTGGTCAGGGTAGAGGATAAAGGTGACTTTCAGATAAGAAATATTAATACATAGGGATCCCTGGGTGGTGCAGCGGTTTGGCGCCTGCCTTTGGCCCAGGGCGCGATCCTGGAGACCCGGGATCGGGGCCCACGTCGGGCTCCCGGTGCATGGAGCCTGCTTCTCCCTCTGCCTGTGTCTCTGCCTCTCTCTCTCTCTCTATATGACTATCATAAATAAATAATTAAAATATTTAAAAAAAAGAAATATTAATACATAAACTAAAAAGCAGCCAAGATACATTCTATGGTACTAACCATATTACTAATTAAATAATTTTCTGTTGTCTGGCCTATTTTCTCATTGCCCAGTACTATGCATTTCAGAAGGCAGGAAGAACATGTAAAATGGACAGGGTGTAGTTTTTGTAGTAATAGAAATGAATGCCATTAAAACCTCAAAAGCACAAACTACTCACCTTAACACATGCAAAGAAAAAGAGCCTGTGTGTCAACATACTGTTTTGAATGCAAGATACTTGTTAAAGGGAAAAATATAATCTAAGTTTGATCTCTTATCACACAGACAATGTCACTAAGCTTTCATTAAGTTAATGACAAATGTTAAAGGATATCTGCAGAGGCACAAGTAGCAGCTACTTAGTAGCAAGGAGGTTTACTATGATTGATGGAAGCTTCAGCAAATAAAACAGTAATTACAGCAGTCTTTACCTACATCTGGGCAGCACTAGAAAGCCCAACTACTGCAGATAGCTACCTATATCATACCAGGATACACTCTTTGGGAAAATGTTTGGCAAATCTGAGGAACAGCTATCTATTAGCAGCCTAATGTTCAAGCAGTGAAGAGATCTAATATCTACTGAGCCACAAATATGTGCCAGACTCTGCTAGATCCTTTACATATATTATCTAATTTAATCCTCACTACAGCCCATCAAGATAGGTACTATTATCATTCACATAAAAAATAGGCTCAGGAGGGAGGCTGGGAATATGGCAGAGTAGGAAGAACCTAAGCTTCCCTCATTCCATGGGTATCACTAGGTAATACTCCGATCAACATAAATAACTCAAAAAATGACGTGAAGACTGACAGAACAACCTCCACAACTAAAGGTAGAGAAGAGGCCACATTGAAGAAAGTAGGAAGGGTGGAGATGTGGTTTGGGGGCAAAATAGACCTTGGCTGTCTACAGTCCACAGGGAACCGGGGGCATGGTGAAGGGTGACAAACAGGCTATCACACCTTGAAGCCCACACGGAGAAGATGAGCCCTTATAATATCTGGCTTTGAAAGTGAGGTGACAAATTTCATGACAACCACTGGGACTTAAAGCCTAGATTTTATAAATCAATAAGTTCCCCTCTGGGAGACACCAGAGGGCATTAGGAAGTGGAGTCCTCATGCTTAAAGACACAGCAAAACTAACACCCAGGAGAGCTACAGCATGGAAGTAGTAGCTTGAAAAATGCTGGGGCACTGGAGGGAGAATTATTTACACACTTCAGAGCATGGCCTGGAGAGGCAAGGATTGCAGGGAGCTCCATCCAGGAACAAAGGAGCTGGCAGATGCCATTTCACTTCCCTGCCCCTCACCATAAACACATGGCCACCTGAGAGAACCAATGTGGCACCCACCCTCACTAACTAACTTGCTTACATCAAGCCCTGTGCCCCCACATTTTGGTGGATCCATCCTTTCTAGACACCTTTGCCTCAGTTCCTGAACTGTGAAGCACTTACCCTAGAAGACTCGCACAAATCCCACTAACACATCATTTCCCAAACTGCATGTTTTGTGGGACCTCAGTTCCAGGAGCAGAGGCATATATCATTTCACAAGAGATCAACATATAAATTGTTACAATGTGCCCCATGAGCTAGGTACCAAACACAGCTCACAATACGCATAGAGCCTCTGCAGACAACTGACCTGCAGGGAAAATGTAGCCAGCACTAAAATAGCAGAGCACACGAAACACATAAGAGACACTTCTTCATGCACCAGGTACTGGTGTACAGGGAACACTTCACTGTATGCCACTACAGGACCTCTTCCCCATAAGACCATTATCTTCAAGAACAAGAAACATAACTGAATTTCCTGAGACAAATAAACACAGAGAGAGTTAAATAAAATGACAAGACGGATAATTATGTTGCAAATCAAAGAACAGAAAAAAAAACATCAAGAGACCTAAGCAAAACAGATATAAATAATATGCCAGGTAGAGAATTTAAAGTAATGATCATAGAGAATTTCACTTGACTTGAGAACATAGTAGAGGACATCAGTGAGATGATTAACAATGAGATAAGAAAGAACCAAACAGATAAGAATACAATAAATGAAATAAAAAACACACTTGATGAAATAAATACCAGGCTAGAGGAAGCAGAAGAACAAATTAAGGACCTGGAAGAGAGAGTAATGGAAAATAAACAAGATAAACAAATAAGAGAAATAGATTTTTGCAAAATGAGAAAAGGCCTTGGGAATTCAGTGACTCCCTGAAGCATAACATTCACATTAAAGGGATCTCAGATGAAGAGAGAACAAAAAATCCAGGAAGTGTAAGACTATGAGTGTATTTTTCACCAGAAGCTTGGCAGGCCAGAAGAGAGTGAAATGATATATTCAAAATG
Source organism: Canis aureus (assembly GCF_053574225.1). NCBI lineage: Eukaryota > Metazoa > Chordata > Mammalia > Carnivora > Canidae > Canis > Canis aureus. The sequence continues at coordinate 75,068,972 of NC_135649.1, read as the reverse complement.
CTGAAAGGAAAAAAAATCTGCATCCAAGAATACTCTAACCAGCAAGGCTATCATTCAGACTAGAAGGATAGATAAAGAGTTTCTCAGACAAACAAAACTGAAGGAGTTCATGACCACTAAATCACCCCTAAAAGAAATACTAGAGGACTCTGGTTGGAAATCAAAGGCCATAAGTGACAGTATGAAAAGTTGGAAGCAAAAAAGCAGTAAAAATATCTGTATCTGTAAAGTCAGTCAAGGGATTCACAAAACGAAAGCATGTAAAATACAACATCATATACTTAAAACTTAGAGGGAGAAAAGTAGAGAATGGATTCAAACTGAAGCTACCAGTAACTTTAAATATAGACAGCTATATGCAGATGTTATATACAAACCTAATCATAACCATAAATCAAAAACCAGTAATTCATATACAAAGAATCAAAAGAAAGGAATTTACATATATCACTAAAAAAAGCCAAGAAACCATGAAAGAGAGCAGAAAAGGATCATAGAAAAACTATTAAAAAAAAACACAAAACAAGTAACAAAATGGCAGTATCTGTCAAAATATTAGTATCTGTCAGTAATTGTTTTCAGTGTGACGGGAATAAACACTCTAATAAAACATAGAATAAGAACGTGGATAAACACCATCTATATTCTGTCTACAAGAGTCTCATTTCAAATATAAAGACACCTGCAGATTGAAAGTGAGGGGATGGAGAAACATTTATCTTGAAAATGAATGTCAGAAGACAGTCAGGGTAGCAATACTTATACTAGACAAACTACACTTTAAAACAAAGACTGTAACAAGAGACAAAGAAGGACACTATACAATAAGAGGACAATCAAACAAAAAGATATAAGTTATAGGGATCCCCTGGGTGGCGCAGTGGTTTAGCGCCTGCCTTTGGCCCAGGGCGCGATCCTGGAGACCCGGGATCGAATCCCATATCGGGCTCCTGGTGCATGGAGCCTGCTTCTCCCTCTGCCTGTGTCTCTGCCTCTCTCTCTCTCTCTGTGTGACTATCATAAATAAATTTTAAAAAAATTTAAAAAAAAAAAGTTATAGGGATCCCCTGGGTGGCGCAGTGGTTTAGCGCCTGCCTTTGGCCCAGGGCGCGATCCTGGAGACCCGGGATCGAATCCCACGTCGGGCTCCCGGTGCATGGAGCCTGCTTCTCTCTCTGCCTCTCTCTCTCTCTCTCTCTCTCTGTGACTTACATAAATAAATTAAAAAAAATAAAACTCTTAAAAAAAAAGATATAAGTTATAAATACTTGTGCACCCAACATAGCAGAACATAAATACACAAAACAATTAATAACAAAAATAAAGGAACTAATCCACACTAATACAATAATAGCAGGAAATGTTTAAAACCCACCTAAATGAGTAGACCTATAATTCAAACAGAAAATCAAGTGTGCAATGGCTTAAATGACATGCTGGAATAGATGGATTTAACAGATAACATTAAAAATGTTCCTTCCTAAAACAGCACAATACAAATTCTTCTCTGGTGCACATGATACATTCTCAAGAATAGACAACATATTAGGCCACCAAAAAAGTCTCAACAAATTTAGAAAGATCAGAGTTATACCATGCATCTTTAATGACCACAACACTATGAAACTAGAAATCAACCACAAAAAGAAATCTGGAAAGAACACAAATACATGCGGGTTAAATAACATGCCACCAAACAATGAATGGGTCAACCAAGAAATAAAAGAAGTAATAAAAAATTACATGGAAACAAATGAAAATGAAAACAATATAATCAAAATCTTTGGGATACAGAAAAATCAGTCTAAGAGGGGAGTTTATAGCAATACAGGGCTACCTGAAGAAACAGGAAACATCTCAAACAAACAAGCTAACTTTACACCTAAAAGAGTTAGAAAAAGAACAAACAAAATCCGAAGCCGGATATTTCATAGGAAGGAAATAATAAAGACTAAGGCAGAGACGGAACTAAGATGACAGAGTAATATGAGGACCTTAGGCTTGCCTCATCCCTCAATAACAGGGAGATGAGTATCAAATCATTCTGAATACCCAAGGAATCGATCTGAGGACTGATGGAACAAACTGCACAACTAGAGGGAAAGAGGAGGCCACATCATGGAAGGTAGGAGGTGAAGAGATGCAGTTTTGGGGAGAAACAGATCGTAGGTGCTGCAAAGGTGAGGGAACCCTGCTTGTGAAAAGAAATGAGAGAGAGAGATAGGAAGGCACAGAGTATCAAAAAAGAAAAATAATTCCCCAAAACCACTGACTGGGAAAATGAGAGGGGTTGATTTTTTTTAGTTTTTTCCAACCAGTGGGGCTCAAAAATTGAAAATTTAGAGGTCTGTGGTATGGCTAGTATAGAACCCCCAGAGCACTGCAGTACTCCTTAGGGAGGGAAGGTAAGTAACCTGGTGGCAGAGGGCATGATCTGTGAATTACCTGAGACACACTAGTAGAGACGGTTCTCCCTTCTTGGAGCACATCTCACAGTGGTGCAGTTGCCTCTCCAGGGACAAATGAGTCCCGGGATCGAGTCCCACATTGGGCTCCCTGCGTGGAGCCTGCTTCTCCCTCTGCCTGTGTCTCTGCCTCTCTGTCTCTCTCTGTCTCTCTCTCTTATTCATTATTCATGAGAGATACACAGAGAGACCCAAAGACATTTCCATATTGAAACTGAGGTGGTGGGAGCAATTTATCAAGCTGACATCAAAAGAAAGTTGGAGTAGTCATAATTAGGTCCTAGACTTTAAAACAAAGACTATATTGAGAGATGAAGAAGTGAATGACACTATATCATAATAAAAATGGGCACATGGACCCCAAAGTTTATACTAGTAATATCTACAATAACCAAAACATGGGAAAGAGCCCAGATGTCTTTTGGTAGATGAAGGGATAAAGAAATTGTGGTATATTTATATAATGGAATAATAGCCATCAAAAAGAATAACCTCTTTCCATTTGCAATGACATGGATGGAACCATAGTGTGTTATGCTAAGTAAAATAAATCAGTCAGAGAAAGACAAATACCATATAATTTCACTCATATGAAACTTAAGAAACAAACAGGTGAACAAAGGGGGAAAATAAAGTGGCAAACTATTAAGCCAATTCAGTCTATAAAAAACAAACAGGAGAGGGGTTGCTGGAGAGGAGGTGGGGGATGGTTCAAATGGGTGATTAGTATTAAGGAAGGCACTGTCTGTGATGAGCACTAGGAGTTGTATGGAAGTGATGAATCACTAAATTCTATAGGTGAAATTAATATTACACTGTATGTTAACTCTAACTGGAATATAAATAAAAACATAAAAGAAAAAATAGACTAGAGTAAAAATAAATGATAGAGAAAGTAAATAAACAATAGAATATATCAATGAACCCAAAGGGTAGTTCTTTGAAAAGATCAACAAAATTGATAAACCTCTAGACAAACTCATAAAAAAGAAAACAAAAGAGAGGCTCCCAAATATACAAAATCACAAATGAGCAAGGAGAAATAACAACCAACATCAGAGAAATACAAATAATTGTAAGAGAATATTAGGCAAAATTATAGGTCAACAAATTGGACAACCTAGAAGAAATGGATCAATTCCTGGAAACACATAACTCACCAAAACGGAAGTGATATGAAATAGAAAATTTGAACATACTGATTATAATCAATGAAATTGTATTAGTAATCAAAAATTCCCAAAAAACAAGTCTAGGACTATGAGGCTGGACAGGAGAATTCTATTAAATGTTTAAAGAAGAGCTAATACCTATTTTTCTCTCAAACTTTTCCAGAATATAGAAGAAAAAATACACAAATTCATTCTATGAGGCTGGTATTACTCTAGTATCAAACCAAGATAATGACACCACAGAAGAAGAGAACTACTGAACAACATCTCTGATGAACATAGATGCAAACATCTACAACAAAATACTAGCAAATGGATTCCAAAAATACAGTAAAAAAAAAAGACACACAGGTAAGATGGCGGAGGTCCTCAACTCATCTGCCCCCACAAACGTACCTAGATAACTTTCAAAACATCCTGAACACCTACGAGTTCGACCTGAGATTTAAAGAGAGAATAGTTGGAATGCTACAGAGAGTAAAGTTTTCACTTCTAACAAGGTAGGAAGGCGAAAAAACAAAAAATCAAAAAAGAATAAACTGGGGGAGGGGAATCGCGATTAGCAGGGCTAAATCAGAAAGGAAAAGCCTCTGGAGCAGGAAAGCCCAGCCCTAGAGAACCGGGAACTTTAAAAATCCACACCGGAGTTTTCACTGATAGAAAAGTGCTTGGTAGGGAAATTGGGAAGAATCTCAGGATGGGTGGTGAAGCCTCAAGATTCCTGAAGTCAGTATAAGAAGAGGGGCACCCAGGGGAAAGCTCATGGCAAATGCCAGTCCAATATTAGTAAAGGGCTGGAGGGCTACAGCCCTCCAGGGCATTTGGAAGAAGCCAGTCAGTTAGGCAGGCCAGCTCGGAAGCTCCGTTTACCCTAGAGCCTGGCTCCAGAGGGAGGTGACAGTACTCCATTCCCTTTAGGAGAGGCGGTCCCCAGAAGTGCAGATCAAGTGGCAGAGGGCCCCAGATCACAGAGCGCCCAAGTGGACAAAGCCGGCGATCTTTCGTTCCTCTTGGGACAGGTGGAAGTGGGGAGGGCACAGGACAGTGAGAACTCTCTTGCCTTTGGGCGCCCTGCAAGCTGTGCAGATCAGTGCACACATGCCTGCCCCCAGGAGCATCTAGGCCAGTGTGGACTGGGAGATTGCAGTTAGTTATTTGCGGAGAGCTTGACTCCAGAGCTAGAAATCTAGCTGCCAACATTTTTGGTTTTCCTCTTTGTTTCATCTTCTGCCTGGGAGAGGCAAGGCCTCTAGGGAGTAAAGGCCTCACTGGATAAACAGCTCATACTGAACAAGCACCTGGCAAGGGGCGGGGCATCTCTGCCCAGGCACAGACACCTAAAAATCAGTACATGGGACCCCTCCCCGAGACTGCTGGAAGTACAAAGGAAAAGCAAGTTTACTGAACAAGCAGCATTTGAAAGCTCAAGGACTGAGGAAAAATAGTATATAGAACAAGAGGGTCTCTATCTTTTTTTTTCTTTTTCCATTACGACTCATTTTTATATCAGACTAAAAAATATTTTTTCTCTTTTCCCACCTTAACTAAAATATTTTACCAGCTCTTCATTGTTATTTCTTTTTCTTTTTGACGTTCATATTTCTACAATAACATGTCTTAGATATATTTTTCACTTCTGCAATACCTTCAACATATTCAATTTAATTTTGATAAATATACCAGAGATGGGTTTTTGTCTTGTGAGGGTTTTTTGTTGTTCTTTCTGCCTCGTTTTGTTTTACAATGGTGGAATTTAATACCTTCTAAAACATGACCAACATGCACCCAGAACCAAGTGGAATACCGTGTTGGCTCATTCTGAGATTATACTCTCCCTTCCTTCCTAATCGGCCCCCTTCTTTTCTCTTGTTTATGTTTCCGCGGTTAATGTTGGGGCTTTATATAAGTATTTATGGTTTATATAAATTTGGAATGAGCATCTTGTAATATACAGAACAAAACGCACTCAGAACCAAGAGGATCAACTTTGAGGACCCCTCAGGTAGACTACATTCTCTCCCCAGTACCACTTCCTCACCACCACCAGTACCATTCTTTTATTTTCTCTTTTCTCTACTTTTTTCTTTTTCTTAATGCTTAGGTTTTAGTTTTTTTTAATTTTTCCTAATTTGTTTTTCACCTTAGTGGTCCTTTTGTTTTATTTTGCTCTGTTCTACTTTTTCCTTTATTTTTGGGCATTTGACTTCTTCAAAATCATCTAGGGTGTATTTTACTTAGGTCATCATTGATATTTTTGACTCAGCCCATTCATACAGCCACTCTGCACTGGACAAAATGACTAGAAAGAAGAATTCATCAAAAAAGAAAGAACCGGAAACAATATTCTGCCAGAGTTACAGAATTTGGATTTCAATACAATGTCAGAAAGTCAATTCAGAAGTACAATTATAAAGCTACTAGTGGCTCTGGAAAAAAGTGTAAAGGACTCTAGAGACTTCATTGCTGCAGAAATGAGCTCTAATCAGGCCGAAATTAAAAACATATTAAATGAGATGCAACCAAACAGGATGTTCTAACTTCTAGGGGTAATGAAGTGGAAGAGAGAGTGAGTAACATAGAAAAGTTGATGATAAGAAAGAAAGCTGAGGAAAAAAGAAAAACAAGCCCATGAGAAAAGGATTAGGGACATAAATGATAGCTTGAGAAGGAAAAATATACGTCAAATTGGGATTCTAGAAGAGGCTGAGAGAGAGAGAGAGAGAGAGGACCACAAAGAACATTTGAACAAATCATACATGAGACCTTCCCTAATTTGGAGAAGGAAACAGGCATTTAGATACAGGATATAGAGAGGACTCTCCTAGAGCAATAAAAACCATTCAACACCTAGACATTTAATAGTGAAATTTTCAAAATTCAAAGATAAATTAAAAATTCTATTTAAAAAATATTTTATGCATTTATTCATGAGAGACACACACAGAGAGAGGTAGCGACACAGGCAGAGGGAGAAGCAGGCTCTATGCAGGGAGCCCGATGTGGGACTTGATCCCAGGACCCCAAGATCACACCCTAGGTGAAGGCAGACACTCAAGTGCTGAGCCACTCAGGTGTCCCAAACACAGTACATTTCCATTATGACTCCACAACTGTTGACATAAGTTCCTACTCCCTGATCTTAGAGACGTCTCAGAATATGCTTTCAAGAATCTCTTGTTTCTTTGAATTAAGTATATCACATGTCCCTCGATCATCCACACTTAATTTTGATGTGTGGTGTCACACGTTTATGTGAGAGGCCAGTGGAAAGCTGCATGCAAGGAATGCTTGTTTCTCACACTTAAGTGCATAGCATTTCCATCTCACCTCCACTCCTCTGTTGAGATAGCTTCTGCCTCCCCAATAGTGAAAGGCTATAAATGGTCCATAATTCTCCTTTATGGAGAATTTCTCCTTTTTGGTCTTTGGTTTTGGAATAAAGGTGATGTTAAAGCGCATCCTACTAAAAGATGAATGGGTCAACCAAGAAACTAGAGAAGAATTAAAAAGATTCATGGAAACTAGTGAAAATGAAGATACAACCATTCAAAATCTTTGGGATACAGTAAAAGTGGTCCTGAGAGGGAAATACTTCACAAAACAAGATTCCCTAAAAAAGTTGGAATAAAACTTAAATACACAATCTAACTTGGCACCTGAAGTAATTGGAGAAAGAACAGCAAGTAAAGCATACACCAAGGAGAAGAAGAGAGATAATAAAGGTTCGAACATAACTCAATGAAATAGAAACCAGAAGAACTCTAGAATAGATCAAGAAAACAAGAATATGGTTGAAAGAATTAATAAAACAGATAAATCCCTAGGCAGCCTTATTAAAAAGAAAGGAGAAAAGATTCAAATTAATAAAATCATGAAAGAAGGCGGAGAGATCACATTCCATACCAAGGAAATACAAATGATTTTAAAAACGTATTATGAGCATCTATAGGGAATGAATTAGGCAATCTAGAAGAAATGGATGCATTTCTGGAAAAACACAAACTACCAAAACTGGAACAAGAAGAAACAGAAAACCTTAACAGGCCAATAACCAGGGAGGAAATTGAAGCAGTCATCAAAAACCTCCCAAGACACAGAAGTTCAGGGCCAGATGGACTTGGATTGGGCAATCCACAGCTGTGAAGCTCCCTAATCGGGGGAAACACAAAAGCATTCAAACCCAGGAGGTACAGAGAACCCCCCCTCAAATTTAATAATAAACATCGGGGTGCAGGTGTCCTGGCGTTTCATTGCATTTGTATCTTTGGGGTAAATCCCCAGCAGTGCAATTGCTGGGTTGTAGGGCAGGTCTATTTTTAACTCTTTGAGGAACCCTCCACGCAGTTTTCCAGAGTGGCTGCACCAGTTCACATTCCCACCAACAGTGTAGGAGGGTTCCCTTTTCTCCTCATCCTCTCCAACATTTGTGGTTTCCTGCCTTGTTAATTTTCCCCATTCTCACTGGTGTGAGGTGGTATCTCATTGTGGTTTTGATTTGTATTTCCCTGATGGCAAGTGATGCAGAGCATTTTCTCATGTGCATGTTGGCCATGTCTATGTCTTCCTCTGTGAGAATTCTGTTCATGTCTTTTGCCCATTTCATGATTGGATTGTTTGTTTCTTTGCTGTTGTTGTTAATAAGTTCTTTATAGATCTTGGAAACTAGCCCTTTATCTAATACGTCATTTGCAAATATCTTATCCCATTCTGTAGGTTGTCTTTTAGTTTTGTTGACTGTATCCTTTGCTGTGCAAAAGCTTCTTATCTTGATGAAGTCCCAATAGTTCATTTTTTATGGCAGCAATGTCCACAATAGCCAAACTGTGGAAGGAGCCTCGTTGTCCATCGAAAGATGAATGGATAAAGAAGATGTGTTTTATGTATACAATGGAATATTACTCAGCCATTAGAAATGACAAATACCCACCATTTGCTTCAACATGGATGGAACTGGAGGGTATTATGCTGAGTGAAATAAGTCAATCGGAGAAGGACAAACAGTATATGTTCTCATTCATTTGGGGAATATAAATAATAGTGAAAGGGAATAAAAGGGAAGGGAGAAGAAATGGGTAGGAAATATCAGAAAGGGAGACAGAACATAAAGACTCCTAACTCTGGGAAACGAACTAGGGGTGATGGAAGGGGAGGAGGGCAGGGGGTTGGGGGGAATGGGTGACGGGCACTGAGGGGGGCACTTGACGGGATGAGCACTGGGTGTTATTCTTATGTTGGCAAATTGGACCCCAATACAAAATAAATTTATTATTTTAAAAAATCTTGCAGTTAATCCTTTTATAAAGGAATAATTATATGATAAAAATAACCACCCATATATGATACATTTGTATTTTTAATATCATGTTTTATTAAAGCAGACCATTGAATATTAAAAAAATGTAATAATAAAAGATCAACACCATAACATATAATAGTGAAGCTTGGAAATTTCAAGAATAAAGAAAAATCCTGAAAGAGCTCGAGAAAAGAGGTTAAGAACCTACAGAGGTAGAAACATTACACTGGCAGCAGATCTATCCACAGTGAACTTGCAGGACAGAAAGGTCTGTGAGGCCAGAAAAGGCTGGCAGGATATATTCAGGGTTCTAAATGAGAAAAATATACAGCCAAGAGTACTTTATGCAGCAAGGCTTTCATTCAGAATGGAAGGAGAGATAAAGAGCTTCCAGGAAAACAATAAAAAAAGAACTTGTGATCAATAAACAAGCCCTGCAATATATATTAAGTGGCATCTTGTGCAAAGAGAGGCCCATAAGTAACACAGACCAGATTGAAACAGAGATAATCTACAGAAACAGGGATTTTACAGGTAATATAATGACATGAAATTCATACTTTTAAATAGTTACTCTGAATGTAAATAAGCTAAATGCTCCAATCAAAAGTTATATGGGATCAGATTGGATAAAAAAGCAAGACACATTCGTATGCTGTCTACAAGACTCTATTTTAGACCGAAAAACACCTCCAGATTAAAAGTGAGAGTGCAGAACCATTTATCATGCAAATGGACATTAAAAGAAAGCTGGGTCGCAATCTTTGTAACAGACAAATTAGAGTTGTTTTTTTTTTTCAAATTAGAGTTTTAACCAAAGAATGTAGTAAAGGAAGTGGGACACTAAATAATTCTTAAAAGGGCCATCCAACAAGAAGATCTAAGAATTATAAATATTTTTGCTCCTAACATGAGAGCAGTCAATTATATAAATCAATTAATAACAAAATTAAAGAAATACATTGATGATAATACAAGAGTAGGGGACTTCAACACCTCACGCACAGCAATGGACAGATAATCTAAGCAGAATATCAATAAGAAAACAAGGGCTTTGAGGGACACACTGGACCAAATGAACTTCACAGATATATGCAAAGCATTCTAACCTAGAGTAACAGAATGCACATTCTTCTCGAGTGCACATAGAACATTCCTCCAGAATAGATTACATACTGGGTTACAAATCAGGTTTCAAATATTATCAAGAATTTGGGATTATTTCCAGCATATATGTAGTACACGATGCTTTAAAACTTGAACTAAATTACAACAGAAAATTTAGAAGAAATTCAAATTTAGAGGTTAAAGAATATCCTACTAAAGAGTGAATGAGTGAACCAGGAAATTAAAGAAGAATTTTAAAAATCCATGGAAAGTGGGCAGCCCCAGTGGCACAGCAGTTTAGAGCCACCTGCAGCCTAGGGCATGATCCTGGAGACCCTGCATCGAGTCCCACGTCAGGCTCTCTGTATGGTACCTGCTTCTCCCTCTGCCTGTGTCTCTGCCTCTCTCTCTCTCTGTTTGTCTCTATGAATAAATAAATAATCTTTTTAAAAAATTCATGGGAAGAAATGAAAATGAAAACACAACTATTTAAAACCTTTGGGATACAGCAAAGGCAGTTCTATGAGGGAAGTACATAGCAATACAAGCCTTTCTCAAAGAATTGGAAAAGTCTCAAAGACACAAACTAACCTTATGCCTGAAGGAGCTGGAGAAAGAGCAGCATATAAAGCATATGCCAAGCAAGACAGGAGAAATAATAAAGATTAGAGCAGAATATAATGAAACAGAAGCCAAAAGAACAGTAGAACAGATCAATGAAACTAGGAGCTGGTTCTTTGAAAGAATTAATAAGATCGATAAACCCCTAGCCAGACTTATCAAAAAGAAAAAAAAACCCAAATAAATAAAATCCTGACTGAAAAAGGAGAGATCACAGTCAACACCAAGGAAATACAATTTTAACAACATATTATGAAAAACTATATGCCAAAAAATTAGGCATTCTGGATGAAATCAATGCATTCCTGGAAACTTTAAACTACCAAAACTGAAACAGGAAGAAATAGTAAACCTGAACTGACCAATAAACAGCAAAGAAATTGAATCAGTCATCAAAAAATCTCCCAAGAAAAACAAATTCAGGGCTGGATGGCTTCCCAGGGGAATTCTAAAATATATTTAAAGTACTAAAATCAATTCTTCTGAAGCTGTTTTAAAAAATATAAATGGAAGTAAAACTTCCAATCTCATTCTATAAGTTCAACATTGCCTTGATCTCAAAACCAGACAAACCATACACATCAAAAAGGAGAATCACAAACCAATATCCCTGATAAATGTGGATGCCAAAATTCTCCCTACATTACTGACAAATTGGATTCAACAGTACATTAAAAGGATTATTCATCAGGCCACCTGGGTGGCTCAGTGGTTGAGCATCTGCCTTTGGCTCAGGTCATGATCTGAGGGTCCTGGGATTAAGTTCCACATCACATTCCCTGTGGAGAGCCTGCTTCTCCCTCTGCCTATGTGTCTGTGTGTCTGTGTGTCTCTCATGAATAAATAAGTAAATAATTTTTTTAAAATAAAGGATTATTCATCACGACCAAGTGGCATTTATTCCTGGGATGAACACTTGCAAATCATTCAGCATGACACATCACATTAATAAAAAGACAGATAAGAAATAATTATCCTCTCAATTGATACAGAAATAGCATTTGACAAAATACATCATCCTTTCTTAATTAAAACTTTCCATAGTGTAGGGATAGAGCAAACATAACTCAATATCCTAAAAACCATCTATGAAAAGCCCACAGCAAATATCATTCTCAATGGGGAAAAATTGAAAGCTAAGCTACTCTCCTAAGTTCTGGAACATGACAGGAGTACCCACTGTCACCACTGTTATTCAACATAGTACTAGAAGTCCCGGCCTCAGCAATCAGACAACAGAAAGAAATAAAATGTATTCAAATTGGCAAAGAAGAAGCCAAACTTACACTCTTCCCAGTTGACATGATATATTTTGTGGAAAACCCAAAAGACCACACCCAAAAATCGATAAAACTCATACACGAATTCAGCAACATAGCAAGATATAAAATCAATGCATAGACATCATTTGCCTTTATATACACTAACAATGAGACACAACAAAGAGGAATTAAGGTATTGATCCCATTTACAATTGCACCAAAAATCATAAGATACCTAAGAATAAACCTAACCAAAAGGTTAAAGGATCTATACTCTAAAAAGTACCCAACCCTTATGAAAGAAATTGAGGAAGACACAAAGAAATGGAAAAACATTCCATGCTCATGGATTGGAAAAATAAATATCGTGAAAATGTCTATACTACCCAGAGCAATTTACACATTCAATGCAATTCCTAAAAAAATACCATCTACACTTTCTACAGAGCTGGAACAAAGAATCCGAAAATTTGTATGGAACCAGAAAAGACCCCAAATAGCTGAAGTAAAGTTTAAAAGGAAAACCAAATCTGGTGGCATCACAATGCTGGTATTTGAGGTATATTATAAAGTTGTAATCATCAAGACAGTGTGGTACTGGGACAAAAATATACATAGATCAATAAAACAGAGAACCTAGAAATAGACCCTCAATTCTATGGTCTGCTAATCTTTAACAAAGCAGGAAAGAATATCCAATGGAAAAAAGACAGTCTCTTTAACAAATGGTGTTGGGAAAATTTGACAGCCACATGTAGAAGAATGACACTGCACCATTTTCTTATACCATACACAATATAAACTTAAAATGGATGAAAAACCTAAATGTGAGACAGGAATACATCAAAATCCTAGAGAACACAGGCAGCAACATTTTTGACAGCAGCCACAGCAACTTCTTGCTAAACATGTCTATAAACGCAAGGGAAAGAAAAGCAAATATAAGCTTTTGGGACTTCATCAATATGAAAAGCTTTTGCATAGGAAGATAACATTCAAGAAAACTAACAGGCAACCTATGAAATTGGAAAAGATATTTGAAAATGACATATCAGATAAAGGGCTAGTATCCAAGATCTCTAAAGAACTTATCAAACTCAATACCCCTGAGAAAGAAAAATCAAGAAATAGAAGGCATGAGCAGATATTTCTCCAAAGAAGACATGGCCAACAGACACATGAAAAAATGCTCAACATCAATCACCATTTGATAAATACAAATCAAAACTACAATGAGATAACACCTCACACCAGTCAGAATGGCTAAAATTGACAAGATAAGATAAGAAACAACAAATGCTGGTGAGGATGGAGGGAAGGGGGAATGAACCCTCTTACACTGTTGGTGGTAATGGAAGCTAGTAGAGCCACTCTGGAAAACAATATGGAGGTTCTTCAAGAATTTAATAATAGAGCTACCCTATGACCCACAAATTGCACAAAAAAGTTATTTACCCCAAAGATAGAAATATAGTGATCTGAAGAAGCACATGAACCCTAATGTTCAGAGCAGCAATGTCCACAATATCCAAAATGTGGAAAGACCCAAGATATCTATCAACAGATGAATTGATAAAGATCATGTGGTGTATATATATATTATATACACATACATACACACACAATGGAATATTATGCAGCCATCAGAAGGGATGAATACTTACCATTTACATCAACATGGATGGAACTGGAGGGTATAATGGTGAGCGAAGTAAGTCAATCTGAGAAGACCATTATATGGTTTCACTCATGTGTGGAATATAAGTAACAGTGCAGAGCATCATAGGGGAAGGGATGGAAAACTGAATGGGAACCCATCAGAGAGGGAGAAAAAATATGAGACTCTTAACTATAGGAAACAAACTGAGGGCTTCTGGAAGGGAATGGGTAGGGCATTGGGCAATTTGGCATTAAGGAGGGCATGTGATGTGATGAGCACTGGGTGCAATACACAACTGATGAATTATTGAACTCCATATCTCAAAGTCATGATTTACTATATGTGGGCTAACTGAATTTAAATTTTTAAAATAATAAAATTTAAAATTATAAAAGATCTAAGAATTGTAAATATTTATGCTCCTTTATCTGGCAGTACCTGAATATATAATCAATTAATAATAAATATGAAGAAACTAATTGATAATGATACAATTATAGTAGGGGAAATTAACACCCCACTTACAGCAATGGAAAGATCATCTAAGCAAAAACTCAACAAGGAAACAATAGTTTCCAGTGACACACTGGACCAGATGGATTTAACAGATATATTTAGCACATTTCCTTTTAAAACAAAACAATACACATTCTTGTCAAGTGCACATGAAACATTCTTTTAGAACAGATCACATAATGGGTCACAAATCTGGCCATAATCAGTACAAAAAGATCAATTTCCTTCCATGCTTATTTTCAGATCACAACACTATGAAACTTGAAGGCAATTACAAGAAAAAAAATTGGAAAGACCACAAGTATACAGAGGTTAATAACATCTAACTAAAGAGGTTAATGAATGAGTTAACCAGGTAGTTAAAGAAAAAATTTAAAAATACATGGAAGCAAATGAAAATTAAAACAGAATAGACCAAAACCTTTGCAATGCATCAGTGGAAGACCTATGATGGAAATATATAACAATACAGGACTATCTCTAAAAGCAGGAAACTTCTCAAATACACAATCTAACCTTACACCTAAAGGAACTAGAAAAGGAACAGCAAATGAAGTGTAAAGCCAACAGAAGGGGAATAATAAAGACTAGAACAATAAATAATACATAATATTTTTAAAAGCCAGTAGGATATCAATGAAACTAACAGCAGTTCTCCTAAAGAATTAATAAAATCGACAAACCTCTAGCCAGACTATGAAAAAGAAAAGAGAAAGGACCTAAATATATAAAATCACTAATGGAAGAGAATAGAACACAATCAACGCCACAGAAATACAAACAATTCTAAGAGAATAGTATGAAAAATTACATGGCAACAAATTGGGAAATCTGGAAGAAATGAACAAAACCCTGGAAACTTACAAATTACCAAAACTGCAATAGAAAGAAATAGAAAATTTGAACAGATGCATAACCAGCAAAGAAATTGTATCAGTAATCAAAAATCTCCCAATAAACAAAAGTCCAGGGCCATAAGGCTTCCCAGGGTAATACTACCAGACATTTAAAGAAGCATTAATACCTATTCTTCCCAAAATGTTTCAAAAAATAAAAATATAAGGAAAATTTCCAAACTCATTCTATGAATTCAGCATTACCTTGATTCTAAAACCAGACCAAGACCCCATTAAAATGGAGAATTACATGACAATATCCCTGATGGACTTGGATGCAAATAATTCTCAAGAAGATATTAGATAATCATATCCAACAGTACATTAAAAGTATTGTTCACCATGATCAAGTGGGATTTATTCCTGGACTGCAGAGTTGATTCAATGTTTGCAAATCAGTGAAAATAATACACCACATTAATAAAAGAAAAGATGAGAACTATATGACCCTGTCAATAGATGCAGAAAAAGCATTTGACAAAATACAGCAATCTGTTGATAAAAAACCCTCAACAAAGTAGGGATAGAGGGAACATACCTCAACATCCTAAAGGTAATATATGAAAGACCCACAACTAATATCATTTTCAATGGGGAAAATCTGAGAGCCTATCCCTATGGTCAGGAACAAGACATGGTCGTCCACTTGCACCATTACTATTTAACATACTACTAGAAGTCTTAGCCTCAACAACCAGAAAACAAAAAGAAATAAAAGACTTCCAAATTGGCAAGGAAGAAGTTAAACTTTAACTATTTGCAGACAGCATGATACTCTATGTAGAAAACCTGAAAGAGTTCACCAAAAAAATTGATAGAATACTTGGATGCAATGAAGTCACAGGATATAAAAATCAACACACACAAATTTTTTGAATTTCTATACACCAATAAGGAATCTGCAGAAAAAGAAATCAAGGAATTGATCTCATTTTCAATTGTACTAAAACCAATAAAATAGCTAGGAACAAAGTTAAGTAAAAAGGTAAAAGATCCATTGTCTGAAAGCTATAGAACACTTATGAAAGAAATTGAAGAGGACATAAAGAAATGTAAAAGCATTCCACCCATGGATTGGAAGAACAAACATTGTGAAAATGTCTATAATACTTAAAGCAATCTACACATTTAATGCAATCCCTATCGACATACCACCAGCCTTGGGGCTACCGCATGGCTCAGTCAGTTAACCTATTCTTGATTTCAGCTCAGGTCATGATCTCAGGGCCCTGACTTCAAGCCTCCAAGTTGGGCTCCTTGTTTGACACAGTCTGTCCCTCTCCCTTCCCTTCTCGTGTGCACTCTCTCTCTCTAAAATAAATAACTCTGAGAAACGAACAAGGGGTAGTATAAAGGGAGGTGGGCAGGGGGTTGGGGTGACTGGGTGATGGGCACTGAGGGGGGCACTTGGCGGGATGAGCACTGGGTGTTAATGCTATATGTTGGCAAATTGATATATTCACACAAGGAGGAACAGATAAATTAAATATGCCTACATCCATTAAAAAATAAAATAAAATAAAATAATTTTTTAAAAAAATTCCACCAGGATTGTCACAGAGGTAGAACAAACAATTCTGAAATTTGTATGGATCCAAAAAGACCCCAAACAGCCAAGTGATCCTTAAAAAGAAAAACAAAACTGGAGGCATCATGATTTTGGCTTTCAAACTATATTACAGGGATGCCTGGGTGGCTCAGCAGTTGACCATCGCCTTTGGCCCAGAGCATGATCCTGGAGTCCTGGGACTGGGTCCCACATTGGGCTCCCTGTGTGGATCCTGCTTATCTCTCTGCCTACGTCTCTGCCTCTCTCTGTGTGTGCCTCTCGTGAATAAATAAATGAAATATTTTAAAAGAAAGCTATATTACAAAGCTATAGTCATCAAGCCACTATGGTACTGACACAAAAACACATGTAGATCAATGGAACGGAACAGAAAACCCAGAAAGCAGGAAAGAATATCCAATGGGAAAAAAGATAGTCTTCAACAAATGATGTTGGAAAAACTAGACAGCAACAGGCACAAGAATGAAACTAGACTACTTTCTTACACCAGACACAAAAATAAATTCAAAATGGATGAAAGACCTCAATGTAAGACAGGAAACTATCAAAATTCTACAGCAATGTCTCTGACCTCAGCCACAGCAACTTGGTGCTAGACATGTCTCCAAAGGCAAGGGAAACAAAAGAAAAAAATGAACTACTGGTAGTTCATCAAGATAAAAAGCTTGTGCACAGCAAAAGAAACAATCGACAAAACTAAAAGGTAGCCTGTGGAATGGGAGAAGATATTTGCAAACTGATAAAAGATTGGCATCCAAAATCTATAAAGAACTTATCAAACTCAACATCCAAAAATACAAATAACCCAGTTAATGGGCAGAATCATGAATATAAAACTTTCCAAAGACATCCAAATACCTAACAGATACATCAAAAGATGCTCAACATCACTCATCATCATGAAAATGCAAATCAAAACCACAATGGGATTCCACCTCACACCTCTAAGAATGACTAAATTTAACAACACAAGAAACAACAGGTGTTGGCCAGTATGTGGAGAAAGGGGAGTCCTCTTGCAGAGTTGGTGGGGATGCAAACAGGTACAGCCACTCTGCAGAACAGTATGGAGGTTCCTGAAAAGGTTAAAAATAGAACTACCCTATGATCTACTAATTGCACTGGTAGTTATTTATTTACCCAAAGGGTACAAAAATACAGATTTGAAGGGGAAGACACAGCACAATGTTTACAGCAGCATTATTAACAATAGCCAAACTGTGGAGATAGCCCAAATATCTGTCAACTGGTGAATGGATAAGGAAGATGCACTATACACACACAATGTAAAATTATTCAACCATCAAAAAGAATGAAATCTTGCCATTTGCAGCAATGTGGATTGGGGTACAGCTTATTATGCTAAGCGAACTCAGTCAAGGACAAGTATCATATGATTTCATTCATATGTGGAATTTAAGAAAGAAAACAGATGAACATATGGGAAGGTGGGAAAAAAGGAGAGAAGGAAACAAACCATAAGAGACTCTAAATGATAGAGAACAAACTGAAGGTTGATAGAGGGAGGTGGGTGGTGGATGGACTAGATGAGTAATAGGTATTAAAGAGGATACTTGTGATGAGCACGGGGTGTTGTATATAACTGATGAATCATTGAATGTTCTCCTGATACTAATATTATACTGTATATTAACTAACTAAAATTTAAGTATTTAAAATATACATACATATGTATAAAGGAAATCACATATACTTGATAATGAAAAACAATTTACCCAGTTTTATCTTCATTTATTTTGACACTGCTTCTTTCCTAAGTGAATTTGAAGTGGTTTGTAGTAAAAAATATATATATTATAATATATGTTTATATTATATATTATATAATTAGGTTATTAGAACAGAAAAAGTCATAAAGAGGAAGAGGAAGCAATTATACCAATTGCAAGGGCTAATATAGTTAATATGATTGAACACTAAATCTGGTTATTAGTTTCCTGGCAGTCAAGCCAAAAAGTACCTTGTTTTAGGAAAATTTAATGTGAATCATAATGTTGGGAGCAGATAGGATGGCTTGTAAAGCACTGTGTAAACAGTAGAGTACTATAAAGTATTACTACTACTACTACTACTACTACTACTACTACTACTACTACTATCATTTTCCAGAATGGTATTCTATACCCATCTGACACTTCCAATTATTTTGGCTGCTGTTTCAATGGCAATTTTACACAATTTATCACATTCTGAACCTGCCATACATACTAAAGAAGAAAAAAGACAATGCTGCTCTGCCACTAGCTAGATGATTGACCTTGAACAAAAAACTTCAGCAATCTGGATCTCAGCTTCTGGATTTGTGACATGAGAGGTTTGGACTATCACTAGACAATCTTATTTTTTACCTATTCATGTTTATTTGTTAGCAGCTTTATTGAATTTGACATAAAATTCACTTCTTTTATATGTAAAATTCATTGATTTTTTAGTAAATTTACAGAGTTGTATACCATCACCACAATATAAAATTTTAGAACATTTACATCATGCCAAATAAAACCTGTATTTCCACTTCTCATTAAGATCATTTATTTTTGGGATCCCTGGGTGGTGCAGCGGTTTAGCGCCTGCCTTTGGCCCAGGGCGTGATCCTGGAGACCCGGGATCGAATCCCACGTCGGGCTCCCAGTGCATGGAGCCTGCTTCTCCCTCTGCCTGTGTCTCTGCCTCTCTCTCTCTCTCTCTCTCTCTCTCTCTCTCTGTGACTATCATAAATAAATAAAAACTTTTTAAAAAGTCTGTTTCTTATAAAAAAAGATCATTTATTTTTTAAGATTTTATTTATTTATTCATGAGAGACTCACACAAAGAGAGAGAGAGAGAGAGAGAGGCAGACTCCATGCAGGCAGTCCCTCCAAGACGTGGGACTTGATCCTGAGTCTCCAGGATCAGGCCCTGAGCTGAAGGCAGGCACTAAACCTCTGAGCCACCCAGGCTGCCCTCATTAAGATCATTTAAAAGTCCCTTTCTGGGAAGACAGAACATGAAGACTCCTAACTCTGGGAAACGAACTAGGGGTGGTGGAAGGGGAGGAGGGTGGGGGGTGGGGGTGAATGGGTGACAGGCACTGAGGGGGGCACTTGACAGGATAAGCACTGGGTGTTATTCTGTATGTTGGCAAATTGAACACCAATAAAAAATAAATTTATTATAAAAAAAGAACAAAATCAAAAAAAAGTCAAAAAAAATAAAAAATAAAAGTTCCTTTCTGAATTTTATATTCTGTTTCTAGACTTGAAAAGCTTTAGCTGCTCTTTGCTACCTATACCGCTGACCATTGAACAACATTGGGGGTTAGGAGCACCAAACACCACACAACTTAAAATCTGCATAAAACCATTTACTCCCCCCAAACGTAACTACTACTGGAAGCCTTACCAATAATATAAACTGTTGATTAACACATATTCGGTATACTATATGTATTATATCCTGTATTGTTACCATAAAGTAAGCTAGAAAAAATACAATGTTGTTAAAAGTATCATAAAGAAGATAAAATACATTTATGGTACTGAATTTTGCGAAAAAAAATTGCATGTAAGTAGACCAATGCAGTTCAAACCCATGTTTGTTTAACTGTACAACCAAATTCAAATTCCTCAATATAACATTCAAGCCTCTACAATCTACAACATCTATCTCTCTGTTTCTCTCACTCTCTTGCCCTGATGAGTTATGGTCTTACAGTTCCCTTGGTAGGGAGTCCCTCTCACCTCCCCTATCTCTAAAGAGTAAAATCCTATCGATTATTCAGACTGAGTCTAACTGCCACTCTTCCATAAAAATTTCATTTCATACTCCTCACATTCATCTAGAACTAGACCTTATTTGCCTTTTAATCTCTGATAGTATTTCATTTGTCCCTGTTATGAAAGTTCTTTCTTTTGTGGATCTTAGGTCTAATACCTCCTCATCTTACTTGATCAAGATATCTTCGAAGACAGTTGCTATAACTAAGACAGCTATGTATTCTTAACAACTCCCAATGTTGCATTTTGTAAATAATAACAAGTAATCATGATGATGATGATAATAACTGGTAGCTAAATTAAACACCTACAATTGCCAGGCACTGTTCTAAGCACTTCTACAAATATTAACTCTTTCCATCCCTATAGCTATCCTGTGAGATAGGTACTATTATTATTACCACCATTTTCCATATAAAGAAACAGCACAGAGAAGTTACACTCTTGCCAAGATCATAAAGTCAAGTAGTTGGGTTGAGATTTGCATTCAGACAGCATGGCTCTAAAACATACACTCTTAGCCACTATAGTACATTTCTAAGCCACCTGAAACTCAGTAAATGTTACCTGAAAGAATCCATTCTGGAAAGGAAAGGTAATTAAGAATTCTAAGTGCTGATACAGAAGTAAAAAGGACAAATTCTGATTTGGACAGGAGAGTCACTGAACTTTTGGGCAGGTGCTACAAAAACCATTGTTAAATTCTAAGGTTATAACTAAGATAGTTCCTCACTCATACATAGGTGGTGAGAGTGCAAAATTGGTATTTTCTATCCTAGATGAATATATGTGAATTCTATAATCCAGAAATTCCATTTCTGTGTATACCCAACAAAATCGCTTATGTGTATGCACCAAAAATGTTCTACTTGTAATAGAACTAGAAATCACTATCAACAAAAATTAGATAAATCACATGTGGCATGCTAACAAAATAAAACACTATATAGCAATGAGAATGATCTTTAACTACAAGGAATAATATGGATGAATATTTCAAACACAATGTTGAGCAAAGGAAGCCAGACACAAGGGTACTATGAATCCATGTGTAATATACTTTATATTAAGTATATTAAAAAACAGGCAAAAATAATCTATTCTGTTAGAAATCAAGATAATGGTCACCCTTGGGAAGAGTACTGACTAGAAATGTTCTGTTTCTTGATCTGGGTGCTGGTGTGTGCAGTTTGTGAACATCCATGGAGTATACATTTATAATAATAATTTATAATAGATTACATTATATAGACAAACTTTTTTCTATGTGTTTTACACCTCAATAGTTTTTTAAAAGTCTTTCCAAGAGAATAAAAAGAAAAAAAGAGCCAAAATAAAAGTCACCTCTGCACTTGACATACAGAACTAATGACTGACAAGCTCATGGTTATCTCTTTGTCCTGATAGACAAGACAGTGTCTCCCTTTTGTGGATACAGTGAGTTAACAAGAAAGGCCTCCTTAATCCCTAGCCATTAGTGCCACCCTAATCCTTCCCAGAAACTCATAATAATAAAAGAAAAAAACATAGACTTATAGTAGCATACCACTTGTGGACACTCAGTGCTACTGGACACCAAATGAAATGCCAATTTTATTTAAAGAACTAAGTTTTCATTTGTATTCCAAGAGTCACAATGTCATTATCCATGCAGTACAAATGGAGTCTGGCCATAATTTCAATTAAAGTTTTTCTTGAGCATTAACCCCATCCCCATAACAGTCTGAAACCTGAGGACTCCTATCTTTATTACACAACTCACTTCACCTCTATGGGTCTCAGTTTCTTCATCTATAACATATAAATAATAATAGTACCTCCCATATAGGTTGATGTAAGGGCTAAAGACCTATTTCATGCAAAGCATCTAACACAGTGCCTACCACATAGTTAAATATTTGATGTATTAGCTGCTAGTATTATTTTCATATACATGGGATAATGACATCTTCTCCCTTGCCATATAGTTAGCCCAGTTTATAGCTTTAATCTCCCAACCTGAGAATTTCAATATTTTAACACTAAAGCACAAGGGCAGTTCTGCCTCCCTGCTCTCTCCGAGGTCAAATGAGAAAAAGGGAGTAAATTTGTTTTTAACTTGTTTATTCATTTGGAGAGAGAGAAAGAGGACACAGGCACAAGGGGGAAGGGCAAAGGGTGAGAGAATCTCAAGCAGACTCCCCAGTGAACATGGAGCATGAAGCAGGGCTTTATTCCACGACCCCGGGATCATGACTAACTAGGGATTGTTGTAAGTAGGCGCCAATAGTCTGGCGATGCCACCTCTTGGGGTTTTCCTCCCAGCTGAATACTGCCAGGTCTACTGTGCTACACCTCCTTCCTTCACCCATAGCCCAGCTTGGGCTAGAGAGATGCTGTAGCCCCCAAACCCAAAACTACACTGAATCAGGGGCAGTGGTAGTGGTCTGGGCAATCGTCGTGGCAGGTTAGGGGCAGGGAGTCAAGAGGAGGGTAGGATATAGATGTATTCGAGAAAGGCGGTTACAAGCAAGGCGAGTGCATATTAGGAGCCTGGAGTAAGAGGGTGTGTGAGGTGACTGCTTGAATTCCAGAAGGAACTGAGGTCTGAGGGCAAAAGGGCAGGGAGGGATTTAGCAGGCACACACCCAGTGTTGCATGATGGGACGGTTTGCACAGACCACCTTTCCTCTGCACCACCACAGGAAGGCGGGTTCTGAGAAGAGTTCAATTTGGTTGAAAGGGGCTGTGAACCGTGGGGAGCACGGGTCCCAGAACAGGAAGAGGGCGTCAAAGAGCTCCCAGAAAAGGTTTGAGAGGGTGTGCCTGGGCTCTCGGTTGGATACCTGAAGAGAACTCCCCGCTCCCAGCCTCTCCAGTGCTTGGGCACTGGCCTCTCCTAACTTTCCTCCTTACCTAGAGCACAATCATTTGGTCCATGTTCCCGCCACCTGAAGCCCTCAGGGCTACTTGAGCTGTCACTGCCGTCACTGCTCCACCACTCCCGCTGCTGCCACCTACCCAGCTGCCAACTTGACCAACCTAAGCTACAGACCCATGGCCCCCCACTGTCCTGACACAAGCTCTAGTCACATGATCCTCCTGGAGGTTTCTATTGCAACATTTCATCTGTGGCCTCTCCTGCCACCTTGCTTCCTGGCAAGTGCACTTTGTGGTGGAGAGCTGAAGGTTTTCTTATTTGGGCTATAGGCTTGACCCAGGAGTTAAGTCCCAGACTCAAGTACTGCCTCTCTTCTCACACCCTTTAATGCTATAAGGACCTCTATATAATTCCACTATTCTCTAATGTTAGCAGTGATGGCACTCTGCAGAGATAGCCCAGACAATTCCATTCTGGCAACTGGGTTTCTGAAAAGCTTCCTAACTGTGAGATCTTGGACAAATCACAGTAGAATACTTTTTGAAATGTTGTGTAAGCACATCCTCTCACTTCCCTATTTTACTAGTCTGCTAATAAATCATTAACCTAGCTATGTCCTGGAAAATTGCAGTAGCTTCATAATTTGTCTTCAAAGATGTGAGGAAAGGACCAAAGACCCACCAAACCACCTCTCAAATGAAGTGCTGACAGGTGCAGTCATTCATTGGTACTCTCTAAATCAGACTTGCGGTGGAAAAAAGAACAGTCTGGGAGTTGGAAACCCTGATATACTATAAATGTCATTTATTATTTATCTCCTCATCTAGGATGTCAGCTTAAGCAGCAGGAACTTTTGTTCACTGCTAGATCTCCAAAGTCTAGAAAAGACCTGGCACACAGTAGATACTTAATAAATATTTGTTGCATAAATAAAATTTCAAAGCTCTCCCAGATTTTATCCACCATTAACTTTAGTCATCCCCCCCTAACATTTCTTCCTTAAGGCAAGTTATTGTCATTTCAGAGGAAATTAGGGACAGACAGTACCTTGCCAAAGGTTGAAGAAGAGTCAGAAGTCAATTTGGATCCCCACTATAGTAAAGAAAGCCTAGAGATAAGAGGAGAAATATAGGAAAATAAAGTATTAGACTAAAAATATCTTCAGTAAAAAGGATGCTATTATCATCTATTTATTCTTTGTCTCCCCCATTATGATGTCAATTTCATGAGGTTTCTCTGTTCACTACTATATTACAGTGCTTAGAAAAGTACTTGACACATAATGAATACTGAATGGCTAGATAGGAATAAATAAGTCTAAACTCACAGCTGGTGTGGGCCAGAAGATAAACTGAAAGGAACAAATATGGAGGCAGGGAAACCACGAGGAGGCTATTGTGGTTTTCCCAAAAGGAGCTGTAAACTGGTGAGTTTGTGGGATTTTCGACTTTGTACCTAGAGTTCATACCTCAGCAGGATTAGCCAACATCTGACATGCTAGTGGCTGCAGCAAATCTGTCCTATTTTGTAACCAAACCTCCAACTGACTATTTTTGTTCTACTTTGAGGGCTTTTCCACTGTTGGGAGTTGGTGTTCTGCGTATGGTGTCCTAGAGAAGTAGGTGTGCTTTGCCCCATTGTTTCAACAGCTAGAGGTACAGAAAGCTGCTGCCAAAGGTCACCCATGATGTGGTGGATGATGACTATTATAAAGTCACAAAGCCTTTGTGACCTCACTCCTGTTCAAGAGGTAGCTTGATAAATCACAGTAGAGGGCAGCTGGACCATATCTTCATACAAGTCACCAAGACCTGCTCTACTTTGCTGCTGGGGAGAAGCCATCAGAAACAGACTGTATTTTTAGGTTATTTCAGTCTCAGCTTATCAGTCATCCTAAGCCAACTGCTAACAAACTTATTTTGCAGACCAAATTACTAGAAAGCACTTTATTTTTCTTTTAGAGACCACTTATTTGAACCATGCAGTGCATAGGGGATATCAGCGAAGAGGTCTGGCAAGACTGCATCACCCTCTTCCTACAGACTGGGATGTGCTGTGATGCAGCGATTATCACCAATTCCCCACCATGGTTGTTAGCTTCTTACCCTGAAGGCAACTTGCTCCAGTTGACCCAGGAAGAAATTCAAATCTTGCTGGCGAGAGAGGGGAGAGAGAAGTTGTTTCTTCAAGGAATCACCCTTGCAGGGACCAAATGCTTATTGATTCGGGACAACCTTTACACTGAGGGCAACAATACCATGGACCTCCGCACCAAAGGCCAGAGTCGGGGCAGCCAGGCAGTTACTGTAGTTCAGATTGAATCTGTATACCTTGTGGTGATGGGACAAAAAGGAACAGAAGGAGGTCCTCTCAACCTTAAGGCTTTTGAGATGGCAGGATACATCAAAGAGGCCATTCATCAACACATGGCCCATTTCTAACCAAATAAAAAGGAATTGGTGTTTGACCTGGCATTTGAATTCAGTGTTATCTGTATTACATGCTAAATTAATCTGGTCTTATGGAAAAAAGAGAGATCCCATATCATGTTTGGAGTTGTCGTGTATCTGTGCGTGTGTGTGTGTGAGTGTGTATGTATATGTTCGTTGAGAGGGGGGCAGATTGAGGCATTGTGTTAAAGCGTTAGGGCTTCTAGGCCTTTTTTACACCTAGAACATCATCCTTCCTCAGCACCCAGAGGAAAGAGTAATAGATTGGGAACTAGGAAACTTTGGTTCTAATCCCAACTTTTTCCTTACTTCTTATGAGATCTTTTTCTCTCTCTAAGTCTCAGTTTCTTATCTATATAATGATGAGCATACTATGTCTCTGTGGGCCCCTTAAACTCTGAAAATCTAGGATCTTGTAATGTCACACAGATCCTCCAATGTCCAGCTCAAGTACTCCCTCCTTTTTTTTAATAAAATAATTTTTTTTGGTGTTCAATTTACCAACATACAGAATAACACCCAGTGCTCATCCCGTCAAGTGTCGCCCTCAGTGCCCGTTACCCATGCATCCCCACCCCCCACCCTCCTCCGCTTTCCACCACCCCTAGTTCATTTCCCAGAGTAAGGAGTCTTTATGTTCTGTCTCCCTTTCTGACATTTCCCACACATTTCTTCTCCCTTCCCTTATATTCCCTTTCACTATTATTTATATTCCCCAAATGAATGAGAACATACACTGCTTGTCCTTCTCCAATTTACTTCACTCAGCATAATACCCTCCAGTTCCATCCACGTTGAAGCAAATGGTGGGTATTTGTCATTTCTAATAGCTGAGTAATATTCCATTGTATACATAAACCACATCTTCTTTATCCATTCATCTTTCGAAGGACACCGAGGCTCCTTCCACAGTGTGGCTATTGTGGACATTGCTGCTAGAAACATCGGGGTGCAGGTGTCCCGGTGATTCATTGCATCTGAATCTTTGGGGGAAATCCCCAACAGTGCAATTTCTGGGTCCTAGGGCCGGTCTATTTTTAACTCTTTGAGGAACCCTCCACACAGTTTTCCAGAGTGGCTGCACCAGTTCACATTCCCACCAACAGTGTAAGAGGGTTCCCTTTTCTTCTCATCCTCTCCAACATTTGTTGTTTCCTGCCTTGATAATTTTCGCCATTCTCACTGGTGTGAGGTGGTATCTCATTGTGGTTTTGATTTGTATTTCCCTGATGGCAAGTGATGCAGAGCATTTTCTCATGTGTGTGTTGGCCATGTCTATGTCTTCCTCTGTGAGATTTCTGTTCATGTCTTTTGCCCATTTCATGATTGGATTGTTTGTTTCTTTGGTGTTGAGTTTAAGAAGTTCTTTATAGATCTTGGAAACTAGCCCTTTATCTGATATGTCATTTGCAAATATCTTCTCCCATTCTGTAGGTTGTCTTTTAGTTTTGTTGACTGTATCCTTTGCTGTGCAAAAGCTTCTTACCCTGATGAAGCCCCAATAGTTCATTTTTGCTTTTGTTTCTTTTGCCTTCGTGGATGTATCTTGCAAGAAGTTACTGTGGCCAAGTTCAAAAAGGGTGTTGCATGTGTTCTCCTCTAGGATTTTGATGGAATCTTGTCTCACATTTAGATCTTTCATCCATTTTGAGTTTATCTTTGTGTATGGTGTAAGAGAATGGTCTAGTTCCATTCTTCTGCATGTGGATGTCCAATTTTCCCAGCACCATTTATTGAAGAGACTGTCTTTCTTCCAGTGGATAGTCCTTCCTCCTTTATCGAATATTAGTTGACCATAAAGTTCAGGGTCCACTTCTGGGTTCTCTATTCTGTTCCATTGATCTATGCGTCTCTTTTTGTGCCAGTACCACACTGTCTTGATGACCAAAGCTTTGTAGTACAACTTGAAATCTGGCATTGTGATGCCCCCAGATATGGTTTTCTTTTTTAAAATTCCCCTGGCTATTCGGGGTCTTTTCTGATTCCACACAAATCTTAAAATAATTTGTTCTAACTCTCTGAAGAAAGTCCATGGTATTTTGATAGGGATTGCATTAAACATGTAAATTGCCCTGGGTAACATTGACATTTTCACAATAGTAATTCTGCCAATCCATGAGCATGGAATATTTTTCTATCTCTTTGTGTCTTCCTCAATTTCATTCAGAAGTGTTCTATAGTTTTTAGGGTATATATCCTTTACCTCTTTGGTTAGGTTTATTCCTAGGTACCTTATGCTTTTGGGTGCAATTGTAAATGGGATTGACTCCTTAATTTCTTTTGGGTTTTCTACGTAGAGTATCATGTCATTGGTGAAGAGGGAGAGTTTGACTTCTTCTTTGCCAATTTGAATGCCTTTAATGTCTTTTTGTTGTCTGATTGCTGAGACTAGGACTTCCAGTACTATGTTGAATAGCAGTGGTGAGAGTGGACATCCCTGTCTTGTTCCTATTCTTAGGGGAAAGATTCCCAGTGCTTCCCCATTGAGAATGATATTTGCTGTGGGCTTTTCGTTGATGGCTTTTAAGATGTCGAGGAAAGTTCCCTCTATCCCTACACTCTGAAGAGTTTTGATCAGGAATGGATGCTGTATTTTGTCAAATGCTTTCTCTACATCTAATGAGAGGATCATATGGTTCTTGGTTTTTCTCTTGCTGATATGATGAATCACATTGATTGTTTTACGAGTGTTGAACCAGCCTTGTGTCCCGGGGATAAATCCTACTTGGTCATGGTGAATAATTTTCTTAATGTGTTGTTGGATCCTATTGGCTAGTATCTTGTTGAGAATTTTTGCATCCATGTTCATCAGGGATATTGGTCTGTAATTCTCCTTTTTGGAGGGGTCTTTGGTTTTGGAATTAAGGTGATGCTGGCCTCATAGAACGAATTTGGAAGTATTCCATCTCTGTCTATCTTTTCAAACAGCTTTAGTAGAATAGGTATGATTTCTTCTTGAAACGTTTGATAGAATTCCCCTGGGAAGCCATCTGGCCCTGGACTCTTGTGTCTTGGGAGGTTTTTGATGACTGCTTCAATTTCCTCCCTGGTTATTGGCCTGTTCAGGTTTTCTATTTCTTCCTGTTCCAGTTTTGGTAGTTTGCGGCTTTCCAGGAATGCATCCATTTCTTCTAGATTGCCTAATTTATTGGCGTATAGCTGTTCATAATATGTTTTTAAAATAGTTTCTATTTCCTTGGTATTGGTGGTGATACCTCCTTTCTCATTCATGATTTTATTAATTTGAGTCTCCTCTCTCTTCTTTTTATAAGGTTGGCTAATGGTTTATCTATCTTATTAATTCTTTCAAAGAACCAACTCCTGGTTCTGTTGATCTGTTCCACAGTTCTTCTGATCTCGATTTCGTCGAGTTCTGCTCGAATTTTAATTACCTCTCTTCTGCTGGGCATGGGGTCCATCTGCTGTTTTTTCTCTAGCTCCTTTATGTGTAAGGTTAGCTTTTGTATTTGAGTTCTTTCCAGTTTTTGAATGGATGCTTGTTTTTGATTGGATGAGATGTATTTCCCCCTTTGGACTGCTTTTGTTGCATCCCAAAGATTTTGAATGGTTGTATCTTCATTCTCATTAGTTTCCATGAATCTTTTTAATTCTTCCTTAATTTCCTGGTTGACCCTTTCATCTTTTAACAGGATGGTCCTTAACCTCCACGTGTTTGAGGTCCTTCCAGACTTCTTGTTGTGATTTAGTTCTAATTTTAAGGCATTATGGTCTGAGAATATGCAGGGGATGATCCCAATCTTTTGGTATAACTTCAGACCCGATTTGTGACCCAGTATGTGATCTATTCTGGAGAAAGTTCCATGTGCACTTGAGAAGAATGTGTATTCAGTTGAGTTTGGATGTAAAGTTCTGCAGATATCTGTGAAATCCATCTGGTGCAGTGTATCATTTAAAGCTCTCGTTTCTTTGGAGATGTTGTGCTTAGAAAACCTATCGCGTGTAGAAAGAGCTAGATTGAAGTCACCAAGTATAAGTGTATTATTATCTAAGTATTTCTTCACTTTGGTTATTAATTGGTTTAAATATTTGGCAGCTCCCACATTCGGGACATATATATTGAGGATTGTTAAGTCCTCTTGTTGGATAGATCCTTTAAGTATGAGATAGTGTCCCTCTTCATCTCTCACTACAGTCTTCGGGGTAAATTTTAGTTTATCTGATATAAAGATGGCTACCCCTGCTTTCTTTTGAGGACCATTTGAATGGTAAATGGTTCTCCAACCTTTTATTTTCAGATTGTATGTGTCTTTCTATCTAAAATGAGTCTCTTGTAGACAGCAAATAGATGGGTCCTGCTTTTTTATCCAGTCTGATACCCTGCGCCTTTTGATGGGATCATTAAGCCCGTTCACATTCAGAGTTACTATTGAGAGATATGAGTTTAGATATCATGATATCATCATATCTATTCAGTCCTTGTTTTTGTGGATTGTTCCACTGAACTTCTTCTTAAAGGGGAATTTTAAGAGTCCTCCTTAAAATTTCTTGCAGAGCTGGTTTGGAGGTCACATATTCTTTCAGTTCCTGCCTGTCTTGGAAGCTCTTTATCTCTTCTTCCATTTTGAATGAGAGCCTTGCTGGATAAAGTATTCTTGGTTGCATGTTCTTCTCATTTAGGACCCTGAATATATCCTGCCATCCCTTTCTGGCCTGCCAGGTCTCTGTGGAGAGGTCTGCTGTTACCCTAATATTCCTCCCCATAAAAGTCAGAGATTTCTTGTCTCTTGCTGCTTTAAGGATCTTCTCTTTATCTTTGGAATTTGCAAGCTTCCCTATTAAATGTCGAGGTGTTGAATGGTTTTTATTGATTCTAGGGGGAATCTCTCTATTTCCTGGATCTGAATGCCTGTTTCCCTTCCCAGTTGAGGAAAGTTTTCAGCTTGGATTTGTTTTAATACATATTCTGGCCCTCTGGCCCTTTTGGCACCCTCGGGAACCCCAATTAAACATAGGTTTTTCTTCCTCAGGCCGTCGTTTATTTCCCTTAATCTGTCTTCATGGTCTTTTAATTGTCTGTCTCTTTTTTCCTCAGTTTCCCTCTTTGTCATCAACTTGTCTTCTATGTCACTCACTCCTTTTTCCACCTCGTTAACCCTCGTCGTTAGGACTTCTAGTTTGGATTGCATCTCATTCAATTGATTTTTAATTTCTGCCTGATTGGATCTAAATTCTGCAGTCACGAAGTCTCTTGAGTCCCTTATGCTTTTTTCTAGAGCCACCAGTAGCTGTATAATAGTGCTTCTGAATTGGCTTTCTGACATTGAATTGTAATCCAGACTTTGTAACTCTGTGGGAGAGAGGACTGTTTCTGATTCTTTCTTTTGAGGTGAGTCATTTTGCTCAGTGCAGAGTGGCCAAAAACAAGTTGTATTGGGAAAAGGAGAAAAAGAGAGAGAGAGAAGGAAAGAAAAGAGAAAAAGAACAAAGAAAAAGAAGAAAAAAGGAAAAAAGAGAAGAAAAAGAGAAAGAAAGAAAAAGAAAGAAAGGTGAAAAAAAAGGGTGGGGGAAGCAATCAGAAATCAAAAAGAAAAAAAACACAGGGGAGTATCTCTGATTCTATATACTTTAAGTCCCTTGACTTCCCCTGGAACTTGTCCATCTAGCTGGTCTTTTGGGGGAGGGGCCCGTTGTGCTGATTTTCAGGTGTTAGCACTTGGGGGAGCTGCTCTGCCCCCTGCCTGGTGCAGGGCTCAGTGGGGATTGTTTACCCCGTGAGGCCGCAGGAGGAACAACCCCAGTGGCTGCGGCAGCTATGGAAACCTGGATTCAGCTCCCGCAGTAACTACTCCCTCTGCAGGGGCCTGGAGGATCCGGGGGCGGGACCGCTGATCTGCTTAGCTTGGGGCAGGAGCGTCCTTGCTGTCCTGGGCCCTCCCGGCCTCTACCTGTCCCGGGCGGAGGCCGGATCTTGGGCTGTGTCCCAGCGCCCTGTGCTCCCGGTCTGCGCTGTTGGATTCGAGCTCCCGGCCGCGCAGCCACCTCTCCGCTGAGCCGCCACCCGAGGCCCTCCGAGCTGCTTCCGGAGCCGTGCAGCCCCCTCCAAGGAGCCGACGCCCGAGCTCTTTGGAGCTGCTCCGGTCCAGCTGCAGCCCTTAGGGAGCTTGGCGCACTCTCCTGCGCACTCCACAGGTGTCTGTTCGTGTCCCAGGGAGCCTGAGGGTATCCCCGCCCTCCTGGGGTCCTGCTCTAACTCCCTGCGGGCGCCTTTCCGCCCGGGAAGATTGGTGCAGCTCCTGCTTCTCCGGGACGGAGCTCTCCTGTCCTGGGGGCACTCGCCCGGGCCTCAGCCCGGCTCCTCGCGGGTCCCCTCCCCCTTGGATGCCTTTTGTTTCTTTATTTCTTTTCCCCCGTCTTCCTACCTTGATAGAAGCACAAACTCTTCTCACTGTAGCGTTTCAGCTGTTCTCTCTTTAAATCTCAGGCTGAAATCGTAGATTTTCAGGTTGATTTGAAGGTTATCTTGGTAATTTGGTGGGGACAGGTGATTTGGGGACCCTACTCTTCTGCCATTTTGCCCCTCCTCCTCAAGTACTCCCTCCTTGAGGAAGCTTTCTCTACCTTCCTTGACCCTTGGGGTTGATACTGATTTGAATTTTTTTATTTATGATAGTCAGAGAGAGAGAGAGAGAGAGGCAGAGACACAGGCAGAGGGAGAAGCAGGCTCCATGCACCAGGAGCCCAACATGGGATTCAATCCTGGGTCTCCAGGATCGCCCCTGGGCCAAAGGCAGGCGCCAAACCACTGCGCCACCCAGGGATCCCCCTGATTTGAATTCTTAAAACATTAACTATCTGGGTCATTTATTTGGCCCTTAATCACACTCTGCTGAAAATTTCTTGGATGACTGTTTTATGTTCTTGTTTAAATTTCCACACATGTAGGTTTTATATCCCAACTTTATTATAAACTCATCAAAGGGCAGATGATATGTCATCTACTTGGCTACTTACCTAGTGGGATAACCCAGCACTGAGCTCTGACAGGGGATTTGGTTATATGGTGAAAATTACTTATCTGGAAGAGAGAGACTTTCCAAAGTGGAGATTCTACTATGTGTAGATGATCCAGGGTGCTTGTGGCTAGATTTTCCTTTTGGAATTTGTAGCTCACCTTTGGACCATTTATTTGTTTATTGTTCTCACTGTCAGGATGGGTATGGATGAAGGTGAAAAGAGGTAAAAAATGCTAACCATTCAATCTGGCTTGTTGTTAGCAGCTCTGAGGAATCTGGGGTGAAATAAGGCAGGAATGAAAAAAGATGAGGTGGAGTAATAAAACATAGTGCTTATTTGATCCAGTTCTTATTTAATCCTGCTGTCACAAGTACCCCAGGATCAGGGATTATGAAGAACCCTCTTCTGTGTTCATTACAAGGACCTACCTCTACAACACCCACAATATATACCCTTACAAGCTTATAAAGTTCAGGGTTTAAACATGGAGGTTGTCAAAATCTCTAGAGCAGTGTTATTCAATGCAAATATGCTAGTCACATATATAATTTAAAATTTTCCAGGCATCCCCGATGGCTCAGCGGTTTAGCACCGCCTTCAGCCCAGGGCATGATCCTTGGAGACCCAGGATCGAGTCCCACGTCGGGCTCCCTGTGTGGAGCCTGCTTCTCCCTCTGCCTGTGTCTCTGCCTCTCTCTCTCTCTCTCTCTCTCTGTGTCTTTCATGAATAAATAAATAAAATCTTTTTTAAAAAATAAAAATAAATAAAATTTTCCAGTAGCCACGTTAAAAAGAAGACAGTGAGTGTAATTTTAGGAATATATTTTATTGAACCCGGTACATCAAAATATTAGTATTTAAACATATATTCAATGAAAATATTGCTGATGAGATATTTTACATATTTTTATGGCAAGGCTTCAAAATCTGGTGTGTATTTTATATTTGCAAAACATCTCAATTCCGAAAAGCTTCATTTTAGGTGCTCCACAGTCACATGTATCTAGTGGCCATTGAACTGGTCAGAGTGGGTTTAGGCCAATCCCATCAAATGTTTGAAACTCCTCTGCAACATCCCTGGTAGTATACCCATCCATTTATTTTTTTATAATAAATTTATTTTTTATTGGTGTCCAATTTGCCAACATACAGAATAACACCCAGTGCTCATCCCGTCAAGTGCCCCCCTCAGTGCCCGTCACCCATTCACCCCCACCCCCCGCCCTCCTCCCCTTCCACCACCTCTAGCTCGTTTCCCAGAGTTAGGAGTCTTCCATGTTCTGTCTCCCTTTCTGATATTTCCCACACATTTCTTCTCCCTTCCCTTATATTCCCTTTCACTATTATTTATATTCCCCAAATGAAGGAGAACATATAATGTTTGTCCTTCTCCGACTGACTTACTTCACTCAGCATAATACCCTCCAGTTCCATCCACGTTGAAGCAAATGGTGGGTATTTGTCATTTCTAATGGCTGAGTAATATTCCATTGTATACATAAACCACATCTTCTTTATCCATTCATCTTTCGATGGACACTGAGGTTCCTTCCACAGTTTTGCTATTGTGGACATTGCTGCTAGAAACATTGGGGTGCAGGTGTCCAGGCGTTTCATTGCATTTTATATCCATCCATTTATCCAACACACCCCATGCCAGGCACTGCTTAGGTAATTAAATGTCAATAAAAAGAGGAAAAAGAGGTTTCTTAGATAAGATTCTAGTGGGCACAAGATAAATGAAAAGATTAATTATAGTACCATAAAGTAAATGCTATGAAAACTTTGTTTATTCAAATATGCATTGAGCTCCCATTATGTGTCAGGAACTGTTTTAGATATATCAATAGCCAAAATACACAAAAAATGTATGTTTGTGGAGCTTATATTGTAATGGAAGAAACAGAGAATATGTATCAGGAGATGATAAATGTTATAAAGACAAACAAAGCAGTATAAAGGGAGAGAATGATTGAAGAAATGGTTTTAAGCAAGGAGGTCAGAGGCAGCCTCTCTGGAGAGAAGATATCCATGCAGAGGCCTAATGAAGTGGAGTGAGCCATGTCAAGAACTGGAGGAAGTTGTTTCAGGCAGAGAAGAACCCCTTAAAAGCCCTGAAAAGGGGAAACTGGGTGGCTCAGGTGTTAAGCATCTGCTTTTGGCTCAGGTCATGATCCCAGGGTCCTGGGATCAGTGCCATATCAGGCTCCCTGCAGGGAGCCTGCTTCTCCTTCTGCCTATGTTTCTGTCTCTCTATGTGTGTCTCTCATGAATAAATAAATTTTTAAAAATCTTTAAAAAAATAAAATCCCTGAAGAAGGAATGTGCCAGGTCTGTTAGGGAACTATGAGGAGGCCAATGAGATTGCAGCCTCTCAGGACAATGGCCCTTTCCCTCTCTATCTGCAGCATCCTGAAGCAGAATGGTAAGGCAGCAGAAGCTTACTCCCAGGGTGAAACAGCAAAGCGGAGCAAAAGCCTTCATCATCCTCCTGAGGCTGGGCCTTCTCTAATGAAATTGCCTTAAATTTTTTTGGCAGCCACATCATACTGCTGACTTACATTGAGCATCTAGTTAACAAAACCCCCTAGGGGTTTTTCATACTGGCTGATGTTAAGAAAAGAGCTTCATATATTGGCAAGTCAATAAACCAAGGGAAAAAAATCAAATGTAAGTGGTTTATAGAACCTCAATGTGGCATGATTTATATTACAGAAAGGAAAAGTGAGATAAAGGGTGAGGAAGGTGAATTCTTAAGATAATTGAGCCTTCTATATCACTATTTGCATCCTGGATTTCCCAAGCAAAGAGGTATGTTCAGGAAATAGAGCCACTGAGGAAAAATGGTTTTTCCAGGTAGAGATGCCCAGGCAAATCCTTCATTAGAGAACATGCTAAAGTACCCAGTTGCCCCATTGAAAAAGAAACTTAATTAAGTCTGTGGCTGACTGAGGCCCAGGGTGGTAAGCTAGGAAGGGAAAGAGAGTGCAGGTAGTTAGCCACCAAGCAAGGATCCTGTCCTTTCCAACCAGAGAAATGCACTTTACTGCTAGACAAGACCATAGCCGAAGCCTTTTGCTATGGTAAAGTCTTTCCTTAGAGACTGAATCTGCCTTGCATAAATAAGCTTGAACTGAATATGGACAGAAACTCATTCTAGCTGTCCTATTTCCAAAAGGCATTAAGGGAGACCATTACGGGGCGGGGGGTGCTCAAGGTTAGAACAAGGAAACTTGAACCTTGTTGTAAGGACTCATCTCCTTTTTCTATCCAACCTTTGTGCCCCTTCCTTGTGTTTTGGGTGCTCCCAGTGGAAATCAGAAGCTACCTTTAACATTTATTTTGCTGCCTTGGTGCCATTTTTCCTCTCTTGTACCCCACAGTCCAGCCACAGTGAACAACTCAAAGTTTTCAGGACATGCTTCACAATTTTCCCCATGGTGTTTTCAGAAACTACTACAACATGCCCTCCACATCTCATTGCCTAACAATCTCAAGTTCATAACCTACTCATTTTTCTAGGGCCAGCCACCAGGCCATTCCTATAAAGATATTTTACTTATTCCCCAGATTTGGAGGTATTTCTTAATGCCTTGAAATCTTCCACCTTGTCCCTTGCACCTTCCCAGGACACTTAACTCTTTCAAATTTTAGTTCTTGGGGATCCCTGGATGGCTAAGTGGTTTAGCACCTGCCTTCAGCCCAGGGCATGATCCTGGTGTCCCAGGATCGAGTCCCACATCGGGTTCTCTGCCTGGAGCTGGCTTCTTTCCTCTGCCTATGTCTCTGCCCCCTTCTCTCTTTATCTGTTATGAATGAATGAATAAAATCTTTTTAAATTTTTCAGTTCTTACTTGCATGTACATATCTTCTCTCCCTTATTTGCCAGTAAGTTCCCGGAGAGATGACTATTTGGCTGTAAACTCCACTAGCAGCCTTTTGCACTTTGAATTTCTCAATGAATACACAACCTGCTGGGTAATTAAATGAATGACAGATATAACAAAAGAATAGATAAAGGAATGATTTTCCAGCCAAGCCCCTTCTATAGTTACCTATAGTTTAAATAAGTGGAGAATGAGGGGACGTTGTTGATGATTCCTCTTTGTCCCTCCTTTTCTCCACTCTCCAGTACCCTTGCCACTAGGCAGTGAAGCCGTTCATTTTGGGAAAATTTTAACTCTCACTTTGAGGCATTATTTCATCATTACATTACTTGTGTAGGATGAGCTCCATGCCAAATGAATGGTAGATACAATTAATGGTATAGGAATTGAGTGGAAAACTCCATTTGGGTGTTGTCCTTCCTCATTACTACATGGAATTGTGCATATTCTCTGCCAATAAAGAGTTATACATGTATTATATTCATTTATTCATATGTTCATTTATTTTCTTGTTGGATTGTTTATAAAGCCATTTACAATGAAATGAAAAGCCTTGAATTCTAAGAATCTGAATTCCAGCCATGGGCTAGGTATTAGGTATATGGTCTTTGGCTAATCCCTTACCTCTATGTGCCTCTGGTTCTTTACCTAGAAAATGGAGATGTTTATACTTGCAGGATTGGTGTGGATATCAAATGAAAAAAAAGTGCATAAAGTGACTTGGAAAGTATAAAATGCTTTAGATGTCATATTAGCCATAGGAATGGATGTGGGGATTTAGAGTCCTCTGTCTTCAGGCAAGTACAGACAGCCCCTGCTTTTCAGTAAGGTACAGACAGCCCCTGCTTTTCAAAAGCTCCTGTTATGCCACTCACTTTTGTGAAAGACCTACATTAATACCTGTTTTAACTAACCAAAAGAAATCCAAACAGGAGTGTCACTTTTACCAAAAAAAGATGAAAAACAAAAGTAGTGTTCACCATTTGTTTTGCAGTGAGCCATTATAGATATAAGATGCAGCCTGTGCTGCAAAAGTGTCACCACCAAGCTCTTTCCCTGGAAACTACATTTAGCATCTCCATATCAAGATACCATAACTTTGAACTGTGTCTGTGCTTCATCTTGATTTATTTTGTTCATCTTTTAGCAAGATGTGTCCTAGGGTATCAGAAAAGTCTAAGA
The DNA here is from genome assembly GCF_053574225.1 of Canis aureus. Taxonomy (NCBI): domain Eukaryota; kingdom Metazoa; phylum Chordata; class Mammalia; order Carnivora; family Canidae; genus Canis; species Canis aureus. The sequence continues at coordinate 75,031,277 of NC_135649.1, read as the reverse complement.
GATATTTTTTGGGGGCCTAGGAATGCTCAGGATATTTTCTGTATAAATTAATGGTATTTTATTCTATGTTTTATGTCATTAGGCTTATAAAAGGTTTCATAGTAATGTTATATGTTCAAATAGCAGAGGAAACCTGTACTTAGATGTGGGGGTCATAAGCTGAGCTCCTATGTGGTTGACAGTCTGAAAACTTTGGGTTTAAAGTGCCAGTTACAGCAGAGGCTTTAACTGATTTTGAAGTGGCCGGGGGTGAGAATTGGGGATAAGAATAAAGTGCTGTCTCTTGTGGAAAGGGTAGAGGCAGTTCTTATGAAGCAAGCAGCTTCATTCTGTGGCCTAAAGGGGAACATGGCAGCCATTTCATAATAATGTAGCACTGAGAGCTTTATAATTTATAAAAGACTTTTGTATTTCATTCATTCATCAAATGTTTATTGAGTGCCTTCTATGTGCTTACTGTGAACAAGTAAATTATAATATAATATAGTAAGTGGTATTAGAGAACATATTCTTGTATTCATTCGAATATTTACTTAGTGCCCACTATGTTTCAAGCACTGTTCTAGGCATGGACAACAGTTAACAAAATATAGAAAACCCCATGCTTTCATGGAGCTTATATTCTAGTCTGGGAGACAGGTAATACTTAAATTGAATAAAATACATAGCGTGTCAGATAGTAATAAGGGCCAAGAAGGAAAAATAATAATAAATCTGACAGGGAGTCAGGAAATAATGGAAGTAGGGAGCTTCGTAATTTTAAGTACGATAGTTAAAGAGTGATGTCATAGTCCTGTTTGGACAACTTTAAAAAAACACCAAAGACTAGGTAGCTTATAAACAATAGACATGTATTTCTTACAGGTCTATAGTCAGGAAAATCCAAATCAAGGCAGCAACATGGTTGTGTCTTGGCATGAACACTTTTCCAGGTTCATAGCCAGTATCTACTTGTTGTGTCCTCATATGGTGGAAGGTTCTAGGTAGTTTTGTGGGATCTCTTTTATGACAGCACTAATTCTATTCATGAGTGCTATACCCTCATGACCCAATCATTTCCTAAAGGCCAATCTGCTGAAAGGAGGAGCTAACATGGCAGCATAGTAGGAGGATCCTACACTCCTCTCTTCCCTCAAACAGAACTAGATAACCATGAAATCATTCTGAATATCCAAGAAACCAACATGAGGACTGACAGAACAAACTCCACAACTAGGAGGAGAGAAGAGGCCACATCAAGGAAAGTAGGAAGTCCAGAGACATGGCTTAGGAGAGAAATGGATTGCAGGTGCTACACCAAGGAGGGAGCCATGGTCATGGAAGAGGATGAGAAAGAGGAGCACACAGGGGAACACGAAAGGAGACCACTTTTCCATATCCATTGCCTGCGAAGATGAGATAGGTTGATTTTCATGAGTTCTTGCAATCAGTGGAACTTAAAGACTGGAGTTTTATTTTTTTTAAGATTTTTTATTTGTTTATTCATAGAGACAGAGAGAGAGAGGGACAGAGACACAGGCAGAGGGAGAAGCAGGCATCATACAGAGAGCTTGACGTGGGACTCAATCCAGGGTCTCCAGGATCACGCCCTGGGCTGCAGGCAGTGCTAAACCACTGCGCCACCGGGGCTGCCCAAGACTGGAGTTTGGAAGGCCAGTGGGCTTAGCTGTGATAGAGTCCTAAGGATGCCACCCTATTCCTGGAGAGAAGGCAGGCAAACAACCCCAGAAGCAGACTGCACAATCTGAGGAATGGCTGGGACACACAAGGGGAGAGTTTTTTTTTTTTTCACTTTTCTTGGAGCATGTCCCTGAGAAGTAGCTTTCATTGAGAAGCCTCTGGGGACAAAGGAGCCAGTAGGCACTATTTCCCTCCCCCACCCCCCACTCAACATACATCCAGGGCTACCTACAGAGGACAGCTCAGGCCCAACACTGACTGCATATCCTGCTAGTTCCAAACCTCATGACACTGCACTCTGGCACAACTTCCATTCTCAGTAAAACTTCCACTAGTCCCAGCATGGCAAGACCCTCTCCCAGAAGGTCAGAACAAGTCCCCACCCATACCATGCTCTTAAAGGCTAGAGTTTTAAGTCAGCAGGCTTGGCTGGGATAGAGCTTGGATGGCACTGTGCTACTCCTGGAAAGAAGACAGGCAGACAGCTGGGAAAGAGACAGCATGAAAACAGCAATCTAATAAATGCCTGGGACACACAGGGAAGAGGTTTTTTGCTCTTCTTGGAGTGCTTTTCTGAGAACAGCAAGCTTGGAGATCCCCTCCAGGGACAAGGAGCTAGCTGGTGCAATGCCCCTCCCCCATCCCTCAGCATAAACACAAAATTGGAAACAATTTTATCACCACAGAATCCATACTGGCTGCCTAAACGGCATACACCAGGTTCCACACCCTTTTGTTATGCCACTACTGCCTTTCACGGCCAGGTTAGCCTCAGTCCAAGCACAGTGGGCTCTTTCCTAGAATACTAGCAGAAATCCCTATCCACATCACAATTCCTGAACTGAGAGATCTGCAAGTCTTCATTTCTAATCAAAGTAGCATTAGGTTTCATTTAAAAATAAGACTAGAGCACACCTAGTTAAAACTTGCCACACTCTGGCTGAGGTCCAAAAACTGCCCACTTCAGGCAAGGAAAGCCTCTGCCGAAACTGGCCTGAAGGATAGAGCAGCCAAAATCTAACAGCAGGGTGCACACAGCACACATACCAGATGCATTCCCTGAAGCACCAGGCTCTGGACACTATATGACCTCTTCTTCATAAAGCCATTACTCTCAGGAGCAGAAAACATAACAGGTTTTTCTAACACAGAGAAAACAAAGTGCCAAATGGAGAAATGTATTCCCAAAGAAAGAACAAAAAGGTCACACCCAGAGATTTAATTGAAACAGATATAACTAACATGCCTGATCCATATGTTAAAGCCACAAACATAATGATACTCACAGGGCTTTAGAAAACATAGAGTACACCAGGTATTCCCTTACTGCAGAGATGAAAGACGTAGAAGTTAGTCAGGCTAAAAATAAAAATTTCTATAACCAAGATACAAAACCAACTGGATGTAATGACCACAGGGATGGAAGAAGCCAAGGATGATCAAGTGATATCAAAGATAAAATAATGTAAAATAATAAAGGTGAACAAAAGACAGAAAGAAAAATCATGCCACATGAGAACTAAGGGAATTCAGTGGCTCCATCAAATGTAATAATTTTCATATTATAATAGTCCAAAAAGAAGAGAGAGAAAAACAGCAGAAAAATTACTTGAGGAAATAATAGCTGCAAACATCCCTAATTTGGAGAAAGATATAGACATACAAATAGAGGAGGCACAGAGAATACCCATAAAAAAAGCTGGTTAATAAAAAAAGACATATTGTACTTAAATTTGCAAAATACAGCAATAAAGAAAAATCCTAAAAAAAAACCTATAAGACAAAAGAAAACCCTAACTTACGAGGGAAGACCCATAAAACTAGCTGCAGATCTTTCCACAGACATTTGGCTAGCCAGAAGGCAGCGGCATGATATATTCAACATGCTGAAAAGGAAAAAAACTGCAGCCAAGAATACTCTATTCAGCAAGGCCTGCATCCAGAATAGGGAAGATAAAGAGCTTTACAGAAAAATGATAACTAAATAGTTTTTGAACACTAAACCAGCACTGCAACAAATATTAGAGGAGATTCTTTGAATGGAAAGGAAAGAACAAAAGTGACAAAGAAAAGAAAGGAACGGAAAAAAATCTCCAGAAACAATGACAAGTAATTAAATGGCAATAAATACATATGTCAAAATTTATGCTGAATATGAATGGGGAAAAAATGCTCCAATCAAAAGACACAGGGTGCAAATGGATTAAAAAAAAGACCAATCTATATGCTGCATCAAAGAGACTCATTTTATTTATCTTAATTTCTTGTGTTCTCTAATTTTTATTTTTAATTTTTAAAAATTTTCTTTATTGGAGCTCAATTTGCCAAAATATAGGATAACACCCAGTGCTCATCCCGCCAAGTCCCCCCCTCAGTGCCCATCGCCCAGTCACCCACCTCCCCTACTACTAACCCCTTGTTCATTTCCCAGAGTTAGGTGTCTCTAGTGTTTTGTCACACTCACTAATATTTTCACTCATTTTCTATCCTTTCCCTTTACTCCCTTTCACTGATTTTTATATTCCCCAAATGAATGAGACCATATAATGTTTGTTCAATCGGAAAGATTGACTTATTTCACTCAGCATAATACCCTCCAGGTCCATCCATGTCGAAGCAAAGGGTGGGTATTTGTCGTTTCTAATGGCTGAGTAATATTTCATTGTATACATAGACCACATCTTCTTTATCCATTCATCTTTCGATGGACACCGAGGCTCCTCCCACAGTTTGGCTATTGTGGACATTGCTACTATGAACATAGGTGTGGAGGTCTCCGGGTGTTTCACTGCATCTGTATCTATGGGGTAAATCCCAGCAGTAAAATTTCTGGATCCAAGGGCAGTTCTATTTTTAACTCTGAGGAACCTCCACACAGTTTTCCAGAGTGGCTGCACCAGTTCATATTCCCACCAACAGTGCAAGAGGGTTCCCTTTTCTCCACATCCTCTCCAACATTTGTGGTTTCCTGCCTTGTTAATTTTCACCATTTTGACTACTGTGAGGTGGTATCTCATTGTGGTTTTAATTTGTAGTCCCTAAAAGCCAGTGATGCAGAGCATTTTCTCATGTGTGTGTTGGCCACGTGTATGTCTTATTTGGTGAAATTTCTGTTCATGTCTTTTGCCCATTTCATGATTGGATTGTTAGTTTCTTCGGTGTTGAGTTTCATAAGTTCTTTATAGATCAAGGATACTAGCCCTTTATCTGATAGGTCATTTGCAAATATCTTTTCCCATTCTGTAGGTTGCTTTTAGTTTTGTTGACTGTCTCCTTTGCTGTGGTTCTTATCTTGATGAAGTCCCAATAGTTCATTTTTGCTTTTGTTTCTTTTGCCTTCCTGGATGTATCTTGCAAGAAGTTACTGTGCCTGAGTTAAAAAAGGGTGTTGCCTGTGTTCTCCTCTAAGATTTTGATGGAATCTTGTCTCACATTTAGATCTTTCATCCATTTTGAGTTTATCTTTGTGTATGGTGTAAGAGAATGGTCCAGTTTCATTCTTCTGCATGTAGATGTCCAATTTCCCAGCAACATTTATTGAAGCGACTGTCTTTTTTTCCAGTGGATAGTCTTTCCTGCTTTGTCGAATATTAGTTGAACATAAAGTTCAGGGTCCACTTCTGGGTTCTCTATTCTGTTCCATTGATCTATGTGTCTGTTTTTGTGCCAGTACCACACTGTCTTGATGACCACAGCTTTGTAGTACAACCTGAAATCTGGCATTGTGATGCCCCCAGCTATGGTTTTCTTTTTTAATATTCCCCTGGCTATTCAGGGTCTTTTCTGAATCCACACAAATCTTAAGATGATTTGTTCCAGGGAGAGGGGCAAGATGGCAGAAGAGTAGGGTTCCCAAGTCACCTGTCCCCACCAAATTACCTACATAACCTTCAAATCATCCTGAAAATCTACGAATTCGGCCTGAGATTTAAAGAGAGAACAGCTGGAATGCTACAGTGGGAAGACTTCACGCTTCTATCAAGGTAGGAAGATGGGGAAGGGGATCCCTGGGTGGCGCAGCAGTTTAGCGCCTGCCTTTGGCCCAGGGCACGATCTTGGAGATCTGGGATGGAGTCCCACATCGGGCTTCCAGTGCATGGAGCCTGCTTCTCTCTCTGCCTGTGTCTCTGCCTCTCTCTTTCTCTCTCTGTGTGACTATCATAAATAAATAAAAAAATTTTTAAAAAAAGGAACATGGGGAAAAAAGAAATAAAGAAACAAATGGCATCCAAGGGGAGGGGCCCTGCGAGGAGCCAGGCTAAGGCTGGGGCAAGTGTCCCCAGGACAGGAAAGCACCATCCTGGAGAAGCAGGAGCTTCACCAATCTTCCTGGGTGGAAAGGCACTCGCAGGGACTTAGAGTAGGACCCCAGGAGGGGCAGGGATGCCCTTAGGCTCCTGGGAACGCTAACAGACACCTGCGCCCCGGGGAGAGTGCTCCGAGCCCCCAAAAGCGCAGCAGCGTGCACACGGCTGGAACCGGGAGCAGCTCATAGGGACTTGGTTGGAGGCTCCGCAGAGAGGGGGCTGGCTGGCCGGGAGCACGAATCCAACAGCGCAGGCTCGAGAGCACAGGGCGCCGGGAACACAGCCCAGGATCCGGCCTCCCCCCAGGACAGGCAGAGGCCAGGAAGGCCCAGGACAGAAAGTATGCTCCTGCTCCAAGCTGAGCAGATCAGCGACCCGGCCTCTGAAGCATCCAGGCCCCTGCAGACTGAGAGCTGGAGGTACTGCGGGAGCTGAATCCAGGGCTCCAGAGCTGGCCGCCGCCACTGTTGCTGTTCCTCCTGGGGCCTCACAGGGTAAACAACCACCACTGAGCCCAGCACCAGGCAGGGGGCTGAACAGCGCCCCCAAGTGCTAACGCCTGAAAATCAGCACAACAGGCCCCTCCCCCAGGAGACCGGCTAGACGGACAGGGGAAAAACAAATTATTGACCAAGCAGCACTGGAAAGTTCCAGGGGAAGTCAAAGGACTTACAGTATACAGAATCAGAGGATACTCCCCCTTGTTTTTTTGTTTGGTTTTGTTTTTGTTTCTGCTTTTTGATGCCTGTTTGATTCCCCCACCCCTTTTTTTCCTTTCTTTATTTTTCTCTTTTTCTTCCCTTTTTTCTTTTTTCTTACTTTTTTCTCTTTTTCTATTCTTTCCTTCTTTCTCACCTCTCTTTTTCTCCTTTTTCCCAATACAACTTGTTTTTGGCAACTCTGCACTGAGCAAAATGACTGGAAGTAAAACCTCACCTCAAAAGAAAGAATCAGAAACAGTCCTCTCTCCCACAGGGTTATAAAATTTGGATTACAATTCAAGGTCAGAAAGCCAATTCAGAAACACTATTATAAAGCTACTGGTGGTTATAGAAAAAAGCATAAAGGACTCAGCAGACGTTATGACTGCAGAATTTAGATCTAATCAGGTAGAAATAAAAATCAATTGAATGAGATGCAATCCAAACTAGAAGTCCTAACGACGAGGGTTAACGAGATGGAAGAAGGAGTGAGTGACATAGAAGACAAGTTGATGGCAAAGAGGGAAACTGAGGGAAAGAGACAAACAATTAAAAGACCATGAGGATAGATAAAGGGAAATAAATGACAGCCTGAAGAAGAAAAACCTACGTTTAATTGGGGTTCCCAAGGGCGCCGAAAGGGACAGAGGGCCACAATATGTATTTGAACAAATCCTAGATGAAAACTTTCCTAATCTGGGAAGGGAAACAGGCATTCAGATCCAGGAAATAGAGAGAGCTCCCCATAAAATCAATAAAAACCGCTCAACAACTCGATATTTAATAGTGAACCTTGCAAATTCCAAAGATAAAGAGAAGATCCTTAAAGCAGCAAGAGACAAGTCTCCCTGACTTTTATGGGGAGAAGTACTAGGGTAACAGCAGACCTCTCCACAGAGACCTGGCAGGCCAGAAAGGGCTGGTAGGATATATTCAGGGTCCTAAATGAGAAGAACATGCAACCAAGAATACTTTATCCAGCAAGGCTCTCATTCAGAATGGAAGAAGAGATAAAGAGCTTCCAAGAGAGGCAGCAACTGAAAGAATACGTTACCTCCAAACCAGCTCTGAAGGAAATTTTAAGGGGGACTCTCAAAATTCCCCTTTAATAAGAAGTCCAATGGAACAATCCACAAAACCAGGGACTGAATAGATATCATGATGACACTAAACTCATATCTTTCCATTGTAACTCTGAACATGAATGGGCTTAAGGACCCCTACAAAGGCATAGGGTTTCAGACTGGATAAAAAAGCAGGACCCATCTATTTGCTGTCTACAAGAGACTCATTTTAGACAGAAGGACACGTACAACTTGAAAATAAAAGGTTGGAGAACCATGTACCATTAAAATGGTCCTCAAAAGAAAGCAGGGGTAGCCATCCTTATATCAGATAAACCAAATTTATCCAGAGACAGTAGTGAGAGATGAAGAGGGACACTATCTCATACTTAAAGGATCTATCCAACAAGAGGACATAAGAATCATCAATATATATGCCCCGAATGTGGGAGCTGCCAAATATATCAATCAATTAATGACCACATTTAGACATACTTAGATAATAATACGCTTATACTTGGTGACTTCAATCTAGCGCTTTCTACACGCGATAGGTCTACTAAACACAGCATCTCCAAAAAACGAGAGCTTTAATTGATACATTGGACCAGATGGATTTCACAGACAACTACAGAACTTTACATCCAAACTCAACTGAATACACATTCTTCTCAAGTGCACATGGAACTTTCTCCAGAATAGACCACATATTGGACCACAAATGAGGTCTTAACCAATACCAAAAGATTGGGGTGTCTCTTGCATATTCTCAGACCATAATGCCTTGAAATTAGAACTAAATCACAACAAGAAGTTTGGAAGGACTTCAAACAAATGGAGGTTAAGGACCATCTTGCTAAAAGATGAAAGAGTGAATCAGGAAATTAAAGAAGAATTAAAAAGATTCATGGAAACTAATGAGAATGAAGACACAACCGTTCAAAATCTTTGGGATGCAGCAAAAGCAGTCCTGAGGGGGAAATACATCACAATACAAGCATCCACCCAAAAACTGGAAAGAACTCAAATACAAAAGCTAACCTTACACCTAAAAGAGCTAGACAAAAAAACATAAAATAGATCCTACACCCAGCAGAAGAGAGTTAATAAAGATTTGAGCAGAACTCAATGAAATCGAGACCAGAAGAACTGTGGAACAGATCAACAAAACCAGGAATTGGTTCTTTGAAAGAATTAATAAGATAGATAAACCATTAGCCAGCCTTATTAAAAAGAAGAGAGAGAAGACTCAAATTAATAAAATCATGAATGAGAAAGGAGAGATCACTACCAACACCAAGGAAATACAAACGATTTTAAAAACATATTATGAACAGCTATACGCCAATAAATTAGGCAATCTATAAGATTTCCTTTCTGGAAAGGCACAAATTACCAAAACTGGAACAGGAAGAAATAGAAAACCTGAACAGGCCAATAACCAGGGAGGAAATTGAAGCAGTCATCAAAAACCTCCAAAGACACAAAAGCCCACGGCCAGATGGCTTCCCTGGGGAATTCTGTCAAACATTTAAAGAAAAAACCATACCTATTCTACTAAAGCTGTTTGGAAAGACAGAAAGAGATGGAGTACTTCCAAATTCGTTCTATGAGACCAGCATCACCTTAATTCCGAACCAGACAAAGACCCCACCTAAAAGGAGAATTATAGACCAATCTCCCTGATTGACATGGATGCAAAAATTCTCAACAGGATACTAGCCAATAGGATCCAACATGTAGATTAAGAAGATTGTTCACCTTTACCAAGTGAGATTTTTCCCCAGGATGCAAGGCTGGTTCAACCCTCGTAAAACAATCAATGTTATTGATCACATCAGCAAGAGAAAAACCAAGAACCATATGATCCTCTCAATAGATTCAGAGAAAGCATTTGACAAAATACAGCATCCATTCCTGATCAAAACTCTTCAGAGTGTAGGTAGAGAAGGAACATTCCTCAACATCTTAAAAGCCATCTACAAAAAACCCACAACAAATATCATTCTCAATGGGGAAGCACTGGGAGCCTTTCCCCTAAGATCAGGAAAAAGACAGGGATGTCCACTCTCACCGCTGGTAGTCAACATAGTACTAGAAGTCCTAGCCTCAGCAATCAGACAACAGAAAGAAATAAAAGGCATTCAGATTGGCAAAGAAGAAGTCAAACTCTCTCTCTTTGCCGATGACATGATACTCTACATAGAAAACCCAAAAGACTCCACCCCAAGATTGCTAGAACTCATCCAGCAATTTGGCAGTGTGGCAGGATACAAAATCAATGCCCAGAAGTCAGTGGCATTTCTATACACTAACAATGAAACTGAAGAAAGAGAAATTAAGGAGTCAGTCCCATTTACAATCACACCAAAAAGCATAAGATACCTGGGAATAAACCTAACCAACGAGGTAAAGGATCTATACCCTAAAAATGATACAACACTTCTGAAAGAGATTGAGGAAGACACAAAGAGATGGAAAAATATTCCATGCTCATGGATTGGCAGAATTAATATTGTGAAAATGTCAATGTTACCCAGGGCAAACTACACGTTTAATGCAATCCCTATCAAAATACCATGGACTTTCTTCAGAGAGTTAGAACAAATTATTTTAAGATTTGTGTGGAATCAGAAAAGACCCCGAATAGCCAGGGGAATTTTAAAAAAGAAAACCATAGCTTGGGGCATCACAATGCCAGATTTCAGGTTGTACTACAAAGCTGTGGTCATCAAGACAGTGTGGTACTGGCATAAAAACAGACACCTAGGTCAATGGAACAGAATAGAGAACCCAGAAGTGGACCCTGAAATTTATGGTCAACTAATATTCAACAAACGAGGAAAGACTATCCACTGGAAGAAAGACAGTCTCTTCAATAAATGGTGCTGGGAAAATTGGACATCCACATTCAGAAGAATGAAACACCACTTTCTTTCACCATTCACAAAGATAAACTCAAAATCGATGAAAGATCTAAATGTGAGACAGGAATCCATCAAAATCCTAGAGGAGCACACAGGCAACACCCTTTTTGAACTCAGCCACAGTAACTTCTTGCAAGAGACATCCATGAAGGCAAAAGAAACAAAAGCAAAAAATGAACTATTGGGGCTTCATCAGGGTAAGAAGCTTTTGCACAGCAAAGGATACAGTCAACAAAACTAAAAGACAACCTACAGAATGGGATAAGATATTTGCAAATGACTTATTAGACAAAGGGCTAGTTTATAGGGCTAGTTTCCAAGCCCTATAAAGAACTTGTTAAATTCAACACCAAAGAAACAAGCAATCCAATCATGAAATGGGCAAAAGACATGAACAGAAATCTCACAGAGGAAGACATAGACATGGCCAACACGCACATGAGAAAATGCTCTGCATCACTTGTCATCAGGGAAATACAAATCAAAACTACAATGAGATACCACCTCACACCAGTGAGAATGGGGGAAATTAAAAAGGCAGGAAACCAGAAATGTTGGAGAGGATGCAGAGAAAAGGGAACCCTCTTGCACTGTTGGTGGGAATGTGAACTGCTGTAGCCACTCTGGAAAACTGTGTGGAGGTTCCTCAAAGAGTTAAAAATAGACCTGCCCTACGACCCAGCAATGGCACTGCTGGGGATTTACCCCAAAGATACAGATGCAATGAAATGCTGGGACACCTGCACCCCGATGTTTATAGCAGCAATGTCCACAAGAGCCAAACTGTGGAAGGAGCCTTGGTGTCCATCGAAAGCTGAATGGATAAAGAAGATGTGGATTACATATACAATGTAATATTACCAGCCATTAGAAATGACAAATACCCACCATTTGCTTCAACGTGGATGGAACTGGAGGGTATTATGCTGAGTGAAATAAGTCAATCGGAGAAGGAGAAACATTATATGGTCTCATTCATTTGGGGAATATAAATAACAGTGAAAGGGAATAGAAGGGAAGGGAGAAGAAATAGGTAGGAAATATCAGAAAGGGAGACAGAACATGAAGACTCCTAACTCTGGGAAATGAACTAGTGGTGGTGGAAGGGGAGGAGGGTGGAGGGTGGTGGTGAATGGGTGACTTGCACTGAGCGGGGCACTTGACGGGATGAGCACTGGGTGTTATTCTGTATGTTGTCTATTGAACACCAATGAAAAATAAATTTCTTTTTTTTTTTAAATTTTTTTTTAATTTTTATTTATTTATGATAGTCACAGAGAGAGAGAGAGGCAGAGACACAGGCAGAGGGAGAAGCAGGCTCCATGCACCGGGAGCCTGATGTGGGACTCGATCCCGTGTCTCCAGGATCGCGCCCTGGGCCAAAGGCAGGCGCCAAACCGCTGCGCCACCCAGGGATCCCAAAAATAAATTTCTTATTAAAAAAAAGATGATTTGTTCCAATTCTCTGAAGAAAGTCCATGGTATTTTGATAGAGATTGCATTAAACGTGTAAATTGTCCTGGGTAACATTGACATTTTCACAATATTAATTCTTCCAATCCATGAGCATGGAATATTTTTCCATCTCTTTGTGTCTTCCTCAATTTCTTTCAGAAGTGTTCTATAGTTTTTAGGGTATAGATCCTTGACCTCTTTGGTTAGGTTTATTCCTAGGTATCTTATGCTTTGGGGTGCAATTGTTAATGGGATTGACTCCTTAATTTCTCTTTCTTCAGTCTCATTGTTAGTGTATAGAAATGCCACTGACTTCTGGACATTGATTTTGTATCCTGCCACACTGCCAAATTGCTGGATGAGTTCTAGTAATCTTGGGGTGGAGTCTTTTGGGTTTTCTATGTAGAGTATCATGTCATCGGCAAAGAGAGAGAGTTTGACTTCTTCTTTGCCAATCTGAATGCCTTTTATTTCTTTCTGTTGTCTGATTGCTGAGGCTAGGACTTCTAGTACTATGTTGACTACCAGTGGTGAGAGTGGACATACCTGTCTTGTTCCTGATCTTAGGGGAAAGGCTCCCAGTGCTTCCCCATTGAGAATGATATTTGCTGTGGGCTTTTCATAGATGGCTTTTAAGATGCTGAGGAATGTTCCCTCTCTCCCTACACTCTGAAGACTTTTGATCAAGAAAGGATGCTGTATTTTGTCAAATTCTTTGTCTGCATCTATTGAAAGGATCATATGGTTTTTTTTTTCTCTTGCTGATATGATGAATCACATTGATTGTTTTATGAGTGTTGAACCAGCCTTGCATCCTGGGGATAAATCTTACTTGGTCATGGTGTATAATCTTCTTAATGTTCTGTTGTATCCTATTGGCTAGTATCTTGTTGAGAATTTTTGCATCCATGTCAATCAGGGAGATTGGTCTATAATTCTCCTTTTTGGTGGGGTCTTTGTCTGGTTTTGGAATTAAGGTGATGCTGGCCTCCTAGAATGAGTTTGGAAGTACTCCATCTCTTTCTATCTTTCCAAACAGCTTTAGTAGAAGAGGTATGGTTTCTTCTTTAAACGTTTGGTAGAATTCCCCAGGGAAGCAATCTGGCCCTGGACTTTTGTGTCTTGGGAGGTTTTTCATGACTCCTTCAATTTCTTCCCTGGTTATTGGCCTGTTCAGGTTTTCCATTTCTTCCAGTTCCAGTTTTGGTAGTTGGTGGTTTTCCAGAAATGCGTCCATTTTTCTAGATTGCCTAATTTATTGGCTTATAGCTGTTCATAATATGTTTTTAAAATCGTTTGTATTTCCTTGGTGTTGGTAGTGATCTCTCCTTTCTCAGTCATGATTTTATTAATTTGAGTCTTTTCTCTCTTCTTTTTAATAAGGCTGGCTAATGGTTTATGTATCTTATTAATTCTTTCAAAGAACCAATTCCTGGTTTTGTTGACCTTTTCCACAGTTCTTCTGCTTTCAATTTCATTGAGTTCTGCTCGAGTCTTTATTTAAACTCTCTTCTTATCTGACAGAAATTGTAATTGCACCAAGCCAGTTAACAAATAGCCGTTTATAATATTGTAATACTTCATTCTTTTTTAAAAAGATTTTATTTATTTATACATAAGAGACAGGGAGCGAAAGGCAGAGACACAGGCAGAGGTAGAAGCAGGCTCCATGAAGGCTCCATGCATAATAATTTTGTAATCCCAAATATTATCTTTTTCTGTATATTTTTAATTGGAGTTCAACTTGCCAACAAATAGCATAATACCCAGTGCCCATCCTGTTAAGTGCTCCCCTCAGTGCCCGTCACCCAGTAACCCCAAACCCCCACCCACCTCCCTTTCCATCACTGCTTGTTCATTTCCCAGAGTTAGGTGTCTCTCATGTCTGTCTTAAATGTGTTTATATTTAGCTCTTGCTCTATTAAATAAAAAACTGTGAAACATTGCAATTTTCAAGAGTTTTTTTGAGCACATATCCCTTTGAAATGGCAGTGCCAAATGGGCTTTAAAGTGATTCAAAGCACTCTGCCAACAGGAGTTAAAGAAGAGGCTTTCTAAAGAATAAACAGTAGGAAAGTAATAAAAATATTTTATTGACTATAGCTTATGCAGTTCCCTTATTTGGGAAAGTGTAGTTTTCTGTTAGCGATTAGTTGTTATTTAGTTTCATTTTCTTGGGTGTATTCAAATGTATTGCCCCTGAGTTAAGTTTTGGCTTGTTTACACTGGCAACCTAGCCATTAGAGCCACCCTTGTCTAATGGCTTCCTTTTTAAACTACATTAACAATTCAAACATTTCAGGAAAAGTTTAAAATGAAAAACAACAATTTCTCATCCTACCGTTTCGCATGATCTCTCCTATTCTTCAATTATAATCACATTTTCCCTTATCCTTTTATTTTACATTTTTAATAGTTTAATTTTTATTTTTATTTATTTATTTAATTTATTTATGAGAGAGAGAGAGAGAGACAGAGAGAGAGAGAGAAGGGTGAGACATAGGCAGAGGGTGTAGCAGGCTCCATGCAGGAAGTCCAACACAGAACTCAATCCCAGGACTCCAGAATCACGACCTAGCCAAAGGCAGATGCTCAACCGCTGAGTCACCCAAGCATCCCGACATTTTTAATAGTTTTATTTAAGTAGTTAATACATGGAGATGGTAACTTATACTAACAATTCAAAAGAATATGAAAAACTCTCTGCTTGACAACCCATCACCATGCTCCATTAACTAATACCAGTTTCAACAGTATATTTCTGGAAAAATTGCAAGCATATACAAAAAATGAGTATTTTTTACATGTTTTTACACAAATAATAGCATGTGTAATAAATCTTGCATTATAAACTTGCATTTTTATTCTCAATATATTTTCACACACAGTCCACATGAGCTCATATAGATCTCTCTCACTCTTTCTAGTGGTTTGATGGCTTTCTATGATCTGGATGTACCAGTTGACAGCATTTAGACTTTTCCTCCCTTTTGTTTTGCACAACCATTATGCAGTACATATTATCATAAATTGGCCTTAGGTTCCACTTATATTTCTTGTAGGATAAATTCTTACAAGTGAAATTTCAGGATAAATGCATTTAAAAATTACAACACTGTGAAATATCACTCCAAACAGTTTCTATAAGTTTAAACTATAACAGCTAATACATAAATTCTAGATGCAATAACCTTTCTTACTCTTTCTCAATTAAAAGCATTAGTCACATATTACATTTTCTCTGCTGTGTTGTAGGGTATTTCCAACAAACCATCTGTTTCTCTTTTCCTTATTTTTTTATTTTTTTAAGTTTTTAATTTTTTTAAAGATTTTATGTATTCATGAGAGACACAGAGAGAGATAGAGAGAGAGAGAGAGGCAGAGACGCAGGCAGAGAGAGAAACAGACTCCATGCAGGAAGCACGATGTGGGACTCAATCTCAGGATTCCATGATCACACTTTGGGCTGAAGGCAGACACTAAACCACTGACCCACACAGGGATCCCCTATTTTTAAAAATTTTTAGAATTTTTTAAAATTTAATTTACCAGCATATAGTATAAGACCCAGTTTTCATCCCATCAAGTGTCCTCCTTAACGCCCATCACCCAGTTACCCCCTCCCCCAACCCTCCTCCCCTTCTGCAACTTTTTTTCCCAGAGTTAGGAGACTCTCATGGTTTGTCTTCCTCTCTAATTTTTCCCCATTCAGTTTCGCTCCTTTCCCTTATAGTCCCTTTCACCATTTCTTATATTCCACATATAAGTGAAACCATATGATAATTGTCTTTCTCTGATTGACTTATTTCACTCAGCATAATACCCCCCAATTCCATCCATGTTGAAGCAAATGGTAAGTGTTCATCCCTTTTTATGGCTGAGTAATATTCCATTGTATATATACACCACATCTTCTTCATCCATTCATGTCGACAAACATCCTGGCTTATTCCATAGTTAGGCTATTGTGGACATTGCTTCTCTAAACATTAGGGTACATGTGTCCTGTCATTTCACTACATCTGTATCATTGGGGTAAATACCCAGTACTGCAATTACTGAGTCGTAGGGTAGCTCTATTTTAACTCTTTGAGGAATCTCCACATATCTTTCCAGAGTAGTTGTACCAGTTTGCATTTCCACCAAGTTCGAGAGGGTTCTCCCTTCCAAACATACTCTCCAACATTTGTTGCTTCCTGTCTTGTTAATTTTCGCCATTCTCACTGGTGTAAGGTGAAATCTCATTGTGGTTTTGATGTGTATTTATTTCCCTGATGGCAAGTGATGCGGAGCATTTTCTCATGTGCTTGTTAGCCATGTCTATGTCTTCTTTGGAGAAATGTTCGTTCATGTCTTCTGTCCATTTCATGGCTGAATTGTTTGTTTCCTGTGTGTTGAGTTTGATAAGTTCTTTATAGATCTTGGATACTAACCCTTTATCTGATGTGTCATTTGCAAATATCTTCTCCCACTCTGTATGTTGTCTTTTAGTTTTGTTGACTGTTTCTTTTGCTGTGCAGAAGTTTTTTTTATCAGAAATGGGTGCTGTATTTTCTCAAATGTTTTCTCTGCAGCTATTGAGAGGATCATCTATTTCTTGTCTTTTCTTTTATTAATGTGACCTATTGTGTTGATTTTTTTATGAATGTTGAACCTCCCTTGCATCCCAGGGATAAATCTCACTTGGTTGTGGGAAATAATCCACTTAATGAACCGTTGGACCCTACTGGCTAGAATCTTGGTGAGAATTTTTGCACCCATGTTCATCAGGGATATGGATCTTTAATTTTTCTTTTTGGTGGAGTCTTTGTCTGGCTTGAGATCAAGGTAATTCTGACCTCAGAGAATGAGTTTGGAAGTATTCCCTAAATCTCCATCCTTTGAAACAGCTTTAGGAGAATAGGTAATATTTCTTCTGTAAATGTTTCTTAGAATTCCTTTGGGAAGACATCTGGCCCTGGATTTTTGTTTGCTGGGAGGTTTTGTTTTGTTTTGTTTTGCTTTGTTTATAATAAATTTATTTTTATTGGTGTTCAATTTGCCAACATACAGAATAACACCCAGTACTCATCCCATCAAGTGCCCCCCTCAGTGACTGTCACCCATTCACCCCCACCTCCCGCCCTCCTCCCCTTCCACCACGTTCGTTTCCCAGAGTTAGGAGTCTTTATGTTCTGTCTCTGCTCGGAGGTTTTGATGACTGCTTCAATTTCCTTGCTGGTTTTTAACATTTTCAGGTTTTGTATTTCTTTTTGTTTAATTTTTGGTAATTTGTTGGTTTCCAGAATGCATCAATTTCTTCCAGAAGGCCTAATTTGTTGACACATATTTGCTCATAATATGTTATATATATTCGATATATATATCAAATATTTGGAGTTGGAGTTGGAGTTCAATTTGCCAACATATAGTATAACATCCCGTGCTCATCCCATCAAGTGCCCCCCCACACTGTCATCATCCAGTCATCCCATCCCCCCGCCAACCTCCCCTTCCATTACCTCTTATTGGTTTCCAGGAGTTAGGAGTCTCTCATGTTTTGTCACCATCTCTAGTTTTTCCCACTCATTTTCTCTCCTTTCCCCTATAATCTTATCTTAAAATGTTTTGTATTTCCTTGGTATTGGTTGTGATCTCTCCTCTTTCATTCATGGTTTTATTAGAGTCTTTTTTCTTTTTAATATGTTGGCTAGGCTTTTCTCTATCTTATTAATTATTTCAAAGAACCAGCTCTTGGTTTTGTTGATCTGTTCTACAGTTCGTCTCATCTGTATGTCATTTAGTTCTGCTCTAATCTTTATAATCTCACTTCTGCTTGGTTTAGGCTTTATTGGCTATTCTTTGTCCAGTTCCTTTAGGTTCAAGGTTAGCTTGTGTATTTGAGATTTTTACAATTTTTTGAGGGAGGCTTGTATTGCGATGTATTTCCCTCTTAGGACCAACTTACTGTATACCAAAGATTTTGAACAGTTTTACTTTCATTTCTGTTACCTACCATGAATCTTTTTAATTCTTCTTAATTTCCTGGTTGACCCATTCATCTTTTAGTAGGATACTCTTTAACCTCTAAGTGTTTGAGTTTCATCCGAATTTCTTCTTGTAGTTGATTTCTAGTTTCAAAGCACTGTGGTCTGAAAATATGCAAGGGATAATCCAAATCTTTTGGTAATTGTTGAGACCTGATTCATGACCCAGTATGTGGTCTATTCTGGAGAAAGTTCCATGTACGCTTGAGAAGACTGTGTATTCAGTTGCATTAGGATGCATATATCTGTGAAATTCATTTAGTCCAGTGTGTCATTCAAGTCCCTTGTTTCTTTGGTGAGGTTCTGCTTAGAACATCTGTCCTTTGCTGAGACTGCTGTGTTGAAGTCTCCTACAATAATTGTATTGTTATCTAAGTATCACTTTTCTTTGGTTATTGATTGATTGGTATACTTGTCTCCTTCTGCATTAGGGGCATAAATATTCATAATTGTTAAATCTTCTTGTTGGATAGATCTTTTAAGTATGATATAGTGTCCCTCTTCATCTCTTATTACCATCTTGGTTTAAAATCTAATTTATTTGATATGAAGATTGTTACCCCAGCTTTCTTTTGAGAAATATCTGAAAGGTAAGTGGATCTCCACCCCTTCATTTTCAGGCTGGAGGTGTCCTTAGGTTTAAAATGAATCTCTTATAGACAGAATAGATGGGTCTTGCTATTTTGTCCAGTCTGATACTCTGTCTTTTGATTCAATCATTTAGCCCATTCACATTCAAAGTAACTATTGAGATATATGAATTTAGTGACATAGTATTACCTATACAGTCACTGTTTCTGTGGATTATTTCTTTGGGCTCCCTCTTTGATTTCAGGATTTCCCCTTGTATTTTTTTTTTTTTGCAGTTGTGGTTTGGTACTTACATATTCTCTCAGTTTCTATCCTGGAAGCTCTTCATCTCTCCTATTCTGAATGACAGGCTTGCTGGATAAAGTATTCTTAGCTTTATGTTTTTCTCGTTTAGTACCCTAAATATACCATGCCAGCCCTTTTTGGCCTTCCCAGATCTCTGGATATATATGCTGTTAATCTGATATTTCTCCCCTTATATGTTAGGAATCTCTTGTCTTGAGCTGCTTTTAGGATTTTCTCTTTATGTCTGAAATTTGCAAGCTTCACTATTTAATCCAACTCTCTGTTTCTAAAGTTTTATCTAATTTAGTATTGTTCATTGTTTTTAGAATTCATAAAGAAACAACAGAAATTATTGAAGGAATATAAAAAAACCTATGAGGATAGGCTACATGTATTGGGATAATTAATCTACAAGATTTTCAAATTCATGAACAATTATTAGTAGAAATTAATTGAATATTTGATAGTGTCTACTATTTCTCATCAGGGAATAACTTAGGAAAATAAAATAGGAAATGTAGTATAATTATGAAAAAGCACCTAAGAATTTTAATATATTGGAATAGAAGATTGAAAATAACAGGATGCACATGGACAGGGTCAATCATGTCCTTCTTATATTGGAAGGATGGGGTTATTGTTTGGTGTTACAGAATCCTTAGTTCAAATGCTAGTTACTTGAAAGGTCTATGTATAAGATAATTGAGTTTTCCATTTCATTTTTGTCATCTTCAATTTCTTCCATAAGTGTTCGGTAGACTTCAGACTACTGATCTTTTACATCTTTGGTTATTTTTATTCTTAGACATCTTATGGGTTTTGGTACAATTAAAAATGGGATTGATTAATTGTTTTCTTTTTCTGCTCCTTCATTTTTGATGTATAGAAATGAAACAGCTTTCTGTACATTGATTTTATATCCTGAGATTTTGCTGAATTCCTGCATCATTTCTAACATTTTTTTTAATTTTTTTTAATTTTTTAAACATTTTTAAAATATTTTTTTTATTCATGACAGTCACAGAGAGAGAGGCAGAGACATAGGCAGAGGGAGAATCTACCTCCTCACAGGGAACCTGATGTGAGACTCAATCCCCAGACCTCAGGATCATGCCCTGAGCTGAAGGCAGATGCACAACTGCTGAGCTACCCAGGGGTCCCATTTATAGCAATTTTTTGGTAGATTCTTTTGGGTTTTCTACATAGAGTATCATGTCATCTATGAAAAGTGAAAGTTTGACTTCTTCCTTACTGACTTGGATGCCTTTTATTTCTTTTTGTTGTCTGATTACTGAGGCAAGAACTTTCAGGACTACATTAAGTAACAATGATTAGAGTGGACATCCCTGTCTTTTTCCTCACTCTAGAGGAAAAGATTTGTTTTTCTCCATTGAGTTTGATATCAGCTTTGGATCTTTTGATATAAGGCCTTTATGATGTTTAGGTAAGTTCCCTCTATCCTACTTTGTTGAGTGTTTTTTATCAAGAAAGAATACTGTATTTTGTCAAATCCTGTTTCTGCATCTATTGAGAAGATCATATGGTTCTTATCCTTTCTTTCATTAATGTCATGTTGATTGATTAGCAAATATTGAATGATTCCTGCAGCCCAAATAGAGTGTATTGTTCTAAGTGAAATAAGTCAGTCAGAGAAAGACAAATACCGTATGATTTTACTCATATGTGGAACTTAAGAAACAAAATAAACATAGTGGAAAGTGAAAAAAAGAGGAGGCAAACCAAAGAGACTCTTAACTATAGAGAACAAACTGAGGGTTGATAGAGGGAGGTGGATGGGCAATGAGCTAATGGGTGATAGGTATGAAGGAGGGTACTTTTGATGAGCCCTGGGTGGTATATATAAGTGATGAATCACTAAATTCTACTCCTGTACTAATATTACCCTATATGTTAACTAACTAGTTTTTTTTAAAGATTTTATTTATTTATTCATAAGAGACACACAGAGAGTGAGAGGCAGACACAGGCAGAGGGAGAAGCAGGCTTTATGAAGGGAGCCCAATGTGGGACTCGATCCTGGGATTCCAGGATCACACCCTGGGCAGAAGGCATGCACTAAACCCTGAGCCTCCCAGGAGTCCCAACTAACAAGAATTTATTTTTTTAAAAAAGACACATTTATTCAGCGTAATGATAAGACTATTACATTTAGCAAACAACAACATGGGTGCAAAAAAAATCTACATTAAAACCCTTCGTTGGAATGCTTTACACTTTCCACAGAACAGAAACTAAAATAACCTGTTATACAATTAGTCACAAATACAGTCCTTGAGTTTTTTGCCCATACAAATGAATAATTGTCTAAAACATGTCTTCTTTGTAGCAGCTAGGCCCTGCCACCACTGTGCTTGGCTGAGTTCACAAATCTATTGTAACCTGTAGCTTCCCTGTAACTTCTCTGGCTCTCCTCTCCTGCTAAGCTTGGCTTCCTGGCAGTAATTAAAACCTTCTGCCACTGCCATAACTGCTGCTGCTGCTAGAACTGCCATAGCCACCTTGGTTTCATGGTTTGGCAAAGTATTGGCCTCCACCACCATAGGGGCCAAAGCTTCTGCCTCCAAAACTTCCTCCTTTCATGGGTCCAAAATTTGAGGATTGATTGTTGTAATTGCCAAAATCGTTATAGCTTCCTCCACCTCCAAAGTTGCTTCCATCATTACCGTTATAGCCTTCCGCACTGTCACTGTATCCACCACCACCTCGACTGCCACCAAAGCCACCTCAACCACTGAAGTTCCCTCCATGACCAAAGTTGTCATTCCCACCAAAACCACCTCCAAGACCAGCACCAAAGTTTCCAGAACCACTTCGGCCTCTATGGCTGGACTAAGCACCAGCCATCTCTTGCTTCAACAGGGCTTTCCTTACTTCACAGTTGTGGCCATTCACAGTATGGTATTTTTGAATGACAATCTTATCTACAGAGTCATGGTCATCAAAGTTCACAAAAGCAAAACCTCTCTTTTTGTCACTGCCTCGGTCAGTCATGATCTCAATCACTTCAATTTTCCCGTACTGTTCAAAATAATCTCTTGGATGATGTTCTTCAGTGTCTTCTTTAATGCCACCAACAAAATATTTTTCACAGTTAAGTGAAACCAGGTCTTTCAGACTCTTCTCAGGAGACAGCCCTCTTTGGTTCCACGACTCTTCTGTCCGCCTTGTGCGGCAGAGAGTTCATGGCTGCATCCACCTCCTCCGTGGTGGTGTACATGATGAACCCAAAGCCTCTGGAGCACTTGGTGTTGGGGTCGCTCATTACCACACAGTCCGTAAGTGTCCCCCATTGCTCAAAATGGCTCCTCAGAATCTCATCGGTTGTTTCAAAGCTCAAACCTCCCATGAAGAGCTTCCGCAGATGCTTAGGCTCTTTGGTAGACTCTGACTTAGACATGATGGCGGTGGTAGGAGAGACTTTTAACGATGCTTACTCGGCAGCGTGCAGGGGCAGAAAGGCCTAACTAGAATTTAAATAAAATATTGGAATGAAAATAAAAAGAAGAGTTTCAATTTGAATGGAATTTGAGCTGGCCACCTGAGGACAAGGTTGCTTTCTCATTCAAAGTCCAACTATGTCAACAAGCACATGAGAAAATGCTCCACATCACTTGCCTTCAGGGAAATACAAATCAAAACCACAATGAGATACCACCTCACACCAGTGAGAATGGGGAAAATTAACAAGGCAGGAAACCACAAATGTTGGAGAGGATGTGGAGAAAGGGAACCCCTTGCACTGTTGGTGGGAATGTGAACTGGTGCAGCCACTCTGGAAAACTGTGTGGAGGTTCCTCAAACAGTTAAAAATAGATCTGCCCTACGACCCAGCAATTGCACTGCTGGGGATTTACCCCAAAGATACAGATGCAGTGAAATGCTAGAACACCTGCACCCCGATGTTTCTAGCAGCCATGTCCACAATAGCCAAACTGTGGAAGGAGTCTCAGTGTCCATTGAAAGATGAATGGATAAAAAAGATGTGGTCTATGTATACAATGGAATATTACTCAGCCATTAGAAACGACAAATACCCCCCATTTGCTTCGACATAGATGGAACTGGAGGGTATTATGCTGAGTGAAATAAGTCAATTGGAGAAGGACAAACATTATATGATTTCATTCATTTGGGGAATATAAAAAATAGTGAAAGGTAATAAAGAGGAAAGGAGAGAAAGTGAATGGGAAATATCAGAGAAGGAGACAGAACATGAGAGACTCCTAACTTTGGGAAATGAGCAAGGAGTGGTGGAAAGGGAGGTGGGTGGGGGGGTGGGGGTCATTGGGTGATGGGCACTGAGGGGGGCACTTGATGGGATGAGCACTGGGTGTTATGCTATATGTTGGCAAATTGAACTCAATAAAATAAAATAAATAAAATAAAATAAAAATAAAGTGATTTGAAGACCATCAAAAAAAAGTTTAACTGTGATTGATGTTTCTGTTAGGCCCAGAAGCTTTTAAAGGGGTTTAGGGTAGTTAATAAATAAAGGGAGGGGCAGCCCCAGTGACTTAGTGGTTTAGCGCCACCTTCAGCTTGGGGTGTGATCCTGGAGACCCAGGATCGAGTCCCACATCAGGCTCCCTGCATGTAGCCTGCTTCTCCCTCTGCCTGTGTCTCTGCCTCTCTCTCTCTATCTGTGACTCTCATGAATAAATAAATAAAATCTTTTTAAAAATCAATAAAGGGAGTACACTGGTCTGTAAAATTTCTGGATTTTGTGCAAACTCAATGGTGGCAGCTTTAGATGTTATCTCAGTTTTCAGGGGTTGTGCAAGGGAATCTGACCCTTTAGTGCCTGAGGGTTGTATAAGGGAGCCTGGTTTGAAATTATTTTAAGATTTGTGTGGAATCAGAAAAGACCCCGAATAGCCAGGGGAATTTTAAAAAAGAAAACCATATCTGGGGGCATCACAATGCCAGATTTCAGGTTGTACTACAAAGCTGTGGTCATCAAGACAGTGTGGTACTGGCACAAAAACAGACACATAGATCAATGGAACAGAATAGAGAATCCAGAAGTGGACCCTGAACTTTATGGGCAACTAATATTCGATAAAGGAGGAAAGACTATCCATTGGAAGAAAGACAGTCTCTTCAATAAATGGTGCTGGGAAAATTGGACATCCACATGCAGAAGAATGAAACTAGACCACTCTCTTTCACCATACACAAAGATAAACTCAAAATGGATGAAAGATCTAAATGTGAGACAAGATTCCATCAAAATCTTAGAGAAGAACACAGGCAACACCCTTTTTGAACTCGGCCATAGTAACTTCTTGCAAGATACATCCACGAAGGCAAAAGAAACAAAAGCAAAAATGAACTATTGGGACTTCATCAAGATAAGAAGCTTTTGCACAGCAAAGGATACAGTCAACAAAACTCAAAGACAACCTACAGAATGGGAGAAGATATTTGCAAATGACATATCAGATAAAGGGCTAGTTTCCAAGATCTATAAAGAACTTCTTAAACTCAACACCAAAGAAACAAACAATCCAATCATGAAATGGGCAAAAGACATGAACAGAAATCTCACAGAGGAAGACATAGACACGGCCAACATGCATATGAGAAAATGCTCTGCATCACTTGCCATCAGGGAAATACAAATGAAAACTACAATGAGATACCACCTCACACCAGTGAGAATGGGGAAAATTAACAAGGCAGGAAACAACAAATGTTGGAGAGGATGCGGAGAAAAGGGAACCCTCTTACACTGTTGGTGGGAATGTGAACTGGTGCAGCCACTCTGGAAAACTGTGTGGAGGTTCCTCAAAGAGTTAAAAATAGACCTGCCCTACGACCCAGCAATTGCACTGTTGGGGATTTACCCCAAAGATACAAATGCAATGAAACGCCGGGACACCTGCACCCCGATGTTTCTAGCAGCAATGGCCACGATAGCCAAACTGTGGAAGGAGCCTCGGTGTCCAACGAAAGATGAATGGATAAAGAAGATGTGGTTTATGTATACAATGGAATATTACTCAGCTATTAGAAATGACAAATACCCACCATTTGCTTCAACATGGATGGAACTGGAGGGTATTATGCTGAGTGAAGTAAGTCAGTTGGAGAAGGACAAACATTATATGTTCTCATTCATTTGGGGAATATAAATAATAGTGAAAGGGAAAATAAGGGAAGGGAGAAGAAATGTGTGGGAAATATCAGAAAGGGAGACAGAACGTAAAGACTGCTAACTCTGGGAAACGAACTAGGGGTGGTAGAAGGGGAGGAGGGCGGGGGGTGGGAGTGAATGGGTGACGGGCACTGGGTGTTATTCTGTATGTTAGTAAATTGAACACCAATAAAAAAAAAAAAAAAAGTAAAAAAAAAAAAATAAATAAATAAATAAATAAATAAATAAAAATAAAAAAATAAAATAAAAAAATAAAAAAATAAAAAAAAAAAGGGAGCCTGGTTTGCGTTTCATGATGTGCATATATCCTCTGTTCTTTCTAGAAAAGAATACGTTATCTATACATATACAAAGAAAGATTAATCAATCACATGGGCTAAGGCTGTTTGCTACAGATTAAGACTACTGGGTTGGCTAGAGGGTCTGAGGCAGCCTCAATAGAAGTAATGAGGAGTGATATCAGGTATCCTTTGAAGTTTTATTTAGCTTTATAATTCTTTTATATACTTTAGTTACCTAAATGTAGTTCTGGTTTTTACTAATTAGGTGACTTTGTTTATTTGTTTAGTTTTCCTCGTTTTAAAAAATTGAGTGTAATAAACTCTCACACATTACTGTGATCATTAAATGAGCTAATATATGTAAAAAGAGAGCAAATAGCCAGGCATAGAAAATGTATTCAGTAAATTGTCGCTTCTGTTGTTATTTAGATTTATCCTTCTTCTCTATTAACCCCTCTATCCAGGTTGTTTCTTAAATCAAGAAAGAAGTTCCCTGGAGGCGGGGCAAGATGCAGAAGAGTAGGGTCCCCAAGTCACCTGTCCCCACCACCTTCCTAGATAATTTTCAAATCATCCTGAAAACATATGAATTCAGCCTGAGATTTAAAGAGAGAACAGCTGGAATGCTACAGTGAGACGAGCTTGTGCATCTAACAAGGTAGGAAGATGGAAAACAAATAAAGAAATAAAAAAGCATCTAAGGGGGAGGAGTCCCCGTGAGCAGCCGGGATAAGGCCAGGCAACCAGTGCCCTCAGGACAGGAAAGCCCAGTCCCGGAGAAGCAGAAACTACCAATCTTCCCGGATGGAAAGGCACTCGCAGGGAACTCGGGCAGGATCCCAGGAGGGGCAGGGAAGCCCTCAGAGTCCCAGGGGCACTAACAGAAGAACTACACCCCAGGGATGAGTGCACCACACACTGCGGGCCGAGCTCCGTACAGGGCTGGAGTTCCCGCCCTGCGGGTCCCTGGTAGCAGATCAGGTGGCGGCTCTGGCAGCAGCTCCACGCACAGGGGACTGCACAGCACAAGGAACAACTGAGGTGGCAACTCAGGCAGTGGCTCCACACGGAAGAGGCTGCATGGCCCAGGAGCAGCTCGGGCGGGGGCTCAAGCAGTGGCTCCACGAGGAGGGGGCTGTGCAGCCCGGGGAGTGCAATTCCAGCAGTGCAGGCCCTGGAGCCCAAGGCGTCGAGGGACACAGCCCAGGATCCATCGTTCCCCCCAGGACATGCGGAGGCCGGGAGGACACAGGCAGCAAGGATGCTCCTGCCACCGGCTGGCCCTAAGATGTGCAGATTGGAGCCCCTGCCCCCGGAGCATCCAGGCCCCCTGTGCCCTGGGACTCTGTGATAGTTACTGCTGGAGCTGACTCCAGAGCTGGAGAGCTGGTGGCCGCCACTGTTGTTGTTCCCCCTGGTGTCAACTTGTACCTGGAATTGAGCAGGGCTGACATGGAGCAGAGGCCTCACAGGATAAACAGCTCCCACTGAGCTATGTAACTGACAGGGGGCTGGGCAGCTCTGCCAGGTACAAAAACCTGATATTCAGCACAGAAGGCCCCTCCCATAGAAGGCCGGTGGGAAGGACAGGGGAAGAGCAAGTTCTTGACCAGGCATCCCTGGAAAGTGCCAGGGGAAGTCTAGGGAGTTACATTACATACAATCAGAGGATACCCCTCCTTGTTTTTTGTTTTCTATTTGTTTCCCCCCCTTATCTCTCTTTTTCTCCTTTTTCTACTACAACTTGTTTTTAGTCACTCTGCACTGAGCAAAATGACTAGAAGGAAAAACTCACCACAAAAGGAAGAATCCGAAACAGACCTCTCTCCCACAGAGTTATAGAATTTGGATTACAATTCAAAGTCAGAAAGCCAATTCAGAAGCACAATTATAAAGCTACTGGGGGCTCTACAAAAAAAAAGCATAAAAGATTCAAGACACGTCATGACTGCAGAATTTAGATCTAATCAGGCCGAAATTAAAAATCAATTAAATGAGATGTAATGCAAACTGGAGGTCCTAACAACAAGGGTTAAAGAGGTAGAAGAATGAGTGAGTGACATAGAAGACAAGTTGATAGCAAGGAAGGAAGCTGAGGGAAAAAGAGAAAAACAATTAAAACATCATAAATAATAGTGAAAGGGAATATAAGGGAAGGGAGAAGAAATGTGTGGGAAATATCAGAAAGGGAGACAGAACGTAAAGACTGCTAACTCTGGGAAACGAACTAGGGGTGGTAGAAGGGGAGGAGGGCAGGGGGTGGGAGTGAATGGGTGACGGGCACTGGGTGTTATTCTGTATGTTAGTAAATTGAACACCAATAAAAAAAATAAAATAAAAAAATAAAAAAATAAAATAAATAAAAAAAACACATCATGAAGAAAGGTTAAGGGAAATAAATGACTGCCTCAGAAGGAAAAATCTACGTTCAGTTGGGGTTGTAGAGGGCACCAAAAGAGACAGAGGACCAGAAAGTGTATTTCAACAAATCATAGCTGAGAACTTCCTGAACTTGAGAAGGGGAACAGGCATTCTGATCCAGGAGATAGAGAGGTCCCTCCCTTTAATCAATAAAGACCGTTAAACACCCCAACATTTAATAGTGAAACTTCAAAATTCCAAAGATAAAGAGAAGATCCTTAAAGCAACAAGAGACAAAAGATACCTAAGAGGGAGAGGGGAGAGGTATTAGGGGAGAGGTATTAGGTTAACAGCAGACCTCTCCACAGAGACCTGGCAGGCCAGAAAGGGCTGGCAGAATATATTCAGGGTCTTAAATGAGAAAAACATGATGCCACAAATACTCTATCCAGCAAGGTTCCCATTCAGAATATCAGGAGAGATAAAGAGCTTCCAAGATAAGCAGAAACTGAAATAGTATGTGACCACCAAACCAACTCTGCAAGAAATATTAAGGGGGACTCTGTAAAAGAAAGAGGAAGTCCAAGGAAACAATCCACAAAACAGGGACGGAATAGGTTTCATGATGACACTAAATTCATATCTTTCAATAGTAACTCTGAACGTGAACGGGCTTAATGATCCCATCAAAAGGTGCAGGGTTTCAGACTGGATAAAAAAGCAGGACCCATCTATTTGCTATCTGCAAGACACTCATTTTAGACATAAGGACACCTACAGCCTGAAAATAAAAGGTTGGAGAACCATTTACCATTCAAGTGGTCCTCAAAAGAAAGCAGGGATAGCCACACTCATATCAGATAAATTAAAGTGTATCCCAAAGACTAGTAAGAGATGAAGAGGGACACTATATCATACTTCAAGGATTTATCCAACAAGAGGACCTAACAATCATGAATATTTATGCCCTGAATGTGGGAGCTGCAAAGTATACCAATCAATTAATAACCAAAGTTAAGACATACTTAGATAATAATATACTTATACCTGGAGACTGGAATATGGCATTTTGTACAGTTGAAAGATCTTCTAAGCACAACATTTCCAAAGAAACAAGAGCTTTAAATGATACACTGGAACAGATGGATTTCACAGATATTTACAGAATTTTACATCCAAATGCAACTGAATACATATTCTTCTTAAGTGCACATGGAACTTTCTCCAGAATAGATCACATACTGGGTCACATATCAGGTTTTAATCGATAGCAAAAGATTGCGATTGTCCCCTGCATATTTTAAGACCATAATGCTGTGAAACTAAAACTAAATAACAAAAAGAAGTTTGGAAGGATTTCAAACACATGGAGGCTAAGGACCATGCTGTTCAAAGATGAAAGAGTCAACCATGAAATTAGAGAAGAATTAAAAATACTCATGGAAACTAATGAGAAAGAAGATACAACCGTTCAAAATCTTTAGGATACAGCAAAAGCAGTCTTGAAGGGGAATTACATCGCAATACAAGCATCCATCCAAAAACTGAAAAGAACACAAATACAAAAGCTAGCCTTGCACCTAATGGAGCTGGAGAAAAAACAGCAAATGAAACCTTTACCCAGCAGAAGAAGACAATAAAGATTCGAGGATAACTCAAGGAAATAGAGACCAGAAGAACTGTGGAACAGATCAACAAAACCAGGAGTTGGTTCTTTGAAAGAATTAATAAGATAGATAAACCATTAACCAGCCTTATTAAAAAGAAGAGAGAAAAGACTCAAATTAATAAAATCATGAATGAGAAAGGAGGTATCACCACCAATACCAAGGAAATACAAACGATTTAAAAAACATATTATGAGCCAATATATACAAAGAAATTAGGCAATCTACAAGAACTGGAAGCATTTCTGGAAAAACACAAACTACCAAACCTGGAACAGGACGAAATAGAAAACCTGAACAGGCCAATAACCAGGGAGGAAATTGAAGCAGTCATCAAAAACCTCCCAAGACACGAAAGTCCAGGGCCAGATGGGTTCCCAGGGGAATTCTATCAAACATTTAAAGAAGAAACCATACCTAATCTAAGAAAGCTGTTTGGAAAGATAGAAAGAGATGGAGTACTTCCAAACTCGTTCTAAAAATCCAGCATCACCTTAATTCCAAAACCTAAGACCCCACAAAAAAAGAGAAATATAGACCAATCTCCCTGATGAACACAGATGCAAAAATTCTCAACAAGAGACTAGCCAATAGGATCCAACATGTAGATAAAGAAGATTATTCACCATGACCAAGTGGGATTTATCCCCAGGGTGCAAAGCTGGTTCAAACTCGTAAAACAATCAATGTTATTGATCATATCAACAAGAGAAAAAACAAGAACCATATGATCCTGTAAATAGATGCACAGAAAGCATTTGACAAAATACAGCATCCATTCCTGATCAAAACTCTTCAGAGTGTAGGGATAGAGGGAACTTTCCTCGACATCTTAAAAGCCATCTACGAAAAGCCCACAGCAAATATCATTCTCAATGGGGAAGTACTGGGAGCCTTTCCCTTAAGATCAGGAACAAGACAGGGATGTCCACTTTCACCACTGCTATTCAACATAGTACTGGAAGTCCTAGCCTCAGCCATCAGACAACAAAAAGACACTAAAGGCATTCAAATTGGCAAAGAAGTCAAACTCTCCCTCTTCACCGATGACATGATACTCTACATAGAAAACCCAAAAGTCTCCACCCCAAGATTGCTAGAACTCATACAGCAATTTGGTAGCGTGGCAGGATACAAAATCGATGCCCAGAAATCAGTGGCATTTCTATACACTAACAATGAGACTGAAGAAAGAGAAATTAAGGAGTCAATTCCATTGACAATTGCACCCAAAAGCATAAGATACCTAGGAATAAACCTAACCAAAGAAGTAAAGGATGTATACCCTAAAAACTATAGAACACTTCTGAAAGAAATTGAGGAAGACACAAAGAGATGGAAAAATATTCCATGCTCATGGATTGGCAGAATTAATATTGTGAAAATGTCAATGTTACCCAGGGCAATTTACATGTTTAGTGCAATCCCTATCAAAATACCATGGACTTTCTTCAGAGAGTTAGAACAAATTATTTTAAGATTTGTGTGGAATCAGAAAAGACCCCGAATAGCCAGGGGAATTTTAAAAAAGAAAACCATATCTGGGGGCATCACAATGCCAGATTTCAGGTTGTACTACAAAGCTGTGGTCATCAAGACAGTGTGGTACTGGCACAAAAACAGACACATAGATCAATGGAACAGAATAGAGAACCCAGAAGTGGACCCTGAACTTTATGGTCAACTAATATTCGATAAAGGAGGAAAGACTATCCACTGGAAGAAAGACAGTCTCTTCAATAAATGGTGCTGGGAAAATTGGACATCCACATGCAGAAGAATGAAACTAGACCACTCTCTTTCACCATACACAAAGATAAACTCAAAATGGATGAAATATCTACATGTGAGACAAGATTCCATCAAAATCCTAGAGGAGAACACAGGCAACACCTTTTTTGAACTCAGCCACAGTAACTACTTGCAAGATACATCCAGGAAGGCAAAAGAAACAAAAGCAAAAATGAACTATTGGGACTTCATCAAGATAAGAAGCTTTTGCACAGCAAAGGATACAGTCAACAAAACTAAAAGACAACCTACAGAATGGGATAAGATATTTGCAAATGACTTATCAGATAAAGGGCTAGTTTCCAAGCTCTATAAAGAACTTATTAAACTCAACACCAAAGAAACAATCCAATCATGTAATGGGCAAAATACATGAAGAGAAATCTCACAGAGGAAGACATAGACATGGCCAACACGCACATGAGAAAATGCTCTGCATCACTTGCCATCGACATCTTAAAAGCCATCTATGAAAAGCCCACAGCAAATATCATTCTCAATGGGGAAGCACTGGGAGCCTTTCCCCTAACATCAGGAACAAGACAGGTATATTCACTCTCACCACTGCTCTTCAACTAGTACTAGACGTCCTTGCCTCAGCAATCAGGCAACAACAACAAGAAAAAGAAGTGTTTGAAACTAGAA
This sequence comes from Canis aureus, assembly GCF_053574225.1. Lineage (NCBI taxonomy): Eukaryota > Metazoa > Chordata > Mammalia > Carnivora > Canidae > Canis > Canis aureus. The sequence goes on along the minus strand of NC_135649.1, from coordinate 74,999,318 downwards.
TTTAGGTCTGTATTCTTTGAAAGGGCCCTTTCTGTATTGACCAGGTCCCAGAGCATACTTCACATGTATGAACCTTTGGTTTTTCAGAATGAAGTCAATAGGTCAATAGGGATGAGAGGCAAGCTGGCTGCCCATCACCAACTTTGACACAGCTGGATAATCAGCAAGCATTCAGGACAAGAAAGCCAGGTTTTTTTGGAGGGGTGGGGAAGATATTAGACATTGATTAACTTGGTTAGCCTAGGCCCTATGGGGAACTCACCAGCAATCACTGAGAGCTGGCTCTCTGAGTCAGAGCCCCATTGACATGGACTATAAAACAAGAACTTGTTAGAAATATAGCAAGGTGATGGGAATGTCCACATGAGAACCAAAGTTCTACATTTTGAACAAGAATGGGATAAATCTGGGAATGAGATGTCTAAATTTGTTTCTACTTCCCCAAAAATGAGACCAGAGCCCTCCTAAAACCTATTGCTCAGTCTAAATATAAATGTGCTCTATTGGGCACCTTCAAACGCCCTAGACCTCCCAAAGTCCATATAGTTCTAGAACCAAACTTTTAGGGGCCCAGTGTCCATATCTACCCCACAAGCCCAAACACTCTGCTAGTCTTCCTAGTTTAATGCAGATGAAATTAAAAAAGAGGAAAAGGGTGGAAGGGATCCCTGGTTGGCGCAGCGGTTTAGCACCTGCCTTTGGCCCAGGGCGCGATCCTGTAGACCCGGGATCGAATCCCACATCAGGCTCCCGGTGCATGGAGCCTGCTTCTCCTTCTGCCTATGTCTCTGCCTCTCTCTCTCTCTCTGTGACTATCATAAATAAATAAAAATTTTAAAAAATGTTAAAAAAAAAAGGGGGTGGAAAGGAGTACATGAAATAGCAAATTTCTCATGAGATGAAATCAGAAAAGAACCCAAATAGCCAGGGGAATATTGGAAAAGAAAACCAGAGCTGGGGGCATCACAATGCCAGATTTCAGGTTGTACTACAAAGCTGTAATCATCATGACATATGGTACTGCCACAAAAACAGACACATAATCAATGGACCAGAATAGAGAACCCAGAAATGGGCCCTCAACTATATGGTCAACTAATATTCGACAAAAAAGAAAAGATAATCCACTGGAAAAAGGACAACCTCCTCAATATATGATGGTGGGAAAATTGACAGCCACGTGCAGAAGACTGAAACTAGACCATTCTCTTATACCATATACAATGATAAACTCAAAATGGATGAAAGATCTAAATGGGAGACAAGATTCTATCAAAATCCTAGAGGAGAACACAGACAACACCTTTTTTGAATATGGCCACAGCAACTTCCTGCAAGATACGTCTTGAAGGTAAGGGAAACAAAAGCAAAAATGAACTATTGGGATTTCATCAAGATAAAAAGCTTCTGCACAGCAAAAGAAACAGTCAACAAAACTAAGGACGACATACAGAATGGGAGAAGATATTTGCAAATGACATATCAGATAAAGGGCTAGTATCCAAGATCTATGAAGGACTTATTAAACTCAACAGCAAAGAAACAAACAATCCAATCATAAAATGGGCAAAGGACATGAACAGAAATTTCACCAAAGAAGACATACACATGGCCAACAAGCACATGAGAAAATGCTCCACATCACCTGCCATCAGGGAAATACAAATCCTAACTCTGGGAAATGAACTAGGGGTGGTGGAAGGGGAGGAGGGTGGGGGGTGGGGGTGAATGGGTGATGGGCAATGAGGGGGGCACTTGACGAGATGAGCACTGGGAGTTATTTTGTATGTTGGCAAATTGAACACCAATAAAAAATAAATTTATTATTAAAAAAATAAATAAAAAGAGGAAATATGTCATACTGTAAAAAAAAAATCAAAACCACAATGAGATACCACCTCACACTAGTGAGAATGGTGAAAATCAACAAGACAGGAAACAACAAATGTTGGAGAGGATGTGGAGAAAGAGAAACCCTCTTGCACTGTTAGTGGGAATGTGAACTGGTCCAGCCACTCTGGAAAACTCTGTGGAGGTTCCTCAAAGAGTTAAACATAGAACTGCCCTACAACCCAGCAATTGCACTGCTGGGGATTTACCCCAAAGATATAGATGCAGTGAAATGCTGGAACACCTGCACCAAATGTTTATAGCAGCAATGTCCAAAATAGCAAAACTGTGGAAGGAGCCTCAGTGTCCATTGAAAGATGAATGGATAAAGAAGATGTGGTCTTTGTATACAATGGAATATTACTCAGACATTAGAAAGGACAAATACCCATCATTGACTTCGATGTGGATGGAACTGGAGGGTATTATGCTGAGTGAAATAAGTCAATTGGAAAAGGACAAACATTATATGGTCTCATTGATTTGGGGAATATAAAAAATAATGAAAGGGATTAAAGGGGAAAGGAGAGAAAATGAGTGGGAACTATCAGAGAGGGTGACAGAACATGAGCGACTCCTAACACTGGGAAATGAACAAGGTAGTGGAAGGGCAGGTGGGCGGGGTGTTGGGGTGGCTGGGTGATGGGCATCAAGGGGGGCACTAGACGGAATGAGCACTGGGTGACATGCTATATGTTGGCAAATTGAACTCTCATTAAAAAAAAAGATACTGATGCAGTGAAAGACCGAGACATCTGCACCCCAATTTTTATAACAGCAATGTGCACAATAGCCGAACTGTGGAAGGAGCCTTGGTGTCCATCGAAGGAAGATGTGAAATTGGGGGGCAGGGAATGATGGCGGAGTAGGGTCTCCAGTCACCTGTCCCCAACCTACCTAGATAACTTTCAAATCCTCCTGAGAATCTATTAATTTGACCTGAAATTTAAAGAGAGAACAGCTGGGGGATCCCTGGGTGGCGCAGCGGTTTGGCGCCTGCCTTTGGCCCAGGGCGCGATCCTGGAGACCCGGGATCGAATCCCACATCGGGCTCCCGGTGCATGGAGCCTGCTTCTCCCTCGGCCTATGTCTCTGCCTCTCTCTCTCTCTCTCTCTCTCTCTCTCTCTCTGTGACTATCATAAATAAATAAAAATTGAAAAAAATATTAAAAAAAAAAGAGAGAACAGCTGGAATGCTACAGAGAGAACAGTTTGCACGTTTAACAAGGTAGGAAGACGGAAAAAAATAAAATAAAAAAGAATCAAGTGGGGAGGGGCCCCCGTGAGGAGCAAGGCTAAGGCCGGCAACTGAAAGCGCCCCGGGACAGGAAAGCCCTGTCCAGGAGAAGCAGGAAGTTTAAAATTCCGCACCAGATTCTTCCCAGAGGGAAAGATGCTTAGCAAGGAACTCGGGCAGAACCACAGGGGGGCAGTGGAGCCACAGTTTCCCAGAGTCACTAACAGAGGAAATGCGCCTTGGGGAGAGAGCCCCATGAGCGTCAAGCCAAGCTCGGTAAAGGGCTGGAGCAAACGCCAGGTGGGGTCTCAGGCAGAAGCTCAGGTGGTGGCTGCAGGCGGAGGGGGGCTGCGCCCTGATGCCTTCGGGAGCCATAGCCCCAGTGGCATGACTCTAGCAGCACAAGCTCCGGATCCCAGGGTGCCAAGGGACACAGCCCAGGAACCTTCACTCCCTCTGGGTCAGGCAGAGGCGGGGAGGGCACAGGACAGAGAGGCCGCTCCTGTCGCCAAGCGCCCCCAAGCTCTGCAGTTCAGTGCCCCACGCCACTGGAGCAACCAGGCAAGGGAGGACTGGGAGCTGCCTTAGTTACTGCAGGAGCTGACTCCAGAGCTGGAGAGCTAGGTGCCGCCAGTGGTGTTGTCCCTCCTGGTGTCACCCTGTGCCTGACAGGGGCCACCACAGAACAGGGGCCTATGGGGTAAACAGCTCCTCCCACTGGGCCCTGCACCTGGCAGGAGGTGAGGCAGCAACCCCAGATATACACAACCAGAGAATCAGCACAGCAGATCCTCCCCCAGAAGATCAGATGGAAAGACAGAGGAAGAGCAAGTTCTTGACCAAGCAGCATTGGAAAGCTCCAGGGGAATTCGAGGGACTTACAGTATATAGAACCAGAGGATACCCCTCCTTGTTTTGTTGTTTTGGTTTGTTTTCTTTTTTTTTCTTCTTTTTCCAGTACAACACGTTTTTAGCCACTCTGCAATGAGCAAAATGACTAGAAAGAAGAACTCACCACAAAAGAAAAAATCAGAAACAATACAGACTGCCACAAAGTTACAAAATTTGGATTACAATTCAAGGTCAGAAAACCAATTCAGAAGCACAATTATGAAGCTACTGGTGGCTCCAGAAAAAAGGCATAAAGGATTCAAGAGACTTCATGACTGCAGATTTAGGTCTAATCAGGCCAAAATTAAAAATCAATTAAATGAGATGCAATTCAAACAGGAGGTCCTAACGATGAGAGTTAATGAGGTAGAAGAAAGAGTGAGTGACATAGAAGACAAGGTGATGGCAAAGAAGGAAGCTGAGGAAGAAAGAGAACAACAATTAAAAGACCATGAGGAAAGGTTAAGGGTAATAAATGAGCACCTTTGAAGGAAAAAAATCTACGTTTAATTGGGGTTCCAGAGGGCACCGAAAAAGACAGAGGATCAGAAAGTGTACTTGAACAAATCATAGCTGAGAACTTGGGGAGGGAAACAGGCATTCAGATCCAGGAGATAGAGAGGTCCCCCCTAAAATCAATAAAAACCATTCAACACCTTGATATTTAATAGTGAAACTTGCAAACTCCAAAGATAAAGAGAAAATCCTTAAAGCAGCAAGACACAAGAGATCCCAAACTTGTATCAGGAAAAATATTAGATTAACAGCATACCTTTCCACAGTGACCTGGCACACCAGAAAGGGCTGGCAGTATATATTCCTGGTCCTAAATAACAAGATCCTGCAGACAAGAATATCCAGCAAGGCTCTTGTTGAGAATAGGAGAGATAAAGAGCTTCCAAGCAAGGCAGAAACTGAAAGAATATGTAACCACAGGGGATCCTTGGGTAGCTCAGCAGTTTAGCATCTGCCTTCGGCCCAGGTGTGACCCTGAAGTCCCAGGATCAAGGCCCACAGTGGGCTCCCTGAATGGAGCCTGCATCTCCCTCTGCCTGTGTCTCTGCCTCTCTCTCTCTTTCTCTATGAATAAATAAATAAAATATTTTAAAACAGAATATGTGGCCACCAAACCAGCTCTGCAAGAAATACTAAGGGGGACCCTGAAAAAGAAAGAGGAAGCCCAAAGAAATAAGCCATAAAAACAGGGACTGGAGAGGTATTATGATGACACTAAATTCATATCTTTCAATAGTAACTCTGAACGTGAATGGGCTAAATGATCCCATCAAAAGGCACAGGGTTTAAGACTGGATAGAAAAAGCAATACCCATCTATTTCCTGTCTACAAGAGACTCACTTTAGACCTAAGGACACTTAGCCTGAAAATGAAAGGTTGGAGAACCATTTATGATTCAAATGGCCCTCAAAAGAAAGCACGAGTAGCAGTCCTTATATCAGATAAATTAAAGCTATCCCAAAGACTGTAGTAAGAGATGAAGAGGGACACTATATCATACTTAAAGGATCTATCCAACAAGAGGACCTAAGAATCATGAATATTTATGCCCTGAATGTGGGAGCTGCCAAGTATATCAATCAATTAATAACCAAAGTTAAGGCATACTTAGATAATAATACACTTATCCTGAGAGCCGGCGCCTCCTGCAAATGACAGATCTTCTAGGCACAACATCTCCAAAGAAACAGGAGCTTTAAATGTTACACTGGACCACAGGGGTTTCACAGTAATTTACATAAGTTTACATCTGAACCTAACTGAATACATTCTACTCAAATGCACATGGAACTTTTGCCAGAATAGACCACATCCTGGTTCACAACTCAGGTCTTAACTGATACCAAAGGATTGGGTTTGTCCCCTGTATATATTCAGACCATAATGCTTTGAAATTTGAATTCAATCACCAGAAGAAATTTGCAAGAAATTCAAACACACGGAAGTTAAAGACCATCCTGCTCAAAGATGAAAGGGTCAACCAGGAAAGTAGAGAAGAATTAAAAAGATTCATGGAAACTAATGAGAATGATGATACAACCATTCAAAATCTTTGGGATACAGCAAAAGCAGGTCTGAGGGGGAAATACATCGCAATACAACCATCCATCCAAAAACTGGAAAGAACTCAAATACAAAAGCTAACCTTGCACCTAAAGAAGCTGGGGAAAAAACAGCAAATAGGTCCTACACCCAGCAGAAGAAGAGAGTTAATAAAGATTCGAGCAGACTCAATGAAATAGAGACCAGAAGAACTGTGGAAAAGATCAACAAAACCAGAAGTTGGTTCTTTGAAAGAATTAATAGGATAGATAAACCATTAGCTAGGATTATGAAACACAAAAGAGAAAAGACTCTAATAAAAGCACGAATGAAAAAGGAGAGATCACAACCAATTTCAAGGAAATAGACATGATTTTAAAAATGTATTATTAGCAGATATATACAAAGAAATTAGGCAATCTAGAAGAACTGGAGGCATTTCTGAAAAACACAAACTACCAAAACTGGAAGAGGAAGAAATATAAAACCTGAACAGACTGATTACCAGGGAGGAAATTGAAGCAGTCATCAAAAACCTCCCAAGACACAAAAGTCCAGGGCCAGATAGCTTCCCAGGGGAATTCTATCAAACGTTTAAAGAAGAAACCATACCGATTCTACTAAAGGGGTTCAAAAAGATAGAGACGGAGTACTTCCAAACTCGTTCGATGAGGCCAGCATCACCTTCATTCCAAAACCAGACAAAGACCCCACCAAAAAGGAGATTTATAGACCAATCTCCCTGATGAACTCAGATGCGAAAATTCTCAACAAGATACTGGCCAATTGGATCCAACAATATGTTAAGAAGATTATTTGCCATGACCAAGTGGGATTTATCTCCAGGATGCAAGGCTAGTTCAACACTCATAAAGCAATCAATGTGATTTATCATATCAATAAGAGAAAAAAACAAGAACCATAGGATCCTCTCAATAGATGCAGAGAAAGCATTTGACAAAATAGAGCATCCATCCATTCCTGATCAAAACTCTTGAGAGAGTAGGGATAGAGGGAACATTCCTCAGCATCTTAAAAGCCATCTATGAATAGCCCACAGCAAGTATCATTCTCAATGGTGAAGCACTTGGAGTCTTTCCCCTAAGATCAGGAACAAGACAGGATGTCCATTCTCACCACTGCTATTCAACAGAGTACTAGAAGTCCTAGCCTCAACAATCAGGCAACAAAAAGAAATAAAAGGCATTCAAATTGGCAAAGAAGTAAAACTCTCCCTCTTTGCAAATGACATATTTTCATAGAAAACCCAAAAGACTTCACCCCAAGGTTGCTACAACTCAAACAGCAATTATGCAGTGTGGCAGGATACAAAATCAATGCCCAGAAGTCAGTGGCATCTCTATACACTCACAATGAGACTGACGAAAGAAAAATGAGGGAGTCAATCCCATTTACAATTGCACCCAGGGATCCCTGGGTGGCGCAGCGGTTTGGCACCTGCCTTTGGCCCAGGGCGCGATCCTGGAGACTTGGGATCGAATCCCACGTCGGGATCCCGGTGCATGGAGCTGCTTCTCCCTCTGCCTGTGTCTCTGCCTCTCTCTCTCTCTGTGACTATCATAAATAAATAAATTAAAAAAAAAATACAATTGCACCCAAAAGCCGAAGATATCTAGGAATAAACCTAACCAAAGATGTAAAGGATCTATAGCCTAAAACCTACAGAATACTTCTGAAAGAAATTGAGGAAGACTCAAAGAGATGGAAAAATATTCCACGCTCATGGATTGGAAGTATTAAGATTGTGAAAATGTCAATGTTATCCAGGGCAATTTACACATTTCATGCAATCCCTATAAAAATACCATGAATTTACTTCAGAGAGTTGGAACAAATCATCTTAAGAGTTGTGTGGAATCAGAAAAGACCCTGAATAGCCAGGGGCATATTAAAAAAGAAAACCATACCTGGGAGCATCACAATGGCAGATTTCAGGTTGTACTACAAAGCTGTAGTCATCAAGACCGTGTGGTTCTGGCACAAAAACAGACACATAGACCATGGAACAGAATAGAGAATCCAGAAGTTGACCTTCAACTTTATGGTCAACTAATATTCGACAAAGGAGGAAAGACTATCCACTGGAAAAAAGACAGTCTCTTTAATAAATGGTGCTGGGAAAATTGGACATCCACATCCAGAAAAATGAATCTAGACCATTGTCTTACACCATACACAAAGAGAAACTCAAAATGGATTAAAGATCTAAATATGAGACAAGATTCCATCAAAAATCATAGAGGAGAACACAGGCAACACCCTTTTTGAACTCAGCCACAGCAACTTCTTGCAAGATACATCCATGAAGGCAAGAGAAAAAAAGCAAAAATGAATTATTGGGACTTCATCAAGATAAAAAGCTTCTTCACAGCAAAGAAACAGTCAACAAAACTAAAAGACAACCTACAGAATGGGAGAAGATATTTGCAAATGACATATCACATAAAGGGCTAGTATCCAAGTTCTATAAAGAATTTATTAAACTGAACAGCAAAGACCAAACAACCCAATCATGAAATGGGCAAAATACATCAAGAGAAAGTTCACAGAGGAAGAGATAGAGATGGCCAACAAGCACGTGAGAAAATGCTCCACATCACTGACCATCAGGGAAATACAAATGAAAAATACAATGAGATACCACCTCACACCAGTGATAATGGGGAAAATTAACAAGACAGGTAACAAAAAAATTGGAGACAATGTGGAGAAAGGGAAACCCTCCTGTACTGTTGGTGGGAGTGTTAAATGGTACAGCGACTCTGGAAAACTGTGTGGAGGTTCCTCAAACAGTTAAAACTTGATCTGCCCTACAACCCAGCAATTGCATTGTTGGGGATTGACCCCCAAGATACAGATGCAGTGAAACGCTGGGACACCTGCACTCTGATGTTTTTAGTAGCCATGTCTACAATAGTCAAACTGTGGAAGGAGCCTCGGTGTCCATCAAAAGATGAATGGTTAAAGAAGATGTGGTATATGTATACAATGGAATATTACTCAGCTGTTTGAAATGACAAATACCCAGCTTTGCTTCTATTTGGATGGAACTGGAGGTTGTTATGCTGAGTGAAATAAGCCAATCAGAAAAGGACAAACATTATATGGTCTCATTCATTTGGGGAATGTAAAAATTAGTGAAAGGGAATAAAGGGAAAGAGAGAGGATGAGTGAAAATAGGGTGACAGAGCATGAGAGACATCTAACTCTGGGAAACGAACAGGGGGTAGAGGAAGGAGAGGTGGACGGGGGGTTGGGCTGACTGGGTGATGGGCACTTAGGGGGGCACTTGTCCGGTTGAGCACTTGGTGTTATGCTAAATGTTGGCAAATTGAACTCCAATTAAAATAAAAAGAAGCGGTAAAAGATTTAAATGTGAGACAATAATCTATCAAAATCCTAGAGTAAACTACAAGCAACACCATTTTTGAACTTGGCCACAGCAACTTCTTTTTTAAGATTTTATTTATTTATTCATGTGAGACACAGAGACAAAGAGAGAGAGAGGGAGAAAGAGAGAGAGAATAGAGAGAGGCAGAGACACAAGCAGAGGGAGAAGCAGGCTCCATGCAGGAAGCCCGATGGGGGACTCGATCCCGGGTCTCCAGAATCATGCCCTGGGCTGAAAGCGGTGCTGAATCGCTGAGACACCCAGGCTCCCCAGCCACAGAAAATTCTTGCAAGACACATCTATGAAGGCAAGGGAAACAAAAGGAAAAATGAACTATTGGGACTTAAGATCAAAAGCTTCTGCACAGCAAAAGAAACAGTCAACAAAACTAAAAGACAACATACAGAATGGGAGAAGATAATTGTAAATGACATATTACATAAAGGGCTAGTATCCAAATCTATAAAGAACTTATTAAACTCAACAGCAAAAACAAAACAAAACAAAACAATCCAATCATGAAATGGACTGAGGACATGAACAGAAATTTCACAGAGGAAGACAGAGACATGGCCAAAAAGCAATGAGAAAATGCTGTGCATCACTTGCCACCAGGGAAATACAAATCAAAACCACAATGAGATACCACCTCACACCCGTGAGAATGGTGAAAATTAACAAGACAGGAAATAACAAATGTTGGAGAGGTTGTGGAGAAAGGGGAACCCTCCTGCAGTGTTGGTGGGAATGCGAACAGGTACATCCACTCTGGAAAACTGTATGAAGGTTTCTCAAAGAGTTAAAGCGCTGGGTGTTATACTATATGTAGGCAAATTGAACTCGAAAAAAATACCAAAAAAAAAGATGTGGTATATATAAACAATTGAATATTACTCAGCGATTAGAAACAATGAATACCCACATTTGCTTCAATGTGGATAGAACTGGAGGGTATTATGCTGAGTGAAGTAAGTCAATTGGAGAAGGACAAATAGTGCAGTATCGTTAATGCGGGGAATGTAAAACATAGGGAAGGGGATTATAAGAAAAGAAGAGAAAATGAGCGGGAAATATCAGATAGGTTGTCAAAACATGTGAGACTCCTAACTCTGGGAAACGAACAAGGGTTAGTGGAAGAGGAGGTGGGCGGGGGGATGGGGTGCCTAGTTGATGGGCACTGAGGGGGGCACTTGATGGGATGAGCACTGGGTGTCATACCATATTTTGACAAATCAAACTCCAATAAAAAATATACCAAAAAAGACACCAATTATGCTCAGTACAGAGACAAAGTGAAAACTTCTCAAAATCTTCAGATTTTGGCTGAGTACAGAGACAAAGTGAAAACTTCTCAAAATCTTCAGATTTTGGCAATATGAGTGAGAGTCTCATCACTCTCATCACATCTTTGCTCTGAATGTGAGCAGAGATCTATTTAGAAATACGAAGAATATGGGAATATCTAGTAAAAGGATCAACATTCTACATTTCAAACAGTAATGAGGAAAGATCTGGAAAGGAGAGAACTAATTTTGTTTCCCTTTGCCCCAGGAATGAGGCCATATCGCTCCTAAACCCTATAATTCAGCCCACACAAACATTTTCTGTTGAGCACCTTCAAATGCCCTAAGATTCAAAATGTCCAAATTTTGAGTGTCCCTTTGGTGCAACATATTGCACAGTCCTAAGAACTCTGCCAGACTCACTTTAAATGAGAGGATACTGCTCTTAAGCACTGTCCCTGAATGGACTCTTGGGTTAATCTAGTTTCAAATAAAAACAAAAGGGTGAGCTCAGCGGTTTGTGTCTGTATCTTGACCGATCTATGGTCAACTGTGAGTCACAAGTCTTCCTTTATTGGAGCTTCTGACTAGACTCTCATGTCAAGCCATTCCGACATAGGTGAAAGTACGGGAGGACACTCAACGGAAATGGGACCTGGGTAACTCTGACGGGAAAAAAAGCCTTGCTGGAAAGCAGCGACTCACAGCCCTCTTAAAAGGCAAGAGAAACTCATGTCAACAGTAAGTGTGGAAGCTCATTTACCCTACCCTGAGTTTTTTTTTTTTTTTTTTTTTTACCCTACCCTGAGTTTAACTCTCTGAGGCAAACAGCCTTTGAATGTAGCTTTCAGCTAGTTCTGCTCTTGCGGGATTTAGTTACAACTAACTAAGGGATAGAGGGAACATTCCTCAGGATCTTAAAAGCTATCTATGAAAATCCCACAAGAAATATCATTCTCAGTGGGGAAGCACTCGGAGCCTTTCCCCTAAGATCAGGAACAAGACAGGGATATCCACTCTCACCACTGCTATTCAACATAGTATTGGAAGTCCTAACCTCAGCAATCAGTCAACAAAAATACATTAAAGGCATTCAAATTTGCAAGGAAGAAGTCAAGATCCAGATGCTTTTATTATGAAGAGCAGATATTCCATGCATGTATAGCATGATCCAGGACATGGTTTGTGCAGAAAATGCCATTTCAAGGCATCCTGCACCAAAGCCCCATTCTAAACGCTTGAACATCAGCAGCAAGGCCCCACATGCTATTGTTGAACCTCTGCTATCTGTATCCACTAGTGGGAAGGGCAGGAAAAACAGCCAAATCCAGAAGATTTCCCTCCCTTTTTGAGGGTATAATGTAGGTCTCTCACAGGGTCGCCATGTATAGACAATGGAGATTTGTTTTTGCCCAAGTTCACAGCTGTTAGCTATTCTGGAGGTGGCCCGCTTGCTATGAGGCTGTGCTACTACTCTTAAAAAAGATTTTATTTATTGATTCATGAGAGACACACACACACAGACGCAGAGACACAGGTATAGGTAGAAGCAGGCTTCATGCAGGGAGACCGATGCAGGACTGGATCCTGGGATTCCAGGATCATGCTCCGAGCCCAAGGCAGGCTCTCAACCACTGAGCCACCCAGGTGTCCCTACTTTCTCAATATTATCCAGTTCTCAACTCTCAAAAGAAGTTTAAACTTCTGGGTATTCATTTATAACATTTTATTCTTTTATTTAAGTTTTATTTATTTATTTATTTATTTGAGAGAGGGAGTACAAGTTGGGAGAAAATCTTCAAGTGGACTCCTCCCTGAAAACAGAGCCTGATATGAGGTTCGATCCGACAACACATAAGATCATAACATCAGCTTGACCTCCACACCTCCCAGTGTTAGTGTCTACCAGCACCAAAGAGATGGCCCTCAACAGCTGCAATGCGGGAGAGCTTGGATTTCTGACCTAGGTATAGCGCATTTCCACGGCATGTCCTCACTTCGAGTTGAGCTAGGTTCTAAGTCCCCAGCGAGAGATGCTAGCTGAAAGCTGCATTCAAGGAATGCTTTCTGCTCAGACCTAAGCATAGTACATTTTCCCTGGGTCCCATCACCTGCACCGAAGCAGTTTCTAACTCCTTTCCGAGGAAGGCATGTTAGAGGCTGCCTTCAAGGATCACTTGTGCCTCAGAGTTCGGAAGAGACACTGCCCACGCGTCTCCAACCCTCTCTGGTCTATGTTCCCATGCGGGTATTGACTAGGGTACTGGAATGCACTCAGAGAACAACGCTTCTGTCTCACGGTGAACAATAGAGCATTTCAGTGAACCAGGTGGCATTTCCATTGCAACTCGGCGGGGTGTGTAGGTAGCTTCTTCCTCCCTGCTGTGATGGGCTGGAGGGAAGTTGCAGTGCACGACTGCATGGTTCTCTGAGTGAAGAAGAGCACAGCTCCACGGCACCCCGGAAACTAACCTGGACCTAGGTTCTGACTCGCTCATGCGCCAGGCTGGTTGAAATGTGCATTGCAGGAATGCTTCTCTCGGAGCAGTCAGTACAGCGTATTTCCGTGCGTCTGCACAGATTCTGGGGTCATAAGTTCCTACTGCCTCCTCTCTGCGGTGTTCAGGACCTGCCCCACGGAGCACTTGCATCTCAGCGGGAAGTAGATCACATGTCCCTCGATACTCCCCGCTTACCTTTGTTAGCTATTGTCATGGGTTTCGGGAAGAGGGTTTGGATGGGGCCTCGGATGGAACCTTTGTTTCTCACACGTCCGGGTATAGACTTTCCATTTCACGTTCACTCCTCTGTTGCGATTACTTCTGCCACCCCAGATTTCTTGAAAGCCCAGTTGAAAGCTGCCGAGGAAGAATGCTTGTGCCTGCCCGTGGCACCCGCTCGACGAACTGTCAGCTGGCCTCTAACTCCCATATGCGAGAGGCGGGTGGGGAGCTGCGGTCCAGGGATGCTTGTATCGGAGACTCTAGCACAGTGCATTTCGTTGGGGCCTCTGCACCTGAAGTATTTATGCGCTCCGATTCCGTTCATTGAGTGGCTTCTCAGAAGCTACCTTCAAGGAACGCTAGTGACTGGGATTCACTTGGACTGCACATCCCTCGAGCCGCCAGGCTTATTTGTATATGATTTCCTGTACCTCTTCTTTGCGTTTTGTCCGGGAAGTTTAAAGCTCTACTCCAGGAGCGCTTCTTTCTCACCGGAGCTCTCAAGTGCTTTCGTGGCCCTGCTACTCTTCTGTGCAGGGAACCTCGCCCATCATATCAGTGAGGTTGCGTTGAAAACGGCCGGGCAGCACAGCTGCCCCATCTCAGCGTTAAGTACGTGCATTTCCAAGGCACCTCCTCAGAACAGATCTAACGGCTAGGTTGTAACGAACTCCCGTAAGAGCAGGGCTAGCTGAAAGCTGCATTCAAGGGCTGTTTGCCTCGGAGAGTGAAGCCCAGGGCAGGGTAACTGAGCTTCTGCACCTACAGTTGACATGAGTTCATGTTGCCTTTTCAGAGGCCTGTGAGTCGCTGCTTTCCCGCAAAGCTGTTTTCCCGTCAGTTACATTGGTCCCATTTCCCTGGAGTGTCCTGCCGCACTTTCAGCTATGTCGGCACGGCTTGACGTGAGAGTCTGCTCAGACGCTCCAATGAAGGAAGACTTGCGTCTCACAGTTGACCATAGATCGGTCACACCTCCCCGGTGTTAGTGTCTAGCAGCACCAAAGAGACGCCCCTCGACAGCTGCAATGCGGGAGAGCTTGGATTTCTGACCTAGGTATAGTGCATTTCCACGGCATGTCCTCACTTCGAGTTGAGCTAGGTTCTAAGTCCCCAGCGAGAGATGCTAGCTGAAAGCTGCATTCAAGGAATGCTTTCTGCTCAGACCTAAGCATAGTACATTTTCCCTGGGTCCCATCACCTGCACCGAAGCAGTTTCTAACTCCTTTCCGAGGAAGGCATGTTAGAGGCTGCCTTCAAGGATCACTTGTGCCTCAGAGTTCGGAAGAGACACTGCCCACGCGTCTCCAACCCTCTCTGGTCTATGTTCCCATGCCGGTATTGACGAGGTTACTGGAATGCACTCAGAGAACAACGCTTCTGTCTCACGGTGAACAATAGTGCATTTCAGTGAACCAGGTGGCATTTCCATTGCAACTCGGCGGGGTGTGTAGGTAGCTTCTTCCTCCCTGCTGTGATGGGCTGGAGGGAAGTTGCACTGCACGACTGCATGGTTCTCTGAGTGAAGAAGAGCACAGCTCCAGGGCACCCCGGAAACAAACCTGGACCTAGGTTCTGACTCGCTCATGCGCCAGGCTGGTTGAAATGTGCATTGCAGGAATGCTTCTCTCGGAGCAGTCAGTACAGCGTATTTCCGTGCGTCTGCACAGATTCTGGGGTCATGAGTTCCTACTGCCTCCTCTCTGCGGTGTTCAGGACCTGCCCCACGGAGCACTTGCATCTCAGCGGGAAGTAGATCACATGTCCCTCGATACTCCCCGCTTACCTTTGTTAGCTATTGTCATGGGTTTCGGGAAGAGGGTTTGGATGGGGCCTCGGATGGAACCTTTGTTTCTCACACGTCCGGGTATAGACTTTCCATTTCACGTTCACTCCTCTGTTGCGATTACTTCTGCCACCCCAGATTTCTTGAAAGCCCAGTTGAAAGCTGCTGAGGAAGAATGCTTGAGCCTGCCCGTGGCACCCGCTCGACGAACTGTCAGCTGGCCTCTAACTCCCATATGCGAGAGGCGGGTGGGGAGCTGCAGTCCAGGGATGCTTGTATCGGAGACTCTAGCACAGTGCATTTCGTTGGGGCCTCTGCACCTGAAGTATTTATGCGCTCCGATTCCGTTCATTGAGTGGCTTCTCAGAAGCTACCTTCAAGGAACGCTAGTGACTGGGATTCACTTGGACTGCACATCCCTCGAGCCGCCAGGCTTATTTGTATATGATTTCCTGTACCTCTTCTTTGCGTTTTGTCCGGGAAGTTTAAAGCTCTACTCCAGGAGCGCTTCTTTCTCACCGGAGCTCTCAAGTGCTTTCGTGGCCCTGCTACTCTTCTGTGCAGGGAACCTCGCCCATCATATCAGTGAGGTTGCGTTGAAAACGGCCGGGCAGCACAGCTGCCCCATCTCAGCGTTAAGTACGTGCATTTCCAAGGCACCTCCTCAGAACAGATCTAACGGCTAGGTTGTAACGAACTCCCGTAAGAGCAGGGCTAGCTGAAAGCTGCATTCAAGGGCTGTTTGCCTCGGAGAGTGAAGCCCAGGGCAGGGTAACTGAGCTTCCGCACCTACAGTTGACATGAGTTCATGTTGCCTTTTCAGAGGCCTGTGAGTCGCTGCTTTCCGGCAAAGCTGTTTTCCCGTCAGTTACATTGGTCCCATTTCCCTGGGGTGTCCTGCCGCACTTTCAGCTATGTCGGCACGGCTTGACGTGAGAGTCTGGTCAGACGCTCCAATGAAGGAAGACTTGCGTCTCACAGTTGACCATAGATCGGTCACACCTCCCCGGTGTTAGTGTCTAGCAGCACCAAAGAGACGCCCCTCGACAGCTGCAATGCGGGAGAGCTTGGATTTCTGACCTAGGTATAGCGCATTTCCACGGCATGTCCTCACTTCGAGTTGAGCTAGGTTCTAAGTCCCCAGCGAGAGATGCTAGCTGAAAGCTGCATTCAAGGAATGCTTTCTGCTCAGACCTAAGCATAGTACATTTTCCCTGGGTCCCATCACCTGCACCGAAGCAGTTTCTAACTCCTTTCCGAGGAAGGCATGTTAGAGGCTGCCTTCAAGGATCACTTGTGCCTCAGAGTTCGGAAGAGACACTGCCCACGCGTCTCCAACCCTCTCTGGTCTATGTTCCCATGCCGGTATTGACTAGGGTACTGGAATGCACTCAGAGAACAACGCTTCTGTCTCACGGTGAACAATAGAGCATTTCAGTGAACCAGGTGGCATTTCCATTGCAACTCGGCGGGGTGTGTAGGTAGCTTCTTCCTCCCTGCTGTGATGGGCTGGAGGGAAGTTGCAGTGCACGACTGCATGGTTCTCTGAGTGAAGAAGAGCACAGCTCCACGGCACCCCGGAAACTAACCTGGACCTAGGTTCTGACTCGCTCATGCGCCAGGCTGGTTGAAATGTGCATTGCAGGAATGCTTCTCTCGGAGCAGTCAGTACAGCGTATTTCCGTGCGTCTGCACAGATTCTGGGGTCATAAGTTCCTACTGCCTCCTCTCTGCGGTGTTCAGGACCTGCCCCACGGAGCACTTGCATCTCAGCGGGAAGTAGATCACATGTCCCTCGATACTCCCCGCTTACCTTTGTTAGCTATTGTCATGGGTTTCGGGAAGAGGGTTTGGATGGGGCCTCGGATGGAACCTTTGTTTCTCACACGTCCGGGTATAGACTTTCCATTTCACGTTCACTCCTCTGTTGCGATTACTTCTGCCACCCCAGATTTCTTGAAAGCCCAGTTGAAAGCTGCCGAGGAAGAATGCTTGTGCCTGCCCGTGGCACCCGCTCGACGAACTGTCAGCTGGCCTCTAACTCCCATATGCGAGAGGCGGGTGGGGAGCTGCGGTCCAGGGATGCTTGTATCGGAGACTCTAGCACAGTGCATTTCGTTGGGGCCTCTGCACCTGAAGTATTTATGCGCTCCGATTCCGTTCATTGAGTGGCTTCTCAGAAGCTACCTTCAAGGAACGCTAGTGACTGGGATTCACTTGGACTGCACATCCCTCGAGCCGCCAGGCTTATTTGTATATGATTTCCTGTACCTCTTCTTTGCGTTTTGTCCGGGAAGTTTAAAGCTCTACTCCAGGAGCGCTTCTTTCTCACCGGAGCTCTCAAGTGCTTTCGTGGCCCTGCTACTCTTCTGTGCAGGGAACCTCGCCCATCATATCAGTGAGGTTGCGTTGAAAACGGCCGGGCAGCACAGCTGCCCCATCTCAGCGTTAAGTACGTGCATTTCCAAGGCACCTCCTCAGAACAGATCTAACGGCTAGGTTGTAACGAACTCCCGTAAGAGCAGGGCTAGCTGAAAGCTGCATTCAAGGGCTCTTTGCCTCGGAGAGTGAAGCCCAGGGCAGGGTAACTGAGCTTCTGCACCTACAGTTGACATGAGTTCATGTTGCCTTTTCAGAGGCCTGTGAGTCGCTGCTTTCCCGCAAAGCTGTTTTCCCGTCAGTTACATTGGTCCCATTTCCCTGGAGTGTCCTGCCGCACTTTCAGCTATGTCGGCACGGCTTGACGTGAGAGTCTGCTCAGACGCTCCAATGAAGGAAGACTTGCGTCTCACAGTTGACCATAGATCGGTCACACCTCCCCGGTGTTAGTGTCTAGCAGCACCAAAGAGACGCCCCTCGACAGCTGCAATGCGGGAGAGCTTGGATTTCTGACCTAGGTATAGTGCATTTCCACGGCATGTCCTCACTTCGAGTTGAGCTAGGTTCTAAGTCCCCAGCGAGAGATGCTAGCTGAAAGCTGCATTCAAGGAATGCTTTCTGCTCAGACCTAAGCATAGTACATTTTCCCTGGGTCCCATCACCTGCACCGAAGCAGTTTCTAACTCCTTTCCGAGGAAGGCATGTTAGAGGCTGCCTTCAAGGATCACTTGTGCCTCAGAGTTCGGAAGAGACACTGCCCACGCGTCTCCAACCCTCTCTGGTCTATGTTCCCATGCCGGTATTGACGAGGTTACTGGAATGCACTCAGAGAACAACGCTTCTGTCTCACGGTGAACAATAGTGCATTTCAGTGAACCAGGTGGCATTTCCATTGCAACTCGGCGGGGTGTGTAGGTAGCTTCTTCCTCCCTGCTGTGATGGGCTGGAGGGAAGTTGCACTGCACGACTGCATGGTTCTCTGAGTGAAGAAGAGCACAGCTCCAGGGCACCCCGGAAACAAACCTGGACCTAGGTTCTGACTCGCTCATGCGCCAGGCTGGTTGAAATGTGCATTGCAGGAATGCTTCTCTCGGAGCAGTCAGTACAGCGTATTTCCGTGCGTCTGCACAGATTCTGGGGTCATGAGTTCCTACTGCCTCCTCTCTGCGGTGTTCAGGACCTGCCCCACGGAGCACTTGCATCTCAGCGGGAAGTAGATCACATGTCCCTCGATACTCCCCGCTTACCTTTGTTAGCTATTGTCATGGGTTTCGGGAAGAGGGTTTGGATGGGGCCTCGGATGGAACCTTTGTTTCTCACACGTCCGGGTATAGACTTTCCATTTCACGTTCACTCCTCTGTTGCGATTACTTCTGCCACCCCAGATTTCTTGAAAGCCCAGTTGAAAGCTGCTGAGGAAGAATGCTTGAGCCTGCCCGTGGCACCCGCTCGACGAACTGTCAGCTGGCCTCTAACTCCCATATGCGAGAGGCGGGTGGGGAGCTGCAGTCCAGGGATGCTTGTATCGGAGACTCTAGCACAGTGCATTTCGTTGGGGCCTCTGCACCTGAAGTATTTATGCGCTCCGATTCCGTTCATTGAGTGGCTTCTCAGAAGCTACCTTCAAGGAACGCTAGTGACTGGGATTCACTTGGACTGCACATCCCTCGAGCCGCCAGGCTTATTTGTATATGATTTCCTGTACCTCTTCTTTGCGTTTTGTCCGGGAAGTTTAAAGCTCTACTCCAGGAGCGCTTCTTTCTCACCGGAGCTCTCAAGTGCTTTCGTGGCCCTGCTACTCTTCTGTGCAGGGAACCTCGCCCATCATATCAGTGAGGTTGCGTTGAAAACGGCCGGGCAGCACAGCTGCCCCATCTCAGCGTTAAGTACGTGCATTTCCAAGGCACCTCCTCAGAACAGATCTAACGGCTAGGTTGTAACGAACTCCCGTAAGAGCAGGGCTAGCTGAAAGCTGCATTCAAGGGCTGTTTGCCTCGGAGAGTGAAGCCCAGGGCAGGGTAACTGAGCTTCCGCACCTACAGTTGACATGAGTTCATGTTGCCTTTTCAGAGGCCTGTGAGTCGCTGCTTTCCGGCAAAGCTGTTTTCCCGTCAGTTACATTGGTCCCATTTCCCTGGGGTGTCCTGCCGCACTTTCAGCTATGTCGGCACGGCTTGACGTGAGAGTCTGGTCAGACGCTCCAATGAAGGAAGACTTGCGTCTCACAGTTGACCATAGATCGGTCACACCTCCCCGGTGTTAGTGTCTAGCAGCACCAAAGAGACGCCCCTCGACAGCTGCAATGCGGGAGAGCTTGGATTTCTGACCTAGGTATAGCGCATTTCCACGGCATGTCCTCACTTCGAGTTGAGCTAGGTTCTAAGTCCCCAGCGAGAGATGCTAGCTGAAAGCTGCATTCAAGGAATGCTTTCTGCTCAGACCTAAGCATAGTACATTTTCCCTGGGTCCCATCACCTGCACCGAAGCAGTTTCTAACTCCTTTCCGAGGAAGGCATGTTAGAGGCTGCCTTCAAGGATCACTTGTGCCTCAGAGTTCGGAAGAGACACTGCCCACGCGTCTCCAACCCTCTCTGGTCTATGTTCCCATGCCGGTATTGACAAGGGTACTGGAATGCACTCAGAGAACAACACTTCTGTCTCACGGTGAACAATAGAGCATTTCAGTGAACCAGGTGGCATTTCCATTGCAGCTCGGCGGGGTGTGTAGGTAGCTTCTTCCTCCCTGCTGTGATGGGCTGGAGGGAAGTTGCACTGCACGACTGCATGGTTCTCTGAGTGAAGAAGAGCACAGCTCCAGGGCACCCCGGAAACAAACCTGGACCTAGGTTCTGACTCGCTCATGCGCCAGGCTGGTTGAAATGTGCATTGCAGGAATGCTTCTCTCGGAGCAGTCAGTACAGCGTATTTCCGTGCGTCTGCACAGATTCTGGGGTCATGAGTTCCTACTGCCTCCTCTCTGCGGTGTTCAGGACCTGCCCCACGGAGCACTTGCATCTCAGCGGGAAGTAGATCACATGTCCCTCGATACTCCCCGCTTACCTTTGTTAGCTATTGTCATGGGTTTCGGGAAGAGGGTTTGGATGGGGCCTCGGATGGAACCTTTGTTTCTCACACGTCCGGGTATAGACTTTCCATTTCACGTTCACTCCTCTGTTGCGATTACTTCTGCCACCCCAGATTTCTTGAAAGCCCAGTTGAAAGCTGCCGAGGAAGAATGCTTGAGCCTGCCCGTGGCACCCGCTCGACGAACTGTCAGCTGGCCTCTAACTCCCATATGCGAGAGGCGGGTGGGGAGCTGCAGTCCAGGGATGCTTGTATCGGAGACTCTAGCACAGTGCATTTCGTTGGGGCCTCTGCACCTGAAGTATTTATGCGCTCCGATTCCGTTCATTGAGTGGCTTCTCAGAAGCTACCTTCAAGGAACTCTAGTGACTGGGATTCACTTGGACTGCACATCCCTCGAGCCGCCAGGCTTATTTGTATATGATTTCCTGTACCTCTTCTTTGCGTTTTGTCCGGGAAGTTTAAAGCTCTACTCCAGGAGCGCTTCTTTCTCACCGGAGCTCTCAAGTGCTTTCGTGGCCCTGCTACTCTTCTGTGCAGGGAACCTCGCCCATCATATCAGTGAGGTTGCGTTGAAAACGGCCGGGCAGCACAGCTGCCCCATCTCAGCGTTAAGTACGTGCATTTCCAAGGCACCTCCTCAGAACAGATCTAACGGCTAGGTTGTAACGAACTCCCATAAGAGCAGGGCTAGCTGAAAGCTGCATTCAAGGGCTGTTTGCCTCGGAGAGTGAAGCCCAGGGCAGGGTAACTGAGCTTCCGCACCTACAGTTGACATGAGTTCATGTTGCCTTTTCAGAGGCCTGTGAGTCGCTGCTTTCCCGCAAATCTGTTTTCCCGTCAGTTACATTGGTCTCATTTCCCTGGTGTGTCCTGCCGCACTTTCAGCTATGTCGGCACGGCTTGACGTGAGAGTCTGGTCAGCGGCTCCAATGAAGGAAGACTTGCGTCTCACAGTTGACCATAGATCGGTCACACCTCCCCGGTGTTAGTGTCTACCAGCACCAAAGAGACGCCCCTCGACAGCTGCAATGCGGGAGAGCTTGGATTTCTGACCTAGGTATAGCGCATTTCCACGGCATGTCCTCACTTCGAGTTGAGCTAGGTTCTAAGTCCCCAGCGAGAGATGCTAGCTGAAAGCTGCATTCAAGGAATGCTTTCTGCTCAGACCTAAGCATAGTACATTTTCCCTGGGTCCCATCACCTGCACCGAAGCAGTTTCTAACTCCTTTCCGAGGAAGGCATGTTAGAGGCTGCCTTCAAGGATCACTTGTGCCTCAGAGTTCGGAAGAGACACTGCCCACGCGTCTCCAACCCTCTCTGGTCTATGTTCCCATGCCGGTATTGACGAGGGTACTGGAATGCACTCAGAGAACAACGCTTCTGTCTCACGGTGAACAATAGAGCATTTCAGTGAACCAGGTGGCATTTCCATTGCAACTCGGCGGGGTGTGTAGGTAGCTTCTTCCTCCCTGCTGTGATGGGCTGGAGGGAAGTTGCAGTGCACGACTGCATGGTTCTCTGAGGGAAGATCACAGCTCCACGGCACCCCATAAACTAACCTGGACCTAGGTTCTGACTCGCTCATGCGCCAGGCTGGTTGAAATGTGCATTGCAGGAATGCTTCTCTCGGAGCAGTCAGTACAGCGTATTTCCGTGCGTCTGCACAGATTCTGGGGTCATAAGTTCCTACTGCCTCCTCTCTGCGGTGTTCAGGACCTGCCCCACGGAGCACTTGCATCTCAGCGGGAAGTAGATCACATGTCCCTCGATACTCCCCGCTTACCTTTGTTAGCTATTGTCATGGGTTTCGGGAAGAGGGTTTGGATGGGGCCTCGGAAGGAACCTTTGTTTCTCACACGTCCGGGTATAGACTTTCCATTTCACGTTCACTCCTCTGTTGCGATTACTTCTGCCACCCCAGATTTCTTGAAAGCCCAGTTGAAAGCTGCCGAGGAGGAATGCTTGTGCCTGCCCGTGGCACCCGCTCGACGAACTGTCAGCTGGCCTCTAACTCCCATATGCGAGAGGCGGGTGGGGAGCTGCAGTCCAGGGATGCTTGTATCGGAGACTCTAGCACAGTGCATTTCGTTGGGGCCTCCGCACCTGAAGTATTTATGCGCTCCGATTCCGTTCATTGAGTGGCTTCTCAGAAGCTACCTTCAAGGAACGCTAGTGACTGGGATTCACTTGGACTGCACATCCCTCGAGCCGCCAGGCTTATTTGTATATGATTTCCTGTACCTCTTCTTTGCGTTTTGTCCGGGAAGTTTAAAGCTCTACTCCAGGAGCGCTTCTTTCTCACCGGAGCTCTCAAGTGCTTTCGTGGCCCTGCTACTCTTCTGTGCAGGGAACCTCGCCCATCATATCAGTGAGGTTGCGTTGAAAACGGCCGGGCAGCACAGCTGCCCCATCTCAGCGTTAAGTACGTGCATTTCCAAGGCACCTCCTCAGAACAGATCTAACGGCTAGGTTGTAACGAACTCCCGTAAGAGCAGGGCTAGCTGAAAGCTGCATTCAAGGGCTGTTTGCCTCGGAGAGTGAAGCCCAGGGCAGGGTAACTGAGCTTCCGCACCTACAGTTGACATGAGTTCATGTTGCCTTTTCAGAGGCCTGTGAGTCGCTGCTTTCCCGCAAATCTGTTTTCCCGTCAGTTACATTGGTCTCATTTCCCTGGAGTGTCCTGCCGCACTTTCAGCTATGTCGGCACGGCTTGACGTGAGAGTCTGGTCAGCGGCTCCAATGAAGGAAGACTTGCGTCTCACAGTTGACCATAGATCGGTCACACCTCCCCGGTGTTAGTGTCTACCAGCACCAAAGAGACGCCCCTCGACAGCTGCAATGCGGGAGAGCTTGGATTTCTGACCTAGGTATAGCGCATTTCCACGGCATGTCCTCACTTCGAGTTGAGCTAGGTTCTAAGTCCCCAGCGAGAGATGCTAGCTGAAAGCTGCATTCAAGGAATGCTTTCTGCTCAGACCTAAGCATAGTACATTTTCCCTGGGTCCCATCACCTGCACCGAAGCAGTTTCTAACTCCTTTCCAAGGAAGGCATGTTAGAGGCTGCCTTCAAGGATCACTTGTGCCTCAGAGTTCGGAAGAGACACTGCCCACGCGTCTCCAACCCTCTCTGGTCTATGTTCCCATGCCGGTATTGACGAGGGTACTGGAATGCACTCAGAGAACAACGCTTCTGTCTCACGGTGAACAATAGAGCATTTCAGTGAACCAGGTGGCATTTCCATTGCAACTCGGCGGGGTGTGTAGGTAGCTTCTTCCTCCCTGCTGTGATGGGCTGGAGGGAAGTTGCAGTGCACGACTGCATGGTTCTCTGAGGGAAGATCACAGCTCCACGGCACCCCATAAACTAACCTGGACCTAGGTTCTGACTCGCTCATGCGCCAGGCTGGTTGAAATGTGCATTGCAGGAATGCTTCTCTCGGAGCAGTCAGTACAGCGTATTTCCGTGCGTCTGCACAGATTCTGGGTTCATAAGTTCCTACTGCCTCCTCTCTGCGGTGTTCAGGACCTGCCCCACGGAGCACTTGCATCTCAGCGGGAAGTAGATCACATGTCCCTCGATACTCCCCGCTTACCTTTGTTAGCTATTGTCATGGGTTTCGGGAAGAGGGTTTGGATGGGGCCTCGGAAGGAACCTTTGTTTCTCACACGTCCGGGTATAGACTTTCCATTTCACGTTCACTCCTCTGTTGCGATTACTTCTGCCACCCCAGATTTCTTGAAAGCCCAGTTGAAAGCTGCCGAGGAGGAATGCTTGAGCCTGCCCGTGGCACCCGCTCGACGAACTGTCAGCTGGCCTCTAACTCCCATATGCGAGAGGCGGGTGGGGAGCTGCAGTCCAGGGATGCTTGTATCGGAGACTCTAGCACAGTGCATTTCGTTGGGGCCTCCGCACCTGAAGTATTTATGCGCTCCGATTCCGTTCATTGAGTGGCTTCTCAGAAGCTACCTTCAAGGAACGCTAGTGACTGGGATTCACTTGGACTGCACATCCCTCGAGCCGCCAGGCTTATTTGTATATGATTTCCTGTACCTCTTCTTTGCGTTTTGTCCGGGAAGTTTAAAGCTCTACTCCAGGAGCGCTTCTTTCTCACCGGAGCTCTCAAGTGCTTTCGTGGCCCTGCTACTCTTCTGTGCAGGGAACCTCGCCCATCATATCAGTGAGGTTGCGTTGAAAACGGCCGGGCAGCACAGCTGCCCCATCTCAGCGTTAAGTACGTGCATTTCCAAGGCACCTCCTCAGAACAGATCTAACGGCTAGGTTGTAACGAACTCCCATAAGAGCAGGGCTAGCTGAAAGCTGCATTCAAGGGCTGTTTGCCTCGGAGAGTGAAGCCCAGGGCAGGGTAACTGAGCTTCCGCACCTACAGTTGACATGAGTTCATGTTGCCTTTTCAGAGGCCTGTGAGTCGCTGCTTTCCCGCAAATCTGTTTTCCGGTCAGTTACATTGGTCTCATTTCCCTGGTGTGTCCTGCCGCACTTTCAGCTATGTCGGCACGGCTTGACGTGAGAGTCTGGTCAGCGGCTCCAATGAAGGAAGACTTGCGTCTCACAGTTGACCAAGATCGGTCACACCTCCCCGGTGTTAGTGTCTACCAGCACCAAAGAGACGCCCCTCGACAGCTGCAATGCGGGAGAGCTTGGATTTCTGACCTAGGTATAGCGCATTTCCACGGCATGTCCTCACTTCGGGTTGAGCTAGGTTCTAAGTCCCCAGCGAGAGATGCTAGCTGAAAGCTGCATTCAAGGAATGCTTTCTGCTCAGACCTAAGCATAGTACATTTTCCCTGGGTCCCATCACCTGCACCGAAGCAGTTTCTAACTCCTTTCCGAGGAAGGCATGTTAGAGGCTGCCTTCAAGGATCACTTGTGCCTCAGAGTTCGGAAGAGACACTGCCCACGCGTCTCCAACCCTCTCTGGTCTATGTTCCCATGCCGGTATTGACAAGGGTACTGGAATGCACTCAGAGAACAACACTTCTGTCTCACGGTGAACAATAGAGCATTTCAGTGAACCAGGTGGCATTTCCATTGCAACTCGGCGGGGTGTGTAGGTAGCTTCTTCCTCCCTGCTGTGATGGGCTGGAGGGAAGTTGCACTGCACGACTGCATGGTTCTCTGAGTGAAGAAGAGCACAGCTCCAGGGCACCCCGGAAACAAACCTGGACCTAGGTTCTGACTCGCTCATGCGCCAGGCTGGTTGAAATGTGCATTGCAGGAAT
The DNA here is from genome assembly GCF_053574225.1 of Canis aureus. Lineage (NCBI taxonomy): Eukaryota > Metazoa > Chordata > Mammalia > Carnivora > Canidae > Canis > Canis aureus. The sequence goes on along the minus strand of NC_135649.1, from coordinate 74,973,330 downwards.
GCTTCTCTCGGAGCAGTCAGTACAGCGTATTTCCGTGCGTCTGCACAGATTCTGGGGTCATGAGTTCCTACTGCCTCCTCTCTGCGGTGTTCAGGACCTGCCCCACGGAGCACTTGCATCTCAGCGGGAAGTAGATCACATGTCCCTCGATACTCCCCGCTTACCTTTGTTAGCTATTGTCATGGGTTTCGGGAAGAGGGTTTGGATGGGGCCTCGGAAGGAACCTTTGTTTCTCACACGTCCGGGTATAGACTTTCCATTTCACGTTCACTCCTCTGTTGCGATTACTTCTGCCACCCCAGATTTCTTGAAAGCCCAGTTGAAAGCTGCCGAGGAAGAATGCTTGAGCCTGCCCGTGGCACCCGCTCGACGAACTGTCAGCTGGCCTCTAACTCCCATATGCGAGAGGCGGGTGGGGAGCTGCAGTCCAGGGATGCTTGTATCGGAGACTCTAGCACAGTGCATTTCGTTGGGGCCTCTGCACCTGAAGTATTTATGCGCTCCGATTCCGTTCATTGAGTGGCTTCTCAGAAGCTACCTTCAAGGAACGCTAGTGACTGGGATTCACTTGGACTGCACATCCCTCGAGCCGCCAGGCTTATTTGTATATGATTTCCTGTACCTCTTCTTTGCGTTTTGTCCGGGAAGTTTAAAGCTCTACTCCAGGAGCGCTTCTTTCTCACCGGAGCTCTCAAGTGCTTTCGTGGCCCTGCTACTCTTCTGTGCAGGGAACCTCGCCCATCATATCAGTGAGGTTGCGTTGAAAACGGCCGGGCAGCACAGCTGCCCCATCTCAGCGTTACGTACGTGCATTTCCAAGGCACCTCCTCAGAACAGATCTAACGGCTAGGTTGTAACGAACTCCCGTAAGAGCAGGGCTAGCTGAAAGCTGCATTCAAGGGCTGTTTGCCTCGGAGAGTGAAGCCCAGGGCAGGGTAACTGAGCTTCCGCACCTACAGTTGACATGAGTTCATGTTGCCTTTTCAGAGGCCTGTGAGTCGCTGCTTTCCCGCAAATCTGTTTTCCCGTCAGTTACATTGGTCCCATTTCCCTGGAGTGTCCTGCCGCACTTTCACCTATGTCGGCACGGCTTGACGTGAGAGTCTGGTCAGACGCTCCAATGAAGGAAGACTTGCGTCTCACAGTTGACCATAGATCGGTCACACCTCCCCGGTGTTAGTGTCTACCAGCACCAAAGAGACGCCCCTCGACAGCTGCAATGCGGGAGAGCTTGGATTTCTGACCTAGGTATAGCGCATTTCCACGGCATGTCCTCACTTCGAGTTGAGCTAGGTTCTAAGTCCCCAGCGAGAGATGCTAGCTGAAAGCTGCATTCAAGGAATGCTTTCTGCTCAGACCTAAGCATAGTACATTTTCCCTGGGTCCCATCACCTGCACCGAAGCAGTTTCTAACTCCTTTCCGAGGAAGGCATGTTAGAGGCTGCCTTCAAGGATCACTTGTGCCTCAGAGTTCGGAAGAGACACTGCCCACGCGTCTCCAACCCTCTCTGGTCTATGTTCCCATGCCGGTATTGACGAGGGTACTGGAATGCACTCAGAGAACAACACTTCTGTCTCACGGTGAACAATAGAGTATTTCAGTGAACCAGGTGGCATTTCCATTGCAACTCGGCGGGGTGTGTAGGTAGCTTCTTCCTCCCTGCTGTGATGGGCTGGAGGGAAGTTGCACTGCACGACTGCATGGTTCTCTGAGTGAAGAAGAGCACAGCTCCACGGCACCCCGTAAACTAACCTGGACCTAGGTTCTGACTCGCTCATGCGCCAGGCTGGTTGAAATGTGCATTGCAGGAATGCTTCTCTCGGAGCAGTCAGTACAGCGTATTTCCGTGCGTCTGCACAGATTCTGGGGTCATAAGTTCCTACTGCCTCCTCTCTGCGGTGTTCAGGACCTGCCCCACGGAGCACTTGCATCTCAGCGGGAAGTAGATCACATGTCCCTCGATACTCCCCGCTTACCTTTGTTAGCTATTGTCATGGGTTTCGGGAAGAGGGTTTGGATGGGGCCTCGGAAGGAACCTTTGTTTCTCACACGTCCGGGTATAGACTTTCCATTTCACGTTCACTCCTCTGTTGCGATTACTTCTGCCACCCCAGATTTGTTGAAAGCCCAGTTGAAAGCTGCCGAGGAAGAATGCTTGTGCCTGCCCGTGGCACCCGCTCGTCGAACTGTCAGCTGGCCTCTAACTCCCATATGCGAGAGGCGGGTGGGGAGCTGCGGTCCAGGGATGCTTGTATCGGAGACTCTAGCACAGTGCATTTCGTTGGGGCCTCTGCACCTGAAGTATTTATGCGCTCCGATTCCGTTCATTGAGTGGCTTCTCAGAAGCTACCTTCAAGGAACGCTAGTGACTGGGATTCACTTGGACTGCACATCCCTCGAGCCGCCAGGCTTATTTGTATATGATTTCCTGTACCTCTTCTTTGCGTTTTGTCCGGGAAGTTTAAAGCTCTACTCCAGGAGCGCTTCTTTCTCACCGGAGCTCTCAAGTGCTTTCGTGGCCCTGCTACTCTTCTGTGCAGGGAACCTCGCCCATCATATCAGTGAGGTTGCGTTGAAAACGGCCGGGCAGCACAGCTGCCCCATCTCAGCGTTACGTACGTGCATTTCCAAGGCACCTCCTCAGAACAGATCTAACGGCTAGGTTGTAACGAACTCCCGTAAGAGCAGGGCTAGCTGAAAGCTGCATTCAAGGGCTGTTTGCCTCGGAGAGTGAAGCCCAGGGCAGGGTAACTGAGCTTCCGCACCTACAGTTGACATGAGTTCATGTTGCCTTTTCAGAGGCCTGTGAGTCGCTGCTTTCCGGCAAAGCTGTTTTCCCGTCAGTTACATTGGTCCCATTTCCCTGGGGTGTCCTGCCGCACTTTCAGCTATGTCGGCACAGCTTGACGTGAGAGTCTGGTCAGCGGCTCCAATGAAGGAAGACTTGCGTCTCACAGTTGACCATAGATCGGTCACACCTCCCCGGTGTTAGTGTCTACCAGCACCAAAGAGACGCCCCTCGACAGCTGCAATGCGGGAGAGCTTGGATTTCTGACCTAGGTATAGCGCATTTCCACGGCATATCCTCACTTCGAGTTGAGCTAGGTTCTAAGTCCCCAGCAAGAGATGCTAGCTGAAAGCTGCATTCAAGGAATGCTTTCTGCTCAGACCTAAGCATAGTACATTTTCCCTGGGTCCCATCACCTGCACCGAAGCAGTTTCTAACTCCTTTCCGAGGAAGGCATGTTAGAGGCTGCCTTCAAGGATCACTTGTGCCTCAGAGTTCGGAAGAGACACTGCCCACGCGTCTCCAACCCTCTCTGGTCTATGTTCCCATGCCGGTATTGACGAGGGTACTGGAATGCACTCAGAGAACAACACTTCTGTCTCACGGTGAACAATAGAGCATTTCAGTGAACCAGGTGGCATTTCCATTGCAACTCGGCGGGGTGTGTAGGTAGCTTCTTCCTCCCTGCTGTGATGGGCTGGAGGGAAGTTGCACTGCACGACTGCATGGTTCTCTGAGTGAAGAAGAGCACAGCTCCACGGCACCCCGTAAACTAACCTGGACCTAGGTTCTGACTCGCTCATGCGCCAGGCTGGTTGAAATGTGCATTGCAGGAATGCTTCTCTCGGAGCAGTCAGTACAGCGTATTTCCGTGCGTCTGCACAGATTCTGGGGTCATAAGTTCCTACTGCCTCCTCTCTGCGGTGTTCAGGACCTGCCCCACGGAGCACTTGCATCTCAGCGGGAAGTAGATCACATGTCCCTCGATACTCCCCGCTTACCTTTGTTAGCTATTGTCATGGGTTTCGGGAAGAGGGTTTGGATGGGGCCTCGGAAGGAACCTTTGTTTCTCACACGTCCGGGTATAGACTTTCCATTTCACGTTCACTCCTCTGTTGCGATTACTTCTGCCACCCCAGATTTCTTGAAAGCCCAGTTGAAAGCTGCCGAGGAAGAATGCTTGAGCCTGCCCGTGGCACCCGCTCGACGAACTGTCAGCTGGCCTCTAACTCCCATATGCGAGAGGCGGGTGGGGAGCTGCGGTCCAGGGATGCTTGTATCGGAGACTCTAGCACAGTGCATTTCGTTGGGGCCTCTGCACCTGAAGTATTTATGCGCTCCGATTCCGTTCATTGAGTGGCTTCTCAGAAGCTACCTTCAAGGAACGCTAGTGACTGGGATTCACTTGGACTGCACATCCCTCGAGCCGCCAGGCTTATTTGTATATGATTTCCTGTACCTCTTCTTTGCGTTTTGTCCGGGAAGTTTAAAGCTCTACTCCAGGAGCGCTTCTTTCTCACCGGAGCTCTCAAGTGCTTTCGTGGCCCTGCTACTCTTCTGTGCAGGGAACCTCGCCCATCATATCAGTGAGGTTGCGTTGAAAACGGCCGGGCAGCACAGCTGCCCCATCTCAGCGTTAAGTACGTGCATTTCCAAGGCACCTCCTCAGAACAGATCTAACGGCTAGGTTGTAACGAACTCCCGTAAGAGCAGGGCTAGCTGAAAGCTGCATTCAAGGGCTGTTTGCCTCGGAGAGTGAAGCCCAGGGCAGGGTAACTGAGCTTCCGCACCTACAGTTGACATGAGTTCATGTTGCCTTTTCAGAGGCCTGTGAGTCGCTGCTTTCCGGCAAAGCTGTTTTCCCGTCAGTTACATTGGTCCCATTTCCCTGGGGTGTCCTTCCGCACTTTCAGCTATGACGGCACGGCTTGACGTGAGAGTCTGGTCAGCGGCTCCAATGAAGGAAGACTTGCGTCTCACAGTTGACCATAGATCGGTCACACCTCCCCGGTGTTAGTGTCTAGCAGCACCAAAGAGACGCCCCTCGACAGCTGCAATGCGGGAGAGCTTGGATTTCTGACCTAGGTATAGCGCATTTCCACGGCATGTCCTCACTTCGGGTTGAGCTAGGTTCTAAGTCCCCAGCGAGAGATGCTAGCTGAAAGCTGCATTCAAGGAATGCTTTCTGCTCAGACCTAAGCATAGTACATTTTCCCTGGGTCCCATCACCTGCACCGAAGCAGTTTCTAACTCCTTTCCGAGGAAGGCATGTTAGAGGCTGCCTTCAAGGATCACTTGTGCCTCAGAGTTCGGAAGAGACACTGCCCACGCGTCTCCAACCCTCTCTGGTCTATGTTCCCATGCCAGTATTGACGAGGGTACTGGAATGCACTCAGAGAACAACGCTTCTGTCTCACGGTGAACAATAGAGCATTTCAGTGAACCAGGTGGCATTTCCATTGCAACTCGGCGGGGTGTGTAGGTAGCTTCTTCCTCCCTGCTGTGATGGGCTGGAGGGAAGTTGCACTGCACGACTGCATGGTTCTCTGAGAGAAGAAGAGCACAGCTCCACGGCACCCCGTAAACTAACCTGGACCTAGGTTCTGACTCGCTCATGCGCCAGGCTGGTTGAAATGTGCATTGCAGGAATGCTTCTCTCGGAGCAGTCAGTACAGCGTATTTCCGTGCGTCTGCACAGATTCTGGGGTCATAAGTTCCTACTGCCTCCTCTCTGCGGTGTTCAGGACCTGCCCCACGGAGCACTTGCATCTCAGCGGGAAGTAGATCACATGTCCCTCGATACTCCCCGCTTACCTTTGTTAGCTATTGTCATGGGTTTCGGGAAGAGGGTTTGGATGGGGCCTCGGAAGGAACCTTTGTTTCTCACACGTCCGGGTATAGACTTTCCATTTCACGTTCACTCCTCTGTTGCGATTACTTCTGCCACCCCAGATTTCTTGAAAGCCCAGTTGAAAGCTGCCGAGGAAGAATGCTTGTGCCTGCCCGTGGCACCCGCTCGTCGAACTGTCAGCTGGCCTCTAACTCCCATATGCGAGAGGCGGGTGGGGAGCTGCGGTCCAGGGATGCTTGTATCGGAGACTCTAGCACAGTGCATTTCGTTGGGGCCTCTGCACCTGAAGTATTTATGCGCTCCGATTCCGTTCATTGAGTGGCTTCTCAGAAGCTACCTTCAAGGAACGCTAGTGACTGGGATTCACTTGGACTGCACATCCCTCGAGCCGCCAGGCTTATTTGTATATGATTTCCTGTACCTCTTCTTTGCGTTTTGTCCGGGAAGTTTAAAGCTCTACTCCAGGAGCGCTTCTTTCTCACCGGAGCTCTCAAGTGCTTTCGTGGCCCTGCTACTCTTCTGTGCAGGGAACCTCGCCCATCATATCAGTGAGGTTGCGTTGAAAACGGCCGGGCAGCACAGCTGCCCCATCTCAGCGTTACGTACGTGCATTTCCAAGGCACCTCCTCAGAACAGATCTAACGGCTAGGTTGTAACGAACTCCCGTAAGAGCAGGGCTAGCTGAAAGCTGCATTCAAGGGCTGTTTGCCTCGGAGAGTGAAGCCCAGGGCAGGGTAACTGAGCTTCCGCACCTACAGTTGACATGAGTTCATGTTGCCTTTTCAGAGGCCTGTGAGTCGCTGCTTTCCGGCAAAGCTGTTTTCCCGTCAGTTACATTGGTCCCATTTCCCTGGAGTGTCCTGCCGCACTTTCACCTATGTCGGCACGGCTTGACGTGAGAGTCTGGTCAGCGGCTCCAATGAAGGAAGACTTGCGTCTCACAGTTGACCATAGATCGGTCACACCTCCCCGGTGTTAGTGTCTACCAGCACCAAAGAGACGCCCCTCGACAGCTGCAATGCGGGAGAGCTTGGATTTCTGACCTAGGTATAGCGCATTTCCACGGCATGTCCTCACTTCGAGTTGAGCTAGGTTCTAAGTCCCCAGCGAGAGATGCTAGCTGAAAGCTGCATTCAAGGAATGCTTTCTGCTCAGACCTAAGCATAGTACATTTTCCCTGGGTCCCATCACCTGCACCGAAGCAGTTTCTAACTCCTTTCCGAGGAAGGCATGTTAGAGGCTGCCTTCAAGGATCACTTGTGCCTCAGAGTTCGGAAGAGACACTGCCCACGCGTCTCCAACCCTCTCTGGTCTATGTTCCCATGCCGGTATTGACGAGGGTACTGGAATGCACTCAGAGAACAACACTTCTGTCTCACGGTGAACAATAGAGCATTTCAGTGAACCAGGTGGCATTTCCATTGCAACTCGGCGGGGTGTGTAGGTAGCTTCTTCCTCCCTGCTGTGATGGGCTGGAGGGAAGTTGCACTGCACGACTGCATGGTTCTCTGAGGGAAGAGCACAGCTCCACGGCACCCCGTAAACTAACCTGGACGTAGGTTCTGACTCGCTCATGCGCCAGGCTGGTTGAAATGTGCATTGCAGGAATGCTTCTCTCGGAGCAGTCAGTACAGCGTATTTCCGTGCGTCTGCACAGATTCTGGGGTCGTAAGTTCCTACTGCCTCCTCTCTGCGGTGTTCAGGACCTGCCCCACGGAGCACTTGCATCTCAGCGGGAAGTAGATCACATGTCCCTCGATACTCCCCGCTTACCTTTGTTAGCTATTGTCATGGGTTTCGGGAAGAGGGTTTGAATGGGGCCTCGGAAGGAACCTTTGTTTCTCACACGTCCGGGTATAGACTTTCCATTTCACGTTCACTCCTCTGTTGCGATTACTTCTGCCACCCCAGATTTCTTGAAAGCCCAGTTGAAAGCTGCCGAGGAAGAATGCTTGTGCCTGCCCGTGGCACCCGCTCGTCGAACTGTCAGCTGGCCTCTAACTCCCATATGCGAGAGGCGGGTGGGGAGCTGCGGTCCAGGGATGCTTGTATCGGAGACTCTAGCACAGTGCATTTCGTTGGGGCCTCTGCACCTGAAGTATTTATGCGCTCCGATTCCGTTCATTGAGTGGCTTCTCAGAAGCTACCTTCAAGGAACGCTAGTGACTGGGATTCACTTGGACTGCACATCCCTCGAGCCGCCAGGCTTATTTGTATATGATTTCCTGTACCTCTTCTTTGCGTTTTGTCCGGGAAGTTTAAAGCTCTACTCCAGGAGCGCTTCTTTCTCACCGGAGCTCTCAAGTGCTTTCGTGGCCCTGCTACTCTTCTGTGCAGGGAACCTCGCCCATCATATCAGTGAGGTTGCGTTGAAAACGGCCGGGCAGCACAGCTGCCCCATCTCAGCGTTAAGTACGTGCATTTCCAAGGCACCTCCTCAGAACAGATCTAACGGCTAGGTTGTAACGAACTCCATTAAGAGCAGGGCTAGCTGAAAGCTGCATTCAAGGGCTGTTTGCCTCGGAGAGTGAAGCCCAGGGCAGGGTAACTGAGCTTCCGCACCTACAGTTGACATGAGTTCATGTTGCCTTTTCAGAGGCCTGTGAGTCGCTGCTTTCCGGCAAAGCTGTTTTCCCGTCAGTTACATTGGTCCCATTTCCCTGGAGTGTCCTGCCGCACTTTCACCTATGTCGGCACGGCTTGACGTGAGAGTCTGGTCAGCGGCTCCAATGAAGGAAGACTTGCGTCTCACAGTTGACCATAGATCGGTCACACCTCCCCGGTGTTAGTGTCTACCAGCACCAAAGAGACGCCCCTCGACAGCTGCAATGCGGGAGAGCTTGGATATCTGACCTAGGTATAGCGCATTTCCACGGCATGTCCTCACTTCGGGTTGAGCTAGGTTCTAAGTCCCCAGCGAGAGATGCTAGCTGAAAGCTGCATTCAAGGAATGCTTTCTGCTCAGACCTAAGCATAGTACATTTTCCCTGGGTCCCATCACCTGCACCGAAGCAGTTTCTAACTCCTTTCCGAGGAAGGCATGATAGAGGCTGCCTTCAAGGATCACTTGTGCCTCAGAGTTCGGAAGAGACACTGCCCACGCGTCTCCAACCCTCTCTGGTCTATGTTCCCATGCCGGTATTGACGAGGGTACTGGAATGCACTCAGAGAACAACGCTTCTGTCTCACGGTGAACAATAGAGCATTTCAGTGAACCAGGTGGCATTTCCATTGCAACTCGGCGGGGTGTGTAGGTAGCTTCTTCCTCCCTGCTGTGATGGGCTGGAGGGAAGTTGCACTGCACGACTGCATGGTTCTCTGAGGGAAGAGCACAGCTCCACGGCACCCCGTAAACTAACCTGGACCTAGGTTCTGACTCGCTCATGCGCCAGGCTGGTTGAAATGTGCATTGCAGGAATGCTTCTCTCGGAGCAGTCAGTACAGCGTATTTCCGTGCGTCTGCACAGATTCTGGGGTCATAAGTTCCTACTGCCTCCTCTCTGCGGTGTTCAGGACCTGCCCCACGGAGCACTTGCATCTCAGCGGGAAGTAGATCACATGTCCCTCGATACTCCCCGCTTACCTTTGTTAGCTATTGTCATGGGTTTCGGGAAGAGGGTTTGAATGGGGCCTCGGAAGGAACCTTTGTTTCTCACACGTCCGGGTATAGACTTTCCATTTCACGTTCACTCCTCTGTTGCGATTACTTCTGCCACCCCAGATTTCTTGAAAGCCCAGTTGAAAGCTGCCGAGGAAGAATGCTTGTGCCTGCCCGTGGCACCCGCTCGTCGAACTGTCAGCTGGCCTCTAACTCCCATATGCGAGAGGCGGGTGGGGAGCTGCGGTCCAGGGATGCTTGTATCGGAGACTCTAGCACAGTGCATTTCGTTGGGGCCTCTGCACCTGAAGTATTTATGCGCTCCGATTCCGTTCATTGAGTGGCTTCTCAGAAGCTACCTTCAAGGAACGCTAGTGACTGGGATTCACTTGGACTGCACATCCCTCGAGCCGCCAGGCTTATTTGTATATGATTTCCTGTACCTCTTCTTTGCGTTTTGTCCGGGAAGTTTAAAGCTCTACTCCAGGAGCGCTTCTTTCTCACCGGAGCTCTCAAGTGCTTTCGTGGCCCTGCTACTCTTCTGTGCAGGGAACCTCGCCCATCATATCAGTGAGGTTGCGTTGAAAACGGCCGGGCAGCACAGCTGCCCCATCTCAGCGTTAAGTACGTGCATTTCCAAGGCACCTCCTCAGAACAGATCTAACGGCTAGGTTGTAACGAACTCCCGTAAGAGCAGGGCTAGCTGAAAGCTGCATTCAAGGGCTGTTTGCCTCGGAGAGTGAAGCCCAGGGCAGGGTAACTGAGCTTCCGCACCTACAGTTGACATGAGTTCATGTTGCCTTTTCAGAGGCCTGTGAGTCGCTGCTTTCCGGCAAAGCTGTTTTCCCGTCAGTTACATTGGTCCCATTTCCCTGGAGTGTCCTGCCGCACTTTCACCTATGTCGGCACGGCTTGACGTGAGAGTCTGGTCAGCGGCTCCAATGAAGGAAGACTTGCGTCTCACAGTTGACCATAGATCGGTCACACCTCCCCGGTGTTAGTGTCTACCAGCACCAAAGAGACGCCCCTCGACAGCTGCAATGCGGGAGAGCTTGGATTTCTGACCTAGGTATAGCGCATTTCCACGGCATGTCCTCACTTCGGGTTGAGCTAGGTTCTAAGTCCCCAGCGAGAGATGCTAGCTGAAAGCTGCATTCAAGGAATGCTTTCTGCTCAGACCTAAGCATAGTACATTTTCCCTGGGTCCCATCACCTGCACCGAAGCAGTTTCTAACTCCTTTCCGAGGAAGGCATGATAGAGGCTGCCTTCAAGGATCACTTGTGCCTCAGAGTTCGGAAGAGACACTGCCCACGCGTCTCCAACCCTCTCTGGTCTATGTTCCCATGCCGGTATTGACGAGGGTACTGGAATGCACTCAGAGAACAACGCTTCTGTCTCACGGTGAACAATAGAGCATTTCAGTGAACCAGGTGGCATTTCCATTGCAACTCGGCGGGGTGTGTAGGTAGCTTCTTCCTCCCTGCTGTGATGGGCTGGAGGGAAGTTGCACTGCACGACTGCATGGTTCTCTGAGAGAAGAAGAGCACAGCTCCACGGCACCCCGTAAACTAACCTGGACCTAGGTTCTGACTCGCTCATGCGCCAGGCTGGTTGAAATGTGCATTGCAGGAATGCTTCTCTCGGAGCAGTCAGTACAGCGTATTTCCGTGCGTCTGCACAGATTCTGGGGTCATAAGTTCCTACTGCCTCCTCTCTGCGGTGTTCAGGACCTGCCCCACGGAGCACTTGCATCTCAGCGGGAAGTAGATCACATGTCCCTCGATACTCCCCGCTTACCTTTGTTAGCTATTGTCATGGGTTTCGGGAAGAGGGTTTGGATGGGGCCTCGGAAGGAACCTTTGTTTCTCACACGTCCGGGTATAGACTTTCCATTTCACGTTCACTCCTCTGTTGCGATTACTTCTGCCACCCCAGATTTCTTGAAAGCCCAGTTGAAAGCTGCCGAGGAAGAATGCTTGTGCCTGCCCGTGGCACCCGCTCGTCGAACTGTCAGCTGGCCTCTAACTCCCATATGCGAGAGGCGGGTGGGGAGCTGCGGTCCAGGGATGCTTGTATCGGAGACTCTAGCACAGTGCATTTCGTTGGGGCCTCTGCACCTGAAGTATTTATGCGCTCCGATTCCGTTCATTGAGTGGCTTCTCAGAAGCTACCTTCAAGGAACGCTAGTGACTGGGATTCACTTGGACTGCACATCCCTCGAGCCGCCAGGCTTATTTGTATATGATTTCCTGTACCTCTTCTTTGCGTTTTGTCCGGGAAGTTTAAAGCTCTACTCCAGGAGCGCTTCTTTCTCACCGGAGCTCTCAAGTGCTTTCGTGGCCCTGCTACTCTTCTGTGCAGGGAACCTCGCCCATCATATCAGTGAGGTTGCGTTTTAAACGGCCGGGCAGCACAGCTGCCCCATCTCAGCGTTAAGTATGTGCATTTCCAAGGCACCTCCTCAGAACAGATCTAACGGCTAGGTTGTAACGAACTCCATTAAGAGCAGGGCTAGCTGAAAGCTGCATTCAAGGGCTGTTTGCCTCGGAGAGTGAAGCCCAGGGCAGGGTAACTGAGCTTCCGCACCTACAGTTGACATGAGTTCATGTTGCCTTTTCAGAGGCCTGTGAGTCGCTGCTTTCCGGCAAAGCTGTTTTCCCGTCAGTTACATTGGTCCCATTTCCCTGGAGTGTCCTGCCGCACTTTCACCTATGTCGGCACGGCTTGACGTGAGAGTCTGGTCAGCGGCTCCAATGAAGGAAGACTTGCGTCTCACAGTTGACCATAGATCGGTCACACCTCCCCGGTGTTAGTGTCTACCAGCACCAAAGAGACGCCCCTCGACAGCTGCAATGCGGGAGAGCTTGGATTTCTGACCTAGGTATAGCGCATTTCCACGGCATGTCCTCACTTCGAGTTGAGCTAGGTTCTAAGTCCCCAGCGAGAGATGCTAGCTGAAAGCTGCATTCAAGGAATGCTTTCTGCTCAGACCTAAGCATAGTACATTTTCCCTGGGTCCCATCACCTGCACCGAAGCAGTTTCTAACTCCTTTCCGAGGAAGGCATGTTAGAGGCTGCCTTCAAGGATCACTTGTGCCTCAGAGTTCGGAAGAGACACTGCCCACGCGTCTCCAACCCTCTCTGGTCTATGTTCCCATGCCGGTATTGACGAGGGTACTGGAATGCACTCAGAGAACAACGCTTCTGTCTCACGGTGAACAATAGAGCATTTCAGTGAACCAGGTGGCATTTCCATTGCAACTCGGCGGGGTGTGTAGGTAGCTTCTTCCTCCCTGCTGTGATGGGCTGGAGGGAAGTTGCACTGCACGACTGCATGGTTCTCTGAGGGAAGAGCACAGCTCCACGGCACCCCGTAAACTAACCTGGACCTAGGTTCTGACTCGCTCATGCGCCAGGCTGGTTGAAATGTGCATTGCAGGAATGCTTCTCTCGGAGCAGTCAGTACAGCGTATTTCCGTGCGTCTGCACAGATTCTGGGGTCATAAGTTCCTACTGCCTCCTCTCTGCGGTGTTCAGGACCTGCCCCACGGAGCACTTGCATCTCAGCGGGAAGTAGATCACATGTCCCTCGATACTCCCCGCTTACCTTTGTTAGCTATTGTCATGGGTTTCGGGAAGAGGGTTTGAATGGGGCCTCGGAAGGAACCTTTGTTTCTCACACGTCCGGGTATAGACTTTCCATTTCACGTTCACTCCTCTGTTGCGATTACTTCTGCCACCCCAGATTTCTTGAAAGCCCAGTTGAAAGCTGCCGAGGAAGAATGCTTGTGCCTGCCCGTGGCACCCGCTCGTCGAACTGTCAGCTGGCCTCTAACTCCCATATGCGAGAGGCGGGTGGGGAGCTGCGGTCCAGGGATGCTTGTATCGGAGACTCTAGCACAGTGCATTTCGTTGGGGCCTCTGCACCTGAAGTATTTATGCGCTCCGATTCCGTTCATTGAGTGGCTTCTCAGAAGCTACCTTCAAGGAACGCTAGTGACTGGGATTCACTTGGACTGCACATCCCTCGAGCCGCCAGGCTTATTTGTATATGATTTCCTGTACCTCTTCTTTGCGTTTTGTCCGGGAAGTTTAAAGCTCTACTCCAGGAGCGCTTCTTTCTCACCGGAGCTCTCAAGTGCTTTCGTGGCCCTGCTACTCTTCTGTGCAGGGAACCTCGCCCATCATATCAGTGAGGTTGCGTTGAAAACGGCCGGGCAGCACAGCTGCCCCATCTCAGCGTTAAGTACGTGCATTTCCAAGGCACCTCCTCAGAACAGATCTAACGGCTAGGTTGTAACGAACTCCCGTAAGAGCAGGGCTAGCTGAAAGCTGCATTCAAGGGCTGTTTGCCTCGGAGAGTGAAGCCCAGGGCAGGGTAACTGAGCTTCCGCACCTACAGTTGACATGAGTTCATGTTGCCTTTTCAGAGGCCTGTGAGTCGCTGCTTTCCGGCAAAGCTGTTTTCCCGTCAGTTACATTGGTCCCATTTCCCTGGAGTGTCCTGCCGCACTTTCACCTATGTCGGCACGGCTTGACGTGAGAGTCTGGTCAGCGGCTCCAATGAAGGAAGACTTGCGTCTCACAGTTGACCATAGATCGGTCACACCTCCCCGGTGTTAGTGTCTACCAGCACCAAAGAGACGCCCCTCGACAGCTGCAATGCGGGAGAGCTTGGATTTCTGACCTAGGTATAGCGCATTTCCACGGCATGTCCTCACTTCGAGTTGAGCTAGGTTCTAAGTCCCCAGCGAGAGATGCTAGCTGAAAGCTGCATTCAAGGAATGCTTTCTGCTCAGACCTAAGCATAGTACATTTTCCCTGGGTCCCATCACCTGCACCGAAGCAGTTTCTAACTCCTTTCCGAGGAAGGCATGTTAGAGGCTGCCTTCAAGGATCACTTGTGCCTCAGAGTTCGGAAGAGACACTGCCCACGCGTCTCCAACCCTCTCTGGTCTATGTTCCCATGCCGGTATTGACGAGGGTACTGGAATGCACTCAGAGAACAACGCTTCTGTCTCACGGTGAACAATAGAGCATTTCAGTGAACCAGGTGGCATTTCCATTGCAACTCGGCGGGGTGTGTAGGTAGCTTCTTCCTCCCTGCTGTGATGGGCTGGAGGGAAGTTGCACTGCACGACTGCATGGTTCTCTGAGGGAAGAGCACAGCTCCACGGCACCCCGTAAACTAACCTGGACCTAGGTTCTGACTCGCTCATGCGCCAGGCTGGTTGAAATGTGCATTGCAGGAATGCTTCTCTCGGAGCAGTCAGTACAGCGTATTTCCGTGCGTCTGCACAGATTCTGGGGTCATAAGTTCCTACTGCCTCCTCTCTGCGGTGTTCAGGACCTGCCCCACGGAGCACTTGCATCTCAGCGGGAAGTAGATCACATGTCCCTCGATACTCCCCGCTTACCTTTGTTAGCTATTGTCATGGGTTTCGGGAAGAGGGTTTGAATGGGGCCTCGGAAGGAACCTTTGTTTCTCACACGTCCGGGTATAGACTTTCCATTTCACGTTCACTCCTCTGTTGCGATTACTTCTGCCACCCCAGATTTCTTGAAAGCCCAGTTGAAAGCTGCCGAGGAAGAATGCTTGTGCCTGCCCGTGGCACCCGCTCGTCGAACTGTCAGCTGGCCTCTAACTCCCATATGCGAGAGGCGGGTGGGGAGCTGCGGTCCAGGGATGCTTGTATCGGAGACTCTAGCACAGTGCATTTCGTTGGGGCCTCTGCACCTGAAGTATTTATGCGCTCCGATTCCGTTCATTGAGTGGCTTCTCAGAAGCTACCTTCAAGGAACGCTAGTGACTGGGATTCACTTGGACTGCACATCCCTCGAGCCGCCAGGCTTATTTGTATATGATTTCCTGTACCTCTTCTTTGCGTTTTGTCCGGGAAGTTTAAAGCTCTACTCCAGGAGCGCTTCTTTCTCACCGGAGCTCTCAAGTGCTTTCGTGGCCCTGCTACTCTTCTGTGCAGGGAACCTCGCCCATCATATCAGTGAGGTTGCGTTGAAAACAGCCGGGCAGCACAGCTGCCCCATCTCAGCGTTAAGTACGTGCATTTCCAAGGCACCTCCTCAGAACAGATCTAACGGCTAGGTTGTAACGAACTCCATTAAGAGCAGGGCTAGCTGAAAGCTGCATTCAAGGGCTGTTTGCCTCGGAGAGTGAAGCCCAGGGCAGGGTAACTGAGCTTCCGCACCTACAGTTGACATGAGTTCATGTTGCCTTTTCAGAGGCCTGTGAGTCGCTGCTTTCCGGCAAAGCTGTTTTCCCGTCAGTTACATTGGTCCCATTTCCCTGGAGTGTCCTGCCGCACTTTCACCTATGTCGGCACGGCTTGACGTGAGAGTCTGGTCAGACGCTCCAATGAAGGAAGACTTGCGTCTCACAGTTGACCATAGATCGGTCACACCTCCCCGGTGTTAGTGTCTACCAGCACCAAAGAGACGCCCCTCGACAGCTGCAATGCGGGAGAGCTTGGATTTCTGACCTAGGTATAGCGCATTTCCACGGCATGTCCTCACTTCGGGTTGAGCTAGGTTCTAAGTCCCCAGCGAGAGATGCTAGCTGAAAGCTGCATTCAAGGAATGCTTTCTGCTCAGACCTAAGCATAGTACATTTTCCCTGGGTCCCATCACCTGCACCGAAGCAGTTTCTAACTCCTTTCCGAGGAAGGCATGATAGAGGCTGCCTTCAAGGATCACTTGTGCCTCAGAGTTCGGAAGAGACACTGCCCACGCGTCTCCAACCCTCTCTGGTCTATGTTCCCATGCCGGTATTGACGAGGGTACTGGAATGCACTCAGAGAACAACGCTTCTGTCTCACGGTGAACAATAGAGCATTTCAGTGAACCAGGTGGCATTTCCATTGCAACTCGGCGGGGTGTGTAGGTAGCTTCTTCCTCCCTGCTGTGATGGGCTGGAGGGAAGTTGCACTGCACGACTGCATGGTTCTCTGAGAGAAGAAGAGCACAGCTCCACGGCACCCCGTAAACTAACCTGGACCTAGGTTCTGACTCGCTCATGCGCCAGGCTGGTTGAAATGTGCATTGCAGGAATGCTTCTCTCGGAGCAGTCAGTACAGCGTATTTCCGTGCGTCTGCACAGATTCTGGGGTCATAAGTTCCTACTGCCTCCTCTCTGCGGTGTTCAGGACCTGCCCCACGGAGCACTTGCATCTCAGCGGGAAGTAGATCACATGTCCCTCGATACTCCCCGCTTACCTTTGTTAGCTATTGTCATGGGTTTCGGGAAGAGGGTTTGGATGGGGCCTCGGAAGGAACCTTTGTTTCTCACACGTCCGGGTATAGACTTTCCATTTCACGTTCACTCCTCTGTTGCGATTACTTCTGCCACCCCAGATTTGTTGAAAGCCCAGTTGAAAGCTGCCGAGGAAGAATGCTTGTGCCTGCCCGTGGCACCCGCTCGTCGAACTGTCAGCTGGCCTCTAACTCCCATATGCGAGAGGCGGGTGGGGAGCTGCGGTCCAGGGATGCTTGTATCGGAGACTCTAGCACAGTGCATTTCGTTGGGGCCTCTGCACCTGAAGTATTTATGCGCTCCGATTCCGTTCATTGAGTGGCTTCTCAGAAGCTACCTTCAAGGAACGCTAGTGACTGGGATTCACTTGGACTGCACATCCCTCGAGCCGCCAGGCTTATTTGTATATGATTTCCTGTACCTCTTCTTTGCGTTTTGTCCGGGAAGTTTAAAGCTCTACTCCAGGAGCGCTTCTTTCTCACCGGAGCTCTCAAGTGCTTTCGTGGCCCTGCTACTCTTCTGTGCAGGGAACCTCGCCCATCATATCAGTGAGGTTGCGTTGAAAACGGCCGGGCAGCACAGCTGCCCCATCTCAGCGTTAAGTACGTGCATTTCCAAGGCACCTCCTCAGAACAGATCTAACGGCTAGGTTGTAACGAACTCCATTAAGAGCAGGGCTAGCTGAAAGCTGCATTCAAGGGCTGTTTGCCTCGGAGAGTGAAGCCCAGGGCAGGGTAACTGAGCTTCCGCACCTACAGTTGACATGAGTTCATGTTGCCTTTTCAGAGGCCTGTGAGTCGCTGCTTTCCGGCAAAGCTGTTTTCCCGTCAGTTACATTGGTCCCATTTCCCTGGAGTGTCCTGCCGCACTTTCACCTATGTCGGCACGGCTTGACGTGAGAGTCTGGTCAGCGGCTCCAATGAAGGAAGACTTGCGTCTCACAGTTGACCAAGATCGGTCACACCTCCCCGGTGTTAGTGTCTACCAGCACCAAAGAGACGCCCCTCGACAGCTGCAATGCGGGAGAGCTTGGATTTCTGACCTAGGTATAGCGCATTTCCACGGCATGTCCTCACTTCGGGTTGAGCTAGGTTCTAAGTCCCCAGCGAGAGATGCTAGCTGAAAGCTGCATTCAAGGAATGCTTTCTGCTCAGACCTAAGCATAGTACATTTTCCCTGGGTCCCATCACCTGCACCGAAGCAGTTTCTAACTCCTTTCCGAGGAAGGCATGATAGAGGCTGCCTTCAAGGATCACTTGTGCCTCAGAGTTCGGAAGAGACACTGCCCACGCGTCTCCAACCCTCTCTGGTCTATGTTCCCATGCCGGTATTGACGAGGGTACTGGAATGCACTCAGAGAACAACGCTTCTGTCTCACGGTGAACAATAGAGCATTTCAGTGAACCAGGTGGCATTTCCATTGCAACTCGGCGGGGTGTGTAGGTAGCTTCTTCCTCCCTGCTGTGATGGGCTGGAGGGAAGTTGCACTGCACGACTGCATGGTTCTCTGAGGGAAGAAGAGCACAGCTCCACGGCACCCCGGAAACTAACCTGGACCTAGGTTCTGACTCGCTCATGCGCCAGGCTGGTTGAAATGTGCATTGCAGGAATGCTTCTCTCGGAGCAGTCAGTACAGCGTATTTCCGTGCGTCTGCACAGATTCTGGGGTCATAAGTTCCTACTGCCTCCTCTCTGCGGTGTTCAGGACCTGCCCCACGGAGCACTTGCATCTCAGCGGGAAGTAGATCACATGTCCCTCGATACTCCCCGCTTACCTTTGTTAGCTATTGTCATGGGTTTCGGGAAGAGGGTTTGGATGGGGCGTCGGAAGGAACCTTTGTTTCTCACACGTCCGGGTATAGACTTTCCATTTCACGTTCACTCCTCTGTTGCGATTACTTCTGCCACCCCAGATTTCTTGAAAGCCCAGTTGAAAGCTGCCGAGGAGGAATGCTTGTGCCTGCCCGTGGCACCCGCTCGTCGAACTGTCAGCTGGCCTCTAACTCCCATATGCGAGAGGCGGGTGGGGAGCTGCGGTCCAGGGATGCTTGTATCGGAGACTCTAGCACAGTGCACTTCGTTGGGGCCTCTGCACCTGAAGTATTTATGCGCTCCGATTCCGTTCATTGAGTGGCTTCTCAGAAGCTACCTTCAAGGAACGCTAGTGACTGGGATTCACTTGGACTGCACATCCCTCGAGCCGCCAGGCTTATTTGTATATGATTTCCTGTACCTCTTCTTTGCGTTTTGTCCGGGAAGTTTAAAGCTCTACTCCAGGAGCGCTTCTTTCTCACCGGAGCTCTCAAGTGCTTTCGTGGCCCTGCTACTCTTCTGTGCAGGGAACCTCGCCCATCATATCAGTGAGGTTGCGTTGAAAACGGCCGGGCAGCACAGCTGCCCCATCTCAGCGTTAAGTACGTGCATTTCCAAGGCACCTCCTCAGAACAGATCTAACGGCTAGGTTGTAACGAACTCCATTAAGAGCAGGGCTAGCTGAAAGCTGCATTCAAGGGCTGTTTGCCTCGGAGAGTGAAGCCCAGGGCAGGGTAACTGAGCTTCCGCACCTACAGTTGACATGAGTTCATGTTGCCTTTTCAGAGGCCTGTGAGTCGCTGCTTTCCGGCAAAGCTGTTTTCCCGTCAGTTACATTGGTCCCATTTCCCTGGAGTGTCCTGCCGCACTTTCACCTATGTCGGCACGGCTTGACGTGAGACTCTGGTCAGCGGCTCCAATGAAGGAAGACTTGCGTCTCACAGTTGACCATAGATCGGTCACACCTCCCCGGTGTTAGTGTCTACCAGCACCAAAGAGACGCCCCTCGACAGCTGCAATGCGGGAGAGCTTGGATTTCTGACCTAGGTATAGCGCATTTCCACGGCATGTCCTCACTTCGGGTTGAGCTAGGTTCTAAGTCCCCAGCGAGAGATGCTAGCTGAAAGCTGCATTCAAGGAATGCTTTCTGCTCAGACCTAAGCATAGTACATTTTCCCTGGGTCCCATCACCTGCACCGAAGCAGTTTCTAACTCCTTTCCGAGGAAGGCATGATAGAGGCTGCCTTCAAGGATCACTTGTGCCTCAGAGTTCGGAAGAGACACTGCCCACGCGTCTCCAACCCTCTCTGGTCTATGTTCCCATGCCGGTATTGACGAGGGTACTGGAATGCACTCAGAGAACAACGCTTCTGTCTCACGGTGAACAATAGAGCATTTCAGTGAACCAGGTGGCATTTCCATTGCAACTCGGCGGGGTGTGTAGGTAGCTTCTTCCTCCCTGCTGTGATGGGCTGGAGGGAAGTTGCACTGCACGACTGCATGGTTCTCTGAGAGAAGAAGAGCACAGCTCCACGGCACCCCGTAAACTAACCTGGACCTAGGTTCTGACTCGCTCATGCGCCAGGCTGGTTGAAATGTGCATTGCAGGAATGCTTCTCTCGGAGCAGTCAGTACAGCGTATTTCCGTGCGTCTGCACAGATTCTGGGGTCATAAGTTCCTACTGCCTCCTCTCTGCGGTGTTCAGGACCTGCCCCACGGAGCACTTGCATCTCAGCGGGAAGTAGATCACATGTCCCTCGATACTCCCCGCTTACCTTTGTTAGCTATTGTCATGGGTTTCGGGAAGAGGGTTTGGATGGGGCCTCGGAAGGAACCTTTGTTTCTCACACGTCCGGGTATAGACTTTCCATTTCACGTTCACTCCTCTGTTGCGATTACTTCTGCCACCCCAGATTTCTTGAAAGCCCAGTTGAAAGCTGCCGAGGAAGAATGCTTGTGCCTGCCCGTGGCACCCGCTCGTCGAACTGTCAGCTGGCCTCTAACTCCCATATGCGAGAGGCGGGTGGGGAGCTGCGGTCCAGGGATGCTTGTATCGGAGACTCTAGCACAGTGCATTTCGTTGGGGCCTCTGCACCTGAAGTATTTATGCGCTCCGATTCCGTTCATTGAGTGGCTTCTCAGAAGCTACCTTCAAGGAACGCTAGTGACTGGGATTCACTTGGACTGCACATCCCTCGAGCCGCCAGGCTTATTTGTATATGATTTCCTGTACCTCTTCTTTGCGTTTTGTCCGGGAAGTTTAAAGCTCTACTCCAGGAGCGCTTCTTTCTCACCGGAGCTCTCAAGTGCTTTCGTGGCCCTGCTACTCTTCTGTGCAGGGAACCTCGCCCATCATATCAGTGAGGTTGCGTTGAAAACGGCCGGGCAGCACAGCTGCCCCATCTCAGCGTTAAGTACGTGCATTTCCAAGGCACCTCCTCAGAACAGATCTAACGGCTAGGTTGTAACGAACTCCATTAAGAGCAGGGCTAGCTGAAAGCTGCATTCAAGGGCTGTTTGCCTCGGAGAGTGAAGCCCAGGGCAGGGTAACTGAGCTTCCGCACCTACAGTTGACATGAGTTCATGTTGCCTTTTCAGAGGCCTGTGAGTCGCTGCTTTCCGGCAAAGCTGTTTTCCCGTCAGTTACATTGGTCCCATTTCCCTGGAGTGTCCTGCCGCACTTTCACCTATGTCGGCACGGCTTGACGTGAGAGTCTGGTCAGCGGCTCCAATGAAGGAAGACTTGCGTCTCACAGTTGACCAAGATCGGTCACACCTCCCCGGTGTTAGTGTCTACCAGCACCAAAGAGACGCCCCTCGACAGCTGCAATGCGGGAGAGCTTGGATTTCTGACCTAGGTATAGCGCATTTCCACGGCATGTCCTCACTTCGGGTTGAGCTAGGTTCTAAGTCCCCAGCGAGAGATGCTAGCTGAAAGCTGCATTCAAGGAATGCTTTCTGCTCAGACCTAAGCATAGTACATTTTCCCTGGGTCCCATCACCTGCACCGAAGCAGTTTCTAACTCCTTTCCGAGGAAGGCATGATAGAGGCTGCCTTCAAGGATCACTTGTGCCTCAGAGTTCGGAAGAGACACTGCCCACGCGTCTCCAACCCTCTCTGGTCTATGTTCCCATGCCGGTATTGACGAGGGTACTGGAATGCACTCAGAGAACAACGCTTCTGTCTCACGGTGAACAATAGAGCATTTCAGTGAACCAGGTGGCATTTCCATTGCAACTCGGCGGGGTGTGTAGGTAGCTTCTTCCTCCCTGCTGTGATGGGCTGGAGGGAAGTTGCACTGCACGACTGCATGGTTCTCTGAGAGAAGAAGAGCACAACTCCACGGCACCCCGTAAACTAACCTGGACCTAGGTTCTGACTCGCTCATGCGCCAGGCTGGTTGAAATGTGCATTGCAGGAATGCTTCTCTCGGAGCAGTCAGTACAGCGTATTTCCGTGCGTCTGCACAGATTCTGGGGTCATAAGTTCCTACTGCCTCCTCTCTGCGGTGTTCAGGACCTGCCCCACGGAGCACTTGCATCTCAGCGGGAAGTATATCACAAGTCCCTCGATACTCCCGGCTTACCTTTGTTAGCTATTGTCATGGGTTTCGGGAAGAGGGTTTGGATGGGGCCTCGGAAGGAACCTTTGTTTCTCACACGTCCGGGTATAGACTTTCCATTTCACGTCACTCCTCTGTTGCGATTACTTCTGCCACCCCAGATTTGTTGAAAGCCCAGTTGAAAGCTGCCGAGGAAGAATGCTTGTGCCTGCCCGTGGCACCCGCTCGTCGAACTGTCAGCTGGCCTCTAACTCCCATATGCGAGAGGCGGGTGGGGAGCTGCGGTCCAGGGATGCTTGTATCGGAGACTCTAGCACAGTGCATTTCGTTGGGGCCTCTGCACCTGAAGTATTTATGCGCTCCGATTCCGTTCATTGAGTGGCTTCTCAGAAGCTACCTTCAAGGAACGCTAGTGACTGGGATTCACTTAGACTGCACATCCCTCGAGCCGCCAGGCTTATTTGTATATGATTTCCTGTACCTCTTCTTTGCGTTTTGTCCGGGAAGTTTAAAGCTCTACTCCAGGAGCGCTTCTTTCTCACCGGAGCTCTCAAGTGCTTTCGTGGCCCTGCTACTCTTCTGTGCAGGGAACCTCGCCCATCATATCAGTGAGGTTGCGTTGAAAACGGCCGGGCAGCACAGCTGCCCCATCTCAGCGTTAAGTACGTGCATTTCCAAGGCACCTCCTCAGAACAGATCTAACGGCTAGGTTGTAACGAACTCCCGTAAGAGCAGGGCTAGCTGAAAGCTGCATTCAAGGGCTGTTTGCCTCGGAGAGTGAAGCCCAGGGCAGGGTAACTGAGCTTCCGCACCTACAGTTGACATGAGTTCATGTTGCCTTTTCAGAGGCCTGTGAGTCGCTGCTTTCCGGCAAAGCTGTTTTCCCGTCAGTTACATTGGTCCCATTTCCCTGGGGTGTCCTGCCGCACTTTCAGCTATGTCGGCACGGCTTGACGTGAGAGTCTGGTCAGCGGCTCCAATGAAGGAAGACTTGCGTCTCACAGTTGACCAAGATCGGTCACACCTCCCCGGTGTTAGTGTCTACCAGCACCAAAGAGACGCCCCTCGACAGCTGCAATGCGGGAGAGCTTGGATTTCTGACCTAGGTATAGCGCATTTCCACGGCATGTCCTCACTTCGGGTTGAGCTAGGTTCTAAGTCCCCAGCGAGAGATGCTAGCTGAAAGCTGCATTCAAGGAATGCTTTCTGCTCAGACCTAAGCATAGTACATTTTCCCTGGGTCCCATCACCTGCACCGAAGCAGTTTCTAACTCCTTTCCGAGGAAGGCATGATAGAGGCTGCCTTCAAGGATCACTTGTGCCTCAGAGTTCGGAAGAGACACTGCCCACGCGTCTCCAACCCTCTCTGGTCTATGTTCCCATGCCGGTATTGACGAGGGTACTGGAATGCACTCAGAGAACAACGCTTCTGTCTCACGGTGAACAATAGAGCATTTCAGTGAACCAGGTGGCATTTCCATTGCAACTCGGCGGGGTGTGTAGGTAGCTTCTTCCTCCCTGCTGTGATGGGCTGGAGGGAAGTTGCACTGCACGACTGCATGGTTCTCTGAGGGAAGAAGAGCACAGCTCCACGGCACCGCGGAAACTAACCTGGACCTAGGTTCTGACTCGCTCATGCGCCAGGCTGGTTGATATGTGCATTGCAGGAATGCTTCTCTCGGAGCAGTCAGTACAGCGTATTTCCGTGCGTCTGCACAGATTCTGGGGTCATAAGTTCCTACTGCCTCCTCTCTGCGGTGTTCAGGACCTGCCCCACGGAGCACTTGCATCTCAGCGGGAAGTAGATCACATGTCCCTCGATACTCCCCGCTTACCTTTGTTAGCTATTGTCATGGGTTTCGGGAAGAGGGTTTGGATGGGGCGTCGGAAGGAACCTTTGTTTCTCACACGTCCGGGTATAGACTTTCCATTTCACGTTCACTCCTCTGTTGCGATTACTTCTGCCACCCCAGATTTCTTGAAAGCCCAGTTGAAAGCTGCCGAGGAGGAATGCTTGTGCCTGCCCGTGGCACCCGCTCGTCGAACTGTCAGCTGGCCTCTAACTCCCATATGCGAGAGGCGGGTGGGGAGCTGCGGTCCAGGGATGCTTGTATCGGAGACTCTAGCACAGTGCACTTCGTTGGGGCCTCTGCACCTGAAGTATTTATGCGCTCCGATTCCGTTCATTGAGTGGCTTCTCAGAAGCTACCTTCAAGGAACGCTAGTGACTGGGATTCACTTGGACTGCACATCCCTCGAGCCGCCAGGCTTATTTGTATATGATTTCCTGTACCTCTTCTTTGCGTTTTGTCCGGGAAGTTTAAAGCTCTACTCCAGGAGCGCTTCTTTCTCACCGGAGCTCTCAAGTGCTTTCGTGGCCCTGCTACTCTTCTGTGCAGGGAACCTCGCCCATCATATCAGTGAGGTTGCGTTGAAAACGGCCGGGCAGCACAGCTGCCCCATCTCAGCGTTAAGTACGTGCATTTCCAAGGCACCTCCTCAGAACAGATCTAACGGCTAGGTTGTAACGAACTCCCGTAAGAGCAGGGCTAGCTGAAAGCTGCATTCAAGGGCTGTTTGCCTCGGAGAGTGAAGCCCAGGGCAGGGTAACTGAGCTTCCGCACCTACAGTTGACATGAGTTCATGTTGCCTTTTCAGAGGCCTGTGAGTCGCTGCTTTCCGGCAAAGCTGTTTTCCCGTCAGTTACATTGGTCCCATTTCCCTGGGGTGTCCTGCCGCACTTTCAGCTATGTCGGCACGGCTTGACGTGAGAGTCTGGTCAGCGGCTCCAATGAAGGAAGACTTGCGTCTCACAGTTGACCAAGATCGGTCACACCTCCCCGGTGTTAGTGTCTACCAGCACCAAAGAGACGCCCCTCGACAGCTGCAATGCGGGAGAGCTTGGATTTCTGACCTAGGTATAGCGCATTTCCACGGCATGTCCTCACTTCGGGTTGAGCTAGGTTCTAAGTCCCCAGCGAGAGATGCTAGCTGAAAGCTGCATTCAAGGAATGCTTTCTGCTCAGACCTAAGCATAGTACATTTTCCCTGGGTCCCATCACCTGCACCGAAGCAGTTTCTAACTCCTTTCCGAGGAAGGCATGATAGAGGCTGCCTTCAAGGATCACTTGTGCCTCAGAGTTCGGAAGAGACACTGCCCACGCGTCTCCAACCCTCTCTGGTCTATGTTCCCATGCCGGTATTGACGAGGGTACTGGAATGCACTCAGAGAACAACGCTTCTGTCTCACGGTGAACAATAGAGCATTTCAGTGAACCAGGTGGCATTTCCATTGCAACTCGGCGGGGTGTGTAGGTAGCTTCTTCCTCCCTGCTGTGATGGGCTGGAGGGAAGTTGCACTGCACGACTGCATGGTTCTCTGAGAGAAGAAGAGCACAACTCCACGGCACCCCGTAAACTAACCTGGACCTAGGTTCTGACTCGCTCATGCGCCAGGCTGGTTGAAATGTGCATTGCAGGAATGCTTCTCTCGGAGCAGTCAGTACAGCGTATTTCCGTGCGTCTGCACAGATTCTGGGGTCATAAGTTCCTACTGCCTCCTCTCTGCGGTGTTCAGGACCTGCCCCACGGAGCACTTGCATCTCAGCGGGAAGTAGATCACATGTCCCTCGATACTCCCCGCTTACCTTTGTTAGCTATTGTCATGGGTTTCGGGAAGAGGGTTTGGATGGGGCCTCGGAAGGAACCTTTGTTTCTCACACGTCCGGGTATAGACTTTCCATTTCACGTTCACTCCTCTGTTGCGATTACTTCTGCCACCCCAGATTTCTTGAAAGCCCAGTTGAAAGCTGCCGAGGAAGAATGCTTGTGCCTGCCCGTGGCACCCGCTCGTCGAACTGTCAGCTGGCCTCTAACTCCCATATGCGAGAGGCGGGTGGGGAGCTGCGGTCCAGGGATGCTTGTATCGGAGACTCTAGCACAGTGCATTTCGTTGGGGCCTCTGCACCTGAAGTATTTATGCGCTCCGATTCCGTTCATTGAGTGGCTTCTCAGAAGCTACCTTCAAGGAACGCTAGTGACTGGGATTCACTTGGACTGCACATCCATCGAGCCGCCAGGCTTATTTGTATATGATTTCCTGTACCTCTTCTTTGCGTTTTGTCCGGGAAGTTTAAAGCTCTACTCCAGGAGCGCTTCTTTCTCACCGGAGCTCTCAAGTGCTTTCGTGGCCCTGCTACTCTTCTGTGCAGGGAACCTCGCCCATCATATCAGTGAGGTTGCGTTGAAAACGGCCGGGCAGCACAGCTGCCCCATCTCAGCGTTAAGTACGTGCATTTCCAAGGCACCTCCTCAGAACAGATCTAACGGCTAGGTTGTAACGAACTCCCGTAAGAGCAGGGCTAGCTGAAAGCTGCATTCAAGGGCTGTTTGCCTCGGAGAGTGAAGCCCAGGGCAGGGTAACTGAGCTTCCGCACCTACAGTTGACATGAGTTCATGTTGCCTTTTCAGAGGCCTGTGAGTCGCTGCTTTCCGGCAAAGCTGTTTTCCCGTCAGTTACATTGGTCCCATTTCCCTGGAGTGTCCTGCCGCACTTTCACCTATGTCGGCACGGCTTGACGTGAGAGTCTGGTCAGCGGCTCCAATGAAGGAAGACTTGCGTCTCACAGTTGACCATAGATCGGTCACACCTCCCCGGTGTTAGTGTCTACCAGCACCAAAGAGACGCCCCTCGACAGCTGCAATGCGGGAGAGCTTGGATTTCTGACCTAGGTATAGCGCATTTCCACGGCATGTCCTCACTTCGAGTTGAGCTAGGTTCTAAGTCCCCAGCGAGAGATGCTAGCTGAAAGCTGCATTCAAGGAATGCTTTCTGCTCAGACCTAAGCATAGTACATTTTCCCTGGGTCCCATCACCTGCACCGAAGCAGTTTCTAACTCCTTTCCGAGGAAGGCATGATAGAGGCTGCCTTCAAGGATCACTTGTGCCTCAGAGTTCGGAAGAGACACTGCCCACGCGTCTCCAACCCTCTCTGGTCTATGTTCCCATGCCGGTATTGACGAGGGTACTGGAATGCACTCAGAGAACAACACTTCTGTCTCACGGTGAACAATAGAGCATTTCAGTGAACCAGGTGGCATTTCCATTGCAACTCGGCGGGGTGTGTAGGTAGCTTCTTCCTCCCTGCTGTGATGGGCTGGAGGGAAGTTGCACTGCACGACTGCATGGTTCTCTGAGGGAAGAGCACAGCTCCACGGCACCCCGTAAACTAACCTGGACCTAGGTTCTGACTCGCTCATGCGCCAGGCTGGTTGAAATGTGCATTGCAGGAATGCTTCTCTCGGAGCAGTCAGTACAGCGTATTTCCGTGCGTCTGCACAGATTCTGGGGTCATAAGTTCCTACTGCCTCCTCTCTGCGGTGTTCAGGACCTGCCCCACGGAGCACTTGCATCTCAGCGGGAAGTAGATCACATGTCCCTCGATACTCCCCGCTTACCTTTGTTAGCTATTGTCATGGGTTTCGGGAAGAGGGTTTGAATGGGGCCTCGGAAGGAACCTTTGTTTCTCACACGTCCGGGTATAGACTTTCCATTTCACGTTCACTCCTCTGTTGCGATTACTTCTGCCACCCCAGATTTCTTGAAAGCCCAGTTGAAAGCTGCCGAGGAAGAATGCTTGTGCCTGCCCGTGGCACCCGCTCGTCGAACTGTCAGCTGGCCTCTAACTCCCATATGCGAGAGGCGGGTGGGGAGCTGCAGTCCAGGGATGCTTGTATCGGAGACTCTAGCACAGTGCATTTCGTTGGGGCCTCTGCACCTGAAGTATTTATGCGCTCCGATTCCGTTCATTGAGTGGCTTCTCAGAAGCTACCTTCAAGGAACGCTAGTGACTGGGATTCACTTGGACTGCACATCCCTCGAGCCGCCAGGCTTATTTGTATATGATTTCCTGTACCTCTTCTTTGCGTTTTGTCCGGGAAGTTTAAAGCTCTACTCCAGGAGCGCTTCTTTCTCACCGGAGCTCTCAAGTGCTTTCGTGGCCCTGCTACTCTTCTGTGCAGGGAACCTCGCCCATCATATCAGTGAGGTTGCGTTGAAAACGGCCGGGCAGCACAGCTGCCCCATCTCAGCGTTAAGTACGTGCATTTCCAAGGCACCTCCTCAGAACAGATCTAACGGCTAGGTTGTAACGAACTCCATTAAGAGCAGGGCTAGCTGAAAGCTGCATTCAAGGGCTGTTTGCCTCGGAGAGTGAAGCCCAGGGCAGGGTAACTGAGCTTCCGCACCTACAGTTGACATGAGTTCATGTTGCCTTTTCAGAGGCCTGTGAGTCGCTGCTTTCCGGCAAAGCTGTTTTCCCGTCAGTTACATTGGTCCCATTTCCCTGGAGTGTCCTGCCGCACTTTCACCTATGTCGGCACGGCTTGACGTGAGACTCTGGTCAGCGGCTCCAATGAAGGAAGACTTGCGTCTCACAGTTGACCATAGATCGGTCACACCTCCCCGGTGTTAGTGTCTACCAGCACCAAAGAGACGCCCCTCGACAGCTGCAATGCGGGAGAGCTTGGATTTCTGACCTAGGTATAGCGCATTTCCACGGCATGTCCTCACTTCGGGTTGAGCTAGGTTCTAAGTCCCCAGCGAGAGATGCTAGCTGAAAGCTGCATTCAAGGAATGCTTTCTGCTCAGACCTAAGCATAGTACATTTTCCCTGGGTCCCATCACCTGCACCGAAGCAGTTTCTAACTCCTTTCCGAGGAAGGCATGATAGAGGCTGCCTTCAAGGATCACTTGTGCCTCAGAGTTCGGAAGAGACACTGCCCACGCGTCTCCAACCCTCTCTGGTCTATGTTCCCATGCCGGTATTGACGAGGGTACTGGAATGCACTCAGAGAACAACGCTTCTGTCTCACGGTGAACAATAGAGCATTTCAGTGAACCAGGTGGCATTTCCATTGCAACTCGGCGGGGTGTGTAGGTAGCTTCTTCCTCCCTGCTGTGATGGGCTGGAGGGAAGTTGCACTGCACGACTGCATGGTTCTCTGAGAGAAGAAGAGCACAGCTCCACGGCACCCCGTAAACTAACCTGGACCTAGGTTCTGACTCGCTCATGCGCCAGGCTGGTTGAAATGTGCATTGCAGGAATGCTTCTCTCGGAGCAGTCAGTACAGCGTATTTCCGTGCGTCTGCACAGATTCTGGGGTCATAAGTTCCTACTGCCTCCTCTCTGCGGTGTTCAGGACCTGCCCCACGGAGCACTTGCATCTCAGCGGGAAGTAGATCACATGTCCCTCGATACTCCCCGCTTACCTTTGTTAGCTATTGTCATGGGTTTCGGGAAGAGGGTTTGGATGGGGCCTCGGAAGGAACCTTTGTTTCTCACACGTCCGGGTATAGACTTTCCATTTCACGTTCACTCCTCTGTTGCGATTACTTCTGCCACCCCAGATTTCTTGAAAGCCCAGTTGAAAGCTGCCGAGGAAGAATGCTTGTGCCTGCCCGTGGCACCCGCTCGTCGAACTGTCAGCTGGCCTCTAACTCCCATATGCGAGAGGCGGGTGGGGAGCTGCGGTCCAGGGATGCTTGTATCGGAGACTCTAGCACAGTGCATTTCGTTGGGGCCTCTGCACCTGAAGTATTTATGCGCTCCGATTCCGTTCATTGAGTGGCTTCTCAGAAGCTACCTTCAAGGAACGCTAGTGACTGGGATTCACTTGGACTGCACATCCCTCGAGCCGCCAGGCTTATTTGTATATGATTTCCTGTACCTCTTCTTTGCGTTTTGTCCGGGAAGTTTAAAGCTCTACTCCAGGAGCGCTTCTTTCTCACCGGAGCTCTCAAGTGCTTTCGTGGCCCTGCTACTCTTCTGTGCAGGGAACCTCGCCCATCATATCAGTGAGGTTGCGTTGAAAACGGCCGGGCAGCACAGCTGCCCCATCTCAGCGTTAAGTACGTGCATTTCCAAGGCACCTCCTCAGAACAGATCTAACGGCTAGGTTGTAACGAACTCCATTAAGAGCAGGGCTAGCTGAAAGCTGCATTCAAGGGCTGTTTGCCTCGGAGAGTGAAGCCCAGGGCAGGGTAACTGAGCTTCCGCACCTACAGTTGACATGAGTTCATGTTGCCTTTTCAGAGGCCTGTGAGTCGCTGCTTTCCGGCAAAGCTGTTTTCCCGTCAGTTACATTGGTCCCATTTCCCTGGAGTGTCCTGCCGCACTTTCACCTATGTCGGCACGGCTTGACGTGAGACTCTGGTCAGCGGCTCCAATGAAGGAAGACTTGCGTCTCACAGTTGACCAAGATCGGTCACACCTCCCCGGTGTTAGTGTCTACCAGCACCAAAGAGACGCCCCTCGACAGCTGCAATGCGGGAGAGCTTGGATTTCTGACCTAGGTATAGCGCATTTCCACGGCATGTCCTCACTTCGGGTTGAGCTAGGTTCTAAGTCCCCAGCGAGAGATGCTAGCTGAAAGCTGCATTCAAGGAATGCTTTCTGCTCAGACCTAAGCATAGTACATTTTCCCTGGGTCCCATCACCTGCACCGAAGCAGTTTCTAACTCCTTTCCGAGGAAGGCATGATAGAGGCTGCCTTCAAGGATCACTTGTGCCTCAGAGTTCGGAAGAGACACTGCCCACGCGTCTCCAACCCTCTCTGGTCTATGTTCCCATGCCGGTATTGACGAGGGTACTGGAATGCACTCAGAGAACAACGCTTCTGTCTCACGGTGAACAATAGAGCATTTCAGTGAACCAGGTGGCATTTCCATTGCAACTCGGCGGGGTGTGTAGGTAGCTTCTTCCTCCCTGCTGTGATGGGCTGGAGGGAAGTTGCACTGCACTACTGCATGGTTCTCTGAGAGAAGAAGAGCACAACTCCACGGCACCCCGTAAACTAACCTGGACCTAGGTTCTGACTCGCTCATGCGCCAGGCTGGTTGAAATGTGCATTGCAGGAATGCTTCTCTCGGAGCAGTCAGTACAGCGTATTTCCGTGCGTCTGCACAGATTCTGGGGTCATAAGTTCCTACTGCCTCCTCTCTGCGGTGTTCAGGACCTGCCCCACGGAGCACTTGCATCTCAGCGGGAAGTATATCACAAGTCCCTCGATACTCCCGGCTTACCTTTGTTAGCTATTGTCATGGGTTTCGGGAAGAGGGTTTGGATGGGGCCTCGGAAGGAACCTTTGTTTCTCACACGTCCGGGTATAGACTTTCCATTTCACGTCACTCCTCTGTTGCGATTACTTCTGCCACCCCAGATTTGTTGAAAGCCCAGTTGAAAGCTGCCGAGGAAGAATGCTTGTGCCTGCCCGTGGCACCCGCTCGTCGAACTGTCAGCTGGCCTCTAACTCCCATATGCGAGAGGCGGGTGGGGAGCTGCGGTCCAGGGATGCTTGTATCGGAGACTCTAGCACAGTGCATTTCGTTGGGGCCTCTGCACCTGAAGTATTTATGCGCTCCGATTCCGTTCATTGAGTGGCTTCTCAGAAGCTACCTTCAAGGAACGCTAGTGACTGGGATTCACTTAGACTGCACATCCCTCGAGCCGCCAGGCTTATTTGTATATGATTTCCTGTACCTCTTCTTTGCGTTTTGTCCGGGAAGTTTAAAGCTCTACTCCAGGAGCGCTTCTTTCTCACCGGAGCTCTCAAGTGCTTTCGTGGCCCTGCTACTCTTCTGTGCAGGGAACCTCGCCCATCATATCAGTGAGGTTGCGTTGAAAACGGCCGGGCAGCACAGCTGCCCCATCTCAGCGTTAAGTACGTGCATTTCCAAGGCACCTCCTCAGAACAGATCTAACGGCTAGGTTGTAACGAACTCCCGTAAGAGCAGGGCTAGCTGAAAGCTGCATTCAAGGGCTGTTTGCCTCGGAGAGTGAAGCCCAGGGCAGGGTAACTGAGCTTCCGCACCTACAGTTGACATGAGTTCATGTTGCCTTTTCAGAGGCCTGTGAGTCGCTGCTTTCCGGCAAAGCTGTTTTCCCGTCAGTTACATTGGTCCCATTTCCCTGGGGTGTCCTGCCGCACTTTCAGCTATGTCGGCACGGCTTGACGTGAGAGTCTGGTCAGCGGCTCCAATGAAGGAAGACTTGCGTCTCACAGTTGACCAAGATCGGTCACACCTCCCCGGTGTTAGTGTCTACCAGCACCAAAGAGACGCCCCTCGACAGCTGCAATGCGGGAGAGCTTGGATTTCTGACCTAGGTATAGCGCATTTCCACGGCATGTCCTCACTTCGGGTTGAGCTAGGTTCTAAGTCCCCAGCGAGAGATGCTAGCTGAAAGCTGCATTCAAGGAATGCTTTCTGCTCAGACCTAAGCATAGTACATTTTCCCTGGGTCCCATCACCTGCACCGAAGCAGTTTCTAACTCCTTTCCGAGGAAGGCATGATAGAGGCTGCCTTCAAGGATCACTTGTGCCTCAGAGTTCGGAAGAGACACTGCCCACGCGTCTCCAACCCTCTCTGGTCTATGTTCCCATGCCGGTATTGACGAGGGTACTGGAATGCACTCAGAGAACAACGCTTCTGTCTCACGGTGAACAATAGAGCATTTCAGTGAACCAGGTGGCATTTCCATTGCAACTCGGCGGGGTGTGTAGGTAGCTTCTTCCTCCCTGCTGTGATGGGCTGGAGGGAAGTTGCACTGCACGACTGCATGGTTCTCTGAGGGAAGAAGAGCACAGCTCCACGGCACCGCGGAAACTAACCTGGACCTAGGTTCTGACTCGCTCATGCGCCAGGCTGGTTGATATGTGCATTGCAGGAATGCTTCTCTCGGAGCAGTCAGTACAGCGTATTTCCGTGCGTCTGCACAGATTCTGGGGTCATAAGTTCCTACTGCCTCCTCTCTGCGGTGTTCAGGACCTGCCCCACGGAGCACTTGCATCTCAGCGGGAAGTAGATCACATGTCCCTCGATACTCCCCGCTTACCTTTGTTAGCTATTGTCATGGGTTTCGGGAAGAGGGTTTGGATGGGGCGTCGGAAGGAACCTTTGTTTCTCACACGTCCGGGTATAGACTTTCCATTTCACGTTCACTCCTCTGTTGCGATTACTTCTGCCACCCCAGATTTCTTGAAAGCCCAGTTGAAAGCTGCCGAGGAGGAATGCTTGTGCCTGCCCGTGGCACCCGCTCGTCGAACTGTCAGCTGGCCTCTAACTCCCATATGCGAGAGGCGGGTGGGGAGCTGCGGTCCAGGGATGCTTGTATCGGAGACTCTAGCACAGTGCACTTCGTTGGGGCCTCTGCACCTGAAGTATTTATGCGCTCCGATTCCGTTCATTGAGTGGCTTCTCAGAAGCTACCTTCAAGGAACGCTAGTGACTGGGATTCACTTGGACTGCACATCCCTCGAGCCGCCAGGCTTATTTGTATATGATTTCCTGTACCTCTTCTTTGCGTTTTGTCCGGGAAGTTTAAAGCTCTACTCCAGGAGCGCTTCTTTCTCACCGGAGCTCTCAAGTGCTTTCGTGGCCCTGCTACTCTTCTGTGCAGGGAACCTCGCCCATCATATCAGTGAGGTTGCGTTGAAAACGGCCGGGCAGCACAGCTGCCCCATCTCAGCGTTAAGTACGTGCATTTCCAAGGCACCTCCTCAGAACAGATCTAACGGCTAGGTTGTAACGAACTCCCGTAAGAGCAGGGCTAGCTGAAAGCTGCATTCAAGGGCTGTTTGCCTCGGAGAGTGAAGCCCAGGGCAGGGTAACTGAGCTTCCGCACCTACAGTTGACATGAGTTCATGTTGCCTTTTCAGAGGCCTGTGAGTCGCTGCTTTCCGGCAAAGCTGTTTTCCCGTCAGTTACATTGGTCCCATTTCCCTGGGGTGTCCTGCCGCACTTTCAGCTATGTCGGCACGGCTTGACGTGAGAGTCTGGTCAGCGGCTCCAATGAAGGAAGACTTGCGTCTCACAGTTGACCAAGATCGGTCACACCTCCCCGGTGTTAGTGTCTACCAGCACCAAAGAGACGCCCCTCGACAGCTGCAATGCGGGAGAGCTTGGATTTCTGACCTAGGTATAGCGCATTTCCACGGCATGTCCTCACTTCGGGTTGAGCTAGGTTCTAAGTCCCCAGCGAGAGATGCTAGCTGAAAGCTGCATTCAAGGAATGCTTTCTGCTCAGACCTAAGCATAGTACATTTTCCCTGGGTCCCATCACCTGCACCGAAGCAGTTTCTAACTCCTTTCCGAGGAAGGCATGATAGAGGCTGCCTTCAAGGATCACTTGTGCCTCAGAGTTCGGAAGAGACACTGCCCACGCGTCTCCAACCCTCTCTGGTCTATGTTCCCATGCCGGTATTGACGAGGGTACTGGAATGCACTCAGAGAACAACGCTTCTGTCTCACGGTGAACAATAGAGCATTTCAGTGAACCAGGTGGCATTTCCATTGCAACTCGGCGGGGTGTGTAGGTAGCTTCTTCCTCCCTGCTGTGATGGGCTGGAGGGAAGTTGCACTGCACGACTGCATGGTTCTCTGAGAGAAGAAGAGCACAACTCCACGGCACCCCGTAAACTAACCTGGACCTAGGTTCTGACTCGCTCATGCGCCAGGCTGGTTGAAATGTGCATTGCAGGAATGCTTCTCTCGGAGCAGTCAGTACAGCGTATTTCCGTGCGTCTGCACAGATTCTGGGGTCATAAGTTCCTACTGCCTCCTCTCTGCGGTGTTCAGGACCTGCCCCACGGAGCACTTGCATCTCAGCGGGAAGTAGATCACATGTCCCTCGATACTCCCCGCTTACCTTTGTTAGCTATTGTCATGGGTTTCGGGAAGAGGGTTTGGATGGGGCCTCGGAAGGAACCTTTGTTTCTCACACGTCCGGGTATAGACTTTCCATTTCACGTTCACTCCTCTGTTGCGATTACTTCTGCCACCCCAGATTTCTTGAAAGCCCAGTTGAAAGCTGCCGAGGAAGAATGCTTGTGCCTGCCCGTGGCACCCGCTCGTCGAACTGTCAGCTGGCCTCTAACTCCCATATGCGAGAGGCGGGTGGGGAGCTGCGGTCCAGGGATGCTTGTATCGGAGACTCTAGCACAGTGCATTTCGTTGGGGCCTCTGCACCTGAAGTATTTATGCGCTCCGATTCCGTTCATTGAGTGGCTTCTCAGAAGCTACCTTCAAGGAACGCTAGTGACTGGGATTCACTTGGACTGCACATCCATCGAGCCGCCAGGCTTATTTGTATATGATTTCCTGTACCTCTTCTTTGCGTTTTGTCCGGGAAGTTTAAAGCTCTACTCCAGGAGCGCTTCTTTCTCACCGGAGCTCTCAAGTGCTTTCGTGGCCCTGCTACTCTTCTGTGCAGGGAACCTCGCCCATCATATCAGTGAGGTTGCGTTGAAAACGGCCGGGCAGCACAGCTGCCCCATCTCAGCGTTAAGTACGTGCATTTCCAAGGCACCTCCTCAGAACAGATCTAACGGCTAGGTTGTAACGAACTCCCGTAAGAGCAGGGCTAGCTGAAAGCTGCATTCAAGGGCTGTTTGCCTCGGAGAGTGAAGCCCAGGGCAGGGTAACTGAGCTTCCGCACCTACAGTTGACATGAGTTCATGTTGCCTTTTCAGAGGCCTGTGAGTCGCTGCTTTCCGGCAAAGCTGTTTTCCCGTCAGTTACATTGGTCCCATTTCCCTGGAGTGTCCTGCCGCACTTTCACCTATGTCGGCACGGCTTGACGTGAGAGTCTGGTCAGCGGCTCCAATGAAGGAAGACTTGCGTCTCACAGTTGACCATAGATCGGTCACACCTCCCCGGTGTTAGTGTCTACCAGCACCAAAGAGACGCCCCTCGACAGCTGCAATGCGGGAGAGCTTGGATTTCTGACCTAGGTATAGCGCATTTCCACGGCATGTCCTCACTTCGAGTTGAGCTAGGTTCTAAGTCCCCAGCGAGAGATGCTAGCTGAAAGCTGCATTCAAGGAATGCTTTCTGCTCAGACCTAAGCATAGTACATTTTCCCTGGGTCCCATCACCTGCACCGAAGCAGTTTCTAACTCCTTTCCGAGGAAGGCATGATAGAGGCTGCCTTCAAGGATCACTTGTGCCTCAGAGTTCGGAAGAGACACTGCCCACGCGTCTCCAACCCTCTCTGGTCTATGTTCCCATGCCGGTATTGACGAGGGTACTGGAATGCACTCAGAGAACAACACTTCTGTCTCACGGTGAACAATAGAGCATTTCAGTGAACCAGGTGGCATTTCCATTGCAACTCGGCGGGGTGTGTAGGTAGCTTCTTCCTCCCTGCTGTGATGGGCTGGAGGGAAGTTGCACTGCACGACTGCATGGTTCTCTGAGGGAAGAGCACAGCTCCACGGCACCCCGTAAACTAACCTGGACCTAGGTTCTGACTCGCTCATGCGCCAGGCTGGTTGAAATGTGCATTGCAGGAATGCTTCTCTCGGAGCAGTCAGTACAGCGTATTTCCGTGCGTCTGCACAGATTCTGGGGTCATAAGTTCCTACTGCCTCCTCTCTGCGGTGTTCAGGACCTGCCCCACGGAGCACTTGCATCTCAGCGGGAAGTAGATCACATGTCCCTCGATACTCCCCGCTTACCTTTGTTAGCTATTGTCATGGGTTTCGGGAAGAGGGTTTGAATGGGGCCTCGGAAGGAACCTTTGTTTCTCACACGTCCGGGTATAGACTTTCCATTTCACGTTCACTCCTCTGTTGCGATTACTTCTGCCACCCCAGATTTCTTGAAAGCCCAGTTGAAAGCTGCCGAGGAAGAATGCTTGTGCCTGCCCGTGGCACCCGCTCGTCGAACTGTCAGCTGGCCTCTAACTCCCATATGCGAGAGGCGGGTGGGGAGCTGCGGTCCAGGGATGCTTGTATCGGAGACTCTAGCACAGTGCATTTCGTTGGGGCCTCTGCACCTGAAGTATTTATGCGCTCCGATTCCGTTCATTGAGTGGCTTCTCAGAAGCTACCTTCAAGGAACGCTAGTGACTGGGATTCACTTGGACTGCACATCCCTCGAGCCGCCAGGCTTATTTGTATATGATTTCCTGTACCTCTTCTTTGCGTTTTGTCCGGGAAGTTTAAAGCTCTACTCCAGGAGCGCTTCTTTCTCACCGGAGCTCTCAAGTGCTTTCGTGGCCCTGCTACTCTTCTGTGCAGGGAACCTCGCCCATCATATCAGTGAGGTTGCGTTGAAAACGGCCGGGCAGCACAGCTGCCCCATCTCAGCGTTAAGTACGTGCATTTCCAAGGCACCTCCTCAGAACAGATCTAACGGCTAGGTTGTAACGAACTCCATTAAGAGCAGGGCTAGCTGAAAGCTGCATTCAAGGGCTGTTTGCCTCGGAGAGTGAAGCCCAGGGCAGGGTAACTGAGCTTCCGCACCTACAGTTGACATGAGTTCATGTTGCCTTTTCAGAGGCCTGTGAGTCGCTGCTTTCCGGCAAAGCTGTTTTCCCGTCAGTTACATTGGTCCCATTTCCCTGGAGTGTCCTGCCGCACTTTCACCTATGTCGGCACGGCTTGACGTGAGAGTCTGGTCAGCGGCTCCAATGAAGGAAGACTTGCGTCTCACAGTTGACCATAGATCGGTCACACCTCCCCGGTGTTAGTGTCTACCAGCACCAAAGAGACGCCCCTCGACAGCTGCAATGCGGGAGAGCTTGGATTTCTGACCTAGGTATAGCGCATTTCCACGGCATGTCCTCACTTCGGGTTGAGCTAGGTTCTAAGTCCCCAGCGAGAGATGCTAGCTGAAAGCTGCATTCAAGGAATGCTTTCTGCTCAGACCTAAGCATAGTACATTTTCCCTGGGTCCCATCACCTGCACCGAAGCAGTTTCTAACTCCTTTCCGAGGAAGGCATGTTAGAGGCTGCCTTCAAGGATCACTTGTGCCTCAAGAGTTCGGAAGAGACACTGCCCACGCGTCTCCAACCCTCTCTGGTCTATGTTCCCATGCCGGTATTGACGAGGGTACTGGAATGCACTCAGAGAACAACACTTCTGTCTCACGGTGAACAATAGAGCATTTCAGTGAACCAGGTGGCATTTCCATTGCAACTCGGCGGGGTGTGTAGGTAGCTTCTTCCTCCCTGCTGTGATGGGCTGGAGGGAAGTTGCACTGCACGACTGCATGGTTCTCTGAGGGAAGAGCACAGCTCCACGGCACCCCGTAAACTAACCTGGACCTAGGTTCTGACTCGCTCATGCGCCAGGCTGGTTGAAATGTGCATTGCAGGAATGCTTCTCTCGGAGCAGTCAGTACAGCGTATTTCCGTGCGTCTGCACAGATTCTGGGGTCATAAGTTCCTACTGCCTCCTCTCTGCGGTGTTCAGGACCTGCCCCACGGAGCACTTGCATCTCAGCGGGAAGTAGATCACATGTCCCTCGATACTCCCCGCTTACCTTTGTTAGCTATTGTCATGGGTTTCGGGAAGAGGGTTTGAATGGGGCCTCGGAAGGAACCTTTGTTTCTCACACGTCTGGGTATAGACTTTCCATTTCACGTTCACTCCTCTGTTGCGATTACTTCTGCCACCCCAGATTTCTTGAAAGCCCAGTTGAAAGCTGCCGAGGAAGAATGCTTGTGCCTGCCCGTGGCACCCGCTCGTCGAACTGTCAGCTGGCCTCTAACTCCCATATGCGAGAGGCGGGTGGGGAGCTGCGGTCCAGGGATGCTTGTATCGGAGACTCTAGCACAGTGCATTTCGTTGGGGCCTCTGCACCTGAAGTATTTATGCGCTCCGATTCCGTTCATTGAGTGGCTTCTCAGAAGCTACCTTCAAGGAACGCTAGTGACTGGGATTCACTTGGACTGCACATCCCTCGAGCCGCCAGGCTTATTTGTATATGATTTCCTGTACCTCTTCTTTGCGTTTTGTCCGGGAAGTTTAAAGCTCTACTCCAGGAGCGCTTCTTTCTCACCGGAGCTCTCAAGTGCTTTCGTGGCCCTGCTACTCTTCTGTGCAGGGAACCTCGCCCATCATATCAGTGAGGTTGCGTTGAAAACGGCCGGGCAGCACAGCTGCCCCATCTCAGCGTTAAGTACGTGCATTTCCAAGGCACCTCCTCAGAACAGATCTAACGGCTAGGTTGTAACGAACTCCATTAAGAGCAGGGCTAGCTGAAAGCTGCATTCAAGGGCTGTTTGCCTCGGAGAGTGAAGCCCAGGGCAGGGTAACTGAGCTTCCGCACCTACAGTTGACATGAGTTCATGTTGCCTTTTCAGAGGCCTGTGAGTCGCTGCTTTCCGGCAAAGCTGTTTTCCCGTCAGTTACATTGGTCCCATTTCCCTGGAGTGTCCTGCCGCACTTTCACCTATGTCGGCACGGCTTGACGTGAGAGTCTGGTCAGCGGCTCCAATGAAGGAAGACTTGCGTCTCACAGTTGACCATAGATCGGTCACACCTCCCCGGTGTTAGTGTCTAGCAGCACCAAAGAGACGCCCCTCGACAGCTGCAATGCGGGAGAGCTTGGATTTCTGACCTAGGTATAGCGCATTTCCACGGCATGTCCTCACTTCGGGTTGAGCTAGGTTCTAAGTCCCCAGCGAGAGATGCTAGCTGAAAGCTGCATTCAAGGAATGCTTTCTGCTCAGACCTAAGCATAGTACATTTTCCCTGGGTCCCATCACCTGCACCGAAGCAGTTTCTAACTCCTTTCCGAGGAAGGCATGATAGAGGCTGCCTTCAAGGATCACTTGTGCCTCAGAGTTCGGAAGAGACACTGCCCACGCGTCTCCAACCCTCTCTGGTCTATGTTCCCATGCCGGTATTGACGAGGGTACTGGAATGCACTCAGAGAACAACGCTTCTGTCTCACGGTGAACAATAGAGCATTTCAGTGAACCAGGTGGCATTTCCATTGCAACTCGGCGGGGTGTGTAGGTAGCTTCTTCCTCCCTGCTGTGATGGGCTGGAGGGAAGTTGCACTGCACGACTGCATGGTTCTCTGAGAGAAGAAGAGCACAGCTCCACGGCACCCCGTAAACTAACCTGGACCTAGGTTCTGACTCGCTCATGCGCCAGGCTGGTTGAAATGTGCATTGCAGGAATGCTTCTCTCGGAGCAGTCAGTACAGCGTATTTCCGTGCGTCTGCACAGATTCTGGGGTCATAAGTTCCTACTGCCTCCTCTCTGCGGTGTTCAGGACCTGCCCCACGGAGCACTTGCATCTCAGCGGGAAGTAGATCACATGTCCCTCGATACTCCCCGCTTACCTTTGTTAGCTATTGTCATGGGTTTCGGGAAGAGGGTTTGGATGGGGCCTCGGAAGGAACCTTTGTTTCTCACACGTCCGGGTATAGACTTTCCATTTCACGTTCACTCCTCTGTTGCGATTACTTCTGCCACCCCAGATTTCTTGAAAGCCCAGTTGAAAGCTGCCGAGGAAGAATGCTTGTGCCTGCCCGTGGCACCCGCTCGTCGAACTGTCAGCTGGCCTCTAACTCCCATATGCGAGAGGCGGGTGGGGAGCTGCGGTCCAGGGATGCTTGTATCGGAGACTCTAGCACAGTGCATTTCGTTGGGGCCTCTGCACCTGAAGTATTTATGCGCTCCGATTCCGTTCATTGAGTGGCTTCTCAGAAGCTACCTTCAAGGAACGCTAGTGACTGGGATTCA
Organism: Canis aureus; assembly: GCF_053574225.1. NCBI lineage: Eukaryota > Metazoa > Chordata > Mammalia > Carnivora > Canidae > Canis > Canis aureus. Next base: position 74,932,906 of record NC_135649.1, on the reverse strand, counting down.
CTTGGACTGCACATCCCTCGAGCCGCCAGGCTTATTTGTATATGATTTCCTGTACCTCTTCTTTGCGTTTTGTCCGGGAAGTTTAAAGCTCTACTCCAGGAGCGCTTCTTTCTCACCGGAGCTCTCAAGTGCTTTCGTGGCCCTGCTACTCTTCTGTGCAGGGAACCTCGCCCATCATATCAGTGAGGTTGCGTTGAAAACGGCCGGGCAGCACAGCTGCCCCATCTCAGCGTTAAGTACGTGCATTTCCAAGGCACCTCCTCAGAACAGATCTAACGGCTAGGTTGTAACGAACTCCATTAAGAGCAGGGCTAGCTGAAAGCTGCATTCAAGGGCTGTTTGCCTCGGAGAGTGAAGCCCAGGGCAGGGTAACTGAGCTTCCGCACCTACAGTTGACATGAGTTCATGTTGCCTTTTCAGAGGCCTGTGAGTCGCTGCTTTCCGGCAAAGCTGTTTTCCCGTCAGTTACATTGGTCCCATTTCCCTGGAGTGTCCTGCCGCACTTTCACCTATGTCGGCACGGCTTGACGTGAGAGTCTGGTCAGACGCTCCAATGAAGGAAGACTTGCGTCTCACAGTTGACCATAGATCGGTCACACCTCCCCGGTGTTAGTGTCTACCAGCACCAAAGAGACGCCCCTCGACAGCTGCAATGCGGGAGAGCTTGGATTTCTGACCTAGGTATAGCGCATTTCCACGGCATGTCCTCACTTCGGGTTGAGCTAGGTTCTAAGTCCCCAGCGAGAGATGCTAGCTGAAAGCTGCATTCAAGGAATGCTTTCTGCTCAGACCTAAGCATAGTACATTTTCCCTGGGTCCCATCACCTGCACCGAAGCAGTTTCTAACTCCTTTCCGAGGAAGGCATGATAGAGGCTGCCTTCAAGGATCACTTGTGCCTCAGAGTTCGGAAGAGACACTGCCCACGCGTCTCCAACCCTCTCTGGTCTATGTTCCCATGCCGGTATTGACGAGGGTACTGGAATGCACTCAGAGAACAACGCTTCTGTCTCACGGTGAACAATAGAGCATTTCAGTGAACCAGGTGGCATTTCCATTGCAACTCGGCGGGGTGTGTAGGTAGCTTCTTCCTCCCTGCTGTGATGGGCTGGAGGGAAGTTGCACTGCACGACTGCATGGTTCTCTGAGAGAAGAAGAGCACAGCTCCACGGCACCCCGTAAACTAACCTGGACCTAGGTTCTGACTCGCTCATGCGCCAGGCTGGTTGAAATGTGCATTGCAGGAATGCTTCTCTCGGAGCAGTCAGTACAGCGTATTTCCGTGCGTCTGCACAGATTCTGGGGTCATAAGTTCCTACTGCCTCCTCTCTGCGGTGTTCAGGACCTGCCCCACGGAGCACTTGCATCTCAGCGGGAAGTAGATCACATGTCCCTCGATACTCCCCGCTTACCTTTGTTAGCTATTGTCATGGGTTTCGGGAAGAGGGTTTGGATGGGGCCTCGGAAGGAACCTTTGTTTCTCACACGTCCGGGTATAGACTTTCCATTTCACGTTCACTCCTCTGTTGCGATTACTTCTGCCACCCCAGATTTCTTGAAAGCCCAGTTGAAAGCTGCCGAGGAAGAATGCTTGTGCCTGCCCGTGGCACCCGCTCGTCGAACTGTCAGCTGGCCTCTAACTCCCATATGCGAGAGGCGGGTGGGGAGCTGCGGTCCAGGGATGCTTGTATCGGAGACTCTAGCACAGTGCATTTCGTTGGGGCCTCTGCACCTGAAGTATTTATGCGCTCCGATTCCGTTCATTGAGTGGCTTCTCAGAAGCTACCTTCAAGGAACGCTAGTGACTGGGATTCACTTGGACTGCACATCCCTCGAGCCGCCAGGCTTATTTGTATATGATTTCCTGTACCTCTTCTTTGCGTTTTGTCCGGGAAGTTTAAAGCTCTACTCCAGGAGCGCTTCTTTCTCACCGGAGCTCTCAAGTGCTTTCGTGGCCCTGCTACTCTTCTGTGCAGGGAACCTCGCCCATCATATCAGTGAGGTTGCGTTGAAAACGGCCGGGCAGCACAGCTGCCCCATCTCAGCGTTAAGTACGTGCATTTCCAAGGCACCTCCTCAGAACAGATCTAACGGCTAGGTTGTAACGAACTCCATTAAGAGCAGGGCTAGCTGAAAGCTGCATTCAAGGGCTGTTTGCCTCGGAGAGTGAAGCCCAGGGCAGGGTAACTGAGCTTCCGCACCTACAGTTGACATGAGTTCATGTTGCCTTTTCAGAGGCCTGTGAGTCGCTGCTTTCCGGCAAAGCTGTTTTCCCGTCAGTTACATTGGTCCCATTTCCCTGGAGTGTCCTGCCGCACTTTCACCTATGTCGGCACGGCTTGACGTGAGAGTCTGGTCAGACGCTCCAATGAAGGAAGACTTGCGTCTCACAGTTGACCATAGATCGGTCACACCTCCCCGGTGTTAGTGTCTACCAGCACCAAAGAGACGCCCCTCGACAGCTGCAATGCGGGAGAGCTTGGATTTCTGACCTAGGTATAGCGCATTTCCACGGCATGTCCTCACTTCGGGTTGAGCTAGGTTCTAAGTCCCCAGCGAGAGATGCTAGCTGAAAGCTGCATTCAAGGAATGCTTTCTGCTCAGACCTAAGCATAGTACATTTTCCCTGGGTCCCATCACCTGCACCGAAGCAGTTTCTAACTCCTTTCCGAGGAAGGCATGATAGAGGCTGCCTTCAAGGATCACTTGTGCCTCAGAGTTCGGAAGAGACACTGCCCACGCGTCTCCAACCCTCTCTGGTCTATGTTCCCATGCCGGTATTGACGAGGGTACTGGAATGCACTCAGAGAACAACGCTTCTGTCTCACGGTGAACAATAGAGCATTTCAGTGAACCAGGTGGCATTTCCATTGCAACTCGGCGGGGTGTGTAGGTAGCTTCTTCCTCCCTGCTGTGATGGGCTGGAGGGAAGTTGCACTGCACGACTGCATGGTTCTCTGAGAGAAGAAGAGCACAGCTCCACGGCACCCCGTAAACTAACCTGGACCTAGGTTCTGACTCGCTCATGCGCCAGGCTGGTTGAAATGTGCATTGCAGGAATGCTTCTCTCGGAGCAGTCAGTACAGCGTATTTCCGTGCGTCTGCACAGATTCTGGGGTCATAAGTTCCTACTGCCTCCTCTCTGCGGTGTTCAGGACCTGCCCCACGGAGCACTTGCATCTCAGCGGGAAGTAGATCACATGTCCCTCGATACTCCCCGCTTACCTTTGTTAGCTATTGTCATGGGTTTCGGGAAGAGGGTTTGGATGGGGCCTCGGAAGGAACCTTTGTTTCTCACACGTCCGGGTATAGACTTTCCATTTCACGTTCACTCCTCTGTTGCGATTACTTCTGCCACCCCAGATTTGTTGAAAGCCCAGTTGAAAGCTGCCGAGGAAGAATGCTTGTGCCTGCCCGTGGCACCCGCTCGTCGAACTGTCAGCTGGCCTCTAACTCCCATATGCGAGAGGCGGGTGGGGAGCTGCGGTCCAGGGATGCTTGTATCGGAGACTCTAGCACAGTGCATTTCGTTGGGGCCTCTGCACCTGAAGTATTTATGCGCTCCGATTCCGTTCATTGAGTGGCTTCTCAGAAGCTACCTTCAAGGAACGCTAGTGACTGGGATTCACTTGGACTGCACATCCCTCGAGCCGCCAGGCTTATTTGTATATGATTTCCTGTACCTCTTCTTTGCGTTTTGTCCGGGAAGTTTAAAGCTCTACTCCAGGAGCGCTTCTTTCTCACCGGAGCTCTCAAGTGCTTTCGTGGCCCTGCTACTCTTCTGTGCAGGGAACCTCGCCCATCATATCAGTGAGGTTGCGTTGAAAACGGCCGGGCAGCACAGCTGCCCCATCTCAGCGTTAAGTACGTGCATTTCCAAGGCACCTCCTCAGAACAGATCTAAAGGCTAGGTTGTAACGAACTCCATTAAGAGCAGGGCTAGCTGAAAGCTGCATTCAAGGGCTGTTTGCCTCGGAGAGTGAAGCCCAGGGCAGGGTAACTGAGCTTCCGCACCTACAGTTGACATGAGTTCATGTTGCCTTTTCAGAGGCCTGTGAGTCGCTGCTTTCCGGCAAAGCTGTTTTCCCGTCAGTTACATTGGTCCCATTTCCCTGGAGTGTCCTGCCGCACTTTCACCTATGTCGGCACGGCTTGACGTGAGACTCTGGTCAGCGGCTCCAATGAAGGAAGACTTGCGTCTCACAGTTGACCATAGATCGGTCACACCTCCCCGGTGTTAGTGTCTACCAGCACCAAAGAGACGCCCCTCGACAGCTGCAATGCGGGAGAGCTTGGATTTCTGACCTAGGTATAGCGCATTTCCACGGCATGTCCTCACTTCGGGTTGAGCTAGGTTCTAAGTCCCCAGCGAGAGATGCTAGCTGAAAGCTGCATTCAAGGAATGCTTTCTGCTCAGACCTAAGCATAGTACATTTTCCCTGGGTCCCATCACCTGCACCGAAGCAGTTTCTAACTCCTTTCCGAGGAAGGCATGATAGAGGCTGCCTTCAAGGATCACTTGTGCCTCAGAGTTCGGAAGAGACACTGCCCACGCGTCTCCAACCCTCTCTGGTCTATGTTCCCATGCCGGTATTGACGAGGGTACTGGAATGCACTCAGAGAACAACGCTTCTGTCTCACGGTGAACAATAGAGCATTTCAGTGAACCAGGTGGCATTTCCATTGCAACTCGGCGGGGTGTGTAGGTAGCTTCTTCCTCCCTGCTGTGATGGGCTGGAGGGAAGTTGCACTGCACGACTGCATGGTTCTCTGAGAGAAGAAGAGCACAGCTCCACGGCACCCCGGAAACTAACCTGGACCTAGGTTCTGACTCGCTCATGCGCCAGGCTGGTTGAAATGTGCATTGCAGGAATGCTTCTCTCGGAGCAGTCAGTACAGCGTATTTCCGTGCGTCTGCACAGATTCTGGGGTCATAAGTTCCTACTGCCTCCTCTCTGCGGTGTTCAGGACCTGCCCCACGGAGCACTTGCATCTCAGCGGGAAGTAGATCACATGTCCCTCGATACTCCCCGCTTACCTTTGTTAGCTATTGTCATGGGTTTCGGGAAGAGGGTTTGGATGGGGCCTCGGAAGGAACCTTTGTTTCTCACACGTCCGGGTATAGACTTTCCATTTCACGTTCACTCCTCTGTTGCGATTACTTCTGCCACCCCAGATTTGTTGAAAGCCCAGTTGAAAGCTGCCGAGGAAGAATGCTTGTGCCTGCCCGTGGCACCCGCTCGTCGAACTGTCAGCTGGCCTCTAACTCCCATATGCGAGAGGCGGGTGGGGAGCTGCGGTCCAGGGATGCTTGTATCGGAGACTCTAGCACAGTGCATTTCGTTGGGGCCTCTGCACCTGAAGTATTTATGCGCTCCGATTCCGTTCATTGAGTGGCTTCTCAGAAGCTACCTTCAAGGAACGCTAGTGACTGGGATTCACTTGGACTGCACATCCCTCGAGCCGCCAGGCTTATTTGTATATGATTTCCTGTACCTCTTCTTTGCGTTTTGTCCGGGAAGTTTAAAGCTCTACTCCAGGAGCGCTTCTTTCTCACCGGAGCTCTCAAGTGCTTTCGTGGCCCTGCTACTCTTCTGTGCAGGGAACCTCGCCCATCATATCAGTGAGGTTGCGTTGAAAACGGCCGGGCAGCACAGCTGCCCCATCTCAGCGTTAAGTACGTGCATTTCCAAGGCACCTCCTCAGAACAGATCTAACGGCTAGGTTGTAACGAACTCCATTAAGAGCAGGGCTAGCTGAAAGCTGCATTCAAGGGCTGTTTGCCTCGGAGAGTGAAGCCCAGGGCAGGGTAACTGAGCTTCCGCACCTACAGTTGACATGAGTTCATGTTGCCTTTTCAGAGGCCTGTGAGTCGCTGCTTTCCGGCAAAGCTGTTTTCCCGTCAGTTACATTGGTCCCATTTCCCTGGAGTGTCCTGCCGCACTTTCACCTATGTCGGCACGGCTTGACGTGAGAGTCTGGTCAGCGGCTCCAATGAAGGAAGACTTGCGTCTCACAGTTGACCATAGATCGGTCACACCTCCCCGGTGTTAGTGTCTACCAGCACCAAAGAGACGCCCCTCGACAGCTGCAATGCGGGAGAGCTTGGATTTCTGACCTAGGTATAGCGCATTTCCACGGCATGTCCTCACTTCGGGTTGAGCTAGGTTCTAAGTCCCCAGCGAGAGATGCTAGCTGAAAGCTGCATTCAAGGAATGCTTTCTGCTCAGACCTAAGCATAGTACATTTTCCCTGGGTCCCATCACCTGCACCGAAGCAGTTTCTAACTCCTTTCCGAGGAAGGCATGATAGAGGCTGCCTTCAAGGATCACTTGTGCCTCAGAGTTCGGAAGAGACACTGCCCACGCGTCTCCAACCCTCTCTGGTCTATGTTCCCATGCCGGTATTGACGAGGGTACTGGAATGCACTCAGAGAACAACGCTTCTGTCTCACGGTGAACAATAGAGCATTTCAGTGAACCAGGTGGCATTTCCATTGCAACTCGGCGGGGTGTGTAGGTAGCTTCTTCCTCCCTGCTGTGATGGGCTGGAGGGAAGTTGCACTGCACGACTGCATGGTTCTCTGAGAGAAGAAGAGCACAGCTCCACGGCACCCCGTAAACTAACCTGGACCTAGGTTCTGACTCGCTCATGCGCCAGGCTGGTTGAAATGTGCATTGCAGGAATGCTTCTCTCGGAGCAGTCAGTACAGCGTATTTCCGTGCGTCTGCACAGATTCTGGGGTCATAAGTTCCTACTGCCTCCTCTCTGCGGTGTTCAGGACCTGCCCCACGGAGCACTTGCATCTCAGCGGGAAGTAGATCACATGTCCCTCGATACTCCCCGCTTACCTTTGTTAGCTATTGTCATGGGTTTCGGGAAGAGGGTTTGGATGGGGCCTCGGAAGGAACCTTTGTTTCTCACACGTCCGGGTATAGACTTTCCATTTCACGTTCACTCCTCTGTTGCGATTACTTCTGCCACCCCAGATTTGTTGAAAGCCCAGTTGAAAGCTGCCGAGGAAGAATGCTTGTGCCTGCCCGTGGCACCCGCTCGTCGAACTGTCAGCTGGCCTCTAACTCCCATATGCGAGAGGCGGGTGGGGAGCTGCGGTCCAGGGATGCTTGTATCGGAGACTCTAGCACAGTGCATTTCGTTGGGGCCTCTGCACCTGAAGTATTTATGCGCTCCGATTCCGTTCATTGAGTGGCTTCTCAGAAGCTACCTTCAAGGAACGCTAGTGACTGGGATTCACTTGGACTGCACATCCCTCGAGCCGCCAGGCTTATTTGTATATGATTTCCTGTACCTCTTCTTTGCGTTTTGTCCGGGAAGTTTAAAGCTCTACTCCAGGAGCGCTTCTTTCTCACCGGAGCTCTCAAGTGCTTTCGTGGCCCTGCTACTCTTCTGTGCAGGGAACCTCGCCCATCATATCAGTGAGGTTGCGTTGAAAACGGCCGGGCAGCACAGCTGCCCCATCTCAGCGTTAAGTACGTGCATTTCCAAGGCACCTCCTCAGAACAGATCTAACGGCTAGGTTGTAACGAACTCCATTAAGAGCAGGGCTAGCTGAAAGCTGCATTCAAGGGCTGTTTGCCTCGGAGAGTGAAGCCCAGGGCAGGGTAACTGAGCTTCCGCACCTACAGTTGACATGAGTTCATGTTGCCTTTTCAGAGGCCTGTGAGTCGCTGCTTTCCGGCAAAGCTGTTTTCCCGTCAGTTACATTGGTCCCATTTCCCTGGAGTGTCCTGCCGCACTTTCACCTATGTCGGCACGGCTTGACGTGAGAGTCTGGTCAGCGGCTCCAATGAAGGAAGACTTGCGTCTCACAGTTGACCATAGATCGGTCACACCTCCCCGGTGTTAGTGTCTACCAGCACCAAAGAGACGCCCCTCGACAGCTGCAATGCGGGAGAGCTTGGATTTCTGACCTAGGTATAGCGCATTTCCACGGCATGTCCTCACTTCGGGTTGAGCTAGGTTCTAAGTCCCCAGCGAGAGATGCTAGCTGAAAGCTGCATTCAAGGAATGCTTTCTGCTCAGACCTAAGCATAGTACATTTTCCCTGGGTCCCATCACCTGCACCGAAGCAGTTTCTAACTCCTTTCCGAGGAAGGCATGATAGAGGCTGCCTTCAAGGATCACTTGTGCCTCAGAGTTCGGAAGAGACACTGCCCACGCGTCTCCAACCCTCTCTGGTCTATGTTCCCATGCCGGTATTGACGAGGGTACTGGAATGCACTCAGAGAACAACGCTTCTGTCTCACGGTGAACAATAGAGCATTTCAGTGAACCAGGTGGCATTTCCATTGCAACTCGGCGGGGTGTGTAGGTAGCTTCTTCCTCCCTGCTGTGATGGGCTGGAGGGAAGTTGCACTGCACGACTGCATGGTTCTCTGAGAGAAGAAGAGCACAGCTCCACGGCACCCCGTAAACTAACCTGGACCTAGGTTCTGACTCGCTCATGCGCCAGGCTGGTTGAAATGTGCATTGCAGGAATGCTTCTCTCGGAGCAGTCAGTACAGCGTATTTCCGTGCGTCTGCACAGATTCTGGGGTCATAAGTTCCTACTGCCTCCTCTCTGCGGTGTTCAGGACCTGCCCCACGGAGCACTTGCATCTCAGCGGGAAGTAGATCACATGTCCCTCGATACTCCCCGCTTACCTTTGTTAGCTATTGTCATGGGTTTCGGGAAGAGGGTTTGGATGGGGCCTCGGAAGGAACCTTTGTTTCTCACACGTCCGGGTATAGACTTTCCATTTCACGTTCACTCCTCTGTTGCGATTACTTCTGCCACCCCAGATTTGTTGAAAGCCCAGTTGAAAGCTGCCGAGGAAGAATGCTTGTGCCTGCCCGTGGCACCCGCTCGTCGAACTGTCAGCTGGCCTCTAACTCCCATATGCGAGAGGCGGGTGGGGAGCTGCGGTCCAGGGATGCTTGTATCGGAGACTCTAGCACAGTGCATTTCGTTGGGGCCTCTGCACCTGAAGTATTTATGCGCTCCGATTCCGTTCATTGAGTGGCTTCTCAGAAGCTACCTTCAAGGAACGCTAGTGACTGGGATTCACTTGGACTGCACATCCCTCGAGCCGCCAGGCTTATTTGTATATGATTTCCTGTACCTCTTCTTTGCGTTTTGTCCGGGAAGTTTAAAGCTCTACTCCAGGAGCGCTTCTTTCTCACCGGAGCTCTCAAGTGCTTTCGTGGCCCTGCTACTCTTCTGTGCAGGGAACCTCGCCCATCATATCAGTGAGGTTGCGTTGAAAACGGCCGGGCAGCACAGCTGCCCCATCTCAGCGTTAAGTACGTGCATTTCCAAGGCACCTCCTCAGAACAGATCTAACGGCTAGGTTGTAACGAACTCCATTAAGAGCAGGGCTAGCTGAAAGCTGCATTCAAGGGCTGTTTGCCTCGGAGAGTGAAGCCCAGGGCAGGGTAACTGAGCTTCCGCACCTACAGTTGACATGAGTTCATGTTGCCTTTTCAGAGGCCTGTGAGTCGCTGCTTTCCGGCAAAGCTGTTTTCCCGTCAGTTACATTGGTCCCATTTCCCTGGAGTGTCCTGCCGCACTTTCACCTATGTCGGCACGGCTTGACGTGAGAGTCTGGTCAGCGGCTCCAATGAAGGAAGACTTGCGTCTCACAGTTGACCATAGATCGGTCACACCTCCCCGGTGTTAGTGTCTACCAGCACCAAAGAGACGCCCCTCGACAGCTGCAATGCGGGAGAGCTTGGATTTCTGACCTAGGTATAGCGCATTTCCACGGCATGTCCTCACTTCGGGTTGAGCTAGGTTCTAAGTCCCCAGCGAGAGATGCTAGCTGAAAGCTGCATTCAAGGAATGCTTTCTGCTCAGACCTAAGCATAGTACATTTTCCCTGGGTCCCATCACCTGCACCGAAGCAGTTTCTAACTCCTTTCCGAGGAAGGCATGATAGAGGCTGCCTTCAAGGATCACTTGTGCCTCAGAGTTCGGAAGAGACACTGCCCACGCGTCTCCAACCCTCTCTGGTCTATGTTCCCATGCCGGTATTGACGAGGGTACTGGAATGCACTCAGAGAACAACGCTTCTGTCTCACGGTGAACAATAGAGCATTTCAGTGAACCAGGTGGCATTTCCATTGCAACTCGGCGGGGTGTGTAGGTAGCTTCTTCCTCCCTGCTGTGATGGGCTGGAGGGAAGTTGCACTGCACGACTGCATGGTTCTCTGAGAGAAGAAGAGCACAGCTCCACGGCACCCCGTAAACTAACCTGGACCTAGGTTCTGACTCGCTCATGCGCCAGGCTGGTTGAAATGTGCATTGCAGGAATGCTTCTCTCGGAGCAGTCAGTACAGCGTATTTCCGTGCGTCTGCACAGATTCTGGGGTCATAAGTTCCTACTGCCTCCTCTCTGCGGTGTTCAGGACCTGCCCCACGGAGCACTTGCATCTCAGCGGGAAGTAGATCACATGTCCCTCGATACTCCCCGCTTACCTTTGTTAGCTATTGTCATGGGTTTCGGGAAGAGGGTTTGGATGGGGCCTCGGAAGGAACCTTTGTTTCTCACACGTCCGGGTATAGACTTTCCATTTCACGTTCACTCCTCTGTTGCGATTACTTCTGCCACCCCAGATTTGTTGAAAGCCCAGTTGAAAGCTGCCGAGGAAGAATGCTTGTGCCTGCCCGTGGCACCCGCTCGTCGAACTGTCAGCTGGCCTCTAACTCCCATATGCGAGAGGCGGGTGGGGAGCTGCGGTCCAGGGATGCTTGTATCGGAGACTCTAGCACAGTGCATTTCGTTGGGGCCTCTGCACCTGAAGTATTTATGCGCTCCGATTCCGTTCATTGAGTGGCTTCTCAGAAGCTACCTTCAAGGAACGCTAGTGACTGGGATTCACTTGGACTGCACATCCCTCGAGCCGCCAGGCTTATTTGTATATGATTTCCTGTACCTCTTCTTTGCGTTTTGTCCGGGAAGTTTAAAGCTCTACTCCAGGAGCGCTTCTTTCTCACCGGAGCTCTCAAGTGCTTTCGTGGCCCTGCTACTCTTCTGTGCAGGGAACCTCGCCCATCATATCAGTGAGGTTGCGTTGAAAACGGCCGGGCAGCACAGCTGCCCCATCTCAGCGTTAAGTACGTGCATTTCCAAGGCACCTCCTCAGAACAGATCTAACGGCTAGGTTGTAACGAACTCCATTAAGAGCAGGGCTAGCTGAAAGCTGCATTCAAGGGCTGTTTGCCTCGGAGAGTGAAGCCCAGGGCAGGGTAACTGAGCTTCCGCACCTACAGTTGACATGAGTTCATGTTGCCTTTTCAGAGGCCTGTGAGTCGCTGCTTTCCGGCAAAGCTGTTTTCCCGTCAGTTACATTGGTCCCATTTCCCTGGGGTGTCCTGCCGCACTTTCACCTATGTCGGCACGGCTTGACGTGAGAGTCTGGTCAGCGGCTCCAATGAAGGAAGACTTGCGTCTCACAGTTGACCAAGATCGGTCACACCTCCCCGGTGTTAGTGTCTACCAGCACCAAAGAGACGCCCCTCGACAGCTGCAATGCGGGAGAGCTTGGATTTCTGACCTAGGTATAGCGCATTTCCACGGCATGTCCTCACTTCGGGTTGAGCTAGGTTCTAAGTCCCCAGCGAGAGATGCTAGCTGAAAGCTGCATTCAAGGAATGCTTTCTGCTCAGACCTAAGCATAGTACATTTTCCCTGGGTCCCATCACCTGCACCGAAGCAGTTTCTAACTCCTTTCCGAGGAAGGCATGATAGAGGCTGCCTTCAAGGATCACTTGTGCCTCAGAGTTTGGAAGAGACACTGCCCACGCGTCTCCAACCCTCTCTGGTCTATGTTCCCATGCCGGTATTGACGAGGGTACTGGAATGCACTCAGAGAACAACGCTTCTGTCTCACGGTGAACAATAGAGCATTTCAGTGAACCAGGTGGCATTTCCATTGCAACTCGGCGGGGTGTGTAGGTAGCTTCTTCCTCCCTGCTGTGATGGGCTGGAGGGAAGTTGCACTGCACGACTGCATGGTTCTCTGAGAGAAGAAGAGCACAACTCCACGGCACCCCGTAAACTAACCTGGACCTAGGTTCTGACTCGCTCATGCGCCAGGCTGGTTGAAATGTGCATTGCAGGAATGCTTCTCTCGGAGCAGTCAGTACAGCGTATTTCCGTGCGTCTGCACAGATTCTGGGGTCATAAGTTCCTACTGCCTCCTCTCTGCGGTGTTCAGGACCTGCCCCACGGAGCACTTGCATCTCAGCGGGAAGTATATCACAAGTCCCTCGATACTCCCCGCTTACCTTTGTTAGCTATTGTCATGGGTTTCGGGAAGAGGGTTTGGATGGGGCCTCGGAAGGAACCTTTGTTTCTCACACGTCCGGGTATAGACTTTCCATTTCACGTCACTCCTCTGTTGCGATTACTTCTGCCACCCCAGATTTGTTGAAAGCCCAGTTGAAAGCTGCCGAGGAATAATGCTTGTGCCTGCCCGTGGCACCCGCTCGTCGAACTGTCAGCTGGCCTCTAACTCCCATATGCGAGAGGCGGGTGGGGAGCTGCGGTCCAGGGATGCTTGTATCGGAGACTCTAGCACAGTGCATTTCGTTGGGGCCTCTGCACCTGAAGTATTTATGCGCTCCGATTCCGTTCATTGAGTGGCTTCTCAGAAGCTACCTTCAAGGAACGCTAGTGACTGGGATTCACTTAGACTGCACATCCCTCGAGCCGCCAGGCTTATTTGTATATGATTTCCTGTACCTCTTCTTTGCGTTTTGTCCGGGAAGTTTAAAGCTCTACTCCAGGAGCGCTTCTTTCTCACCGGAGCTCTCAAGTGCTTTCGTGGCCCTGCTACTCTTCTGTGCAGGGAACCTCGCCCATCATATCAGTGAGGTTGCGTTGAAAACGGCCGGGCAGCACAGCTGCCCCATCTCAGCGTTAAGTACGTGCATTTCCAAGGCACCTCCTCAGAACAGATCTAACGGCTAGGTTGTAACGAACTCCCGTAAGAGCAGGGCTAGCTGAAAGCTGCATTCAAGGGCTGTTTGCCTCGGAGAGTGAAGCCCAGGGCAGGGTAACTGAGCTTCCGCACCTACAGTTGACATGAGTTCATGTTGCCTTTTCAGAGGCCTGTGAGTCGCTGCTTTCCGGCAAAGCTGTTTTCCCGTCAGTTACATTGGTCCCATTTCCCTGGGGTGTCCTGCCGCACTTTCAGCTATGTCGGCACGGCTTGACGTGAGAGTCTGGTCAGCGGCTCCAATGAAGGAAGACTTGCGTCTCACAGTTGACCAAGATCGGTCACACCTCCCCGGTGTTAGTGTCTACCAGCACCAAAGAGACGCCCCTCGACAGCTGCAATGCGGGAGAGCTTGGATTTCTGACCTAGGTATAGCGCATTTCCACGGCATGTCCTCACTTCGGGTTGAGCTAGGTTCTAAGTCCCCAGCGAGAGATGCTAGCTGAAAGCTGCATTCAAGGAATGCTTTCTGCTCAGACCTAAGCATAGTACATTTTCCCTGGGTCCCATCACCTGCACCGAAGCAGTTTCTAACTCCTTTCCGAGGAAGGCATGATAGAGGCTGCCTTCAAGGATCACTTGTGCCTCAGAGTTCGGAAGAGACACTGCCCACGCGTCTCCAACCCTCTCTGGTCTATGTTCCCATGCCGGTATTGACGAGGGTACTGGAATGCACTCAGAGAACAACGCTTCTGTCTCACGGTGAACAATAGAGCATTTCAGTGAACCAGGTGGCATTTCCATTGCAACTCGGCGGGGTGTGTAGGTAGCTTCTTCCTCCCTGCTGTGATGGGCTGGAGGGAAGTTGCACTGCACGACTGCATGGTTCTCTGAGGGAAGAAGAGCACAGCTCCACGGCACCCCGGAAACTAACCTGGACCTAGGTTCTGACTCTCTCATGCGCCAGGCTGGTTGAAATGTGCATTGCAGGAATGCTTCTCTCGGAGCAGTCAGTACAGCGTATTTCCGTGCGTCTGCACAGATTCTGGGGTCATAAGTTCCTACTGCCTCCTCTCTGCGGTGTTCAGGACCTGCCCCACGGAGCACTTGCATCTCAGCGGGAAGTAGATCACATGTCCCTCGATACTCCCCGCTTACCTTTGTTAGCTATTGTCATGGGTTTCGGGAAGAGGGTTTGGATGGGGCCTCGGAAGGAACCTTTGTTTCTCACACGTCCGGGTATAGACTTTCCATTTCACGTTCACTCCTCTGTTGCGATTACTTCTGCCACCCCAGATTTCTTGAAAGCCCAGTTGAAAGCTGCCGAGGAGGAATGCTTGTGCCTGCCCGTGGCACCCGCTCGTCGAACTGTCAGCTGGCCTCTAACTCCCATATGCGAGAGGCGGGTGGGGAGCTGCGGTCCAGGGATGCTTGTATCGGAGACTCTAGCACAGTGCACTTCGTTGGGGCCTCTGCACCTGAAGTATTTATGCGCTCCGATTCCGTTCATTGAGTGGCTTCTCAGAAGCTACCTTCAAGGAACGCTAGTGACTGGGATTCACTTGGACTGCACATCCCTCGAGCCGCCAGGCTTATTTGTATATGATTTCCTGTACCTCTTCTTTGCGTTTTGTCCGGGAAGTTTAAAGCTCTACTCCAGGAGCGCTTCTTTCTCACCGGAGCTCTCAAGTGCTTTCGTGGCCCTGCTACTCTTCTGTGCAGGGAACCTCGCCCATCATATCAGTGAGGTTGCGTTGAAAACGGCCGGGCAGCACAGCTGCCCCATCTCAGCGTTAAGTACGTGCATTTCCAAGGCACCTCCTCAGAACAGATCTAACGGCTAGGTTGTAACGAACTCCCGTAAGAGCAGGGCTAGCTGAAAGCTGCATTCAAGGGCTGTTTGCCTCGGAGAGTGAAGCCCAGGGCAGGGTAACTGAGCTTCCGCACCTACAGTTGACATGAGTTCATGTTGCCTTTTCAGAGGCCTGTGAGTCGCTGCTTTCCGGCAAAGCTGTTTTCCCGTCAGTTACATTGGTCCCATTTCCCTGGAGTGTCCTGCCGCACTTTCACCTATGTCGGCACGGCTTGACGTGAGACTCTGGTCAGACGCTCCAATGAAGGAAGACTTGCGTCTCACAGTTGACCATAGATCGGTCACACCTCCCCGGTGTTAGTGTCTACCAGCACCAAAGAGACGCCCCTCGACAGCTGCAATGCGGGAGAGCTTGGATTTCTGACCTAGGTATAGCGCATTTCCACGGCATGTCCTCACTTCGGGTTGAGCTAGGTTCTAAGTCCCCAGCGAGAGATGCTAGCTGAAAGCTGCATTCAAGGAATGCTTTCTGCTCAGACCTAAGCATAGTACATTTTCCCTGGGTCCCATCACCTGCACCGAAGCAGTTTCTAACTCCTTTCCGAGGAAGGCATGATAGAGGCTGCCTTCAAGGATCACTTGTGCCTCAGAGTTCGGAAGAGACACTGCCCACGCGTCTCCAACCCTCTCTGGTCTATGTTCCCATGCCGGTATTGACGAGGGTACTGGAATGCACTCAGAGAACAACGCTTCTGTCTCACGGTGAACAATAGAGCATTTCAGTGAACCAGGTGGCATTTCCATTGCAACTCGGCGGGGTGTGTAGGTAGCTTCTTCCTCCCTGCTGTGATGGGCTGGAGGGAAGTTGCACTGCAAGACTGCATGGTTCTCTGAGAGAAGAAGAGCACAGCTCCACGGCACCCCGTAAACTAACCTGGACCTAGGTTCTGACTCGCTCATGCGCCAGGCTGGTTGAAATGTGCATTGCAGGAATGCTTCTCTCGGAGCAGTCAGTACAGCGTATTTCCGTGCGTCTGCACAGATTCTGGGGTCATAAGTTCCTACTGCCTCCTCTCTGCGGTGTTCAGGACCTGCCCCACGGAGCACTTGCATCTCAGCGGGAAGTAGATCACATGTCCCTCGATACTCCCCGCTTACCTTTGTTAGCTATTGTCATGGGTTTCGGGAAGAGGGTTTGGATGGGGCCTCGGAAGGAACCTTTGTTTCTCACACGTCCGGGTATAGACTTTCCATTTCACGTTCACTCCTCTGTTGCGATTACTTCTGCCACCCCAGATTTGTTGAAAGCCCAGTTGAAAGCTGCCGAGGAAGAATGCTTGTGCCTGCCCGTGGCACCCGCTCGTCGAACTGTCAGCTGGCCTCTAACTCCCATATGCGAGAGGCGGGTGGGGAGCTGCGGTCCAGGGATGCTTGTATCGGAGACTCTAGCACAGTGCATTTCGTTGGGGCCTCTGCACCTGAAGTATTTATGCGCTCCGATTCCGTTCATTGAGTGGCTTCTCAGAAGCTACCTTCAAGGAACGCTAGTGACTGGGATTCACTTGGACTGCACATCCCTCGAGCCGCCAGGCTTATTTGTATATGATTTCCTGTACCTCTTCTTTGCGTTTTGTCCGGGAAGTTTAAAGCTCTACTCCAGGAGCGCTTCTTTCTCACCGGAGCTCTCAAGTGCTTTCGTGGCCCTGCTACTCTTCTGTGCAGGGAACCTCGCCCATCATATCAGTGAGGTTGCGTTGAAAACGGCCGGGCAGCACAGCTGCCCCATCTCAGCGTTAAGTACGTGCATTTCCAAGGCACCTCCTCAGAACAGATCTAACGGCTAGGTTGTAACGAACTCCATTAAGAGCAGGGCTAGCTGAAAGCTGCATTCAAGGGCTGTTTGCCTCGGAGAGTGAAGCCCAGGGCAGGGTAACTGAGCTTCCGCACCTACAGTTGACATGAGTTCATGTTGCCTTTTCAGAGGCCTGTGAGTCGCTGCTTTCCGGCAAAGCTGTTTTCCCGTCAGTTACATTGGTCCCATTTCCCTGGAGTGTCCTGCCGCACTTTCACCTATGTCGGCACGGCTTGACGTGAGAGTCTGGTCAGACGCTCCAATGAAGGAAGACTTGCGTCTCACAGTTGACCAAGATCGGTCACACCTCCCCGGTGTTAGTGTCTACCAGCACCAAAGAGACGCCCCTCGACAGCTGCAATGCGGGAGAGCTTGGATTTCTGACCTAGGTATAGCGCATTTCCACGGCATGTCCTCACTTCGGGTTGAGCTAGGTTCTAAGTCCCCAGCGAGAGATGCTAGCTGAAAGCTGCATTCAAGGAATGCTTTCTGCTCAGACCTAAGCATAGTACATTTTCCCTGGGTCCCATCACCTGCACCGAAGCAGTTTCTAACTCCTTTCCGAGGAAGGCATGATAGAGGCTGCCTTCAAGGATCACTTGTGCCTCAGAGTTCGGAAGAGACACTGCCCACGCGTCTCCAACCCTCTCTGGTCTATGTTCCCATGCCGGTATTGACGAGGGTACTGGAATGCACTCAGAGAACAACGCTTCTGTCTCACGGTGAACAATAGAGCATTTCAGTGAACCAGGTGGCATTTCCATTGCAACTCGGCGGGGTGTGTAGGTAGCTTCTTCCTCCCTGCTGTGATGGGCTGGAGGGAAGTTGCACTGCACGACTGCATGGTTCTCTGAGGGAAGAAGAGCACAGCTCCACGGCACCCCGGAAACTAACCTGGACCTAGGTTCTGACTCGCTCATGCGCCAGGCTGGTTGAAATGTGCATTGCAGGAATGCTTCTCTCGGAGCAGTCAGTACAGCGTATTTCCGTGCGTCTGCACAGATTCTGGGGTCATAAGTTCCTACTGCCTCCTCTCTGCGGTGTTCAGGACCTGCCCCACGGAGCACTTGCATCTCAGCGGGAAGTAGATCACATGTCCCTCGATACTCCCCGCTTACCTTTGTTAGCTATTGTCATGGGTTTCGGGAAGAGGGTTTGGATGGGGCGTCGGAAGGAACCTTTGTTTCTCACACGTCCGGGTATAGACTTTCCATTTCACGTTCACTCCTCTGTTGCGATTACTTCTGCCACCCCAGATTTCTTGAAAGCCCAGTTGAAAGCTGCCGAGGAGGAATGCTTGTGCCTGCCCGTGGCACCCGCTCGTCGAACTGTCAGCTGGCCTCTAACTCCCATATGCGAGAGGCGGGTGGGGAGCTGCGGTCCAGGGATGCTTGTATCGGAGACTCTAGCACAGTGCACTTCGTTGGGGCCTCTGCACCTGAAGTATTTATGCGCTCCGATTCCGTTCATTGAGTGGCTTCTCAGAAGCTACCTTCAAGGAACGCTAGTGACTGGGATTCACTTGGACTGCACATCCCTCGAGCCGCCAGGCTTATTTGTATATGATTTCCTGTACCTCTTCTTTGCGTTTTGTCCGGGAAGTTTAAAGCTCTACTCCAGGAGCGCTTCTTTCTCACCGGAGCTCTCAAGTGCTTTCGTGGCCCTGCTACTCTTCTGTGCAGGGAACCTCGCCCATCATATCAGTGAGGTTGCGTTGAAAACGGCCGGGCAGCACAGCTGCCCCATCTCAGCGTTAAGTACGTGCATTTCCAAGGCACCTCCTCAGAACAGATCTAAAGGCTAGGTTGTAACGAACTCCATTAAGAGCAGGGCTAGCTGAAAGCTGCATTCAAGGGCTGTTTGCCTCGGAGAGTGAAGCCCAGGGCAGGGTAACTGAGCTTCCGCACCTACAGTTGACATGAGTTCATGTTGCCTTTTCAGAGGCCTGTGAGTCGCTGCTTTCCGGCAAAGCTGTTTTCCCGTCAGTTACATTGGTCCCATTTCCCTGGAGTGTCCTGCCGCACTTTCACCTATGTCGGCACGGCTTGACGTGAGACTCTGGTCAGCGGCTCCAATGAAGGAAGACTTGCGTCTCACAGTTGACCATAGATCGGTCACACCTCCCCGGTGTTAGTGTCTACCAGCACCAAAGAGACGCCCCTCGACAGCTGCAATGCGGGAGAGCTTGGATTTCTGACCTAGGTATAGCGCATTTCCACGGCATGTCCTCACTTCGGGTTGAGCTAGGTTCTAAGTCCCCAGCGAGAGATGCTAGCTGAAAGCTGCATTCAAGGAATGCTTTCTGCTCAGACCTAAGCATAGTACATTTTCCCTGGGTCCCATCACCTGCACCGAAGCAGTTTCTAACTCCTTTCCGAGGAAGGCATGATAGAGGCTGCCTTCAAGGATCACTTGTGCCTCAGAGTTCGGAAGAGACACTGCCCACGCGTCTCCAACCCTCTCTGGTCTATGTTCCCATGCCGGTATTGACGAGGGTACTGGAATGCACTCAGAGAACAACGCTTCTGTCTCACGGTGAACAATAGAGCATTTCAGTGAACCAGGTGGCATTTCCATTGCAACTCGGCGGGGTGTGTAGGTAGCTTCTTCCTCCCTGCTGTGATGGGCTGGAGGGAAGTTGCACTGCACGACTGCATGGTTCTCTGAGAGAAGAAGAGCACAGCTCCACGGCACCCCGTAAACTAACCTGGACCTAGGTTCTGACTCGCTCATGCGCCAGGCTGGTTGAAATGTGCATTGCAGGAATGCTTCTCTCGGAGCAGTCAGTACAGCGTATTTCCGTGCGTCTGCACAGATTCTGGGGTCATAAGTTCCTACTGCCTCCTCTCTGCGGTGTTCAGGACCTGCCCCACGGAGCACTTGCATCTCAGCGGGAAGTAGATCACATGTCCCTCGATACTCCCCGCTTACCTTTGTTAGCTATTGTCATGGGTTTCGGGAAGAGGGTTTGGATGGGGCCTCGGAAGGAACCTTTGTTTCTCACACGTCCGGGTATAGACTTTCCATTTCACGTTCACTCCTCTGTTGCGATTACTTCTGCCACCCCAGATTTGTTGAAAGCCCAGTTGAAAGCTGCCGAGGAAGAATGCTTGTGCCTGCCCGTGGCACCCGCTCGTCGAACTGTCAGCTGGCCTCTAACTCCCATATGCGAGAGGCGGGTGGGGAGCTGCGGTCCAGGGATGCTTGTATCGGAGACTCTAGCACAGTGCATTTCGTTGGGGCCTCTGCACCTGAAGTATTTATGCGCTCCGATTCCGTTCATTGAGTGGCTTCTCAGAAGCTACCTTCAAGGAACGCTAGTGACTGGGATTCACTTGGACTGCACATCCCTCGAGCCGCCAGGCTTATTTGTATATGATTTCCTGTACCTCTTCTTTGCGTTTTGTCCGGGAAGTTTAAAGCTCTACTCCAGGAGCGCTTCTTTCTCACCGGAGCTCTCAAGTGCTTTCGTGGCCCTGCTACTCTTCTGTGCAGGGAACCTCGCCCATCATATCAGTGAGGTTGCGTTGAAAACGGCCGGGCAGCACAGC
This sequence comes from Canis aureus, assembly GCF_053574225.1. NCBI lineage: Eukaryota > Metazoa > Chordata > Mammalia > Carnivora > Canidae > Canis > Canis aureus. Next base: position 74,912,750 of record NC_135649.1, on the reverse strand, counting down.
TGCCCCATCTCAGCGTTAAGTACGTGCATTTCCAAGGCACCTCCTCAGAACAGATCTAACGGCTAGGTTGTAACGAACTCCATTAAGAGCAGGGCTAGCTGAAAGCTGCATTCAAGGGCTGTTTGCCTCGGAGAGTGAAGCCCAGGGCAGGGTAACTGAGCTTCCGCACCTACAGTTGACATGAGTTCATGTTGCCTTTTCAGAGGCCTGTGAGTCGCTGCTTTCCGGCAAAGCTGTTTTCCCGTCAGTTACATTGGTCCCATTTCCCTGGAGTGTCCTGCCGCACTTTCACCTATGTCGGCACGGCTTGACGTGAGACTCTGGTCAGCGGCTCCAATGAAGGAAGACTTGCGTCTCACAGTTGACCATAGATCGGTCACACCTCCCCGGTGTTAGTGTCTACCAGCACCAAAGAGACGCCCCTCGACAGCTGCAATGCGGGAGAGCTTGGATTTCTGACCTAGGTATAGCGCATTTCCACGGCATGTCCTCACTTCGGGTTGAGCTAGGTTCTAAGTCCCCAGCGAGAGATGCTAGCTGAAAGCTGCATTCAAGGAATGCTTTCTGCTCAGACCTAAGCATAGTACATTTTCCCTGGGTCCCATCACCTGCACCGAAGCAGTTTCTAACTCCTTTCCGAGGAAGGCATGATAGAGGCTGCCTTCAAGGATCACTTGTGCCTCAGAGTTCGGAAGAGACACTGCCCAAGCGTCTCCAACCCTCTCTGGTCTATGTTCCCATGCCGGTATTGACGAGGGTACTGGAATGCACTCAGAGAACAACGCTTCTGTCTCACGGTGAACAATAGAGCATTTCAGTGAACCAGGTGGCATTTCCATTGCAACTCGGCGGGGTGTGTAGGTAGCTTCTTCCTCCCTGCTGTGATGGGCTGGAGGGAAGTTGCACTGCACGACTGCATGGTTCTCTGAGAGAAGAAGAGCACAGCTCCACGGCACCCCGTAAACTAACCTGGACCTAGGTTCTGACTCGCTCATGCGCCAGGCTGGTTGAAATGTGCATTGCAGGAATGCTTCTCTCGGAGCAGTCAGTACAGCGTATTTCCGTGCGTCTGCACAGATTCTGGGGTCATAAGTTCCTACTGCCTCCTCTCTGCGGTGTTCAGGACCTGCCCCACGGAGCACTTGCATCTCAGCGGGAAGTAGATCACATGTCCCTCGATACTCCCCGCTTACCTTTGTTAGCTATTGTCATGGGTTTCGGGAAGAGGGTTTGGATGGGGCCTCGGAAGGAACCTTTGTTTCTCACACGTCCGGGTATAGACTTTCCATTTCACGTTCACTCCTCTGTTGCGATTACTTCTGCCACCCCAGATTTGTTGAAAGCCCAGTTGAAAGCTGCCGAGGAAGAATGCTTGTGCCTGCCCGTGGCACCCGCTCGTCGAACTGTCAGCTGGCCTCTAACTCCCATATGCGAGAGGCGGGTGGGGAGCTGCGGTCCAGGGATGCTTGTATCGGAGACTCTAGCACAGTGCATTTCGTTGGGGCCTCTGCACCTGAAGTATTTATGCGCTCCGATTCCGTTCATTGAGTGGCTTCTCAGAAGCTACCTTCAAGGAACGCTAGTGACTGGGATTCACTTGGACTGCACATCCCTCGAGCCGCCAGGCTTATTTGTATATGATTTCCTGTACCTCTTCTTTGCGTTTTGTCCGGGAAGTTTAAAGCTCTACTCCAGGAGCGCTTCTTTCTCACCGGAGCTCTCAAGTGCTTTCGTGGCCCTGCTACTCTTCTGTGCAGGGAACCTCGCCCATCATATCAGTGAGGTTGCGTTGAAAACGGCCGGGCAGCACAGCTGCCCCATCTCAGCGTTAAGTACGTGCATTTCCAAGGCACCTCCTCAGAACAGATCTAACGGCTAGGTTGTAACGAACTCCATTAAGAGCAGGGCTAGCTGAAAGCTGCATTCAAGGGCTGTTTGCCTCGGAGAGTGAAGCCCAGGGCAGGGTAACTGAGCTTCCGCACCTACAGTTGACATGAGTTCATGTTGCCTTTTCAGAGGCCTGTGAGTCGCTGCTTTCCGGCAAAGCTGTTTTCCCGTCAGTTACATTGGTCCCATTTCCCTGGAGTGTCCTGCCGCACTTTCACCTATGTCGGCACGGCTTGACGTGAGAGTCTGGTCAGCGGCTCCAATGAAGGAAGACTTGCGTCTCACAGTTGACCAAGATCGGTCACACCTCCCCGGTGTTAGTGTCTACCAGCACCAAAGAGACGCCCCTCGACAGCTGCAATGCGGGAGAGCTTGGATTTCTGACCTAGGTATAGCGCATTTCCACGGCATGTCCTCACTTCGGGTTGAGCTAGGTTCTAAGTCCCCAGCGAGAGATGCTAGCTGAAAGCTGCATTCAAGGAATGCTTTCTGCTCAGACCTAAGCATAGTACATTTTCCCTGGGTCCCATCACCTGCACCGAAGCAGTTTCTAACTCCTTTCCGAGGAAGGCATGATAGAGGCTGCCTTCAAGGATCACTTGTGCCTCAGAGTTTGGAAGAGACACTGCCCACGCGTCTCCAACCCTCTCTGGTCTATGTTCCCATGCCGGTATTGACGAGGGTACTGGAATGCACTCAGAGAACAACGCTTCTGTCTCACGGTGAACAATAGAGCATTTCAGTGAACCAGGTGGCATTTCCATTGCAACTCGGCGGGGTGTGTAGGTAGCTTCTTCCTCCCTGCTGTGATGGGCTGGAGGGAAGTTGCACTGCACGACTGCATGGTTCTCTGAGAGAAGAAGAGCACAACTCCACGGCACCCCGTAAACTAACCTGGACCTAGGTTCTGACTCGCTCATGCGCCAGGCTGGTTGAAATGTGCATTGCAGGAATGCTTCTCTCGGAGCAGTCAGTACAGCGTATTTCCGTGCGTCTGCACAGATTCTGGGGTCATAAGTTCCTACTGCCTCCTCTCTGCGGTGTTCAGGACCTGCCCCACGGAGCACTTGCATCTCAGCGGGAAGTATATCACAAGTCCCTCGATACTCCCCGCTTACCTTTGTTAGCTATTGTCATGGGTTTCGGGAAGAGGGTTTGGATGGGGCCTCGGAAGGAACCTTTGTTTCTCACACGTCCGGGTATAGACTTTCCATTTCACGTCACTCCTCTGTTGCGATTACTTCTGCCACCCCAGATTTGTTGAAAGCCCAGTTGAAAGCTGCCGAGGAATAATGCTTGTGCCTGCCCGTGGCACCCGCTCGTCGAACTGTCAGCTGGCCTCTAACTCCCATATGCGAGAGGCGGGTGGGGAGCTGCGGTCCAGGGATGCTTGTATCGGAGACTCTAGCACAGTGCATTTCGTTGGGGCCTCTGCACCTGAAGTATTTATGCGCTCCGATTCCGTTCATTGAGTGGCTTCTCAGAAGCTACCTTCAAGGAACGCTAGTGACTGGGATTCACTTAGACTGCACATCCCTCGAGCCGCCAGGCTTATTTGTATATGATTTCCTGTACCTCTTCTTTGCGTTTTGTCCGGGAAGTTTAAAGCTCTACTCCAGGAGCGCTTCTTTCTCACCGGAGCTCTCAAGTGCTTTCGTGGCCCTGCTACTCTTCTGTGCAGGGAACCTCGCCCATCATATCAGTGAGGTTGCGTTGAAAACGGCCGGGCAGCACAGCTGCCCCATCTCAGCGTTAAGTACGTGCATTTCCAAGGCACCTCCTCAGAACAGATCTAACGGCTAGGTTGTAACGAACTCCCGTAAGAGCAGGGCTAGCTGAAAGCTGCATTCAAGGGCTGTTTGCCTCGGAGAGTGAAGCCCAGGGCAGGGTAACTGAGCTTCCGCACCTACAGTTGACATGAGTTCATGTTGCCTTTTCAGAGGCCTGTGAGTCGCTGCTTTCCGGCAAAGCTGTTTTCCCGTCAGTTACATTGGTCCCATTTCCCTGGGGTGTCCTGCCGCACTTTCAGCTATGTCGGCACGGCTTGACGTGAGAGTCTGGTCAGCGGCTCCAATGAAGGAAGACTTGCGTCTCACAGTTGACCAAGATCGGTCACACCTCCCCGGTGTTAGTGTCTACCAGCACCAAAGAGACGCCCCTCGACAGCTGCAATGCGGGAGAGCTTGGATTTCTGACCTAGGTATAGCGCATTTCCACGGCATGTCCTCACTTCGAGTTGAGCTAGGTTCTAAGTCCCCAGCGAGAGATGCTAGCTGAAAGCTGCATTCAAGGAATGCTTTCTGCTCAGACCTAAGCATAGTACATTTTCCCTGGGTCCCATCACCTGCACCGAAGCAGTTTCTAACTCCTTTCCGAGGAAGGCATGATAGAGGCTGCCTTCAAGGATCACTTGTGCCTCAGAGTTCGGAAGAGACACTGCCCACGCGTCTCCAACCCTCTCTGGTCTATGTTCCCATGCCGGTATTGACGAGGGTACTGGAATGCACTCAGAGAACAACGCTTCTGTCTCACGGTGAACAATAGAGCATTTCAGTGAACCAGGTGGCATTTCCATTGCAACTCGGCGGGGTGTGTAGGTAGCTTCTTCCTCCCTGCTGTGATGGGCTGGAGGGAAGTTGCACTGCACGACTGCATGGTTCTCTGAGAGAAGAAGAGCACAGCTCCACGGCACCCCGGAAACTAACCTGGACCTAGGTTCTGACTCGCTCATGCGCCAGGCTGGTTGAAATGTGCATTGCAGGAATGCTTCTCTCGGAGCAGTCAGTACAGCGTATTTCCGTGCGTCTGCACAGATTCTGGGGTCATAAGTTCCTACTGCCTCCTCTCTGCGGTGTTCAGGACCTGCCCCACGGAGCACTTGCATCTCAGCGGGAAGTAGATCACATGTCCCTCGATACTCCCCGCTTACCTTTGTTAGCTATTGTCATGGGTTTCGGGAAGAGGGTTTGGATGGGGCCTCGGAAGGAACCTTTGTTTCTCACACGTCCGGGTATAGACTTTCCATTTCACGTTCACTCCTCTGTTGCGATTACTTCTGCCACCCCAGATTTCTTGAAAGCCCAGTTGAAAGCTGCCGAGGAAGAATGCTTGTGCCTGCCCGTGGCACCCGCTCGTCGAACTGTCAGCTGGCCTCTAACTCCCATATGCGAGAGGCGGGTGGGGAGCTGCGGTCCAGGGATGCTTGTATCGGAGACTCTAGCACAGTGCATTTCGTTGGGGCCTCTGCACCTGAAGTATTTATGCGCTCCGATTCCGTTCATTGAGTGGCTTCTCAGAAGCTACCTTCAAGGAACGCTAGTGACTGGGATTCACTTGGACTGCACATCCCTCGAGCCGCCAGGCTTATTTGTATATGATTTCCTGTACCTCTTCTTTGCGTTTTGTCCGGGAAGTTTAAAGCTCTACTCCAGGAGCGCTTCTTTCTCACCGGAGCTCTCAAGTGCTTTCGTGGCCCTGCTACTCTTCTGTGCAGGGAACCTCGCCCATCATATCAGTGAGGTTGCGTTGAAAACGGCCGGGCAGCACAGCTGCCCCATCTCAGCGTTAAGTACGTGCATTTCCAAGGCACCTCCTCAGAACAGATCTAACGGCTAGGTTGTAACGAACTCCATTAAGAGCAGGGCTAGCTGAAAGCTGCATTCAAGGGCTGTTTGCCTCGGAGAGTGAAGCCCAGGGCAGGGTAACTGAGCTTCCGCACCTACAGTTGACATGAGTTCATGTTGCCTTTTCAGAGGCCTGTGAGTCGCTGCTTTCCGGCAAAGCTGTTTTCCCGTCAGTTACATTGGTCCCATTTCCCTGGAGTGTCCTGCCGCACTTTCACCTATGTCGGCACGGCTTGACGTGAGAGTCTGGTCAGACGCTCCAATGAAGGAAGACTTGCGTCTCACAGTTGACCATAGATCGGTCACACCTCCCCGGTGTTAGTGTCTACCAGCACCAAAGAGACGCCCCTCGACAGCTGCAATGCGGGAGAGCTTGGATTTCTGACCTAGGTATAGCGCATTTCCACGGCATGTCCTCACTTCGGGTTGAGCTAGGTTCTAAGTCCCCAGCGAGAGATGCTAGCTGAAAGCTGCATTCAAGGAATGCTTTCTGCTCAGACCTAAGCATAGTACATTTTCCCTGGGTCCCATCACCTGCACCGAAGCAGTTTCTAACTCCTTTCCGAGGAAGGCATGATAGAGGCTGCCTTCAAGGATCACTTGTGCCTCAGAGTTCGGAAGAGACACTGCCCACGCGTCTCCAACCCTCTCTGGTCTATGTTCCCATGCCGGTATTGACGAGGGTACTGGAATGCACTCAGAGAACAACGCTTCTGTCTCACGGTGAACAATAGAGCATTTCAGTGAACCAGGTGGCATTTCCATTGCAACTCGGCGGGGTGTGTAGGTAGCTTCTTCCTCCCTGCTGTGATGGGCTGGAGGGAAGTTGCACTGCACGACTGCATGGTTCTCTGAGAGAAGAAGAGCACAGCTCCACGGCACCCCGTAAACTAACCTGGACCTAGGTTCTGACTCGCTCATGCGCCAGGCTGGTTGAAATGTGCATTGCAGGAATGCTTCTCTCGGAGCAGTCAGTACAGCGTATTTCCGTGCGTCTGCACAGATTCTGGGGTCATAAGTTCCTACTGCCTCCTCTCTGCGGTGTTCAGGACCTGCCCCACGGAGCACTTGCATCTCAGCGGGAAGTAGATCACATGTCCCTCGATACTCCCCGCTTACCTTTGTTAGCTATTGTCATGGGTTTCGGGAAGAGGGTTTGGATGGGGCCTCGGAAGGAACCTTTGTTTCTCACACGTCCGGGTATAGACTTTCCATTTCACGTTCACTCCTCTGTTGCGATTACTTCTGCCACCCCAGATTTGTTGAAAGCCCAGTTGAAAGCTGCCGAGGAAGAATGCTTGTGCCTGCCCGTGGCACCCGCTCGTCGAACTGTCAGCTGGCCTCTAACTCCCATATGCGAGAGGCGGGTGGGGAGCTGCGGTCCAGGGATGCTTGTATCGGAGACTCTAGCACAGTGCATTTCGTTGGGGCCTCTGCACCTGAAGTATTTATGCGCTCCGATTCCGTTCATTGAGTGGCTTCTCAGAAGCTACCTTCAAGGAACGCTAGTGACTGGGATTCACTTGGACTGCACATCCCTCGAGCCGCCAGGCTTATTTGTATATGATTTCCTGTACCTCTTCTTTGCGTTTTGTCCGGGAAGTTTAAAGCTCTACTCCAGGAGCGCTTCTTTCTCACCGGAGCTCTCAAGTGCTTTCGTGGCCCTGCTACTCTTCTGTGCAGGGAACCTCGCCCATCATATCAGTGAGGTTGCGTTGAAAACGGCCGGGCAGCACAGCTGCCCCATCTCAGCGTTAAGTACGTGCATTTCCAAGGCACCTCCTCAGAACAGATCTAAAGGCTAGGTTGTAACGAACTCCATTAAGAGCAGGGCTAGCTGAAAGCTGCATTCAAGGGCTGTTTGCCTCGGAGAGTGAAGCCCAGGGCAGGGTAACTGAGCTTCCGCACCTACAGTTGACATGAGTTCATGTTGCCTTTTCAGAGGCCTGTGAGTCGCTGCTTTCCGGCAAAGCTGTTTTCCCGTCAGTTACATTGGTCCCATTTCCCTGGAGTGTCCTGCCGCACTTTCACCTATGTCGGCACGGCTTGACGTGAGACTCTGGTCAGCGGCTCCAATGAAGGAAGACTTGCGTCTCACAGTTGACCATAGATCGGTCACACCTCCCCGGTGTTAGTGTCTACCAGCACCAAAGAGACGCCCCTCGACAGCTGCAATGCGGGAGAGCTTGGATTTCTGACCTAGGTATAGCGCATTTCCACGGCATGTCCTCACTTCGGGTTGAGCTAGGTTCTAAGTCCCCAGCGAGAGATGCTAGCTGAAAGCTGCATTCAAGGAATGCTTTCTGCTCAGACCTAAGCATAGTACATTTTCCCTGGGTCCCATCACCTGCACCGAAGCAGTTTCTAACTCCTTTCCGAGGAAGGCATGATAGAGGCTGCCTTCAAGGATCACTTGTGCCTCAGAGTTCGGAAGAGACACTGCCCACGCGTCTCCAACCCTCTCTGGTCTATGTTCCCATGCCGGTATTGACGAGGGTACTGGAATGCACTCAGAGAACAACGCTTCTGTCTCACGGTGAACAATAGAGCATTTCAGTGAACCAGGTGGCATTTCCATTGCAACTCGGCGGGGTGTGTAGGTAGCTTCTTCCTCCCTGCTGTGATGGGCTGGAGGGAAGTTGCACTGCACGACTGCATGGTTCTCTGAGAGAAGAAGAGCACAGCTCCACGGCACCCCGGAAACTAACCTGGACCTAGGTTCTGACTCGCTCATGCGCCAGGCTGGTTGAAATGTGCATTGCAGGAATGCTTCTCTCGGAGCAGTCAGTACAGCGTATTTCCGTGCGTCTGCACAGATTCTGGGGTCATAAGTTCCTACTGCCTCCTCTCTGCGGTGTTCAGGACCTGCCCCACGGAGCACTTGCATCTCAGCGGGAAGTAGATCACATGTCCCTCGATACTCCCCGCTTACCTTTGTTAGCTATTGTCATGGGTTTCGGGAAGAGGGTTTGGATGGGGCCTCGGAAGGAACCTTTGTTTCTCACACGTCCGGGTATAGACTTTCCATTTCACGTTCACTCCTCTGTTGCGATTACTTCTGCCACCCCAGATTTGTTGAAAGCCCAGTTGAAAGCTGCCGAGGAAGAATGCTTGTGCCTGCCCGTGGCACCCGCTCGTCGAACTGTCAGCTGGCCTCTAACTCCCATATGCGAGAGGCGGGTGGGGAGCTGCGGTCCAGGGATGCTTGTATCGGAGACTCTAGCACAGTGCATTTCGTTGGGGCCTCTGCACCTGAAGTATTTATGCGCTCCGATTCCGTTCATTGAGTGGCTTCTCAGAAGCTACCTTCAAGGAACGCTAGTGACTGGGATTCACTTGGACTGCACATCCCTCGAGCCGCCAGGCTTATTTGTATATGATTTCCTGTACCTCTTCTTTGCGTTTTGTCCGGGAAGTTTAAAGCTCTACTCCAGGAGCGCTTCTTTCTCACCGGAGCTCTCAAGTGCTTTCGTGGCCCTGCTACTCTTCTGTGCAGGGAACCTCGCCCATCATATCAGTGAGGTTGCGTTGAAAACGGCCGGGCAGCACAGCTGCCCCATCTCAGCGTTAAGTACGTGCATTTCCAAGGCACCTCCTCAGAACAGATCTAACGGCTAGGTTGTAACGAACTCCATTAAGAGCAGGGCTAGCTGAAAGCTGCATTCAAGGGCTGTTTGCCTCGGAGAGTGAAGCCCAGGGCAGGGTAACTGAGCTTCCGCACCTACAGTTGACATGAGTTCATGTTGCCTTTTCAGAGGCCTGTGAGTCGCTGCTTTCCGGCAAAGCTGTTTTCCCGTCAGTTACATTGGTCCCATTTCCCTGGAGTGTCCTGCCGCACTTTCACCTATGTCGGCACGGCTTGACGTGAGAGTCTGGTCAGCGGCTCCAATGAAGGAAGACTTGCGTCTCACAGTTGACCATAGATCGGTCACACCTCCCCGGTGTTAGTGTCTACCAGCACCAAAGAGACGCCCCTCGACAGCTGCAATGCGGGAGAGCTTGGATTTCTGACCTAGGTATAGCGCATTTCCACGGCATGTCCTCACTTCGGGTTGAGCTAGGTTCTAAGTCCCCAGCGAGAGATGCTAGCTGAAAGCTGCATTCAAGGAATGCTTTCTGCTCAGACCTAAGCATAGTACATTTTCCCTGGGTCCCATCACCTGCACCGAAGCAGTTTCTAACTCCTTTCCGAGGAAGGCATGATAGAGGCTGCCTTCAAGGATCACTTGTGCCTCAGAGTTCGGAAGAGACACTGCCCACGCGTCTCCAACCCTCTCTGGTCTATGTTCCCATGCCGGTATTGACGAGGGTACTGGAATGCACTCAGAGAACAACGCTTCTGTCTCACGGTGAACAATAGAGCATTTCAGTGAACCAGGTGGCATTTCCATTGCAACTCGGCGGGGTGTGTAGGTAGCTTCTTCCTCCCTGCTGTGATGGGCTGGAGGGAAGTTGCACTGCACGACTGCATGGTTCTCTGAGAGAAGAAGAGCACAGCTCCACGGCACCCCGTAAACTAACCTGGACCTAGGTTCTGACTCGCTCATGCGCCAGGCTGGTTGAAATGTGCATTGCAGGAATGCTTCTCTCGGAGCAGTCAGTACAGCGTATTTCCGTGCGTCTGCACAGATTCTGGGGTCATAAGTTCCTACTGCCTCCTCTCTGCGGTGTTCAGGACCTGCCCCACGGAGCACTTGCATCTCAGCGGGAAGTAGATCACATGTCCCTCGATACTCCCCGCTTACCTTTGTTAGCTATTGTCATGGGTTTCGGGAAGAGGGTTTGGATGGGGCCTCGGAAGGAACCTTTGTTTCTCACACGTCCGGGTATAGACTTTCCATTTCACGTTCACTCCTCTGTTGCGATTACTTCTGCCACCCCAGATTTGTTGAAAGCCCAGTTGAAAGCTGCCGAGGAAGAATGCTTGTGCCTGCCCGTGGCACCCGCTCGTCGAACTGTCAGCTGGCCTCTAACTCCCATATGCGAGAGGCGGGTGGGGAGCTGCGGTCCAGGGATGCTTGTATCGGAGACTCTAGCACAGTGCATTTCGTTGGGGCCTCTGCACCTGAAGTATTTATGCGCTCCGATTCCGTTCATTGAGTGGCTTCTCAGAAGCTACCTTCAAGGAACGCTAGTGACTGGGATTCACTTGGACTGCACATCCCTCGAGCCGCCAGGCTTATTTGTATATGATTTCCTGTACCTCTTCTTTGCGTTTTGTCCGGGAAGTTTAAAGCTCTACTCCAGGAGCGCTTCTTTCTCACCGGAGCTCTCAAGTGCTTTCGTGGCCCTGCTACTCTTCTGTGCAGGGAACCTCGCCCATCATATCAGTGAGGTTGCGTTGAAAACGGCCGGGCAGCACAGCTGCCCCATCTCAGCGTTAAGTACGTGCATTTCCAAGGCACCTCCTCAGAACAGATCTAACGGCTAGGTTGTAACGAACTCCATTAAGAGCAGGGCTAGCTGAAAGCTGCATTCAAGGGCTGTTTGCCTCGGAGAGTGAAGCCCAGGGCAGGGTAACTGAGCTTCCGCACCTACAGTTGACATGAGTTCATGTTGCCTTTTCAGAGGCCTGTGAGTCGCTGCTTTCCGGCAAAGCTGTTTTCCCGTCAGTTACATTGGTCCCATTTCCCTGGAGTGTCCTGCCGCACTTTCACCTATGTCGGCACGGCTTGACGTGAGAGTCTGGTCAGCGGCTCCAATGAAGGAAGACTTGCGTCTCACAGTTGACCATAGATCGGTCACACCTCCCCGGTGTTAGTGTCTACCAGCACCAAAGAGACGCCCCTCGACAGCTGCAATGCGGGAGAGCTTGGATTTCTGACCTAGGTATAGCGCATTTCCACGGCATGTCCTCACTTCGGGTTGAGCTAGGTTCTAAGTCCCCAGCGAGAGATGCTAGCTGAAAGCTGCATTCAAGGAATGCTTTCTGCTCAGACCTAAGCATAGTACATTTTCCCTGGGTCCCATCACCTGCACCGAAGCAGTTTCTAACTCCTTTCCGAGGAAGGCATGATAGAGGCTGCCTTCAAGGATCACTTGTGCCTCAGAGTTCGGAAGAGACACTGCCCACGCGTCTCCAACCCTCTCTGGTCTATGTTCCCATGCCGGTATTGACGAGGGTACTGGAATGCACTCAGAGAACAACGCTTCTGTCTCACGGTGAACAATAGAGCATTTCAGTGAACCAGGTGGCATTTCCATTGCAACTCGGCGGGGTGTGTAGGTAGCTTCTTCCTCCCTGCTGTGATGGGCTGGAGGGAAGTTGCACTGCACGACTGCATGGTTCTCTGAGAGAAGAAGAGCACAGCTCCACGGCACCCCGTAAACTAACCTGGACCTAGGTTCTGACTCGCTCATGCGCCAGGCTGGTTGAAATGTGCATTGCAGGAATGCTTCTCTCGGAGCAGTCAGTACAGCGTATTTCCGTGCGTCTGCACAGATTCTGGGGTCATAAGTTCCTACTGCCTCCTCTCTGCGGTGTTCAGGACCTGCCCCACGGAGCACTTGCATCTCAGCGGGAAGTAGATCACATGTCCCTCGATACTCCCCGCTTACCTTTGTTAGCTATTGTCATGGGTTTCGGGAAGAGGGTTTGGATGGGGCCTCGGAAGGAACCTTTGTTTCTCACACGTCCGGGTATAGACTTTCCATTTCACGTTCACTCCTCTGTTGCGATTACTTCTGCCACCCCAGATTTGTTGAAAGCCCAGTTGAAAGCTGCCGAGGAAGAATGCTTGTGCCTGCCCGTGGCACCCGCTCGTCGAACTGTCAGCTGGCCTCTAACTCCCATATGCGAGAGGCGGGTGGGGAGCTGCGGTCCAGGGATGCTTGTATCGGAGACTCTAGCACAGTGCATTTCGTTGGGGCCTCTGCACCTGAAGTATTTATGCGCTCCGATTCCGTTCATTGAGTGGCTTCTCAGAAGCTACCTTCAAGGAACGCTAGTGACTGGGATTCACTTGGACTGCACATCCCTCGAGCCGCCAGGCTTATTTGTATATGATTTCCTGTACCTCTTCTTTGCGTTTTGTCCGGGAAGTTTAAAGCTCTACTCCAGGAGCGCTTCTTTCTCACCGGAGCTCTCAAGTGCTTTCGTGGCCCTGCTACTCTTCTGTGCAGGGAACCTCGCCCATCATATCAGTGAGGTTGCGTTGAAAACGGCCGGGCAGCACAGCTGCCCCATCTCAGCGTTAAGTACGTGCATTTCCAAGGCACCTCCTCAGAACAGATCTAACGGCTAGGTTGTAACGAACTCCATTAAGAGCAGGGCTAGCTGAAAGCTGCATTCAAGGGCTGTTTGCCTCGGAGAGTGAAGCCCAGGGCAGGGTAACTGAGCTTCCGCACCTACAGTTGACATGAGTTCATGTTGCCTTTTCAGAGGCCTGTGAGTCGCTGCTTTCCGGCAAAGCTGTTTTCCCGTCAGTTACATTGGTCCCATTTCCCTGGAGTGTCCTGCCGCACTTTCACCTATGTCGGCACGGCTTGACGTGAGAGTCTGGTCAGCGGCTCCAATGAAGGAAGACTTGCGTCTCACAGTTGACCATAGATCGGTCACACCTCCCCGGTGTTAGTGTCTACCAGCACCAAAGAGACGCCCCTCGACAGCTGCAATGCGGGAGAGCTTGGATTTCTGACCTAGGTATAGCGCATTTCCACGGCATGTCCTCACTTCGGGTTGAGCTAGGTTCTAAGTCCCCAGCGAGAGATGCTAGCTGAAAGCTGCATTCAAGGAATGCTTTCTGCTCAGACCTAAGCATAGTACATTTTCCCTGGGTCCCATCACCTGCACCGAAGCAGTTTCTAACTCCTTTCCGAGGAAGGCATGATAGAGGCTGCCTTCAAGGATCACTTGTGCCTCAGAGTTCGGAAGAGACACTGCCCACGCGTCTCCAACCCTCTCTGGTCTATGTTCCCATGCCGGTATTGACGAGGGTACTGGAATGCACTCAGAGAACAACGCTTCTGTCTCACGGTGAACAATAGAGCATTTCAGTGAACCAGGTGGCATTTCCATTGCAACTCGGCGGGGTGTGTAGGTAGCTTCTTCCTCCCTGCTGTGATGGGCTGGAGGGAAGTTGCACTGCACGACTGCATGGTTCTCTGAGAGAAGAAGAGCACAGCTCCACGGCACCCCGTAAACTAACCTGGACCTAGGTTCTGACTCGCTCATGCGCCAGGCTGGTTGAAATGTGCATTGCAGGAATGCTTCTCTCGGAGCAGTCAGTACAGCGTATTTCCGTGCGTCTGCACAGATTCTGGGGTCATAAGTTCCTACTGCCTCCTCTCTGCGGTGTTCAGGACCTGCCCCACGGAGCACTTGCATCTCAGCGGGAAGTAGATCACATGTCCCTCGATACTCCCCGCTTACCTTTGTTAGCTATTGTCATGGGTTTCGGGAAGAGGGTTTGGATGGGGCCTCGGAAGGAACCTTTGTTTCTCACACGTCCGGGTATAGACTTTCCATTTCACGTTCACTCCTCTGTTGCGATTACTTCTGCCACCCCAGATTTGTTGAAAGCCCAGTTGAAAGCTGCCGAGGAAGAATGCTTGTGCCTGCCCGTGGCACCCGCTCGTCGAACTGTCAGCTGGCCTCTAACTCCCATATGCGAGAGGCGGGTGGGGAGCTGCGGTCCAGGGATGCTTGTATCGGAGACTCTAGCACAGTGCATTTCGTTGGGGCCTCTGCACCTGAAGTATTTATGCGCTCCGATTCCGTTCATTGAGTGGCTTCTCAGAAGCTACCTTCAAGGAACGCTAGTGACTGGGATTCACTTGGACTGCACATCCCTCGAGCCGCCAGGCTTATTTGTATATGATTTCCTGTACCTCTTCTTTGCGTTTTGTCCGGGAAGTTTAAAGCTCTACTCCAGGAGCGCTTCTTTCTCACCGGAGCTCTCAAGTGCTTTCGTGGCCCTGCTACTCTTCTGTGCAGGGAACCTCGCCCATCATATCAGTGAGGTTGCGTTGAAAACGGCCGGGCAGCACAGCTGCCCCATCTCAGCGTTAAGTACGTGCATTTCCAAGGCACCTCCTCAGAACAGATCTAACGGCTAGGTTGTAACGAACTCCATTAAGAGCAGGGCTAGCTGAAAGCTGCATTCAAGGGCTGTTTGCCTCGGAGAGTGAAGCCCAGGGCAGGGTAACTGAGCTTCCGCACCTACAGTTGACATGAGTTCATGTTGCCTTTTCAGAGGCCTGTGAGTCGCTGCTTTCCGGCAAAGCTGTTTTCCCGTCAGTTACATTGGTCCCATTTCCCTGGGGTGTCCTGCCGCACTTTCACCTATGTCGGCACGGCTTGACGTGAGAGTCTGGTCAGCGGCTCCAATGAAGGAAGACTTGCGTCTCACAGTTGACCAAGATCGGTCACACCTCCCCGGTGTTAGTGTCTACCAGCACCAAAGAGACGCCCCTCGACAGCTGCAATGCGGGAGAGCTTGGATTTCTGACCTAGGTATAGCGCATTTCCACGGCATGTCCTCACTTCGGGTTGAGCTAGGTTCTAAGTCCCCAGCGAGAGATGCTAGCTGAAAGCTGCATTCAAGGAATGCTTTCTGCTCAGACCTAAGCATAGTACATTTTCCCTGGGTCCCATCACCTGCACCGAAGCAGTTTCTAACTCCTTTCCGAGGAAGGCATGATAGAGGCTGCCTTCAAGGATCACTTGTGCCTCAGAGTTTGGAAGAGACACTGCCCACGCGTCTCCAACCCTCTCTGGTCTATGTTCCCATGCCGGTATTGACGAGGGTACTGGAATGCACTCAGAGAACAACGCTTCTGTCTCACGGTGAACAATAGAGCATTTCAGTGAACCAGGTGGCATTTCCATTGCAACTCGGCGGGGTGTGTAGGTAGCTTCTTCCTCCCTGCTGTGATGGGCTGGAGGGAAGTTGCACTGCACGACTGCATGGTTCTCTGAGAGAAGAAGAGCACAACTCCACGGCACCCCGTAAACTAACCTGGACCTAGGTTCTGACTCGCTCATGCGCCAGGCTGGTTGAAATGTGCATTGCAGGAATGCTTCTCTCGGAGCAGTCAGTACAGCGTATTTCCGTGCGTCTGCACAGATTCTGGGGTCATAAGTTCCTACTGCCTCCTCTCTGCGGTGTTCAGGACCTGCCCCACGGAGCACTTGCATCTCAGCGGGAAGTATATCACAAGTCCCTCGATACTCCCCGCTTACCTTTGTTAGCTATTGTCATGGGTTTCGGGAAGAGGGTTTGGATGGGGCCTCGGAAGGAACCTTTGTTTCTCACACGTCCGGGTATAGACTTTCCATTTCACGTCACTCCTCTGTTGCGATTACTTCTGCCACCCCAGATTTGTTGAAAGCCCAGTTGAAAGCTGCCGAGGAATAATGCTTGTGCCTGCCCGTGGCACCCGCTCGTCGAACTGTCAGCTGGCCTCTAACTCCCATATGCGAGAGGCGGGTGGGGAGCTGCGGTCCAGGGATGCTTGTATCGGAGACTCTAGCACAGTGCATTTCGTTGGGGCCTCTGCACCTGAAGTATTTATGCGCTCCGATTCCGTTCATTGAGTGGCTTCTCAGAAGCTACCTTCAAGGAACGCTAGTGACTGGGATTCACTTAGACTGCACATCCCTCGAGCCGCCAGGCTTATTTGTATATGATTTCCTGTACCTCTTCTTTGCGTTTTGTCCGGGAAGTTTAAAGCTCTACTCCAGGAGCGCTTCTTTCTCACCGGAGCTCTCAAGTGCTTTCGTGGCCCTGCTACTCTTCTGTGCAGGGAACCTCGCCCATCATATCAGTGAGGTTGCGTTGAAAACGGCCGGGCAGCACAGCTGCCCCATCTCAGCGTTAAGTACGTGCATTTCCAAGGCACCTCCTCAGAACAGATCTAACGGCTAGGTTGTAACGAACTCCCGTAAGAGCAGGGCTAGCTGAAAGCTGCATTCAAGGGCTGTTTGCCTCGGAGAGTGAAGCCCAGGGCAGGGTAACTGAGCTTCCGCACCTACAGTTGACATGAGTTCATGTTGCCTTTTCAGAGGCCTGTGAGTCGCTGCTTTCCGGCAAAGCTGTTTTCCCGTCAGTTACATTGGTCCCATTTCCCTGGGGTGTCCTGCCGCACTTTCAGCTATGTCGGCACGGCTTGACGTGAGAGTCTGGTCAGCGGCTCCAATGAAGGAAGACTTGCGTCTCACAGTTGACCAAGATCGGTCACACCTCCCCGGTGTTAGTGTCTACCAGCACCAAAGAGACGCCCCTCGACAGCTGCAATGCGGGAGAGCTTGGATTTCTGACCTAGGTATAGCGCATTTCCACGGCATGTCCTCACTTCGGGTTGAGCTAGGTTCTAAGTCCCCAGCGAGAGATGCTAGCTGAAAGCTGCATTCAAGGAATGCTTTCTGCTCAGACCTAAGCATAGTACATTTTCCCTGGGTCCCATCACCTGCACCGAAGCAGTTTCTAACTCCTTTCCGAGGAAGGCATGATAGAGGCTGCCTTCAAGGATCACTTGTGCCTCAGAGTTCGGAAGAGACACTGCCCACGCGTCTCCAACCCTCTCTGGTCTATGTTCCCATGCCGGTATTGACGAGGGTACTGGAATGCACTCAGAGAACAACGCTTCTGTCTCACGGTGAACAATAGAGCATTTCAGTGAACCAGGTGGCATTTCCATTGCAACTCGGCGGGGTGTGTAGGTAGCTTCTTCCTCCCTGCTGTGATGGGCTGGAGGGAAGTTGCACTGCACGACTGCATGGTTCTCTGAGGGAAGAAGAGCACAGCTCCACGGCACCCCGGAAACTAACCTGGACCTAGGTTCTGACTCTCTCATGCGCCAGGCTGGTTGAAATGTGCATTGCAGGAATGCTTCTCTCGGAGCAGTCAGTACAGCGTATTTCCGTGCGTCTGCACAGATTCTGGGGTCATAAGTTCCTACTGCCTCCTCTCTGCGGTGTTCAGGACCTGCCCCACGGAGCACTTGCATCTCAGCGGGAAGTAGATCACATGTCCCTCGATACTCCCCGCTTACCTTTGTTAGCTATTGTCATGGGTTTCGGGAAGAGGGTTTGGATGGGGCCTCGGAAGGAACCTTTGTTTCTCACACGTCCGGGTATAGACTTTCCATTTCACGTTCACTCCTCTGTTGCGATTACTTCTGCCACCCCAGATTTCTTGAAAGCCCAGTTGAAAGCTGCCGAGGAGGAATGCTTGTGCCTGCCCGTGGCACCCGCTCGTCGAACTGTCAGCTGGCCTCTAACTCCCATATGCGAGAGGCGGGTGGGGAGCTGCGGTCCAGGGATGCTTGTATCGGAGACTCTAGCACAGTGCACTTCGTTGGGGCCTCTGCACCTGAAGTATTTATGCGCTCCGATTCCGTTCATTGAGTGGCTTCTCAGAAGCTACCTTCAAGGAACGCTAGTGACTGGGATTCACTTGGACTGCACATCCCTCGAGCCGCCAGGCTTATTTGTATATGATTTCCTGTACCTCTTCTTTGCGTTTTGTCCGGGAAGTTTAAAGCTCTACTCCAGGAGCGCTTCTTTCTCACCGGAGCTCTCAAGTGCTTTCGTGGCCCTGCTACTCTTCTGTGCAGGGAACCTCGCCCATCATATCAGTGAGGTTGCGTTGAAAACGGCCGGGCAGCACAGCTGCCCCATCTCAGCGTTAAGTACGTGCATTTCCAAGGCACCTCCTCAGAACAGATCTAACGGCTAGGTTGTAACGAACTCCCGTAAGAGCAGGGCTAGCTGAAAGCTGCATTCAAGGGCTGTTTGCCTCGGAGAGTGAAGCCCAGGGCAGGGTAACTGAGCTTCCGCACCTACAGTTGACATGAGTTCATGTTGCCTTTTCAGAGGCCTGTGAGTCGCTGCTTTCCGGCAAAGCTGTTTTCCCGTCAGTTACATTGGTCCCATTTCCCTGGAGTGTCCTGCCGCACTTTCACCTATGTCGGCACGGCTTGACGTGAGACTCTGGTCAGACGCTCCAATGAAGGAAGACTTGCGTCTCACAGTTGACCATAGATCGGTCACACCTCCCCGGTGTTAGTGTCTACCAGCACCAAAGAGACGCCCCTCGACAGCTGCAATGCGGGAGAGCTTGGATTTCTGACCTAGGTATAGCGCATTTCCACGGCATGTCCTCACTTCGGGTTGAGCTAGGTTCTAAGTCCCCAGCGAGAGATGCTAGCTGAAAGCTGCATTCAAGGAATGCTTTCTGCTCAGACCTAAGCATAGTACATTTTCCCTGGGTCCCATCACCTGCACCGAAGCAGTTTCTAACTCCTTTCCGAGGAAGGCATGATAGAGGCTGCCTTCAAGGATCACTTGTGCCTCAGAGTTCGGAAGAGACACTGCCCACGCGTCTCCAACCCTCTCTGGTCTATGTTCCCATGCCGGTATTGACGAGGGTACTGGAATGCACTCAGAGAACAACGCTTCTGTCTCACGGTGAACAATAGAGCATTTCAGTGAACCAGGTGGCATTTCCATTGCAACTCGGCGGGGTGTGTAGGTAGCTTCTTCCTCCCTGCTGTGATGGGCTGGAGGGAAGTTGCACTGCAAGACTGCATGGTTCTCTGAGAGAAGAAGAGCACAGCTCCACGGCACCCCGTAAACTAACCTGGACCTAGGTTCTGACTCGCTCATGCGCCAGGCTGGTTGAAATGTGCATTGCAGGAATGCTTCTCTCGGAGCAGTCAGTACAGCGTATTTCCGTGCGTCTGCACAGATTCTGGGGTCATAAGTTCCTACTGCCTCCTCTCTGCGGTGTTCAGGACCTGCCCCACGGAGCACTTGCATCTCAGCGGGAAGTAGATCACATGTCCCTCGATACTCCCCGCTTACCTTTGTTAGCTATTGTCATGGGTTTCGGGAAGAGGGTTTGGATGGGGCCTCGGAAGGAACCTTTGTTTCTCACACGTCCGGGTATAGACTTTCCATTTCACGTTCACTCCTCTGTTGCGATTACTTCTGCCACCCCAGATTTGTTGAAAGCCCAGTTGAAAGCTGCCGAGGAAGAATGCTTGTGCCTGCCCGTGGCACCCGCTCGTCGAACTGTCAGCTGGCCTCTAACTCCCATATGCGAGAGGCGGGTGGGGAGCTGCGGTCCAGGGATGCTTGTATCGGAGACTCTAGCACAGTGCATTTCGTTGGGGCCTCTGCACCTGAAGTATTTATGCGCTCCGATTCCGTTCATTGAGTGGCTTCTCAGAAGCTACCTTCAAGGAACGCTAGTGACTGGGATTCACTTGGACTGCACATCCCTCGAGCCGCCAGGCTTATTTGTATATGATTTCCTGTACCTCTTCTTTGCGTTTTGTCCGGGAAGTTTAAAGCTCTACTCCAGGAGCGCTTCTTTCTCACCGGAGCTCTCAAGTGCTTTCGTGGCCCTGCTACTCTTCTGTGCAGGGAACCTCGCCCATCATATCAGTGAGGTTGCGTTGAAAACGGCCGGGCAGCACAGCTGCCCCATCTCAGCGTTAAGTACGTGCATTTCCAAGGCACCTCCTCAGAACAGATCTAACGGCTAGGTTGTAACGAACTCCATTAAGAGCAGGGCTAGCTGAAAGCTGCATTCAAGGGCTGTTTGCCTCGGAGAGTGAAGCCCAGGGCAGGGTAACTGAGCTTCCGCACCTACAGTTGACATGAGTTCATGTTGCCTTTTCAGAGGCCTGTGAGTCGCTGCTTTCCGGCAAAGCTGTTTTCCCGTCAGTTACATTGGTCCCATTTCCCTGGAGTGTCCTGCCGCACTTTCACCTATGTCGGCACGGCTTGACGTGAGAGTCTGGTCAGACGCTCCAATGAAGGAAGACTTGCGTCTCACAGTTGACCAAGATCGGTCACACCTCCCCGGTGTTAGTGTCTACCAGCACCAAAGAGACGCCCCTCGACAGCTGCAATGCGGGAGAGCTTGGATTTCTGACCTAGGTATAGCGCATTTCCACGGCATGTCCTCACTTCGGGTTGAGCTAGGTTCTAAGTCCCCAGCGAGAGATGCTAGCTGAAAGCTGCATTCAAGGAATGCTTTCTGCTCAGACCTAAGCATAGTACATTTTCCCTGGGTCCCATCACCTGCACCGAAGCAGTTTCTAACTCCTTTCCGAGGAAGGCATGATAGAGGCTGCCTTCAAGGATCACTTGTGCCTCAGAGTTCGGAAGAGACACTGCCCACGCGTCTCCAACCCTCTCTGGTCTATGTTCCCATGCCGGTATTGACGAGGGTACTGGAATGCACTCAGAGAACAACGCTTCTGTCTCACGGTGAACAATAGAGCATTTCAGTGAACCAGGTGGCATTTCCATTGCAACTCGGCGGGGTGTGTAGGTAGCTTCTTCCTCCCTGCTGTGATGGGCTGGAGGGAAGTTGCACTGCACGACTGCATGGTTCTCTGAGGGAAGAAGAGCACAGCTCCACGGCACCCCGGAAACTAACCTGGACCTAGGTTCTGACTCGCTCATGCGCCAGGCTGGTTGAAATGTGCATTGCAGGAATGCTTCTCTCGGAGCAGTCAGTACAGCGTATTTCCGTGCGTCTGCACAGATTCTGGGGTCATAAGTTCCTACTGCCTCCTCTCTGCGGTGTTCAGGACCTGCCCCACGGAGCACTTGCATCTCAGCGGGAAGTAGATCACATGTCCCTCGATACTCCCCGCTTACCTTTGTTAGCTATTGTCATGGGTTTCGGGAAGAGGGTTTGGATGGGGCGTCGGAAGGAACCTTTGTTTCTCACACGTCCGGGTATAGACTTTCCATTTCACGTTCACTCCTCTGTTGCGATTACTTCTGCCACCCCAGATTTCTTGAAAGCCCAGTTGAAAGCTGCCGAGGAGGAATGCTTGTGCCTGCCCGTGGCACCCGCTCGTCGAACTGTCAGCTGGCCTCTAACTCCCATATGCGAGAGGCGGGTGGGGAGCTGCGGTCCAGGGATGCTTGTATCGGAGACTCTAGCACAGTGCACTTCGTTGGGGCCTCTGCACCTGAAGTATTTATGCGCTCCGATTCCGTTCATTGAGTGGCTTCTCAGAAGCTACCTTCAAGGAACGCTAGTGACTGGGATTCACTTGGACTGCACATCCCTCGAGCCGCCAGGCTTATTTGTATATGATTTCCTGTACCTCTTCTTTGCGTTTTGTCCGGGAAGTTTAAAGCTCTACTCCAGGAGCGCTTCTTTCTCACCGGAGCTCTCAAGTGCTTTCGTGGCCCTGCTACTCTTCTGTGCAGGGAACCTCGCCCATCATATCAGTGAGGTTGCGTTGAAAACGGCCGGGCAGCACAGCTGCCCCATCTCAGCGTTAAGTACGTGCATTTCCAAGGCACCTCCTCAGAACAGATCTAAAGGCTAGGTTGTAACGAACTCCATTAAGAGCAGGGCTAGCTGAAAGCTGCATTCAAGGGCTGTTTGCCTCGGAGAGTGAAGCCCAGGGCAGGGTAACTGAGCTTCCGCACCTACAGTTGACATGAGTTCATGTTGCCTTTTCAGAGGCCTGTGAGTCGCTGCTTTCCGGCAAAGCTGTTTTCCCGTCAGTTACATTGGTCCCATTTCCCTGGAGTGTCCTGCCGCACTTTCACCTATGTCGGCACGGCTTGACGTGAGACTCTGGTCAGCGGCTCCAATGAAGGAAGACTTGCGTCTCACAGTTGACCATAGATCGGTCACACCTCCCCGGTGTTAGTGTCTACCAGCACCAAAGAGACGCCCCTCGACAGCTGCAATGCGGGAGAGCTTGGATTTCTGACCTAGGTATAGCGCATTTCCACGGCATGTCCTCACTTCGGGTTGAGCTAGGTTCTAAGTCCCCAGCGAGAGATGCTAGCTGAAAGCTGCATTCAAGGAATGCTTTCTGCTCAGACCTAAGCATAGTACATTTTCCCTGGGTCCCATCACCTGCACCGAAGCAGTTTCTAACTCCTTTCCGAGGAAGGCATGATAGAGGCTGCCTTCAAGGATCACTTGTGCCTCAGAGTTCGGAAGAGACACTGCCCACGCGTCTCCAACCCTCTCTGGTCTATGTTCCCATGCCGGTATTGACGAGGGTACTGGAATGCACTCAGAGAACAACGCTTCTGTCTCACGGTGAACAATAGAGCATTTCAGTGAACCAGGTGGCATTTCCATTGCAACTCGGCGGGGTGTGTAGGTAGCTTCTTCCTCCCTGCTGTGATGGGCTGGAGGGAAGTTGCACTGCACGACTGCATGGTTCTCTGAGAGAAGAAGAGCACAGCTCCACGGCACCCCGTAAACTAACCTGGACCTAGGTTCTGACTCGCTCATGCGCCAGGCTGGTTGAAATGTGCATTGCAGGAATGCTTCTCTCGGAGCAGTCAGTACAGCGTATTTCCGTGCGTCTGCACAGATTCTGGGGTCATAAGTTCCTACTGCCTCCTCTCTGCGGTGTTCAGGACCTGCCCCACGGAGCACTTGCATCTCAGCGGGAAGTAGATCACATGTCCCTCGATACTCCCCGCTTACCTTTGTTAGCTATTGTCATGGGTTTCGGGAAGAGGGTTTGGATGGGGCCTCGGAAGGAACCTTTGTTTCTCACACGTCCGGGTATAGACTTTCCATTTCACGTTCACTCCTCTGTTGCGATTACTTCTGCCACCCCAGATTTGTTGAAAGCCCAGTTGAAAGCTGCCGAGGAAGAATGCTTGTGCCTGCCCGTGGCACCCGCTCGTCGAACTGTCAGCTGGCCTCTAACTCCCATATGCGAGAGGCGGGTGGGGAGCTGCGGTCCAGGGATGCTTGTATCGGAGACTCTAGCACAGTGCATTTCGTTGGGGCCTCTGCACCTGAAGTATTTATGCGCTCCGATTCCGTTCATTGAGTGGCTTCTCAGAAGCTACCTTCAAGGAACGCTAGTGACTGGGATTCACTTGGACTGCACATCCCTCGAGCCGCCAGGCTTATTTGTATATGATTTCCTGTACCTCTTCTTTGCGTTTTGTCCGGGAAGTTTAAAGCTCTACTCCAGGAGCGCTTCTTTCTCACCGGAGCTCTCAAGTGCTTTCGTGGCCCTGCTACTCTTCTGTGCAGGGAACCTCGCCCATCATATCAGTGAGGTTGCGTTGAAAACGGCCGGGCAGCACAGCTGCCCCATCTCAGCGTTAAGTACGTGCATTTCCAAGGCACCTCCTCAGAACAGATCTAACGGCTAGGTTGTAACGAACTCCATTAAGAGCAGGGCTAGCTGAAAGCTGCATTCAAGGGCTGTTTGCCTCGGAGAGTGAAGCCCAGGGCAGGGTAACTGAGCTTCCGCACCTACAGTTGACATGAGTTCATGTTGCCTTTTCAGAGGCCTGTGAGTCGCTGCTTTCCGGCAAAGCTGTTTTCCCGTCAGTTACATTGGTCCCATTTCCCTGGAGTGTCCTGCCGCACTTTCACCTATGTCGGCACGGCTTGACGTGAGACTCTGGTCAGCGGCTCCAATGAAGGAAGACTTGCGTCTCACAGTTGACCATAGATCGGTCACACCTCCCCGGTGTTAGTGTCTACCAGCACCAAAGAGACGCCCCTCGACAGCTGCAATGCGGGAGAGCTTGGATTTCTGACCTAGGTATAGCGCATTTCCACGGCATGTCCTCACTTCGGGTTGAGCTAGGTTCTAAGTCCCCAGCGAGAGATGCTAGCTGAAAGCTGCATTCAAGGAATGCTTTCTGCTCAGACCTAAGCATAGTACATTTTCCCTGGGTCCCATCACCTGCACCGAAGCAGTTTCTAACTCCTTTCCGAGGAAGGCATGATAGAGGCTGCCTTCAAGGATCACTTGTGCCTCAGAGTTCGGAAGAGACACTGCCCAAGCGTCTCCAACCCTCTCTGGTCTATGTTCCCATGCCGGTATTGACGAGGGTACTGGAATGCACTCAGAGAACAACGCTTCTGTCTCACGGTGAACAATAGAGCATTTCAGTGAACCAGGTGGCATTTCCATTGCAACTCGGCGGGGTGTGTAGGTAGCTTCTTCCTCCCTGCTGTGATGGGCTGGAGGGAAGTTGCACTGCACGACTGCATGGTTCTCTGAGAGAAGAAGAGCACAGCTCCACGGCACCCCGTAAACTAACCTGGACCTAGGTTCTGACTCGCTCATGCGCCAGGCTGGTTGAAATGTGCATTGCAGGAATGCTTCTCTCGGAGCAGTCAGTACAGCGTATTTCCGTGCGTCTGCACAGATTCTGGGGTCATAAGTTCCTACTGCCTCCTCTCTGCGGTGTTCAGGACCTGCCCCACGGAGCACTTGCATCTCAGCGGGAAGTAGATCACATGTCCCTCGATACTCCCCGCTTACCTTTGTTAGCTATTGTCATGGGTTTCGGGAAGAGGGTTTGGATGGGGCCTCGGAAGGAACCTTTGTTTCTCACACGTCCGGGTATAGACTTTCCATTTCACGTTCACTCCTCTGTTGCGATTACTTCTGCCACCCCAGATTTGTTGAAAGCCCAGTTGAAAGCTGCCGAGGAAGAATGCTTGTGCCTGCCCGTGGCACCCGCTCGTCGAACTGTCAGCTGGCCTCTAACTCCCATATGCGAGAGGCGGGTGGGGAGCTGCGGTCCAGGGATGCTTGTATCGGAGACTCTAGCACAGTGCATTTCGTTGGGGCCTCTGCACCTGAAGTATTTATGCGCTCCGATTCCGTTCATTGAGTGGCTTCTCAGAAGCTACCTTCAAGGAACGCTAGTGACTGGGATTCACTTGGACTGCACATCCCTCGAGCCGCCAGGCTTATTTGTATATGATTTCCTGTACCTCTTCTTTGCGTTTTGTCCGGGAAGTTTAAAGCTCTACTCCAGGAGCGCTTCTTTCTCACCGGAGCTCTCAAGTGCTTTCGTGGCCCTGCTACTCTTCTGTGCAGGGAACCTCGCCCATCATATCAGTGAGGTTGCGTTGAAAACGGCCGGGCAGCACAGCTGCCCCATCTCAGCGTTAAGTACGTGCATTTCCAAGGCACCTCCTCAGAACAGATCTAACGGCTAGGTTGTAACGAACTCCATTAAGAGCAGGGCTAGCTGAAAGCTGCATTCAAGGGCTGTTTGCCTCGGAGAGTGAAGCCCAGGGCAGGGTAACTGAGCTTCCGCACCTACAGTTGACATGAGTTCATGTTGCCTTTTCAGAGGCCTGTGAGTCGCTGCTTTCCGGCAAAGCTGTTTTCCCGTCAGTTACATTGGTCCCATTTCCCTGGAGTGTCCTGCCGCACTTTCACCTATGTCGGCACGGCTTGACGTGAGAGTCTGGTCAGCGGCTCCAATGAAGGAAGACTTGCGTCTCACAGTTGACCAAGATCGGTCACACCTCCCCGGTGTTAGTGTCTACCAGCACCAAAGAGACGCCCCTCGACAGCTGCAATGCGGGAGAGCTTGGATTTCTGACCTAGGTATAGCGCATTTCCACGGCATGTCCTCACTTCGGGTTGAGCTAGGTTCTAAGTCCCCAGCGAGAGATGCTAGCTGAAAGCTGCATTCAAGGAATGCTTTCTGCTCAGACCTAAGCATAGTACATTTTCCCTGGGTCCCATCACCTGCACCGAAGCAGTTTCTAACTCCTTTCCGAGGAAGGCATGATAGAGGCTGCCTTCAAGGATCACTTGTGCCTCAGAGTTTGGAAGAGACACTGCCCACGCGTCTCCAACCCTCTCTGGTCTATGTTCCCATGCCGGTATTGACGAGGGTACTGGAATGCACTCAGAGAACAACGCTTCTGTCTCACGGTGAACAATAGAGCATTTCAGTGAACCAGGTGGCATTTCCATTGCAACTCGGCGGGGTGTGTAGGTAGCTTCTTCCTCCCTGCTGTGATGGGCTGGAGGGAAGTTGCACTGCACGACTGCATGGTTCTCTGAGAGAAGAAGAGCACAACTCCACGGCACCCCGTAAACTAACCTGGACCTAGGTTCTGACTCGCTCATGCGCCAGGCTGGTTGAAATGTGCATTGCAGGAATGCTTCTCTCGGAGCAGTCAGTACAGCGTATTTCCGTGCGTCTGCACAGATTCTGGGGTCATAAGTTCCTACTGCCTCCTCTCTGCGGTGTTCAGGACCTGCCCCACGGAGCACTTGCATCTCAGCGGGAAGTATATCACAAGTCCCTCGATACTCCCCGCTTACCTTTGTTAGCTATTGTCATGGGTTTCGGGAAGAGGGTTTGGATGGGGCCTCGGAAGGAACCTTTGTTTCTCACACGTCCGGGTATAGACTTTCCATTTCACGTCACTCCTCTGTTGCGATTACTTCTGCCACCCCAGATTTGTTGAAAGCCCAGTTGAAAGCTGCCGAGGAATAATGCTTGTGCCTGCCCGTGGCACCCGCTCGTCGAACTGTCAGCTGGCCTCTAACTCCCATATGCGAGAGGCGGGTGGGGAGCTGCGGTCCAGGGATGCTTGTATCGGAGACTCTAGCACAGTGCATTTCGTTGGGGCCTCTGCACCTGAAGTATTTATGCGCTCCGATTCCGTTCATTGAGTGGCTTCTCAGAAGCTACCTTCAAGGAACGCTAGTGACTGGGATTCACTTAGACTGCACATCCCTCGAGCCGCCAGGCTTATTTGTATATGATTTCCTGTACCTCTTCTTTGCGTTTTGTCCGGGAAGTTTAAAGCTCTACTCCAGGAGCGCTTCTTTCTCACCGGAGCTCTCAAGTGCTTTCGTGGCCCTGCTACTCTTCTGTGCAGGGAACCTCGCCCATCATATCAGTGAGGTTGCGTTGAAAACGGCCGGGCAGCACAGCTGCCCCATCTCAGCGTTAAGTACGTGCATTTCCAAGGCACCTCCTCAGAACAGATCTAACGGCTAGGTTGTAACGAACTCCCGTAAGAGCAGGGCTAGCTGAAAGCTGCATTCAAGGGCTGTTTGCCTCGGAGAGTGAAGCCCAGGGCAGGGTAACTGAGCTTCCGCACCTACAGTTGACATGAGTTCATGTTGCCTTTTCAGAGGCCTGTGAGTCGCTGCTTTCCGGCAAAGCTGTTTTCCCGTCAGTTACATTGGTCCCATTTCCCTGGGGTGTCCTGCCGCACTTTCAGCTATGTCGGCACGGCTTGACGTGAGAGTCTGGTCAGCGGCTCCAATGAAGGAAGACTTGCGTCTCACAGTTGACCAAGATCGGTCACACCTCCCCGGTGTTAGTGTCTACCAGCACCAAAGAGACGCCCCTCGACAGCTGCAATGCGGGAGAGCTTGGATTTCTGACCTAGGTATAGCGCATTTCCACGGCATGTCCTCACTTCGAGTTGAGCTAGGTTCTAAGTCCCCAGCGAGAGATGCTAGCTGAAAGCTGCATTCAAGGAATGCTTTCTGCTCAGACCTAAGCATAGTACATTTTCCCTGGGTCCCATCACCTGCACCGAAGCAGTTTCTAACTCCTTTCCGAGGAAGGCATGATAGAGGCTGCCTTCAAGGATCACTTGTGCCTCAGAGTTCGGAAGAGACACTGCCCACGCGTCTCCAACCCTCTCTGGTCTATGTTCCCATGCCGGTATTGACGAGGGTACTGGAATGCACTCAGAGAACAACGCTTCTGTCTCACGGTGAACAATAGAGCATTTCAGTGAACCAGGTGGCATTTCCATTGCAACTCGGCGGGGTGTGTAGGTAGCTTCTTCCTCCCTGCTGTGATGGGCTGGAGGGAAGTTGCACTGCACGACTGCATGGTTCTCTGAGGGAAGAAGAGCACAGCTCCACGGCACCCCGGAAACTAACCTGGACCTAGGTTCTGACTCGCTCATGCGCCAGGCTGGTTGAAATGTGCATTGCAGGAATGCTTCTCTCGGAGCAGTCAGTACAGCGTATTTCCGTGCGTCTGCACAGATTCTGGGGTCATAAGTTCCTACTGCCTCCTCTCTGCGGTGTTCAGGACCTGCCCCACGGAGCACTTGCATCTCAGCGGGAAGTAGATCACATGTCCCTCGATACTCCCCGCTTACCTTTGTTAGCTATTGTCATGGGTTTCGGGAAGAGGGTTTGGATGGGGCCTCGGAAGGAACCTTTGTTTCTCACACGTCCGGGTATAGACTTTCCATTTCACGTTCACTCCTCTGTTGCGATTACTTCTGCCACCCCAGATTTCTTGAAAGCCCAGTTGAAAGCTGCCGAGGAGGAATGCTTGTGCCTGCCCGTGGCACCCGCTCGTCGAACTGTCAGCTGGCCTCTAACTCCCATATGCGAGAGGCGGGTGGGGAGCTGCGGTCCAGGGATGCTTGTATCGGAGACTCTAGCACAGTGCACTTCGTTGGGGCCTCTGCACCTGAAGTATTTATGCGCTCCGATTCCGTTCATTGAGTGGCTTCTCAGAAGCTACCTTCAAGGAACGCTAGTGACTGGGATTCACTTGGACTGCACATCCCTCGAGCCGCCAGGCTTATTTGTATATGATTTCCTGTACCTCTTCTTTGCGTTTTGTCCGGGAAGTTTAAAGCTCTACTCCAGGAGCGCTTCTTTCTCACCGGAGCTCTCAAGTGCTTTCGTGGCCCTGCTACTCTTCTGTGCAGGGAACCTCGCCCATCATATCAGTGAGGTTGCGTTGAAAACGGCCGGGCAGCACAGCTGCCCCATCTCAGCGTTAAGTACGTGCATTTCCAAGGCACCTCCTCAGAACAGATCTAACGGCTAGGTTGTAACGAACTCCATTAAGAGCAGGGCTAGCTGAAAGCTGCATTCAAGGGCTGTTTGCCTCGGAGAGTGAAGCCCAGGGCAGGGTAACTGAGCTTCCGCACCTACAGTTGACATGAGTTCATGTTGCCTTTTCAGAGGCCTGTGAGTCGCTGCTTTCCGGCAAAGCTGTTTTCCCGTCAGTTACATTGGTCCCATTTCCCTGGAGTGTCCTGCCGCACTTTCACCTATGTCGGCACGGCTTGACGTGAGACTCTGGTCAGCGGCTCCAATGAAGGAAGACTTGCGTCTCACAGTTGACCATAGATCGGTCACACCTCCCCGGTGTTAGTGTCTACCAGCACCAAAGAGACGCCCCTCGACAGCTGCAATGCGGGAGAGCTTGGATTTCTGACCTAGGTATAGCGCATTTCCACGGCATGTCCTCACTTCGGGTTGAGCTAGGTTCTAAGTCCCCAGCGAGAGATGCTAGCTGAAAGCTGCATTCAAGGAATGCTTTCTGCTCAGACCTAAGCATAGTACATTTTCCCTGGGTCCCATCACCTGCACCGAAGCAGTTTCTAACTCCTTTCCGAGGAAGGCATGATAGAGGCTGCCTTCAAGGATCACTTGTGCCTCAGAGTTCGGAAGAGACACTGCCCACGCGTCTCCAACCCTCTCTGGTCTATGTTCCCATGCCGGTATTGACGAGGGTACTGGAATGCACTCAGAGAACAACGCTTCTGTCTCACGGTGAACAATAGAGCATTTCAGTGAACCAGGTGGCATTTCCATTGCAACTCGGCGGGGTGTGTAGGTAGCTTCTTCCTCCCTGCTGTGATGGGCTGGAGGGAAGTTGCACTGCACGACTGCATGGTTCTCTGAGAGAAGAAGAGCACAACTCCACGGCACCCCGTAAACTAACCTGGACCTAGGTTCTGACTCGCTCATGCGCCAGGCTGGTTGAAATGTGCATTGCAGGAATGCTTCTCTCGGAGCAGTCAGTACAGCGTATTTCCGTGCGTCTGCACAGATTCTGGGGTCATAAGTTCCTACTGCCTCCTCTCTGCGGTGTTCAGGACCTGCCCCACGGAGCACTTGCATCTCAGCGGGAAGTAGATCACAAGTCCCTCGATACTCCCCGCTTACCTTTGTTAGCTATTGTCATGGGTTTCGGGAAGAGGGTTTGGATGGGGCCTCGGAAGGAACCTTTGTTTCTCACACGTCCGGGTATAGACTTTCCATTTCACGTCACTCCTCTGTTGCGATTACTTCTGCCACCCCAGATTTCTTGAAAGCCCAGTTGAAAGCTGCCGAGGAAGAATGCTTGTGCCTGCCCGTGGCACCCGCTCGTCGAACTGTCAGCTGGCCTCTAACTCCCATATGCGAGAGGCGGGTGGGGAGCTGCGGTCCAGGGATGCTTGTATCGGAGACTCTAGCACAGTGCATTTCGTTGGGGCCTCTGCACCTGAAGTATTTATGCGCTCCGATTCCGTTCATTGAGTGGCTTCTCAGAAGCTACCTTCAAGGAACGCTAGTGACTGGGATTCACTTAGACTGCACATCCCTCGAGCCGCCAGGCTTATTTGTATATGATTTCCTGTACCTCTTCTTTGCGTTTTGTCCGGGAAGTTTAAAGCTCTACTCCAGGAGCGCTTCTTTCTCACCGGAGCTCTCAAGTGCTTTCGTGGCCCTGCTACTCTTCTGTGCAGGGAACCTCGCCCATCATATCAGTGAGGTTGCGTTGAAAACGGCCGGGCAGCACAGCTGCCCCATCTCAGCGTTAAGTACGTGCATTTCCAAGGCACCTCCTCAGAACAGATCTAACGGCTAGGTTGTAACGAACTCCCGTAAGAGCAGGGCTAGCTGAAAGCTGCATTCAAGGGCTGTTTGCCTCGGAGAGTGAAGCCCAGGGCAGGGTAACTGAGCTTCCGCACCTACAGTTGACATGAGTTCATGTTGCCTTTTCAGAGGCCTGTGAGTCGCTGCTTTCCGGCAAAGCTGTTTTCCCGTCAGTTACATTGGTCCCATTTCCCTGGGGTGTCCTGCCGCACTTTCAGCTATGTCGGCACGGCTTGACGTGAGAGTCTGGTCAGCGGCTCCAATGAAGGAAGACTTGCGTCTCACAGTTGACCAAGATCGGTCACACCTCCCCGGTGTTAGTGTCTACCAGCACCAAAGAGACGCCCCTCGACAGCTGCAATGCGGGAGAGCTTGGATTTCTGACCTAGGTATAGCGCATTTCCACGGCATGTCCTCACTTCGGGTTGAGCTAGGTTCTAAGTCCCCAGCGAGAGATGCTAGCTGAAAGCTGCATTCAAGGAATGCTTTCTGCTCAGACCTAAGCATAGTACATTTTCCCTGGGTCCCATCACCTGCACCGAAGCAGTTTCTAACTCCTTTCCGAGGAAGGCATGATAGAGGCTGCCTTCAAGGATCACTTGTGCCTCAGAGTTCGGAAGAGACACTGCCCACGCGTCTCCAACCCTCTCTGGTCTATGTTCCCATGCCGGTATTGACGAGGGTACTGGAATGCACTCAGAGAACAACGCTTCTGTCTCACGGTGAACAATAGAGCATTTCAGTGAACCAGGTGGCATTTCCATTGCAACTCGGCGGGGTGTGTAGGTAGCTTCTTCCTCCCTGCTGTGATGGGCTGGAGGGAAGTTGCACTGCACGACTGCATGGTTCTCTGAGGGAAGAAGAGCACAGCTCCACGGCACCCCGTAAACTAACCTGGACCTAGGTTCTGACTCGCTCATGCGCCAGGCTGGTTGAAATGTGCATTGCAGGAATGCTTCTCTCGGAGCAGTCAGTACAGCGTATTTCCGTGCGTCTGCACAGATTCTGGGGTCATAAGTTCCTACTGCCTCCTCT
Organism: Canis aureus; assembly: GCF_053574225.1. Taxonomy (NCBI): domain Eukaryota; kingdom Metazoa; phylum Chordata; class Mammalia; order Carnivora; family Canidae; genus Canis; species Canis aureus. The sequence goes on along the minus strand of NC_135649.1, from coordinate 74,880,831 downwards.
CTGCGGTGTTCAGGACCTGCCCCACGGAGCACTTGCATCTCAGCGGGAAGTAGATCACATGTCCCTCGATACTCCCCGCTTACCTTTGTTAGCTATTGTCATGGGTTTCGGGAAGAGGGTTTGGATGGGGCGTCGGAAGGAACCTTTGTTTCTCACACGTCCGGGTATAGACTTTCCATTTCACGTTCACTCCTCTGTTGCGATTACTTCTGCCACCCCAGATTTCTTGAAAGCCCAGTTGAAAGCTGCCGAGGAGGAATGCTTGTGCCTGCCCGTGGCACCCGCTCGTCGAACTGTCAGCTGGCCTCTAACTCCCATATGCGAGAGGCGGGTGGGGAGCTGCGGTCCAGGGATGCTTGTATCGGAGACTCTAGCACAGTGCACTTCGTTGGGGCCTCTGCACCTGAAGTATTTATGCGCTCCGATTCCGTTCATTGAGTGGCTTCTCAGAAGCTACCTTCAAGGAACGCTAGTGACTGGGATTCACTTGGACTGCACATCCCTCGAGCCGCCAGGCTTATTTGTATATGATTTCCTGTACCTCTTCTTTGCGTTTTGTCCGGGAAGTTTAAAGCTCTACTCCAGGAGCGCTTCTTTCTCACCGGAGCTCTCAAGTGCTTTCGTGGCCCTGCTACTCTTCTGTGCAGGGAACCTCGCCCATCATATCAGTGAGGTTGCGTTGAAAACGGCCGGGCAGCACAGCTGCCCCATCTCAGCGTTAAGTACGTGCATTTCCAAGGCACCTCCTCAGAACAGATCTAACGGCTAGGTTGTAACGAACTCCATTAAGAGCAGGGCTAGCTGAAAGCTGCATTCAAGGGCTGTTTGCCTCGGAGAGTGAAGCCCAGGGCAGGGTAACTGAGCTTCCGCACCTACAGTTGACATGAGTTCATGTTGCCTTTTCAGAGGCCTGTGAGTCGCTGCTTTCCGGCAAAGCTGTTTTCCCGTCAGTTACATTGGTCCCATTTCCCTGGAGTGTCCTGCCGCACTTTCACCTATGTCGGCACGGCTTGACGTGAGACTCTGGTCAGCGGCTCCAATGAAGGAAGACTTGCTTCTCACAGTTGACCATAGATCGGTCACACCTCCCCGGTGTTAGTGTCTACCAGCACCAAAGAGACGCCCCTCGACAGCTGCAATGCGGGAGAGCTTGGATTTCTGACCTAGGTATAGCGCATTTCCACGGCATGTCCTCACTTCGGGTTGAGCTAGGTTCTAAGTCCCCAGCGAGAGATGCTAGCTGAAAGCTGCATTCAAGGAATGCTTTCTGCTCAGACCTAAGCATAGTACATTTTCCCTGGGTCCCATCACCTGCACCGAAGCAGTTTCTAACTCCTTTCCGAGGAAGGCATGATAGAGGCTGCCTTCAAGGATCACTTGTGCCTCAGAGTTCGGAAGAGACACTGCCCACGCGTCTCCAACCCTCTCTGGTCTATGTTCCCATGCCAGTATTGACGAGGGTACTGGAATGCACTCAGAGAACAACGCTTCTGTCTCACGGTGAACAATAGAGCATTTCAGTGAACCAGGTGGCATTTCCATTGCAACTCGGCGGGGTGTGTAGGTAGCTTCTTCCTCCCTGCTGTGATGGGCTGGAGGGAAGTTGCACTGCACGACTGCATGGTTCTCTGAGAGAAGAAGAGCACAGCTCCACGGCACCCCGTAAACTAACCTGGACCTAGGTTCTGACTCGCTCATGCGCCAGGCTGGTTGAAATGTGCATTGCAGGAATGCTTCTCTCGGAGCAGTCAGTACAGCGTATTTCCGTGCGTCTGCACAGATTCTGGGGTCATAAGTTCCTACTGCCTCCTCTCTGCGGTGTTCAGGACCTGCCCCACGGAGCACTTGCATCTCAGCGGGAAGTAGATCACATGTCCCTCGATACTCCCCGCTTACCTTTGTTAGCTATTGTCATGGGTTTCGGGAAGAGGGTTTGGATGGGGCCTCGGAAGGAACCTTTGTTTCTCACACGTCCGGGTATAGACTTTCCATTTCACGTTCACTCCTCTGTTGCGATTACTTCTGCCACCCCAGATTTGTTGAAAGCCCAGTTGAAAGCTGCCGAGGAAGAATGCTTGTGCCTGCCCGTGGCACCCGCTCGTCGAACTGTCAGCTGGCCTCTAACTCCCATATGCGAGAGGCGGGTGGGGAGCTGCGGTCCAGGGATGCTTGTATCGGAGACTCTAGCACAGTGCATTTCGTTGGGGCCTCTGCACCTGAAGTATTTATGCGCTCCGATTCCGTTCATTGAGTGGCTTCTCAGAAGCTACCTTCAAGGAACGCTAGTGACTGGGATTCACTTGGACTGCACATCCCTCGAGCCGCCAGGCTTATTTGTATATGATTTCCTGTACCTCTTCTTTGCGTTTTGTCCGGGAAGTTTAAAGCTCTACTCCAGGAGCGCTTCTTTCTCACCGGAGCTCTCAAGTGCTTTCGTGGCCCTGCTACTCTTCTGTGCAGGGAACCTCGCCCATCATATCAGTGAGGTTGCGTTGAAAACGGCCGGGCAGCACAGCTGCCCCATCTCAGCGTTAAGTACGTGCATTTCCAAGGCACCTCCTCAGAACAGATCTAACGGCTAGGTTGTAACGAACTCCATTAAGAGCAGGGCTAGCTGAAAGCTGCATTCAAGGGCTGTTTGCCTCGGAGAGTGAAGCCCAGGGCAGGGTAACTGAGCTTCCGCACCTACAGTTGACATGAGTTCATGTTGCCTTTTCAGAGGCCTGTGAGTCGCTGCTTTCCGGCAAAGCTGTTTTCCCGTCAGTTACATTGGTCCCATTTCCCTGGAGTGTCCTGCCGCACTTTCACCTATGTCGGCACGGCTTGACGTGAGACTCTGGTCAGCGGCTCCAATGAAGGAAGACTTGCGTCTCACAGTTGACCAAGATCGGTCACACCTCCCCGGTGTTAGTGTCTACCAGCACCAAAGAGACGCCCCTCGACAGCTGCAATGCGGGAGAGCTTGGATTTCTGACCTAGGTATAGCGCATTTCCACGGCATGTCCTCACTTCGGGTTGAGCTAGGTTCTAAGTCCCCAGCGAGAGATGCTAGCTGAAAGCTGCATTCAAGGAATGCTTTCTGCTCAGACCTAAGCATAGTACATTTTCCCTGGGTCCCATCACCTGCACCGAAGCAGTTTCTAACTCCTTTCCGAGGAAGGCATGATAGAGGCTGCCTTCAAGGATCACTTGTGCCTCAGAGTTCGGAAGAGACACTGCCCACGCGTCTCCAACCCTCTCTGGTCTATGTTCCCATGCCGGTATTGACGAGGGTACTGGAATGCACTCAGAGAACAACGCTTCTGTCTCACGGTGAACAATAGAGCATTTCAGTGAACCAGGTGGCATTTCCATTGCAACTCGGCGGGGTGTGTAGGTAGCTTCTTCCTCCCTGCTGTGATGGGCTGGAGGGAAGTTGCACTGCACGACTGCATGGTTCTCTGAGAGAAGAAGAGCACAACTCCACGGCACCCCGTAAACTAACCTGGACCTAGGTTCTGACTCGCTCATGCGCCAGGCTGGTTGAAATGTGCATTGCAGGAATGCTTCTCTCGGAGCAGTCAGTACAGCGTATTTCCGTGCGTCTGCACAGATTCTGGGGTCATAAGTTCCTACTGCCTCCTCTCTGCGGTGTTCAGGACCTGCCCCACGGAGCACTTGCATCTCAGCGGGAAGTAGATCACAAGTCCCTCGATACTCCCCGCTTACCTTTGTTAGCTATTGTCATGGGTTTCGGGAAGAGGGTTTGGATGGGGCCTCGGAAGGAACCTTTGTTTCTCACACGTCCGGGTATAGACTTTCCATTTCACGTCACTCCTCTGTTGCGATTACTTCTGCCACCCCAGATTTGTTGAAAGCCCAGTTGAAAGCTGCCGAGGAAGAATGCTTGTGCCTGCCCGTGGCACCCGCTCGTCGAACTGTCAGCTGGCCTCTAACTCCCATATGCGAGAGGCGGGTGGGGAGCTGCGGTCCAGGGATGCTTGTATCGGAGACTCTAGCACAGTGCATTTCGTTGGGGCCTCTGCACCTGAAGTATTTATGCGCTCCGATTCCGTTCATTGAGTGGCTTCTCAGAAGCTACCTTCAAGGAACGCTAGTGACTGGGATTCACTTAGACTGCACATCCCTCGAGCCGCCAGGCTTATTTGTATATGATTTCCTGTACCTCTTCTTTGCGTTTTGTCCGGGAAGTTTAAAGCTCTACTCCAGGAGCGCTTCTTTCTCACCGGAGCTCTCAAGTGCTTTCGTGGCCCTGCTACTCTTCTGTGCAGGGAACCTCGCCCATCATATCAGTGAGGTTGCGTTGAAAACGGCCGGGCAGCACAGCTGCCCCATCTCAGCGTTAAGTACGTGCATTTCCAAGGCACCTCCTCAGAACAGATCTAACGGCTAGGTTGTAACGAACTCCCGTAAGAGCAGGGCTAGCTGAAAGCTGCATTCAAGGGCTGTTTGCCTCGGAGAGTGAAGCCCAGGGCAGGGTAACTGAGCTTCCGCACCTACAGTTGACATGAGTTCATGTTGCCTTTTCAGAGGCCTGTGAGTCGCTGCTTTCCGGCAAAGCTGTTTTCCCGTCAGTTACATTGGTCCCATTTCCCTGGGGTGTCCTGCCGCACTTTCAGCTATGTCGGCACGGCTTGACGTGAGAGTCTGGTCAGCGGCTCCAATGAAGGAAGACTTGCGTCTCACAGTTGACCAAGATCGGTCACACCTCCCCGGTGTTAGTGTCTACCAGCACCAAAGAGACGCCCCTCGACAGCTGCAATGCGGGAGAGCTTGGATTTCTGACCTAGGTATAGCGCATTTCCACGGCATGTCCTCACTTCGGGTTGAGCTAGGTTCTAAGTCCCCAGCGAGAGATGCTAGCTGAAAGCTGCATTCAAGGAATGCTTTCTGCTCAGACCTAAGCATAGTACATTTTCCCTGGGTCCCATCACCTGCACCGAAGCAGTTTCTAACTCCTTTCCGAGGAAGGCATGATAGAGGCTGCCTTCAAGGATCACTTGTGCCTCAGAGTTCGGAAGAGACACTGCCCACGCGTCTCCAACCCTCTCTGGTCTATGTTCCCATGCCGGTATTGACGAGGGTACTGGAATGCACTCAGAGAACAACGCTTCTGTCTCACGGTGAACAATAGAGCATTTCAGTGAACCAGGTGGCATTTCCATTGCAACTCGGCGGGGTGTGTAGGTAGCTTCTTCCTCCCTGCTGTGATGGGCTGGAGGGAAGTTGCACTGCACGACTGCATGGTTCTCTGAGGGAAGAAGAGCACAGCTCCACGGCACCCCGGAAACTAACCTGGACCTAGGTTCTGACTCGCTCATGCGCCAGGCTGGTTGAAATGTGCATTGCAGGAATGCTTCTCTCGGAGCAGTCAGTACAGCGTATTTCCGTGCGTCTGCACAGATTCTGGGGTCATAAGTTCCTACTGCCTCCTCTCTGCGGTGTTCAGGACCTGCCCCACGGAGCACTTGCATCTCAGCGGGAAGTAGATCACATGTCCCTCGATACTCCCCGCTTACCTTTGTTAGCTATTGTCATGGGTTTCGGGAAGAGGGTTTGGATGGGGCGTCGGAAGGAACCTTTGTTTCTCACACGTCCGGGTATAGACTTTCCATTTCACGTTCACTCCTCTGTTGCGATTACTTCTGCCACCCCAGATTTCTTGAAAGCCCAGTTGAAAGCTGCCGAGGAGGAATGCTTGTGCCTGCCCGTGGCACCCGCTCGTCGAACTGTCAGCTGGCCTCTAACTCCCATATGCGAGAGGCGGGTGGGGAGCTGCGGTCCAGGGATGCTTGTATCGGAGACTCTAGCACAGTGCACTTCGTTGGGGCCTCTGCACCTGAAGTATTTATGCGCTCCGATTCCGTTCATTGAGTGGCTTCTCAGAAGCTACCTTCAAGGAACGCTAGTGACTGGGATTCACTTGGACTGCACATCCCTCGAGCCGCCAGGCTTATTTGTATATGATTTCCTGTACCTCTTCTTTGCGTTTTGTCCGGGAAGTTTAAAGCTCTACTCCAGGAGCGCTTCTTTCTCACCGGAGCTCTCAAGTGCTTTCGTGGCCCTGCTACTCTTCTGTGCAGGGAACCTCGCCCATCATATCAGTGAGGTTGCGTTGAAAACGGCCGGGCAGCACAGCTGCCCCATCTCAGCGTTAAGTACGTGCATTTCCAAGGCACCTCCTCAGAACAGATCTAACGGCTAGGTTGTAACGAACTCCATTAAGAGCAGGGCTAGCTGAAAGCTGCATTCAAGGGCTGTTTGCCTCGGAGAGTGAAGCCCAGGGCAGGGTAACTGAGCTTCCGCACCTACAGTTGACATGAGTTCATGTTGCCTTTTCAGAGGCCTGTGAGTCGCTGCTTTCCGGCAAAGCTGTTTTCCCGTCAGTTACATTGGTCCCATTTCCCTGGAGTGTCCTGCCGCACTTTCACCTATGTCGGCACGGCTTGACGTGAGACTCTGGTCAGCGGCTCCAATGAAGGAAGACTTGCGTCTCACAGTTGACCAAGATCGGTCACACCTCCCCGGTGTTAGTGTCTACCAGCACCAAAGAGACGCCCCTCGACAGCTGCAATGCGGGAGAGCTTGGATTTCTGACCTAGGTATAGCGCATTTCCACGGCATGTCCTCACTTCGGGTTGAGCTAGGTTCTAAGTCCCCAGCGAGAGATGCTAGCTGAAAGCTGCATTCAAGGAATGCTTTCTGCTCAGACCTAAGCATAGTACATTTTCCCTGGGTCCCATCACCTGCACCGAAGCAGTTTCTAACTCCTTTCCGAGGAAGGCATGATAGAGGCTGCCTTCAAGGATCACTTGTGCCTCAGAGTTCGGAAGAGACACTGCCCACGCGTCTCCAACCCTCTCTGGTCTATGTTCCCATGCCGGTATTGACGAGGGTACTGGAATGCACTCAGAGAACAACGCTTCTGTCTCACGGTGAACAATAGAGCATTTCAGTGAACCAGGTGGCATTTCCATTGCAACTCGGCGGGGTGTGTAGGTAGCTTCTTCCTCCCTGCTGTGATGGGCTGGAGGGAAGTTGCACTGCACGACTGCATGGTTCTCTGAGGGAAGAAGAGCACAGCTCCACGGCACCCCGGAAACTAACCTGGACCTAGGTTCTGACTCGCTCATGCGCCAGGCTGGTTGAAATGTGCATTGCAGGAATGCTTCTCTCGGAGCAGTCAGTACAGCGTATTTCCGTGCGTCTGCACAGATTCTGGGGTCATAAGTTCCTACTGCCTCCTCTCTGCGGTGTTCAGGACCTGCCCCACGGAGCACTTGCATCTCAGCAGGAAGTAGATCACATGTCCCTCGATACTCCCCGCTTACCTTTGTTAGCTATTGTCATGGGTTTCGGGAAGAGGGTTTGGATGGGGCGTCGGAAGGAACCTTTGTTTCTCACACGTCCGGGTATAGACTTTCCATTTCACGTTCACTCCTCTGTTGCGATTACTTCTGCCACCCCAGATTTCTTGAAAGCCCAGTTGAAAGCTGCCGAGGAGGAATGCTTGTGCCTGCCCGTGGCACCCGCTCGTCGAACTGTCAGCTGGCCTCTAACTCCCATATGCGAGAGGCGGGTGGGGAGCTGCGGTCCAGGGATGCTTGTATCGGAGACTCTAGCACAGTGCACTTCGTTGGGGCCTCTGCACCTGAAGTATTTATGCGCTCCGATTCCGTTCATTGAGTGGCTTCTCAGAAGCTACCTTCAAGGAACGCTAGTGACTGGGATTCACTTGGACTGCACATCCCTCGAGCCGCCAGGCTTATTTGTATATGATTTCCTGTACCTCTTCTTTGCGTTTTGTCCGGGAAGTTTAAAGCTCTACTCCAGGAGCGCTTCTTTCTCACCGGAGCTCTCAAGTGCTTTCGTGGCCCTGCTACTCTTCTGTGCAGGGAACCTCGCCCATCATATCAGTGAGGTTGCGTTGAAAACGGCCGGGCAGCACAGCTGCCCCATCTCAGCGTTAAGTACGTGCATTTCCAAGGCACCTCCTCAGAACAGATCTAACGGCTAGGTTGTAACGAACTCCATTAAGAGCAGGGCTAGCTGAAAGCTGCATTCAAGGGCTGTTTGCCTCGGAGAGTGAAGCCCAGGGCAGGGTAACTGAGCTTCCGCACCTACAGTTGACATGAGTTCATGTTGCCTTTTCAGAGGCCTGTGAGTCGCTGCTTTCCGGCAAAGCTGTTTTCCCGTCAGTTACATTGGTCCCATTTCCCTGGAGTGTCCTGCCGCACTTTCACCTATGTCGGCACGGCTTGACGTGAGACTCTGGTCAGCGGCTCCAATGAAGGAAGACTTGCGTCTCACAGTTGACCAAGATCGGTCACACCTCCCCGGTGTTAGTGTCTACCAGCACCAAAGAGACGCCCCTCGACAGCTGCAATGCGGGAGAGCTTGGATTTCTGACCTAGGTATAGCGCATTTCCACGGCATGTCCTCACTTCGGGTTGAGCTAGGTTCTAAGTCCCCAGCGAGAGATGCTAGCTGAAAGCTGCATTCAAGGAATGCTTTCTGCTCAGACCTAAGCATAGTACATTTTCCCTGGGTCCCATCACCTGCACCGAAGCAGTTTCTAACTCCTTTCCGAGGAAGGCATGATAGAGGCTGCCTTCAAGGATCACTTGTGCCTCAGAGTTCGGAAGAGACACTGCCCACGCGTCTCCAACCCTCTCTGGTCTATGTTCCCATGCCGGTATTGACGAGGGTACTGGAATGCACTCAGAGAACAACGCTTCTGTCTCACGGTGAACAATAGAGCATTTCAGTGAACCAGGTGGCATTTCCATTGCAACTCGGCGGGGTGTGTAGGTAGCTTCTTCCTCCCTGCTGTGATGGGCTGGAGGGAAGTTGCACTGCACGACTGCATGGTTCTCTGAGAGAAGAAGAGCACAACTCCACGGCACCCCGTAAACTAACCTGGACCTAGGTTCTGACTCGCTCATGCGCCAGGCTGGTTGAAATGTGCATTGCAGGAATGCTTCTCTCGGAGCAGTCAGTACAGCGTATTTCCGTGCGTCTGCACAGATTCTGGGGTCATAAGTTCCTACTGCCTCCTCTCTGCGGTGTTCAGGACCTGCCCCACGGAGCACTTGCATCTCAGCGGGAAGTAGATCACAAGTCCCTCGATACTCCCCGCTTACCTTTGTTAGCTATTGTCATGGGTTTCGGGAAGAGGGTTTGGATGGGGCCTCGGAAGGAACCTTTGTTTCTCACACGTCCGGGTATAGACTTTCCATTTCACGTCACTCCTCTGTTGCGATTACTTCTGCCACCCCAGATTTGTTGAAAGCCCAGTTGAAAGCTGCCGAGGAAGAATGCTTGTGCCTGCCCGTGGCACCCGCTCGTCGAACTGTCAGCTGGCCTCTAACTCCCATATGCGAGAGGCGGGTGGGGAGCTGCGGTCCAGGGATGCTTGTATCGGAGACTCTAGCACAGTGCATTTCGTTGGGGCCTCTGCACCTGAAGTATTTATGCGCTCCGATTCCGTTCATTGAGTGGCTTCTCAGAAGCTACCTTCAAGGAACGCTAGTGACTGGGATTCACTTAGACTGCACATCCCTCGAGCCGCCAGGCTTATTTGTATATGATTTCCTGTACCTCTTCTTTGCGTTTTGTCCGGGAAGTTTAAAGCTCTACTCCAGGAGCGCTTCTTTCTCACCGGAGCTCTCAAGTGCTTTCGTGGCCCTGCTACTCTTCTGTGCAGGGAACCTCGCCCATCATATCAGTGAGGTTGCGTTGAAAACGGCCGGGCAGCACAGCTGCCCCATCTCAGCGTTAAGTACGTGCATTTCCAAGGCACCTCCTCAGAACAGATCTAACGGCTAGGTTGTAACGAACTCCCGTAAGAGCAGGGCTAGCTGAAAGCTGCATTCAAGGGCTGTTTGCCTCGGAGAGTGAAGCCCAGGGCAGGGTAACTGAGCTTCCGCACCTACAGTTGACATGAGTTCATGTTGCCTTTTCAGAGGCCTGTGAGTCGCTGCTTTCCGGCAAAGCTGTTTTCCCGTCAGTTACATTGGTCCCATTTCCCTGGGGTGTCCTGCCGCACTTTCAGCTATGTCGGCACGGCTTGACGTGAGAGTCTGGTCAGCGGCTCCAATGAAGGAAGACTTGCGTCTCACAGTTGACCAAGATCGGTCACACCTCCCCGGTGTTAGTGTCTACCAGCACCAAAGAGACGCCCCTCGACAGCTGCAATGCGGGAGAGCTTGGATTTCTGACCTAGGTATAGCGCATTTCCACGGCATGTCCTCACTTCGGGTTGAGCTAGGTTCTAAGTCCCCAGCGAGAGATGCTAGCTGAAAGCTGCATTCAAGGAATGCTTTCTGCTCAGACCTAAGCATAGTACATTTTCCCTGGGTCCCATCACCTGCACCGAAGCAGTTTCTAACTCCTTTCCGAGGAAGGCATGATAGAGGCTGCCTTCAAGGATCACTTGTGCCTCAGAGTTCGGAAGAGACACTGCCCACGCGTCTCCAACCCTCTCTGGTCTATGTTCCCATGCCGGTATTGACGAGGGTACTGGAATGCACTCAGAGAACAACGCTTCTGTCTCACGGTGAACAATAGAGCATTTCAGTGAACCAGGTGGCATTTCCATTGCAACTCGGCGGGGTGTGTAGGTAGCTTCTTCCTCCCTGCTGTGATGGGCTGGAGGGAAGTTGCACTGCACGACTGCATGGTTCTCTGAGGGAAGAAGAGCACAGCTCCACGGCACCCCGTAAACTAACCTGGACCTAGGTTCTGACTCGCTCATGCGCCAGGCTGGTTGAAATGTGCATTGCAGGAATGCTTCTCTCGGAGCAGTCAGTACAGCGTATTTCCGTGCGTCTGCACAGATTCTGGGGTCATAAGTTCCTACTGCCTCCTCTCTGCGGTGTTCAGGACCTGCCCCACGGAGCACTTGCATCTCAGCGGGAAGTAGATCACATGTCCCTCGATACTCCCCGCTTACCTTTGTTAGCTATTGTCATGGGTTTCGGGAAGAGGGTTTGGATGGGGCCTCGGAAGGAACCTTTGTTTCTCACACGTCCGGGTATAGACTTTCCATTTCACGTTCACTCCTCTGTTGCGATTACTTCTGCCACCCCAGATTTCTTGAAAGCCCAGTTGAAAGCTGCCGAGGAGGAATGCTTGTGCCTGCCCGTGGCACCCGCTCGTCGAACTGTCAGCTGGCCTCTAACTCCCATATGCGAGAGGCGGGTGGGGAGCTGCGGTCCAGGGATGCTTGTATCGGAGACTCTAGCACAGTGCACTTCGTTGGGGCCTCTGCACCTGAAGTATTTATGCGCTCCGATTCCGTTCATTGAGTGGCTTCTCAGAAGCTACCTTCAAGGAACGCTAGTGACTGGGATTCACTTGGACTGCACATCCCTCGAGCCGCCAGGCTTATTTGTATATGATTTCCTGTACCTCTTCTTTGCGTTTTGTCCGGGAAGTTTAAAGCTCTACTCCAGGAGCGCTTCTTTCTCACCGGAGCTCTCAAGTGCTTTCGTGGCCCTGCTACTCTTCTGTGCAGGGAACCTCGCCCATCATATCAGTGAGGTTGCGTTGAAAACGGCCGGGCAGCACAGCTGCCCCATCTCAGCGTTAAGTACGTGCATTTCCAAGGCACCTCCTCAGAACAGATCTAACGGCTAGGTTGTAACGAACTCCATTAAGAGCAGGGCTAGCTGAAAGCTGCATTCAAGGGCTGTTTGCCTCGGAGAGTGAAGCCCAGGGCAGGGTAACTGAGCTTCCGCACCTACAGTTGACATGAGTTCATGTTGCCTTTTCAGAGGCCTGTGAGTCGCTGCTTTCCGGCAAAGCTGTTTTCCCGTCAGTTACATTGGTCCCATTTCCCTGGAGTGTCCTGCCGCACTTTCACCTATGTCGGCACGGCTTGACGTGAGACTCTGGTCAGCGGCTCCAATGAAGGAAGACTTGCTTCTCACAGTTGACCATAGATCGGTCACACCTCCCCGGTGTTAGTGTCTACCAGCACCAAAGAGACGCCCCTCGACAGCTGCAATGCGGGAGAGCTTGGATTTCTGACCTAGGTATAGCGCATTTCCACGGCATGTCCTCACTTCGGGTTGAGCTAGGTTCTAAGTCCCCAGCGAGAGATGCTAGCTGAAAGCTGCATTCAAGGAATGCTTTCTGCTCAGACCTAAGCATAGTACATTTTCCCTGGGTCCCATCACCTGCACCGAAGCAGTTTCTAACTCCTTTCCGAGGAAGGCATGATAGAGGCTGCCTTCAAGGATCACTTGTGCCTCAGAGTTCGGAAGAGACACTGCCCACGCGTCTCCAACCCTCTCTGGTCTATGTTCCCATGCCAGTATTGACGAGGGTACTGGAATGCACTCAGAGAACAACGCTTCTGTCTCACGGTGAACAATAGAGCATTTCAGTGAACCAGGTGGCATTTCCATTGCAACTCGGCGGGGTGTGTAGGTAGCTTCTTCCTCCCTGCTGTGATGGGCTGGAGGGAAGTTGCACTGCACGACTGCATGGTTCTCTGAGAGAAGAAGAGCACAGCTCCACGGCACCCCGTAAACTAACCTGGACCTAGGTTCTGACTCGCTCATGCGCCAGGCTGGTTGAAATGTGCATTGCAGGAATGCTTCTCTCGGAGCAGTCAGTACAGCGTATTTCCGTGCGTCTGCACAGATTCTGGGGTCATAAGTTCCTACTGCCTCCTCTCTGCGGTGTTCAGGACCTGCCCCACGGAGCACTTGCATCTCAGCGGGAAGTAGATCACATGTCCCTCGATACTCCCCGCTTACCTTTGTTAGCTATTGTCATGGGTTTCGGGAAGAGGGTTTGGATGGGGCCTCGGAAGGAACCTTTGTTTCTCACACGTCCGGGTATAGACTTTCCATTTCACGTTCACTCCTCTGTTGCGATTACTTCTGCCACCCCAGATTTGTTGAAAGCCCAGTTGAAAGCTGCCGAGGAAGAATGCTTGTGCCTGCCCGTGGCACCCGCTCGTCGAACTGTCAGCTGGCCTCTAACTCCCATATGCGAGAGGCGGGTGGGGAGCTGCGGTCCAGGGATGCTTGTATCGGAGACTCTAGCACAGTGCATTTCGTTGGGGCCTCTGCACCTGAAGTATTTATGCGCTCCGATTCCGTTCATTGAGTGGCTTCTCAGAAGCTACCTTCAAGGAACGCTAGTGACTGGGATTCACTTGGACTGCACATCCCTCGAGCCGCCAGGCTTATTTGTATATGATTTCCTGTACCTCTTCTTTGCGTTTTGTCCGGGAAGTTTAAAGCTCTACTCCAGGAGCGCTTCTTTCTCACCGGAGCTCTCAAGTGCTTTCGTGGCCCTGCTACTCTTCTGTGCAGGGAACCTCGCCCATCATATCAGTGAGGTTGCGTTGAAAACGGCCGGGCAGCACAGCTGCCCCATCTCAGCGTTAAGTACGTGCATTTCCAAGGCACCTCCTCAGAACAGATCTAACGGCTAGGTTGTAACGAACTCCATTAAGAGCAGGGCTAGCTGAAAGCTGCATTCAAGGGCTGTTTGCCTCGGAGAGTGAAGCCCAGGGCAGGGTAACTGAGCTTCCGCACCTACAGTTGACATGAGTTCATGTTGCCTTTTCAGAGGCCTGTGAGTCGCTGCTTTCCGGCAAAGCTGTTTTCCCGTCAGTTACATTGGTCCCATTTCCCTGGAGTGTCCTGCCGCACTTTCACCTATGTCGGCACGGCTTGACGTGAGAGTCTGGTCAGCGGCTCCAATGAAGGAAGACTTGCGTCTCACAGTTGACCAGGATCGGTCACACCTCCCCGGTGTTAGTGTCTACCAGCACCAAAGAGACGCCCCTCGACAGCTGCAATGCGGGAGAGCTTGGATTTCTGACCTAGGTATAGCGCATTTCCACGGCATGTCCTCACTTCGGGTTGAGCTAGGTTCTAAGTCCCCAGCGAGAGATGCTAGCTGAAAGCTGCATTCAAGGAATGCTTTCTGCTCAGACCTAAGCATAGTACATTTTCCCTGGGTCCCATCACCTGCACCGAAGCAGTTTCTAACTCCTTTCCGAGGAAGGCATGATAGAGGCTGCCTTCAAGGATCACTTGTGCCTCAGAGTTCGGAAGAGACACTGCCCACGCGTCTCCAACCCTCTCTGGTCTATGTTCCCATGCCGGTATTGACGAGGGTACTGGAATGCACTCAGAGAACAACGCTTCTGTCTCACGGTGAACAATAGAGCATTTCAGTGAACCAGGTGGCATTTCCATTGCAACTCGGCGGGGTGTGTAGGTAGCTTCTTCCTCCCTGCTGTGATGGGCTGGAGGGAAGTTGCACTGCACGACTGCATGGTTCTCTGAGAGAAGAAGAGCACAACTCCACGGCACCCCGTAAACTAACCTGGACCTAGGTTCTGACTCGCTCATGCGCCAGGCTGGTTGAAATGTGCATTGCAGGAATGCTTCTCTCGGAGCAGTCAGTACAGCGTATTTCCGTGCGTCTGCACAGATTCTGGGGTCATAAGTTCCTACTGCCTCCTCTCTGCGGTGTTCAGGACCTGCCCCACGGAGCACTTGCATCTCAGCGGGAAGTAGATCACAAGTCCCTCGATACTCCCCGCTTACCTTTGTTAGCTATTGTCATGGGTTTCGGGAAGAGGGTTTGGATGGGGCCTCGGAAGGAACCTTTGTTTCTCACACGTCCGGGTATAGACTTTCCATTTCACGTCACTCCTCTGTTGCGATTACTTCTGCCACCCCAGATTTGTTGAAAGCCCAGTTGAAAGCTGCCGAGGAAGAATGCTTGTGCCTGCCCGTGGCACCCGCTCGTCGAACTGTCAGCTGGCCTCTAACTCCCATATGCGAGAGGCGGGTGGGGAGCTGCGGTCCAGGGATGCTTGTATCGGAGACTCTAGCACAGTGCATTTCGTTGGGGCCTCTGCACCTGAAGTATTTATGCGCTCCGATTCCGTTCATTGAGTGGCTTCTCAGAAGCTACCTTCAAGGAACGCTAGTGACTGGGATTCACTTAGACTGCACATCCCTCGAGCCGCCAGGCTTATTTGTATATGATTTCCTGTACCTCTTCTTTGCGTTTTGTCCGGGAAGTTTAAAGCTCTACTCCAGGAGCGCTTCTTTCTCACCGGAGCTCTCAAGTGCTTTCGTGGCCCTGCTACTCTTCTGTGCAGGGAACCTCGCCCATCATATCAGTGAGGTTGCGTTGAAAACGGCCGGGCAGCACAGCTGCCCCATCTCAGCGTTAAGTACGTGCATTTCCAAGGCACCTCCTCAGAACAGATCTAACGGCTAGGTTGTAACGAACTCCCGTAAGAGCAGGGCTAGCTGAAAGCTGCATTCAAGGGCTGTTTGCCTCGGAGAGTGAAGCCCAGGGCAGGGTAACTGAGCTTCCGCACCTACAGTTGACATGAGTTCATGTTGCCTTTTCAGAGGCCTGTGAGTCGCTGCTTTCCGGCAAAGCTGTTTTCCCGTCAGTTACATTGGTCCCATTTCCCTGGGGTGTCCTGCCGCACTTTCAGCTATGTCGGCACGGCTTGACGTGAGAGTCTGGTCAGCGGCTCCAATGAAGGAAGACTTGCGTCTCACAGTTGACCAAGATCGGTCACACCTCCCCGGTGTTAGTGTCTACCAGCACCAAAGAGACGCCCCTCGACAGCTGCAATGCGGGAGAGCTTGGATTTCTGACCTAGGTATAGCGCATTTCCACGGCATGTCCTCACTTCGGGTTGAGCTAGGTTCTAAGTCCCCAGCGAGAGATGCTAGCTGAAAGCTGCATTCAAGGAATGCTTTCTGCTCAGACCTAAGCATAGTACATTTTCCCTGGGTCCCATCACCTGCACCGAAGCAGTTTCTAACTCCTTTCCGAGGAAGGCATGATAGAGGCTGCCTTCAAGGATCACTTGTGCCTCAGAGTTCGGAAGAGACACTGCCCACGCGTCTCCAACCCTCTCTGGTCTATGTTCCCATGCCGGTATTGACGAGGGTACTGGAATGCACTCAGAGAACAACGCTTCTGTCTCACGGTGAACAATAGAGCATTTCAGTGAACCAGGTGGCATTTCCATTGCAACTCGGCGGGGTGTGTAGGTAGCTTCTTCCTCCCTGCTGTGATGGGCTGGAGGGAAGTTGCACTGCACGACTGCATGGTTCTCTGAGGGAAGAAGAGCACAGCTCCACGGCACCCCGGAAACTAACCTGGACCTAGGTTCTGACTCGCTCATGCGCCAGGCTGGTTGAAATGTGCATTGCAGGAATGCTTCTCTCGGAGCAGTCAGTACAGCGTATTTCCGTGCGTCTGCACAGATTCTGGGGTCATAAGTTCCTACTGCCTCCTCTCTGCGGTGTTCAGGACCTGCCCCACGGAGCACTTGCATCTCAGCGGGAAGTAGATCACATGTCCCTCGATACTCCCCGCTTACCTTTGTTAGCTATTGTCATGGGTTTCGGGAAGAGGGTTTGGATGGGGCGTCGGAAGGAACCTTTGTTTCTCACACGTCCGGGTATAGACTTTCCATTTCACGTTCACTCCTCTGTTGCGATTACTTCTGCCACCCCAGATTTCTTGAAAGCCCAGTTGAAAGCTGCCGAGGAGGAATGCTTGTGCCTGCCCGTGGCACCCGCTCGTCGAACTGTCAGCTGGCCTCTAACTCCCATATGCGAGAGGCGGGTGGGGAGCTGCGGTCCAGGGATGCTTGTATCGGAGACTCTAGCACAGTGCACTTCGTTGGGGCCTCTGCACCTGAAGTATTTATGCGCTCCGATTCCGTTCATTGAGTGGCTTCTCAGAAGCTACCTTCAAGGAACGCTAGTGACTGGGATTCACTTGGACTGCACATCCCTCGAGCCGCCAGGCTTATTTGTATATGATTTCCTGTACCTCTTCTTTGCGTTTTGTCCGGGAAGTTTAAAGCTCTACTCCAGGAGCGCTTCTTTCTCACCGGAGCTCTCAAGTGCTTTCGTGGCCCTGCTACTCTTCTGTGCAGGGAACCTCGCCCATCATATCAGTGAGGTTGCGTTGAAAACGGCCGGGCAGCACAGCTGCCCCATCTCAGCGTTAAGTACGTGCATTTCCAAGGCACCTCCTCAGAACAGATCTAACGGCTAGGTTGTAACGAACTCCATTAAGAGCAGGGCTAGCTGAAAGCTGCATTCAAGGGCTGTTTGCCTCGGAGAGTGAAGCCCAGGGCAGGGTAACTGAGCTTCCGCACCTACAGTTGACATGAGTTCATGTTGCCTTTTCAGAGGCCTGTGAGTCGCTGCTTTCCGGCAAAGCTGTTTTCCCGTCAGTTACATTGGTCCCATTTCCCTGGAGTGTCCTGCCGCACTTTCACCTATGTCGGCACGGCTTGACGTGAGAGTCTGGTCAGCGGCTCCAATGAAGGAAGACTTGCGTCTCACAGTTGACCAAGATCGGTCACACCTCCCCGGTGTTAGTGTCTACCAGCACCAAAGAGACGCCCCTCGACAGCTGCAATGCGGGAGAGCTTGGATTTCTGACCTAGGTATAGCGCATTTCCACGGCATGTCCTCACTTCGGGTTGAGCTAGGTTCTAAGTCCCCAGCGAGAGATGCTAGCTGAAAGCTGCATTCAAGGAATGCTTTCTGCTCAGACCTAAGCATAGTACATTTTCCCTGGGTCCCATCACCTGCACCGAAGCAGTTTCTAACTCCTTTCCGAGGAAGGCATGATAGAGGCTGCCTTCAAGGATCACTTGTGCCTCAGAGTTCGGAAGAGACACTGCCCACGCGTCTCCAACCCTCTCTGGTCTATGTTCCCATGCCGGTATTGACGAGGGTACTGGAATGCACTCAGAGAACAACGCTTCTGTCTCACGGTGAACAATAGAGCATTTCAGTGAACCAGGTGGCATTTCCATTGCAACTCGGCGGGGTGTGTAGGTAGCTTCTTCCTCCCTGCTGTGATGGGCTGGAGGGAAGTTGCACTGCACGACTGCATGGTTCTCTGAGGGAAGAAGAGCACAGCTCCACGGCACCCCGGAAACTAACCTGGACCTAGGTTCTGACTCGCTCATGCGCCAGGCTGGTTGAAATGTGCATTGCAGGAATGCTTCTCTCGGAGCAGTCAGTACAGCGTATTTCCGTGCGTCTGCACAGATTCTGGGGTCATAAGTTCCTACTGCCTCCTCTCTGCGGTGTTCAGGACCTGCCCCACGGAGCACTTGCATCTCAGCAGGAAGTAGATCACATGTCCCTCGATACTCCCCGCTTACCTTTGTTAGCTATTGTCATGGGTTTCGGGAAGAGGGTTTGGATGGGGCGTCGGAAGGAACCTTTGTTTCTCACACGTCCGGGTATAGACTTTCCATTTCACGTTCACTCCTCTGTTGCGATTACTTCTGCCACCCCAGATTTCTTGAAAGCCCAGTTGAAAGCTGCCGAGGAGGAATGCTTGTGCCTGCCCGTGGCACCCGCTCGTCGAACTGTCAGCTGGCCTCTAACTCCCATATGCGAGAGGCGGGTGGGGAGCTGCGGTCCAGGGATGCTTGTATCGGAGACTCTAGCACAGTGCACTTCGTTGGGGCCTCTGCACCTGAAGTATTTATGCGCTCCGATTCCGTTCATTGAGTGGCTTCTCAGAAGCTACCTTCAAGGAACGCTAGTGACTGGGATTCACTTGGACTGCACATCCCTCGAGCCGCCAGGCTTATTTGTATATGATTTCCTGTACCTCTTCTTTGCGTTTTGTCCGGGAAGTTTAAAGCTCTACTCCAGGAGCGCTTCTTTCTCACCGGAGCTCTCAAGTGCTTTCGTGGCCCTGCTACTCTTCTGTGCAGGGAACCTCGCCCATCATATCAGTGAGGTTGCGTTGAAAACGGCCGGGCAGCACAGCTGCCCCATCTCAGCGTTAAGTACGTGCATTTCCAAGGCACCTCCTCAGAACAGATCTAACGGCTAGGTTGTAACGAACTCCATTAAGAGCAGGGCTAGCTGAAAGCTGCATTCAAGGGCTGTTTGCCTCGGAGAGTGAAGCCCAGGGCAGGGTAACTGAGCTTCCGCACCTACAGTTGACATGAGTTCATGTTGCCTTTTCAGAGGCCTGTGAGTCGCTGCTTTCCGGCAAAGCTGTTTTCCCGTCAGTTACATTGGTCCCATTTCCCTGGAGTGTCCTGCCGCACTTTCACCTATGTCGGCACGGCTTGACGTGAGACTCTGGTCAGCGGCTCCAATGAAGGAAGACTTGCGTCTCACAGTTGACCAAGATCGGTCACACCTCCCCGGTGTTAGTGTCTACCAGCACCAAAGAGACGCCCCTCGACAGCTGCAATGCGGGAGAGCTTGGATTTCTGACCTAGGTATAGCGCATTTCCACGGCATGTCCTCACTTCGGGTTGAGCTAGGTTCTAAGTCCCCAGCGAGAGATGCTAGCTGAAAGCTGCATTCAAGGAATGCTTTCTGCTCAGACCTAAGCATAGTACATTTTCCCTGGGTCCCATCACCTGCACCGAAGCAGTTTCTAACTCCTTTCCGAGGAAGGCATGATAGAGGCTGCCTTCAAGGATCACTTGTGCCTCAGAGTTCGGAAGAGACACTGCCCACGCGTCTCCAACCCTCTCTGGTCTATGTTCCCATGCCGGTATTGACGAGGGTACTGGAATGCACTCAGAGAACAACGCTTCTGTCTCACGGTGAACAATAGAGCATTTCAGTGAACCAGGTGGCATTTCCATTGCAACTCGGCGGGGTGTGTAGGTAGCTTCTTCCTCCCTGCTGTGATGGGCTGGAGGGAAGTTGCACTGCACGACTGCATGGTTCTCTGAGAGAAGAAGAGCACAACTCCACGGCACCCCGTAAACTAACCTGGACCTAGGTTCTGACTCGCTCATGCGCCAGGCTGGTTGAAATGTGCATTGCAGGAATGCTTCTCTCGGAGCAGTCAGTACAGCGTATTTCCGTGCGTCTGCACAGATTCTGGGGTCATAAGTTCCTACTGCCTCCTCTCTGCGGTGTTCAGGACCTGCCCCACGGAGCACTTGCATCTCAGCGGGAAGTAGATCACAAGTCCCTCGATACTCCCCGCTTACCTTTGTTAGCTATTGTCATGGGTTTCGGGAAGAGGGTTTGGATGGGGCCTCGGAAGGAACCTTTGTTTCTCACACGTCCGGGTATAGACTTTCCATTTCACGTCACTCCTCTGTTGCGATTACTTCTGCCACCCCAGATTTGTTGAAAGCCCAGTTGAAAGCTGCCGAGGAAGAATGCTTGTGCCTGCCCGTGGCACCCGCTCGTCGAACTGTCAGCTGGCCTCTAACTCCCATATGCGAGAGGCGGGTGGGGAGCTGCGGTCCAGGGATGCTTGTATCGGAGACTCTAGCACAGTGCATTTCGTTGGGGCCTCTGCACCTGAAGTATTTATGCGCTCCGATTCCGTTCATTGAGTGGCTTCTCAGAAGCTACCTTCAAGGAACGCTAGTGACTGGGATTCACTTGGACTGCACATCCCTCGAGCCGCCAGGCTTATTTGTATATGATTTCCTGTACCTCTTCTTTGCGTTTTGTCCGGGAAGTTTAAAGCTCTACTCCAGGAGCGCTTCTTTCTCACCGGAGCTCTCAAGTGCTTTCGTGGCCCTGCTACTCTTCTGTGCAGGGAACCTCGCCCATCATATCAGTGAGGTTGCGTTGAAAACGGCCGGGCAGCACAGCTGCCCCATCTCAGCGTTAAGTACGTGCATTTCCAAGGCACCTCCTCAGAACAGATCTAACGGCTAGGTTGTAACGAACTCCCGTAAGAGCAGGGCTAGCTGAAAGCTGCATTCAAGGGCTGTTTGCCTCGGAGAGTGAAGCCCAGGGCAGGGTAACTGAGCTTCCGCACCTACAGTTGACATGAGTTCATGTTGCCTTTTCAGAGGCCTGTGAGTCGCTGCTTTCCGGCAAAGCTGTTTTCCCGTCAGTTACATTGGTCCCATTTCCCTGGGGTGTCCTGCCGCACTTTCAGCTATGTCGGCACGGCTTGACGTGAGAGTCTGGTCAGCGGCTCCAATGAAGGAAGACTTGCGTCTCACAGTTGACCAAGATCGGTCACACCTCCCCGGTGTTAGTGTCTACCAGCACCA
Organism: Canis aureus; assembly: GCF_053574225.1. Taxonomy (NCBI): domain Eukaryota; kingdom Metazoa; phylum Chordata; class Mammalia; order Carnivora; family Canidae; genus Canis; species Canis aureus. The sequence continues at coordinate 74,859,788 of NC_135649.1, read as the reverse complement.
AAGAGACGCCCCTCGACAGCTGCAATGCGGGAGAGCTTGGATTTCTGACCTAGGTATAGCGCATTTCCACGGCATGTCCTCACTTCGGGTTGAGCTAGGTTCTAAGTCCCCAGCGAGAGATGCTAGCTGAAAGCTGCATTCAAGGAATGCTTTCTGCTCAGACCTAAGCATAGTACATTTTCCCTGGGTCCCATCACCTGCACCGAAGCAGTTTCTAACTCCTTTCCGAGGAAGGCATGATAGAGGCTGCCTTCAAGGATCACTTGTGCCTCAGAGTTCGGAAGAGACACTGCCCACGCGTCTCCAACCCTCTCTGGTCTATGTTCCCATGCCGGTATTGACGAGGGTACTGGAATGCACTCAGAGAACAACGCTTCTGTCTCACGGTGAACAATAGAGCATTTCAGTGAACCAGGTGGCATTTCCATTGCAACTCGGCGGGGTGTGTAGGTAGCTTCTTCCTCCCTGCTGTGATGGGCTGGAGGGAAGTTGCACTGCACGACTGCATGGTTCTCTGAGGGAAGAAGAGCACAGCTCCACGGCACCCCGGAAACTAACCTGGACCTAGGTTCTGACTCGCTCATGCGCCAGGCTGGTTGAAATGTGCATTGCAGGAATGCTTCTCTCGGAGCAGTCAGTACAGCGTATTTCCGTGCGTCTGCACAGATTCTGGGGTCATAAGTTCCTACTGCCTCCTCTCTGCGGTGTTCAGGACCTGCCCCACGGAGCACTTGCATCTCAGCGGGAAGTAGATCACATGTCCCTCGATACTCCCCGCTTACCTTTGTTAGCTATTGTCATGGGTTTCGGGAAGAGGGTTTGGATGGGGCCTCGGAAGGAACCTTTGTTTCTCACACGTCCGGGTATAGACTTTCCATTTCACGTTCACTCCTCTGTTGCGATTACTTCTGCCACCCCAGATTTCTTGAAAGCCCAGTTGAAAGCTGCCGAGGAGGAATGCTTGTGCCTGCCCGTGGCACCCGCTCGTCGAACTGTCAGCTGGCCTCTAACTCCCATATGCGAGAGGCGGGTGGGGAGCTGCGGTCCAGGGATGCTTGTATCGGAGACTCTAGCACAGTGCACTTCGTTGGGGCCTCTGCACCTGAAGTATTTATGCGCTCCGATTCCGTTCATTGAGTGGCTTCTCAGAAGCTACCTTCAAGGAACGCTAGTGACTGGGATTCACTTGGACTGCACATCCCTCGAGCCGCCAGGCTTATTTGTATATGATTTCCTGTACCTCTTCTTTGCGTTTTGTCCGGGAAGTTTAAAGCTCTACTCCAGGAGCGCTTCTTTCTCACCGGAGCTCTCAAGTGCTTTCGTGGCCCTGCTACTCTTCTGTGCAGGGAACCTCGCCCATCATATCAGTGAGGTTGCGTTGAAAACGGCCGGGCAGCACAGCTGCCCCATCTCAGCGTTAAGTACGTGCATTTCCAAGGCACCTCCTCAGAACAGATCTAACGGCTAGGTTGTAACGAACTCCATTAAGAGCAGGGCTAGCTGAAAGCTGCATTCAAGGGCTGTTTGCCTCGGAGAGTGAAGCCCAGGGCAGGGTAACTGAGCTTCCGCACCTACAGTTGACATGAGTTCATGTTGCCTTTTCAGAGGCCTGTGAGTCGCTGCTTTCCGGCAAAGCTGTTTTCCCGTCAGTTACATTGGTCCCATTTCCCTGGAGTGTCCTGCCGCACTTTCACCTATGTCGGCACGGCTTGACGTGAGACTCTGGTCAGCGGCTCCAATGAAGGAAGACTTGCGTCTCACAGTTGACCATAGATCGGTCACACCTCCCCGGTGTTAGTGTCTACCAGCACCAAAGAGACGCCCCTCGACAGCTGCAATGCGGGAGAGCTTGGATTTCGGACCTAGGTATAGCGCATTTCCACGGCATGTCCTCACTTCGGGTTGAGCTAGGTTCTAAGTCCCCAGCGAGAGATGCTAGCTGAAAGCTGCATTCAAGGAATGCTTTCTGCTCAGACCTAAGCATAGTACATTTTCCCTGGGTCCCATCACCTGCACCGAAGCAGTTTCTAACTCCTTTCCGAGGAAGGCATGATAGAGGCTGCCTTCAAGGATCACTTGTGCCTCAGAATTCGGAAGAGACACTGCCCACGCGTCTCCAACCCTCTCTGGTCTATGTTCCCATGCCGGTATTGACGAGGGTACTGGAATGCACTCAGAGAACAACGCTTCTGTCTCACGGTGAACAATAGAGCATTTCAGTGAACCAGGTGGCATTTCCATTGCAACTCGGCGGGGTGTGTAGGTAGCTTCTTCCTCCCTGCTGTGATGGGCTGGAGGGAAGTTGCACTGCACGACTGCATGGTTCTCTGAGAGAAGAAGAGCACAGCTCCACGGCACCCCGTAAACTAACCTGGACCTAGGTTCTGACTCGCTCATGCGCCAGGCTGGTTGAAATGTGCATTGCAGGAATGCTTCTCTCGGAGCAGTCAGTACAGCGTATTTCCGTGCGTCTGCACAGATTCTGGGGTCATAAGTTCCTACTGCCTCCTCTCTGCTGTGTTCAGGACCTGCCCCACGGAGCACTTGCATCTCAGCGGGAAGTAGATCACATGTCCCTCGATACTCCCCGCTTACCTTTGTTAGCTATTGTCATGGGTTTCGGGAAGAGGGTTTGGATGGGGCGTCGGAAGGAACCTTTGTTTCTCACACGTCCGGGTATAGACTTTCCATTTCACGTTCACTCCTCTGTTGCGATTACTTCTGCCACCCCAGATTTGTTGAAAGCCCAGTTGAAAGCTGCCGAGGAAGAATGCTTGTGCCTGCCCGTGGCACCCGCTCGTCGAACTGTCAGCTGGCCTCTAACTCCCATATGCGAGAGGCGGGTGGGGAGCTGCGGTCCAGGGATGCTTGTATCGGAGACTCTAGCACAGTGCATTTCGTTGGGGCCTCTGCACCTGAAGTATTTATGCGCTCCGATTCCGTTCATTGAGTGGCTTCTCAGAAGCTACCTTCAAGGAACGCTAGTGACTGGGATTCACTTGGACTGCACATCCCTCGAGCCGCCAGGCTTATTTGTATATGATTTCCTGTACCTCTTCTTTGCGTTTTGTCCGGGAAGTTTAAAGCTCTACTCCAGGAGCGCTTCTTTCTCACCGGAGCTCTCAAGTGCTTTCGTGGCCCTGCTACTCTTCTGTGCAGGGAACCTCGCCCATCATATCAGTGAGGTTGCGTTGAAAACGGCCGGGCAGCACAGCTGCCCCATCTCAGCGTTAAGTACGTGCATTTCCAAGGCACCTCCTCAGAACAGATCTAACGGCTAGGTTGTAACGAACTCCATTAAGAGCAGGGCTAGCTGAAAGCTGCATTCAAGGGCTGTTTGCCTCGGAGAGTGAAGCCCAGGGCAGGGTAACTGAGCTTCCGCACCTACAGTTGACATGAGTTCATGTTGCCTTTTCAGAGGCCTGTGAGTCGCTGCTTTCCGGCAAAGCTGTTTTCCCGTCAGTTACATTGGTCCCATTTCCCTGGAGTGTCCTGCCGCACTTTCACCTATGTCGGCACGGCTTGACGTGAGAGTCTGGTCAGACGCTCCAATGAAGGAAGACTTGCGTCTCACAGTTGACCATAGATCGGTCACACCTCCCCGGTGTTAGTGTCTACCAGCACCAAAGAGACGCCCCTCGACAGCTGCAATGCGGGAGAGCTTGGATTTCTGACCTAGGTATAGCGCATTTCCACGGCATGTCCTCACTTCGGGTTGAGCTAGGTTCTAAGTCCCCAGCGAGAGATGCTAGCTGAAAGCTGCATTCAAGGAATGCTTTCTGCTCAGACCTAAGCATAGTACATTTTCCCTGGGTCCCATCACCTGCACCGAAGCAGTTTCTAACTCCTTTCCGAGGAAGGCATGATAGAGGCTGCCTTCAAGGATCACTTGTGCCTCAGAGTTCGGAAGAGACACTGCCCACGCGTCTCCAACCCTCTCTGGTCTATGTTCCCATGCCGGTATTGACGAGGGTACTGGAATGCACTCAGAGAACAACGCTTCTGTCTCACGGTGAACAATAGAGCATTTCAGTGAACCAGGTGGCATTTCCATTGCAACTCGGCGGGGTGTGTAGGTAGCTTCTTCTTCCCTGCTGTGATGGGCTGGAGGGAAGTTGCACTGCACGACTGCATGGTTCTCTGAGAGAAGAAGAGCACAGCTCCACGACACCCCGTAAACTAACCTGGACCTAGGTTCTGACTCGCTCATGCGCCAGGCTGGTTGAAATGTGCATTGCAGGAATGCTTCTCTCGGAGCAGTCAGTACAGCGTATTTCCGTGCGTCTGCACAGATTCTGGGGTCATAAGTTCCTACTGCCTCCTCTCTGCGGTGTTCAGGACCTGCCCCACGGAGCACTTGCATCTCAGCGGGAAGTAGATCACATGTCCCTCGATACTCCCCGCTTACCTTTGTTAGCTATTGTCATGGGTTTCGGGAAGAGGGTTTGGATGGGGCCTCGGAAGGAACCTTTGTTTCTCACACGTCCGGGTATAGACTTTCCATTTCACGTTCACTCCTCTGTTGCGATTACTTCTGCCACCCCAGATTTCTTGAAAGCCCAGTTGAAAGCTGCCGAGGAAGAATGCTTGTGCCTGCCCGTGGCACACGCTCGTCGAACTGTCAGCTGGCCTCTAACTCCCATATGCGAGAGGCGGGTGGGGAGCTGCGGTCCAGGGATGCTTGTATCGGAGACTCTAGCACAGTGCATTTCGTTGGGGCCTCTGCACCTGAAGTATTGATGCGCTCCGATTCCGTTCATTGAGTGGCTTCTCAGAAGCTACCTTCAAGGAACGCTAGTGACTGGGATTCACTTGGACTGCACATCCCTCGAGCCGCCAGGCTTATTTGTATATGATTTCCTGTACCTCTTCTTTGCGTTTTGTCCGGGAAGTTTAAAGCTCTACTCCAGGAGCGCTTCTTTCTCACCGGAGCTCTCAAGTGCTTTCGTGGCCCTGCTACTCTTCTGTGCAGGGAACCTCGCCCATCATATCAGTGAGGTTGCGTTGAAAACGGCCGGGCAGCACAGCTGCCCCATCTCAGCGTTAAGTACGTGCATTTCCAAGGCACCTCCTCAGAATAGATCTAACGGCTAGGTTGTAACGAACTCCCGTAAAAGCAGGGCTAGCTGAAAGCTGCATTCAAGGGCTGTTTGCCTCGGAGAGTGAAGCCCAGGGCAGGGTAACTGAGCTTCCGCACCTACAGTTGACATGAGTTCATGTTGCCTTTTCAGAGGCCTGTGAGTCGCTGCTTTCCGGCAAAGCTGTTTTCCCGTCAGTTACATTGGTCCCATTTCCCTGGGGTGTCCTGCCGCACTTTCAGCTATGTCGGCACGGCTTGACGTGAGAGTCTGGTCAGCGGCTCCAATGAAGGAAGACTTGCGTCTCACAGTTGACCATAGATCGGTCCCACCTCCCCGGTGTTAGTGTCTAGCAGCACCAAAGAGACGCCCCTCGACAGCTGCAATGCGGGAGAGCTTGGATTTCTGACCTAGGTATAGCGCATTTCCACGGCATGTCCTCACTTCGGGTTGAGCTAGGTTCTAAGTCCCCAGCGAGAGATGCTAGCTGAAAGCTGCATTCAAGGAATGCTTTCTGCTCAGACCTAAGCATAGTACATTTTCCCTGGGTCCCATCACCTGCACCGAAGCAGTTTCTAACTCCTTTCCGAGGAAGGCATGTTAGAGGCTGCCTTCAAGGATCACTTGTGCCTCAGAGTTCGGAAGAGACACTGCCCACGCGTCTCCAACCCTCTCCGGTCTATGTTCCCATGCCGGTATTGACGAGGGTACTGGAATGCACTCAGAGAACAACACTTCTTTCTCACGGTGAACAATAGAGCATTTCAGTGAACCAGGTGGCATTTCCATTGCAACTCGGCGGGGTGTGTAGGTAGCTTCTTCCTCCCTGCTGTGATGGGCTGGAGGGAAGTTGCACTGCACGACTGCATGGTTCTCTGAGGGAAGATCACAGCTCCACGGCACCCCGTAAACTAACCTGGACCTAGGTTCTGACTCGCTCATGCGCCAGGCTGGTTGAAATGTGCATTGCAGGAATGCTTCTCTCGGAGCAGTCAGTACAGCGTATTTCCGTGCGTCTGCACAGATTCTGGGGTCATAAGTTCCTACTGCCTCCTCTCTGCGGTGTTCAGGACCTGCCCCACGGAGCACTTGCATCTCAGCGGGATGTAGATCACATGTCCCTCGATACTCCCCGCTTACCTTTGTTAGCTATTGTCATGGGTTTCGGGAAGAGGGTTTGGATGGGGCCTCGGAAGGAACCTTTGTTTCTCACACGTCCGGGTATAGACTTTCCATTTCACGTTCACTCCTCTGTTGCGATTACTTCTGCCACCCCAGATTTGTTGAAAGCCCAGTTGAAAGCTGCCGAGGAAGAATGCTTGTGCCTGCCCGTGGCACCCGCTCGTCGAACTGTCAGCTGGCCTCTAACTCCCATATGCGAGAGGCGGGTGGGGAGCTGCGGTCCAGGGATGCTTGTATCGGAGACTCTAGCACAGTGCATTTCGTTGGGGCCTCTGCACCTGAAGTATTTATGCGCTCCGATTCCGTTCATTGAGTGGCTTCTCAGAAGCTACCTTCAAGGAACGCTAGTGACTGGGATTCACTTGGACTGCACATCCCTCGAGCCGCCAGGCTTATTTGTATATGATTTCCTGTACCTCTTCTTTGCGTTTTGTCCGGGAAGTTTAAAGCTCTACTCCAGGAGCGCTTCTTTCTCACCGGAGCTCTCAAGTGCTTTCGTGGCCCTGCTACTCTTCTGTGCAGGGAACCTCGCCCATCATATCAGTGAGGTTGCGTTGAAAACGGCCGGGCAGCACAGCTGCCCCATCTCAGCGTTAAGTACGTGCATTTCCAAGGCACCTCCTCAGAACAGATCTAACGGCTAGGTTGTAACGAACTCCATTAAGAGCAGGGCTAGCTGAAAGCTGCATTCAAGGGCTGTTTGCCTCGGAGAGTGAAGCCCAGGGCAGGGTAACTGAGCTTCCGCACCTACAGTTGACATGAGTTCATGTTGCCTTTTCAGAGGCCTGTGAGTCGCTGCTTTCCGGCAAAGCTGTTTTCCCGTCAGTTACATTGGTCCCATTTCCCTGGAGTGTCCTGCCGCACTTTCACCTATGTCGGCACGGCTTGACGTGAGAGTCTGGTCAGCGGCTCCAATGAAGGAAGACTTGCGTCTCACAGTTGACCATAGATCGGTCACACCTCCCCGGTGTTAGTGTCTACCAGCACCAAAGAGACGCCCCTCGACAGCTGCAATGCGGGAGAGCTTGGATTTCTGACCTAGGTATAGCGCATTTCCACGGCATGTCCTCACTTCGGGTTGAGCTAGGTTCTAAGTCCCCAGCGAGAGATGCTAGCTGAAAGCTGCATTCAAGGAATGCTTTCTGCTCAGACCTAAGCATAGTACATTTTCCCTGGGTCCCATCACCTGCACCGAAGCAGTTTCTAACTCCTTTCCGAGGAAGGCATGATAGAGGCTGCCTTCAAGGATCACTTGTGCCTCAGAGTTCGGAAGAGACACTGCCCACGCGTCTCCAACCCTCTCTGGTCTATGTTCCCATGCCGGTATTGACGAGGGTACTGGAATGCACTCAGAGAACAACGCTTCTGTCTCACGGTGAACAATAGAGCATTTCAGTGAACCAGGTGGCATTTCCATTGCAACTCGGCGGGGTGTGTAGGTAGCTTCTTCCTCCCTGCTGTGATGGGCTGGAGGGAAGTTGCACTGCACGACTGCATGGTTCTCTGAGAGAAGAAGAGCACAGCTCCACGGCACCCCGGAAACTAACCTGGACCTAGGTTCTGACTCGCTCATGCGCCAGGCTGGTTGAAATGTGCATTGCAGGAATGCTTCTCTCGGAGCAGTCAGTACAGCGTATTTCCGTGCGTCTGCACAGATTCTGGGGTCATAAGTTCCTACTGCCTCCTCTCTGCGGTGTTCAGGACCTGCCCCACGGAGCACTTGCATCTCAGCGGGAAGTAGATCACATGTCCCTCGATACTCCCCGCTTACCTTTGTTAGCTATTGTCATGGGTTTCGGGAAGAGGGTTTGGATGGGGCCTCGGAAGGAACCTTTGTTTCTCACACGTCCGGGTATAGACTTTCCATTTCACGTTCACTCCTCTGTTGCGATTACTTCTGCCACCCCAGATTTCTTGAAAGCCCAGTTGAAAGCTGCCGAGGAAGAATGCTTGTGCCTGCCCGTGGCACCCGCTCGTCGAACTGTCAGCTGGCCTCTAACTCCCATATGCGAGAGGCGGGTGGGGAGCTGCGGTCCAGGGATGCTTGTATCGGAGACTCTAGCACAGTGCATTTCGTTGGGGCCTCTGCACCTGAAGTATTTATGCGCTCCGATTCCGTTCATTGAGTGGCTTCTCAGAAGCTACCTTCAAGGAACGCTAGTGACTGGGATTCACTTGGACTGCACATCCCTCGAGCCGCCAGGCTTATTTGTATATGATTTCCTGTACCTCTTCTTTGCGTTTTGTCCGGGAAGTTTAAAGCTCTACTCCAGGAGCGCTTCTTTCTCACCGGAGCTCTCAAGTGCTTTCGTGGCCCTGCTACTCTTCTGTGCAGGGAACCTCGCCCATCATATCAGTGAGGTTGCGTTGAAAACGGCCGGGCAGCACAGCTGCCCCATCTCAGCGTTAAGTACGTGCATTTCCAAGGCACCTCCTCAGAACAGATCTAACGGCTAAGTTGTAACGAACTCCCGTAAGAGCAGGGCTAGCTGAAAGCTGCATTCAAGGGCTGTTTGCCTCGGAGAGTGAAGCCCAGGGCAGAGTAACTGAGCTTCCGCACCTACAGTTGACATGAGTTCATGTTGCCTTTTCAGAGGCCTGTGAGTCGCTGCTTTCCGGCAAAGCTGTTTTCCCGTCAGTTACATTGGTCCCATTTCCCTGGAGTGTCCTGCCGCACTTTCAGCTATGTCGGCACGGCTTGACGTGAGAGTCTGGTCAGCGGCTCCAATGAAGGAAGACTTGCGTCTCACAGTTGACCATAGATCGGTCACACCTCCCCGGTGTTAGTGTCTAGCAGCACCAAAGAGACGCCCCTCGACAGCTGCAATGCGGGAGAGCTTGGATTTCTGACCTAGGTATAGCGCATTTCCACGGCATGTCCTCACTTCGGGTTGAGCTAGGTTCTAAGTCCCCAGCGAGAGATGCTAGCTGAAAGCTGCATTCAAGGAATGCTTTCTGCTCAGACCTAAGCATAGTACATTTTCCCTGGGTCCCATCACCTGCACCGAAGCAGTTTCTAACTCCTTTCCGAGGAAGGCATGATAGAGGCTGCCTTCAAGGATCACTTGTGCCTCAGAGTTCGGAAGAGACACTGCCCACGCGTCTCCAACCCTCTCTGGTCTATGTTCCCATGCCGGTATTGACGAGGGTACTGGAATGCACTCAGAGAACAACGCTTCTGTCTCACGGTGAACAATAGAGCATTTCAGTGAACCAGGTGGCATTTCCATTGCAACTCGGCGGGGTGTGTAGGTAGCTTCTTCCTCCCTGCTGTGATGGGCTGGAGGGAAGTTGCACTGCACGACTGCATGGTTCTCTGAGAGAAGAAGAGCACAGCTCCACGCCACCCCGTAAACTAACCTGGACCTAGGTTCTGACTCGCTCATGCGCCAGGCTGGTTGAAATGTGCATTGCAGGAATGCTTCTCTCGGAGCAGTCAGTACAGCGTATTTCCGTGCGTCTGCACAGATTCTGGGGTCATAAGTTCCTACTGCCTCCTCTCTGCGGTGTTCAGGACCTGCCCCACGGAGCACTTGCATCTCAGCGGGAAGTAGATCACATGTCCCTCGATACTCCCCGCTTACCTTTGTTAGCTATTGTCATGGGTTTCGGGAAGAGGGTTTGGATGGGGCCTCGGAAGGAACCTTTGTTTCTCACACGTCCGGGTATAGACTTTCCATTTCACGTTCACTCCTCTGTTGCGATTACTTCTGCCACCCCAGATTTCTTGAAAGCCCAGTTGAAAGCTGCCGAGGAAGAATGCTTGTGCCTGCCCGTGACACCCGCTCGTCGAACTGTCAGCTGGCCTCTAACTCCCATATGCGAGAGGCGGGTGGGGAGCTGCGGTCCAGGGATGCTTGTATCGGAGACTCTAGCACAGTGCATTTCGTTGGGGCCTCTGCACCTGAAGTATTTATGCGCTCCGATTCCGTTCATTGAGTGGCTTCTCAGAAGCTACCTTCAAGGAACGCTAGTGACTGGGATTCACTTGGACTGCACATCCCTCGAGCCGCCAGGCTTATTTGTATATGATTTCCTGTACCTCTTCTTTGCGTTTTGTCCGGGAAGTTTAAAGCTCTACTCCAGGAGCGCTTCTTTCTCACCGGAGCTCTCAAGTGCTTTCGTGGCCCTGCTACTCTTCTGTGCAGGGAACCTCGCCCATCATATCAGTGAGGTTGCGTTGAAAACGGCCGGGCAGCACAGCTGCCCCATCTCAGCGTTAAGTACGTGCATTTCCAAGGCACCTCCTCAGAACAGATCTAACGGCTAAGTTGTAACGAACTCCCGTAAGAGCAGGGCTAGCTGAAAGCTGCATTCAAGGGCTGTTTGCCTCGGAGAGTGAAGCCCAGGGCAGAGTAACTGAGCTTCCGCACCTACAGTTGACATGAGTTCATGTTGCCTTTTCAGAGGCCTGTGAGTCGCTGCTTTCCGGCAAAGCTGTTTTCCCGTCAGTTACATTGGTCCCATTTCCCTGGGGTGTCCTGCCGCACTTTCAGCTATGTCGGCACGGCTTGACGTGAGAGTCTGGTCAGCGGCTCCAATGAAGGAAGACTTGCGTCTCACAGTTGACCATAGATCGGTCACACCTCCCCGGTGTTAGTGTCTAGCAGCACCAAAGAGACGCCCCTCGACAGCTGCAATGCGGGAGAGCTTGGATTTCTGACCTAGGTATAGCGCATTTCCACGGCATGTCCTCACTTCGGGTTGAGCTAGGTTCTAAGTCCCCAGCGAGAGATGCTAGCTGAAAGCTGCATTCAAGGAATGCTTTCTGCTCAGACCTAAGCATAGTACATTTTCCCTGGGTCCCATCACCTGCACCGAAGCAGTTTCTAACTCCTTTCCGAGGAAGGCATGATAGAGGCTGCCTTCAAGGATCACTTGTGCCTCAGAGTTCGGAAGAGACACTGCCCACGCGTCTCCAACCCTCTCTGGTCTATGTTCCCATGCCGGTATTGACGAGGGTACTGGAATGCACTCAGAGAACAACGCTTCTGTCTCACGGTGAACAATAGAGCATTTCAGTGAACCAGGTGGCATTTCCATTGCAACTCGGCGGGGTGTGTAGGTAGCTTCTTCCTCCCTGCTGTGATGGGCTGGAGGGAAGTTGCACTGCACGACTGCATGGTTCTCTGAGAGAAGAAGAGCACAGCTCCACGGCACCCCGGAAACTAACCTGGACCTAGGTTCTGACTCGCTCAAGCGCCAGGCTGGTTGAAATGTGCATTGCAGGAATGCTTCTCTCGGAGCAGTCAATACAGCGTATTTCCGTGCGTCTGCACAGATTCTGGGGTCATAAGTTCCTACTGCCTCCTCTCTGCGGTGTTCAGGACCTGCCCCACGGAGCACTTGCATCTCAGCGGGAAGTAGATCACATGTCCCTCGATACTCCCCGCTTACCTTTGTTAGCTATTGTCATGGGTTTCGGGAAGAGGGTTTGGATGGGGCCTCGGAAGGAACCTTTGTTTCTCACACGTCCGGGTATAGACTTTCCATTTCACGTTCACTCCTCTGTTGCGATTACTTCTGCCACCCCAGATTTCTTGAAAGCCCAGTTGAAAGCTGCCGAGGAAGAATGCTTGTGCCTGCCCGTGACACCCGCTCGTCGAACTGTCAGCTGGCCTCTAACTCCCATATGCGAGAGGCGGGTGGGGAGGTGCGGTCCAGGGATGCTTGTATCGGAGACTCTAGCACAGTGCATTTCGTTGGGGCCTCTGCACCTGAAGTATTTATGCGCTCCGATTCCGTTCATTGAGTGGCTTCTCAGAAGCTACCTTCAAGGAACGCTAGTGACTGGGATTCACTTGGACTGCACATCCCTCGAGCCGCCAGGCTTATTTGTATATGATTTCCTGTACCTCTTCTTTGCGTTTTGTCCGGGAAGTTTAAAGCTCTACTCCAGGAGCGCTTCTTTCTCACCGGAGCTCTCAAGTGCTTTCGTGGCCCTGCTACTCTTCTGTGCAGGGAACCTCGCCCATCATATCAGTGAGGTTGCGTTGAAAACGGCCGGGCAGCACAGCTGCCCCATCTCAGCGTTAAGTACGTGCATTTCCAAGGCACCTCCTCAGAACAGATCTAACGGCTAGGTTGTAACGAACTCCCGTAAGAGCAGGGCTAGCTGAAAGCTGCATTCAAGGGCTGTTTGCCTCGGAGAGTGAAGCCCAGGGCAGGGTAACTGAGCTTCCGCACCTACAGTTGACATGAGTTTATGTTGCCTTTTCAGAGGCCTGTGAGTCGCTGCTTTCCGGCAAAGCTGTTTTCCCGTCAGTTACATTGGTCCCATTTCCCTGGGGTGTCCTGCCGCACTTTCAGCTATGTCGGCACGGCTTGACGTGAGAGTCTGGTCAGCGGCTCCAATGAAGGAAGACTTGCGTCTCACAGTTGACCATAGATCGGTCACACCTCCCCGGTGTTAGTGTCTAGCAGCACCAAAGAGACGCCCCTCGACAGCTGCAATGCGGGAGAGCTTGGATATCTGACCTAGGTATAGCGCATTTCCACGGCATGTCCTCACTTCGGGTTGAGCTAGGTTCTAAGTCCCCAGCGAGAGATGCTAGCTGAAAGCTGCATTCAAGGAATGCTTTCTGCTCAGACCTAAGCATAGTACATTTTCCCTGGGTCCCATCACCTGCACCGAAGCAGTTTCTATCTCCTTTCCGAGGAAGGCATGATAGAGGCTGCCTTCAAGGATCACTTGTGCCTCACAGTTCGGAAGAGACACTGCCCACGCGTCTCCAAACCTCTCTGGTCTATGTTCCCATGCCGGTATTGACGAGGGTACTGGAATGCACTCAGAGAACAACGCTTCTGTCTCACGGTGAACAATAGAGCATTTCAGTGAACCAGGTGGCATTTCCATTGCAACTCGGCGGGGTGTGTAGGTAGCTTCTTCCTCCCTGCTGTGATGGGCTGGAGGGAAGTTGCACTGCACGACTGCATGGTTCTCTGAGAGAAGAAGAGCACAGCTCCACGGCACCCCGGAAACTCACCTGGACCTAGGTTCTGACTCGCTCATGCGCCAGGCTGGTTGAAATGTGCATTGCAGGAATGCTTCTCTCGGAGCAGTCAGTACAGCGTATTTCCGTGCGTCTGCACAGATTCTGGGGTCATAAGTTCCTACTGCCTCCTCTCTGCGGTGTTCAGGACCTGCCCCACGGAGCACTTGCATCTCAGCGGGAAGTAGATCACATGTCCCTCGATACTCCCCGCTTACCTTTGTTAGCTATTGTCATGGGTTTCGGGAAGAGGGTTTGGATGGGGCCTCGGAAGGAACCTTTGTTTCTCACACGTCCGGGTATAGACTTTCCATTTCACGTTCACTCCTCTGTTGCGATTACTTCTGCCACCCCAGATTTCTTGAAAGCCCAGTTGAAAGCTGCCGAGGAAGAATGCTTGTGCCTGCCCGTGGCACCCGCTCGTCGAACTGTCAGCTGGCCTCTAACTCCCATATGCGAGAGGCGGGTGGGGAGCTGCGGTCCAGGGATGCTTGTATCGGAGACTCTAGCACAGTGCATTTCGTTGGGGCCTCTGCACCTGAAGTATTTATGCGCTCCGATTCCGTTCATTGAGTGGCTTCTCAGAAGCTACCTTCAAGGAACGCTAGTGACTGGGATTCACTTGGACTGCACATCCCTCGAGCCGCCAGGCTTATTTGTATATGATTTCCTGTACCTCTTCTTTGCGTTTTGTCCGGGAAGTTTAAAGCTCTACTCCAGGAGCGCTTCTTTCTCACCGGAGCTCTCAAGTGCTTTCGTGGCCCTGCTACTCTTCTGTGCAGGGAACCTCGCCCATCATATCAGTGAGGTTGCGTTGAAAACGGCCGGGCAGCACAGCTGCCCCATCTCAGCGTTAAGTACGTGCATTTCCAAGGCACCTCCTCAGAACAGATCTAACGGCTAGGTTGTAACGAACTCCCGTAAGAGCAGGGCTAGCTGAAAGCTGCATTCAAGGGCTGTTTGCCTCGGAGAGTGAAGCCCAGGGCAGTGTAACTGAGCTTCCGCACCTACAGTTGACATGAGTTTATGTTGCCTTTTCAGAGGCCTGTGAGTCGCTGCTTTCCGGCAAAGCTGTTTTCCCGTCAGTTACATTGGTCCCATTTCCCTGGGGTGTCCTGCCGCACTTTCAGCTATGTCGGCACGGCTTGACGTGAGAGTCTGGTCAGCGGCTCCAATGAAGGAAGACTTGCGTCTCACAGTTGACCATAGATCGGTCACACCTCCCCGGTGTTAGTGTCTAGCAGCACCAAAGAGACGCCCCTCGACAGCTGCAATGCGGGAGAGCTTGGATTTCTGACCTAGGTATAGCGCATTTCCACGGCATGTCCTCACTTCGGGTTGAGCTAGGTTCTAAGTCCCCAGCGAGAGATGCTAGCTGAAAGCTGCATTCAAGGAATGCTTTCTGCTCAGACCTAAGCATAGTACATTTTCCCTGGGTCCCATCACCTGCACCGAAGCAGTTTCTAACTCCTTTCCGAGGAAGGCATGATAGAGGCTGCCTTCAAGGATCACTTGTGCCTCAGAGTTCGGAAGAGACACTGCCCACGCGTCTCCAAACCTCTCTGGTCTATGTTCCCATGCCGGTATTGACGAGGGTACTGGAATGCACTCAGAGAACAACGCTTCTGTCTCACGGTGAACAATAGAGCATTTCAGTGAACCAGGTGGCATTTCCATTGCAACTCGGCGGGGTGTGTAGGTAGCTTCTTCCTCCCTGCTGTGATGGGCTGGAGGGAAGTTGCACTGCACGACTGCATGGTTCTCTGAGAGAAGAAGAGCACAGCTCCACGGCACCCCGGAAACTAACCTGGACCTAGGTTCTGACTCGCTCATGCGCCAGGCTGGTTGAAATGTGCATTGCAGGAATGCTTCTCTCGGAGCAGTCAGTACAGCGTATTTCCGTGCGTCTGCACAGATTCTGGGGTCATAAGTTCCTACTGCCTCCTCTCTGCGGTGTTCAGGACCTGCCCCACGGAGCACTTGCATCTCAGCGGGAAGTAGATCACATGTCCCTCGATACTCCCCGCTTACCTTTGTTAGCTATTGTCATGGGTTTCGGGAAGAGGGTTTGGATGGGGCCTCGGAAGGAACCTTTGTTTCTCACACGTCCGGGTATAGACTTTCCATTTCACGTTCACTCCTCTGTTGCGATTACTTCTGCCACCCCAGATTTCTTGAAAGCCCAGTTGAAAGCTGCCGAGGAAGAATGCTTGTGCCTGCCCGTGGCACCCGCTCGTCGAACTGTCAGCTGGCCTCTAACTCCCATATGCGAGAGGCGGGTGGGGAGCTGCGGTCCAGGGATGCTTGTATCGGAGACTCTAGCACAGTGCATTTCGTTGGGGCCTCTGCACCTGAAGTATTTATGCGCTCCGATTCCGTTCATTGAGTGGCTTCTCAGACGCTACCTTCAAGGAACGCTAGTGACTGGGATTCACTTGGACTGCACATCCCTCGAGCCGCCAGGCTTATTTGTATATGATTTCCTGTACCTCTTCTTTGCGTTTTGTCCGGGAAGTTTAAAGCTCTACTCCAGGAGCGCTTCTTTCTCACCGGAGCTCTCAAGTGCTTTCGTGGCCCTGCTACTCTTCTGTGCAGGGAACCTCGCCCATCATATCAGTGAGGTTGCGTTGAAAACGGCCGGGCAGCACAGCTGCCCCATCTCAGCGTTAAGTACGTGCATTTCCAAGGCACCTCCTCAGAACAGATCTAACGGCTAGGTTGTAACGAACTCCCGTAAGAGCAGGGCTAGCTGAAAGCTGCATTCAAGGGCTGTTTGCCTCGGAGAGTGAAGCCCAGGGCAGGGTAACTGAGCTTCCGCACCTACAGTTGACATGAGTTCATGTTGCCTTTTCAGAGGCCTGTGAGTCGCTGCTTTCCGGCAAAGCTGTTTTCCCGTCAGTTACATTGGTCCCATTTCCCTGGGGTGTCCTGCCGCACTTTCAGCTATGTCGGCACGGCTTGACGTGAGAGTCTGGTCAGCGGCTCCAATGAAGGAAGACTTGCGTCTCACAGTTGACCATAGATCGGTCACACCTCCCCGGTGTTAGTGTCTACCAGCACCAAAGAGACGCCCCTCGACAGCTGCAATGCGGGAGAGCTTGGATTTCTGACCTAGGTATAGCGCATTTCCACGGCATGTCCTCACTTCGAGTTGAGCTAGGTTCTAAGTCCCCAGCGAGAGATGCTAGCTGAAAGCTGCATTCAAGGAATGCTTTCTGCTCAGACCTAAGCATAGTACATTTTCCCTGGGTCCCATCACCTGCACCGAAGCAGTTTCTAACTCCTTTCCGAGGAAGGCATGTTAGAGGCTGCCTTCAAGGATCACTTGTGCCTCAGAGTTCGGAAGAGACACTGCCCACGCGTCTCCAACCCTCTCTGGTCTATGTTCCCATGCCGGTATTGACGAGGGTACTGGAATGCACTCAGAGAACAACGCTTCTGTCTCACGGTGAACAATAGAGCATTTCAGTGAACCAGGTGGCATTTCCATTGCAACTCGGCGGGGTGTGTAGGTAGCTTCTTCCTCCCTGCTGTGATGGGCTGGAGGGAAGTTGCACTGCACGACTGCATGGTTCTCTGAGAGAAGAAGAGCACAGCTCCACGCCACCCCGTAAACTAACCTGGACCTAGGTTCTGACTCGCTCATGCGCCAGGCTGGTTGAAATGTGCATTGCAGGAATGCTTCTCTCGGAGCAGTCAGTACAGCGTATTTCCGTGCGTCTGCACAGATTCTGGGGTCATAAGTTCCTACTGCCTCCTCTCTGCGGTGTTCAGGACCTGCCCCACGGAGCACTTGCATCTCAGCGGGAAGTAGATCACATGTCCCTCGATACTCCCCGCTTACCTTTGTTAGCTATTGTCATGGGTTTCGGGAAGAGGGTTTGGATGGGGCCTCGGAAGGAACCTTTGTTTCTCACACGTCCGGGTATAGACTTTCCATTTCACGTTCACTCCTCTGTTGCGATTACTTCTGCCACCCCAGATTTCTTGAAAGCCCAGTTGAAAGCTGCCGAGGAAGAATGCTTGTGCCTGCCCGTGACACCCGCTCGTCGAACTGTCAGCTGGCCTCTAACTCCCATATGCGAGAGGCGGGTGGGGAGCTGCGGTCCAGGGATGCTTGTATCGGAGACTCTAGCACAGTGCATTTCGTTGGGGCCTCTGCACCTGAAGTATTTATGCGCTCCGATTCCGTTCATTGAGTGGCTTCTCAGAAGCTACCTTCAAGGAACGCTAGTGACTGGGATTCACTTGGACTGCACATCCCTCGAGCCGCCAGGCTT
This sequence comes from Canis aureus, assembly GCF_053574225.1. Lineage (NCBI taxonomy): Eukaryota > Metazoa > Chordata > Mammalia > Carnivora > Canidae > Canis > Canis aureus. The sequence continues at coordinate 74,842,256 of NC_135649.1, read as the reverse complement.
ATTTGTATATGATTTCCTGTACCTCTTCTTTGCGTTTTGTCCGGGAAGTTTAAAGCTCTACTCCAGGAGCGCTTCTTTCTCACCGGAGCTCTCAAGTGCTTTCGTGGCCCTGCTACTCTTCTGTGCAGGGAACCTCGCCCATCATATCAGTGAGGTTGCGTTGAAAACGGCCGGGCAGCACAGCTGCCCCATCTCAGCGTTAAGTACGTGCATTTCCAAGGCACCTCCTCAGAACAGATCTAACGGCTAGGTTGTAACGAACTCCCGTAAGAGCAGGGCTAGCTGAAAGCTGCATTCAAGGGCTGTTTGCCTCGGAGAGTGAAGCCCAGGGCAGGGTAACTGAGCTTCCGCACCTACAGTTGACATGAGTTTATGTTGCCTTTTCAGAGGCCTGTGAGTCGCTGCTTTCCGGCAAAGCTGTTTTCCCGTCAGTTACATTGGTCCCATTTCCCTGGGGTGTCCTGCCGCACTTTCAGCTATGTCGGCACGGCTTGACGTGAGAGTCTGGTCAGCGGCTCCAATGAAGGAAGACTTGCGTCTCACAGTTGACCATAGATCGGTCACACCTCCCCGGTGTTAGTGTCTACCAGCACCAAAGAGACGCCCCTCGACAGCTGCAATGCGGGAGAGCTTGGATTTCTGACCTAGGTATAGCGCATTTCCACGGCATGTCCTCACTTCGAGTTGAGCTAGGTTCTAAGTCCCCAGCGAGAGATGCTAGCTGAAAGCTGCATTCAAGGAATGCTTTCTGCTCAGACCTAAGCATAGTACATTTTCCCTGGGTCCCATCACCTGCACCGAAGCAGTTTCTAACTCCTTTCCGAGGAAGGCATGTTAGAGGCTGCCTTCAAGGATCACTTGTGCCTCAGAGTTCGGAAGAGACACTGCCCACGCGTCTCCAACCCTCTCTGGTCTATGTTCCCATGCCGGTATTGACGAGGGTACTGGAATGCACTCAGAGAACAACACTTCTGTCTCACGGTGAACAATAGAGCATTTCAGTGAACCAGGTGGCATTTCCATTGCAACTCGGCGGGGTGTGTAGGTAGCTTCTTCCTCCCTGCTGTGATGGGCTGGAGGGAAGTTGCACTGCACGACTGCATGGTTCTCTGAGAGAAGAAGAGCACAGCTCCACGCCACCCCGTAAACTAACCTGGACCTAGGTTCTGACTCGCTCATGCGCCAGGCTGGTTGAAATGTGCATTGCAGGAATGCTTCTCTCGGAGCAGTCAGTACAGCGTATTTCCGTGCGTCTGCACAGATTCTGGGGTCATAAGTTCCTACTGCCTCCTCTCTGCGGTGTTCAGGACCTGCCCCACGGAGCACTTGCATCTCAGCGGGAAGTAGATCACATGTCCCTCGATACTCCCCGCTTACCTTTGTTAGCTATTGTCATGGGTTTCGGGAAGAGGGTTTGGATGGGGCCTCGGAAGGAACCTTTGTTTCTCACACGTCCGGGTATAGACTTTCCATTTCACGTTCACTCCTCTGTTGCGATTACTTCTGCCACCCCAGATTTCTTGAAAGCCCAGTTGAAAGCTGCCGAGGAAGAATGCTTGTGCCTGCCCGTGGCACCCGCTCGTCGAACTGTCAGCTGGCTTCTAACTCCCATATGCGAGAGGCGGGTGGGGAGCTGCGGTCCAGGGATGCTTGTATCGGAGACTCTAGCACAGTGCATTTCGTTGGGGCCTCTGCACCTGAAGTATTTATGCGCTCCGATTCCGTTCATTGAGTGGCTTCTCAGAAGCTACCTTCAAGGAACGCTAGTGACTGGGATTCACTTGGACTGCACATCCCTCGAGCCGCCAGGCTTATTTGTATATGATTTCCTGTACCTCTTCTTTGCGTTTTGTCCGGGAAGTTTAAAGCTCTACTCCAGGAGCGCTTCTTTCTCACCGGAGCTCTCAAGTGCTTTCGTGGCCCTGCTACTCTTCTGTGCAGGGAACCTCGCCCATCATATCAGTGAGGTTGCGTTGAAAACGGCCGGGCAGCACAGCTGCCCCATCTCAGCGTTAAGTACGTGCATTTCCAAGGCACCTCCTCAGAACAGATCTAACGGCTAGGTTGTAACGAACTCCCGTAAGAGCAGGGCTAGCTGAAAGCTGCATTCAAGGGCTGTTTGCCTCGGAGAGTGAAGCCCAGGGCAGGGTAACTGAGCTTCCGCACCTACAGTTGACATGAGTTCATGTTGCCTTTTCAGAGGCCTGTGAGTCGCTGCTTTCCGGCAAAGCTGTTTTCCCGTCAGTTACATTGGTCCCATTTCCCTGGGGTGTCCTGCCGCACTTTCAGCTATGTCGGCACGGCTTGACGTGAGAGTCTGGTCAGCGGCTCCAATGAAGGAAGACTTGCGTCTCACAGTTGACCATAGATCGGTCACACCTCCCCGGTGTTAGTGTCTACCAGCACCAAAGAGACGCCCCTCGACAGCTGCAATGCGGGAGAGCTTGGATTTCTGACCTAGGTATAGCGCATTTCCACGGCATGTCCTCACTTCGAGTTGAGCTAGGTTCTAAGTCCCCAGCGAGAGATGCTAGCTGAAAGCTGCATTCAAGGAATGCTTTCTGCTCAGACCTAAGCATAGTACATTTTCCCTGGGTCCCATCACCTGCACCGAAGCAGTTTCTAACTCCTTTCCGAGGAAGGCATGTTAGAGGCTGCCTTCAAGGATCACTTGTGCCTCAGAGTTCGGAAGAGACACTGCCCACGCGTCTCCAACCCTCTCTGGTCTATGTTCCCATGCCGGTATTGACGAGGGTACTGGAATGCACTCAGAGAACAACGCTTCTGTCTCACGGTGAACAATAGAGCATTTCAGTGAACCAGGTGGCATTTCCATTGCAACTCGGCGGGGTGTGTAGGTAGCTTCTTCCTCCCTGCTGTGATGGGCTGGAGGGAAGTTGCACTGCACGACTGCATGGTTCTCTGAGAGAAGAAGAGCACAGCTCCACGCCACCCCGTAAACTAACCTGGACCTAGGTTCTGACTCGCTCATGCGCCAGGCTGGTTGAAATGTGCATTGCAGGAATGCTTCTCTCGGAGCAGTCAGTACAGCGTATTTCCGTGCGTCTGCACAGATTCTGGGGTCATAAGTTCCTACTGCCTCCTCTCTGCGGTGTTCAGGACCTGCCCCACGGAGCACTTGCATCTCAGCGGGAAGTAGATCACATGTCCCTCGATACTCCCCGCTTACCTTTGTTAGCTATTGTCATGGGTTTCGGGAAGAGGGTTTGGATGGGGCCTCGGAAGGAACCTTTGTTTCTCACACGTCCGGGTATAGACTTTCCATTTCACGTTCACTCCTCTGTTGCGATTACTTCTGCCACCCCAGATTTCTTGAAAGCCCAGTTGAAAGCTGCCGAGGAAGAATGCTTGTGCCTGCCCGTGACACCCGCTCGTCGAACTGTCAGCTGGCCTCTAACTCCCATATGCGAGAGGCGGGTGGGGAGCTGCGGTCCAGGGATGCTTGTATCGGAGACTCTAGCACAGTGCATTTCGTTGGGGCCTCTGCACCTGAAGTATTTATGCGCTCCGATTCCGTTCATTGAGTGGCTTCTCAGAAGCTACCTTCAAGGAACGCTAGTGACTGGGATTCACTTGGACTGCACATCCCTCGAGCCGCCAGGCTTATTTGTATATGATTTCCTGTACCTCTTCTTTGCGTTTTGTCCGGGAAGTTTAAAGCTCTACTCCAGGAGCGCTTCTTTCTCACCGGAGCTCTCAAGTGCTTTCGTGGCCCTGCTACTCTTCTGTGCAGGGAACCTCGCCCATCATATCAGTGAGGTTGCGTTGAAAACGGCCGGGCAGCACAGCTGCCCCATCTCAGCGTTAAGTACGTGCATTTCCAAGGCACCTCCTCAGAACAGATCTAACGGCTAGGTTGTAACGAACTCCCGTAAGAGCAGGGCTAGCTGAAAGCTGCATTCAAGGGCTGTTTGCCTCGGAGAGTGAAGCCCAGGGCAGGGTAACTGAGCTTCCGCACCTACAGTTGACATGAGTTTATGTTGCCTTTTCAGAGGCCTGTGAGTCGCTGCTTTCCGGCAAAGCTGTTTTCCCGTCAGTTACATTGGTCCCATTTCCCTGGGGTGTCCTGCCGCACTTTCAGCTATGTCGGCACGGCTTGACGTGAGAGTCTGGTCAGCGGCTCCAATGAAGGAAGACTTGCGTCTCACAGTTGACCATAGATCGGTCACACCTCCCCGGTGTTAGTGTCTACCAGCACCAAAGAGACGCCCCTCGACAGCTGCAATGCGGGAGAGCTTGGATTTCTGACCTAGGTATAGCGCATTTCCACGGCATGTCCTCACTTCGAGTTGAGCTAGGTTCTAAGTCCCCAGCGAGAGATGCTAGCTGAAAGCTGCATTCAAGGAATGCTTTCTGCTCAGACCTAAGCATAGTACATTTTCCCTGGGTCCCATCACCTGCACCGAAGCAGTTTCTAACTCCTTTCCGAGGAAGGCATGTTAGAGGCTGCCTTCAAGGATCACTTGTGCCTCAGAGTTCGGAAGAGACACTGCCCACGCGTCTCCAACCCTCTCTGGTCTATGTTCCCATGCCGGTATTGACGAGGGTACTGGAATGCACTCAGAGAACAACACTTCTGTCTCACGGTGAACAATAGAGCATTTCAGTGAACCAGGTGGCATTTCCATTGCAACTCGGCGGGGTGTGTAGGTAGCTTCTTCCTCCCTGCTGTGATGGGCTGGAGGGAAGTTGCACTGCACGACTGCATGGTTCTCTGAGAGAAGAAGAGCACAGCTCCACGCCACCCCGTAAACTAACCTGGACCTAGGTTCTGACTCGCTCATGCGCCAGGCTGGTTGAAATGTGCATTGCAGGAATGCTTCTCTCGGAGCAGTCAGTACAGCGTATTTCCGTGCGTCTGCACAGATTCTGGGGTCATAAGTTCCTACTGCCTCCTCTCTGCGGTGTTCAGGACCTGCCCCACGGAGCACTTGCATCTCAGCGGGAAGTAGATCACATGTCCCTCGATACTCCCCGCTTACCTTTGTTAGCTATTGTCATGGGTTTCGGGAAGAGGGTTTGGATGGGGCCTCGGAAGGAACCTTTGTTTCTCACACGTCCGGGTATAGACTTTCCATTTCACGTTCACTCCTCTGTTGCGATTACTTCTGCCACCCCAGATTTCTTGAAAGCCCAGTTGAAAGCTGCCGAGGAAGAATGCTTGTGCCTGCCCGTGGCACCCGCTCGTCGAACTGTCAGCTGGCTTCTAACTCCCATATGCGAGAGGCGGGTGGGGAGCTGCGGTCCAGGGATGCTTGTATCGGAGACTCTAGCACAGTGCATTTCGTTGGGGCCTCTGCACCTGAAGTATTTATGCGCTCCGATTCCGTTCATTGAGTGGCTTCTCAGAAGCTACCTTCAAGGAACGCTAGTGACTGGGATTCACTTGGACTGCACATCCCTCGAGCCGCCAGGCTTATTTGTATATGATTTCCTGTACCTCTTCTTTGCGTTTTGTCCGGGAAGTTTAAAGCTCTACTCCAGGAGCGCTTCTTTCTCACCGGAGCTCTCAAGTGCTTTCGTGGCCCTGCTACTCTTCTGTGCAGGGAACCTCGCCCATCATATCAGTGAGGTTGCGTTGAAAACGGCCGGGCAGCACAGCTGCCCCATCTCAGCGTTAAGTACGTGCATTTCCAAGGCACCTCCTCAGAACAGATCTAACGGCTAGGTTTTAACGATCTCCCGTAAAAGCGAGGCTAGCTGAAAGCTGCATTCAAGGGCAGTTTGCCTCGGAGAGTGAAGCCCAGGGCAGGGTAACTGAGCTTCCGCACCTACAGTTGACATGAGTTCATGTTGCCTTTTCAGAGGCCTGTGAGTCGCTGCTTTCCGGCAAAGCTGTTTTCCCGTCAGTTACATTGGTCCCATTTCCCTGGGGTGTCCTGCCGCACTTTCAGCTATGTCGGCACGGCTTGACGTGAGAGTCTGGTCAGCGGCTCCAATGAAGGAAGACTTGCGTCTCACAGTTGACCATAGATCGGTCACACCTCCCCGGTGTTAGTGTCTAGCAGCACCAAAGAGACGCCCCTCGACAGCTGCAATGCGGGAGAGCTTGGATATCTGACCTAGGTATAGCGCATTTCCACGGCATGTCCTCACTTCGGGTTGAGCTAGGTTCTAAGTCCCCAGCGAGAGATGCTAGCTGAAAGCTGCATTCAAGGAATGCTTTCTGCTCAGACCTAAGCATAGTACATTTTCCCTGGGTCCCATCACCTGCACCGAAGCAGTTTCTAACTCCTTTCCGAGGAAGGCATGATAGAGGCTGCCTTCAAGGATCACTTGTGCCTCAGAGTTCGGAAGAGACACTGCCCACGCGTCTCCAACCCTCTCTGGTCTATGTTCCCATGCCGGTATTGACGAGGGTACTGGAATGCACTCAGAGAACAACGCTTCTGTCTCACGGTGAACAATAGAGCATTTCAGTGAACCAGGTGGCATTTCCATTGCAACTCGGCGGGGTGTGTAGGTAGCTTCTTCCTCCCTGCTGTGATGGGCTGGAGGGAAGTTGCACTGCACGACTGCATGGTTCTCTGAGAGAAGAAGAGCACAGCTCCACGGCACCCCGGAAACTAACCTGGACCTAGGTTCTGACTCGCTCATGCGCCAGGCTGGTTGAAATGTGCATTGCAGGAATGCTTCTCTCGGAGCAGTCAGTACAGCGTATTTCCGTGCGTCTGCACAGATTCTGGGGTCATAAGTTCCTACTGCCTCCTCTCTGCGGTGTTCAGGACCTGCCCCACGGAGCACTTGCATCTCAGCGGGAAGTAGATCACATGTCCCTCGATACTCCCCGCTTACCTTTGTTAGCTATTGTCATGGGTTTCGGGAAGAGGGTTTGGATGGGGCCTCGGAAGGAACCTTTGTTTCTCACACGTCCGGGTATAGACTTTCCATTTCACGTTCACTCCTCTGTTGCGATTACTTCTGCCACCCCAGATTTCTTGAAAGCCCAGTTGAAAGCTGCCGAGGAAGAATGCTTGTGCCTGCCCGTGGCACCCGCTCGTCGAACTGTCAGCTGGCCTCTAACTCCCATATGCGAGAGGCGGGTGGGGAGCTGCGGTCCAGGGATGCTTGTATCGGAGACTCTAGCACAGTGCATTTCGTTGGGGCCTCTGCACCTGAAGTATTTATGCGCTCCGATTCCGTTCATTGAGTGGCTTCTCAGAAGCTACCTTCAAGGAACGCTAGTGACTGGGATTCACTTGGACTGCACATCCCTCGAGCCGCCAGGCTTATTTGTATATGATTTCCTGTACCTCTTCTTTGCGTTTTGTCCGGGAAGTTTAAAGCTCTACTCCAGGAGCGCTTCTTTCTCACCGGAGCTCTCAAGTGCTTTCGTGGCCCTGCTACTCTTCTGTGCAGGGAACCTCGCCCATCATATCAGTGAGGTTGCGTTGAAAACGGCCGGGCAGCACAGCTGCCCCATCTCAGCGTTAAGTACGTGCATTTCCAAGGCACCTCCTCAGAACAGATCTAACGGCTAGGTTGTAACGAACTCCCGTAAGAGCAGGGCTAGCTGAAAGCTGCATTCAAGGGCTGTTTGCCTCGGAGAGTGAAGCCCAGGGCAGGGTAACTGAGCTTCCGCACCTACAGTTGACATGAGTTTATGTTGCCTTTTCAGAGGCCTGTGAGTCGCTGCTTTCCGGCAAAGCTGTTTTCCCGTCAGTTACATTGGTCCCATTTCCCTGGGGTGTCCTGCCGCACTTTTAGCTATGTCGGCACGGCTTGACGTGAGAGTCTGGTCAGCGGCTCCAATGAAGGAAGACTTGCGTCTCACAGTTGACCATAGATCGGTCACACCTCCCCGGTGTTAGTGTCTAGCAGCACCAAAGAGACGCCCCTCGACAGCTGCAATGCGGGAGAGCTTGGATTTCTGACCTAGGTATAGCGCATTTCCACGGCATGTCCTCACTTCGAGTTGAGCTAGGTTCTAAGTCCCCAGCGAGAGATGCTAGCTGAAAGCTGCATTCAAGGAATGCTTTCTGCTCAGACCTAAGCATAGTACATTTTCCCTGGGTCCCATCACCTGCACCGAAGCAGTTTCTAACTCCTTTCCGAGGAAGGCATGTTAGAGGCTGCCTTCAAGGATCACTTGTGCCTCAGAGTTCGGAAGAGACACTGCCCACGCGTCTCCAACCCTCTCTGGTCTATGTTCCCATGCCGGTATTGACGAGGGTACTGGAATGCACTCAGAGAACAACACTTCTGTCTCACGGTGAACAATAGAGCATTTCAGTGAACCAGGTGGCATTTCCATTGCAACTCGGCGGGGTGTGTAGGTAGCTTCTTCCTCCCTGCTGTGATGGGCTGGAGGGAAGTTGCACTGCACGACTGCATGGTTCTCTGAGAGAAGAAGAGCACAGCTCCACGCCACCCCGGAAACTAACCTGGACCTAGGTTCTGACTCGCTCATGCGCCAGGCTGGTTGAAATGTGCATTGCAGGAATGCTTCTCTCGGAGCAGTCAGTACAGCGTATTTCCGTGCGTCTGCACAGATTCTGGGGTCATAAGTTCCTACTGCCTCCTCTCTGCGGTGTTCAGGACCTGCCCCACGGAGCACTTGCATCTCAGCGGGAAGTAGATCACATGTCCCTCGATACTCCCCGCTTACCTTTGTTAGCTATTGTCATGGGTTTCGGGAAGAGGGTTTGGATGGGGCCTCGGAAGGAACCTTTGTTTCTCACACGTCCGGGTATAGACTTTCCATTTCACGTTCACTCCTCTGTTGCGATTACTTCTGCCACCCCAGATTTCTTGAAAGCCCAGTTGAAAGCTGCCGAGGAAGAATGCTTGTGCCTGCCCGTGACACCCGCTCGTCGAACTGTCAGCTGGCCTCTAACTCCCATATGCGAGAGGCGGGTGGGGAGCTGCGGTCCAGGGATGCTTGTATCGGAGACTCTAGCACAGTGCATTTCGTTGGGGCCTCTGCACCTGAAGTATTTATGCGCTCCGATTCCGTTCATTGAGTGGCTTCTCAGAAGCTACCTTCAAGGAACGCTAGTGACTGGGATTCACTTGGACTGCACATCCCTCGAGCCGCCAGGCTTATTTGTATATGATTTCCTGTACCTCTTCTTTGCGTTTTGTCCGGGAAGTTTAAAGCTCTACTCCAGGAGCGCTTCTTTCTCACCGGAGCTCTCAAGTGCTTTCGTGGCCCTGCTACTCTTCTGTGCAGGGAACCTCGCCCATCATATCAGTGAGGTTGCGTTGAAAACGGCCGGGCAGCACAGCTGCCCCATCTCAGCGTTAAGTACGTGCATTTCCAAGGCACCTCCTCAGAACAGATCTAACGGCTAGGTTGTAACGAACTCCCGTAAGAGCAGGGCTAGCTGAAAGCTGCATTCAAGGGCTGTTTGCCTCGGAGAGTGAAGCCCAGGGCAGGGGAACTGAGCTTCCGCACCTACAGTTGACATGAGTTCATGTTGCCTTTTCAGAGGCCTGTGAGTCGCTGCTTTCCGGCAAAGCTGTTTTCCCGTCAGTTACATTGGTCCCATTTCCCTGGGGTGTCCTGCCGCACTTTCAGCTATGTCGGCACGGCTTGACGTGAGAGTCTGGTCAGCGGCTCCAATGAAGGAAGACTTGCGTCTCACAGTTGACCATAGATCGGTCACACCTCCCCGGTGTTAGTGTCTAGCAGCACCAAAGAGACGCCCCTCGACAGCTGCAATGCGGGAGAGCTTGGATATCTGACCTAGGTATAGCGCATTTCCACGGCATGTCCTCACTTCGGGTTGAGCTAGGTTCTAAGTCCCCAGCGAGAGATGCTAGCTGAAAGCTGCATTCAAGGAATGCTTTCTGCTCAGACCTAAGCATAGTACATTTTCCCTGGGTCCCATCACCTGCACCGAAGCAGTTTCTAACTCCTTTCCGAGGAAGGCATGTTAGAGGCTGCCTTTAAGGATCACTTGTGCCTCAGAGTTCGGAAGAGACACTGCCCACGCGTCTCCAACCCTCTCCGGTCTATGTTCCCATGCCGGTATTGACGAGGGTACTGGAATGCACTCAGAGAACAACACTTCTGTCTCACGGTGAACAATAGAGCATTTCAGTGAACCAGGTGGCATTTCCATTGCAACTCGGCGGGGTGTGTAGGTAGCTTCTTCCTCCCTGCTGTGATGGGCTGGAGGGAAGTTGCACTGCACGACTGCATGGTTCTCTGAGGGAAGATCACAGCTCCACGGCACCCCGTAAACTAACCTGGACGTAGGTTCTGACTCGCTCATGCGCCAGGCTGGTTGAAATGTGCATTGCAGGAATGCTTCTCTCGGAGCAGTCAGTACAGCGTATTTCCGTGCGTCTGCACAGATTCTGGGGTCATAAGTTCCTACTGCCTCCTCTCTGCGGTGTTCAGGACCTGCCCCACGGAGCACTTGCATCTCAGCGGGAAGTAGATCACATGTCCCTCGATACTCCCCGCTTACCTTTGTTAGCTATTGTCATGGGTTTCGGGAAGAGGGTTTGGATGGGGCCTCGGAAGGAACCTTTGTTTCTCACACGTCCGGGTATAGACTTTCCATTTCACGTTCACTCCTCTGTTGCGATTACTTCTGCCACCCCAGATTTCTTGAAAGCCCAGTTGAAAGCTGCCGAGGAAGAATGCTTGTGCCTGCCCGTGGCACCCGCTCGTCGAACTGTCAGCTGGCTTCTAACTCCCATATGCGAGAGGCGGGTGGGGAGCTGCGGTCCAGGGATGCTTGTATCGGAGACTCTAGCACAGTGCATTTCGTTGGGGCCTCTGCACCTGAAGTATTTATGCGCTCCGATTCCGTTCATTGAGTGGCTTCTCAGAAGCTACCTTCAAGGAACGCTAGTGACTGGGATTCACTTGGACTGCACATCCCTCGAGCCGCCAGGCTTATTTGTATATGATTTCCTGTACCTCTTCTTTGCGTTTTGTCCGGGAAGTTTAAAGCTCTACTCCAGGAGCGCTTCTTTCTCACCGGAGCTCTCAAGTGCTTTCGTGGCCCTGCTACTCTTCTGTGCAGGGAACCTCGCCCATCATATCAGTGAGGTTGCGTTGAAAACGGCCGGGCAGCACAGCTGCCCCATCTCAGCGTTAAGTACGTGCATTTCCAAGGCACCTCCTCAGAACAGATCTAACGGCTAGGTTGTAACGAACTCCCGTAAGAGCAGGGCTAGCTGAAAGCTGCATTCAAGGGCTGTTTGCCTCGGAGAGTGAAGCCCAGGGCAGGGTAACTGAGCTTCCGCACCTACAGTTGACATGAGTTCATGTTGCCTTTTCAGAGGCCTGTGAGTCGCTGCTTTCCGGCAAAGCTGTTTTCCCGTCAGTTACATTGGTCCCATTTCCCTGGAGTGTCCTGCCGCACTTTCACCTATGTCGGCACGGCTTGACGTGAGAGTCTGGTCAGACGCTCCAATGAAGGAAGACTTGCGTCTCACAGTTGACCATAGATCGGTCACACCTCCCCGGTGTTAGTGTCTACCAGCACCAAAGAGACGCCCCTCGACAGCTGCAATGCGGGAGAGCTTGGATTTCTGACCTAGGTATAGCGCATTTCCACGGCATGTCCTCACTTCGAGTTGAGCTAGGTTCTAAGTCCCCAGCGAGAGATGCTAGCTGAAAGCTGCATTCAAGGAATGCTTTCTGCTCAGACCTAAGCATAGTACATTTTCCCTGGGTCCCATCACCTGCACCGAAGCAGTTTCTAACTCCTTTCCGAGGAAGGCATGTTAGAGGCTGCCTTCAAGGATCACTTGTGCCTCAAGAGTTCGGAAGAGACACTGCCCACGCATCTCCAAACCTCTCTGGTCTATGTTCCCATGCTGGTATTGACGAGGGTACTGGAATGCACTCAGAGAACAACGCTTCTGTCTCACGGTGAACAATAGAGCATTTCAGTGAACCAGGTGGCATTTCCATTGCAACTCGGCGGGGTGTGTAGGTAGCTTCTTCCTCCCTGCTGTGATGGGCTGGAGGGAAGTTGCAGTGCACGACTGCATGGTTCTCTGAGTGAAGAAGAGCACAGCTCCACGGCACCCCGGAAACAAACCTGGACCTAGGTTCTGAGTCGCTCATGCGCCAGGCTGGTTGAAATGTGCATTGCAGGAATGCTTCTCTCGGAGCAGTCAGTACAGCGTATTTCCGTGCGTCTGCACAGATTCTGGGGTCATAAGTTCCTACTGCCTCCTCTCTGCGGTGTTCAGGACCTGCCCCACGGAGCACTTGCATCTCAGCGGGAAGTAGATCACATGTCCCTCGATACTCCCCGCTTACCTTTGTTAGCTATTGTCATGGGTTTCGGGAAGAGGGTTTGGATGGGGCCTCGGAAGGAACCTTTGTTTCTCACACGTCCGGGTATAGACTTTCCATTTCACGTTCACTCCTCTGTTGCGATTACTTCTGCCACCCCAGATTTCTTGAAAGCCCAGTTGAAAGCTGCCGAGGAGGAATGCTTGTGCCTGCCCGTGGCACCCGCTCGTCGAACTGTCAGCTGGCCTCTAACTCCCATATGCGAGAGGCGGGTGGGGACCTGCAGTCCAGGGATGCTTGTATCGGAGACTCTAGCACAGTGCATTTCGTTGGGGCCTCTGCACCTGAAGTATTTATGCGCTCCGATTCCGTTCATTGAGTGGCTTCTCAGAAGCTACCTTCAAGGAACGCTAGTGACTGGGATTCACTTGGACTGCACATCCCTCGAGCCGCCAGGCTTATTTGTATATGATTTCCTGTACCTCTTCTTTGCGTTTTGTCCGGGAAGTTTAAAGCTCTACTCCAGGAGCGCTTCTTTCTCACCGGAGCTCTCAAGTGCTTTCGTGGCCCTGCTACTCTTCTGTGCAGGGAACCTCGCCCATCATATCAGTGAGGTTGCGTTGAAAACGGCCGGGAAGCACAGCTGCCCCATCTCAGCATTAAGTACGTGCATTTCCAAGGCACCTCCTCAGAACAGATCTAACGGCTAGGTTGTAACGAACTCCCGTAAGAGCAGGGCTAGCTGAAAGCTGCATTCAAGGGCTGTTTGCCTCGGAGAGTGAAGCCCAGGGCAGCGTAACTGAGCTTCCGCACCTACAGTTGACATGAGTTCATGTTGCCTTTTCAGAGGCCTGTGAGTCGCTGCTTTCCGGCAAAGCTGTTTTCCCGTCAGTTACATTGGTCCCATTTCCCTGGAGTGTCCTGCCGCACTTTCACCTATGTCGGCACGGCTTGACGTGAGAGTCTGGTCAGACGCTCCAATGAAGGAAGACTTGCGTCTCACAGTTGACCATAGATCGGTCACACCTCCCCGGTGTTAGTGTCTACCAGCACCAAAGAGACGCCCCTCGACAGCTGCAATGCGGGAGAGCTTGGATTTCTGACCTAGGTATAGCGCATTTCCACGGCATGTCCTCACTTCGAGTTGAGCTAGGTTCTAAGTCCCCAGCGAGAGATGCTAGCTGAAAGCTGCATTCAAGGAATGCTTTCTGCTCAGACCTAAGCATAGTACATTTTCCCTGGGTCCCATCACCTGCACCGAAGCAGTTTCTAACTCCTTTCCGAGGAAGGCATGTTAGAGGCTGCCTTCAAGGATCACTTGTGCCTCAAGAGTTCGGAAGAGACACTGCCCACGCATCTCCAAACCTCTCTGGTCTATGTTCCCATGCCGGTATTGACGAGGGTACTGGAATGCACTCAGAGAACAACGCTTCTGTCTCACGGTGAACAATAGAGCATTTCAGTGAACCAGGTGGCATTTCCATTGCAACTCGGCGGGGTGTGTAGGTAGCTCTTCCTCCCTGCTGTGATGGGCTGGAGGGAAGTTGCAGTGCACGACTGCATGGTTCTCTGAGGGAAGAAGAGCACAGCTCCACGGCACCCCGTAAACTAACCTGGACCTAGGTTCTGAGTCGCTCATGCGCCAGGCTGGTTGAAATGTGCATTGCAGGAATGCTTCTCTCGGAGCAGTCAGTACAGCATATTTCCGTGCGTCTCCACAGATTCTGGGGTCATAAGTTCCTACTGCCTCCTCTCTGCGGTGTTCAGGACCTGCCCCACGGAGCACTTGCATCTCAGCGGGAAGTAGATCACATGTCCCTCGATACTCCCCGCTTACCTTTGTTAGCTATTGTCATGGGTTTCGGGAAGAGGGTTTGGATGGGGCCTCGGAAGGAACCTTTGTTTCTCACACGTCCGGGTATAGACTTTCCATTTCACGTTCACTCCTCTGTTGCGATTACTTCTGCCACCCCAGATTTCTTGAAAGCCCAGTTGAAAGCTGCCGAGGAGGAATGCTTGTGCCTGCCCGTGGCACCCGCTCGTCGAACTGTCAGCTGGCCTCTAACTCCCATATGCGAGAGGCAGGTGGGGAGCTGCAGTCCAGGGATGTTTGTATCGGAGACTCTAGCACAGTGCATTTCGTTGGGGCCTCTGCACCTGAAGTATTTATGCGCTCCGATTCCGTTCATTGAGTGGCTTCTCAGAAGCTACCTTCAAGGAACGCTAGTGACTGGGATTCACTTGGACTGCACATCCCTCGAGCCGCCAGGCTTATTTGTATATGATTTCCTGTACCTCTTCTTTGCGTTTTGTCCGGGAAGTTTAAAGCTCTACTCCAGGAGCGCTTCTTTCTCACCGGAGCTCTCAAGTGCTTTCGTGGCCCTGCTACTCTTCTGTGCAGGGAACCTCGCCCATCATATCAGTGAGGTTGCGTTGAAAACGGCCGGGCAGCACAGCTGCCCCATCTCAGCGTTAAGTACGTGCATTTCCAAGGCACCTCCTCAGAACAGATCTAACGGCTAGGTTGTAACGAACTCCCTTAAGAGCAGGGCTAGCTGGAAGCTGCATTCAAGGGCTGTTTGCCTCAGAGAGTGAAGCCCAGGGCAGGGTAACTGAGCTTCCGCACCTACAGTTGACATGAGTTCATGTTGCCTTTTCAGAGGCCTGTGAGTCGCTGCTTTCCGGCAAAGCTGTTTTCCCGTCAGTTACATTGGTCCCATTTCCCTGGAGTGTCCTGCCGCACTTTCAGCTATGTCGGCACGGCTTGACGTGAGAGTCTGGTCAGCGGCTCCAATGAAGGAAGACTTGCGTCTCACAGTTGACCATAGATCGGTCACACCTCCCCGGTGTTAGTGTCTACCAGCACCAAAGAGACGCCCCTCGACAGCTGCAATGCGGGAGAGCTTGGATTTCTGACCTAGGTATAGCGCATTTCCACGGCATGTCCTCACTTCGAGTTGAGCTAGGTTCTAAGTCCCCAGCGAGAGATGCGAGCTGAAAGCTGCATTCAAGGAATGCTTTCTGCTCAGACCTAAGCATAGTACATTTTCCCTGGGTCCCATCACCTGCACCGAAGCAGTTTCTAACTCCTTTCCGAGGAAGGCATGTTAGAGGCTGCCTTCAAGGATCACTTGTGCCTCAGAGTTCGGAAGAGACACTGCCCACGCGTCTCCAACGCTCTCTGGTCTATGTTCCCATGCCGGTAATGACGAGGGTACTGGAATGCACTCAGAGAACAACGCTTCTGTCTCACGGTGAACAATAGAGCATTTCAGTGAACCAGGTGGCATTTCCATTGCAACTCGGCGGGGTGTGTAGGTAGCTTCTTCCTCCCTGCTGTGATGGGCTGGAGGGAAGTTGCACTGCACGACTGCATGGTTCTCTGAGTGAAGAAGAGCACAGCTCCACGGCACCCCGGAAACAAACCTGGACCTAGGTTCTGACTCGCTCATGCGCCAGGCTGGTTGAAATGTGCATTGCAGGAATGCTTCTCTCGGAGCAGTCAGTACAGCATATTTCCGTGCGTCTGCACAGATTCTGGGGTCATAAGTTCCTACTGCCTCCTCTCTGCGGTGTTCAGGACCTGCCCCACGGAGCACTTGCATCTCAGCGGGAAGTAGATCACATGTCCCTCGATACTCCCCGCTTACCTTTGTTAGCTATTGTCATGGGTTTCGGGAAGAGGGTTTGGATGGGGCCTCGGAAGGAACCTTTGTTTCTCACACGTCCGGGTGTAGACTTTCCATTTCACGTTCACTCCTCTGTTGCGATTACTTCTGCCACCCCAGATTTCTTGAAAGCCCAGTTGAAAGCTGCCGAGGAGGAATGCTTGTGCCTGCCCGTGGCACCCGCTCGTCGAACTGTCAGCTGGCCTCTAACTCCCATATGCGAGAGGCGGGTGGGGAGCTGCAGTCCAGGGATGCTTGTATCGGAGACTCTAGCACAGTGCATTTCGTTGGGGCCTCTGCACCTGAAGTATTTATGCGCTCCGATTCCGTTCATTGAGTGGCTTCTCAGAAGCTACCTTCAAGGAACGCTAGTGACTGGGATTCACTTGGACTGCACATCCCTCGAGCCGCCAGGCTTATTTGTATATGATTTCCTGTACCTCTTCTTTGCGTTTTGTCCGGGAAGTTTAAAGCTCTACTCCAGGAGCGCTTCTTTCTCACCGGAGCTCTCAAGTGCTTTCGTGGCCCTGCTACTCTTCTGTGCAGGGAACCTCGCCCATCATATCAGTGAGGTTGCGTTGAAAACGGCCGGGCAGCACAGCTGCCCCATCTCAGCGTTAAGTACGTGCATTTCCAAGGCACCTCCTCAGAACAGATCTAACGGCTAGGTTGTAACGAACTCCCGTAAGAGCAGGGCTAGCTGAAAGCTGCATTCAAGGGCTGTTTGCCTCGGAGAGTGAAGCCCAGGGCAGGGTAACTGAGCTTCCGCACCTACAGTTGACATGAGTTCATGTTGCCTTTTCAGAGGCCTGTGAGTCGCTGCTTTCCGGCAAAGCTGTTTTCCCGTCAGTTACATTGGTCCCATTTCCCTGGAGTGTCCTGCCGCACTTTCACCTATGTCGGCACGGCTTGACGTGAGAGTCTGGTCAGACGCTCCAATGAAGGAAGACTTGCGTCTCACAGTTGACCATAGATCGGTCACACCTCCCCGGTGTTAGTGTCTAGCAGCACCAAAGAGACGCCCCTCGACAGCTGCAATGCGGGAGAGCTTGGATTTCTGACCTAGGTATAGCGCATTTCCACGGCATGTCCTCACTTCGAGTTGAGCTAGGTTCTAAGTTCCCAGCGAGAGATGCTAGCTGAAAGCTGCATTCAAGGAATGCTTTCTGCTCAGACCTAAGCATAGTACATTTTCCCTGGGTGCCATCACCTGCACCGAAGCAGTTTCTAACTCCTTTCCGAGGAAGGCATGTTAGAGGCTGCCTTCAAGGATCACATGTGCCTCAGAGTTCGGAAGAGACACTGCCCACGCGTCTCCAAACCTCTCTGGTCTATGTTCCCATGCCGGTATTGACGAGGGTACTGGAATGCACTCAGAGAACAACGCTTCTGTCTCACGGTGAACAATAGAGCATTTCAGTGAACCAGGTGGCATTTCCATTGCAACTCGGCGGGGTGTGTAGGTAGCTTCTTCCTCCCTGCTGTGATGGGCTGGAGGGAAGTTGCAGTGCACGACTGCATGGTTCTCTGAGGGAAGAAGAGCACAGCTCCACGGCACCCCGGAAACTAACCTGGACCTAGGTTCTGACTCGCTCATGCGCCAGGCTGGTTGAAATGTGCATTGCAGGAATGCTTCTCTCGGAGCAGTCAGTACAGCATATTTCCGTGCGTCTCCACAGATTCTGGGGTCATAAGTTCCTACTGCCTCCTCTCTGCGGTGTTCAGGACCTGCCCCACGGAGCACTTGCATCTCAGCGGGAAGTAGATCACATGTCCCTCGATACTCCCCGCTTACCTTTGTTAGCTATTGTCATGGGTTTCGGGAAGAGGGTTTGGATGGGGCCTCGGAAGGAACCTTTGTTTCTCACACGTCCGGGTATAGACTTTCCATTTCACGTTCACTCCTCTGTTGCGATTACTTCTGCCACCCCAGATTTCTTGAAAGCCCAGTTGAAAGCTGCCGAGGAGGAATGCTTGTGCCTGCCCGTGGCACCCGCTCGTCGAACTGTCAGCTGGCCTCTAACTCCCATATGCGAGAGGCGGGTGGGGAGCTGCAGTCCAGGGATGCTTGTATCGGAGACTCTAGCACAGTGCATTTCGTTGGGGCCTCTGCACCTGAAGTATTTATGCGCTCCGATTCCGTTCATTGAGTGGCTTCTCAGAAGCTACCTTCAAGGAACGCTAGTGACTGGGATTCACTTGGACTGCACATCCCTCGAGCCGCCAGGCTTATTTGTATATGATTTCCTGTACCTCTTCTTTGCATTTTGTCCGGGAAGTTTAAAGCTCTACTCCAGGAGCGCTTCTTTCTCACCGGAGCTCTCAAGTGCTTTCGTGGCCCTGCTACTCTTCTGTGCAGGGAACCTCGCCCATCATATCAGTGAGGTTGCGTTGAAAACGGCCGGGCAGCACAGCTGCCCCATCTCAGCGTTAAGTACGTGCATTTCCAAGGCACCTCCTCAGAACAGATCTAACGGCTAGGTTGTAACGAACTCCCGTAAGAGCAGGGCTAGCTGAAAGCTGCATTCAAGGGCTGTTTGCCTCGGAGAGTGAAGCCCAGGGCAGGGTAACTGAGCTTCCGCACCTACAGTTGACATGAGTTCATGTTGCCTTTTCAGAGGCCTGTGAGTCGCTGCTTTCCGGCAAAGCTGTTTTCCCGTCAGTTACATTGGTCCCATTTCCCTGGAGTGTCCTGCCGCACTTTCACCTATGTCGGCACGGCTTGACGTGAGAGTCTGGTCAGACGCTCCAATGAAGGAAGACTTGCGTCTCACAGTTGACCATAGATCGGTCACACCTCCCCGGTGTTAGTGTCTACCAGCACCAAAGAGACGCCCCTCGACAGCTGCAATGCGGGAGAGCTTGGATTTCTGACCTAGGTATAGCGCATTTCCACGGCATGTCCTCACTTCGAGTTGAGCTAGGTTCTAAGTCCCCAGCGAGAGATGCTAGCTGAAAGCTGCATTCAAGGAATGCTTTCTGCTCAGACCTAAGCATAGTACATTTTCCCTGGGTCCCATCACCTGCACCGAAGCAGTTTCTAACTCCTTTCCGAGGAAGGCATGTTAGAGGCTGCCTTCAAGGATCACTTGTGCCTCAAGAGTTCGGAAGAGACACTGCCCACGCGTCTCCAAACCTCTCTGGTCTATGTTCCCATGCCGGTATTGACGAGGGTACTGGAATGCACTCAGAGAACAACGCTTCTGTCTCACGGTGAACAATAGAGCATTTCAGTGAACCAGGTGGCATTTCCATTGCAACTCGGCGGGGTGTGTAGGTAGCTTCTTCCTCCCTGCTGTGATGGGCTGGAGGGAAGTTGCACTGCACGACTGCATGGTTCTCTGAGGGAAGAAGAGCACAGCTCCACGGCACCCCGGAAACTAACCTGGACCTAGGTTCTGACTCGCTCATGCGCCAGGCTGGTTGAAATGTGCATTGCAGGAATGCTTCTCTCGGAGCAGTCAGTACAGCGTATTTCCGTGCGTCTGCACAGATTCTGGGGTCATAAGTTCCTACTGCCTCCTCTCTGCGGTGTTCAGGACCTGCCCCACGGAGCACTTGCATCTCAGCGGGAAGTAGATCACATGTCCCTCGATACTCCCCGCTTACCTTTGTTAGCTATTGTCATGGGTTTCGGGAAGAGGGTTTGGATGGGGCCTCGGAAGGAACCTTTGTTTCTCACACGTCCGGGTATAGACTTTCCATTTCACGTTCACTCCTCTGTTGCGATTACTTCTGCCACCCCAGATTTCTTGAAAGCCCAGTTGAAAGCTGCCGAGGAGGAATGCTTGTGCCTGCCCGTGGCACCCGCTCGTCGAACTGTCAGCTGGCCTCTAACTCCCATATGCGAGAGGCGGGTGGGGAGCTGCGGTCCAGGGATGCTTGTATCGGAGACTCTAGCACAGTGCATTTCGGTGGGGCCTCTGCACCTGAAGTATTTATGCGCTCCGATTCCGTTCATTGAGTGGCTTCTCAGAAGCTACCTTCAAGGAACGCTAGTGACTGGGATTCACTTGGACTGCACATCCCTCGAGCCGCCAGGCTTATTTGTATATGATTTCCTGTACCTCTTCTTTGCGTTTTGTCCGGGAAGTTTAAAGCTCTACTCCAGGAGCGCTTCTTTCTCACCGGAGCTCTCAAGTGCTTTCGTGGCCCTGCTACTCTTCTGTGCAGGGAACCTCGCCCATCATATCAGTGAGGTTGCGTTGAAAACGGCCGGGCAGCACAGCTGCCCCATCTCAGCGTTAAGTACGTGCATTTCCAAGGCACCTCCTCAGAACAGATCTAACGGCTAGGTTGTAACGAACTCCCGTAAGAGCAGGGCTAGCTGAAAGCTGCATTCAAGGGCTGTTTGCCTCGGAGAGTGAAGCCCAGGGCAGGGTAACTGAGCTTCCGCACCTACAGTTGACATGAGTTCATGTTGCCTTTTCAGAGGCCTGTGAGTCGCTGCTTTCCGGCAAAGCTGTTTTCCCGTCAGTTACATTGGTCCCATTTCCCTGGAGTGTCCTGCCGCACTTTCACCTATGTCGGCACGGCTTGACGTGAGAGTCTGGTCAGACGCTCCAATGAAGGAAGACTTGCGTCTCACAGTTGACCATAGATCGGTCACACCTCCCCGGTGTTAGTGTCTACCAGCACCAAAGAGACGCCCCTCGACAGCTGCAATGCGGGAGAGCTTGGATTTCTGACCTAGGTATAGCGCATTTCCACGGCATGTCCTCACTTCGAGTTGAGCTAGGTTCTAAGTCCCCAGCGAGAGATGCTAGCTGAAAGCTGCATTCAAGGAATGCTTTCTGCTCAGACCTAAGCATAGTACATTTTCCCTGGGTCCCATCACCTGCACCGAAGCAGTTTCTAACTCCTTTCCGAGGAAGGCATGTTAGAGGCTGCCTTCAAGGATCACTTGTGCCTCAAGAGTTCGGAAGAGACACTGCCCACGCGTCTCCAAACCTCTCTGGTCTATGTTCCCATGCCGGTATTGACGAGGGTACTGGAATGCACTCAGAGAACAACGCTTCTGTCTCACGGTGAACAATAGAGCATTTCAGTGAACCAGGTGGCATTTCCATTGCAACTCGGCGGGGTGTGTAGGTAGCTTCTTCCTCCCTGCTGTGATGGGCTGGAGGGAAGTTGCAGTGCACGACTGCATGGTTCTCTGAGGGAAGAAGAGCACAGCTCCACGGCACCCCGGAAACTAACCTGGACCTAGGTTCTGACTCGCTCATGCGCCAGGCTGGTTGAAATGTGCATTGCAGGAATGCTTCTCTCGGAGCAGTCAGTACAGCGTATTTCCGTGCGTCTGCACAGATTCTGGGGTCATAAGTTCCTACTGCCTCCTCTCTGCGGTGTTCAGGACCTGCCCCACGGAGCACTTGCATCTCAGCGGGAAGTAGATCACATGTCCCTCGATACTCCCCGCTTACCTTTGTTAGCTATTGTCATGGGTTTCGGGAAGAGGGTTTGGATGGGGCCTCGGAAGGAACCTTTGTTTCTCACACGTCCGGGTATAGACTTTCCATTTCACGTTCACTCCTCTGTTGCGATTACTTCTGCCACCCCAGATTTCTTGAAAGCCCAGTTGAAAGCTGCCGAGGAGGAATGCTTGTGCCTGCCCGTGGCACCCGCTCGTCGAACTGTCAGCTGGCCTCTAACTCCCATATGCGAGAGGCGGGTGGGGAGCTGCGGTCCAGGGATGCTTGTATCGGAGACTCTAGCACAGTGCATTTCGTTGGGGCCTCTGCACCTGAAGTATTTATGCGCTCCGATTCCGTTCATTGAGTGGCTTCTCAGAAGCTACCTTCAAGGAACGCTAGTGACTGGGATTCACTTGGACTGCACATCCCTCGAGCCGCCAGGCTTATTTGTATATGATTTCCTGTACCTCTTCTTTGCGTTTTGTCCGGGAAGTTTAAAGCTCTACTCCAGGAGCGCTTCTTTCTCACCGGAGCTCTCAAGTGCTTTCGTGGCCCTGCTACTCTTCTGTGCAGGGAACCTCGCCCATCATATCAGTGAGGTTGCGTTGAAAACGGCCGGGCAGCACAGCTGCCCCATCTCAGCGTTAAGTACGTGCATTTCCAAGGCACCTCCTCAGAACAGATCTAACGGCTAGGTTGTAACGAACTCCCGTAAGAGCAGGGCTAGCTGAAAGCTGCATTCAAGGGCTGTTTGCCTCGGAGAGTGAAGCCCAGGGCAGGGTAACTGAGCTTCCGCACCTACAGTTGACATGAGTTCATGTTGCCTTTTCAGAGGCCTGTGAGTCGCTGCTTTCCGGCAAAGCTGTTTTCCCGTCAGTTACATTGGTCCCATTTCCCTGGAGTGTCCTGCCGCACTTTCACCTATGTCGGCACGGCTTGACGTGAGAGTCTGGTCAGACGCTCCAATGAAGGAAGACTTGCGTCTCACAGTTGACCATGGATCGGTCACACCTCCCCGGTGTTAGTGTCTAGCAGCACCAAAGAGACGCCCCTCGACAGCTGCAATGCGGGAGAGCTTGGATTTCTGACCTAGGTATAGCGCATTTCCACGGCATGTCCTCACTTCGAGTTGAGCTAGGTTCTAAGTCCCCAGCGAGAGATGCTAGCTGAAAGCTGCATTCAAGGAATGCTTTCTGCTCAGACCTAAGCATAGTACATTTTCCCTGGGTCCCATCACCTGCACCGAAGCAGTTTCTAACTCCTTTCCGAGGAAGGCATGTTAGAGGCTGCCTTCAAGGATCACTTGTGCCTCAAGAGTTCGGAAGAGACACTGCCCACGCGTCTCCAAACCTCTCTGGTCTATGTTCCCATGCCGGTATTGACGAGGGTACTGGAATGCACTCAGAGAACAACGCTTCTGTCTCACGGTGAACAATAGAGCATTTCAGTGAACCAGGTGGCATTTCCATTGCAACTCGGCGGGGTGTGTAGGTAGCTTCTTCCTCCCTGCTGTGATGGGCTGGAGGGAAGTTGCACTGCACGACTGCATGGTTCTCTGAGGGAAGAAGAGCACAGCTCCACGGCACCCCGGAAACTAACCTGGACCTAGGTTCTGACTCGCTCATGCGCCAGGCTGGTTGAAATGTGCATTGCAGGAATGCTTCTCTCGGAGCAGTCAGTACAGCGTATTTCCGTGCGTCTGCACAGATTCTGGGGTCATAAGTTCCTACTGCCTCCTCTCTGCGGTGTTCAGGACCTGCCCCACGGAGCACTTGCATCTCAGCGGGAAGTAGATCACATGTCCCTCGATACTCCCCGCTTACCTTTGTTAGCTATTGTCATGGGTTTCGGGAAGAGGGTTTGGATGGGGCCTCGGAAGGAACCTTTGTTTCTCACACGTCCGGGTATAGACTTTCCATTTCACGTTCACTCCTCTGTTGCGATTACTTCTGCCACCCCAGATTTCTTGAAAGCCCAGTTGAAAGCTGCCGAGGAGGAATGCTTGTGCCTGCCCGTGGCACCCGCTCGTCGAACTGTCAGCTGGCCTCTAACTCCCATATGCGAGAGGCGGGTGGGGAGCTGCGGTCCAGGGATGCTTGTATCGGAGACTCTAGCACAGTGCATTTCGTTGGGGCCTCTGCACCTGAAGTATTTATGCGCTCCGATTCCGTTCATTGAGTGGCTTCTCAGAAGCTACCTTCAAGGAACGCTAGTGACTGGGATTCACTTGGACTGCACATCCCTCGAGCCGCCAGGCTTATTTGTATATGATTTCCTGTACCTCTTCTTTGCGTTTTGTCCGGGAAGTTTAAAGCTCTACTCCAGGAGCGCTTCTTTCTCACCGGAGCTCTCAAGTGCTTTCGTGGCCCTGCTACTCTTCTGTGCAGGGAACCTCGCCCATCATATCAGTGAGGTTGCGTTGAAAACGGCCGGGCAGCACAGCTGCCCCATCTCAGCGTTAAGTACGTGCATTTCCAAGGCACCTCCTCAGAACAGATCTAACGGCTAGGTTGTAACGAACTCCCGTAAGAGCAGGGCTAGCTGAAAGCTGCATTCAAGGGCTGTTTGCCTCGGAGAGTGAAGCCCAGGGCAGGGTAACTGAGCTTCCGCACCTACAGTTGACATGAGTTCATGTTGCCTTTTCAGAGGCCTGTGAGTCGCTGCTTTCCGGCAAAGCTGTTTTCCCGTCAGTTACATTGGTCCCATTTCCCTGGAGTGTCCTGCCGCACTTTCACCTATGTCGGCACGGCTTGACGTGAGAGTCTGGTCAGACGCTCCAATGAAGGAAGACTTGCGTCTCACAGTTGACCATGGATCGGTCACACCTCCCCGGTGTTAGTGTCTAGCAGCACCAAAGAGACGCCCCTCGACAGCTGCAATGCGGGAGAGCTTGGATTTCTGACCTAGGTATAGCGCATTTCCACGGCATGTCCTCACTTCGAGTTGAGCTAGGTTCTAAGTCCCCAGCGAGAGATGCTAGCTGAAAGCTGCATTCAAGGAATGCTTTCTGCTCAGACCTAAGCATAGTACATTTTCCCTGGGTCCCATCACCTGCACCGAAGCAGTTTCTAACTCCTTTCCGAGGAAGGCATGTTAGAGGCTGCCTTCAAGGATCACTTGTGCCTCAAGAGTTCGGAAGAGACACTGCCCACGCGTCTCCAAACCTCTCTGGTCTATGTTCCCATGCCGGTATTGACGAGGGTACTGGAATGCACTCAGAGAACAACGCTTCTGTCTCACGGTGAACAATAGAGCATTTCAGTGAACCAGGTGGCATTTCCATTGCAACTCGGCGGGGTGTGTAGGTAGCTTCTTCCTCCCTGCTGTGATGGGCTGGAGGGAAGTTGCACTGCACGACTGCATGGTTCTCTGAGGGAAGAAGAGCACAGCTCCACGGCACCCCGGAAACTAACCTGGACCTAGGTTCTGACTCGCTCATGCGCCAGGCTGGTTGAAATGTGCATTGCAGGAATGCTTCTCTCGGAGCAGTCAGTACAGCGTATTTCCGTGCGTCTGCACAGATTCTGGGGTCATAAGTTCCTACTGCCTCCTCTCTGCGGTGTTCAGGACCTGCCCCACGGAGCACTTGCATCTCAGCGGGAAGTAGATCACATGTCCCTCGATACTCCCCGCTTACCTTTGTTAGCTATTGTCATGGGTTTCGGGAAGAGGGTTTGGATGGGGCCTCGGAAGGAACCTTTGTTTCTCACACGTCCGGGTATAGACTTTCCATTTCACGTTCACTCCTCTGTTGCGATTACTTCTGCCACCCCAGATTTCTTGAAAGCCCAGTTGAAAGCTGCCGAGGAGGAATGCTTGTGCCTGCCCGTGGCACCCGCTCGTCGAACTGTCAGCTGGCCTCTAACTCCCATATGCGAGAGGCGGGTGGGGAGCTGCGGTCCAGGGATGCTTGTATCGGAGACTCTAGCACAGTGCATTTCGTTGGGGCCTCTGCACCTGAAGTATTTATGCGCTCCGATTCCGTTCATTGAGTGGCTTCTCAGAAGCTACCTTCAAGGAACGCTAGTGACTGGGATTCACTTGGACTGCACATCCCTCGAGCCGCCAGGCTTATTTGTATATGATTTCCTGTACCTCTTCTTTGCGTTTTGTCCGGGAAGTTTAAAGCTCTACTCCAGGAGCGCTTCTTTCTCACCGGAGCTCTCAAGTGCTTTCGTGGCCCTGCTACTCTTCTGTGCAGGGAACCTCGCCCATCATATCAGTGAGGTTGCGTTGAAAACGGCCGGGCAGCACAGCTGCCCCATCTCAGCGTTAAGTACGTGCATTTCCAAGGCACCTCCTCAGAACAGATCTAACGGCTAGGTTGTAACGAACTCCCGTAAGAGCAGGGCTAGCTGAAAGCTGCATTCAAGGGCTGTTTGCCTCGGAGAGTGAAGCCCAGGGCAGGGTAACTGAGCTTCCGCACCTACAGTTGACATGAGTTCATGTTGCCTTTTCAGAGGCCTGTGAGTCGCTGCTTTCCGGCAAAGCTGTTTTCCCGTCAGTTACATTGGTCCCATTTCCCTGGAGTGTCCTGCCGCACTTTCACCTATGTCGGCACGGCTTGACGTGAGAGTCTGGTCAGACGCTCCAATGAAGGAAGACTTGCGTCTCACAGTTGACCATAGATCGGTCACA
The DNA here is from genome assembly GCF_053574225.1 of Canis aureus. Taxonomy (NCBI): domain Eukaryota; kingdom Metazoa; phylum Chordata; class Mammalia; order Carnivora; family Canidae; genus Canis; species Canis aureus. The sequence goes on along the minus strand of NC_135649.1, from coordinate 74,816,307 downwards.
CCTCCCCGGTGTTAGTGTCTAGCAGCACCAAAGAGACGCCCCTCGACAGCTGCAATGCGGGAGAGCTTGGATTTCTGACCTAGGTATAGCGCATTTCCACGGCATGTCCTCACTTCGAGTTGAGCTAGGTTCTAAGTCCCCAGCGAGAGATGCTAGCTGAAAGCTGCATTCAAGGAATGCTTTCTGCTCAGACCTAAGCATAGTACATTTTCCCTGGGTCCCATCACCTGCACCGAAGCAGTTTCTAACTCCTTTCCGAGGAAGGCATGTTAGAGGCTGCCTTCAAGGATCACTTGTGCCTCAAGAGTTCGGAAGAGACACTGCCCACGCGTCTCCAACCCTCTCTGGTCTATGTTCCCATGCCGGTATTGACGAGGGTACTGGAATGCACTCAGAGAACAACGCTTCTGTCTCACGGTGAACAATAGAGCATTTCAGTGAACCAGGTGGCATTTCCATTGCAACTCGGCGGGGTGTGTAGGTAGCTTCTTCCTCCCTGCTGTGATGGGCTGGAGGGAAGTTGCAGTGCACGACTGCATGGTTCTCTGAGGGAAGAAGAGCACAGCTCCACGGCACCCCGGAAACTAACCTGGACCTAGGTTCTGACTCGCTCATGCGCCAGGCTGGTTGAAATGTGCATTGCAGGAATGCTTCTCTCGGAGCAGTCAGTACAGCGTATTTCCGTGCGTCTGCACAGATTCTGGGGTCATAAGTTCCTACTGCCTCCTCTCTGCGGTGTTCAGGACCTGCCCCACGGAGCACTTGCATCTCAGCGGGAAGTAGATCACATGTCCCTCGATACTCCCCGCTTACCTTTGTTAGCTATTGTCATGGGTTTCGGGAAGAGGGTTTGGATGGGGCCTCGGAAGGAACCTTTGTTTCTCACACGTCCGGGTGTAGACTTTCCATTTCACGTTCACTCCTCTGTTGCGATTACTTCTGCCACCCCAGATTTCTTGAAAGCCCAGTTGAAAGCTGCCGAGGAGGAATGCTTGTGCCTGCCCGTGGCACCCGCTCGTCGAACTGTCAGCTGGCCTCTAACTCCCATATGCGAGAGGCGGGTGGGGAGCTGCAGTCCAGGGATGCTTGTATCGGAGACTCTAGCACAGTGCATTTCGTTGGGGCCTCTGCACCTGAAGTATTTATGCGCTCCGATTCCGTTCATTGAGTGGCTTCTCAGAAGCTACCTTCAAGGAACGCTAGTGACTGGGATTCACTTGGACTGCACATCCCTCGAGCCGCCAGGCTTATTTGTATATGATTTCCTGTACCTCTTCTTTGCGTTTTGTCCGGGAAGTTTAAAGCTCTACTCCAGGAGCGCTTCTTTCTCACCGGAGCTCTCAAGTGCTTTCGTGGCCCTGCTACTCTTCTGTGCAGGGAACCTCGCCCATCATATCAGTGAGGTTGCGTTGAAAACGGCCGGGCAGCACAGCTGCCCCATCTCAGCGTTAAGTACGTGCATTTCCAAGGCACCTCCTCAGAACAGATCTAACGGCTAGGTTGTAACGAACTCCCGTAAGAGCAGGGCTAGCTGGAAGCTGCATTCAAGGGCTGTTTGCCTCGGAGAGTGAAGCCCAGGGCAGGGTAACTGAGCTTCCGCACCTACAGTTGACATGAGTTCATGTTGCCTTTTCAGAGGCCTGTGAGTCGCTGCTTTCCGGCAAAGCTGTTTTCCCGTCAGTTACATTGGTCCCATTTCCCTGGAGTGTCCTGCCGCACTTTCACCTATGTCGGCACGGCTTGACGTGAGAGTCTGGTCAGCGGCTCCAATGAAGGAAGACTTGCGTCTCACAGTTGACCATAGATCGGTCACACCTCCCCGGTGTTAGTGTCTACCAGCACCAAAGAGACGCCCCTCGACAGCTGCAATGCGGGAGAGCTTGGATTTCTGACCTAGGTATAGCGCATTTCCACGGCATGTCCTCACTTCGAGTTGAGCTAGGTTCTAAGTCCCCAGCGAGAGATGCTAGCTGAAAGCTGCATTCAAGGAATGCTTTCTGCTCAGACCTAAGCATAGTACATTTTCCCTGGGTCCCATCACCTGCACCGAAGCAGTTTCTAACTCCTTTCCGAGGAAGGCATGTTAGAGGCTGCCTTCAAGGATCACTTGTGCCTCAGAGTTCGGAAGAGACACTGCCCACGCGTCTCCAACCCTCTCTGGTCTATGTTCCCATGCCGGTATTGACGAGGGTACTGGAATGCACTCAGAGAACAACGCTTCTGTCTCACGGTGAACAATAGAGCATTTCAGTGAACCAGGTGGCATTTCCATTGCAACTCGGCGGGGTGTGTAGGTAGCTTCTTCCTCCCTGCTGTGATGGGCTGGAGGGAAGTTGCAGTGCACGACTGCATGGTTCTCTGAGGGAAGAAGAGCACAGCTCCACGGCACCCCGGAAACTAACCTGGACCTAGGTTCTGACTCGCTCATGCGCCAGGCTGGTTGAAATGTGCATTGCAGGAATGCTTCTCTCGGAGCAGTCAGTACAGCGTATTTCCGTGCGTCTGCACAGATTCTGGGGTCATAAGTTCCTACTGCCTCCTCTCTGCGGTGTTCAGGACCTGCCCCACGGAGCACTTGCATCTCAGCGGGAAGTAGATCACATGTCCCTCGATACTCCCCGCTTACCTTTGTTAGCTATTGTCATGGGTTTCGGGAAGAGGGTTTGGATGGGGCCTCGGAAGGAACCTTTGTTTCTCACACGTCCGGGTGTAGACTTTCCATTTCACGTTCACTCCTCTGTTGCGATTACTTCTGCCACCCCAGATTTCTTGAAAGCCCAGTTGAAAGCTGCCGAGGAGGAATGCTTGTGCCTGCCCGTGGCACCCGCTCGTCGAACTGTCAGCTGGCCTCTAACTCCCATATGCGAGAGGCGGGTGGGGAGCTGCGGTCCAGGGATGCTTGTATCGGAGACTCTAGCACAGTGCATTTCGGTGGGGCCTCTGCACCTGAAGTATTTATGCGCTCCGATTCCGTTCATTGAGTGGCTTCTCAGAAGCTACCTTCAAGGAACGCTAGTGACTGGGATTCACTTGGACTGCACATCCCTCGAGCCGCCAGGCTTATTTGTATATGATTTCCTGTACCTCTTCTTTGCGTTTTGTCCGGGAAGTTTAAAGCTCTACTCCAGGAGCGCTTCTTTCTCACCGGAGCTCTCAAGTGCTTTCGTGGCCCTGCTACTCTTCTGTGCAGGGAACCTCGCCCATCATATCAGTGAGGTTGCGTTGAAAACGGCCGGGCAGCACAGCTGCCCCATCTCAGCGTTAAGTACGTGCATTTCCAAGGCACCTCCTCAGAACAGATCTAACGGCTAGGTTGTAACGAACTCCCGTAAGAGCAGGGCTAGCTGAAAGCTGCATTCAAGGGCTGTTTGCCTCGGAGAGTGAAGCCCAGGGCAGGGTAACTGAGCTTCCGCACCTACAGTTGACATGAGTTCATGTTGCCTTTTCAGAGGCCTGTGAGTCGCTGCTTTCCGGCAAAGCTGTTTTCCCGTCAGTTACATTGGTCCCATTTCCCTGGAGTGTCCTGCCGCACTTTCACCTATGTCGGCACGGCTTGACGTGAGAGTCTGGTCAGACGCTCCAATGAAGGAAGACTTGCGTCTCACAGTTGACCATAGATCGGTCACACCTCCCCGGTGTTAGTGTCTACCAGCACCAAAGAGACGCCCCTCGACAGCTGCAATGCGGGAGAGCTTGGATTTCTGACCTAGGTATAGTGCATTTCCACGGCATGTCCTCACTTCGAGTTGAGCTAGGTTCAAAGTCCCCAGCGAGAGATGCTAGCTGAAAGCTGCATTCAAGGAATGCTTTCTGCTCAGACCTAAGCATAGTACATTTTCCCTGGGTCCCATCACCTGCACCGAAGCAGTTTCTAACTCCTTTCCGAGGAAGGCATGTTAGAGGCTGCCTTCAAGGATCACTTGTGCCTCAAGAGTTCGGAAGAGACACTGCCCACGCATCTCCAAACCTCTCTGGTCTATGTTCCCATGCCGGTATTGACGAGGGTACTGGAATGCACTCAGAGAACAACGCTTCTGTCTCACGGTGAACAATAGAGCATTTCAGTGAACCAGGTGGCATTTCCATTGCAACTCGGCGGGGTGTGTAGGTAGCTCTTCCTCCCTGCTGTGATGGGCTGGAGGGAAGTTGCACTGCACGACTGCATGGTTCTCTGAGTGAAGAAGAGCACAGCTCCACGGCACCCCGGAAACAAACCTGGACCTAGGTTCTGACTCGGCCATGCGCCAGGCTGGTTGAAATGTGCATTGCAGGAATGCTTCTCTCGGAGCAGTCAGTACAGCGTATTTCCGTGCGTCTGCACAGATTCTGGGGTCATAAGTTCCTACTGCCTCCTCTCTGCGGTGTTCAGGACCTGCCCCACGGAGCACTTGCATCTCAGCGGGAAGTAGATCACATGTCCCTCGATACTCCCCGCTTACCTTTGTTAGCTATTGTCATGGGTTTCGGGAAGAGGGTTTGGATGGGGCCTCGGAAGGAACCTTTGTTTCTCACACGTCCGGGTATAGACTTTCCATTTCACGTTCACTCCTCTGTTGCGATTACTTCTGCCACCCCAGATTTCTTGAAAGCCCAGTTGAAAGCTGCCGAGGAGGAATGCTTGTGCCTGCCCGTGGCACCCGCTCGTCGAACTGTCAGCTGGCCTCTAACTCCCATATGCGAGAGGCGGGTGGGGAGCTGCAGTCCAGGGATGCTTGTATCGGAGACTCTTGCACAGTGCATTTCGTTGGGGCCTCTGCACCTGAAGTATTTATGCGCTCCGATTCCGTTCATTGAGTGGCTTCTCAGAAGCTACCTTCAAGGAACGCTAGTGACTGGGATTCACTTGGACTGCACATCCCTCGAGCCGCCAGGCTTATTTGTATATGATTTCCTGTACCTCTTCTTTGCGTTTTGTCCGGGTAGTTTAAAGCTCTACTCCAGGAGCGCTTCTTTCTCACCGGAGCTCTCAAGTGCTTTCGTGGCCCTGCTACTCTTCTGTGCAGGGAACCTCGCCCATCATATCAGTGAGGTTGCGTTGAAAACGGCCGGGCAGCACAGCTGCCCCATCTCAGCGTTAAGTACGTGCATTTCCAAGGCACCTCCTCAGAACAGATCTAACGGCTAGGTTGTAACGAACTCCCGTAAGAGCAGGGCTAGCTGAAAGCTGCATTCAAGGGCTGTTTGCCTCGGAGAGTGAAGCCCAGGGCAGGGTAACTGAGCTTCCGCACCTACAGTTGACATGAGTTCATGTTGCCTTTTCAGAGGCCTGTGAGTCGCTGCTTTCCGGCAAAGCTGTTTTCCCGTCAGTTACATTGGTCCCATTTCCCTGGAGTGTCCTGCCGCACTTTCAGCTATGTCGGCACGGCTTGACGTGAGAGTCTGGTCAGACGCTCCAATGAAGGAAGACTTGCGTCTCACAGTTGACCATAGATCGGTCACACCTCCCCGGTGTTAGTGTCTAGCAGCACCAAAGAGACGCCCCTCGACAGCTGCAATGCGGGAGAGCTTGGATTTCTGACCTAGGTATAGCGCATTTCCACGGCATGTCCTCACTTCGAGTTGAGCTAGGTTCTAAGTCCCCAGCGAGAGATGCTAGCTGAAAGCTGCATTCAAGGAATGCTTTCTGCTCAGACCTAAGCATAGTACATTTTCCCTGGGTCCCATCACCTGCACCGAAGCAGTTTCTAACTCCTTTCCGAGGAAGGCATGTTAGAGGCTGCCTTCAAGGATCACTTGTGCCTCAAGAGTTCGGAAGAGACACTGCCCACGCGTCTCCAAACCTCTCTGGTCTATGTTCCCATGCTGGTATTGACGAGGGTACTGGAATGCACTCAGAGAACAACGCTTCTGTCTCACGGTGAACAATAGAGCATTTCAGTGAACCAGGTGGCATTTCCATTGCAACTCGGCGGGGTGTGTAGGTAGCTTCTTCCTCCCTGCTGTGATGGGCTGGAGGGAAGTTGCAGTGCACGACTGCATGGTTCTCTGAGGGAAGAAGAGCACAGCTCCACGGCACCCCGGAAACTAACCTGGACCTAGGTTCTGACTCGCTCATGCGCCAGGCTGGTTGAAATGTGCATTGCAGGAATGCTTCTCTCGGAGCAGTCAGTACAGCGTATTTCCGTGCGTCTGCACAGATTCTGGGGTCATAAGTTCCTACTGCCTCCTCTCTGCGGTGTTCAGGACCTGCCCCACGGAGCACTTGCATCTCAGCGGGAAGTAGATCACATGTCCCTCGATACTCCCCGCTTACCTTTGTTAGCTATTGTCATGGGTTTCGGGAAGAGGGTTTGGATGGGGCCTCGGAAGGAACCTTTGTTTCTCACACGTCCGGGTATAGACTTTCCATTTCACGTTCACTCCTCTGTTGCGATTACTTCTGCCACCCCAGATTTCTTGAAAGCCCAGTTGAAAGCTGCCGAGGAGGAATGCTTGTGCCTGCCCGTGGCACCCGCTCGTCGAACTGTCAGCTGGCCTCTAACTCCCATATGCGAGAGGCGGGTGGGGAGCTGCAGTCCAGGGATGCTTGTATCGGAGACTCTTGCACAGTGCATTTCGTTGGGGCCTCTGCACCTGAAGTATTTATGCGCTCCGATTCCGTTCATTGAGTGGCTTCTCAGAAGCTACCTTCAAGGAACGCTAGTGACTGGGATTCACTTGGACTGCACATCCCTCGAGCCGCCAGGCTTATTTGTATATGATTTCCTGTACCTCTTCTTTGCGTTTTGTCCGGGTAGTTTAAAGCTCTACTCCAGGAGCGCTTCTTTCTCACCGGAGCTCTCAAGTGCTTTCGTGGCCCTGCTACTCTTCTGTGCAGGGAACCTCGCCCATCATATCAGTGAGGTTGCGTTGAAAACGGCCGGGCAGCACAGCTGCCCCATCTCAGCGTTAAGTACGTGCATTTCCAAGGCACCTCCTCAGAACAGATCTAACGGCTAGGTTGTAACGAACTCCCGTAAGAGCAGGGCTAGCTGAAAGCTGCATTCAAGGGCTGTTTGCCTCGGAGAGTGAAGCCCAGGGCAGGGTAACTGAGCTTCCGCACCTACAGTTGACATGAGTTCATGTTGCCTTTTCAGAGGCCTGTGAGTCGCTGCTTTCCGGCAAAGGTGTTTTCCCGTCAGTTACATTGGTCCCATTTCCCTGGAGTGTCCTGCCGCACTTTCAGCTATGTCGGCACGGCTTGACGTGAGAGTCTGGTCAGACGCTCCAATGAAGGAAGACTTGCGTCTCACAGTTGACCATAGATCGGTCACACCTCCCCGGTGTTAGTGTCTAGCAGCACCAAAGAGACGCCCCTCGACAGCTGCAATGCGGGAGAGCTTGGATTTCTGACCTAGGTATAGCGCATTTCCACGGCATGTCCTCACTTCGAGTTGAGCTAGGTTCTAAGTCCCAAGCGAGAGATGCGAGCTGAAAGCTGCATTCAAGGAATGCTTTCTGCTCAGACCTAAGCATAGTACATTTTCCCTGGGTCCCATCACCTGCACCGAAGCAGTTTCTAACTCCTTTCCGAGGAAGGCATGTTAGAGGCTGCCTTCAAGGATCACTTGTGCCTCAGAGTTCGGAAGAGACACTGCCCACGCGTCTCCAACGCTCTCTGGTCTATGTTCCCATGCCGGTAATGACGAGGGTACTGGAATGCACTCAGAGAACAACGCTTCTGTCTCACGGTGAACAATAGAGCATTTCAGTGAACCAGGTGGCATTTCCATTGCAGCTCGGCGGGGTGTGTAGGTAGCTTCTTCCTCCCTGCTGTGATGGGCTGGAGGGAAGTTGCACTGCACGACTGCATGGTTCTCTGAGGGAAGAAGAGCACAGCTCCACGGCACCCCGGAAACGAACCTGGACCTAGGTTCTGACTCGCTCATGCGCCAGGCTGGTTGAAATGTGCATTGCAGGAATGCTTCTCTCGGAGCAGTCAGTACAGCGTATTTCCGTGCGTCTGCACAGATTCTGGGGTCATAAGTTCCTACTGCCTCCTCTCTGCGGTGTTCAGGACCTGCCCCACGGAGCACTTGCATCTCAGCGGGAAGTAGATCACATGTCCCTCGATACTCCCCGCTTACCTTTGTTAGCTATTGTCATGGGTTTCGGGAAGAGGGTTTGGATGGGGCCTCGGAAGGAACCTTTGTTTCTCACTCGTCCGGGTATAGACTTTCCATTTCACGTTCACTCCTCTGTTGCGATTACTTCTGCCACCCCAGATTTCTTGAAAGCCCAGTTGAAAGCTGCCGAGGAGGAATGCTTGTGCCTGCCCGTGGCACCCGCTCGTCGAACTGTCAGCTGGCCTCTAACTCCCATATGCGAGAGGTGGGTGGGGAGCTGCAGTCCAGGGATGCTTGTATCGGAGACTCTAGCACAGTGCATTTCGGTGGGGCCTCTGCACCTGAAGTATTTATGCGCTCCGATTCCGTTCATTGAGTGGCTTCTCAGAAGCTACCTTCAAGGAACGCTAGTGACTGGGATTCACTTGGACTGCACATCCCTCGAGCCGCCAGGCTTATTTGTATATGATTTCCTGTACCTCTTCTTTGCGTTTTGTCCGGGAAGTTTAAAGCTCTACTCCAGGAGCGCTTCTTTCTCACCGGAGCTCTCAAGTGCTTTCGTGGCCCTGCTACTCTTCTGTGCAGGGAACCTCGCCCATCATATCAGTGAGGTTGCGTTGAAAACGGCCGGGCAGCACAGCTGCCCCATCTCAGCGTTAAGTACGTGCATTTCCAAGGCACCTCCTCAGAACAGATCTAACGGCTAGGTTGTAACGAACTCCCGTAAGAGCAGGGCTAGCTGAAAGCTGCATTCAAGGGCTGTTTGCCTCGGAGAGTGAAGCCCAGGGCAGGGTAACTGAGCTTCCGCACCTACAGTTGACATGAGTTCATGTTGCCTTTTCAGAGGCCTGTGAGTCGCTGCTTTCCGGCAAAGCTGTTTTCCCGTCAGTTACATTGGTCCCATTTCCCTGGAGTGTCCTGCCGCACTTTCACCTATGTCGGCACGGCTTGACGTGAGAGTCTGGTCAGACGCTCCAATGAAGGAAGACTTGCGTCTCACAGTTGACCATAGATCGGTCACACCTCCCCGGTGTTAGTGTCTAGCAGCACCAAAGAGACGCCCCTCGACAGCTGCAATGCGGGAGAGCTTGGATTTCTGACCTAGGTATAGCGCATTTCCACGGCATGTCCTCACTTCGAGTTGAGCTAGGTTCTAAGTCCCCAGCGAGAGATGCTAGCTGAAAGCTGCATTCAAGGAATGCTTTCTGCTCAGACCTAAGCATAGTACATTTTCCCTGGGTCCCATCACCTGCACCGAAGCAGTTTCTAACTCCTTTCCGAGGAAGGCATGTTAGAGGCTGCCTTCAAGGATCACTTGTGCCTCAAGAGTTCGGAAGAGACACTGCCCACGCGTCTCCAACCCTCTCTGGTCTATGTTCCCATGCCGGTATTGACGAGGGTACTGGAATGCACTCAGAGAACAACGCTTCTGTCTCACGGTGAACAATAGAGCATTTCAGTGAACCAGGTGGCATTTCCATTGCAACTCGGCGGGGTGTGTAGGTAGCTTCTTCCTCCCTGCTGTGATGGGCTGGAGGGAAGTTGCAGTGCACGACTGCATGGTTCTCTGAGGGAAGAAGAGCACAGCTCCACGGCACCCCGGAAACTAACCTGGACCTAGGTTCTGACTCGCTCATGCGCCAGGCTGGTTGAAATGTGCATTGCAGGAATGCTTCTCTCGGAGCAGTCAGTACAGCGTATTTCCGTGCGTCTGCACAGATTCTGGGGTCATAAGTTCCTACTGCCTCCTCTCTGCGGTGTTCAGGACCTGCCCCACGGAGCACTTGCATCTCAGCGGGAAGTAGATCACATGTCCCTCGATACTCCCCGCTTACCTTTGTTAGCTATTGTCATGGGTTTCGGGAAGAGGGTTTGGATGGGGCCTCGGAAGGAACCTTTGTTTCTCACACGTCCGGGTGTAGACTTTCCATTTCACGTTCACTCCTCTGTTGCGATTACTTCTGCCACCCCAGATTTCTTGAAAGCCCAGTTGAAAGCTGCCGAGGAGGAATGCTTGTGCCTGCCCGTGGCACCCGCTCGTCGAACTGTCAGCTGGCCTCTAACTCCCATATGCGAGAGGCGGGTGGGGAGCTGCAGTCCAGGGATGCTTGTATCGGAGACTCTAGCACAGTGCATTTCGTTGGGGCCTCTGCACCTGAAGTATTTATGCGCTCCGATTCCGTTCATTGAGTGGCTTCTCAGAAGCTACCTTCAAGGAACGCTAGTGACTGGGATTCACTTGGACTGCACATCCCTCGAGCCGCCAGGCTTATTTGTATATGATTTCCTGTACCTCTTCTTTGCGTTTTGTCCGGGAAGTTTAAAGCTCTACTCCAGGAGCGCTTCTTTCTCACCGGAGCTCTCAAGTGCTTTCGTGGCCCTGCTACTCTTCTGTGCAGGGAACCTCGCCCATCATATCAGTGAGGTTGCGTTGAAAACGGCCGGGCAGCACAGCTGCCCCATCTCAGCGTTAAGTACGTGCATTTCCAAGGCACCTCCTCAGAACAGATCTAACGGCTAGGTTGTAACGAACTCCCGTAAGAGCAGGGCTAGCTGGAAGCTGCATTCAAGGGCTGTTTGCCTCGGAGAGTGAAGCCCAGGGCAGGGTAACTGAGCTTCCGCACCTACAGTTGACATGAGTTCATGTTGCCTTTTCAGAGGCCTGTGAGTCGCTGCTTTCCGGCAAAGCTGTTTTCCCGTCAGTTACATTGGTCCCATTTCCCTGGAGTGTCCTGCCGCACTTTCACCTATGTCGGCACGGCTTGACGTGAGAGTCTGGTCAGCGGCTCCAATGAAGGAAGACTTGCGTCTCACAGTTGACCATAGATCGGTCACACCTCCCCGGTGTTAGTGTCTACCAGCACCAAAGAGACGCCCCTCGACAGCTGCAATGCGGGAGAGCTTGGATTTCTGACCTAGGTATAGCGCATTTCCACGGCATGTCCTCACTTCGAGTTGAGCTAGGTTCTAAGTCCCCAGCGAGAGATGCTAGCTGAAAGCTGCATTCAAGGAATGCTTTCTGCTCAGACCTAAGCATAGTACATTTTCCCTGGGTCCCATCACCTGCACCGAAGCAGTTTCTAACTCCTTTCCGAGGAAGGCATGTTAGAGGCTGCCTTCAAGGATCACTTGTGCCTCAGAGTTCGGAAGAGACACTGCCCACGCGTCTCCAACCCTCTCTGGTCTATGTTCCCATGCCGGTATTGACGAGGGTACTGGAATGCACTCAGAGAACAACGCTTCTGTCTCACGGTGAACAATAGAGCATTTCAGTGAACCAGGTGGCATTTCCATTGCAACTCGGCGGGGTGTGTAGGTAGCTTCTTCCTCCCTGCTGTGATGGGCTGGAGGGAAGTTGCAGTGCACGACTGCATGGTTCTCTGAGGGAAGAAGAGCACAGCTCCACGGCACCCCGGAAACTAACCTGGACCTAGGTTCTGACTCGCTCATGCGCCAGGCTGGTTGAAATGTGCATTGCAGGAATGCTTCTCTCGGAGCAGTCAGTACAGCGTATTTCCGTGCGTCTGCACAGATTCTGGGGTCATAAGTTCCTACTGCCTCCTCTCTGCGGTGTTCAGGACCTGCCCCACGGAGCACTTGCATCTCAGCGGGAAGTAGATCACATGTCCCTCGATACTCCCCGCTTACCTTTGTTAGCTATTGTCATGGGTTTCGGGAAGAGGGTTTGGATGGGGCCTCGGAAGGAACCTTTGTTTCTCACACGTCCGGGTGTAGACTTTCCATTTCACGTTCACTCCTCTGTTGCGATTACTTCTGCCACCCCAGATTTCTTGAAAGCCCAGTTGAAAGCTGCCGAGGAGGAATGCTTGTGCCTGCCCGTGGCACCCGCTCGTCGAACTGTCAGCTGGCCTCTAACTCCCATATGCGAGAGGCGGGTGGGGAGCTGCGGTCCAGGGATGCTTGTATCGGAGACTCTAGCACAGTGCATTTCGGTGGGGCCTCTGCACCTGAAGTATTTATGCGCTCCGATTCCGTTCATTGAGTGGCTTCTCAGAAGCTACCTTCAAGGAACGCTAGTGACTGGGATTCACTTGGACTGCACATCCCTCGAGCCGCCAGGCTTATTTGTATATGATTTCCTGTACCTCTTCTTTGCGTTTTGTCCGGGAAGTTTAAAGCTCTACTCCAGGAGCGCTTCTTTCTCACCGGAGCTCTCAAGTGCTTTCGTGGCCCTGCTACTCTTCTGTGCAGGGAACCTCGCCCATCATATCAGTGAGGTTGCGTTGAAAACGGCCGGGCAGCACAGCTGCCCCATCTCAGCGTTAAGTACGTGCATTTCCAAGGCACCTCCTCAGAACAGATCTAACGGCTAGGTTGTAACGAACTCCCGTAAGAGCAGGGCTAGCTGAAAGCTGCATTCAAGGGCTGTTTGCCTCGGAGAGTGAAGCCCAGGGCAGGGTAACTGAGCTTCCGCACCTACAGTTGACATGAGTTCATGTTGCCTTTTCAGAGGCCTGTGAGTCGCTGCTTTCCGGCAAAGCTGTTTTCCCGTCAGTTACATTGGTCCCATTTCCCTGGAGTGTCCTGCCGCACTTTCACCTATGTCGGCACGGCTTGACGTGAGAGTCTGGTCAGACGCTCCAATGAAGGAAGACTTGCGTCTCACAGTTGACCATAGATCGGTCACACCTCCCCGGTGTTAGTGTCTACCAGCACCAAAGAGACGCCCCTCGACAGCTGCAATGCGGGAGAGCTTGGATTTCTGACCTAGGTATAGTGCATTTCCACGGCATGTCCTCACTTCGAGTTGAGCTAGGTTCAAAGTCCCCAGCGAGAGATGCTAGCTGAAAGCTGCATTCAAGGAATGCTTTCTGCTCAGACCTAAGCATAGTACATTTTCCCTGGGTCCCATCACCTGCACCGAAGCAGTTTCTAACTCCTTTCCGAGGAAGGCATGTTAGAGGCTGCCTTCAAGGATCACTTGTGCCTCAAGAGTTCGGAAGAGACACTGCCCACGCATCTCCAAACCTCTCTGGTCTATGTTCCCATGCCGGTATTGACGAGGGTACTGGAATGCACTCAGAGAACAACGCTTCTGTCTCACGGTGAACAATAGAGCATTTCAGTGAACCAGGTGGCATTTCCATTGCAACTCGGCGGGGTGTGTAGGTAGCTCTTCCTCCCTGCTGTGATGGGCTGGAGGGAAGTTGCACTGCACGACTGCATGGTTCTCTGAGTGAAGAAGAGCACAGCTCCACGGCACCCCGGAAACAAACCTGGACCTAGGTTCTGACTCGGCCATGCGCCAGGCTGGTTGAAATGTGCATTGCAGGAATGCTTCTCTCGGAGCAGTCAGTACAGCGTATTTCCGTGCGTCTGCACAGATTCTGGGGTCATAAGTTCCTACTGCCTCCTCTCTGCGGTGTTCAGGACCTGCCCCACGGAGCACTTGCATCTCAGCGGGAAGTAGATCACATGTCCCTCGATACTCCCCGCTTACCTTTGTTAGCTATTGTCATGGGTTTCGGGAAGAGGGTTTGGATGGGGCCTCGGAAGGAACCTTTGTTTCTCACACGTCCGGGTATAGACTTTCCATTTCACGTTCACTCCTCTGTTGCGATTACTTCTGCCACCCCAGATTTCTTGAAAGCCCAGTTGAAAGCTGCCGAGGAGGAATGCTTGTGCCTGCCCGTGGCACCCGCTCGTCGAACTGTCAGCTGGCCTCTAACTCCCATATGCGAGAGGCGGGTGGGGAGCTGCAGTCCAGGGATGCTTGTATCGGAGACTCTTGCACAGTGCATTTCGTTGGGGCCTCTGCACCTGAAGTATTTATGCGCTCCGATTCCGTTCATTGAGTGGCTTCTCAGAAGCTACCTTCAAGGAACGCTAGTGACTGGGATTCACTTGGACTGCACATCCCTCGAGCCGCCAGGCTTATTTGTATATGATTTCCTGTACCTCTTCTTTGCGTTTTGTCCGGGTAGTTTAAAGCTCTACTCCAGGAGCGCTTCTTTCTCACCGGAGCTCTCAAGTGCTTTCGTGGCCCTGCTACTCTTCTGTGCAGGGAACCTCGCCCATCATATCAGTGAGGTTGCGTTGAAAACGGCCGGGCAGCACAGCTGCCCCATCTCAGCGTTAAGTACGTGCATTTCCAAGGCACCTCCTCAGAACAGATCTAACGGCTAGGTTGTAACGAACTCCCGTAAGAGCAGGGCTAGCTGAAAGCTGCATTCAAGGGCTGTTTGCCTCGGAGAGTGAAGCCCAGGGCAGGGTAACTGAGCTTCCGCACCTACAGTTGACATGAGTTCATGTTGCCTTTTCAGAGGCCTGTGAGTCGCTGCTTTCCGGCAAAGCTGTTTTCCCGTCAGTTACATTGGTCCCATTTCCCTGGAGTGTCCTGCCGCACTTTCAGCTATGTCGGCACGGCTTGACGTGAGAGTCTGGTCAGACGCTCCAATGAAGGAAGACTTGCGTCTCACAGTTGACCATAGATCGGTCACACCTCCCCGGTGTTAGTGTCTAGCAGCACCAAAGAGACGCCCCTCGACAGCTGCAATGCGGGAGAGCTTGGATTTCTGACCTAGGTATAGCGCATTTCCACGGCATGTCCTCACTTCGAGTTGAGCTAGGTTCTAAGTCCCCAGCGAGAGATGCTAGCTGAAAGCTGCATTCAAGGAATGCTTTCTGCTCAGACCTAAGCATAGTACATTTTCCCTGGGTCCCATCACCTGCACCGAAGCAGTTTCTAACTCCTTTCCGAGGAAGGCATGTTAGAGGCTGCCTTCAAGGATCACTTGTGCCTCAAGAGTTCGGAAGAGACACTGCCCACGCGTCTCCAAACCTCTCTGGTCTATGTTCCCATGCTGGTATTGACGAGGGTACTGGAATGCACTCAGAGAACAACGCTTCTGTCTCACGGTGAACAATAGAGCATTTCAGTGAACCAGGTGGCATTTCCATTGCAACTCGGCGGGGTGTGTAGGTAGCTTCTTCCTCCCTGCTGTGATGGGCTGGAGGGAAGTTGCAGTGCACGACTGCATGGTTCTCTGAGGGAAGAAGAGCACAGCTCCACGGCACCCCGGAAACTAACCTGGACCTAGGTTCTGACTCGCTCATGCGCCAGGCTGGTTGAAATGTGCATTGCAGGAATGCTTCTCTCGGAGCAGTCAGTACAGCGTATTTCCGTGCGTCTGCACAGATTCTGGGGTCATAAGTTCCTACTGCCTCCTCTCTGCGGTGTTCAGGACCTGCCCCACGGAGCACTTGCATCTCAGCGGGAAGTAGATCACATGTCCCTCGATACTCCCCGCTTACCTTTGTTAGCTATTGTCATGGGTTTCGGGAAGAGGGTTTGGATGGGGCCTCGGAAGGAACCTTTGTTTCTCACACGTCCGGGTATAGACTTTCCATTTCACGTTCACTCCTCTGTTGCGATTACTTCTGCCACCCCAGATTTCTTGAAAGCCCAGTTGAAAGCTGCCGAGGAGGAATGCTTGTGCCTGCCCGTGGCACCCGCTCGTCGAACTGTCAGCTGGCCTCTAACTCCCATATGCGAGAGGCGGGTGGGGAGCTGCAGTCCAGGGATGCTTGTATCGGAGACTCTTGCACAGTGCATTTCGTTGGGGCCTCTGCACCTGAAGTATTTATGCGCTCCGATTCCGTTCATTGAGTGGCTTCTCAGAAGCTACCTTCAAGGAACGCTAGTGACTGGGATTCACTTGGACTGCACATCCCTCGAGCCGCCAGGCTTATTTGTATATGATTTCCTGTACCTCTTCTTTGCGTTTTGTCCGGGTAGTTTAAAGCTCTACTCCAGGAGCGCTTCTTTCTCACCGGAGCTCTCAAGTGCTTTCGTGGCCCTGCTACTCTTCTGTGCAGGGAACCTCGCCCATCATATCAGTGAGGTTGCGTTGAAAACGGCCGGGCAGCACAGCTGCCCCATCTCAGCGTTAAGTACGTGCATTTCCAAGGCACCTCCTCAGAACAGATCTAACGGCTAGGTTGTAACGAACTCCCGTAAGAGCAGGGCTAGCTGAAAGCTGCATTCAAGGGCTGTTTGCCTCGGAGAGTGAAGCCCAGGGCAGGGTAACTGAGCTTCCGCACCTACAGTTGACATGAGTTCATGTTGCCTTTTCAGAGGCCTGTGAGTCGCTGCTTTCCGGCAAAGCTGTTTTCCCGTCAGTTACATTGGTCCCATTTCCCTGGAGTGTCCTGCCGCACTTTCACCTATGTCGGCACGGCTTGACGTGAGAGTCTGGTCAGACGCTCCAATGAAGGAAGACTTGCGTCTCACAGTTGACCATAGATCGGTCACACCTCCCCGGTGTTAGTGTCTAGCAGCACCAAAGAGACGCCCCTCGACAGCTGCAATGCGGGAGAGCTTGGATTTCTGACCTAGGTATAGCGCATTTCCACGGCATGTCCTCACTTCGAGTTGAGCTAGGTTCTAAGTCCCAAGCGAGAGATGCGAGCTGAAAGCTGCATTCAAGGAATGCTTTCTGCTCAGACCTAAGCATAGTACATTTTCCCTGGGTCCCATCACCTGCACCGAAGCAGTTTCTAACTCCTTTCCGAGGAAGGCATGTTAGAGGCTGCCTTCAAGGATCACTTGTGCCTCAGAGTTCGGAAGAGACACTGCCCACGCGTCTCCAACACTCTCTGGTCTATGTTCCCATGCCGGTAATGACGAGGGTACTGGAATGCACTCAGAGAACAACGCTTCTGTCTCACGGTGAACAATAGAGCATTTCAGTGAACCAGGTGGCATTTCCATTGCAGCTCGGCGGGGTGTGTAGGTAGCTTCTTCCTCCCTGCTGTGATGGGCTGGAGGGAAGTTGCACTGCACGACTGCATGGTTCTCTGAGGGAAGAAGAGCACAGCTCCACGGCACCCCGGAAACGAACCTGGACCTAGGTTCTGACTCGCTCATGCGCCAGGCTGGTTGAAATGTGCATTGCAGGAATGCTTCTCTCGGAGCAGTCAGTACAGCGTATTTCCGTGCGTCTGCACAGATTCTGGGGTCATAAGTTCCTACTGCCTCCTCTCTGCGGTGTTCAGGACCTGCCCCACGGAGCACTTGCATCTCAGCGGGAAGTAGATCACATGTCCCTCGATACTCCCCGCTTACCTTTGTTAGCTATTGTCATGGGTTTCGGGAAGAGGGTTTGGATGGGGCCTCGGAAGGAACCTTTGTTTCTCACTCGTCCGGGTATAGACTTTCCATTTCACGTTCACTCCTCTGTTGCGATTACTTCTGCCACCCCAGATTTCTTGAAAGCCCAGTTGAAAGCTGCCGAGGAGGAATGCTTGTGCCTGCCCGTGGCACCCGCTCGTCGAACTGTCAGCTGGCCTCTAACTCCCATATGCGAGAGGTGGGTGGGGAGCTGCAGTCCAGGGATGCTTGTATCGGAGACTCTAGCACAGTGCATTTCGGTGGGGCCTCTGCACCTGAAGTATTTATGCGCTCCGATTCCGTTCATTGAGTGGCTTCTCAGAAGCTACCTTCAAGGAACGCTAGTGACTGGGATTCACTTGGACTGCACATCCCTCGAGCCGCCAGGCTTATTTGTATATGATTTCCTGTACCTCTTCTTTGCGTTTTGTCCGGGAAGTTTAAAGCTCTACTCCAGGAGCGCTTCTTTCTCACCGGAGCTCTCAAGTGCTTTCGTGGCCCTGCTACTCTTCTGTGCAGGGAACCTCGCCCATCATATCAGTGAGGTTGCGTTGAAAACGGCCGGGCAGCACAGCTGCCCCATCTCAGCGTTAAGTACGTGCATTTCCAAGGCACCTCCTCAGAACAGATCTAACGGCTAGGTTGTAACGAACTCCCGTAAGAGCAGGGCTAGCTGAAAGCTGCATTCAAGGGCTGTTTGCCTCGGAGAGTGAAGCCCAGGGCAGGGTAACTGAGCTTCCGCACCTACAGTTGACATGAGTTCATGTTGCCTTTTCAGAGGCCTGTGAGTCGCTGCTTTCCGGCAAAGCTGTTTTCCCGTCAGTTACATTGGTCCCATTTCCCTGGAGTGTCCTGCCGCACTTTCACCTATGTCGGCACGGCTTGACGTGAGAGTCTGGTCAGACGCTCCAATGAAGGAAGACTTGCGTCTCACAGTTGACCATAGATCGGTCACACCTCCCCGGTGTTAGTGTCTACCAGCACCAAAGAGACGCCCCTCGACAGCTGCAATGCGGGAGAGCTTGGATTTCTGACCTAGGTATAGCGCATTTCCACGGCATGTCCTCACTTCGAGTTGAGCTAGGTTCTAAGTCCCCAGCGAGAGATGCTAGCTGAAAGCTGCATTCAAGGAATGCTTTCTGATCAGACCTAAGCATAGTACATTTTCCCTGGGTCCCATCACCTGCA
Organism: Canis aureus; assembly: GCF_053574225.1. NCBI lineage: Eukaryota > Metazoa > Chordata > Mammalia > Carnivora > Canidae > Canis > Canis aureus. The sequence goes on along the minus strand of NC_135649.1, from coordinate 74,797,941 downwards.
CCGAAGCAGTTTCTAACTCCTTTCCGAGGAAGGCATGTTAGAGGCTGCCTTCAAGGATCACTTGTGCCTCAGAGTTCGGAAGAGACACTGCCCACGCGTCTCCAACCCTCTCTGGTCTATGTTCCCATGCCGGTATTGACGAGGGTACTGGAATGCACTCAGAGAACAACGCTTCTGTCTCACGGTGAACAATAGAGCATTTCAGTGAACCAGGTGGCATTTCCATTGCAACTCGGCGGGGTGTGTAGGTAGCTTCTTCCTCCCTGCTGTGATGGGCTGGAGGGAAGTTGCACTGCACGACTGCATGGTTCTCTGAGGGAAGAAGAGCACAGCTCCACGGCACCCCGGAAACTAACCTGGACCTAGGTTCTGAGTCGCTCATGCGCCAGGCTGGTTGAAATGTGCATTGCAGGAATGCTTCTCTTGGAGCAGTCAGTACAGCGTATTTCCGTGCGTCTGCACAGATTCTGGGGTCATAAGTTCCTACTGCCTCCTCTCTGCGGTGTTCAGGACCTGCCCCACGGAGCACTTGCATCTCAGCGGGAAGTAGATCACATATCCCTCGATACTCCCCGCTTACCTTTGTTAGCTATTGTCATGGGTTTCGGGAAGAGGGTTTGGATGGGGCGTCGGAAGGAACCTTTGTTTCTCACAAGTCCGGGTGTAGACTTTCCATTTCACGTTCACTCCTCTGTTGCGATTACTTCTGCCACCCCAGATTTCTTGAAAGCCCAGTTGAAAGCTGCCGAGGAGGAATGCTTGTGCCTGCCCGTGGCACCCGCTCGTCGAACTGTCAGCTGGCCTCTAACTCCCATATGCGAGAGGCGGGTGGGGAGCTGCAGTCCAGGGATGCTTGTATCGGAGACTCTAGCACAGTGCATTTCGTTGGGGCCTCTGCACCTGAAGTATTTATGCGCTCCGATTCCGTTCATTGAGTGGCTTCTCAGAAGCTACCTTCAAGGAACGCTAGTGACTGGGATTCACTTGGACTGCACATCCCTCGAGCCGCCAGGCTTATTTGTATATGATTTCCTGTACCTCTTCTTTGCGTTTTGTCCGGGAAGTTTAAAGCTCTACTCCAGGAGCGCTTCTTTCTCACCGGAGCTCTCAAGTGCTTTCGTGGCCCTGCTACTCTTCTGTGCAGGGAACCTCGCCCATCATATCAGTGAGGTTGCGTTGAAAACGGCCGGGCAGCACAGCTGCCCCATCTCAGCGTTAAGTACGTGCATTTCCAAGGCACCTCCTCAGAACAGATCTAACGGCTAGGTTGTAACGAACTCCCGTAAGAGCAGGGCTAGCTGAAAGCTGCATTCAAGGGCTGTTTGCCTCGGAGAGTGAAGCCCAGGGCAGGGTAACTGAGCTTCCGCACCTACAGTTGACATGAGTTCATGTTGCCTTTTCAGAGGCCTGTGAGTCGCTGCTTTCCGGCAAAGGTGTTTTCCCGTCAGTTACATTGGTCCCATTTCCCTGGAGTGTCCTGCCGCACTTTCAGCTATGTCGGCACGGCTTGACGTGAGAGTCTGGTCAGCGGCTCCAATGAAGGAAGACTTGCGTCTCACAGTTGACCATAGATCGGTCACACCTCCCCGGTGTTAGTGTCTAGCAGCACCAAAGAGACGCCCCTCGACAGCTGCAATGCGGGAGAGCTTGGATTTCTGACCTAGGTATAGCGCATTTCCACGGCATGTCCTCACTTCGAGTTGAGCTAGGTTCTAAGTCCCAAGCGAGAGATGCGAGCTGAAAGCTGCATTCAAGGAATGCTTTCTGCTCAGACCTAAGCATAGTACATTTTCCCTGGGTCCCATCACCTGCACCGAAGCAGTTTCTAACTCCTTTCCGAGGAAGGCATGTTAGAGGCTGCCTTCAAGGATCACTTGTGCTTCAGAGTTCGGAAGAGAGACTGCCCACGCGTCTCCAACGCTCTCTGGTCTATGTTCCCATGCCGGTAATGACGAGGGTACTGGAATGCACTCAGAGAACAACGCTTCTGTCTCACGGTGAACAATAGAGCATTTCAGTGAACCAGGTGGCATTTCCATTGCAACTCGGCGGGGTGTGTAGGTAGCTCTTCCTCCCTGCTGTGATGGGCTGGAGGGAAGTTGCACTGCACGACTGCATGGTTCTCTGAGTGAAGAAGAGCACAGCTCCACGGCACCCCGGAAACAAACCTGGACCTAGGTTCTGACTCGCTCATGCGCCAGGCTGGTTGAAATGTGCATTGCAGGAATGCTTCTCTCGGAGCAGTCAGTACAGCGTATTTCCGTGCGTCTGCACAGATTCTGGGGTCATAAGTTCCTACTGCCTCCTCTCTGCGGTGTTCAGGACCTGCCCCACGGAGCACTTGCATCTCAGCGGGAAGTAGATCACATGTCCCTCGATACTCCCCGCTTACCTTTGTTAGCTATTGTCATGGGTTTCGGGAAGAGGGTTTGGATGGGGCCTCGGAAGGAACCTTTGTTTCTCACACGTCCGGGTATAGACTTTCCATTTCACGTTCACTCCTCTGTTGCGATTACTTCTGCCACCCCAGATTTCTTGAAAGCCCAGTTGAAAGCTGCCGAGGAGGAATGCTTGTGCCTGCCCGTGGCACCCGCTCGTCGAACTGTCAGCTGGCCTCTAACTCCCATATGCGAGAGGCGGGTGGGGAGCTGCAGTCCAGGGATGCTTGTATCGGAGACTCTTGCACAGTGCATTTCGTTGGGGCCTCTGCACCTGAAGTATTTATGCGCTCCGATTCCGTTCATTGAGTGGCTTCTCAGAAGCTACCTTCAAGGAACGCTAGTGACTGGGATTCACTTGGACTGCACATCCCTCGAGCCGCCAGGCTTATTTGTATATGATTTCCTGTACCTCTTCTTTGCGTTTTGTCCGGGTAGTTTAAAGCTCTACTCCAGGAGCGCTTCTTTCTCACCGGAGCTCTCAAGTGCTTTCGTGGCCCTGCTACTCTTCTGTGCAGGGAACCTCGCCCATCATATCAGTGAGGTTGCGTTGAAAACGGCCGGGCAGCACAGCTGCCCCATCTCAGCGTTAAGTACGTGCATTTCCAAGGCACCTCCTCAGAACAGATCTAACGGCTAGGTTGTAACGAACTCCCGTAAGAGCAGGGCTAGCTGAAAGCTGCATTCAAGGGCTGTTTGCCTCGGAGAGTGAAGCCCAGGGCAGGGTAACTGAGCTTCCGCACCTACAGTTGACATGAGTTCATGTTGCCTTTTCAGAGGCCTGTGAGTCGCTGCTTTCCGGCAAAGCTGTTTTCCCGTCAGTTACATTGGTCCCATTTCCCTGGAGTGTCCTGCCGCACTTTCAGCTATGTCGGCACGGCTTGACGTGAGAGTCTGGTCAGACGCTCCAATGAAGGAAGACTTGCGTCTCACAGTTGACCATAGATCGGTCACACCTCCCCGGTGTTAGTGTCTAGCAGCACCAAAGAGACGCCCCTCGACAGCTGCAATGCGGGAGAGCTTGGATTTCTGACCTAGGTATAGCGCATTTCCACGGCATGTCCTCACTTCGAGTTGAGCTAGGTTCTAAGTCCCCAGCGAGAGATGCTAGCTGAAAGCTGCATTCAAGGAATGCTTTCTGCTCAGACCTAAGCATAGTACATTTTCCCTGGGTCCCATCACCTGCACCGAAGCAGTTTCTAACTCCTTTCCGAGGAAGGCATGTTAGAGGCTGCCTTCAAGGATCACTTGTGCCTCAAGAGTTCGGAAGAGACACTGCCCACGCGTCTCCAAACCTCTCTGGTCTATGTTCCCATGCTGGTATTGACGAGGGTACTGGAATGCACTCAGAGAACAACGCTTCTGTCTCACGGTGAACAATAGAGCATTTCAGTGAACCAGGTGGCATTTCCATTGCAACTCGGCGGGGTGTGTAGGTAGCTTCTTCCTCCCTGCTGTGATGGGCTGGAGGGAAGTTGCAGTGCACGACTGCATGGTTCTCTGAGGGAAGAAGAGCACAGCTCCACGGCACCCCGGAAACTAACCTGGACCTAGGTTCTGACTCGCTCATGCGCCAGGCTGGTTGAAATGTGCATTGCAGGAATGCTTCTCTCGGAGCAGTCAGTACAGCGTATTTCCGTGCGTCTGCACAGATTCTGGGGTCATAAGTTCCTACTGCCTCCTCTCTGCGGTGTTCAGGACCTGCCCCACGGAGCACTTGCATCTCAGCGGGAAGTAGATCACATGTCCCTCGATACTCCCCGCTTACCTTTGTTAGCTATTGTCATGGGTTTCGGGAAGAGGGTTTGGATGGGGCCTCGGAAGGAACCTTTGTTTCTCACACGTCCGGGTATAGACTTTCCATTTCACGTTCACTCCTCTGTTGCGATTACTTCTGCCACCCCAGATTTCTTGAAAGCCCAGTTGAAAGCTGCCGAGGAGGAATGCTTGTGCCTGCCCGTGGCACCCGCTCGTCGAACTGTCAGCTGGCCTCTAACTCCCATATGCGAGAGGCGGGTGGGGAGCTGCAGTCCAGGGATGCTTGTATCGGAGACTCTTGCACAGTGCATTTCGTTGGGGCCTCTGCACCTGAAGTATTTATGCGCTCCGATTCCGTTCATTGAGTGGCTTCTCAGAAGCTACCTTCAAGGAACGCTAGTGACTGGGATTCACTTGGACTGCACATCCCTCGAGCCGCCAGGCTTATTTGTATATGATTTCCTGTACCTCTTCTTTGCGTTTTGTCCGGGTAGTTTAAAGCTCTACTCCAGGAGCGCTTCTTTCTCACCGGAGCTCTCAAGTGCTTTCGTGGCCCTGCTACTCTTCTGTGCAGGGAACCTCGCCCATCATATCAGTGAGGTTGCGTTGAAAACGGCCGGGCAGCACAGCTGCCCCATCTCAGCGTTAAGTACGTGCATTTCCAAGGCACCTCCTCAGAACAGATCTAACGGCTAGGTTGTAACGAACTCCCGTAAGAGCAGGGCTAGCTGAAAGCTGCATTCAAGGGCTGTTTGCCTCGGAGAGTGAAGCCCAGGGCAGGGTAACTGAGCTTCCGCACCTACAGTTGACATGAGTTCATGTTGCCTTTTCAGAGGCCTGTGAGTCGCTGCTTTCCGGCAAAGGTGTTTTCCCGTCAGTTACATTGGTCCCATTTCCCTGGAGTGTCCTGCCGCACTTTCAGCTATGTCGGCACGGCTTGACGTGAGAGTCTGGTCAGACGCTCCAATGAAGGAAGACTTGCGTCTCACAGTTGACCATAGATCGGTCACACCTCCCCGGTGTTAGTGTCTAGCAGCACCAAAGAGACGCCCCTCGACAGCTGCAATGCGGGAGAGCTTGGATTTCTGACCTAGGTATAGCGCATTTCCACGGCATGTCCTCACTTCGAGTTGAGCTAGGTTCTAAGTCCCAAGCGAGAGATGCGAGCTGAAAGCTGCATTCAAGGAATGCTTTCTGCTCAGACCTAAGCATAGTACATTTTCCCTGGGTCCCATCACCTGCACCGAAGCAGTTTCTAACTCCTTTCCGAGGAAGGCATGTTAGAGGCTGCCTTCAAGGATCACTTGTGCCTCAGAGTTCGGAAGAGACACTGCCCACGCGTCTCCAACGCTCTCTGGTCTATGTTCCCATGCCGGTAATGACGAGGGTACTGGAATGCACTCAGAGAACAACGCTTCTGTCTCACGGTGAACAATAGAGCATTTCAGTGAACCAGGTGGCATTTCCATTGCAGCTCGGCGGGGTGTGTAGGTAGCTTCTTCCTCCCTGCTGTGATGGGCTGGAGGGAAGTTGCACTGCACGACTGCATGGTTCTCTGAGGGAAGAAGAGCACAGCTCCACGGCACCCCGGAAACGAACCTGGACCTAGGTTCTGACTCGCTCATGCGCCAGGCTGGTTGAAATGTGCATTGCAGGAATGCTTCTCTCGGAGCAGTCAGTACAGCGTATTTCCGTGCGTCTGCACAGATTCTGGGGTCATAAGTTCCTACTGCCTCCTCTCTGCGGTGTTCAGGACCTGCCCCACGGAGCACTTGCATCTCAGCGGGAAGTAGATCACATGTCCCTCGATACTCCCCGCTTACCTTTGTTAGCTATTGTCATGGGTTTCGGGAAGAGGGTTTGGATGGGGCCTCGGAAGGAACCTTTGTTTCTCACTCGTCCGGGTATAGACTTTCCATTTCACGTTCACTCCTCTGTTGCGATTACTTCTGCCACCCCAGATTTCTTGAAAGCCCAGTTGAAAGCTGCCGAGGAGGAATGCTTGTGCCTGCCCGTGGCACCCGCTCGTCGAACTGTCAGCTGGCCTCTAACTCCCATATGCGAGAGGTGGGTGGGGAGCTGCAGTCCAGGGATGCTTGTATCGGAGACTCTAGCACAGTGCATTTCGGTGGGGCCTCTGCACCTGAAGTATTTATGCGCTCCGATTCCGTTCATTGAGTGGCTTCTCAGAAGCTACCTTCAAGGAACGCTAGTGACTGGGATTCACTTGGACTGCACATCCCTCGAGCCGCCAGGCTTATTTGTATATGATTTCCTGTACCTCTTCTTTGCGTTTTGTCCGGGAAGTTTAAAGCTCTACTCCAGGAGCGCTTCTTTCTCACCGGAGCTCTCAAGTGCTTTCGTGGCCCTGCTACTCTTCTGTGCAGGGAACCTCGCCCATCATATCAGTGAGGTTGCGTTGAAAACGGCCGGGCAGCACAGCTGCCCCATCTCAGCGTTAAGTACGTGCATTTCCAAGGCACCTCCTCAGAACAGATCTAACGGCTAGGTTGTAACGAACTCCCGTAAGAGCAGGGCTAGCTGAAAGCTGCATTCAAGGGCTGTTTGCCTCGGAGAGTGAAGCCCAGGGCAGGGTAACTGAGCTTCCGCACCTACAGTTGACATGAGTTCATGTTGCCTTTTCAGAGGCCTGTGAGTCGCTGCTTTCCGGCAAAGCTGTTTTCCCGTCAGTTACATTGGTCCCATTTCCCTGGAGTGTCCTGCCGCACTTTCACCTATGTCGGCACGGCTTGACGTGAGAGTCTGGTCAGACGCTCCAATGAAGGAAGACTTGCGTCTCACAGTTGACCATAGATCGGTCACACCTCCCCGGTGTTAGTGTCTACCAGCACCAAAGAGACGCCCCTCGACAGCTGCAATGCGGGAGAGCTTGGATTTCTGACCTAGGTATAGCGCATTTCCACGGCATGTCCTCACTTCGAGTTGAGCTAGGTTCTAAGTCCCCAGCGAGAGATGCTAGCTGAAAGCTGCATTCAAGGAATGCTTTCTGATCAGACCTAAGCATAGTACATTTTCCCTGGGTCCCATCACCTGCACCGAAGCAGTTTCTAACTCCTTTCCGAGGAAGGCATGTTAGAGGCTGCCTTCAAGGATCACTTGTGCCTCAGAGTTCGGAAGAGACACTGCCCACGCGTCTCCAACCCTCTCTGGTCTATGTTCCCATGCCGGTATTGACGAGGGTACTGGAATGCACTCAGAGAACAACGCTTCTGTCTCACGGTGAACAATAGAGCATTTCAGTGAACCAGGTGGCATTTCCATTGCAACTCGGCGGGGTGTGTAGGTAGCTTCTTCCTCCCTGCTGTGATGGGCTGGAGGGAAGTTGCACTGCACGACTGCATGGTTCTCTGAGGGAAGAAGAGCACAGCTCCACGGCACCCCGGAAACTAACCTGGACCTAGGTTCTGAGTCGCTCATGCGCCAGGCTGGTTGAAATGTGCATTGCAGGAATGCTTCTCTTGGAGCAGTCAGTACAGCGTATTTCCGTGCGTCTGCACAGATTCTGGGGTCATAAGTTCCTACTGCCTCCTCTCTGCGGTGTTCAGGACCTGCCCCACGGAGCACTTGCATCTCAGCGGGAAGTAGATCACATATCCCTCGATACTCCCCGCTTACCTTTGTTAGCTATTGTCATGGGTTTCGGGAAGAGGGTTTGGATGGGGCGTCGGAAGGAACCTTTGTTTCTCACACGTCCGGGTGTAGACTTTCCATTTCACGTTCACTCCTCTGTTGCGATTACTTCTGCCACCCCAGATTTCTTGAAAGCCCAGTTGAAAGCTGCCGAGGAGGAATGCTTGTGCCTGCCCGTGGCACCCGCTCGTCGAACTGTCAGCTGGCCTCTAACTCCCATATGCGAGAGGCGGGTGGGGAGCTGCAGTCCAGGGATGCTTGTATCGGAGACTCTAGCACAGTGCATTTCGTTGGGGCCTCTGCACCTGAAGTATTTATGCGCTCCGATTCCGTTCATTGAGTGGCTTCTCAGAAGCTACCTTCAAGGAACGCTAGTGACTGGGATTCACTTGGACTGCACATCCCTCGAGCCGCCAGGCTTATTTGTATATGATTTCCTGTACCTCTTCTTTGCGTTTTGTCCGGGAAGTTTAAAGCTCTACTCCAGGAGCGCTTCTTTCTCACCGGAGCTCTCAAGTGCTTTCGTGGCCCTGCTACTCTTCTGTGCAGGGAACCTCGCCCATCATATCAGTGAGGTTGCGTTGAAAACGGCCGGGCAGCACAGCTGCCCCATCTCAGCGTTAAGTACGTGCATTTCCAAGGCACCTCCTCAGAACAGATCTAACGGCTAGGTTGTAACGAACTCCCGTAAGAGCAGGGCTAGCTGAAAGCTGCATTCAAGGGCTGTTTGCCTCGGAGAGTGAAGCCCAGGGCAGGGTAACTGAGCTTCCGCACCTACAGTTGACATGAGTTCATGTTGCCTTTTCAGAGGCCTGTGAGTCGCTGCTTTCCGGCAAAGGTGTTTTCCCGTCAGTTACATTGGTCCCATTTCCCTGGAGTGTCCTGCCGCACTTTCAGCTATGTCGGCACGGCTTGACGTGAGAGTCTGGTCAGACGCTCCAATGAAGGAAGACTTGCGTCTCACAGTTGACCATAGATCGGTCACACCTCCCCGGTGTTAGTGTCTACCAGCACCAAAGAGACGCCCCTCGACAGCTGCAATGCGGGAGAGCTTGGATTTCTGACCTAGGTATAGCGCATTTCCACGGCATGTCCTCACTTCGAGTTGAGCTAGGTTCTAAGTCCCAAGCGAGAGATGCGAGCTGAAAGCTGCATTCAAGGAATGCTTTCTGCTCAGACCTAAGCATAGTACATTTTCCCTGGGTCCCATCACCTGCACCGAAGCAGTTTCTAACTCCTTTCCGAGGAAGGCATGTTAGAGGCTGCCTTCAAGGATCACTTGTGCTTCAGAGTTCGGAAGAGAGACTGCCCACGCGTCTCCAACGCTCTCTGGTCTATGTTCCCATGCCGGTAATGACGAGGGTACTGGAATGCACTCAGAGAACAACGCTTCTGTCTCACGGTGAACAATAGAGCATTTCAGTGAACCAGGTGGCATTTCCATTGCAACTCGGCGGGGTGTGTAGGTAGCTTCTTCCTCCCTGCTGTGATGGGCTGGAGGGAAGTTGCAGTGCACGACTGCATGGTTCTCTGAGTGAAGAAGAGCACAGCTCCACGGCACCCCGGAAACGAACCTGGACCTAGGTTCTGACTCGCTCATGCGCCAGGCTGGTTGAAATGTGCATTGCAGGAATGCTTCTCTCGGAGCAGTCAGTACAGCGTATTTCCGTGCGTCTGCACAGATTCTGGGGTCATAAGTTCCTACTGCCTCCTCTCTGCGGTGTTCAGGACCTGCCCCACGGAGCACTTGCATCTCAGCGGGAAGTAGATCACATGTCCCTCGATACTCCCCGCTTACCTTTGTTAGCTATTGTCATGGGTTTCGGGAAGAGGGTTTGGATGGGGCCTCGGAAGGAACCTTTGTTTCTCACTCGTCCGGGTATAGACTTTCCATTTCACGTTCACTCCTCTGTTGCGATTACTTCTGCCACCCCAGATTTCTTGAAAGCCCAGTTGAAAGCTGCCGAGGAGGAATGCTTGTGCCTGCCCGTGGCACCCGCTCGTCGAACTGTCAGCTGGCCTCTAACTCCCATATGCGAGAGGTGGGTGGGGAGCTGCAGTCCAGGGATGCTTGTATCGGAGACTCTAGCACAGTGCATTTCGGTGGGGCCTCTGCACCTGAAGTATTTATGCGCTCCGATTCCGTTCATTTAGTGGCTTCTCAGAAGCTACCTTCAAGGAACGCTAGTGACTGGGATTCACTTGGACTGCACATCCCTCGAGCCGCCAGGCTTATTTGTATATGATTTCCTGTACCTCTTCTTTGCGTTTTGTCCGGGAAGTTTAAAGCTCTACTCCAGGAGCGCTTCTTTCTCACCGGAGCTCTCAAGTGCTTTCGTGGCCCTGCTACTCTTCTGTGCAGGGAACCTCGCCCATCATATCAGTGAGGTTGCGTTGAAAACGGCCGGGCAGCACAGCTGCCCCATCTCAGCGTTAAGTACGTGCATTTCCAAGGCACCTCCTCAGAACAGATCTAACGGCTAGGTTGTAACGAACTCCCGTAAGAGCAGGGCTAGCTGAAAGCTGCATTCAAGGGCTGTTTGCCTCGGAGAGTGAAGCCCAGGGCAGGGTAACTGAGCTTCCGCACCTACAGTTGACATGAGTTCATGTTGCCTTTTCAGAGGCCTGTGAGTCGCTGCTTTCCGGCAAAGCTGTTTTCCCGTCAGTTACATTGGTCCCATTTCCCTGGAGTGTCCTGCCGCACTTTCACCTATGTCGGCACGGCTTGACGTGAGAGTCTGGTCAGACGCTCCAATGAAGGAAGACTTGCGTCTCACAGTTGACCATAGATCGGTCACACCTCCCCGGTGTTAGTGTCTACCAGCACCAAAGAGACGCCCCTCGACAGCTGCAATGCGGGAGAGCTTGGATTTCTGACCTAGGTATAGCGCATTTCCACGGCATGTCCTCACTTCGAGTTGAGCTAGGTTCTAAGTCCCCAGCGAGAGATGCTAGCTGAAAGCTGCATTCAAGGAATGCTTTCTGCTCAGACCTAAGCATAGTACATTTTCCCTGGGTCCCATCACCTGCACCGAAGCAGTTTCTAACTCCTTTCCGAGGAAGGCATGTTAGAGGCTGCCTTCA